>NC_046184.1:85041291-86368374 GCF_011004875.1 Balearica regulorum gibbericeps
TTTCTTCCTGAAACCTCAAGCAGGGCCCCATTCACAGCCCTAGTAAGCCTGGGGCTGCAGGCTCCTTTAGGCAGCCAAAAACTCCGACATGCCACAGAGCCTCTCGCTGGCCAGCTCCCGGATTCCACCATCAAAACTGAAAACGTCCGGACCCTGCTCCCAGGCAAAACCTCCCAGCCCCGAATGGGGTTTCTTTCCTGAAACCTCAAGCAGGGCCCCATTCACAGCCCTAGTAAGCCTGGGGCTGCAGGCTCCTTTAGGCAGCCAAAAACTCCGACATGCCACAGAGCCTCTGGCTGGCCAGCTCCCGGATTCCACCATCAAAACTGAAAACGTCCGGACCCTGCTCCCAGGCAAAACCTCCCAGCCCCGAATGGGGTTTCTTTCCTGAAACCTCAAGCAGGGCCCCATTCACAGCCCTAGTAAGCCTGGGGCTGCAGGCTCCTTTAGGCAGCCAAAAACTCCGACATGCCACAGAGCCTCTGGCTGGCCAGCTCCCGGATTCCACCATCAAAACTGAAAACGTCCGGACCCTGCTCCCAGGCAAAACCTCCCAGCCCCGAATGGGGTTTCTTTCCTGAAACCTCAAGCAGGGCCCCATTCACAGCCCTAGTAAGCCTGGGGCTGCAGGCTCCTTTAGGCAGCCAAAAACTCCGACATGCCACAGAGCCTCTCGCTGGCCAGCTCCCGGATTCCACCATCAAAACTGAAAACGTCCGGACCCTGCTCCCAGGCAAAACCTCCCAGCCCCGAATGGGGTTTCTTTCCTGAAACCTCAAGCAGGGCCCCATTCACAGCCCTAGTAAGCCTGGGGCTGCAGGCTCCTTTAGGCAGCCAAAAACTCCGACATGCCACAGAGCCTCTCGCTGGCCAGCTCCCGGATTCCACCATCAAAACTGAAAACGTCCGGACCCTGCTCCCAGGCAAAACCTCCCAGCCCCGAATGGGGTTTCTTTCCTGAAACCTCAAGCAGGGCCCCATTCACAGCCCTAGTAAGCCTGGGGCTGCAGGCTCCTTTAGGCAGCCAAAAACTCCGACATGCCACAGAGCCTCTGGCTGGCCAGCTCCCGGATTCCACCATCAAAACTGAAAACGTCCGGACCCTGCTCCCAGGCAAAACCTCCCAGCCCCGAATGGGGTTTCTTTCCTGAAACCTCAAGCAGGGCCCCATTCACAGCCCTAGTAAGCCTGGGGCTGCAGGCTCCTTTAGGCAGCCAAAAACTCCGACATGCCACAGAGCCTCTCGCTGGCCAGCTCCCGGATTCCACCATCAAAACTGAAAACGTCCGGACCCTGCTCCCAGGCAAAACCTCCCAGCCCCGAATGGGGTTTCTTTCCTGAAACCTCAAGCAGGGCCCCATTCACAGCCCTAGTAAGCCTGGGGCTGCAGGCTCCTTTAGGCAGCCAAAAGCTCTGACATGCCACAGAGCCTCTCGCTGGCCAGCTCCCGGATTCCACCATCAAAACTGAAAACGTCCGGACCCTGCTCCCAGGCAAAACCTCCCAGCCCCGAATGGGGTTTCTTTCCTGAAACCTCAAGCAGGGCCCCATTCACAGCCCTAGTAAGCCTGGGGCTGCAGGCTCCTTTAGGCAGCCAAAAACTCCGACATGCCACAGAGCCTCTCGCTGGCCAGCTCCCGGATTCCACCATCAAAACTGAAAACGTCCGGACCCTGCTCCCAGGCAAAACCTCCCAGCCCCGAATGGGGTTTCTTTCCTGAAACCTCAAGCAGGGCCCCATTCACAGCCCTAGTAAGCCTGGGGCTGCAGGCTCCTTTAGGCAGCCAAAAACTCCGACATGCCACAGAGCCTCTCGCTGGCCAGCTCCCGGATTCCACCATCAAAACTGAAAACGTCCGGACCCTGCTCCCAGGCAAAACCTCCCAGCCCCGAATGGGGTTTCTTTCCTGAAACCTCAAGCAGGGCCCCATTCACAGCCCTAGTAAGCCTGGGGCTGCAGGCTCCTTTAGGCAGCCAAAAACTCCGACATGCCACAGAGCCTCTCGCTGGCCAGCTCCCGGATTCCACCATCAAAACTGAAAACGTCCGGACCCTGCTCCCAGGCAAAACCTCCCAGCCCCGAATGGGGTTTCTTTCCTGAAACCTCAAGCAGGGCCCCATTCACAGCCCTAGTAAGCCTGGGGCTGCAGGCTCCTTTAGGCAGCCAAAAACTCCGACATGCCACGGAGCCTCTCGGTAGGCCATCTCCCGGATTCGACAATCAAAACTGAAAACGTCCGGACCCTGCTCCCAGGCAAAACCTCCCAGCCCCGAATGGGGTTTCTTTCCTGAAACCTCAAGCAGGGCCCCATTCACAGCCCTAGTAAGCCTGGGGCTGCAGGCTCCTTTAGGCAGCCAAAAACTCCGACATGCCACAGAGCCTCTCGCTGGCCAGCTCCCGGATTCCACCATCAAAACTGAAAACGTCCGGACCCTGCTCCCAGGCAAAACCTCCCAGCCCCGAATGGGGTTTCTTTCCTGAAACCTCAAGCAGGGCCCCATTCACAGCCCTAGTAAGCCTGGGGCTGCAGGCTCCTTTAGGCAGCCAAAAACTCCGACATGCCACAGAGCCTCTGGCTGGCCAGCTCCCGGATTCCACCATCAAAACTGAAAACGTCCGGACCCTGCTCCCAGGCAAAACCTCCCAGCCCCGAATGGGGTTTCTTTCCTGAAACCTCAAGCAGGGCCCCATTCACAGCCCTAGTAAGCCTGGGGCTGCAGGCTCCTTTAGGCAGCCAAAAACTCCGACATGCCACAGAGCCTCTCGCTGGCCAGCTCCCGGATTCCACCATCAAAACTGAAAACGTCCGGACCCTGCTCCCAGGCAAAACCTCCCAGCCCCGAATGGGGTTTCTTTCCTGAAACCTCAAGCAGGGCCCCATTCACAGCCCTAGTAAGCCTGGGGCTGCAGGCGCCTTTAGGCAGCCAAAAACTCCGACATGCCACAGAGCCTCTCGCTGGCCAGCTCCCGGATTCCACCATCAAAACTGAAAACGTCCGGACCCTGCTCCCAGGCAAAACCTCCCAGCCCCGAATGGGGTTTCTTTCCTGAAACCTCAAGCAGGGCCCCATTCACAGCCCTAGTAAGCCTGGGGCTGCAGGCTCCTTTAGGCAGCCAAAAACTCCGACATGCCACAGAGCCTCTCGCTGGCCAGCTCCCGGATTCCACCATCAAAACTGAAAACGTCCGGACCCTGCTCCCAGGCAAAACCTCCCAGCCCCGAATGGGGTTTCTTTCCTGAAACCTCAAGCAGGGCCCCATTCACAGCCCTAGTAAGCCTGGGGCTGCAGGCTCCTTTAGGCAGCCAAAAACTCCGACATGCCACAGAGCCTCTCGCTGGCCAGCTCCCGGATTCCACCATCAAAACTGAAAACGTCCGGACCCTGCTCCCAGGCAAAACCTCCCAGCCCCGAATGGGGTTTCTTTCCTGAAACCTCAAGCAGGGCCCCATTCACAGCCCTAGTAAGCCTGGGGCTGCAGGCTCCTTTAGGCAGCCAAAAACTCCGACATGCCACAGAGCCTCTCGGCTGGCCAGCTCCCGGATTCCACCATCAAAACTGAAAACGTCCGGACCCTGCTCCCAGGCAAAACCTCCCAGCCCCGAATGGGGTTTCTTTCCTGAAACCTCAAGCAGGGCCCCATTCACAGCCCTAGTAAGCCTGGGGCTGCAGGCTCCTTTAGGCAGCCAAAAACTCCGACATGCCACAGAGCCTCTCGCTGGCCAGCTCCCGGATTCCACCATCAAAACTGAAAACGTCCGGACCCTGCTCCCAGGCAAAACCTCCCAGCCCCGAATGGGGTTTCTTTCCTGAAACCTCAAGCAGGGCCCCATTCACAGCCCTAGTAAGCCTGGGGCTGCAGGCTCCTTTAGGCAGCCAAAAACTCCGACATGCCACAGAGCCTCTGGCTGGCCAGCTCCCGGATTCCACCATCAAAACTGAAAACGTCCGGACCCTGCTCCCAGGCAAAACCTCCCAGCCCCGAATGGGGTTTCTTTCCTGAAACCTCAAGCAGGGCCCCATTCACAGCCCTAGTAAGCCTGGGGCTGCAGGCTCCTTTAGGCAGCCAAAAACTCCGACATGCCACAGAGCCTCTCGCTGGCCAGCTCCCGGATTCCACCATCAAAACTGAAAACGTCCGGACCCTGCTCCCAGGCAAAACCTCCCAGCCCCGAATGGGGTTTCTTTCCTGAAACCTCAAGCAGGGCCCCATTCACAGCCCTAGTAAGCCTGGGGCTGCAGGCTCCTTTAGGCAGCCAAAAACTCCGACATGCCACAGAGCCTCTCGCTGGCCAGCTCCCGGATTCCACCATCAAAACTGAAAACGTCCGGACCCTGCTCCCAGGCAAAACCTCCCAGCCCCGAATGGGGTTTCTTTCCTGAAACCTCAAGCAGGGCCCCATTCACAGCCCTAGTAAGCCTGGGGCTGCAGGCTCCTTTAGGCAGCCAAAAACTCCGACATGCCACAGAGCCTCTCGCTGGCCAGCTCCCGGATTCCACCATCAAAACTGAAAACGTCCGGACCCTGCTCCCAGGCAAAACCTCCCAGCCCCGAATGGGGTTTCTTTCCTGAAACCTCAAGCAGGGCCCCATTCACAGCCCTAGTAAGCCTGGGGCTGCAGGCTCCTTTAGGCAGCCAAAAACTCCGACATGCCACAGAGCCTCTGGCTGGCCAGCTCCCGGATTCCACCATCAAAACTGAAAACGTCCGGACCCTGCTCCCAGGCAAAACCTCCCAGCCCCGAATGGGGTTTCTTTCCTGAAACCTCAAGCAGGGCCCCATTCACAGCCCTAGTAAGCCTGGGGCTGCAGGCTCCTTTAGGCAGCCAAAAACTCCGACATGCCACAGAGCCTCTCGCTGGCCAGCTCCCGGATTCCACCATCAAAACTGAAAACGTCCGGACCCTGCTCCCAGGCAAAACCTCCCAGCCCCGAATGGGGTTTCTTTCCTGAAACCTCAAGCAGGGCCCCATTCACAGCCCTAGTAAGCCTGGGGCTGCAGGCTCCTTTAGGCAGCCAAAAACTCCGACATGCCACAGAGCCTCTGGCTGGCCAGCTCCCGGATTCCACCATCAAAACTGAAAACGTCCGGACCCTGCTCCCAGGCAAAACCTCCCAGCCCCGAATGGGGTTTCTTTCCTGAAACCTCAAGCAGGGCCCCATTCACAGCCCTAGTAAGCCTGGGGCTGCAGGCTCCTTTAGGCAGCCAAAAACTCCGACATGCCACAGAGCCTCTCGCTGGCCAGCTCCCGGATTCCACCATCAAAACTGAAAACGTCCGGACCCTGCTCCCAGGCAAAACCTCCCAGCCCCGAATGGGGTTTCTTTCCTGAAACCTCAAGCAGGGCCCCATTCACAGCCCTAGTAAGCCTGGGGCTGCAGGCTCCTTTAGGCAGCCAAAAACTCCGACATGCCACAGAGCCTCTGGCTGGCCAGCTCCCGGATTCCACCATCAAAACTGAAAACGTCCGGACCCTGCTCCCAGGCAAAACCTCCCAGCCCCGAATGGGGTTTCTTTCCTGAAACCTCAAGCAGGGCCCCATTCACAGCCCTAGTAAGCCTGGGGCTGCAGGCTCCTTTAGGCAGCCAAAAACTCCGACATGCCACAGAGCCTCTCGCTGGCCAGCTCCCGGATTCCACCATCAAAACTGAAAACGTCCGGACCCTGCTCCCAGGCAAAACCTCCCAGCCCCGAATGGGGTTTCTTTCCTGAAACCTCAAGCAGGGCCCCATTCACAGCCCTAGTAAGCCTGGGGCTGCAGGCTCCTTTAGGCAGCCAAAAGCTCTGACATGCCACAGAGCCTCTCGCTGGCCAGCTCCCGGATTCCACCATCAAAACTGAAAACGTCCGGACCCTGCTCCCAGGCAAAACCTCCCAGCCCCGAATGGGGTTTCTTTCCTGAAACCTCAAGCAGGGCCCCATTCACAGCCCTAGTAAGCCTGGGGCTGCAGGCTCCTTTAGGCAGCCAAAAACTCCGACATGCCACAGAGCCTCTCGCTGGCCAGCTCCCGGATTCCACCATCAAAACTGAAAACGTCCGGACCCTGCTCCCAGGCAAAACCTCCCAGCCCCGAATGGGGTTTCTTTCCTGAAACCTCAAGCAGGGCCCCATTCACAGCCCTAGTAAGCCTGGGGCTGCAGGCTCCTTTAGGCAGCCAAAAACTCCGACATGCCACAGAGCCTCTCGCTGGCCAGCTCCCGGATTCCACCATCAAAACTGAAAACGTCCGGACCCTGCTCCCAGGCAAAACCTCCCAGCCCCGAATGGGGTTTCTTTCCTGAAACCTCAAGCAGGGCCCCATTCACAGCCCTAGTAAGCCTGGGGCTGCAGGCTCCTTTAGGCAGCCAAAAACTCCGACATGCCACAGAGCCTCTCGCTGGCCAGCTCCCGGATTCCACCATCAAAACTGAAAACGTCCGGACCCTGCTCCCAGGCAAAACCTCCCAGCCCCGAATGGGGTTTCTTTCCTGAAACCTCAAGCAGGGCCCCATTCACAGCCCTAGTAAGCCTGGGGCTGCAGGCTCCTTTAGGCAGCCAAAAACTCCGACATGCCACAGAGCCTCTCGCTGGCCAGCTCCCGGATTCCACCATCAAAACTGAAAACGTCCGGACCCTGCTCCCAGGCAAAACCTCCCAGCCCCGAATGGGGTTTCTTTCCTGAAACCTCAAGCAGGGCCCCATTCACAGCCCTAGTAAGCCTGGGGCTGCAGGCTCCTTTAGGCAGCCAAAAACTCCGACATGCCACAGAGCCTCTCGCTGGCCAGCTCCCGGATTCCACCATCAAAACTGAAAACGTCCGGACCCTGCTCCCAGGCAAAACCTCCCAGCCCCGAATGGGGTTTCTTTCCTGAAACCTCAAGCAGGGCCCCATTCACAGCCCTAGTAAGCCTGGGGCTGCAGGCTCCTTTAGGCAGCCAAAAACTCCGACATGCCACAGAGCCTCTGGCTGGCCAGCTCCCGGATTCCACCATCAAAACTGAAAACGTCCGGACCCTGCTCCCAGGCAAAACCTCCCAGCCCCGAATGGGGTTTCTTTCCTGAAACCTCAAGCAGGGCCCCATTCACAGCCCTAGTAAGCCTGGGGCTGCAGGCTCCTTTAGGCAGCCAAAAACTCCGACATGCCACAGAGCCTCTGGCTGGCCAGCTCCCGGATTCCACCATCAAAACTGAAAACGTCCGGACCCTGCTCCCAGGCAAAACCTCCCAGCCCCGAATGGGGTTTCTTTCCTGAAACCTCAAGCAGGGCCCCATTCACAGCCCTAGTAAGCCTGGGGCTGCAGGCTCCTTTAGGCAGCCAAAAACTCCGACATGCCACAGAGCCTCTCGCTGGCCAGCTCCCGGATTCCACCATCAAAACTGAAAACGTCCGGACCCTGCTCCCAGGCAAAACCTCCCAGCCCCGAATGGGGTTTCTTTCCTGAAACCTCAAGCAGGGCCCCATTCACAGCCCTAGTAAGCCTGGGGCTGCAGGCTCCTTTAGGCAGCCAAAAACTCCGACATGCCACAGAGCCTCTGGCTGGCCAGCTCCCGGATTCCACCATCAAAACTGAAAACGTCCGGACCCTGCTCCCAGGCAAAACCTCCCAGCCCCGAATGGGGTTTCTTTCCTGAAACCTCAAGCAGGGCCCCATTCACAGCCCTAGTAAGCCTGGGGCTGCAGGCTCCTTTAGGCAGCCAAAAACTCCGACATGCCACAGAGCCTCTCGCTGGCCAGCTCCCGGATTCCACCATCAAAACTGAAAACGTCCGGACCCTGCTCCCAGGCAAAACCTCCCAGCCCCGAATGGGGTTTCTTTCCTGAAACCTCAAGCAGGGCCCCATTCACAGCCCTAGTAAGCCTGGGGCTGCAGGCTCCTTTAGGCAGCCAAAAACTCCGACATGCCACAGAGCCTCTCGCTGGCCAGCTCCCGGATTCCACCATCAAAACTGAAAACGTCCGGACCCTGCTCCCAGGCAAAACCTCCCAGCCCCGAATGGGGTTTCTTTCCTGAAACCTCAAGCAGGGCCCCATTCACAGCCCTAGTAAGCCTGGGGCTGCAGGCTCCTTTAGGCAGCCAAAAACTCCGACATGCCACAGAGCCTCTCGCTGGCCAGCTCCCGGATTCCACCATCAAAACTGAAAACGTCCGGACCCTGCTCCCAGGCAAAACCTCCCAGCCCCGAATGGGGTTTCTTTCCTGAAACCTCAAGCAGGGCCCCATTCACAGCCCTAGTAAGCCTGGGGCTGCAGGCTCCTTTAGGCAGCCAAAAGCTCTGACATGCCACAGAGCCTCTCGCTGGCCAGCTCCCGGATTCCACCATCAAAACTGAAAACGTCCGGACCCTGCTCCCAGGCAAAACCTCCCAGCCCCGAATGGGGTTTCTTTCCTGAAACCTCAAGCAGGGCCCCATTCACAGCCCTAGTAAGCCTGGGGCTGCAGGCTCCTTTAGGCAGCCAAAAACTCCGACATGCCACAGAGCCTCTCGCTGGCCAGCTCCCGGATTCCACCATCAAAACTGAAAACGTCCGGACCCTGCTCCCAGGCAAAACCTCCCAGCCCCGAATGGGGTTTCTTTCCTGAAACCTCAAGCAGGGCCCCATTCACAGCCCTAGTAAGCCTGGGGCTGCAGGCTCCTTTAGGCAGCCAAAAACTCCGACATGCCACAGAGCCTCTCGCTGGCCAGCTCCCGGATTCCACCATCAAAACTGAAAACGTCCGGACCCTGCTCCCAGGCAAAACCTCCCAGCCCCGAATGGGGTTTCTTTCCTGAAACCTCAAGCAGGGCCCCATTCACAGCCCTAGTAAGCCTGGGGCTGCAGGCTCCTTTAGGCAGCCAAAAACTCCGACATGCCACAGAGCCTCTCGCTGGCCAGCTCCCGGATTCCACCATCAAAACTGAAAACGTCCGGACCCTGCTCCCAGGCAAAACCTCCCAGCCCCGAATGGGGTTTCTTTCCTGAAACCTCAAGCAGGGCCCCATTCACAGCCCTAGTAAGCCTGGGGCTGCAGGCTCCTTTAGGCAGCCAAAAACTCCGACATGCCACAGAGCCTCTGGCTGGCCAGCTCCCGGATTCCACCATCAAAACTGAAAACGTCCGGACCCTGCTCCCAGGCAAAACCTCCCAGCCCCGAATGGGGTTTCTTTCCTGAAACCTCAAGCAGGGCCCCATTCACAGCCCTAGTAAGCCTGGGGCTGCAGGCTCCTTTAGGCAGCCAAAAACTCCGACATGCCACGGAGCCTCTCGGCTGGCCAGCTCCCGGATTCCACCATCAAAACTGAAAACGTCCGGACCCTGCTCCCAGGCAAAACCTCCCAGCCCCGAATGGGGTTTCTTTCCTGAAACCTCAAGCAGGGCCCCATTCACAGCCCTAGTAAGCCTGGGGCTGCAGGCTCCTTTAGGCAGCCAAAAACTCCGACATGCCACAGAGCCTCTCGCTGGCCAGCTCCCGGATTCCACCATCAAAACTGAAAACGTCCGGACCCTGCTCCCAGGCAAAACCTCCCAGCCCCGAATGGGGTTTCTTTCCTGAAACCTCAAGCAGGGCCCCATTCACAGCCCTAGTAAGCCTGGGGCTGCAGGCTCCTTTAGGCAGCCAAAAACTCCGACATGCCACAGAGCCTCTCGCTGGCCAGCTCCCGGATTCCACCATCAAAACTGAAAACGTCCGGACCCTGCTCCCAGGCAAAACCTCCCAGCCCCGAATGGGGTTTCTTTCCTGAAACCTCAAGCAGGGCCCCATTCACAGCCCTAGTAAGCCTGGGGCTGCAGGCTCCTTTAGGCAGCCAAAAACTCCGACATGCCACAGAGCCTCTCGCTGGCCAGCTCCCGGATTCCACCATCAAAACTGAAAACGTCCGGACCCTGCTCCCAGGCAAAACCTCCCAGCCCCGAATGGGGTTTCTTTCCTGAAACCTCAAGCAGGGCCCCATTCACAGCCCTAGTAAGCCTGGGGCTGCAGGCTCCTTTAGGCAGCCAAAAACTCCGACATGCCACAGAGCCTCTGGCTGGCCAGCTCCCGGATTCCACCATCAAAACTGAAAACGTCCGGACCCTGCTCCCAGGCAAAACCTCCCAGCCCCGAATGGGGTTTCTTTCCTGAAACCTCAAGCAGGGCCCCATTCACAGCCCCAGTAAGCCTGGGGCTGCAGGCTCCTTTAGGCAGCCAAAAACTCCGACATGCCACAGAGCCTCTCGCTGGCCAGCTCCCGGATTCCACCATCAAAACTGAAAACGTCCGGACCCTGCTCCCAGGCAAAACCTCCCAGCCCCGAATGGGGTTTCTTTCCTGAAACCTCAAGCAGGGCCCCATTCACAGCCCTAGTAAGCCTGGGGCTGCAGGCTCCTTTAGGCAGCCAAAAACTCCGACATGCCACAGAGCCTCTCGCTGGCCAGCTCCCGGATTCCACCATCAAAACTGAAAACGTCCGGACCCTGCTCCCAGGCAAAACCTCCCAGCCCCGAATGGGGTTTCTTTCCTGAAACCTCAAGCAGGGCCCCATTCACAGCCCTAGTAAGCCTGGGGCTGCAGGCTCCTTTAGGCAGCCAAAAACTCCGACATGCCACAGAGCCTCTCGCTGGCCAGCTCCCGGATTCCACCATCAAAACTGAAAACGTCCGGACCCTGCTCCCAGGCAAAACCTCCCAGCCCCGAATGGGGTTTCTTTCCTGAAACCTCAAGCAGGGCCCCATTCACAGCCCTAGTAAGCCTGGGGCTGCAGGCTCCTTTAGGCAGCCAAAAACTCCGACATGCCACAGAGCCTCTCGCTGGCCAGCTCCCGGATTCCACCATCAAAACTGAAAACGTCCGGACCCTGCTCCCAGGCAAAACCTCCCAGCCCCGAATGGGGTTTCTTTCCTGAAACCTCAAGCAGGGCCCCATTCACAGCCCTAGTAAGCCTGGGGCTGCAGGCTCCTTTAGGCAGCCAAAAACTCCGACATGCCACAGAGCCTCTCGCTGGCCAGCTCCCGGATTCCACCATCAAAACTGAAAACGTCCGGACCCTGCTCCCAGGCAAAACCTCCCAGCCCCGAATGGGGTTTCTTTCCTGAAACCTCAAGCAGGGCCCCATTCACAGCCCTAGTAAGCCTGGGGCTGCAGGCTCCTTTAGGCAGCCAAAAACTCCGACATGCCACAGAGCCTCTGGCTGGCCAGCTCCCGGATTCCACCATCAAAACTGAAAACGTCCGGACCCTGCTCCCAGGCAAAACCTCCCAGCCCCGAATGGGGTTTCTTTCCTGAAACCTCAAGCAGGGCCCCATTCACAGCCCTAGTAAGCCTGGGGCTGCAGGCTCCTTTAGGCAGCCAAAAACTCCGACATGCCACGGAGCCTCTCGCTGGCCAGCTCCCGGATTCCACCATCAAAACTGAAAACGTCCGGACCCTGCTCCCAGGCAAAACCTCCCAGCCCCGAATGGGGTTTCTTTCCTGAAACCTCAAGCAGGGCCCCATTCACAGCCCTAGTAAGCCTGGGGCTGCAGGCTCCTTTAGGCAGCCAAAAACTCCGACATGCCACAGAGCCTCTCGCTGGCCAGCTCCCGGATTCCACCATCAAAACTGAAAACGTCCGGACCCTGCTCCCAGGCAAAACCTCCCAGCCCCGAATGGGGTTTCTTTCCTGAAACCTCAAGCAGGGCCCCATTCACAGCCCTAGTAAGCCTGGGGCTGCAGGCTCCTTTAGGCAGCCAAAAACTCCGACATGCCACCGGAGCCTCTCGCTGGCCAGCTCCCGGATTCCACCATCAAAACTGAAAACGTCCGGACCCTGCTCCCAGGCAAAACCTCCCAGCCCCGAATGGGGTTTCTTTCCTGAAACCTCAAGCAGGGCCCCATTCACAGCCCTAGTAAGCCTGGGGCTGCAGGCTCCTTTAGGCAGCCAAAAACTCCGACATGCCACAGAGCCTCTCGGCTGGCCATCTCCCGGATTCCACCATCAAAACTGAAAACGTCCGGACCCTGCTCCCAGGCAAAACCTCCCAGCCCCGAATGGGGTTTCTTTCCTGAAACCTCAAGCAGGGCCCCATTCACAGCCCTAGTAAGCCTGGGGCTGCAGGCTCCTTTAGGCAGCCAAAAACTCCGACATGCCACAGAGCCTCTGGCTGGCCAGCTCCCGGATTCCACCATCAAAACTGAAAACGTCCGGACCCTGCTCCCAGGCAAAACCTCCCAGCCCCGAATGGGGTTTCTTTCCTGAAACCTCAAGCAGGGCCCCATTCACAGCCCTAGTAAGCCTGGGGCTGCAGGCTCCTTTAGGCAGCCAAAAACTCCGACATGCCACAGAGCCTCTCGCTGGCCAGCTCCCGGATTCCACCATCAAAACTGAAAACGTCCGGACCCTGCTCCCAGGCAAAACCTCCCAGCCCCGAATGGGGTTTCTTTCCTGAAACCTCAAGCAGGGCCCCATTCACAGCCCTAGTAAGCCTGGGGCTGCAGGCTCCTTTAGGCAGCCAAAAACTCCGACATGCCACAGAGCCTCTCGCTGGCCAGCTCCCGGATTCCACCATCAAAACTGAAAACGTCCGGACCCTGCTCCCAGGCAAAACCTCCCAGCCCCGAATGGGGTTTCTTTCCTGAAACCTCAAGCAGGGCCCCATTCACAGCCCTAGTAAGCCTGGGGCTGCAGGCTCCTTTAGGCAGCCAAAAACTCCGACATGCCACAGAGCCTCTCGCTGGCCAGCTCCCGGATTCCACCATCAAAACTGAAAACGTCCGGACCCTGCTCCCAGGCAAAACCTCCCAGCCCCGAATGGGGTTTCTTTCCTGAAACCTCAAGCAGGGCCCCATTCACAGCCCTAGTAAGCCTGGGGCTGCAGGCTCCTTTAGGCAGCCAAAAACTCCGACATGCCACAGAGCCTCTCGCTGGCCAGCTCCCGGATTCCACCATCAAAACTGAAAACGTCCGGACCCTGCTCCCAGGCAAAACCTCCCAGCCCCGAATGGGGTTTCTTTCCTGAAACCTCAAGCAGGGCCCCATTCACAGCCCCAGTAAGCCTGGGGCTGCAGGCTCCTTTAGGCAGCCAAAAGCTCTGACATGCCACAGAGCCTCTCGCTGGCCAGCTCCCGGATTCCACCATCAAAACTGAAAACGTCCGGACCCTGCTCCCAGGCAAAACCTCCCAGCCCCGAATGGGGTTTCTTTCCTGAAACCTCAAGCAGGGCCCCATTCACAGCCCCAGTAAGCCTGGGGCTGCAGGCTCCTTTAGGCAGCCAAAAGCTCTGACATGCCACAGAGCCTCTCGCTGGCCAGCTCCCGGATTCCACCATCAAAACTGAAAACGTCCGGACCCTGCTCCCAGGCAAAACCTCCCAGCCCCGAATCGGGTTTCTTTCCTGAAACCTCAAGCAGGGCCCCATTCACAGCCCAGTAAGCCTGGGGCTGCAGGCGCCTTTAGGCAGCCAAAAACTCCGACATGCCACGGAGCATCTCGCTGGCCGATGGGCGAAGGGCATAGAAAGTTACTCTCTGTGGAAGGAAGGTGCCCTCTGTCCTTTTGCCCTACACTGTCCTATTATTTCATGGTTCAGGTGTTACAGGTGAACACCTTTGCTGAAACCAGTTCTGGGGTTCTTAAAAACCCCCTGTGATTTCAAAGAGATTCTAGTGGGGTCCCATCACACAGGATTCCAGTCTTAGATCGGGGCCCCAGGATTCGTCAATATGAGTGTCCTCAAGCCTTGTCCAGTGCTCCTGACTTCATCACGCAGAAGAGCTCAGCTCCCTTTCAGCCATTGGGGCTGTCCTTCACTCTACCTGGACCTCTCCGGACCACACCAACCCAGCCTGGCTGTCTGCACTCCACTTTCCTTTGTCCCTCTCTGTGCCCCTTGGGGCAGGAGGTGGAACCAAGGCCTGGGGTCTCTCCCACATGCCACTTACATCCTGGCCATTCAAAGCAGCGTTGAACACGATCCTGCCGTTGAACCTGCCTTTGCCCTGGAAAGACAAATGTATGTCACCCTTTGCCCAGTGTGGAGCAGGGGCCGCTCTACACCCTGACCCATGGCCAATGTTCAGCTATCAGCCCAAACCTCTGCCCACACAAGTCCAGCCTGGGAACTGACTGCTCTGCGCTTACCAGGTTATAGGGCGCTATAGCTTCCCCAGAGAAAGAGAGGTCCTAATCCACCTGGGGATTAATCCCATAATCCCCCTTGGAAGTAACCCCATAATTCTGTTGGGATTAATCCTATTATCACAATGAAAAGAATTCTGTAATGCCATTGAGGAGTAATATCAAAACCCTCCTGAGGTTAGTCCCATAAACTCGGTGAGGATTAATCCTGTCATCCCAAATGGGAAAAACTCTGAAATCCCACTTGGGATTATTCCCAAACCACACATGGGCATTTAGCAGGTAATCGCAATGTGATTAAACCCATAACTGGAATTCTATTTGTCTCATAATCCCAGTGGGAAATAATGCCATAATCCCTGCCAAGAGAGAAACCAGAAATAATCCTGAGACCGAGACCGTCCACATTTTTCCCTGAGGAAGCGTCACAGGGCTGCAAATGGGGTGGTTCCAGATGCCTAAACCTTTTTGTGCAATTTTGCATAGCAGATATAAAGGGTTAATTTTTCTGCCCAACCCCCAGTGGCAACACAAGACTGCATCTCAGGGAACCCAGGCATCCAGACTCCCAGCCCCGACCAGATGGACACCTTGTTGCCTTGGATCTCATCTAAGAGGTTTCCAGTGGGTTCAGGAGAGAGCTAGCCAAGAGCATTGAAGTGTCCCAGGAGTTTTGAAGCAGAACCTTGCCCCTTCCCATCATCCTCTCCCCACACCCAGACACGTAGAGTACAGGCTTAGAAGTATTTCTTACACACACACACACACACACACACCCCCCCCTTTCATCTCATCATCTTTTCATCACGTCCTCTCCTCTGTCCTCCAACTTTTTCTTCTTTCCCCTAACACACCAGATGAAGATATCAACCACCCTCCATTCGCCTGGGTCAGGGAGGGAGAACCTGTGAATTTCAACTGCTCCCAGATAAGAACTCTGTCTCCTGGTGAAAACAGGCTGAAGGGAACGATGCCAGGCTACAGCTCAGGGATTTCTCTGAAGAAGGGCAGATGCTGAGAGAGAATTCAGCAAGTGCTTCCGGAGCAATGGGACACAAAGCTACGGTCTGATCCTGTTTGTATATTGTGACTATCTCAATGACTCAGACACCTATTACTCTCCTAAGAGGCATTTCAGTGACAAAGCACCTGAGAGAGCCAAGACCAAACGTCTCTGTAGGCAAATGGCACTTGTTCCTTCATGCCCTGCTCTTTTCCTCTCCCTCCCTTTGCACCAGTGTCGGATTTCTTTTTAATTTCTCCTCATTTCTCCTCCTTAATTTCACCTATTCTCTGCTTTTTATCAACCCTCTTATTTTACTCAAACTCTCTACTTCCCTTTTCTTTTTTAAGGAGACAGCTACACAGCCCATTGGCAACTTTGGCAGCTTCCTCCAGTGCCAGTTGGAGTTAGGAGGAATTAAAACCAGAACCCAGGAACACCTGGGTCCTCTTGACTCTTCCAGGAAAAATAAGCAAGCCCAGTACGACCAGTTAACTGAGAAAAAAGTACAGACAGCAGCCCCAGTGGCACTGGCACATGAAGACATGAAGAGAACAAGCCCAAGCAAGAGGTTGTTTCATTCTCCAAGTAGAGCTTTCAGGGAGGTTCCACTAGGCAATGTTAAGGCCTATTGTTGGGGGTGGGAGTGGGGGGGATGGGGAGTGTTTGTGTTGCTGCCTGCTGTTTTCTACAGTAGGAGTATGCTGCCTGTGTGATTCTGTGCACTCTCTCAGATGTTCTAGGCAGTTTTGTAGCACCTGAGTAGGTGATGATAAACAGAAGAGATGTTCTGCTCCAGAAATGGCTGCATGCAAGGGACTGAAAGACGCTGGAAGATGAGTCTGCAAAAGGTTCCAAGATCCTGCCAGTTGAGAGGCACTACAAATATGAAATATCTTCACCAGAGCAACATCCGCTGCCTCTGTCCTCCATATCATAGCCTATGGAAGTACCCAGAGAAACGTTGCACAAAGAAGGGGTGCCTGAAAGTCTTTATTTTTTGATAATTTTTTGTATGTATGTCCAGTCCCGAAACAGAAGAAAATGATGAGGCAAAAAAGGAGGTCACATAGAAGAAGAGTGTCTCAGTTGGCAGACATAGTTGCTTCAATCCAGGAGACATAATTGCAAACCTTAGTGTAAACCCCGGGATAGCCTTTCTGCGCACATCCAATCCCCCAGGAAACAATGCCCTGGAGCTGCCCGTTGCAGACTACTGGACCACCAGAATCCCCCTGTGAACATAAAGGTTACGGATATTCAGCAAATGATATCAGAGTAAGCGGTAAGCCAGAGATCCCAGAAACCGAGGGACCGCCATTGGGCTTTTTCTACACAGTTGTTCTACAAAGGTCATTTCTGATTACCCCGCTACACCTGATGCTACTGTGCCTTGCTCTAGCTCCGAGGGCAAGACAGCTAAGGATGACTAAGATGCCTATTTTTGTTGGATGCAGTCCTTGGCAGATGCTTAGGATATGTGTGTCTTAAACATTATTCTGCCAAATATCTCCATGGAGCTAGGCACATGTAAAATGCAGAGCAGTTGCCAGGTGTGTTCCTTTTCCAGGCTGCCTGGATCTTGGCACACTGGCTATTCCATTTTCGGTGAGTCCAAAACTAACATTTGTGTCCTAAGCTCTAAAGTCACCGTGATTACTATTGACTCTTCGGTGCAGCAAGCACTCCTCCATTTTCAGTAGCCTAAGGCGCAGAAGGTGGCATCGTCTGCTTGTGGAGAATTAGGGCAGACGTATTTGCTGTCTCAGAAAAGGGACAATGACTAACTGAGTGGAACAAAACCCAGCCTCACTCCATAAGCAACTTCGACCCTAAGCCGCCGCTGTTGTTCCAAAAAACAACATTCACACATGCTAGTGCAGTAATTATAGCCGATTCTCTAATATGGTGGCCTCTTCTACTAGCAAAAGGCAGGAGAGAAACATATGGGAAAGGAGAGGCAGATGTTTTACCTGGCAGGAGTCTTTCCCTCCCTCCATGAATCCTACACATATCATGTTCTTGGTAATTTGCCCAGGGTAGGCTTTGGTGCACTCGCTGGAGGAGAGTACAGGAGCCTTCAGGCACTGCAAGGTGTCTGGATACAGATCTACAAGAAAACAGGGAGAGATGGTTGATGGCATCACCGAGTTCATTTCAGAGCCCGGAGAAGATCTGTCTTAGCAGAAAAGTAATGACTGAATATCCTGTTTTAGCGGTCATCATTTTTCCCCTGAACAGTAACTGCAGCATGGATTCCTTTTGATTAGGTGGAACAGATTGTACCCATGGGCCCACCCTTCTACACTGCAGCCACGTTAATTTTTCTGATACCTAGAAAAATCATAAATTGGCAAGCGTGGAGCTAAGAGCTACTCTGGTAGCACATGGGCTGGAGGAAACCTGGGAAGACCAGGAAAACCACCCTTTCCTCTGGCGCAGGTTTAGTTGTCATCAGTGGGTTCGACACCATTCACCATCCACGCCTCTGGCCATTGGTGTAAGCGAATGGAACTCTCCTGTAGTAACTTTAGATCTACAATCACAGATTTTGATCTTGTTCTCAGGGACCTGACAACTCTACTGATATTAGTTAAATTGCTACTGCTTGGCACTGCACAGCTGATAGCGCCAGGCCACAAAATTTATGGCGTTGCGAACACGCTGGTGAACGGCGCATGGATGACTTATGCGATTCCATGTTCGTGACACAGAACAAGAGGAAGGACCTCCTAAAGCCTGCCTTTAAAGCAGTTAAATGGTTAAGGCCTACACAGACTGATCACTCAAAAAGGCCTGTCCCACAGCACTTCTCTGTGCTTTACCCTGTACTGGTTGGAGTTAATTGCGAGGTCTTAGAGTGTCCCCCAGGCCCTCATGATGCTGTACATTCCCACAGAGTACTCACTGGCATTGCTGAGTGTGTTGCCCCAGCCAGAGATTAGGCATTCGGTGCCTGCGGTCACACAGCTCGTAGGCAGAGGAACTGTTTGGACAGCTCGGTTGAGCTGGGCTGGTTCGGCAAGTTTGATGAGCATAATGTCATTGTCCAGTGTTGCAGAGCTGTAGCCAGAGTGGCGGATGACTTTAGCTGAACTAATCAACTGCTGCGTCGATTCTGAGAGGGCCAGGTTATGCTTCCCGAGCTGCACTTGGATGCGACTTGAAAAGAGAAGGAGTGGCATATACAATGGCAGTAAAGACTGCTACCAATAGGTTATAAAGAACCTCCCCGTCACGGTATGCACTCGCTTCAACAGCACTATCGTAGTAGCTGTTGTCATGCAGGTTATCTTTCTTGTCCTGCAATAAATCCTGGGGATCCACACTGAGATGACCCCCACTCCCTGTAGAGGTGGTGAATCTCTGCAGGTTTATTTTGTTGAGCCGGGACAAGCTGAATATATAACAGTGCTTTACACAACCATTCCAGAAAAATTCTGAAAACTGCTATCATCCTCATTTCTCTTCCCGTTCTCCAGTGACCAAGTTTTAGCAGGATTAATGCAATTTGTAAGAAATCACAGCCCGTAACTCATTGCTAGAATACTACATTGTCATTTCAGAAAGTGCTCCGCGCTCACAGAAACATTTGAAGAAGTGGAAAAGCCCTCATGATGCCTCAGCCCAGTGTCCTGAATGAGCCACCCACTCCTTGCTTGTCTCCTGTCAGAACAGAGTCACTTACGTATTTGGATCTCACAGCCCAGAATACTTGCTAGAAGTGAACTGGGAGAAAGAAATAGGTTACGGAATAATTTTTTTTTATTATGTTTTTATAACACTCACGACTTGTAGCAGTGAGCAGCTGACAGGACCCACTGGCTGTTGATGAGGGAACCTCCACAGAAGTGATACCCAGAATTCAGGGACACCTGATAGGGGACAGAGTTCTCTGCACAGGTGTAGCCTCCCACGATCTTGTCATCATCATCATCAGCGTTGATGGGGAGGGCAACTGGGAGATAGAAGTGGCATACGTCAACATCTGACATAAGGAATCTCGTGCCCCTGTGACTGAAACGAGCATCTCACTTGTAGGCTCTACTTCTATAAAAACTCATGGTAGCAGTGGTGGGCAAGTCTAATGGACATTCATTTGCTGCTCCCTAAAATAAGGTGGTCAGACTTAGATTGGCATCTCATGTATCTGCATCTAAAGCACTGGCTGCTAGTTCCAGGGTGAACGTAGGAACGCAAAAATGCTCATGTGGGATCGGATCAAAGGTGTGTCTGTCCCAGGATCCTGTCTGCAGTAGTGGGGGTCAATAGTGGACTGACTGTAAGTACAAAACAAGTCTGCAGAGATATTTCCTTGGAGCACTCGCCCATAGTCCAAAAAATTACAGCAGCATTCAGACTTCCTGAGCCAGACGTGTTACCTTTGTGCTTCATAGTCCTTACAAGAGAGACAGTCTTTTTGGAAGCTATGGACACATTTCAGTATTCCTGGGTCAAGAACTGCTATGAAGGCATTCATTCCACATTTTGTGAAACAAGCTGTTATGAGCAGACAGCAGTGAAAAGAAGTTGCAGTGCTCTGCCTTAAAACTTCTGCAAGTTGAAACCGGACTTTACTTTCCCACAATGGACTACCTTGCAAATTTGCTCAGAAAATGAGCTTCCCTGTAAGTTACAAAAATAGAAGTAAAAAATATACTCACCAGCCACACCAACAAAGGTGACAAACAGTATGTATTTCATGATCTGGACACAGCCTCAAGCCCGGACTGGTGGACTGGAAGCATGAGCTGCTAGAAATACATTTTTTGAAATGGCCTTATCTCTACTCCAAGGTTTTCTCCAGACAAAAAGTACACAGTGGAAAATTTGAAGATCCAGACGTGGGCATTAACAGGCACTGGTAGAAAGTACAAATAACATATCAGTTAATCATAAACCTTTCCAAAGACAGAAAGCTATTTTAAATTACTTCAGCAGGCAACCTTCAATTTAAAAATACGTTTGGGCTTTGGAAGATGTGCGGTTGTTGGCCTGTCTCATTCTCATACGCAGCACCTGTTGATAGCAACCCTCAAACCCCTTTGAGAGTCCTCAAAGGTGCTGACGGTGTCATTCTTAAAAAATGCATATTTCTACCAGAAACTGAATATTGTAGGTAATGGACAGTAAGACGCTACGCGTTTATTTTGAAGAAAAAAATCCAAACCCAAAACCTCTCAGTGTTAAGTTTGTTAAATTTATTTCAGTAATACCCTCTTCTGCTGAATGCTGCCAAACATTCCACAGACCCTTTGTAAGGTTTTTTTTCAGGGCCTTTCCAAAAATTCACTCCAGGGGTACATCTCCAGCTGCAAACAAGGCTCTCTTTTAATGCAGTGCTGCAGACTGCTGGTGTCTCCAGGGGCACAGGAAGGAGGAGGAGGATTGGTGAATGGAGAGCAGCTGTGTTAGGTATTAGCAATGGACAAGCAATGGCAGCTTGCATTTCTAGAAATCCATGTTCCTAGTTCAAGTGTTTCAGTCAGCCGCATCATCACCGGATCCAGATAAAGTAAATACATTTGTGCAGGCTGATGCAAGATCCTGGGAAAGGGAAACCTGGCGAGACCGTGGGCTGATGGAGAGAAAGCTTCCCAGGAGCATCGAGGGGAGGAGTTTCTGAGGCTAGGCCTTGTACATCTCACAGAGCTCGATGCTGGAGGCACCACTGATTGTCTCTTCCCAAGTCTCTCCTGCTGGGAGCAGCTGGAACGTTCTCCAAAGCTTCTGATCCTCCAGCTCTGCACATCTGAGCAAACCTTCTGCCACAGCCTCTTGCCTTGTCTTCTCTGCCTGCGTTCCTCTTTCCCCAGTGGCACATCATTCTGCTTTTCTTCTATTTCCACCCATGTCAGAGACTTGGACTCTCAGTCTCCTAGAGAGACAAAGGAGGTAGCACATGACAGGGGTGTGTAAAATTACGAGTGGCCTGGGGAGACTGGGAAAGGATGGATTGCTTGCTGTCTCTTCCTGTATGAGAATTAGGCGGTAGCAAGCAAAGCTAGGGGGTTTGGCAGGTTCAAAACAAGCAAAGGACAAAGCCTCCTCTTTTAGGAAAGCTGTGAGTCCCTGTCCACAGTTTTTTTGTAGATGCAAAAGTTTTACATGCCCTCAAAAAAACGAGGGTACACATTTGTGGAAGAAAAATCCATTGAGGGCTATGAGGTTGAAAGACACCTCATCTGACCTCCCTTATCCCCAGGAACTGCCTGATGTTGGACAATTCCCTGTTACTATATCCCAGGAAGAGACCAAAGAGAAGTGCAGAGCCCCCTGGACTCTCACCCATCTGCCACGGTGTTTCCTATGACCCAGAAAAGAACAGTCAGGGCTGCCAAAGTCCTGCAAAACAGTTTGGAGAGTTACCCAAACACATCCCTTCATCTGCTGGAGCATAGAGGGGGTCCTGGGAGCAGCTCAGCCCCTTTTGAGCAGGATGGGAGGGGTCAGGTCAGGGCTGACCTAACAAAGGTGTGTGTTGGAAGGTGGGTTTATCTGACAGTACTGCTGTGTTGTTCTTGGTCAGGCTGAGATGGGAAGTGAGGATGGGGCTTAAATCATGGCAACATTTGCCCTCATGGTTCCTAGTTCTGGAAGGTGCTTGCCTGGGGAGTAAAATATCTAGCTTTCCTAGGCAGCATAAAGACTCCTCAGAGCATCTCTTTCCATATGACTCCTCTTGTGTTCAGGGACTAGGATCTCTCAGAAAGGATCCACAGGTAGAAATCCCCTCTGCCTTCCTTCCCCTATAGCTGGTTGCTGTATTGCTTCGATAAATCTTTAAACCTGACCCAGAGAGTAACTGATTGTGATGCACATTTCCTTCTCCAGCCTTTGAGCAAAATTTCCCTGCATCCTGGAAATTCTCCAGTTGCCTCGATACAGACTTTTTTCCTGCCCCCCTCCTTCTTCCTTTTCCAAAGCACAGAACCCAGGCATGTAGAGAAGAGTGTGGCCAAGGGAGGCTGTGGTGCCCAGCATCCAGTTTTGGTGGAGAAGGGATTGGGAAACCAGGAGAGGGAGGGGCAGAGGGAAGGAGAAAGGGAGAGGCTTTAGGGTGGTTGAAGACTCTCTCCAGGGAGAGTGGAGGGAGCCGAGGCAGGTCATTGTAGCCCAGACGGTCCAAGAAGAGCCGGGATCAACTCAAGGGACACCAGAGCTGAGTTAGATTCTGAGAGATGGAGCAAGGGGCAGCAAGCAAAAAATTAGATGAGAGGGGATAGGGCTGAAAAAAATACAAAGACCCTGCTCCGAGACTGGGATCTGCCAAGGGTCCCTTCCCAGCTGCACCTCTGACCACCCAGCTCTTCCCCAGTTTCAGAAGTGGAGTTCCCCACCCACTCCAGGTGTGTGGAGCTGGCTGAAACCAAACGCAGGGACAGATACTCTCCAATATTCACAGAAAACTGGGCTTCTCCATAGCTATGCTGGGTGATAGAAAGATGTGTTATTCCTCTGAGGCCATGGAGCTTTTATTAGACCACTCTGTTAGAAATAGCACGGTCCTGTCCATGGATCCATGTTCCCAGGTAATATATCCCAGGATCCCAGGATTCACGTGCTCCTGGGTCACCTCTCCATGAGGCCCATGTCTCAGGTCCTGTGTCCCTAGGGTCCCCGGACCTCAAGTATCATGTCTTTCAGGTTTCCCATTCCCTAGTCCCATGTCTTCAAATAAATCTCCTACCACCAGAAGCTCAGCTTCTGCACAGATTAGCTTCTCCAGAGGCTTTTTTTTTTTTTTTTTTTTTCTTTCTCTTTTCCAAAGAGGTGTGGAGGAGTCAGCTGTATTCTCCAAGCATTTTCTGGGACATTCCCATTTAAGCTTTGCACCAAGCAGGCTGGCGTTTTGGAGCTGACTTGATCCAGCTATCCTGCATTCTTCCCCACTGCTTGGACACCCCTGGCCTTTGTTCTGTTTGTGGGGACACTGGCTAATATTAACTCAAGCAGAAACACCATTTCAACTCACACTACTGCTGTAGAAACTGCCAGATTCTCCGATGTCGCCATCAAAGCTACTGACAGTCTGCTGGGGAAAGAGTATACGGTGGGAGGAGGGAACTAAACTATCCAGAAAACACATAACCAGATGTGGGAGATCTGCAGTCCCCTGCTCCTGGGAATGCCAATGCACTGGATGGACCTACCCCATGCTCAGTACTTCCCTAGGGCATGGAGGACCTTGACCTTTCCCCAGAGAATGTCAATCACCCCATAAACCTCGGCCCTGATACCAGAGTCTCTTAAAATAATTTTTGACCTCTTTTGGCACGTTTTCTGCTCATCTCCCTCACTGCTGTGGAGCTGTGACATTTGCCTCCATCTATGGAAGTCCCATTCAGCGGTCTCATCGCAGCCCTATTCCCTCCCCTTCCTGAAAACTGTTGCCTCCCATTGTTTTGGGGACCTCATTTCCCCTTGAGCCAAGAGTATTGAAGGTCATGTCCACACAGAGTCCACCACTACTCACCCCATTGCTGCTGAAGCTGCTATCGCCTTTGCTACTGTTACCGATGCTGACAGCATTCTAGGAGAAGTTTGGCCGAGTCCCTGGCCAAGTCTTCCTGAAAACCCAAACCCCCGCTACTTAGACATCTGTGTGGGACAGACACCTCTGCCTCCAGTCTAAACCTCACTTTCCCTCTCCGTGTCTATTCCCAGGCACTGTGGTACCTAGGGAATCATAGAGTCATAGAATGGGTTGGGTTGGAAGGGACCTCAAAGATGATCTAGTTCCAAGCCCCCTGCCATGGGCAGGGACACCCTCCACTAGACCAGGTTGCCCAAAGCCTCCTCCAGCCTGGCCTTGAACACTTCCAGGGATGTGGCTGCCACAGCCTCTCTGGCCAACCTGTTCCAGTGTCTCACTGCCCTCACAGTAAAGAATTTCTCTCTAACATCTGATCTAAATCTACTCTCTTTTAGCTTAAACCCATTACCCCTTCTCCTATCACTACACTCCCTGATAAACAGTCCCTCTCCATCTTTCCTGTAGGCCCCCTTCAGGTACTGGAAGGCTGCAATTAGGTCTCCCCGGAGCCGCCTTTTCTCCAGGCTGAACAACCCCAACCCTCTCAGCCTGTCCTCACAGGAGAGGTGCTCCAGCCCTCTGATCAGCTTCGTGGCCCTCCTTTGGACTTGCTCCAACAGCTCCATGTCTGTCTTTGTACTGGGGCCCCCAGAGCTGGATGCAGTACTCCAGGTGGGGTCTCACCAGAGCAGAGGAGAGGAGCAGAATCAGCTCCCTCGCCCTGCTGGTCACACCTCTTTTGATGCAGCCCAGGACACGGTTGGCTCTCTGAGAAAAGAAAAGATAAGAAAAGCTCATCTTACCTGAGGAGCTGCCATGATGCATCCCAGCACCGGGAGACAAACAGTCAGGAATGTAACACAAATTTGCCCCTCCATTGGTCTTCCCTCAGACTCGGGTACCTGTGCCCTTCAGGTTGAGGCTTTGATGGATGCTGAGCCTGAGGCTGGATTCATAAGAAACAGCCAGATCCTGCCACCTCAGCCCTGTCTGAGCCAAGCCCTGACATATCCCCACCAGGTTTCTTGGTACCGCCAGTCTCTGCCATGGCTTATCACTTATCGCTCTCTCTACCACTCCCTTTTTTTTTTGTTTTCTTTTCATCCACATTCTCCAGTTTCTCAGGGATGCGAGATTTTGGCTCTGAGGCTTCAAGGCCATGCCAATGAATTGCCACAGTCCCCAGTCAGTGGCTCATAAGTGAGGCTCTTCCCTTTGTCCTGCTATGGGTTCTCCAGGGAAGGATTCCTCTCTCTGCCCTAGTGGGATTTCCTCTCTTCCAACTCGTGCATGTGGGGAAACTGAGACCAGAGTAGGATCTTCCTGAAGTACAGGGTTCGGGGCTTTGTAGCATTTACCATGACTTGGCCCCTGCCAGGCACGGACAGAGCTGCTGCAACCCCAGACAAGGCATGAACCACAGTCCATGACAGCAGGAAGGGCTTCCTCTTCCACAGGGGGGTGACTGTCCCATCCCAGAGCTAAACTGAAATCCCACAGGCAGTGAGGTGTGGGGCCAGGGCAAGTGTGAGCACCCTGACTCTTACCTTGCTCCGTCTCCTAAGCCTCAGGTTCTGTCAGTTCTCTTGAAGCTGGGGTAAGAACTGAGGTACCCAGGTCCGTAAACCCACATGGAGAGAGAACCCAGGCATTCTGCCCCTCCTCTTGACAGCAGCAGTGAGTGGTTAGAGCCAGCCAAAAAATGACCCTGCTGGGAGGACACAAAGAACTTTGGCTTTATTGTGATGACTAATAATCTTTGATTACCTTTGCGATTCCCTGTTTCCCAGTGGAGGAACTCCACTGCCCTGATTGTCAGTGGAGGGGCCATGGCTGAGCCAGAGTCACTGCGAGGTGGAGTGTAGTGGTCAGAGGGTGAGCTGCAGTGAAGTCCTGGAAACAGCCCCCTTTTCACAGCAGAGCCTGCAGTCCCCGCGGTGCCTCTCACAGCAGAAATCAGCAGAACCAACAGCTTTTCAGCCTCCTCCAGGTTCCCTGCAGGTGAAAGAGAGACATTGGTGACACTCCAAGGAGAACAGAAGAGGGAGCTGGCATAGGACTGGGAGCCAGGACACCTGTGTTCTCACCTCAGTGCCAGGTAGCTACCTACCTTAGGAAAGGACTAGAGGCCAGGTGCCCATAGGGCTGTGGCTGGATCTGCTAGGCAACAGCCCGTGAGACCACAGGATGGGACACAGACCTGGCCATGTCCACACTGTTATTCACATACATAAAGCTTCCCAGGAGCACAAAGGGGAGGAATTTCTGAGGCTAGTCCTTGTACCTCTCACAGAGCTTGGTGCTGGAGGCACCAATGATTCTTTCTTCCCAAGTCTCTCCTCCCTGGGAGGAGCTAGTTGAAAGGCATCCCATCTGACCTAGGAACACCAAGTCCCCAGTTTCTGCAGGCCGGGAGAGTATTCTGGGGAAGAGCTTTGCATCTTCTGCTCTTTGCATCTGTAACTGATGGTCAGAGAGGTTCCTGGCTTATGATGTTCTGGTGCAGGGGTCTCTAAAGTGTGGTGCACGCACCCCTGGGGGTGCGCCAGACGATCCACTGGGGTGTGGGAAGAAAATGCTAGAACTTCCATAGTATATGCATATAATTATCAGTTACTAAACACACATATACCGGAGGTCTTCACGTTCTCTCTGATTTCTTCACTACCAGGGCTTCCTTCCTCTCTTGCTCACCACTGGCTTTCCCCCAGCTAATTAAAATTCTGCTGACACTCTGAACTGCATTTGCCATTTTCCATTTCTCAATCTACACAAAAATGTGCACCATGTACTTTCCACCATGACACACCTGTTGCATCCTCTTCCAAAGGTGCCACGGAAGCGAAGGCGCCAGTGTGAAGGCTGCACACATTTCATTGGTCAAGTTCTTCACCAGATTCTGCTCTTCTGTTCTCTTCCTTACTCAGGGTGGTAAAGACAAACCCTCGTGTTTCAGAGTAGCACAAAAAGAACTCCGGGGGGATATTTCAGGAGTTGCTGTGAATACTTCTGAAGTTTCAAACTCTTTTGGCTCATGCTAATTCCTCTGCAGCACACTGGATCCTACTACACTTTAAGAGAATGGATTCAGACTTCAAAACTGAAAACGTCCAGGCCCTGCTTTCAGATGAAAGGTGCCACCCAGACAGGTGTTTCTATCCTGAAACCTGTCTCATCGCCCCATTCACAATACAGCTAACACTGGGGCTGCAGGCTCGTCAAGAACCCAACAAACTCCGAGAAGTGACTTAGCATCTCTCTGGGCGTTGCCTATCTTCGACCTTCAAAACTGAAAACATCCAGCGCCTGCTCTCACACGAAAGGTACCAGATGTGAAAGGTGTGTCTGTCCTGAAACCTGTCTCATTGCCCAATTCACAATCAAGCTAACACTGGGGCTGCAGGGTCGCCTAGGCACCGGAAAAGTCCAAGCAGCAACTTAGCACCTGTCTCACTCTCGACCTACCTCGAGCTTCAAAACTGAAAACATCCACCCCCAACTCTCACACAAAATGTCCCAACCTGAAAGCTGTTTCTGTCCTGAAACCTGTCTCATCGCCCTATTCAAAATCCAGCTAACACTAGGACTGCAGGCTCACCTAGGCAACAAAAAACCCTGAGGAGAGACTTTGCATCTCTTTGGCCATTGCCCGGATTCAAGATTCAAAACTGAAAACTTCCAGGCCCTGCTCTCAGATGAAAGGTGCCAACTTGTAAGGCCCTGATAACAAGTGAATGTCGCAAACATCCGTCTTGACCCAAGCAGGGATAAACTGATAACGAGGGAATGTTGAGCGAATGTCGAGGAAATGGCACAGACATCCGTCTCGGCCAAGGACAGAACCTGCGGAGGCAGGATACTGTCTTGGGAGCCCCTTCCCCTATTCCTGAAACGTGTAGACAAAAGACCATCTGTGCCCTGTGCATGCATGCCTGTGAAAGGCCATCACTCAGTCAAACCCAAAGGGGGGGCACAGTGAGACTCCCAAGACCCCCACAACCCACCAACTCATTTCTGGAACATTCCTGAGCACACACTGCGCCTGCTCAGGGATGACAGACCCCCGCCTATGGGGGGGAAGCACACTGGGTTATAAAAAGGGGAAACACAAGCTCTCGGCGCGCGCCCACCACCTGAGGACTGCAGCCACAAGCAGAGAACATCGCTGGATCCAAGGGTGGTGATATCTTTTCTCTCTCTCTCTCTCTTTCTCTCTTTCTTTTCCTCTCCATCGCTCTCTTTGTCTCTAACTTCATTTTCAGCACATTACGATAACATCGTCACAAGTTTTGCAAGCCATTACCTTTCGTAGTTCTGCTAAGTTTAAAGTATTGTCGTAACTTTTGCCAAGCTGTTATCTTTTGTAGTTCTGCTGAGTTTTAAGTAAATTTGTGATTTGTTTGAACCTCTACAGTAATTGTCATTACTCCCGAGTACTGCGCAGTGAATTGAAAAGTTAACCTAACCCTAGACCAGGGAATGGGACAGGACGTACTGTCCCCGAAACCTGTGTCTGTCCTGAAACCTGTCTCATCGCCCCATTCACAATCCAGAAAAAAAAAACAGGGCAGCAGGCTCGTGTAGAACCTGAAAAACTTCGAGAAGCAACTTAGCATCTCTCTGGCCGTTGACTTGCTTTGAGCTTCAAAACTCAAAACATCCAGCGCCTACTCTCACACGAAAGGGCCAAATCAGAAAGGTGCTTCTGTCCTGAAACCTGTCTCATCGCCCAATTCACAATCCAGCTAACACTGGGACTGCAGGCTCGCCTAGAACCCCCAAAAACTCTGAGGAGCGACAGCATCTGTCTCGCCGTCAACCTGCTTAGAGCTTCCAATCTGAAAAGGTCCAGCCCCTTCTCTAACAGAAAAGGTCCTGATACCAGTGAATACTGAAATATTAAGATCAATTCAAGCAATTAGAGCCATTGCTCAATGGATGTAACCAAACAAAAGGGAAACCATTGTAACTTAGAAAATAATTAGTTGTAAGGTAAGAAGCTCTGGAACAACCTCAAACCGGTGAAGATTGAACTCAAAGCAGGAATGAAGCCGGTAAGGCAAAACCAACATCCTTTGAAACTAGAGGCTAGAATCGGGCTGAAAACAAGAGTGGTTCACAGTTATAGATTTGAAAGAGGCCTTTTTCTGCATACCTCTCAAGCGAGAAAGTCAAAATACATTTGCCTTTGAGTGGGAAGACCCAGAAACGGGTTGCAAATCACAGTACACTTGCACAGTGTTGCCACAGGGGTTTAAAAATAGTCCCACAATATTTGGAAATCAATTAGCCAAAGAAATGGAAACCTGGAAAAGAGAACATAAAACAGGGACTGTGGTGCAGTATGTTGACGATATTTTCATTGCAACTGTAACCCGGGAAGAATGCTTACAATTAACCATTGATCTTTTGAATTTTCTGGGATTAAACGGTTACTGAGTTTCAAAAGAAAAAGCTCAAACACACAAGAATCTGTTGGGATCTGAACTTTTAAAAGGACAAAGAAGATGATTGAGCACAGAGAGAAAAGAAGCTATCTGTCAACTCCCAGAGCCCCAGAATGCACACGAACTGCGAACCTTCCTTGGAATAGCGGAGTGGTGCAGGCTGTGGATCGCCAATTATGGACTCATTGTGAAACTTTTATACGAACTACGGAAAAATTCACCACCTGAACATTTGGAATGGGACGACAGTACCAGAAATGCTTTCAAACAACTAAAAAGAACTCTGATGAAAGCACCAGCTTTAGGAGTCCCGGACCTAACCAAAACATTTGAATCACTTGTTCAAGCTGTAGCTCTGGAGATGCTCTCTCAGATGTCGGGAGGCAACAGACACACTGTGGCCTATTTCTCCAAGCAATTGGACAACACCAGCAAAGGATGGCCAGGATGTCTGAGAGCTGTAGCTGCCATTGTGCTGCTAATTCAAGAAGCCCGGAAACTGACACTGGGACAGAAGATTGCCTGGTTTTCTACCACACATGGTACTCACTGTCCTGGACCGGAAAGGCGCGCACTGGCTGTCTCCGAGCCAGATGTTGAAGTATCAAGTGGCGCTTCTCAAGCAAGATGATGCTGTTTTGAAATCCACTGCAGCAGTAAACCCGGCAGTTTTCCTGTCATCCCGACAACTGGAAGAAGAGGAACCTACACATGATTGTTTACAGACCACTGAGGAAGTGTATTCCAGTCGACCTGACCTGAAAGACTCTCCTCTGGAAAACCCAGACTGGGAGCTATATTCAGACCGGAGCAGCTTCGCAAAAGAAAAAAAAAAAAAGACAAAAAAAGGGGATCCGGATGTCAGTGTATGCTGTGACCACAGTGGATGCCGTTGTAGAAGCAAAAGCTCTGCAACCAAAAACATCAGTCCAGAAAGCAGAATTGATTGCACTAACAAGAGCCTTGGAACTAAGTGAAGGAAAGCGAGTGAATATATGGACCGATTCCAAGTATGCATTTGGAGTATTACATGCACATGGAACAATTTGGAAAGAAAGGGGACTGTTGTCATCTCAAGGGACCGGAATTAAGCATGCCGAGCAGATTTTAAAAATTACTTGAAAGTGTACAGAAACCAAGAGAAGTGGCTATCACGCATTGTAAAGCTCACCAAACCGGACGAACCCCACAAGAAAGAGGCAATCAAGTGGCCGATGTGACCGCTCGTAAAGTTGCAGAGAAGGGTAAAGGGATATTGGCAATAATACGTGAAAAGAAGACAGAATTAGGAGAATTCCCTAACTAGGATAGTTAGGATAACAATTTAATTGAAACACTGAGAGCTGAAATACAGAAAAATGGATGGGCTGTTACTCCTATGGGGCAGGTAATACTAACCCCAATTTTGATGCATGAAATAGTAAAGAAAGAACATAATAGCATTCATTGGGGAACTGAAAATTGATTGAAACATCTACAAAAATCAATGGTGAGTGGTAATATGGTAAAAATTATCAAGTCCGTAGTTGAAAGGTGTGAAACATGCCTTAGGAATAATCCAAAGACACAGAATAAAATTCAGTTTGGATCAACAAAACCAGGAAATATTCCAGGAGAACACTGGCAGATAGATTTCACTGAATTACCAAGAAAAGGAGGGTTGAGATATCTATTAGTATTGGTGGATACTTTTACAGGATGGCCTGAAGCCTTCCCATGTCGCACCAACAAAGCCAGGGAAGTTGTTAAGATCTTGCTTAAAGAAATAATACCACGATTTGGTCTTCCTTTTGGGATTTCTTCGGATAGGGGACCACGTTTTGTTGCAAACATTGTCCGACAAGTAAGTAGAATATTACAAATAACATGGGAACTGCATGCCCCCTATCATCCACAATCTAGCGGACGGGTAGAGTGCATGAATCAAACCTTAAAACTACAATCGAGTAAAATTTGCCAAAAAAACCTCAATGATCTGGATACAAGCACTTCCACTTGCTCTACTGATGAGAGTGGAAGGATATCTGAAGATTTAAACCAAACAACAATTTTACATGAAGTTACTAAAGATAATACCTCTTTTGGGTTTGAAGAGATTTGGAATGCTCTTACTTCTTGGCTACCTAATTGGTCACGGTTGAAAAAGCTATCTTTATTAGTGATTTTTATTATAGTGGTTTGTATTCTTGCCTGCATAATTGTCACCGAAATCCGGGAATAAGCCTCGTAACACCAATGTAGTGTTAAAAGGCGGGCATTCTTTATTGCAGCGCTGGATGCACGGGGGATAGCTCCACCCAACGTGCATGCCAGGTGATCACCAACACACAGGGTATGTAGGATCAAAACATACATATTCATCGTTCTTCTCAGAAAAGGCAGTCCTATGATAATCATTTCTTAGAATCCATTTCCATAGTCTCCTCCCCGTCACGCATGCTCAGTGATTTGAGTCTGTGGTCCTCAAGGGTCTCTGGTGGTCGTCAGTGGTCTCACACCCATGTCCGCTGGGTGACCCTCTTCTTGCAGGCATGCGCAGTATCCTTGTTGTAGGTGCACCTGTCCATAACAATTTACTTCATAAGATTAGTATCTCCGAACCTATTGTTCAGTTTGGTAGGGACTGTACATGGAACATAGCAGCATTGTACCTTGCCATGGTCAGTTAGCTTCATTAGCTATATTACCTTGGTTACAAACTAATTACCTCAACCTGATTCTATAGTTTCTGTTTCACGGCCCCTATCCCACGGTTACATAATGATTCAATGCTGTCACTGCTGTACTAACCTCTGTTCAAGACACACCAAGTTTGTATAGTGAGAAATTGTAGCATGTGAGCTACAAATCCTCAAAAAGAAAAGAAGGGATTGATACCTGTGAATATTGAAATATTAAGATCAATTCAAGCAATTAGAGCCATTGCTCAACGGATGTAACCAAACAAAAGGGAAACCATCGTAACTTAGTTGTAAGGTAAGACGCTCTGGAACAATCTCATTTTAACAATCCCTCTCAGCTCGGCCTTGGAAGAACAGATGCGCAAAGAAAAGAAAGTTACAAGGTGATCACAAAACCAGCCTTGAGGGATAAGGTATAGGTGATACCAGGACTGAGTCTGAAGACCCCTGACGACCACCCGGAGGTGCCAACAAACATGCGTGAAAGACATTAGCATATGCTAACGAGTTCCTGGAAAAATCCATGAATGTGATAAGCACTACTCGGAAATATACTGAATATGTATATTAACATAGTATAAACACTTGCTAGTTTTGTCTTTTGGGTGTGCACGTTAGGTGGAGTTATCCCCCGTGCGCCCAGCGCTGCACTAAAGAATGCCTGCTTTCTAAAACTTCAAAATAAGTCTTACAGAGTGAATTATGTTGCCGCTTTCCCGTAACAGTCCCACAACAAAAGGTGTTTCTTTCCTGAAACCTGTCTCGTCACCCAAGTAAAAATCCAGTTAACACCAGGGGGGCAAGCTCGTCTAGAACCCAAAAACCTCTGAGAAGCTACTTAGCCTCTATCTCACTGTCGACCTGCCTCGAGCATCAAAACTGAGTATGTCCAGCAACTGCTCTCACACAAAAGGGCCCCACCTGAAAGGTGTTTCTGTCCTGAAACCTGTCTCATCACCCAAATCACAATCCTGCTAATACTGGTACTGCAGGCTTGTCTGGAACCTGAAAAACTCCGAGGAGCCACTGGAAAGTTACCAGAGGTAGGGGGAGGCAGCTCACCACCCCACCTCCGCGGAGCCCGTGCCGCCCCCCACACGTCCACAGCGCCCGCGGCTACCAGGAGTTGTTTGAGACACAGCAGGGTACTTGTGGCTCTTCAGCCGTCTTTGACACCACCCCATAAGACAAAACAGGGTATTTGTGGCCTTTCAACAGTCTCCGACAACCGTCCAGGCCCTGCTCACAGATGAAAGGTGCCAGCCTCGAAAGGTGTTTCTTTCCTGAAACCTGTCTCATGGCCTCATTCACAATCCTGCTAACGCTGGGGATGCAGTCTTATCTAGGCACCAGAAGAACTGCGAGGAACAAGTGAGCATCTCTCTGGACATCAACCTCCTTCGAGCTTCAGAACTGCAAACATCCCAGCTCTACTCCCAGATGAAAGGTGCCAGCCCCAAAAGGTGTTTCTTTCCTGAAACCTGTCTCATCGCCCCATTCACAGTCCTGCTAACACTGGGAACGCAGGTTCGTCTAATCACCGAAAAACTCCGAGGAGCAACTTACCCTCTTTCTTGGAACGTACCAATATCCAACCAAAAAACTGAAATGGCCCAGGCCCTCCTCCCAGACGAAAGGTGCCGGCCCTGAAAGGTGTTTCTTACCTGAAACCTGTCTCATCACCCCATTAACACTGGTGTTTGGGCTCATCTACCCTGTCTGCTGGTGGCATACGCTGTTATTGAATGCTTGGAAGGATCCTTCCTTGCTGCAGGGACTGTCTGTTGCTTGTCAGAGGCAGCTGCCTGTTGCAGCCCCTTCATTTCCCTCCTGTAACCAAATGGCTAATCATGGTGATGGGGAGAGAACATTCTGAGCGGAAAGGCGTGGTGATGGTTGGGTGATTGTGTTTCTTTGATGTTGCTAACCAATTTGTGTCTGCCAATTATGTCCATTGTACAGCCCCAGCCTGACATGGGTGATGATAGAATAGAGAAAGCACATAGCTGGCAGTGGGTACAAGCAATATTTCATTTTCTGTCAAAATCATGTCCTTTGACTGAACTTTGTTTATTATAATCTAATTATAATACCAAAACACACCTCCACTCTGAAAGCTACCCGCCTTTGAGGTATGACCACCCCTCACTGGGCATGCTCTTTCAATTCCTCTAAGCATATAGCTTTAAATCAAAGCGAGAAAACTTTTTACCAATCACAATAAGGTAACTAGGTGATGTAACTGTAATTTTGTAATGATTTTGTAACCTAAGGGTATAAATGTATAAGGGATTAAAGGCTGGGTGTGCATGTTAGGAGGAGAGATCCCTTGTGCACCCAGCACTGAATAAACCAGTGTTGGCTTTCTAAACTGCATTTCTGTTTGGAAAGTTTTCATTGCCATTTGTGCCTCCTAGGCCCGCTCCTAAGGGCGGGCAAGCACAGGCAACCCCCTCCCCAGGGAGAGGCCTTGGCACGGCAGGGTCAGCCCCATCCTCCAACTCAGTGGCTATACAAAGAGCTGCCCTGCCCCTTCCTCACCTGCAGCCCATCTATAAACTAGGCCCAGCCCTGCCCTCATAGGACACACCTGGGCTGCCCAGCCCCAGCACACAGCTCTGAAGATTTGTTCCTTAATGCCCAACAGAAATAGCAGCTATGGAGAAGATGTTTCTAGAAGAAACTTCCCTCACTGATCCATTCACAGCCCTGCTACCTCTGGGGCTGCAGGCTCACTGAGCAACCAAAGCAGTCTGAGGACTGACTGACCCTCTTTCTCAACATCCACAAGCATCCACCTGAAAAACTGAAAATGTCCAGGCCCTGCTCCCAAAGAAAAGGTGCCAGCCCCAAAAGGTGTTTCTTTCCTGAAACCTCTCTCATCGCCCCATTCAGAGACCTACTAACACTGGGGCTTGCAGGCTCACCTGTCCACCAAAACAGTCCCACAAGCCACTTACCCTCCTTCTCGACATCTACCAGAATCCCCTCGCAAAACTGAAAACGTCCAGGCCCTGCTCCCAGATGAAAGGTGCCAGCCCCGAAAGGCGTTTCTTTCCTGAAACCTGTCTCATTGCCCCATTCACAGCCCCATTAACGCTCGGGTTGCAGGCTCGCCTACCCTGCGTGCTGGTGGTGTACACTGTCATTGAATGCTTCGAAGGATCCTTCTTTGCTGCAGGGACTGTCTGTTCCTCGTCAGAGGCAGCTGCCTCTGGTAGCCCCTTCGTTTCCCTCCTAGGCCCGCTCCTAAGGGCGGGCAAGCACAGGCAAACCCCTCCCCAGCTAGAGGCTCTGCCTCCTCTGATAGATTTACTTTGAAAAACAGAAGTAGGTGAAGCAGAGAAGGAAAAAGAGAATGAGGAGGTGGAAGAAGAGAAGAGGTGAAAGAGGAGACTGGAGAAGAAGGAGGTATCAGAGAAGGCAGAAGAAAGGCAACGGAAAAGTTAGAGGATGAGAAAAAGAAGGCTACAGTAGAGGCAGCAGAGGAGGTGGAGGACAAGAAGAAAAAGGTGACAGAGGAGTCAAAAGAAGAGAAGAAGGACATGAGAGGGTAAGAAAAAGAGAAGATATAGGTGAAATTGGAGACGAAAAAAAAGAGAAAGAGTAGGTAGCACAAGATATGGAAGCAAGAAAGCAACAGAAAAGGTGGAAAAGGTCAAAGGGGTATGTGCTGGGACAGTGCTGGGCCCGGGAGGGGACAGGGACACTGACAGGGACAGGACACCTTTAAGGATAGTCAGAGGGACAGGGTTGAGGACAAGACACCTGTGTAGACAAAGACAAGGATGGGAACAGTCCTGGGTGGGGACAGGGCAGTGATTTGGACATGGCACTGTCCCATCCCACTCAGGGGGTTAGGGTGAGGTTAACTTTTTAATTCTCTGCGCGGTAATCAGGAGTAACGACAATTACTTTCGAGGTTCAATCCAATCAAAAATTTACTTACAACTGAGTGGACCTACAAAAGATAGAGGCTTGGCAAAAGTCGTAACAACGCTCAAAACTTAGCAGAACTATGAAAGGTAAGAGTTTAGCAAAACATGTGACAATATTACCCGAATGTGCCGAAAATTAAGTTAGAGACAAAGGGAGTGATAGAGAGGAAAAGAAAGAGAGAAAGAAAAGAGACAGAGAGAAAAAAGATATCACCATCCTTAGATCCAGCGACGTTCTCTGCTCATAGTTGTAGTCTTCAAGTGGTGGGCATGTGCTGAAAACTTAGGTTTTCCCTTTTTACAACCCGATGTGCCCGCCCCATAGGTGGGGGTCTGTCATCACTGAGTAGGCGCAGTATGTGCTCAGGAATGTTCAGAAATGTTCTAGAAATGAGTCGGTGGGTTGTGGGGGTCCTGGGGGTCTCACTGCCCCCCCCCCCCTTCAGGGCTGGCCAAGTGAGTGGTGATCTTTCACAGGCACATGGCGTACAGGGCACAGATGGTCTTTGTTTACATGTTTCAGGAATAGAGGAGTGGTCTCACAAGACATTATCCTGCCTCCACAGGCTCCGTTCTTGTTCAACACTCCCTGGTCGTCAGCCCATCCCTGCCCATGTCAAGACAGGTGTTTGCGACATTCACTTGTTATCTGGGCCTTACAGGCACCTACAGGGATGACAGTGGGGTGAGGAAATGGGGTCAGGGATTGGGACAGGACACCTGTGAGGACAGTGAGAACACAGTGATGGGGACAGGTTCGGAGAGGGGGTGGCTCCTCACCTGAGTGGCTTCCGTGCAGTCCATCTGAGCACCATTGGCTCGAGCTGAGGTCCTTGGTCCCCAGCTGCCTGTAGCGGCTCCTCCCTTGCATGAAGACTCAGCCCCGATCTCCCCTCAGCCCCAAGCCATGTGACCCCATGGAGCAGGCCACTACCTTGGGGACAGGGTGAAAGCAAGGGGACGTTGCTGGCGACACCTCCCCCAGGGTGGTGGGGAGCCTCTGAGAAACACCACCCCCCCTTACCTTGACAAGCAGTGGCAGGGGATGGGCGTGGGGCAGGCAGGGCTTTCCGACGTTTGCGCCTGCAGGAAGACATTCCTCCTCTCAGCAGGAGATTGTGGGTCACGTAGGGGGAGTTTCTGCAGTGAACTTAGGGGACTTGGGGGGCTGGCAATGTACCAGCGAGGAAGGTGACAGCGTCACGGCTGGTGGCCGTGGTGCGGACGGGCTTGCACGGACCAATGGTGTGCAGGCCCAAGTGGGCCACGTCCAGCTGCAGGCTGTGAGACGGGGAACTGGGAACTGTGAATTTCGTTTCTACTGGCTAGCTTGCAATTGTATAGCACATAGGGGTTAAACGAACGGAATTTGTGGTGTGAGGGCTTACACAAATCAAGCGAAGCAAGAAGCTCCATGGACCTTGTCAAGGATGACTCCCAATAACAACTAAACGTCTCTCTCAAGAGACCGGCTGGAACCAACCTTGCGGTTTGGACAAGAATCAAGGAGTAACTGAGTCTGCGCAAGAACAAGAGGTTACTTACGGTGATGAAGAAGAGCCATCAGCCTTCATCTTTACGCCCCCCCACGACCACCACCAGGAGGCACTGCTCAAGCGTCAGGGAGGAGGAGTTATGGAAATAACTCCTTGAGACTAATTTTAATACGAAGCGGGGACAGGTCATGAATATGTATAGGCATGTTATGTAATCTTATGAATATATAATCACTACACTGTATAAAAGTAAAACAAAGTAGCGACGTAGCGCGCACGATTTTGGTGGGATGACCCCCGTGCTGCCCAGCGCTGAATAAACATACCTACTTTACAACTTTCCCAGTTGTGGAGTCCGATTTTCCACACGTCATTTTGGCGAGCCAGCCAGGAGGAACTCTGCTCGGCTGCGGGATCAACTGTGGAGCGGATGCCCCTAGGCGCACCCCGAGTACTTTCCTCGGAGGAGCCTCCACTCCCAGCCGCTCACCGCAGGAGTAGACAACAACCTCCTGAAGCTGCGGATAAATGGTATGTTTAACAAGGGGGCCAGTAAGTCGTAGGGGACGCCCACGCTTGGCCGGGGCCACTGGTAAATCGCGCAGAGACGTCTGGCGTACAGCATAGTCCCCGTATGGGAGGAGGGTACCCTAAGGAAAGGGGGGATTCGCTGACAGATAGAGCGGCCGCTAGCGATCTTGCGAGTAGATCGAGTGAATCCGAGGTTATCGCTGCATCCTGGCATCGGGAGCCAGGACGGACCTGCTAATGACTGTATAAGAAGCAGGAGAAGGGTAAGCGAGCCTCAAAGTGTGCAGCTGCTGAAGGGATAACAACTAGAGCGTGAACTGTATGATTTATCTATGAAACGCCCGGGTATTTTATGTTAAAAGCACGCGTGTGTGTGTGTGTGTGTGTGTGTGTTTGAGACACAGCGCCCCTCTGAAGCGAGTGGAAGTCCTGATTTGCGGTTCCGTGATTCCACGAGGAACACAGCCAGAGACGGACAAAGCGTATGAAACGTTTGTAAGATCTGTAAATGTTTTTGATATATGTAAGTTGGGCTGCTGCGGTGTTTAGTCAATCTCCTAAGTATCGGAGGCCTGGCTGATCATCAAAGTGGCAGGATGGAGAGAGTCACTCCTTCGGTGGTTTGGGCTCGAACCTTGGGAGTATTTAAACGAAGGAGGGAACTGGATAAGGAGGGGAGAGGAGTGAATTTTATTAAGAGGAGCGTATTTAACACCAGCTGAACAGATAGTAGGCCTAGACTGGGAACAACCTGTCCCAGATACCTTTTTTAGAACCCCCATAGTGATGGACACGTAGGGGTGATTCCTTGTTTTGTGTGTGGGCTTACTAACAAATTACGTGAACATTTGCATTCGGCTTGGGTCTGGTTGAAATGTGCATCTTGTAAGAAAAAGTGATATCGTTTATCTAGAAGGCGGAAAGCTGAATGTCCTAAGTGCTTTCCCAAAATCCCCAGCTTTGTGATTGGGAAAGGGCTTATCAAGAATCCAAAATAGTAAAGTTTGCGTGTAAAAAGAAAAGACCTAATCCCAGAAATTTGGGGACGTCTGGGAAAAGGATTGAAAGAGAACCGTGGGGATTTGTAAGAGGAGGTTTGCGTGGAAATTAAAACGGGATAGAGAAGGTAGCAGGAAAGAGTTTGGGAAATAGGAAAAGAGATTATTAGAATGGGCAATACCCAGGGGGGGCATTCTAAAAAGAGTCCCCTAGGCTGTGTACTCGCTCACTGGAAGGAAATTGCTGGGACTGGAGGCACAGAGAGCAGGAAGACCTTTATTAAGTACTGTAATCAGTGGTGGCCGCTGTACAAACTAGAAGATGGAGCCAAATGGCCGTTGAATGGGTCAATTGATTATAATACTATCTTGCAATTAATGTTGTTTTTAAGAAGGGAAGGAAAATGGGATGAAGTGTCATATGCAGATATGTTTTTCACCCTCCGAAATCATCCAGAGTGGCAAAGGGACTGTGGGATGGTGCCACCACAGGACTCCATAGTACTTGCCCTTGAACGAGAAAGTAACAAGGAACTTAAAGGCAAGGTGAAGCGGTGCTGCTCGGCATGTAGTATTGGACAAAGATGTACAAACATAAACAAAAACCACCAGGCACTAGAACAAGATCTAACCAATTTGTTTAAGCCTCCCCCTCGATCGCAGGAGCAGGATGTGGACTCGGACAGAACCTTCACTCCCCCGACTAGCCCTGTATCCTCCCATACTAGGCGGAAGCCCGTCCTGACGGTCCTGCAGGCACCTCTCTGGGAAGCAGTAGGACCTGACAGCGGGGCAATGCTGATCAAGGTACCTTTTTCCACGCTTGATTTAGAGGCATGGAAAAGAGTTGCTAAGGATTACAGGAACGATCCGGTGAGTGTGACCAAACATTTTCAGTTTATCGTAAAGCAACACAACCCCGACTGAAATGACATACAATTATTGTTAGACTATATGACCGAGACGAAAAAACAATTGATTTTTAAAAAACTGCAGGGGACCTGGCTGAAGATCATTATAAAGTGATGGGAGGAGATGTTAAAGAATACCTCCCCCTTCAGTATCCAAAATGGGATGCGAATAGGTCCGCCCATATTGAAAAACTGCGTGCGTATCAGGGATGGATTTCAAAAGGAATGGAAAGAGCCATTCCAAGAACATAAATTGGTCGGTACTATATGCAATTAAGCAGGGGCCCTCCGAGTCACCATCCGAATTCCTAGATCGACTGAGGGACGTAATGCATCGTAATACACCGTTGGACCCTGGGTCACAGGTAGAAATGCAACCATTAGTTTCTTTATTTTTGGGCCAGTCTACAGGGGATATTAGGCAAAAGCTCCAAAAGCTGCATCCCACAGAGGGCAGGAACCTGAAAGTATTGTTGGATGAGGCATGAAGAGCGTTCAGCAATAGAGAGGAAGATTACAAACAGGGACAGAGAAAGGTGGTAGCAGTCCTCAGGGAGGAGGAGGAAAGAAAACCCAGACGAGGACCGCCTCGATTAGACAGGGATCAATGTGCGTTATGCAAGAGATTTGGTCACTGGAAGAATGAGTGTCCAGAAAGGCAGGGAAATAAGGGGAAGGGACGAAGCAATCAGAAAAGAGGGATAGTGGCCCATGTGAAGGAGGACTGACGGGGACCTGGGGAATCTACCCTAGTGGATCCACTGGTTAGAATGAAGCTAGGTGTGTTGGTTTTGCGTGGCAAGGTTTTGGTAGCGGGGGGGCTACAGGGGTGGCTTCTGTGAGAAGCTGCTAGAAGCTTCCCCTGTGTCTGACAGAGCCAATGCCAGCCGGCTCCAAGACGGACCCACCGCTGGCCAAGGCCAAGCCAATCAGCGCCTCTGTGATAACATATTTAAGAAAGACAAAAACAGTTAGAGAGAGCTTTTGCAGCCAGAGAGAGGAGTGAGAAGATGTAAGAACATCTGCAGACACCAAGGTCAGTGAAGAAGGAGGGGGAGGAGGTGCTCCAGGCGCCGGAGCAAGATCCCCCTGCAGCCCGTGGTGAAGACCATGGTGAAGCAGGCTGTTCCCCTGCAGCCCATGGAGGGAGGATGAGGGGGTGTAGAGATTCCACCTGCAGCCCGTGGAGGACCCCACGCCGGAGCAGGTGGAGACACCTGAAGGAGGCTGTGACCCCGTGGGAAGCCCGCGCTGGAGCAAGCTCCTGGCAGGACCTGTGGAGCCGTGGAGAGAGGAGCCCACGCCAGAGCAGGTTTGCTGACAGGACTTGTGACCCTGTGGGGGACCCACGCTGGAGCAGTTTGCTCCTGAAGGTCTGCACCCCGTGGAGGAGACTCACGTTGGAGAAGGCCGTGAAGGACTGTCTCCCGTGAGAGGGACTCCATGCTGGAGCAGGGGAATGATGAGAGGAGTCCTCCCCCTGAGGAAGACGAAGCGGCAGAAACACCGCGTGATGAACTGACCGTAACCCCCACTCCCCGTCCCCCTGTGCCGCTGGGGGGGGCGGAGGTTGAAGCCGGGAGTGAAGTTGAACCCGGGAAGATGGGAGGGGTGGGGGGAGGTGTTTTAAGATTTTGGTTTTATTTCTCATTCCTCTACTCTGTTTTGCTTAGTAATAAATAAGATGAATTCCCTCTCTAAGTTCGGTCTGTTTTGCTCGTGATGATAATTAGAGAATGATCTCTCCCTGTCCTTATCTCGACCCGTAAGTTTTCTTTTATTGTAGCTTTTCTCCCCTGTCTAATGAAAGAGGGGAGTGATAGAGCGGCTCTGGTGGGCACCTGGCCCTCAGCCAGGGTCAACCCACCACAGTCTTTTTTGGCGCCCAACGTGGGGCACGAGAAAATCGAGATAAGGATAGTAATGGGAAGAGGTAACGGGCAAAACATTGACTGAACGTAACTTGAGAGTGATATAGTGGTGAAGGGACTAGAGGTAGATTTTGTGTGTAGATTGTCCACTCCTGTTTGGTGTTGTGATAGTGTTGTTTTGATGTTGGTGTGTGGAATTCTTTTTTCTTTTCCTTTGTTGATGTGATTAGTGTTTGTGAAGTTTTGTGTTGAATGTATATTTTAATGATAATTCTTAAATATGTGATTCACAGAGGCGAGGGGTGGAATGTGTTGGTTTTGCGTGGCAAGGTTTTGGTAGCGGGGGGGCTACAGGGGTGGCTTCTGTGAGAAGCTGCTAGAAGCTTCCCCTGTGTCTGACAGAGCCAATGCCAGCCGGCTCCAAGACGGACCCACCGCTGGCCAAGGCCAAGCCAATCAGCGCCTCTGTGATAACATATTTAAGAAAGACAAAAACAGTTAGAGAGAGCTTTTGCAGCCAGAGAGAGGAGTGAGAAGATGTAAGAACATCTGCAGACACCAAGGTCAGTGAAGAAGGAGGGGGAGGAGGTGCTCCAGGCGCCGGAGCAAGATCCCCCTGCAGCCCGTGGTGAAGACCATGGTGAAGCAGGCTGTTCCCCTGCAGCCCATGGAGGGAGGATGAGGGGGTGTAGAGATTCCACCTGCAGCCCGTGGAGGACCCCACGCCGGAGCAGGTGGAGACACCTGAAGGAGGCTGTGACCCCGTGGGAAGCCCGCGCTGGAGCAAGCTCCTGGCAGGACCTGTGGAGCCGTGGAGAGAGGAGCCCACGCCAGAGCAGGTTTGCTGACAGGACTTGTGACCCTGTGGGGGACCCACGCTGGAGCAGTTTGCTCCTGAAGGTCTGCACCCCGTGGAGGAGACTCACGTTGGAGAAGGCCGTGAAGGACTGTCTCCTGTGAGAGGGACTCCATGCTGGAGCAGGGGAATGATGAGAGGAGTCCTCCCCCTGAGGAAGACGAAGCGGCAGAAACACCGCGTGATGAACTGACCGTAACCCCCACTCCCCGTCCCCCTGTGCCGCTGAGGGGGGGGGCGGAGGTTGAAGCCGGGAGTGAAGTTGAGCCCAGGAAGATGGGAGGGGTGGGGGGAGGTGTTTTAAGATTTTGGTTTTATTTCTCATTCCTCTACTCTGTTTTGCTTAGTAATAAATAAGATGAATTCCCTCTCTAAGTTCGGTCTGTTTTGCTCGTGATGATAATTAGAGAATGATCTCTCCCTGTCCTTATCTCGACCCGTAAGTTTTCTTTTATTGTAGCTTTTCTCCCCTGTCTAATGAAAGAGGGGAGTGATAGAGCGGCTCTGGTGGGCACCTGGCCCTCAGCCAGGGTCAACCCACCACACTAGGGAAAGAACAAAAGAAGATAGAATTTCTGATCGACACAGGGGCGACGTATTCGGTTTTAAACCAAGCTTTGATGCCCCTGGGAAATGACTATATCATGGTAAAAGGGGCAACTGGCCAAAGTGAAAAGGCATATTTTTGTGAGCCTCTGAGATATAAACTGGGAAAACAATGGGGCAGTCACAGATTTCTGTATATGCCCAACTCCCAGAAGGCGTTTTTGGGAAGAGATTTATTGGAGCAATTGGGTGCAATAATTAAATTTGAAAAGGGAGAGATTACTCTGGAGGTAAACAATCAACAGTATATCCAAATAATGAGTCTATCACTAGCTAGTGTTCCCACAGAAGGAAAAATCAGGGAGGAGATCACGAACCAGGTATACCCCGGGGTATGGGCCACTGATGTACCTGGAAAAGCAAAGAATGCCCCACCTGTTGAGGTCAGGCTCAAAGAGGGAAGGCAGCTGGTAAGAATTAAACAATATCCCCTGAGGAAGGAGGACAAGGAAGGAATCCGGCCAGTGATAGAAAATTTTCTACAACTAGGATTATTAAAGGAATGTGAGTCCAACTTTAACACTCCCATATTACCTGTCCGTAAGCCCGACGGATCATACTGGGTAGTCCAGGACCTACGGGCTGAAAATAAGATAACTGAAGACCTCTACCCGGTAGTGGCGAATCCATATACCTTGCTAACTGTGCTGACCCCTGAGCTAACCTGGTTTACTGTTTTAGACTTGAAAGATGCCTTCTTTTGCCTCCCTCTCCATAAAGCCAACCAGAAAATATTTGCGTTCAAATAATGTGATAACCTAAAAGCGGTCATAAAACTCAGCTTACTTGGACGGTGTTACCACAAGGGTTCAAAAACAGCCCTACTGTATTTGGTAATCAACTCGCAAAAGATCTTGAGTCTTGGGAAGCCCCGCCTGAGGAAGGGAAACTGTTGCAATATGTGGATGACATCCTGATTGCCACCAAGACAAAGGACGCTTGTATGACCTGGACGGTGAGTCTGTTAAATTTTTGGGGCTCCAGGGATACCGAGTATCCAAGAAAAAGGCCCAAATAATGCAGCGCAAAGTGATTTATCTGGGCTATGAAATTAGTGCTGGACAAAGGACTTTGGGACAGGCCCAAAAAGAGACAATATGCCAAACCCCAAGACCACAGTGAAAGAGTTACGAGCTTTCCTGGGGATGACTGGGTGGTTGTGTTGGGTTTGTGTGGCAAGGTTTTGGTAGCGGGTGGGGGCATGGGCTATAGGGGTGGCTCCTGTGAGGAGCTTCTAGAAGCTTCCACAGTGTCTGATAGAGCCAATGCCAGCCAGCCCCAAGATGGGCCCGCCCCTGGCCAAGGCCAAGCCAATCAGCGCCTCTGTGATAACATATTTAAGAAGGGGGGAAGGTTTTTTTGGAGCTGGAGGGGGAAAGAGTGCGAAGACGTAACATCGAGGTCAGTGCAGGAGGAGGGGGGAGGAGGAGGCGCTCCAGACACCGGAGCAGAGATCCCCCTGCAGCCCATGGTGAAAACCATGGGGAAGCAGGCTGTTCCCCTGCAGCCCATGGAGGAAGGATGAGGGGGTGTAGAGATTCCACCTGCAGCCCGTGGAGGACCCTACGCTGGAGCAGGTGGAGGTACCCGAGGGAGGCTGTGGCCTGTGGGAAGCCCGGGCTGAAGCAAGTCCCTGGCCGGACCGGTAGACCCGTGGAGAGGGGAGCCCACGCCAGGGCAGGTTTTGGTGGCAGGACTTGTGACCCCGTGGGAGACCCACGCTGCAACAGTTTTCTCCTAAAGGTCTGCACCCCATGGAAGAGACCACGCCGGAGCAGTTTGGGAAGGACTGTAGCCCGTGGGAGAGACTCCATTTTGGAGCAGGGGAAGGATGAGAGGAGTCCTCCCCCGAGGACAACGAAGCGGCAGAAACAACGTGCGCTGCACTGACCGCAACCCCCATCCCCCTCCCCCCATTCCTCCCCCCCCGCCACTGAGGGGGGGAGGAGGTTTGAAGCAGGGAGTGAAGTTGAGCCCGGGAAGGGGGGAGGGGTGGGGGAGGTGTTTTTAAGGCTTGATGTTATTTGTTTTTTTTTCATTGCTCTATTCTGTTTAGTAATAAATTAGATGAATCCCTTTTTCTAAGTTCAGTTTGTTTTGCTCGTGATGATAATTAGCTCTCCCTGTCCTTATCTCGACCCGAGCCTTTTGTTAACTTCTCCTCCCCATCATGCTGGGGAAGGAGTGAGTGAGCGGCCGCATGGCGCTCAGCTGCCGGCTGGGCCTAAACCACGACACAGTCCTATGGAAAACACGGAAAACTGGTTCACGGATGGAAGCAGCTATGTCCTAAGCGGTAAAAGACATGCCGGATATGCCATTACCACCAGCCAGGAAGGAATAGAGTCAGGGCCCTTGCCCATGAATGAATACCTCTGCGCAGAAGGCAGAAATAATTGCTCTGACCCGCGCCTTGGAATTGGCCCAAGGCAAAGTTGTAAATATGTATACAGACTCGAAATATGCCTTTAGAGTCGTACATGCACATGGAGCAATCTGGAAGGAGAGAGGATTATTGAACTCACAAGGCAAAAACATCAAGCATGCGGAGGAGATCCTGAAGCTGTTGGAGGCAGTCCAACTCCCTGAGAAAGTGGCAGTCTTGCACATTAAGGCGCACCAGAAAGTGAACTCGGAGTTGGAAAGAGGAAATGAGCTGGCAGACAGAGAGGCAAAACAGGTAGCCAAAACAAAGGTAAAAACAGAAGGGGCTTTGGTCCCTGATGGGCAAATCTCCCTAGAAGGTAAGCCAGAATATACCAAGGAGGATCAGAAGCTTATCACAGATCTAGAAGGGTCATATAATAAAGAGGGGTGGGCTCTCACCCCACAAGGGAAACTAATCATTCCCTCCTACCTAACATGGTCTTTGATAAGGGAAGAACATAGGAAGAGGCACTGGGGGGCAGAGACCCTATACAAACACCTAATTAGAAAGATTGTAGCTAGAAATTTATACGCCACTGTGAGACAAGTGACTCAGCAGTGCGATCTTTGCCTCCAGACTAATCCCAAGAATACCGCCAAACCGGAAATGGGCCAAATTGGGAAAGGCAATGGGCCTGGGCAACAATGCCAGATTGATTTTTCGGAACTCCCAAGAAAAGGGGGGGTATCGATATTTATTGGTATTAACTGATACCTTTTCAGGTTGGCCAGAGGCATTTCCTACCAGGACAGCCAAGGCTCGGGAGGTAACCAGAACATTAATACAAGAAATAATACCACGCTTTGGGGTTCCAGCAACCATATCTTCTGATAGAGGACCACATTTCATCTCAAAAGTAGTACAACATATTAGCCGCCATTTGGGTATAGATTGGCAGCTTCATACCCCATATCGCCCTCAGTCGAGTGGCCAAGTAGAAAAATGAACACTTAATCAAACAGCAAATTGTGAAATTGGGACAGGAACTAACTTGGCCTGGCCTCAGTCTCTTCCTTTGGCTCTCTTGCGCATACGAACCAGGCCAAGAGCAAAAGAGGGGCTGAGCCCTTTTGAAATTTTGTATGGACGACCCTATGGAATACAGAAAGGGATGTCCACACAAGCAGGGGATGAAATCATGACCTCCTACATAGTGACATTAGGCAAACAACTCAGCAAAATTGAGAAACACGTGGTTGGGACTCGAAGTAGGGGTTTGGATAGACCTATACATAACATACAACTTGGAGACTATGTATATATGAAGTCTCTTGCAAAGAAAACCCTGGAGCCACAGTGGGAGGGACCGTTTCAAGTGCTCCTTACTTCTTTTACTGCAATCAAGATTAAAAACAGAATGCCTGGGTCCATCACTCCAGGGTGAAGAAATCTTGTAAAACCCCATGGAGGGTAAAACAGGTGCAACCTGGAAAATTATATTTTTCACGTTCTTAACTCTAGGATATGGATGGGATGACAACTTGTTCATACAGTTTACCCATAACCTAACAAATACCTTAAATCTGTCTAATTGCTGGGTGTGCACTGCTCTCCCCAGAAGTGATGGAGGTGAGATGAAGTTCCCTTTCTTTGGGATACCGATGTCTTATGATAATTGGAGCTGGCCATATAATAATTTAGTTACATCCTCCTTGCCTATGGGAGAAAGTATAACCTGGAGAGTGGGAGGGTCTTGTGCAGATGGTCAACAAGAAGTTAAGCTCCCTACTGGAGAATCTATATTTTGGGGTTATGAATCCCCATTGCCGAAGAAAACCATAACAGACTTAAAATATTCTTGCGGACCTCATGTTGCCCACCCTGTAAAATTTGACTTTGGGAAAACCGATTTTTATAGAACGATTAAATAAAACTGCTCCAAAGGTTGGAAACTTGAATTTTAATCTGAGCACTATTAATGGAACTAAGTGTACTCGACAAAGCGATAACTCTTCAGGGTGTCCTCTCGCAATTAGAACAAGACTGCAGCTTAATTACACGTATGACTGTGTACCCGATGGATTATGGTGGTTATGTGGAGACGGTCAGGCCAGGAAGTTCCTACCTCATTATTGGGATGGAACTTATACTTTAGGATATGTGATATCCCAAGAGTCCATATTCAATCACTCTTATCCACCTCCAGGAATAATTAGAACTCACTGGAGAAAAACATGTAGTGTTCCATCGAATCCCCTCGTAGAAAAGCCTTCAAGCTTTCACAGTTTTACAAGATGGCTATTCCCCCCACTTGGTGATAATGAATTAGAAAAGGCTATAGTAAATATCTCGGCCACAATAGAAAAGCTCGAAAACTTGACAATGGATGCCCTTCAGGGACTCCAGACAGAAGTATCATCCTTAAGCAAGGTAACATTACAAAACCGCATGACCCTGGACCTTCTGACTGCAAAAGATGGGGGAGTGTGCATACTAATAAATCAAACCTGCCGTTTCTATATAGACCAGGAAAAACAAGTTGAGACAGACTTAGAAGCTATCTGGGAGCAGACTAGAATTCTCCACGAAGTGACTAAAGATGATACTTCGTGGGAGTTCTCTGAGTTACGGGAGAAGTTAACATCTTGGTTGCCAAATTTATCATGGTTAAGGCAATTGTTTGTTATGACAATTATGATTATAATGCTGGCTCTAGTATTGTGTGTGACAATTTGGTGCGCTTTATGGTGTTGTCAGAACACGGCTGATTCTTATAGTGAGTGGAAGAAAAATCAATTACGGAGGAAGCTAGAATCCAATAAATACTTTGAAAAGATGTTAGATAAGGAACAGCTATATTAAAAACAGAGTATTAAATTAGGGGCAATAAAAGAATTTACTGATTTTCTACAAAAGGGGGGAGTGAGACGGGGAACTGGGAACTTGTGAATTTCGTTTCTACTGGCTAGCTTGCAATTGTATAGCACGAAGGGGTTAAACGAACGGAATTTGTGGTGTGAGGGCTTACACAAATCAAGCGAAGCAAGAAGCTCCATGGACCTTGTCAAGGATGACTCCTGATAACAGCTGAAAGTCTCTCTCAAGAGACCGGCTGGAACCAACCTTGCGGTTTGGACAAGAATCAAGGAGTAACTGAGTCTGCGCAAGAACAAGAGGTTACTTACGGTGATGAAGAAGAGCCATCAGCCTTCATCTTTACGCCCCCCCACGACCACCACCAGGAGGCACTGCTCAAGCATCAGGGAGGAGGAGTTATGGAAATAACTCCTTGAGACTAATTTTAATACGAAGCGGGGACAGGTCATGAATATGTATAGGCATGTTATATAACCTTATGAATATATAATCACTACACTGTATAAAAGTAAAACAAAGTAGCGACGTAGCGCGCACGATTTTGGTGGGATGACCCCCCGTGCTGCCCAGCATTGAATAAACATACCTACTTTACAACTTTCCCAGCTGTGGAGTCTGCTTTCCGCACATCAGTAGGTGGTCCGGGGGTCGGTGATCGCAGTCTCCCCCGTTGGAATTACCTTTCCCCTAATCTCCTTCTTCTTTGGCGATCCTCAATGATTCCTCAAGGTTTGTTGGTCAAACTAACAATTTATCAGTTACGCTTCGACTTCTTGACAATCACGTCTTAATTGGTACATTGTTATAGATATACATTACTAACACAGGGGCAGGACTATACAATGGTTGCCCTTAGCAACAATAGTCTTGATTACTTTTGATTTTGCTGCAACAGTGAGTCAGTGGACCCAGTACAACCAGCATTTGAGGAGGCAGGGGAAAGGCACATGGTTGATATGTCACCAACCAATCAAGCTTCGAGGCCTGCAGGAAGGGTGGCAAGAGTGGGAAAGGCTGAGCAATGGGGGGGGGGGGAGGGTGGGGCATGCTAGCTGCACCAATCATACCTGGCAGGAGAGCAGCATGCAGATGATTGATAAGCTGTCTGACCCATCATGTGATGGGAGGAGCAAAGGGGAAATCCCAGGCAGCCAATCAAAGGAAACATCACCTCAGAGAAGGGTGGTGACTAGGGGTGGGGATGCCCCCTCTAGATGCTAATCAGAGAGAGCAGTTGCCTCAGGGAAGGGCAGGCCCCAAACCAGAGCAGAGTGAAAGCCTGGGGGACCAATCAGAGGCAGCAGTATCTTGGGGAGGGGGGGGGGGCCGTGATGTGATGTACCTGGGTAGCCTGGCCACCTAGGAGGCCAATGTGAAGTAGCATGACCTTAGGGGAGGAGAGTGACAGCCCTCCTGACCTAGGCTGGTGAAGATGGGACAAGAAGGTGAGTGCTGCTTTCAGGAAAACTAAGCAAGCCCGGGTTGTTTCATTCCCCAAGCAGAGCTTTCAGGGAGGTTCTGCGAAGTAATGTTAACTCCTATTGCTGGGGGTGGGAGTGGGGGGGGGGGGAGTGTTTGTGTTTTCTAAAGTAGGAGTATGCTGCTTGTGTGATTCTGTGCCTCTCTCAGCTGTTGTATTTGAAACAGTGGACAATGAACCCTGATTACCGTACATCATGATACAGAGGAGATATGCCATGTCCTAGAAAGAGTGAAGAAAGATGGGGAGCATCACTGGTGGGAAGCTCTGTTTGGATGGTCTCCAACAGCAATTGGAACACAGAACCTGATGCTACACCCCATCGTGGTTCTATTGGCTCTTGTTATACTATGCATGTTGTTGAACATTATATACCAGAATTTGGAAGATAACTAAACAAGTTATACTATTACAAGGACTTCCCCACATATAATATTGTCTAACTACATTTGATGAAGTAATGTGTATTTCTTCATAGAGGCTAACCTAATAGAAACATTTTCCCCAAACTGTAATTGGAATGTTGCATGTCTATGCAGAGGCAAGAGGTGGCCACACCACCACTCTGTGCAGAGATAGATTGACTTTGGTCATGGGGTGGAATGTGGTGGTGCAGTACGCGCTGTCTTCCCCCCCACCCCTGCATCACTTTGCGATCCCAACTTTGTGTTCTTGTCTTGGTTACGAGTGCAGTGAGTTGGGATGATCAGGCATTCCTAACAGTTACCTGGAACTCTTGCTGCCTGATCATAGCCTGATCTGGAAGGTACCAGAATTACCTGACAATAATTACAGCCTGAATGGAAAGAAACACTGACCAAAGTCAATCACGTTGCAATCCTATAAACACGCAATCCTACATGAGACCCTTTGAGCTCTTCAGGATTGCAGCGGGCTGTTGACCCAGTATCTCCGCCTGAGCTGGGATGCCTTTCAGGGTAGATTTCATGAGGTTCAAAGATAGTCAGCTGATAGATGCCAATGAACGAGAAGGGTGCAAAGATTGTCTGCTGACAAACGCTGATGGAGAAGAATAATTCACTACAATTTGCAAAAAGAGAAAATCTCGATCATAGGTTAACCTCTGTATCTGTGTGTGTGTGCTTGTGCATATGTGATTTGATTTAGGAACCTCTGCTGTCTCATGTGAAACTTTGCAACTCTTGAATCTTTAACTAAGTCACTGTTTTTGATTATAACAAATTTAGTTTGAATCACAGTTAATTAGCTGATGATTAAGTGTCATTAATTAAGTAATTAAGTATTCACACAATCTAATCCTGTGATTTACAGTGTTGATAAATCTTAAATTGCTGCGACCTCAAAGTGGTTGCAACATCAATTTGCGATAATGGGGGAGCAGCCCAAGCTGTCCTGAAGGGATTAAAGTGTGAGGAATTGACGGTCTTGTGTCTGTCTTATGAGTGGGGAGGGTGTTTTGCTGACATGCAAAGACGTCCCCTGGGGCACAGCCCCCTACTGTGGACATCACCCTGGTCCTGAATCTGTCATGCCAAGGACAATAGTGATTGTTAAAGGAGCTGCCTGAGCATTCACACACCATTTGTGGCGCTGCGCGCACGGCGCACATACAACACCACTGATTCTTGAGCGCGGCTTCCTCCTTCCTCAGGCTCGACCCTAGGTTTCCTGCAGCAGAGTCTCAGGCGTTGGGATTCATAAAATAATCGATTTAATTGAAAGGTGCTAGCATCAGGATCAGCCGGGCTGGGTGCCTCCAAAGAGAGGGACCCAGAACAAAGAAATCCCAGGGCAATTATACCCTTGGATCCCATACGCACACCCCTCACGCTGTCTGTGAGTCCTCTAGTCCAATGGTGATTTTTGGTCTGAGGTCTTCTAACATCTAATTGGATTCTTCTTCTGTGTCCAGGCAAGGCAGGCTCTTCTCTTGTTGACTTGCAGTTTCCGCAGTTTTTCCCTGAAGGTTGGAGCCTCCTTGTCTTCTGGTTTACGCTCCTTGTACACCTGCCCTTGCTGGTGGAACATGGAGAACTGAAGAGTCCCAGACTTGGAAAAAACACTGCTGAGACATTAGTGCGATATCAAAACACTTTCTCATACTAAAAGACTAAACACAGCACTGTACTAGCTGTTAGGAAAACTACTAGGGAAAATTACTGAGGAAAAATACTCATTGCGGCCTAAGGGGCTTCAGCAAATCTAGCCACTCATGCTAAGTAAAGCTCAAGCAAACAGCACAAATCACACTCCATCATAATTCTAAGTGATTTATTCTAATTAAACCCTACTTATTTACATTAAACAACTAATATCCCTCAACAGTGATTAACAGCCAGGAATGAAATCCCTCCACATGAAAGCCAAGAGCAGACCCAGCGTCTGGCTTCTCAGTACCTCCTTCCCTTTCTGTATCATGGTGGTTATCTGTTCCATGCCCCAGAGCCAGAAGGAATCCAGAGGTTGGAGCTGATGTTCCTTTTTATGTCCAGCCCATTGCTTCATTCCCGATGGAGAAGTGATGCACCCGATTTGAGGGGGAGTGCAAACAACATCCCATTTAATGTGCTGGGTGGTTTATTTGTCCCATAAATAAACCCCATGAAAGAGCATGCAAGGTTGGACCAGTGCAGTTAAGATTTTGACCACGAGGTAGCACTGGTAACTGCTGAAAGAGCAGGACTCCCTGCTGTTCTGTGTCCCTGTCATGACTCCCCTCACATCCCCCATCCACACCCAGCTCCTCCAAAGTGTGTGCGAAGGGGCTTTCAGCCCAGCTCAGCAAGCATCCAGCCACCTCACTGAGGATGCTCCAAAAGGTCCTAGGCGCCTCCATCCTCCCTACCCCAGGAGTTGTCCCTGGTTATCATTAAGCCCAGGTTTCCCAAATCCACTCCCACGACCCTTTCCCCAAAAGTGACTGTGGGAGGCTTTTCCTTCATTTGGCTATAAACTCCCTCCTCCTCAGGGAACCCAACATCCAGGCATGCCTTGCTCTAATTCTCAAAACCCACTGCCCTCCAAGGAAAACTAGGTGTCTGGGCTGCTAGCCCTGGCTCTAATCTGCAGGCACACCTGGCTTCCCAGAAGTAGGCTGAGAAAGCCAGCTTCGAGGGAGTCCTTCCCACTCCCAGATCCACAAAATCCTCAGAGGAAAGAAGAAAGATAATCACTTCACTGCAGCATAAAGTAAATAAGCTTGGGGGGTGCTGGAGGCACCAGTTCTCCCAGGGTCGATGGAAAGGAGGGGGTGGATGGAACACATCTGAGGATTCTTCACGTGCACAGCTGAAACAGCCATGGCTCAAACAGGAGTGCATCCCATTTATGTCAGTTCCTCCCCATTTCTCATCCCCAAAAGACAAACTCAAGCCTCTGCCTCTTCCATGTGTAACTCTCCATTCCCTTCAGTGTGGAGGCATGGGACTCTGGGTTTATGGAGGACCACAGATGGGAAACCAAGGCTACAGATGGTGACCACAGAGAACAGAGCAACTTGGAGGAGATGAGGGCTGATGTCCAATTTCTACACATGAATTTGTTGGGAACCTTGTGGGAGTCACAAGCTTGCAAACCACAACCCCAGCTATCTAGGACATGGGCTTATCAAGATCACAAACCTCCAGGAGGAGGCAACCCAGGGACTACCTGGAGCCAAAGGCATGGGCTGTCTCCCCACCTGCCCTGTATTAGCAGGCAGTGGGATCTATGGCTGAAAGGAGGGAGGGAGGCAACAGGAGCTAAATTGTGAGTTTTCCCCACTCACAGCAGGAGATATCCCAGGTGAGCCATGGGATGGCCCTGGTGACCAGGACGAGAAAGTCCCAGAGAAGTTTCAGAAGAGATTGTTGGGACCTCAGCTGTTTCCTAGCATCTGGTCTGGCCCACCCACTGCATCCCCTGCCACAAGACAAGAGGGCTTTCCTGACTTGCCTACTCTTCTTTATCTCCAGTGCCACTGAATATCAAAAGAGAGTGGAAGTCTCTAGGGGAAGCTGATGCTCAGGTATATTTTCACAGTCCACCATGTACAGAAGCTGAGAAATCCTTCATGGAGTGTGAGGCATAGGCCCGGTCAAGCTCATGCTGTAGCCGTGGGAGATGCTGTCTGCCACGCAAGTGAACTGTGCAACACCACAAGTCTCCTCCTGTTGATCCAGCATCTCCTGCTTAGCACCTAAATACAGTTTTCCTCATGCCTTTCACTGAACTTTCTTCCTCAGAGAAACACTGAGTTGGGTGACACACCACTAACCTTCTCCTTCCCTGCATCATGAAGCAGAAGTGCCACTGAGGATCCGAGCCCATTTCTACTTGTTCCTCCTTCCCCGTTGCCAAGTAGAGCTCCAGGCACAGGGTCCAACAGTTCCTATGAGGAGGGAAAAAGGTGCTGCCAGCAGGGCTGGGCATGGTGAAGAGCTCTGTCATTTGTTGCCTGGGTTCCTTTCACCTTTGCCACTCTCCCAGCTGTTCATCCCTGTGCTCATTGGGTTCCCCAGCTAGCCTATGCTGAGTTTGCCCCATTCAGGATGTGGATGTCCTTCTGAGCGGAAACACCTGAGGATGCTGTGGAGAGGATGCCAGTGGCCTGAATCTCGTGAGCCTGTGAGCAGAGCAGCAGAGAGGTGTGGCTGGTAGAGCATGAGTGAATGAAATTGCACTGCACAGCTGCTTTCAAGGCCCTAGTTGTCTTGCCAGCTGCATCCCAGTGGCACCCTCCACACCCCTCTGGAGGACAAGCTCAGTCCTGCCAGAAAAGGAAACCACCTTGGACAGGTTGATTCACAGGGCAGAGGGGTCTCAGTACCTAAGCACTCCTTGAATTTGCCAAACAAAGCGTGCTCCTGCAGCAGAGCTGCCAGAAGCCCTTGCCCCAGAGGCAAGACCAGGCTGAGACACCCAGGGCTCCCCGGCTCGGCCCTAGGTCCCAGGGAGAAACCATCTCTGGAGGAACTGGGGCTACTGCCTGTCAGCAAGGAGGGTGCAGGGAGAGGCCACCCTGGCCCAAACTCTCAGCACCTCTTCTCCCGCATGCCTCCTCCTTTGGGCTACACTCAATTCTTTCCTCCTTCCCGTGCCAGCGCATTGACTGTCCCTGGGCTCTTCACAGGCATTTACCTTCCTCTCCTACCCCTCTCACCAGCTCTGCTAGACCAGGGCTGGAGGGAGCCCCACACACCACACCGACTGTCTGACCCCTCATATACCTCCCATCCCCATCACAGTTGATCACTGCACCAGCCTGGAGCACTTCCAATACTCAAACATGTGTGTGACCGACCTGGCCGGAGCGGGCAAAGGCTCAGGATGCTGAGCATCTCCTGTCCCTGCAGTCCCTCTGTGGAGGAAAGAGGACTGGGGAAAGCAGCCAGGAAAGGGGGTCCTGGCCTGCTTTGTTTCCTGCCCCTCCTGGTCGCAGGATGAGAGGTGCTATGGGTAGGGATAGCGTCAGGCAGCTGAGACCCTCATCCCCCTCTTTCCTTTGTGATGTTCAGGAACATTCCCACCTCTGCTGCAGAGAGCAAGAGAAACAAAGTGCAGTGGGATTCACACTTCCCCGCAGGAGAGCAGTTGGAAGCTGCAGGCATCGTTTTGCTCTTCAGAGAAAAGGATGGGGAAAGAGCTTCACTGCAAAGCCCATGAGACCCCTCAGAATGCAGAATGCTTGGGCTGTTGTGGTGTCTTTCTTGGTCCTGCCTCTCACTGACGTTAATTGCTGTGTTCACAGTACTGCATAGAGAAAAAGAGCCCTCACACAGCCAGGGAAAATAAAAAATAAAATGAAAAAAATGGACCAGCCGTGGCTGGGGGAGAGAGGGAAAATGCAAGGGACCTATGTGTGTCCTTCATACCTCATTCCTCCAGCACTCAAGGACTTCAGAAGGAGAAGGGGAACTCTCAGCGTTCCTCTCCCTTGCACACGCTCAGACTCCCATGCAACCTCAGCATAGTTCGGTCCATGCAACTCTCTTTTCCCCTCCCCACCCTCACCTCACACCCCACATCCTCACCTCTCCCCACATCTCTGCAGGGTTTATACTTTCCTGTGATCGTGTGCGTCATTCCCCAGTGTTCCTAGCCAGCCAATCCTTTCTCACATTTCATGTCCTGCCCAACCCCAACATGTCTCATCCTCACTCAGTGCTTCCTCTTCACATATCTCTGGGCAGCTAGGTACAAAAGGCAAGTCCCTGAAAGGACAGGAGCTTTTTCCCCATGGCTCCCTGTTGGTTCTTTGTGGCCATGCTGGTCCCTATGGGTAAGTGAACTCAACTCACCCCTGAGCACCTACATCGATTCCACCACTGCTGTCCCAGCTGCGTACCCAGCTGCTGACAGTGCTTGATTCCCCAAAGCTTCCTGCACTGAGGATGGGCAATGAATGAGGTGGGCAGAAATCCCTGAATCTCCTGCAACAGCTATTTTTTCTTCTGCGCACAGCCCTCAAATGGTTCCTTTTTTGGACACAAACTGCCCAGGAATGTTTCTTGCCTGTCGGAGAGAGATTGGAAACTCATCTGCTGATCTGAAGAACTGTCCCATGCCTTCTGCTGCTCCCTAGCCTGTCCTGTTCCTTCTCACCGTCTTCTCTACCAACCGACAGTGCCTAGTTCACGTTTTTCCATTTTTTTCCTCCTCCTCAGTGTTCCTCCTTTTCCCTTCCAGTGTTGGCTCTGGAACAGTCCCCAGACACGGTGATACGACAAGACCAGTCCGTGAATCTGAGCTGTTCCAAGAAGAAATCCTCCAGCACAGCTATGTACTGGTACAAGCTGCCTTTGGGGAAGGACTCCAGGCTGGTCCTTGTGTCTTCTGCATTGGAAGGTATCAATGCAAATGTTGAGAAGGATTTCCAAAGCCATTTCAAGAGCACTGAGATACAAGGAGATGGGATGACCCTCTTGATAGACCGTGCCTTTCTCAACGACTCTGGCATGTATTACTGTGCTGAAAGTGAAACACAGTGGCGAGGCTGCTGAGGGAGCGGAGCACAAACCTCCCCCCTGCACAAAACGGACCTGCTTTCCTCCTCGTCAGGCATGATGATCCTTTTCCTCTCATTACCTCATCTGCTTCCTAGCCTTCCCTTCCTCCTCTTCTCAGAGTCTCTGAGTTTATTTGTCCTGCTTTCTCGCCTTGCCACCCCACTCCTCCTCGCCTCCCTCTTTGTTTAACTCTCATTTACATTATATTAACTTCCGTCAACTCTTCTTCCCCTCTCTCCCTCCCTTTGTCTCCCCTTCTTTGCTTCTTCTTTCTGTCTCTCTTCAATCTGCACTCCACAGACTTCCTCTCATTTAACTCCAGCCAACCCGGCTTATCATTCTCACTGTCAAACAGAAAGGATGTTCGTGTGAGGCCAGGCAGGTGGTGTAATAGGCAGTACAAAGTGGGAGCTGCCCACATACTCCTCCGTTACAACGACCTCTCTGAGGTTATCCTATGGCCAAGGGATATGTGCAGCACAGCACAGGCCTGAAGGCAACATTGCACGTGCAGCACAGCACAGGTCTGCGCCTACTCAGGTTAACTCTTATGTGGATCACTAACTCCTCCACGTACAGTGGTCTCTGGGTCAAGGTCACTACCTTCTACCTCTCGATCCACATACAGTTTACCGTTCCCACAGATGTTATATTAATTACAGATTATGTTAGCAATCTGGGCAGCTAACAGAACATTTCCTGACAGGTTAGAGTGCTATCTCTGTCATTACATACACCAATGGCGCAGCACAGGCCGGCATGGGGCGCTCCAGCAGGTTCCCTTGCTGCAGCTTCTCATGCCAATATACGGGCTTATCAAGCCCTAAGCACAAGGCATGGCCTGTTCAAGGTCACTAACTCCTCGAATACCCTGCATTCTGCAAGGCTCCCAGTGCACTGCCCTGCCACCCGCATGCCCCAGGGAAGCCCATGGGAAACGGAGAGCACACTTCAAGCACAGCCTCCCTCTCAGCTAGAGTGCTGGGGGTTTTGTGGGCGTGTGGGGTTTCTTCCTGTGCCTGCACAATTTAGCAGACTCTCTTTGTTCTTTTCTCCCCTTTCTTTGGAGGAATCCGAGGTCATTCCTGAATCTCCTGCAGGCAGTTTGTGGAAATGAATGCAATGGGACACGCTTGGACCTGCAACAGAGGGTCTAGGAGCTGAAGACATTGCTGCACCCTTCTGCTAAAAGGACACAATGGTGTCCTAAAAGCTCATGACAGCCTTGAGCAGCCAGATCACTTGCTCTCTTGTATGGGCCGGCCTTCCACTGCTGTGCACTGCTGGGCCCACAGCACGGCACAGACGTGCAGAGGCTCTCTTGGGCCCAAACTGTGTATTTTCTCATACCTGGGCAACACGATGAGCAGCACTGGGATAAGCAGAGAAGATTCCACATTGCAGCTTGCAGGGTCAGGAGTCTGTGATTGTGAGGGTGCCTAGAGAGGAGACTGAGATGAGGGGCACAGCCACAAACATGCATTCCCGAGCACTCTTCCCTTCATTTGGTGCCTCTGTGCATCCCTGTGCCACGCACACACTCAGGCTGCCACACAGCCCTGCCACGCTCCTGTGATAACACTTATCTCCCACCTACCCGTAGACATACACACTCACACGCAGGAGGAAGTGAGCAGAGCAGAGTACGTGCACCTCACGCCTGCATGCGGGTGTCATTCCCCACTGTTCCCAGCCAGCCAACTGCCTTCTCATATTTCAGTCTCTCTCTCACTGCCCCGCCCACCTGCAAAGAGGTGTGTCTCTTCCTCTCTCAACCTTTCCTCTGCACGCATCTCTGTGCCTGTGCTGCCACCACGGGCAGGTTGCTGGAAGGAGGTGGCCTTTCTCCATGGTTCTGCACTGGTTCCTTGTGGCCATCCTGGCCCCTGTAGGTAAGTGAGCTTCCCTTCCACTTGAACAGCTGCACTGGAGCCACTGCTGCTGCCCCAGCTGTGTGCCCAGTTGCTGGCAGCGCCCCATTGCCCAAGGCTTCCAGGGAAGGATGGGCAATGAACAAGCTGAGCTTTTCCTCAACCTCTTAACTCAGAAAACTCTACAGATCTACAAATTTGCTTTTTATGTCCCATTTTAGTATTTCAATTGAGAGTTCTGAAGTGCTCATTTTTCAGAACAAATTTACTATTGAATTTAAGCTGGTTTATGGGTGTTCTTTCTCCTATGTGTGTCTCCCAGAGAAACGGGACACTGTCCCATAGCTTGCTGACATCCTTATGCCACCGCATCCCATGTCGTACTTCAAGGATGTATTTTCATGTCCCCTTCAATGTGTTTCACTCCTCACACCTCTTTTCTTTTTCCAGGCCAGGCCCTTCAGCAATCACCAGACACAGTTGTCCGAGTGGGAGACACTGTGACTCTGAACTGTTCCCAAAAGGAGAATGCATTCTCAAGCCTGTACTGGTACAAGTTGCCCGCGAGGAAGGACGCCACTCTGCAGTTGGTTGTATACTCAGTGGAAGGTGGCAGGGCCGAGATTGAGAAGGAATTCAGAAATCACTTCCATAGTAATGGGACTAAGGACAACCGCTTATCTGTGGAGATAGATCACGCCCTACTCAATGACTCAGGCACATATTTCTGTGCTGAGAAAGACCCACAGTGGCTCAAAAGCTGGAGCAGCGTAGCACAAACCTTTCCATGCAAACAAGGATCTGCCCACAGCGCACACACAGCCCTGTATTTGACAGTACCCCATTTTCTCCTCTTGCCTTCCAACTCTGTCTACTTAAGGAAAGTGGTGGTATCATCTGTCTTCTGCCTGGTCTCCAATTTCTTGCCTATTCTTGCCCATCTCTGAATCACCTTTTGACCCTCCTTTCTTCTTGTATTCACTGCCTTACCTCATTTCTCTGCCATCTCACTTTCCTCCTCCACTCTCTTTCTCTCTGTCCCCCTCCCCTTACGCCTCTGTCCTCTCTCACACCTGTCCTCCTCCTATTTCCTTCACCCTCTTCCATTTCTTCTCCCTTTCAGCCTGTTACACTACGCATGGGTCCGCAGGATGTGGAATAGTTCACACAGCCCTTTCCTTCTCCACCAGCTGGAAGGCCAAGGCCAACCTGGAGTTGAATCTGTCAAGGGGTCCCGGGGACTGAACACTCCTGTGTGCGCTCGTGTGTCTACGAGATTTGAGGGTCTCCTGGGATTGCTCACGCTGTGGTTTCCAAGAGTACGGGTGCCTTGCCAGCCACCCAGGGCTCAGCACACTGCCATGCGCGAGGGGCTCCAAGTTCCGGAGCGCCAGCAGGACCGTGCCACTGAGCACTTCATTGTACACACTGGTCCCTTAGCCCCATTGGTCTCCAGGGAAGGGGCATGCTGCTCTGCGCCAGGGTCCCCGAGTTGTGCCGCTACCCTGTGACCTGAACGCTCTGAGGTATGAGATGTGGCCCAAGTCTCAAAGGTATCCGGGGATGAAGCACAGTCCTGTAGGTGAGGAACCCCAAGCCACGGCAGATACTCACGGCTACCATCACTCCCTGAGCCTTTCTTCCTGCCCTCCTGCCAACCCTCCTTTCCTGTCTTCCTTTCTGCTTTCGTTCTTTCCTAGCTTCCTGCCTTCCTGCCGCCTTTGCCTCAGTCTCTACCAGTAAAACCAGCCTTCAGGAATCCCAGGCCCCCGAGGCTAGATGAAAAGTCTGGAACCAGGAAGACATCCTCAGTGGAGGAGGACCAGATTAGGGAGCACTTTTAAGCAAATTGGATGTACAGCATTGACAACTGCTGAGGGAGCTTGCTGGTGTGACTGCGAGGCCACTCTTGATTGTTGTCGTGGTTTTACCCTAGCCGGCAGCTGAGTACCACGCAGCCGCTCGTTCACTCCCCCCCCACTGGGATGGGGAAGAGAATTGGAAGAGTTAAAGTGAGAAAACTCGTGGGTTGAGATAAAGACAGTTTAATAGGTAAAGCAAAAGCCGTGCGCACAAGCAAAACAAAGCAAGGAATTCATTCACCACTTCCCATGGGCAGGCAGGTGTTCAGCCATCTCCAGGAAAGCTGGGCTCTGTCACGCGTAACAGTTACTTGGGAAGACGAACGCCATTGCTCCGAACGCTGCCGCCCCCCCCCCCCCCCCCCCCCCCCGTCTTCCCCCAAGCTCCTTATAAACTGAGCATGACGTCATATAGCATGGAATATCCCTTTGGTCAGTTTGGGTCACCTGTCCTGTCTGTGTCCCCTCCCAACTTCTTGTCCAGCCCCAGCCATCCCGCTGGCAGGGCAGTGCAAGAAGCAGAAAAGGCCTTGGCCCCGTGTAAACACTGCTCAACAATAAGTCCATAGAACAAAAACATCTCTATATTATCAATGCTGTCTCCAGCACAAATCCGAAACATATCCCCACACTAGCTACTATGAAGAAAATCAATCCTCTCAGCTGAAATCAGGACAATTGTCCTTGAGCGGTCATGGGGAGTGGGAAAGGTTCCTGAGTACTGGAAGAGAGCAAGTATCACTCCTATCTTTAAGAAAGGCAACAAGGAAGACCTAGAGAGGCCAGTCAGCCTTACCTCAGTCCTTGGGAAGGTGATGGAATATATCCTCCTGGAAAGCATTTCCAAACACACGAGAGACAAGAAGGTGATTGGGTGTAGTCAGCAAGAGTTTATGAAGGAGAAATCATGCCTGACCAACCTCATTGCCTCCTACGACACCGTGATCAGCTTGGCGGACGACGGGAGAGCAGAGGATCTTGTTTATCTCAACTTTTGTAAAGCCATTGACACTGTCTCCCATAACATCCTCATAGAGAAGCAGGCCAATTATTGGTTACATAAGGGGACAGTGCAGTGGATTAAAAACTGGCTGACCGTGCAGTCTCAGAGGGCTGTGATCGGTGGCAGATGGTCCAGTTGGAAGTCAGTCTGTAGTGGTGTACACCAGGTGTCGATACTGGGATTAATACTGTTCAACATCTTCATTAATAGACTATATGATGGGATGGGATGGGATACACCCTCAGCAAGTTTGTAGATGATACAGAACTGGAGGGAGTGGCTGATACACCAGAAGGTTGTGCCAGCATTCAGAGGGACCTCAACAGGCTGGGGAACTGGGTGGAGAGGGATCTCTTAATGTTCAGCAAGGAGAAGTGCAGGGTCCTGCATCTGGGGATGAATAACCAAAGCGCCAGCACGCACTGTGAGCTGACTGCATGGAAAACAGCTTTGCCAAGAAGGATCTGGGGGTCCTGGTGGACAATAAGCTGACCATGAGCCAGCAATGCACCTTTGCAGCAAAAAAAGCTCAACAATGTCCTGGGCTGCATTAGCAAGGGTGTTGCCAGAAGGTCAAGGGAGGTGATCCTTCCACTCTGCTCAGCATTGGTGAGGCCACATCTGGAGTGCTGGGTCCAAATTCCAGGCTCCCCCGTACAAGAAAGATATGGACTTACTGGAGTGAGTCTAACACGAGGACACAAAGCTGTTCATCAGTCACCAAGGGGAGCTGCTTGTTCCGATCCGGGAAGGCCTGGGCTGGGGAGATTCGTTGTTATACCCAGAGTGAGATTAAGACACGAACGAGGTCAAATGCCGCTAACCAAAGGACTTTATTGACTACCTATCTGAACAAAGTATTTATTTCCTGTCCTAAGAGAGTAGCGATAGGAAAGGGAGAGAGAATAGAAAAGGAGGAAATCTAGCAAGCAGTCGGGATAGAGTTGCAAAAGATAGTCACCACCATGGATCCAGCAGCGTCCCGTTGGTCCGTAGTCTTTGTGTGCTCCAGGGGTGAGGGTCCCGTTCGCCGTTTGATCGAGCAGTCCTTTGCAGGGCATTCGGGGAAGTCGTTTCCCAGACCACGGCACGTACTGCATCCCTGCGCATGCTCTCAGTCTCAACACGCTGGTCCCATGAGGTGCACGTGAGCACCCCGCGCGATTCTTCACCGTGGACTACGCATGTCTCAACAGGCTGGGGTGGTCGCCCCTGTCTAGGCGTACCCCACACACGCACCCCCAAAGCGACGTGGCTGTTCTTTGACCCCTGTTGGTCTGTTCATGGCAACTGGGCTCAGCCAAACCGTCGGGAAGCCTCACAATGGTCTTACCAGGATTGCAAACAAGCTTTGAGACAGTCCGCTCAAGACGTGGTCCCTCACACTGCTACAGTGCCAGCACAACCCGCAGTGGTGTGGCAGATCTCAGCGCACCGGGGGTTTTCCTGAGGAAAACCTCTCGGGAAGGAGCTTAGCTATGGTATCCACCTGGCAGAAAGCAATTTCCTCTGCATTTGCCAGAATGCATATGGCAACCCAGACAGAGCTCCCACGAAAATCCCTGGATGCAGCCATCCAGGTCTCGGGCTGCAGGGAGTGCCAGAGCACTGGAACGGATGGCAATAGCGAGAACGGCTGTGTGAGGTGTGACCAGCTGGACAATCTGCTCAGCCTGGCAGCACAACTACGGTAGGAAGTAGAAAGGTTAAGGAGCATCAGGGAGGCTGAGAAAGAGATAGACTGGTGGAGCCATGCTCTGCCCTCCCTGAAACAGAAACAGAAACAGAAACAGCTACCAGACAAAACCCAAGATCAAGAGGACCCTGTATCCTCCCCCTGCCAGGACGAAGGCAGTAGCTTAAAGGAAAGGAGTGAAGACCATGCTCGCGGTGGCAGGCAAACCTCCTCCTTGCCCACCTTGCCCTCCCAGGTGCCCCTGTACAATAGCTATGAGGCTCTGGCTGTGGAAGGCCAGTCAATGGATGACGTGGATGATGGTGCATCTACACCATAGGCATCGCCAAGGTCAGAAAGGTCCAGCCCCCCCAGCCCCCCCCCCCCCCCCATATCGCAACCACCCCCATGAGGAAGAAAAGGCAGGTTATAGTTGTAGGCAACTCCCTTCTGAGGGGAACAGAGGGTCCAATATGATGAAAAGACCCTCCTCTTAGGGAAGTCTGCTGCCTCCCTGGGGCCCAGATTACAGACATTACTAGGAAACTTCCTAGCCTGGTACGGCCCTTGGACTGTTACCCGCTACTGCTCTTCCATGCGGGTGGCGATGAAGCCACAATGCGTAGTCCAAGAACGATCAAAAGAGACTTCAGGGCCTTGGGGCAGTTGCTGAGGGAATATGGTGCACAGGTTATTTTTTTCCTCTTTCCTTCCACTTGCAAGCAGTGACTTTGGGAGAAACAGATGGATCTCGTCTGTTAATACATGGCTCTGTGGCTGGCGTCACCACCATAATTTTGGGGGGTTTTGATAACTGGATGGCCTATACAGTACTAGGCTTGCTGGCATCAGATGAGATTCACCTTTCTCAAAGGGGAAAGAGTGTCTTTGCCCAGGAGCTTTGTGGGCTCATTGATAGAGCTTTAAACTAGGCTTGAAGGGAGAGTGGGATAATATTAGGCTTGCCTGCAACAAGCAGTGGAATGACACGCCAAGGTTAGAGCGACAGGGTACTAGTGAGGGCCTTCACCCTGTTGCTCTGAGACATGCTGGACACACTGCAGCACACTTGAAGTCTTACAGAGATGAACCAGGGGCTCCTGAGCTAATAGGAACCAGCAGGGAAACACCAGTGAAGTACCTCAAAGGAATTCCAGCCACTCCAGCCAGTAAGTCAGCTTCATCGGGGGCCCAACTTAAATGCCTCTGTGCAAACACACATAGCATGGGGAAAAAACAAGAGGAGTTGGAGACATGCGCAGCCCTGCAGGGCTATGATGTCATTGGCATCACGGAGGTGTGATGGGATGGCTCCTATGACAGGAGTGTTGGAATGGAAGGATACAGGCTCTTTAGGAAGGACAGGCAGGGGAGACGAGGAGGGGGTGTTGCCCTCTATATCAGTGGTCAGCTGGAGTGCATGGAGATAGATGAGGAGCCGACCGAGAGCTCATGGGTCAGGATTAAAGGGAGAGCGGGGACAGGGGACATTATAGTGGGGGTCTGCTACAGACCACCTGACCAGGAAGACTGAGCAGGTGAGGCCCTCTATAGACAGATAGGAGCAGCCTCATGTTCATAAGCCCTGGTCCTGCTGGGGGACTTCAACCACCCCAACATCTGTTGGAGGGACAACACAGCAGAGCACAATTCCACAGTTCCAGGAGGTTCCTGGAATGTGTGGATGATAACTTCCTTCCCCAAGTGACAGAGGAGCCAACAAGGAGAGGTGCCATGCTAGACCTTGTTCTCACCAACGCGGAGGGGCTGGTGGGGGATGTGAAGCTCAAGGGCAGCCTTGTCTGCAGTGGCCATGAAATGGTGGAGTTCAAGATCCTTAGAGCAGCAAGGAGGAGGGCGCACAGCAAGCTCACTACGCTGGACTTCAGGAGAGCATACTTTGGCCCCTGTAGGGACTCGCTTTGTAGAGTACCACGGGACAAAGCCCTGGAGGGAAGAGGGGCCCACGACAGCTGGTTAGTATTCAAGAATCACCTCCTCCAAGCTCAGGAGCGATGCATCCCAGCAAAGAGGAAGTCAGGCAAAAATGCCAGGAGGCCTGCATGGATGAAGCAGGAGCTCCTGGACAAATTCAAACAAAAAAAAGAAGCCTACAGAGGGTGGAAGCAAGGGCAGGTAGCCTGGGAGGAATACAGAGAAATCATCCGAGCAGCTAAGGATCAGGTTACGAAAGCTAAAGCCCTGATAGAATTAAATCTGGTCAGGGACGTCAAGGGCAACGAGGAAAGAAGGTACATCAGGTTGTAGATCATAGAATCTTAGAATCATAGAATGGTTTGGGTTGGAAGGGACCTCAAAGATGATCTAGTTCCAAGCCCCCTGCCATGGGCAGGGACACCCTCCACTAGACCAGGTTGCCCAAAGCCTCCTCCAGCCTGGCCTTGAACACTTCCAGGGATGTGGCTGCCACAGCCTCTCTGGCCAACCTGTTCCAGTGTCTCACCGCCCTCACAGTAAAGAATTTCTTTCTAACATCTGATCTAAATCTACTCTCTTTTAGCTTAAACCCATTACCCCTTCTCCTATCACTACACTCCCTGATAAACAGTCCCTCTCCATCTTTCCTGTAGGCCCCCTTCAGGTACTGGAAGGCTGCAATTAGGTCTCCCCGGAGCCGCCTTTTCTCCAGGCTGAACAACCCCAACCCTCTCAGCCTGTCCTCACAGGAGAGGTGCTCCAGCCCTCTGATCAGCTTCGTGGCCCTCCTTTGGACTCGCTCCAACAGCTCCATGTCTGTGTTTGTACTGGGGCCCCCAGAGCTGGATGCAGTACTCCAGGTGGGGTCTCACCAGAGCAAAGTAGAGGGATAGAATCACATCCCTCGACCCACTGGTCACGATGTTTTTGATGCAGCCCAGGACATGGCTGGCTTTCTGGGCTGCAAGCGCACATTGCCAGCTCATGTTGAGCTTTTCATCAATCAACACTCCCAAGTCCTTCTCCTCAGGGCTACTCTGAATCCACTCTCCACCCAGCTTGTATTGGCCCAAAGCTTGATATGCTCCTGCTTCAAACACTAGTAATTTTAGGGCTTCCTCATGAACAGGGGTCCAATCCCAGGTAGCTTTTTTGCATGTTAAATCGTACAGGGGACGAGCTATGATAGAAAAATCTAGAATATGCTTCCTCCAGAATACCAGCAAGCCTAGGTTACAGCTCCTTTTTGGTTTTGGGGATTTTTATTTCTTCTACGGTAGCCAAGGTTTTGGGAGGAATACACACCGTTCCTCCTTTCCACCATATACCTAAGAACTTCACCTCAGGGGAGGGGTGTTGTACTTTTTCTGCTGGAACGCGAAGTCCTAAACTTTCCAGGTGAGTGATTACTTTCTTTTGGGTTTGTCCCACTGCAGTGGCATCAGACCCCCCCCACCAATACACCATCAATATATTGGTAGGTTTTAACTCCCTCCTTGTGGGCGTGATTTCTGCTAGTGCTTGTGCCAGGGCGTGATGCGCCAAGGTAGGCCAATGCCGATATCCTGGGGGCAAACGAGTAAAAGTGTATTGTATACTTTCCCATGTAAATGCCAATCTATCTCTATCACCTTCCTGTAGAGGACCCATGAAAAACGTATCTTTTACATCAATGGTGGCTAAAATTTTATGGGACTGTTCCTGTATGGTGGCAATCAATTTGGCTATATTAGGCATGGCCCCTGTCAGGGGACTAGTGCCTGCGTTTAAGCGCCGATAATCCATTGTTAGCCGCCACTTACCATTCGGTTTGCGAACTGGCCGCACTGGGGAGTTATAAGGGGAGTGAGTTTGAATAATTACCCCCTGTTCCTGCAGCTCTCTTATCAGGGGCGCAATTCCCTCGCTCCCAGCGGTAGGGAAAAGGGTTTCACATTCACAATTTTAGATGGGGGAAGGGTAGGAGCAGTCTGCAAAAGCCTTATCAGTGTTGCCAGAGACCCGAACTTCCATTCCGTCCCTGCCGAGTCTGTCCAGGACTTCCCTTTGAATAAAGCCAATCCCAAAATATTCGTAGGGAGCACTCCCAATACCATAGTGGTCTCGGTGGGGGTGGTGTCTCCTGGCAACCAGCACTTTACTTGGTCTGTAGGTTGGAGTTTGGAATATCAGAATACATCGGTAACCCACATCTGTTTTTTATCAGGGACAATCCCACTCCGGCCAGCGGTATCGGCATTTAAAGCAGACATTTGAACCCCTGTGTCTACCAGAAAAGTGACCGGAGTCTTAAAGGCACCAAGGGGAAAGGTTACCAGTAGGTCCCCCTGCTTGTTTTCAGTGAGCCTTCTAAATTACACTCACCGGCCATCCCCCGGCTCACTCACTGAGATCAGGCACAAGGAGAATCCTGACTTTGGAGGGCTGGTGGGCCCCCCCACGGGAGCCATGGGAACGGCCAGTCTCTGAGGTACAGGGGCCATGGGGACACTTTCCTTTCCCGGCCGGCCTCTAGCTATCGGTTTCCACATTTTTACAAGCAGCTGCAAATTGGGGAGGGGTAGGCCATCCATTAATTCTCAGGGAATACCTTTATCTAGACCTTCCTTCCACAATCAATTTCTTGAGCCCTCCCCACAAAGCTCCTGCCTTGGGGGCAGAGTATTTTCTCCTCTGTCTCGGTCCTACGGACCGCCGCTTGAGCCTTCCCCTCCTTTCCGACATAGCCCACCCGCCGGCCATAATTGATCAATTCCCATGCAATTTCCCCCCAGGTAAGACCCGGTCCACCCTGAGGTCCCATGGCTACAGTGGCTCTTAGTCGGTCTTGAATTTGCACAGCGTAAATCTTCAGTGAGTCGGGTAACCCTCTAATCAAGGGAGTCGTCCTATCCAGATTGGCAACCAACATCATCGGGGAAGGCTGGCGGGGAACTAGGCGCCTATCATGCATTGATTGGAGGCATGCCGCCTTCTGTATACACTCAGTAAACTGGCTTACTCCAGGGGTAGGGATGGCAATGGGATCTCTTCTCTCCAAGGGGTCTCTGGCCCAATACGCCACCCTCTGGCCCAATACGCCACCCTCTGGGTCAGGGACCAAGGTTCCCGCTCATCACCTACGGTCAAAAGTACACCAGGACCCCAGTATCCTCCAAAAGCCTTATTCTGTCTCCGCCTGTCAGGGAGACCCTCCACACATACTCGGTCTCAGTTTCCTTAGCCTGCCTACTATATTTTTCCTGCAGATTTGCCAGTTCAGTAACGGTATAAGATATCTCTTTAGTCATAACGGTGGGTTCCGCACCTTTGCCGTCATACACAACTTCAGTTTTAATAAGTGGCCGGAGCTTGGGAGTAAGGTCAGGTTCTGTCACCAGCGCTCAGCTCCTCCCATGGATAGTGAGGGGCAACCTCCCTGGCAATGAGGTCGGCTTCTTTTGATAAGCTAGAAAATCCTGGTTCGCTCTCAAGGTCCCCAGGGAGCTGCAACTTCAGCTCTCTTTCCCTCACAAAAGCATCTCGTAGGCTACCCTTCAAGTTTCCCGTGATTCTTTTATCATCCGGTAACGCTTTTTCAGCTAGCTGCCATTTCACCCGTTCCATTTCCAATTCTGCCTGTAGTTTTTTAACCAGCTCCTGAAGGGACTCATTTGCCTCCTGTTCAGCTTGTTTAACAACGTATTTAGCTGTCCTTCCGGGCAGCTATCAATGTAGCTCCCAAGACACCACAAACCACAGCCTTTCCCTTGCCAGGCTTGAACTCTTTTTCTTTTGCCAAGTCTCTTATCTGTTCTGCTGCAGTTGTCGGGGGCTGCCCGTGTCCCTCAGCCTAGCTACGCCCTTTCGGGGTTGGACAAGCTTTATAGCTCTTCAACAAATCCAACAGCGAGGAGTAGTCAAAATCAGGCTTATCCCGGTTGCCGGAGATTTCGGCTTCAACCAAAAATCAGTTCTCGTTTCTTCAGCACTCTGGCTGATATCCCCTTTTATGGAACCTCTTTACTGCTTCTCACAGGTGCCAATTTAATGTCCCGTCCCACTTGCTGGGTGATGGTGAGGTTAACTTTTTAATTCTCTGCGTGGTAATCAGGAGTAACGACAATTGCTCTAGAGGTTCAAACAAGTCACAAATTTACTTAAAACTCAGCAGAACTACAAAAGATAACAGCTTGGCAAAAGTCATAACAACGTTCAAAACTTAGCAGAACTATGAAAGGTAAGGGTTTAGCAAAACTTGTGACGATATTACCCAAATGTGCTAAAAATTAAGTTAGAGACTGATAGAGAGGAAAAGAAAGAGAAAGAAAGAAAGAAAGAAAGAGAGAGAGAGAGAAAGAGAAAAGATATACCACCCTTGGATCCAGCAATGTTCTCTGCTCATAGCTGTAGGCCTCAGGTGGTGGGCATGCACAAAAAACTTGTGTTTCCCCTTTTTATAACCCAGTGCGCTCCCCGTCCTAGGCGGGGGTCTGTCATCCCTAAGCAGGCGCAGTATGTGCTCAGGACTGTTCCAGAAATGAGTCGGTGGGTTGTGGGGTCTTGGGGGTCTCACAGTCCCCCCCCGCCACTTCGTGGTTGACTGAGTGATGGCCTTTCATAGGCACGCACACACAGGACACAGATGGTCTTTTGTCTACCTGTTTCCGGAATAGGGGAATGAGCTCACAAGATGGTATCCTGCCTCCATAGGTTCTGTCCTTGGTCGAGTCAGATGTCTGCGACATTTCCTAGTTATCAGTTTATCCCTGCTTGGGTCAAGATGGATGTTTGCGACATTCACTTGTAATCAGAGCCTTACACCAGCCTGTGCCCCCTCCCTGGAAGTGTTTAAGGCCAGGTTGGACAGGGCTTTGAGCAACCTGGTCTAGTGGAGGGTGTCCCTGCCCATGTCAAGGGGTTTGGAACTAGATGATCTTTAAGGTCCCTTCCAACCCAAACCATTCTATGATCTTTTGTGTTAGAGCAGGCGGAGAGAGCTGGGATCCCTTAGCCTGGAGAAGACAAGGCTCAGGTAGGATCTTACAAATGTGTATAAGCACCTGTAGGGAGGTATGAATGAAGATGAGGGAACCACTCTTCTCAGTGGTGCCTAGTGACAGGACAAGAGGCAACTGGCACAAATTAAAATGCATTAAATTCCATCTGACCATAAGAAAACACATTTTTACCATTCTTTTATTAGGAACAGGCTGCCAGAGAGGTTGTGCCATCTCCACCCTTGGAGATATTCCAAACTCGACTGGATACGGTCCTGGATAACCAACTTTACTTAACCCTGGTTGAGCAGGGAGGGTTAGACTGTAGGATCTCAAAAGGTCCCTTCTGGATGGACCTACCCTATTCACTGGACAAGGTTAGGACCAGTGAATCAGGGAGCAGTTCAGGAGAGAAGGACCTAGGTCTGTGTGGGGCAAAAGACTACCCCAAGTCAGCAAGGTGCTCTGTGGCAGCAACCCACCATACCTTTGGCTCTGCTAGCCAGAATAGAGCTCTCAGGGCCAGGAGAGGGATCATTCCCCCACCCTGCTCCACACTGGGGAGGCCACAGCTGTGGACTGGAACCACCTTGTATCCCCAGCACAAGGGAAATGTCTATCAGAGGTCTTGGAGATGGTGAGCACTGGAACACAGGGCAGGTGGGGAGAGATTGAGGGTCCTGGGTTTGTCTGGCTAGAAGACAAGAAGGCAGGGGAGCATTAGTTGCAGCCTCACATTCCCCAGAGGGAGCTGAGGACGGGGTAGAGACAGACTCTTCTTAGTGGTGTAGAAAATAGAGAAGCTTAGCTATAAGAAAACTCCTGTTAACTAGAAAGCTGCTTAAGGCCTAGAACTGTTTCAAAGCCTATAATCGTGGGAAAGGAGTTTGTAACCAAGGTAATAGGTAATGAAGCTAACTGACCATGGCAATGTACAATGCTGCTACGTTCCATGTACAGTCCCTACCCAACCGGACAATAGGCCTGGGAATATTAATCTTATGAAGTAAGTTGTTATGGACAGGTGTATCCACAGCAAGGATACTGCGCATGCCTGCAAGAAGAGGGTCATCCAGCGAACACGGGCGTGCGACCACTGATGACCACCAGAGACCCCTTGAGGACCACCGACTCAAATCACTGAGCATATGTGATGGGGAGGAGACTACGTAAATGAATTCCAAGAAATTATTATCATAGGACTGCCTTTTCTGAGAAAAATAATGAATATGTATGTTTTGATTCTAATATAACCTGTGTGTTGGTAATCACCTGTATGCACGTTTGGTGGAGCTGTTTCCCCCGTGCATCCAGCGCTGCCATAAAGCAAACCTAGGGTAACTCACATCTGGTAGATTTCTTTTACAGTGGTGCCCAGGAAGGGACTGAAAGGTGATGGGCACAAGCTGGGACAGGGACATTCTCCTGAGGCAGAGGGACAAATCCCTTGCCAGAGGAGTGAGGCAGCTCTGGGACAGGGTCTGGTACTCGAAGGAATGGTTTGCATCTGGGGAAACTTTACAAACTGCCCTGCTCCAGGCCCTGGAAGACCTGCCCCGATTCTAGAGACAACCCTTACCTGAGCAGAGGGCAGACTGGAAACCCTTGGATACGACTCCCCTCCCCCAAGTACCTCTTTGAGTCTTTGTTGTATTCCCCAAAGCAGTAGAGCTTTCAAGAAGAATGGGGGAAGGTTTGGATGAGAGGGTCTTTGTGGTACTCATATAGACTGCTGTTTCTCCATTAAAGTCCTGCCAAGAAAGACAAATGTGTGTTAATCCTGTCCGGTGATGGGACGAAGGGGATAGAAAGTTACTCTCTGTGGAAGGAAGGTGCCCTCTGTCCTTTTGCCCTACACTGTCCTATTATTTCATGGTTCAGGTGTTACAGGTGAACACCTTTGCTGAAACCAGTTCTGGGGTTCTTAAAAACCCCCTGTGATTTCAAAGAGATTCTAGTGGGGTCCCATCACACAGGATTCCAGTCTTAGATCGGGGCCCCAGGATTCGTCAATATGAGTGTCCTCAAGCCTTGTCCAGTGCTCCTGACTTCATCACGCAGAAGAGCTCAGCTCCCTTTCAGCCCCATTGGGGCTGTCCTTCACTCTACCTGGACCTCTCCGGACCACACCAACCCAGCCTGGCTGTCTGCACTCCACTTTCCTTTGTCCCTCTCTGTGCCCCTTGGGGCAGGAGGTGGAACCAAGGCCTGGGGTCTCTCCCACATGCCACTTACATCCTGGCCATTCAAAGCAGCGTTGAACACGATCCTGCCGTTGAACCTGCCTTTGCCCTGGAAAGACAAATGTATGTCACCCTTTGCCCAGTGTGGAGCAGGGGCCGCTCTACACCCTGACCCATGGCCAATGTTCAGCTATCAGCCCAAACCTCTGCCCACACAAGTCCAGCCTGGGAACTGACTGCTCTGCGCTTACCAGGTTATAGGGCGCTATAGCTTCCCCAGAGAAAGAGAGGTCCTAATCCACCTGGGGATTAATCCCATAATCCCCCTTGGAAGTAACCCCATAATTCTGTTGGGATTAATCCTATTATCACAATGAAAAGAATTCTGTAATGCCATTGAGGAGTAATATCAAAACCCTCCTGAGGTTAGTCCCATAAACTCGGTGAGGATTAATCCTGTCATCCCAAATGGGAAAAACTCTGAAATCCCACTTGGGATTATTCCCAAACCACACATGGGCATTTAGCAGGTAATCGCAATGTGATTAAACCCATAATGGAATTCTATTTGTCTCATAATCCCAGTGGGAAATAATGCCATAATCCTGCCAAGAGAGAAACCAGAAATAATCCTGAGACCGAGACCGTCCACATTTTTCCCTGAGGAAGCGTCACAGGGCTGCAAATGGGGTGGTTCCAGATGCCTAAACCTTTTTGTGCAATTTTGCATAGCAGATATAAAGGGTTAATTTTTCTGCCCAACCCCCAGTGGCAACACAAGACTGCATCTCAGGGAACCCAGGCATCCAGACTCCCAGCCCCGACCAGGTGGACACCTTGTTGCCTTGGATCTCATCTAAGAGGTTTCCAGTGGGTTCAGGAGAGAGCTAGCCAAGAGCATTGAAGTGTCCCAGGAGTTTTGAAGCAGAACCTTGCCCCTTCCCATCATCCTCTCCCACACCCAGACACGTAGAGTACAGGCTTAGAAGTATTTCTTACACACACACACACACACACACACACACACCCCTTTCATCTCATCATCTTTTCATCACGTCCTCTCCTCTGTCCTCCAACTTTTTCTTCTTTCCCCTAACACACCAGATGAAGATATCAACCACCCTCCATTCGCCTGGGTCAGGGAGGGAGAACCTGTGAATTTCAACTGCTCCCAGATAAGAACTCTGTCTCCTGGTGAAAACAGGCTGAAGGGAACGATGCCAGGCTACAGCTAAATTTCAACTGCTCCCAGATAAGAACTCTGTCTCCTGGTGAAAACAGGCTGAAGGGAACGATGCCAGGCTACAGCTCAGGGATTTCTCTGAAGAAGGGCAGATGCTGAGAGAGAATTCAGCAAGTGCTTCCGGAGCAATGGGACACAAAGCTACGGTCTGATCCTGTTTGTATATTGTGACTATCTCAATGACTCAGACACCTATTACTCTCCTAAGAGGCATTTCAGTGACAAAGCACCTGAGAGAGCCAAGACCAAACGTCTCTGTAGGCAAATGGCACTTGTTCCTTCATGCCCTGCTCTTTTCCTCTCCCTCCCTTTGCACCAGTGTCGGATTTCTTTTTAATTTCTCCTCATTTCTCCTCCTTAATTTCACCTATTCTCTGCTTTTTATCAACCCTCTTATTTTACTCAAACTCTCTACTTCCCTTTTCTTTTTTAAGGAGACAGCTACACAGCCCATTGGCAACTTTGGCAGCTTCCTCCAGTGCCAGTTGGAGTTAGGAGGAATTAAAACCAGAACCCAGGAACACCTGGGTCCTCTTGACTCTTCCAGGAAAAATAAGCAAGCCCAGTACGACCAGTTAACTGAGAAAAAAGTACAGACAGCAGCCCCAGTGGCACTGGCACATGAAGACATGAAGAGAACAAGCCCAAGCAAGAGGTTGTTTCATTCTCCAAGTAGAGCTTTCAGGGAGGTTCCACTAGGCAATGTTAAGGCCTATTGTTGGGGGTGGGAGTGGGGGGGATGGGGAGTGTTTGTGTTGCTGCCTGCTGTTTTCTACAGTAGGAGTATGCTGCCTGTGTGATTCTGTGCACTCTCTCAGATGTTCTAGGCAGTTTTGTAGCACCTGAGTAGGTGATGATAAACAGAAGAGATGTTCTGCTCCAGAAATGGCTGCATGCAAGGGACTGAAAGACGCTGGAAGATGAGTCTGCAAAAGGTTCCAAGATCCTGCCAGTTGAGAGGCACTACAAATATGAAATATCTTCACCAGAGCAACATCCGCTGCCTCTGTCCTCCATATCATAGCCTATGGAAGTACCCAGAGAAACGTTGCACAAAGAAGGGGTGCCTGAAAGTCTTTATTTTTTGATAATTTTTTGTATGTATGTCCAGTCCCGAAACAGAAGAAAATGATGAGGCAAAAAAGGAGGTCACATAGAAGAAGAGTGTCTCAGTTGGCAGACATAGTTGCTTCAATCCAGGAGACATAATTGCAAACCTTAGTGTAAACCCCGGGATAGCCTTTCTGCGCACATCCAATCCCCCAGGAAACAATGCCCTGGAGCTGCCCGTTGCAGACTACTGGACCACCAGAATCCCCCTGTGAACATAAAGGTTACGGATATTCAGCAAATGATATCAGAGTAAGCGGTAAGCCAGAGATCCCAGAAACCGAGGGACCGCCATTGGGCTTTTTCTACACAGTTGTTCTACAAAGGTCATTTCTGATTACCCCGCTACACCTGATGCTACTGTGCCTTGCTTAGCTCCGAGGGCAAGACAGCTAAGGATGACTAAGATGCCTATTTTTGTTGGATGCAGTCCTTGGCAGATGCTTAGGATATGTGTGTCTTAAACATTATTCTGCCAAATATCTCCATGGAGCTAGGCACATGTAAAATGCAGAGCAGTTGCCAGGTGTGTTCCTTTTCCAGGCTGCCTGGATCTTGGCACACTGGCTATTCCATTTTCGGTGAGTCCAAAACTAACATTTGTGTCCTAAGCTCTAAAGTCACCGTGATTACTATTGACTCTTCGGTGCAGCAAGCACTCCTCCATTTTCAGTAGCCTAAGGCGCAGAAGGTGGCATCGTCTGCTTGTGGAGAATTAGGGCAGACGTATTTGCTGTCTCAGAAAAGGGACAATGACTAACTGAGTGGAACAAAACCCAGCCTCACTCCATAAGCAACTTCGACCCTAAGCCGCCGCTGTTGTTCCAAAAAACAACATTCACACATGCTAGTGCAGTAATTATAGCCGATTCTCTAATATGGTGGCCTCTTCTACTAGCAAAAGGCAGGAGAGAAACATATGGGAAAGGAGAGGCAGATGTTTTACCTGGCAGGAGTCTTTCCCTCCCTCCATGAATCCTACACATATCATGTTCTTGGTAATTTGCCCAGGGTAGGCTTTGGTGCACTCGCTGGAGGAGAGTACAGGAGCCTTCAGGCACTGCAAGGTGTCTGGATACAGATCTACAAGAAAACAGGGAGAGATGGTTGATGGCATCACCGAGTTCATTTCAGAGCCCGGAGAAGATCTGTCTTAGCAGAAAAGTAATGACTGAATATCCTGTTTTAGCGGTCATCATTTTTCCCCTGAACAGTAACTGCAGCATGGATTCCTTTTGATTAGGTGGAACAGATTGTACCCATGGGCCCACCCTTCTACACTGCAGCCACGTTAATTTTTCTGATACCTAGAAAAATCATAAATTGGCAAGCGTGGAGCTAAGAGCTACTCTGGTAGCACATGGGCTGGAGGAAACCTGGGAAGACCAGGAAAACCACCCTTTCCTCTGGCGCAGGTTTAGTTGTCATCAGTGGGTTCGACACCATTCACCATCCACGCCTCTGGCCATTGGTGTAAGCGAATGGAACTCTCCTGTAGTAACTTTAGATCTACAATCACAGATTTTGATCTTGTTCTCAGGGACCTGACAACTCTACTGATATTAGTTAAATTGCTACTGCTTGGCACTGCACAGCTGATAGCGCCAGGCCACAAAATTTATGGCGTTGCGAACACGCTGGTGAACGGCGCATGGATGACTTATGCGATTCCATGTTCGTGACACAGAACAAGAGGAAGGACCTCCTAAAGCCTGCCTTTAAAGCAGTTAAATGGTTAAGGCCTACACAGACTGATCACTCAAAAAGGCCTGTCCCACAGCACTTCTCTGTGCTTTACCCTGTACTGGTTGGAGTTAATTGCGAGGTCTTAGAGTGTCCCCCAGGCCCTCATGATGCTGTACATTCCCACAGAGTACTCACTGGCATTGCTGAGTGTGTTGCCCCAGCCAGAGATTAGGCATTCGGTGCCTGCGGTCACACAGCTCGTAGGCAGAGGAACTGTTTGGACAGCTCGGTTGAGCTGGGCTGGTTCGGCAAGTTTGATGAGCATAATGTCATTGTCCAGTGTTGCAGAGCTGTAGCCAGAGTGGCGGATGACTTTAGCTGAACTAATCAACTGCTGCGTCGATTCTGAGAGGGCCAGGTTATGCTTCCCGAGCTGCACTTGGATGCGACTTGAAAAGAGAAGGAGTGGCATATACAATGGCAGTAAAGACTGCTACCAATAGGTTATAAAGAACCTCCCCGTCACGGTATGCACTCGCTTCAACAGCACTATCGTAGTAGCTGTTGTCATGCAGGTTATCTTTCTTGTCCTGCAATAAATCCTGGGGATCCACACTGAGATGACCCCCACTCCCTGTAGAGGTGGTGAATCTCTGCAGGTTTATTTTGTTGAGCCGGGACAAGCTGAATATATAACAGTGCTTTACACAACCATTCCAGAAAAATTCTGAAAACTGCTATCATCCTCATTTCTCTTCCCGTTCTCCAGTGACCAAGTTTTAGCAGGATTAATGCAATTTGTAAGAAATCACAGCCCGTAACTCATTGCTAGAATACTACATTGTCATTTCAGAAAGTGCTCCGCGCTCACAGAAACATTTGAAGAAGTGGAAAAGCCCTCATGATGCCTCAGCCCAGTGTCCTGAATGAGCCACCCACTCCTTGCTTGTCTCCTGTCAGAACAGAGTCACTTACGTATTTGGATCTCACAGCCCAGAATACTTGCTAGAAGTGAACTGGGAGAAAGAAATAGGTTACGGAATAATTTTTTTTTTATTATGTTTTTATAACACTCACGACTTGTAGCAGTGAGCAGCTGACAGGACCCACTGGCTGTTGATGAGGGAACCTCCACAGAAGTGATACCCAGAATTCAGGGACACCTGATAGGGGACAGAGTTCTCTGCACAGGTGTAGCCTCCCACGATCTTGTCATCATCATCATCAGCGTTGATGGGGAGGGCAACTGGGAGATAGAAGTGGCATACGTCAACATCTGACATAAGGAATCTCGTGCCCCTGTGACTGAAACGAGCATCTCACTTGTAGGCTCTACTTCTATAAAAACTCATGGTAGCAGTGGTGGGCAAGTCTAATGGACATTCATTTGCTGCTCCCTAAAATAAGGTGGTCAGACTTAGATTGGCATCTCATGTATCTGCATCTAAAGCACTGGCTGCTAGTTCCAGGGTGAACGTAGGAACGCAAAAATGCTCATGTGGGATCGGATCAAAGGTGTGTCTGTCCCAGGATCCTGTCTGCAGTAGTGGGGGTCAATAGTGGACTGACTGTAAGTACAAAACAAGTCTGCAGAGATATTTCCTTGGAGCACTCGCCCATAGTCCAAAAAATTACAGCAGCATTCAGACTTCCTGAGCCAGACGTGTTACCTTTGTGCTTCATAGTCCTTACAAGAGAGACAGTCTTTTTGGAAGCTATGGACACATTTCAGTATTCCTGGGTCAAGAACTGCTATGAAGGCATTCATTCCACATTTTGTGAAACAAGCTGTTATGAGCAGACAGCAGTGAAAAGAAGTTGCAGTGCTCTGCCTTAAAACTTCTGCAAGTTGAAACCGGACTTTACTTTCCCACAATGGACTACCTTGCAAATTTGCTCAGAAAATGAGCTTCCCTGTAAGTTACAAAAATAGAAGTAAAAAATATACTCACCAGCCACACCAACAAAGGTGACAAACAGTATGTATTTCATGATCTGGACACAGCCTCAAGCCCGGACTGGTGGACTGGAAGCATGAGCTGCTAGAAATACATTTTTTGAAATGGCCTTATCTCTACTCCAAGGTTTTCTCCAGACAAAAAGTACACAGTGGAAAATTTGAAGATCCAGACGTGGGCATTAACAGGCACTGGTAGAAAGTACAAATAACATATCAGTTAATCATAAACCTTTCCAAAGACAGAAAGCTATTTTAAATTACTTCAGCAGGCAACCTTCAATTTAAAAATACGTTTGGGCTTTGGAAGATGTGCGGTTGTTGGCCTGTCTCATTCTCATACGCAGCACCTGTTGATAGCAACCCTCAAACCCCTTTGAGAGTCCTCAAAGGTGCTGACGGTGTCATTCTTAAAAAATGCATATTTCTACCAGAAACTGAATATTGTAGGTAATGGACAGTAAGACGCTACGCGTTTATTTTGAAGAAAAAAATCCAAACCCAAAACCTCTCAGTGTTAAGTTTGTTAAATTTATTTCAGTAATACCCTCTTCTGCTGAATGCTGCCAAACATTCCACAGACCCTTTGTAAGGTTTTTTTTCAGGGCCTTTCCAAAAATTCACTCCAGGGGTACATCTCCAGCTGCAAACAAGGCTCTCTTTTAATGCAGTGCTGCAGACTGCTGGTGTCTCCAGGGGCACAGGAAGGAGGAGGAGGATTGGTGAATGGAGAGCAGCTGTGTTAGGTATTAGCAATGGACAAGCAATGGCAGCTTGCATTTCTAGAAATCCATGTTCCTAGTTCAAGTGTTTCAGTCAGCCGCATCATCACCGGATCCAGATAAAGTAAATACATTTGTGCAGGCTGATGCAAGATCCTGGGAAAGGGAAACCTGGCGAGACCGTGGGCTGATGGAGAGAAAGCTTCCCAGGAGCATCGAGGGGAGGAGTTTCTGAGGCTAGGCCTTGTACATCTCACAGAGCTCGATGCTGGAGGCACCACTGATTGTCTCTTCCCAAGTCTCTCCTGCTGGGAGCAGCTGGAACGTTCTCCAAAGCTTCTGATCCTCCAGCTCTGCACATCTGAGCAAACCTTCTGCCACAGCCTCTTGCCTTGTCTTCTCTGCCTGCGTTCCTCTTTCCCCAGTGGCACATCATTCTGCTTTTCTTCTATTTCCACCCATGTCAGAGACTTGGACTCTCAGTCTCCTAGAGAGACAAAGGAGGTAGCACATGACAGGGGTGTGTAAAATTACGAGTGGCCTGGGGAGACTGGGAAAGGATGGATTGCTTGCTGTCTCTTCCTGTATGAGAATTAGGCGGTAGCAAGCAAAGCTAGGGGGTTTGGCAGGTTCAAAACAAGCAAAGGACAAAGCCTCCTCTTTTAGGAAAGCTGTGAGTCCCTGTCCACAGTTTTTTTGTAGATGCAAAAGTTTTACATGCCCTCAAAAAAACGAGGGTACACATTTGTGGAAGAAAAATCCATTGAGGGCTATGAGGTTGAAAGACACCTCATCTGACCTCCCTTATCCCCAGGAACTGCCTGATGTTGGACAATTCCCTGTTACTATATCCCAGGAAGAGACCAAAGAGAAGTGCAGAGCCCCCTGGACTCTCACCCATCTGCCACGGTGTTTCCTATGACCCAGAAAAGAACAGTCAGGGCTGCCAAAGTCCTGCAAAACAGTTTGGAGAGTTACCCAAACACATCCCTTCATCTGCTGGAGCATAGAGGGGGTCCTGGGAGCAGCTCAGCCCCTTTTGAGCAGGATGGGAGGGGTCAGGTCAGGGCTGACCTAACAAAGGTGTGTGTTGGAAGGTGGGTTTATCTGACAGTACTGCTGTGTTGTTCTTGGTCAGGCTGAGATGGGAAGTGAGGATGGGGCTTAAATCATGGCAACATTTGCCCTCATGGTTCCTAGTTCTGGAAGGTGCTTGCCTGGGGAGTAAAATATCTAGCTTTCCTAGGCAGCATAAAGACTCCTCAGAGCATCTCTTTCCATATGACTCCTCTTGTGTTCAGGGACTAGGATCTCTCAGAAAGGATCCACAGGTAGAAATCCCCTCTGCCTTCCTTCCCCTATAGCTGGTTGCTGTATTGCTTCGATAAATCTTTAAACCTGACCCAGAGAGTAACTGATTGTGATGCACATTTCCTTCTCCAGCCTTTGAGCAAAATTTCCCTGCATCCTGGAAATTCTCCAGTTGCCTCGATACAGACTTTTTTCCTGCCCCCCTCCTTCTTCCTTTTCCAAAGCACAGAACCCAGGCATGTAGAGAAGAGTGTGGCCAAGGGAGGCTGTGGTGCCCAGCATCCAGTTTTGGTGGAGAAGGGATTGGGAAACCAGGAGAGGGAGGGGCAGAGGGAAGGAGAAAGGGAGAGGCTTTAGGGTGGTTGAAGACTCTCTCCAGGGAGAGTGGAGGGAGCCGAGGCAGGTCATTGTAGCCCAGACGGTCCAAGAAGAGCCGGGATCAACTCAAGGGACACCAGAGCTGAGTTAGATTCTGAGAGATGGAGCAAGGGGCAGCAAGCAAAAAATTAGATGAGAGGGGATAGGGCTGAAAAAAATACAAAGACCCTGCTCCGAGACTGGGATCTGCCAAGGGTCCCTTCCCAGCTGCACCTCTGACCACCCAGCTCTTCCCCAGTTTCAGAAGTGGAGTTCCCCACCCACTCCAGGTGTGTGGAGCTGGCTGAAACCAAACGCAGGGACAGATACTCTCCAATATTCACAGAAAACTGGGCTTCTCCATAGCTATGCTGGGTGATAGAAAGATGTGTTATTCCTCTGAGGCCATGGAGCTTTTATTAGACCACTCTGTTAGAAATAGCACGGTCCTGTCCATGGATCCATGTTCCCAGGTAATAATATCCCAGGATCCCAGGATTCACGTGCTCCTGGGTCACCTCTCCATGAGGCCCATGTCTCAGGTCCTGTGTCCCTAGGGTCCCTGGACCTCAAGTATCATGTCTTTCAGGTTTCCCATTCCCTAGTCCCATGTCTTCAAATAAATCTCCTACCACCAGAAGCTCAGCTTCTGCACAGATTAGCTTCTCCAGAGGCTTTTTTTTTTTTTTTTTTTCTTTCTCTTTTCCAAAGAGGTGTGGAGGAGTCAGCTGTATTCTCCAAGCATTTTCTGGGACATTCCCATTTAAGCTTTGCACCAAGCAGGCTGGCGTTTTGGAGCTGACTTGATCCAGCTATCCTGCATTCTTCCCCACTGCTTGGACACCCCTGGCCTTTGTTCTGTTTGTGGGGACACTGGCTAATATTAACTCAAGCAGAAACACCATTTCAACTCACACTACTGCTGTAGAAACTGCCAGATTCTCCGATGTCGCCATCAAAGCTACTGACAGTCTGCTGGGGAAAGAGTATAGGGTGGGAGGAGGGAACTAAACTATCCAGAAAACACATAACCAGATGTGGGAGATCTGCAGTCCCCTGCTCCTGGGAATGCCAATGCACTGGATGGACCTACCCCATGCTCAGTACTTCCCTAGGGCATGGAGGACCTTGACCTTTCCCCAGAGAATGTCAATCACCCCATAAACCTCGGCCCTGATACCAGAGTCTCTTAAAATAATTTTTGACCTCTTTTGGCACGTTTTCTGCTCATCTCCCTCACTGCTGTGGAGCTGTGACATTTGCCTCCATCTATGGAAGTCCCATTCAGCGGTCTCATCGCAGCCCTATTCCCTCCCCTTCCTGAAAACTGTTGCCTCCCATTGTTTTGGGGACCTCATTTCCCCTTGAGCCAAGAGTATTGAAGGTCATGTCCACACAGAGTCCACCACTACTCACCCCATTGCTGCTGAAGCTGCTATCGCCTTTGCTACTGTTACCGATGCTGACAGCATTCTAGGAGAAGTTTGGCCGAGTCCCTGGCCAAGTCTTCCTGAAAACCCAAACCCCCGCTACTTAGACATCTGTGTGGGACAGACACCTCTGCCTCCAGTCTAAACCTCACTTTCCCTCTCCGTGTCTATTCCCAGGCACTGTGGTACCTAGGGAATCATAGAGTCATAGAATGGGTTGGGTTGGAAGGGACCTCAAAGATGATCTAGTTCCAAGCCCCCTGCCATGGGCAGGGACACCCTCCACTAGACCAGGTTGCCCAAAGCCTCCTCCAGCCTGGCCTTGAACACTTCCAGGGATGTGGCTGCCACAGCCTCTCTGGCCAACCTGTTCCAGTGTCTCACTGCCCTCACAGTAAAGAATTTCTCTCTAACATCTGATCTAAATCTACTCTCTTTTAGCTTAAACCCATTACCCCTTCTCCTATCACTACACTCCCTGATAAACAGTCCCTCTCCATCTTTCCTGTAGGCCCCCTTCAGGTACTGGAAGGCTGCAATTAGGTCTCCCCGGAGCCGCCTTTTCTCCAGGCTGAACAACCCCAACCCTCTCAGCCTGTCCTCACAGGAGAGGTGCTCCAGCCCTCTGATCAGCTTCGTGGCCCTCCTTTGGACTTGCTCCAACAGCTCCATGTCTGTCTTTGTACTGGGGCCCCCAGAGCTGGATGCAGTACTCCAGGTGGGGTCTCACCAGAGCAGAGGAGAGGAGCAGAATCAGCTCCCTCGCCCTGCTGGTCACACCTCTTTTGATGCAGCCCAGGACACGGTTGGCTCTCTGAGAAAAGAAAAGATAAGAAAAGCTCATCTTACCTGAGGAGCTGCCATGATGCATCCCAGCACCGGGAGACAAACAGTCAGGAATGTAACACAAATTTGCCCCTCCATTGGTCTTCCCTCAGACTCGGGTACCTGTGCCCTTCAGGTTGAGGCTTTGATGGATGCTGAGCCTGAGGCTGGATTCATAAGAAACAGCCAGATCCTGCCACCTCAGCCCTGTCTGAGCCAAGCCCTGACATATCCCCACCAGGTTTCTTGGTACCGCCAGTCTCTGCCATGGCTTATCACTTATCGCTCTCTCTACCACTCCCTTTTTTTTTTGTTTTCTTTTCATCCACATTCTCCAGTTTCTCAGGGATGCGAGATTTTGGCTCTGAGGCTTCAAGGCCATGCCAATGAATTGCCACAGTCCCCAGTCAGTGGCTCATAAGTGAGGCTCTTCCCTTTGTCCTGCTATGGGTTCTCCAGGGAAGGATTCCTCTCTCTGCCCTAGTGGGATTTCCTCTCTTCCAACTCGTGCATGTGGGGAAACTGAGACCAGAGTAGGATCTTCCTGAAGTACAGGGTTCGGGGCTTTGTAGCATTTACCATGACTTGGCCCCTGCCAGGCACGGACAGAGCTGCTGCAACCCCAGACAAGGCATGAACCACAGTCCATGACAGCAGGAAGGGCTTCCTCTTCCACAGGGGGGTGACTGTCCCATCCCAGAGCTAAACTGAAATCCCACAGGCAGTGAGGTGTGGGGCCAGGGCAAGTGTGAGCACCCTGACTCCTACCTTGCTCCGTCTCCTAAGCCTCAGGTTCTGTCAGTTCTCTTGAAGCTGGGGTAAGAACTGAGGTACCCAGGTCCGTAAACCCACATGGAGAGAGAACCCAGGCATTCTGCCCCTCCTCTTGACAGCAGCAGTGAGTGGTTAGAGCCAGCCAAAAAATGACCCTGCTGGGAGGACACAAAGAACTTTGGCTTTATTGTGATGACTAATAATCTTTGATTACCTTTGCGATTCCCTGTTTCCCAGTGGAGGAACTCCACTGCCCTGATTGTCAGTGGAGGGGCCATGGCTGAGCCAGAGTCACTGCGAGGTGGAGTGTAGTGGTCAGAGGGTGAGCTGCAGTGAAGTCCTGGAAACAGCCCCCTTTTCACAGCAGAGCCTGCAGTCCCCGCGGTGCCTCTCACAGCAGAAATCAGCAGAACCAACAGCTTTTCAGCCTCCTCCAGGTTCCCTGCAGGTGAAAGAGAGACATTGGTGACACTCCAAGGAGAACAGAAGAGGGAGCTGGCATAGGACTGGGAGCCAGGACACCTGTGTTCTCACCTCAGTGCCAGGTAGCTACCTACCTTAGGAAAGGACTAGAGGCCAGGTGCCCATAGGGCTGTGGCTGGATCTGCTAGGCAACAGCCCGTGAGACCACAGGATGGGACACAGACCTGGCCATGTCCACACTGTTATTCACATACATAAAGCTTCCCAGGAGCACAAAGGGGAGGAATTTCTGAGGCTAGTCCTTGTACCTCTCACAGAGCTTGGTGCTGGAGGCACCAATGATTCTTTCTTCCCAAGTCTCCCCTCCCTGGGAGGAGCTAGTTGAAAGGCATCCCATCTGACCTAGGAACACCAAGTCCCCAGTTTCTGCAGGCCGGGAGAGTATTCTGGGGAAGAGCTTTGCATCTTCTGCTCTTTGCATCTGTAACTGATGGTCAGAGAGGTTCCTGGCTTATGATGTTCTGGTGCAGGGGTCTCTAAAGTGTGGTGCACGCACCCCTGGGGGTGCGCCAGACGATCCACTGGGGTGTGGGAAGAAAATGCTAGAACTTCCATAGTATATGCATATAATTATCAGTTACTAAACACACATATACCGGAGGTCTTCACGTTCTCTCTGATTTCTTCACTACCAGGGCTTCCTTCCTCTCTTGCTCACCACTGGCTTTCCCCCAGCTAATTAAAATTCTGCTGACACTCTGAACTGCATTTGCCATTTTCCATTTCTCAATCTACACAAAAATGTGCACCATGTACTTTCCACCATGACACACCTGTTGCATCCTCTTCCAAAGGTGCCACGGAAGCGAAGGCGCCAGTGTGAAGGCTGCACACATTTCATTGGTCAAGTTCTTCACCAGATTCTGCTCTTCTGTTCTCTTCCTTACTCAGGGTGGTAAAGACAAACCCTCGTGTTTCAGAGTAGCACAAAAAGAACTCCGGGGGGATATTTCAGGAGTTGCTGTGAATACTTCTGAAGTTTCAAACTCTTTTGGCTCATGCTAATTCCTCTGCAGCACACTGGATCCTACTACACTTTAAGAGAATGGATTCAGACTTGGTTCTGTGAAACTCAATTCTCTTTCAGTTACTTTCCTGGCGATGCTCATGATGACAAGATTGTAGGAGGCTACAATTTCCCAGAGCATTCAGTTCCCTGCCAGTGTCCTTGAATGCTGGGTGTCACTTCTGTGCCAGTTCACTCATCACCAACCAATGGGTCCTCTCAGCTGCTCACTGCTATAAATCATGAGTATGGATTGGGTTGTGTATCTGATTCTAGCATATCTTGCAAAGCCACCAGATTTCCCTAGCAAAAGAAGGGAATCCAAGGTGTCAATGCATGGTGTATCCAAAACCAAAGAAGAAACACTACCCCCTGTCTCACTGCATTACATGATTTTTCCAATATTCCTGAACTCTTGGCTTCCTTTTCCATGCATTCTAACATGCCTTTCTACACACATTTGCATGTCCATATGGCTTACTATTACTATTTTGTTCTTTTTCATTCCTCAAGACTTTCTGCATGGATCTTTCTCGTCCTGAATTTAGGGCATACCTCTGCAGAGAGAGCACCGATCAAGGATCATGCTTCTCTGCAACAGGAAACATAATCTTCCTTCCCTAAGCACTGCTCTAGGTGTCGGAAGTGATCCATCTATACTCACACCATTGTCACATTTGCCAGCTGGGGATCCACTGGACAGGATGCCCAACTTGCAAGGCTCTCCATACTCTGTCTTTCATGAAATCATAAAGCTCCTAGAGCTCTGTGACAAATGCACCAACACTCCCTTACTCTGTTCCAAGTGTCTGCCAGTGCTCATGTGGCACCAAGTTCTTCTACCCATGGTTAACTGCTGCTCTTCTCTGCCGGTAATTTTGCAGCCATATACAAGTGTGGATGGGAGAGTACAATATTGATGTGAAGGAAGACAGCAAACTATTCAGGAGTGCCACATTAATCATTCACCATCCTAGATACAATTCAAGAAGCCTTGATAATGATATTATGTTGATCAAGCTGGCAACTACCATGTTGCTGACATTCAGCCCACAGCTCTGCCCAGCTCCAGTGCCAAGGAGGGTCTCGAGTGCCTTTTTCAAGGTGAGGAAACACACAGAGCAGTGGCTGTGAGTACCAGTGCATGTTGCACGTACCTGGTCACACTTCTCGTGCTCTACCACCAGGTTCATGAGATCCATGTACATTTCACTCCTGCTTTGCAGCCTTTCCATCTTCTGCCTGCAAGTCCCCACAGTGTCCTGCCAGCGTGCCTCATCAACAATGCCCTTCACATTTGTTTATGCAGGTCAAGGGCTATCCTGCTTTGCTGGATGGTCTCACATATAGGTCTACAGGTCTTCCTGCTCACTTATAGTACTGAGTCCCAAGATGAAACCTAATTTTCACTGCTGTCCCAGCAGCCAATTTCCCTAAGGTTCTCCAGTGACTGAGAGCTCCAGTTCTGAGTAACCAAAAGTGCCAAGAGGCTTACCTAGGCCAGATCACCAGCAACATTCCTGGATGGTGGGAAAGACTTATGCCAGGTAAGCACTGATGTATGCACACAGCTCTGGGTCACACACCCCATGGTGCCTCAGGCTTCACAGTGTATGTCAGAGCTTGGCAGAGTGCTCAAGCCTCCTCATCACCAGGTTTTCTGTTCTGACACAGTATCCTTCCAGCAGGGTTTCGATACATGGTGGACTTCACCCGAACTAACAGGTCCCGCAACATCTGCTGGGCACTGAATGCAACAGCAGTGAATTGCTGGGGGGTAGGGGAGGTCAGCAAATAGAGGGTCCTATCTTTCTGTGCTCCCATATCAGGACTTGCTGCACTTCACTTTGCATTGCCTAGATTCTTCGTACCAGGTCAGAACCTGTCCAGCTGAGATCAGCTCATGCTTCTAAATTTTTGTCTCCAGGGTGCCTCAGGTCGCCCAGCTGTATGAATTGGAAAACTCCAGGGAATTGTGTCATGAGGAACTGTGTGCGCTCTGAAACATTATCCCAGTGTCTACACCAAGGTCTGCAATTACGTTGATTGAATCAAAGAAACCATTGCAGCCTAGTGATATTTTGATGCCTGTCTGGCTTCTTGGCCGCTACTCTCCCACCCTATCACTCCTCTTAAGAAGATAATAGCACAGATAAAAGTCTTACTTCAAGACCCTTACAGATACTTGTTCTGGGGAGCCACCATAGTTCAGTGAAGTTCCCTGCAGCCTTACACCAGCTCCTCCTGAACCTTCCCTCCTTTTCTAGTTTAGGTGTGTGTGTGCTGGGAGCAGTGCTCTAGAGCTGCTGGGCTAGCAGGCAAAGGGACAGGGAACTGTGCAACCATCATAAGGAAGTCTGAGCCAAGCAACTCCTTTTCTTTACTCCTGGCCCTCTTACTGAGAAAGGGAAGAGAGGAAGCAGGCCCCTAGGGAGGAGGTTCCTACAGCAGTGGAGCAGAGTCCCATTTTGTTCCTGCCAATGGCGAGGTTATCATCTTACTGGCACTGTGGGAGCTTTGATGGCAGTCAGAGACCACAGGCACAGAGCAATCACACCATGGGCAACAGCTGTGACCAATGATCATCAGCTTTCGCCTTCACTTCCTCAGGGACACCTGAGGCAGGTGGACTGGGTCCACCAGGATCTAGCTGGTAACACAGACTAGCTGCTAGGGAAAGGAAAACAACAGCAAGCAGTGTAAAGCATGGAAGAAGATCAGTTGAGAAAGGAAGGATGGGGAGTGGAAGGGAGGAGCAGCACTAGTGCATATTTATGTTTACCCTACTGCTCTTCTGGGGTTTGTTCAGTTCTCTTTTTGGGAAGAAGGAAAGTCATGCCTTCTTTCAGAGTGCCTGAGCTCAGGAACTAGGAAGGGGTCCTTGAGGACTATGGGCCAGAGGCAGTGGCGGAATAACAAAGTAAGGAGAGACCTCAGTACTGGGGAGAAGGGTAGGACACTCATGAGAAGAACAGTGGTCCCATATGGAGCCAGAAGTGGATATACAGTCTCAGCCTTTGAGGTGGGAAACAGACTTTGTCTCAGGAATCTTCAGCAAATGGCTGGACCAGAAAGGAAAGGAAAGGCCCTGCAAGGACATAGCAGATGGGGGAGATCAGATTTTAAAGTATTTATTTAATCCACCTCATCCAGCACATGATCTGTAAAGAGCAGCCAGAAAAACCTCCGTTAAAAGGTTTGTGTGCTCCAACCCTGTGTAAACTGCCCACTACTGGACAATTTTAACATCTCCAAACCTAGAAACTTGCTCTTTGCTGTGAGAGTATGGGATGCAAAGTTTGGGAAAGAAAAAGGGAGCCAAGGAGGGACTGGAAAAAGTGTAAACGTGGTGAGGTGGAAAGTCAGGCAGTCTGAAAAAGCTGGGGAAGGAGTTTCGAGGTGGCAGCCAGTGAGGCTGGCACAGTGAAATAGAATCGATGAGGAAGGGGAACTTGCAGCAGACAAGCAGACACAGCTAGATTAGAAATGGAATTAGAATGGACTGGTTGGGGATGAGAGGTGTAAAAGGAGCTGCACAGGGCAGGGATCTGACTGGGCAAGGGATCTGGAATGACAAGCCTGAGGAAGAAGGATTTTTCTAAGAATTGTCTGCAAACATGTAGCCCTAGAGAAACCTGGAACCCAGGTCACTTCACTTACTTGCCAGTTAGTCTGGCTTCACCTTCACTAGTGATCACACACACTCACATACCCTCCCTTGCCCCAGCTGCTGGCATGACAAACACATGGCTGCTCCTACCTGTGGCCCTATTCCAGTTTCTGGCACATAAGTTCACTCACTCTGGTCTCTCCACTTGCTGGTACCTGTGGTCTGGCTCTAGTTCCTAGCATTTAGACCTTCATACACAAAGCACATACACACAGAACAGACAGTCCGTCCCTCAGGGAACTACTTAGAAATGGAATTTAATAAGACATGGATACACTGAGCTAAGCAGAGACAAGGCATAGCCAGACAAGCATACTCACCAGCAACCTGTTTAGCTGTGACTGGCCCCTTTTATAACTTTATGCCTCTATTTTCCTACATCTATTCTTTCCCAAATCCAGTAGCTCAGGGTCTGAACTGGGAAGCTCAACCATACCTTTCTCTATCTTTGTTTTCCCTTGTTTCATCTTTAATCTTAAAAGAAAATAGACTGAAAGAATTAGAAATTTTGAACTGAAAAACAAAAGGGCCGTCAATCTAGCTACTCTTCAGAAGGTAGCAACATGTTATGCAATTCCTGAGAGACACAGTAGAGGTCCTGAGTTCCATCTTCCAGATACTTCCTTCTTTTGGAGAGCATGCAATCATTTTTTGTTTCCTGAGATGGAGTACTCTGAATAACAATCTTCATCCTTGAATGAGTAATAAAATCTAGAAAAGAATGTGCAGCCCAGCTGCACTGAAATGATTTTGCCTTGTCTCAGAGTTCTTACACAGAATAATCTTAGAATTAACTCCCACAGTCTTCATAATCTGTTTCATTTCCCATCAAGTCTCTGAAATAGTTTCTCCCTCCAGGACTTGAGGTCTGATTACCATTAGAAGAAAAGGTTAACAGGTCTGGCATGACAGAAAATAATCAAACTAAAAATCCGGTAGTGTCTCCATGCACAAGACATGTAAGGGTCATTTTAGGACATTCATCAAAGCAGCAGTGTCCCATGGAACACTCTCAACATGGCTCTTGGGAGCACCTCAAGGTATCCCATCCTAGCAGTAAGGTGAAAGGGCAAAATGTCAATCAATTCAGATGGAGAGCAAGTAAAATCAAGACAACACTTCCATGAAAGATAAAAAAGAAGAATAGGTTGTGGACAGTAAATGCTAGAAATATGCATCAAAGGATAATCTGTATAAAAAATCATAAAGGAATATAAAGGCATATTAAATTTGGTGAAACTCATTTGGTAACTGCTGTATTGACTTTGAAAGCAGCACAGAAATTCAAAGAAAAATGTAAAAGATATGGAAGATAACTTAAAAAGTGTTCTGTATTGTCTACAATTCTTTGACAAGTCACTGAAAGTGTAATACATCCAGCACAGGGCTCAACCTTGCTGGAGCATGGGTACACTACAGTAAGTTTTCTGAATCTTAACATATTCAGAAAAGAATAGAGAGTGGTATGGGTTAAGACAAGACTAACTACGATGTACTTGGCAGACTAGAAAAAAACAGACTATACCTGAGGCTAATGTCTAACCACAGTTTTTGCTTTCAGAAATAAAGGTTGGCAGAGATGCCTTGCTTTTTGTAACTAGGAAGTGAATTAGAGCTTCCAGGAATGTTAAACTGCAGGGAACGTGCTTCCCTGACTGGAAAACTAAAGAAGTTAAGATGTGGTTACACATGACTTTTGTGCCTCTGCTATCTTGGTCTATCATCTTTGCTTCTGTCTAACATAAGTTCTGAGTATCATCTTTCAGGTATTAAGAATGTGTCTCCAGAATGAAACAATGTATGTGTACATTTACTGGAATTAACCCTTGTGGAAAGATGGCCCAAGTTATATCCACAGGTGTACATGAGTCAAAAAATCATTTATGAGGCAAATATTCCCAGGTTCATGGCTGACAGATCCAACACTGAAGACATGCACAATGATGGAATGACACAGTGCAACATTCAGCCAGCAACTCACTGGTCTGTAAACAATCCCACATTTTTGTCAGGAACTCAGAACACTGCCTGTCTTGTGGAAAGGCTAAAGCAAAACTTACAGCCACATGAATAATTAGCTTTGCTTTTAATGGCTCACCCAAGAAGGTATCAAAGGTGGACTGTCTCTTCCCTGCCCAAGCTTGATAGAAAAATCAGAACTAGGGGAGGGGCATCAGCCTCTCTAACCTCTTCTAACTCCAATGAGCAGTAACACAGTGTCCTGGGACAGCTGATAGGCCATGCTGACTGTTTTGCTTGCTCTTTTACCTGGTGAGAGACAACAGATCCATCTGCATCACGGCTCTCATCCAGGCCATGCAAGGCTGGTGTGAGGTAAAGAACCCTTTTTAGCCTTCTTCTCCTCCCTTTCTCTTTTTCTCTCTCACCCACGTAGGTGCTGGGGTCGGATACCTCATCACTCAGTGGCCAGAAGAAACCCTGAAGAGAGCTGGAGAGACTGTGGACATCTTCTGCTACCAGAATTACACCACACTTGCCTACTTGTTCTGGTACCAGCAGCCTCCAAGAAATGGTCTGAAGTTAGTAGCCAGTACTTCTACATGGATGCAGAACTCTTACGAGGAAGGTTACAGTGAGGCCAAGTTTGAGATAAGCAGAGACAATAACTATCACTCTGTGATGACTATTAAGAATGTGACATCCAAGGATGCAGCCACATATTTCTGTGCTGCGAGTGATCACACAGTACAGTGAGGGGGTTGAGCACTAAGATAAAAATCCCCACCTTGCCTGAGTGAGAGATGGAGTCTGAAAAATATGAGACAGATTGAAGAGGGGCAGAGGAAGAGCAGAAGAAAGACAAGGAAGAAGTGGGGGAATAGAGCCACGAATTTTTGGAGGGAAAAGGGATAGACAAAGCGGTGCAGCAGCATCTAGCTTGAAAACCAAAAAGCCTTCAGAAATACAAACCCATAGATCAGCATTAGGAATTGAGGCACTGCTGATGTGGTTAGTGAAAGGCAGCAGACACTTCTTAGGACTGGTGCTACAGAAGCCACCGGTTCCCCACGGACCGCACCACAGCACCAAGAAAAGAGTTCTTTCACATACTGATGATCCACCCAACAACAGAGGTGCCCAATGAGAGAGTGATTGGTGTGGGAGAAGAACCCAGCCTCTGATTAAGGACATAAGAGGGATGGCGGAGGAAACATACCCAGGACACCAGGCATACCTTCCATTGTGGAAGGGACAGCCCCTTGGCAGCTTTACAAGCAACAGTGTGCCCTGCAGCGTTTTTATTCACCTGCTCCACATGCTGCTTAATTGCAAGATCCCTCTCTTCCTTGCCACAGAAATGCATACAGTTCTGAGCTGGACCAAGGCATCTCTTCACAGCAAAACCTCATGGGTACAGAAAGGAAACCACAAAAATCTGCCATCACCTGATGCTCTCCTTGTGAAGGACAGCTGAAGGCAGAAATTGCCTCTCATTGTGCCTCTGTCTTCGTTGCTTGTAAAGATGAGCTTTTGATGAACTAATTGCTCTTCTGTGATGGGCCTGGGAAAAGTGAGGACAGGGTATTATTAGGTTTCCCCCACCCACCTCCCCCCACGCCTGTCTGTACTCCTGTCTTTATCACATAAACTAGGACTTACATTTTCTTCAAAGAAAAGGAAACAACACATAAAAGAGCCAAAGGTATCTTTAAGAAAGTATGGCAATACACTTGTGTATTTTGGGCTTCCGGTTTTAGGTCATGTCTTTGACAGTCTGCATACCACTCAGCACAGATCAATTGTTTGTCTCATGCTCATATGGAAGACATAGCATATGAAGCACATAACAATCACAGGGAGCAAATGTACTATGTTGCTCACTGATGTGGCAAAGCTGGATATGCTGCAGTGAAACATACTATTTGATTACAGCAAAAAAAGGAGTGGGAGGTGATGAGAATAGCTAGTGAGAGCAAGGAGCAGGAATCAGCTGGGAGCATGTCCTGTAAAAGATCTTCACACTCCATTTCACCAAAATTGCTAGGAGACTTTTGTACTGCCAGGATGGGTCACTCAATTTCATGCTGGCGTCCTAGTCTCCTGATAGACCATGTTACATAAATGTTACTTTGCTTCCTGGCTCTGCTCTAAAAGGAGCTAAAGTGTTCTTGGCTAGAGGAATACGGATGCATAACAGAAACCTGTGTTCACTGTAGTCTCAAACTGGATAGAGTGTGGAGACTCTGAAGAGGCTAACTCTAGTTGCATCCTACACTTACTCTGGTCCTCCAAAGACATTTCTGAAAGGTTCGGCTTCACACACCACTCCTTCCACACCCTGGTAGCCAAAATTCTTCTGACTCCAGGAGCTGCTCAGCAAAGAGCGTAACACACCATTCCTTGCTCCCAGGGAGCACTCATCTGCTCCTCAGAACACTCTGAGGTCCATGATCTTACTCACTGTTCGTGTCAGCTACAGACATACAGCAGGAAGCAGTGGGAGAGCATTGTCTCTCATATAGCAGAGACATACTGAGTTCTTCATTCTCTTCAGCCTCTGATCTTCTTACACAGAGATCATCTTTACACATGACCACCTTTACAATGTGATACCAAACACGTTCACACTATTACTGTCTGGAATTATTACTGGTAATCCAAATGCCCTGTAGTAGTTTATGCTGGAATCATTAAGAAATATAAACACCATGGTGGTAATTTTGGGAGTGACTTTTGGGTGATTTTTTTTTTTTTTAAGATTTTTTTAAATTCTCTTTTAGTAAATTACCAGTTCCTGAAAATCATAACCTTACAGTCCTAGCTCAGACCTCTTGCATAAGCACTGAAAACCAGCTTTATCAGCTCTGGGAACCTAACAGAGGAATGATCCATTTCTATTTCTCAACTCTTGAGCATTTTCAGTTTAGAGTGGCAAATGCAATTTTAATGCCCTGTGAAAACAAACTTATCAGCATTCAATGTTCAGCAGATTAATGAGCTAGCTATTGACTGGTCACAGCTGTGCAATTTCCAGGTGGTAGCAGAAAACCAGAGATCTCTAGTGGTCACTTCCATCTTGAAGTTCTGCAGTCACAGTTCCAGCTCTGAGGTACAATTTTCTCCTATGCAGTACTTCTTTTGCCAGCTTGAAGTGGCACTGCACAAAAAGCAACTATTCTAAGAAGTTTCCCATGAAACAGCTGCTCTCCTCATTATCACACTCCCTGTCCTTATATGTATTCTCCTTAGTCTACTGCTGTAGAAGGTGGCAGGGGAGCTGCAGCTACAGAAACCATAGTCAAAGGTATTTGTTTTAGATGCTCAGCAATGACATCTTAGGCACATCTGTGTAAACAGCTGTATATTTGTAATGAATAGCAGTTTTTCTATAGTAGCCTGCCTGCAGTCTAGAGGTCATACTGGCTACTCAGAAGATAAGACAATAGAAGGAGAGGATGTGTAAAGTCACATCTCTATGCAAATAACGATGTTATACCATGTGATGTGGTGATCCTGCAACTACTGGGAGGGTTTTGCAGAATCATATAATCACAGAATGGTTAAGGATGGAAGGAGCTTCTGAAGGTCATTTTGTTCAAACCTCCTGCTCAAACAGGGCCACCTAGACCCAGTGGCCCGGGACTGTGTCTAGACAGCTTTTGAGTATCTCTAGCAGGGAGACACCACAACCTCCCAGTAAACCTATTCCAGTGCTCAGTCACCCTCACAGTAAAAAAGCATTTCCTTGTGTTCAGAAGGAACCTTCTGCATTTCAGTTTGTGCCCATTGTCTTGCCCTGTCACTGGGCACCACTGAAAAAAAGCCTGTCTCCATCCTCTTTGCACCCTCCCTTCAGGTACTTACATACATTAATCAGATCCCTCCTGAGCCTTCTTTCTCCAGGCTAAACAGTCCCAGCTCTCCCAGCCTCTCCTACCTGAGGTGCTCCAGTCCCTTAATCATCTTTGTGGCCCTTTGTTGAATGCTCTCCAGGATGTCCATGTCTCTCTTGTGGTGAAGAGCCCAGAACTGGACACAGTACTCCATGTGTGGCCTTAACAGTAGTAAATAAAGGGGAAGGAGCATCTCGCAACCTGCTGGCAATACTTTGTCTAATGCAGCCCAGGATATCATTTGCAAAAAGGAGGCAAAAGAGGAGGCGGAAAGAGAGAAGAAAGATGCAACAGATGAAATGCAGGAAGAGAAGAAGGAAGCAACAGAAGAAGAGGAAGAAAAGAAAGAGGTGGAGGAACAGAAGGAGGAGGAAGTAGGGAAGAAAGAGGCGGAAAAAGAGAAGGAGAAGCAAGAGTAGGAATAAATGGAAAAGAAGGAGGTGACAGAGGAGGTTGAAAAAGAAAAGAGGGAGGAGCAGAGGAGGTGGAGGAAGAAAAGATGGAAGTGAGAGGGGAGATGCAGAAAGGGAGAAAAAGGAGCCAAAAGAGGAGGTGACAGAGGAAGGGAAAGAAAACAAGAAGGAGGCGGAAGGGGAGAAGAAGGAGGCGCCAGAGCAGGCACAAGGAGAGCAGGAGAAGGTAACAGAAAATGCAGAAAGAAGAGAAGAAGGTGGTGACACAGGAGGAGGAAAGAAGATAAAAAAGAGCCAACGGAGGAGGTGGCAGAGGAGTCAGAAGAAGAGAAAAAGTAGGTGACATCAGAGCTGGAAGAAGAGAAGGAGATGAGAGAGGAGGTGGAAGAAGAGAAGGAGGCAATAGAAGAGGAGGAGAGGAGAAGAAGAAGATGACAGAGGAGATGGGAGAAGATAAGTAAAGGAGAGACAAAGGAAGTGCCAGGGAAGGCGGGAGAAGACAGAGGTGCCGGGAGAAGACGGAGATGATGGAAGAAGAGATAAAGGAGCCAAAAGAGGAGGCAACAGAGGAAACAGAAGAGAAGGAGAAGGCAACTGAGCAAGCAGAAGAAGGATTCAACAGAGAAGGTAGAATGAGAGAAGAAGGAGGCGCCAGAGAAGGCACAATAAAAGAAAAAGGAAGCAACAGAAAAAGTGGAAAGAAGAAAAGAAGGAGGTGGCAGATGAGAAGGAAAGAAAGAAAATCAAGCAAAGGAGGTGACAGAGGAGTCAGAAAAAAAGAAAGAAGAAGGTGAAAAGACAAGAAGGAGGTGAGAGAGGAGGTGGAAGAGGAGAAAAAGGAGGAAATAGAAGAGGTGGAAAAAGAGATGTAGGAGGCAGGAGAAGATATGTAAAGAAGAGAAAGAAGCCAAGAGCGGACGTGACAGAGCAGGTGGAAGAAGGAGGTGCCAGAGGATGCAGAATAAAAGAAAAATGACACATTAGAGGAGGTGTAAAAAGAGAAGAAGGAAGCGCCAAAGGAGGCAGAAGAAGAGAAGAAGGAGGTGAAAGAGGAAGTGGAAGAAGAGAAGAAGGAAGAAACAAAGGAGGTAGAAAAAGAAAAGAAGGGGACAGAAGTAAAGAAGAGTAGCCAATAGAGGAGGTACCAGAAGGGAAAAGGAGGGGACAGAAAAAGCAGAAAAAAGATAAGAAGGAGGCAACAGAGGAGTCAGAAGAAGAAAAGAATGAGACAAAAGGACAGAAGAATGAGGAGGTGGAAGAAAAGGATGTTCTAGAGGAGACAAAAGAACAGCAGGAGGTGACAAAGGAGATGGAAGGAAAGAAGCAGCAGGTGACAGAGGAGATGGAAGGAAAGAAGGAGGAGAGGAGGGGGAAAGAGAGAAGATGGAGGTGAGAGACTGCTGAGCAGTGTGCTTGCACAGAATCAAGGCTGTGTCTCCAAACCCACCCATTCCCCCCACCCCTGTTCCATAGGCTGGTGGTGGGCAAGAGGTTGGGAGGCGACATGCCCAGAACAGCTGACCCAATCAGACCAAAGGGATATTCCATGCCATATGATGCCATGCTCCGGAATAAAACTAAGGTAAAGGAGGAGAGGGGGCATTCGTTATTAAGGCATTTGTCTTCTGAAGCAACTACTACGTGTACTGAGGCCCTACTTCCCAGGAAGTGGCTGAACATCACCTGCTGATGGGAAGTGGAGAATAAATCTTTGTTTTCCTTTGCTTCTGCACATGGTCTTTGCTTTTTCCTTATTAAACTGCCTTTATCTCAACCCACAAGTTCTTTTTCATCTTATTTTCTGTCCTCCCTGTCCTGCTGAGGAGAGGGAGTAATAGAGGAGCTTCGTGGGCACCTGGCAGCCAGCCAAGGTCAATCGACCACAGGATGTGATTTTATACATCCTCTCCTTCCATCATGTCATCTTTTCAGTACACATATATGTCCTGAAAAGGGGGCTGTTGCTTAATTTTAGGGGTTCATGGTCAAAAGTACTGAATATTTATCAAAAGAACGTCCTAGTGTCCCTAAAACACATCTGTAAAGCTCAGGGCGTCTCTGTAGTTCTGCCTGCTTCTTTGTAGCTGCTGCTTCTTCTGTAAACTCTAAAGAATCCAGGACTGATGTGAGATGATTATTACTTCCCTGTGAAATTCCCCCACTAAAATTATACCATTGTTAGAAAATATGGTCCTAAATATCTCTGGCTTGCATATTCTCGACTTTCTTTGTTGTCTGACGTTTTACACAGCTTGGCCCATGAAGCTTCCTAGGAGAGACATGAAAATAAGAATCAAGGAACTGTCTTTCCTCTCTTCTCTCCTCATTCATTTGAATTTATGGCCTACCAGGCCTTGCCTTTTGATAGGTTAAAGTTGGACAAGACTGGTCTCTGCTGGCATGTCTTGGAAATTGCATTATGAACATGCCCTCAGTAGATGTTAGCACCACATAGAAACACTCCTTCAATATTAATACAGAGGTGATTTGCTTGTTTTTAAATGAAAGACACCATATGGGAGCAAGTCTGTTAGTGACAGCAAGGACACTAATGGAGCCGTAGACTGGAAGAGACAGAACAATTTTAAATTATTTTTTTGTAGAATGGTTTTAGACCCTGAATAAACAGTGCTGAGATCAAAGGGAGACTAAGACAAAGGCCTGCAAATAATATCCCACTATTGGTCTTATTATTTAGTTAGAGTAAGACAAATAAAATTCTAAATGTATTTTTTAAAAAAAAAACCCAACCATCTAAACAAAGACAAATGTCTGCACTCATTCCCATAATTAATGACTTAGGCACACAAGTTTGCTGTTGTTGAAGAGAGGATACTGTAGGGGCACTGAGATCACCCATCCAGTATCTTGCCTTCTGTAGTCCTATGTCTTGGTCCTAAATGTTTCAGTCTATGTTTCTAATCCCTTCCCAGGGATACTAACAGCTGTTCCCAACTGAACAGATTGTATCAGAAATTATAGGTTCTTCTGTGATATCTGAAAACAAGATAAAATGTGATTTTCCTAGTACAATTACCTTGTTTCAAAGCCTATTTTTTTATATCAAGACAGACTGAGGTGAACCCATTAAAGGGGAATATGAACAATTGTTTATAGCAGGTGTTTGGTCACGTTGCTATGTGTTTACCTTTTATCTGAGAAGACTAGGCCAGGACATATGTCCCAAACCTAAAGTGTTTTGTTCATGTGTGCTGGTACACATAGTCTCACTGGCACAGAGATTTCTCTCTGAGGAGTTAAACATAGCTGGACAAATTGGGGTGGGGGGATGGGGGGTGGGTAAGAGGGAAGTGGGAGGTGGGGGGAAGGGATAGTTTTGTGTCTCCATTTAGTTAGGTGTAAGGGAGGGAGATAAAAGTCTCCTGTTACCTGTCACCACCAGTCCCCACACCCTTCAGAAAGTCTCCAAAATGAAGGCATGCTCTTATTCCTAGATGAAGCCATTTCATAGTCAGGGTTACAGGCGTGTGGGAGAAGCTTGTACTTCTGCTTCCTGTAACAGGGCAGTCAGAGGAATACAAACTGAAGAGCTCAGCATGCTACTTCCCTCCCTTTCAGAACAACTGTGACAAGCGCAGCACAGACCAAAGAGGATATTCACAATCAGGCCAGGCTACAAACAGAAACACCGGTTTGTAGTAAGCAAATTGCTCTCAATGCAAACCTGTGGGCTTGAGTTCTGTTTATTATCCTGGGGCAGAAGAAAAAAAAGAGTGGTAAGGAAAGCAGCATGAACGCTGTTATGAAGTTACCAAGTGAAAAGTAACTGCATTTTAAACTAGCTAATAAAAAAAATATTTTTTTGCCTCTAGGAAAAAAATGTTGGGATTATAAATTCAGGGATAATGGACACACTAAGAGGTAATCAGGCTATCAAACAGAAACAGCAATGGCAGAGGAAGGATGTGGCCTGTGGTTCCTATGGCAATCTTTCATGGTGACTGGGTGACAGAAATGGAAGGGTGGAGCCATGGGTGGAATTGTTTTTGTACGAGGTTGCATCGTTGTGGGGACAGGTGGTCCACAATGATACATTCCACAGGAGGCCTTTACAAAAACCAGTATGTGCGTAAGCATTGTGGTACACTGTGTTAAGACAGCCACAGAGCATTCTGCAGCACAGCAGGCATGTTCGCTCTTGGTTTTTCTTGGCAGACCTAGCGTGCTAGGACTTAACTTCATGTCAGAACTGAGCCTGCCCTCTCTGGAAAACAAGACAGGAGATTCTGAGACATTGAAATAATGTTCAGCAAACCAGATTGACTACAGATTGACTTAAAACCTATCAGAGTATTTGAAGCAGAGAATTAGTATTTTTTTTCTGATGCAATAATGTTTGCAATAGACCACAAAATGGTTCTTCATTAATGTGATAAAAGTCTTAGAAAAAGAATTCTAATACGTAGCAGATATCTCTCAGAGGCACGATATAAAATGTGCTGGGGTTTTCTCTCATAAGTAAACCTTCAGTGTGCATGACTGACTCAGACCTGTGAGCACAAAGGTTTTCTCTCATCCTTCTCCACACTTTCTCACTGCAGTTCTTCCTAATGGATATCAAGGGTTTGTCTGAGACCAGCTAACTGATTCTTCTGGACTCTTCTTGTGTGGATTACTTTTAACCTAGCAGAAAATGGAATGGGAACCAGAAACACTATTCAAGATGGCTGGCCTGACATTGAAGAGAAAACAAATGGATTTGTTTTAGTTCAGTGCCACAAAGGCGAACCACCTATATGAAAAGGCATGTGACTATGACAACCACAAAGCAAGTATTTGATTATTAATTCCAGAAGTTACAGAAAGGAAGGCTTCACAATGCTTAAAGTACAAGACTGACAGTAAGGAAGGTCTTGTTGTAGAAGAATTGTATTTCTAGGCAATGACAGCCTCTACCACTTTGGTTCCTACAGCTGCAAAACAAGAATAGCAGGTAATACCAATGAGATAACATGGAGGTTAGAGAAAGATTGTGAAACAACATGAGGTAAAATGTAGACAATAAAAATAAGTATCAAAAAACTCTCAGAAATGCAACAGGATTTCAAGCTGGTTTTCTGCCAAAGCCCTTCGGACAGAGATTGAGAGATCTTTGGGATTCCAGATACAGTAAACATTGCTTAAGCTTCTGCTTATTAAAGTCAACTGCAGTGCATCCCTTTTCTTAGCTTCTGATACATCACTTTGTCATCGTGACCACCAATAAGATTGTTTTCGGCGATGGCACAAAACTTACAGTAATGGGTAAGAAATTCTTGTTTTCTCTTTTAAATCACTTCAGATCCCAGGTCTTCTCTGTAGAAAGCTTCACTTCACCCTTAATCTCCGTTTCAGTATTAAACTGGTGTTTTCCTGATGTGCTGGGTTACTAATCCACTCTACTTTGGAGAATAGACTGAGTTTAGTACTCCAGGTAGGGGCACACATTTCACTTCAGAGAACCAAATGAATGCATTTTCAGTGAATAAAAAACTGTCCATAGAAAGACTTAGTATGAAGAATGGGTTAAAAAACATGTGCATATCACAAGTATATTGTTTTAATAAAGTGACATCTGCAAAAATCACTATTCTCCAAAAGTATAATTATTCTCCATAATGATAGTTCTCCTGGGGCTACGGGTGATTAAGGACAAGTCAGTGAAAGGCTATCTCTCTGTAAAGAATTGAGTTACAGTTACACTTTGGACAGGTCTAGAAAACGAAATCAAGACTCTACAAACTTAAATTACTTTGAAGCTTTTCAGGGTAAACTAAAGCATGTGTTATTTCAGAAAACTGGGAGAGACAAATAAGTGTACTAGCATTTTTAGTTGACAAAACAGAAGTCAGAAATAAATACTCAACTTTATCATAAGCAATGCTAACAGCTCTCTGCAGCTGTTTAATTCCTTGCTGTTATAGAAAACAACTCACCACAGTGCAGCAAGTTTCTTTCCACAAAACAGGCTTATCAGAATGGTGATTATAAAAAAGATCATTTAGGACAACGATCTTACTATTTCAGAATAGATACTAAAAGGCCACTCAAAACCACAGAAACGGAATATTCTATGATGTGATTCATTTCAATTAAAAGTAGCTCTCAGGAATGTATCTCTCTGGACCACACTTCTGGATTTGGACTCTCCAAATCAAGAGGAAAACAAGGCTGCTTCTAAGACTGATAAATGATGGTGATCCCTTCTTCTCCTTGTATTGCTCCTGAGTCAGAAGAATTGATGCCTCAGGCTCTTGTACCACACCGTTCCACTGCAGAGTAAAATGATTACAAGTGATAAAATTCAATCTCCATAGGAAAAATTAGGTGATCGGCACATTTTTTGAAATCCAGTTTGAATCTGAGCTGCCTGAGCTGATGAAAAACAATATACTGATCCCTCATTGACCATAGTCAATTATGCAGCTAACTTTAATAATCATAGCTAAAAGAACAGAGAGAATAAAAGCGGAGTTCCTTCCAGGGAAGGAGAAAGGGAGGGATGTTTAGGAACTGCTACAGTGGGGATAGTGGACCAGGGTCCCGTGTTATATATTGCAACTTATTTTGTAAGTTAAAAAAAAAAGACATTTATTTTACAAGAGAAGAATGTTCATGATGTTGAAAGGAAATGAGGAAAACGTAAGGAAATGAGGCTGTTTAGTTGAAAATAAGCAAAGTATTCTGTCTGCATATAGGAAATATTTTCTAATAGAACACCTAGATAAATAGATACATGTCCTTTAAAGAAATGGTGAAAGCTGCAACAACCAATTCACCTAAGCCTGAAGCAAAAGGGCTCTGGAAGAGGTATTTCTGAGATTGATCTTACCTGGTTAGACACATAGATGTGGTGGTAATCCCTTACAGATCTTTCTTTTTTTTTTTTTTTAGGGGACCATAAATTAAAGTAATTTCTGTTTCTTCTTTTGCTGGTTCTGCATGAGGGGAGGGTTAGTCCACAGGTTTAGCTCAGAGAACAGAGAGTAGAGGAGAGGTTTTTCTGCAGCTGCAAAACAGTGTGAATAATGAAAAATTGAACTTTGGCAGTGGGACAAAACTCACAGTCCTAGGTAAGACAAAATTTCGATCTCCATGATATATGTAATACTAGTTTAGGGGACAAGAGCATTCTTAATTAAGAGCAGAATAATGATCATTTTTCATACAGCCATGAAGACAGGATTAATGCTTTATTGGTTGCTTATTAAAATGAAGTGTACTAATATGGAAATGTGGGATTTGCAGGCATGAATTTTGAGATCCTTGTGTTCCTTGCCTCTGTCTTCACTTAATGGGAACTTTATGAAAGGAGAAAGGAAGAAATAATTGTTTCCTCCCATGGGGAGGAATGAAGGATCCTTCTTCAGTCTGCAAGTTTTTGCAGTTTGTATATGTAACAATCAAAAGCAACATTTCAGAGGTAGAGTCCAGATTCTTGTGTGTGCTGAATCATGCAGGGAAAAACTAGTCTTCCTGTTACTTTGCCCTGCTGCAGAGATGGTGGGGAGGGTCCCCAAAGTTGATTTGGGACACTGGCTTCCTCTAACAGTCCTTTTCACAACTTCTAATTCTCAAAAAGGACTGTATTGTTTTTCTCTCGGTGCACTTTTCTCCTCTGTTCTTTCTCTTTTTCCCCATCTGCTTTCTCTGCCTTCTCCCCTCCTAGCGAAAGATTTAACATCACCTTTATCAAGGCATTTTGGAATCACAGTGCAAAATAATGTTTTCCATCTGCTACTGCCACATCTGATGATAGCAAACTGTAGAAATACACACTGGTGCCTGCTCCTTTAAACAGTATCATTTTAAGGAACTAAGTGGCTGGCAAGAGCATAACTGCGGGTTATAGTCTTGATTGTGTACAGCTGTACTTTTTAACTGCACTACCTACCTTTGGTGTTGGCACTGTGCTCACAGTTTTAGCTATGCAGCTGTGATTAACCCAAGTGCTCAATGTGGAGGATTCTTGAAAATTTCCTTTGCATTAATGATATGTAGCATATACACAGATGATTTTAAGATGAGAGTAGGAGTAAAAGATACCAAAAAATCATGCAACTGACCTTGCCATGATGAGAATGGAAGAACTGAGGTACTTTTTCCTCTTAGGTGGGTGAAGTATGTGTGACAGAGAATGCATGAGTTTATGCATGGAAGTGATTAAGCATTGTGCCAGTGTCTGCCATGAACACTGTGGAAGATCAGAACAGAATGGGCTGTTGCTAACACTTTTTTCTGATTGTCTCTGCTCTTGCTAGTACCAGTCTCTTTATTCCCTTTCAAGCACACTCATTCGCTGGCTTGCTTTGTGTCATGGTTTTGCCCCAAACTGTAACACAGCTGCTCGCTCAGTCCTCCCTCTGCTGGGGGGATGGGGAGGAGAATGGGGAAAAAACCTTGTGGGCTGAGATAAAGGCAGTTCAATAGGATAACAAAGGAAGAGAATAATAATAGTAGTAGTAATAATAATAATGTTATGCACAAATGCAGTTGCTTACCATATGTAGGGGAAAAAACCCAAAACAAAACCACTGCCCAGTCTGTTTCCAGGCAGCGAATCTGCATCCTGGCTAGCTTTCTCAGTCACATCCGGAGCATGACATGATATGGTATGGAATATCCCTTTGGCCAGTCTGGGTCAGCTGTCCTGGCTGCGCTGTCCCAGTTTCTTGTGCACCTGGCAGGGTGTGGGAAGCTGAAAAGTCCTTGACTTAGTGTAGACACTACAACTACCCAGCAACAAGTGAAAGCATCAGTGTGTTATCAATGTTTTTCTCATACTAAATCCAAAACAAAGCACTATACCAGCTACTAGGAAGAAAATTAACTCTATGTCAGCCAAAACCAGAACACTTTGTCTTTCCCGTAGTTTTATCATTCTTTCTGTCTGCCTTTTTCACCTGCATTCCTCTTTGTCTTTTTTGTTTTGGTTTGGTTTTTTTTGTTTAGTCTGTTAAATCTCTCATTTTTCTTTTGTGTCCTCCCCATCTGTTTCCATGTCTTCACTCATTAGCCATTTAGGCTATGAGCCAGTGAACTTATGTCAGAGATACTTTTAGGATAAGAAAAAATTCATAAAGTGACGTACTAGAAGGGACCAGTAACAATGATCAGCCTCTCATGATGTCCACTGGAAGGAAGGCAGAGCAGTGCTAAACCTTCTAGGGTGTTATCTCCATTACCTCTACTGAAGTCCGTACAAGTTCACACATTTTTCACAGAAGCACCTCAGGGATCTTTGTAGAGTAAGCACTGACAGTCATGATTAAGGCTGACAGTTGAAAGCAAACACTAGGGCTTAGGGGTCAAGATCTATGCAAGATAGCAGTTTCTACTAATTCTGCTACTTCTCTGCACTCTAGAAAGGAGGGAGTGATCAGGAAGAACATCTACAATTTATAGTGCCTTCACACCAAAAAAAAAGTAAAAGTTTTATCTTTGGCTCCATAGTTCTGTCTGCATTTCTGTTCCCATCTGCGCTCTGCAGCCCTGGTGGATTTATCATGCTAGATGAGTAAAAAAAAGGCACTTTAATAAAGTATATGAAAAAAAAAAGGTGGCTTTTAGTGGTCACTGCCTAGTTTATGAGTGACATCTCATTGACTTCTACATCCTTTTTGACTGTAGAAGTCTGTTGTCTTTTGTCTTATTGTGGGTATTAAACACTTTGGGACAAGGGACACCTTTTGGTTTGTTACTGTATAGAATCTTGCATCATTTTGGGAAGATGTGTAGTCTAGGATGAGGGCTAGGATAACCTAAATAATAAATAGCATAAAGATATATTTCATAGCCTTAAGAAAGGATGGCAAGTTAAGACCTAAAGCAAAACTTGTCCCAGGCAGATTCAGGTTATCTGCTGAAAGTGTTCTTCACTTAGTGAGAAAGGTTCACTCCTTCCTTTCAAGTCACTTCTTAGATAGAGGAGGTTCAAGTGGGGTATCACATGGCAGCGTAATTCTGAACACTGTAGAAACCATCATGTCTTACTACATCTCCAGAATGTAACACAGTCAGTTGAAGATACTTGTGCCTTGTAACTCTTATCTATTAGTACAATATTACAAGTACAGGCCTTATAGCACTACTGGATACTTTTCTGCCTACCTGTTTGCTGAGCTTCTTTTCAGCTTTCCCATTCTTCTGACAGAGACAAAACTAGAAATTCAAACACTCATGCATTTCTCTAGCCAAAACTTTCATGTTTTGGTGTAATGAGTGAAGACAAATGCTTTCAGTTTCCTGGTGTCTACCTATCTAATAGTTATTAATCATCTAAGAGACAGTTGTTAAAAGGCCCAATATATCAGGAGTCACATAGCACAAATACAGTACAATTTTAAGGGGCTTCTGATTGATGACAGTAATGGAGGCTCTGGGCCATATTGCTTTGCATTTCAGGGAAGGACGATGAAATGATACCTCCAGCTGTGGCCATCTTTTCCCCATCAAAGCAAGAGATCCAACAGAAGAGCAAGGCCACACTGGTATGCCTGGCCTCTGGTTTCTATCCTGACCACCTGAATCTGGTTTGGAAGGTGAATGGTGCTAAAAGGACAGAAGGGGTGGGAACAGATGAGTTTTCTACACGGAATGAGAGTACCTACTCATTGACCAGCCGACTGAGGATCTCAGCCCAGGAATGGTTCAACCCTTTGAACCGTTTTGAGTGTGTTGCCGAATTTTTTCAGAATGAAACACTGGAATCAATACAGAAATTCATCTACGGTGATGCTGGTGAGTAAAAAAATGTATATCACCATGCTGTACAAACTAGAAATCACAAATCAAAAGGATGTGGGTTATGATGTGAAATGTATCTATATGCAACTTCTATACAGGGTGTTGTTATGGCATAAATATACATGTAAATATGTAGGTATTTGCATATGTCTCTTCATATTCCTGGTCCTTGGTATCTACATTATCATTATATGTCTATAGTTTTTCAAAAAATTCTTCATATTTTCATTGAGAAATCTCTGTAGTATAGTAAAATGTATAGTATAATAAAATAGATAGTATATTAAAACTAATCAGGCAGTATATTGTAAACCGAAACTTCTAAAATTTATGTTCTGTTTGCATTGAAAAGAAATGTGACTTTCAGTTAATTTTTGTCTTTCAGGTTGTGCAGTCACGGAAGGTATGTGTGTCTTCTCACAGGCAAATACTTGTATGTATTTTAATTCCACTTTTACTGATGCGAAGTACAAGATGTGTGAGATTTCTACTACAAGAATAATTGTATTTCCTCATTTAAGTGGTTCATATGTTAGATTTTTAAAAAAAAAGACTTTGGGAGGGTTGTATATGCATGCTGTACGTAGCTGTGTTTTGGTTTTTTTAGCTCTTCTTTGTGATTCCCTTTTGAAATAACAGAAGACATTGTGGAACCTTCCCATAGACTGTTATTTTGCTCTTTTTATCATGTCCCTTGGTCCTTAACACTGCCTTCTGTTGGGAAGTTGCTTGCCCAGCCGTGAAAGAAAAAATTCATACTTAGTCAAGTGATGTCACATCAAGATTCAGAATCTGGAATTCTGAATATTTCTTGGTATCAAATTCAGAATACTTCTCATCACAAGTCACATTCCCCTCCAAACTGCAGGGATACCCATCTTAAAAAATATGTTTATTTCCTCTATGTATACATATTTACACACTCTTATTTTTCACCAACTTCCTTAATGCTTCAGGAATCTTAAGGCTGAACCAAGATCAGGCTGGTGTCTCCATACTACTGCAATTCCTTAAGAGTGAAAAATCTATAAAAATAAAATTTCTAGATACCATGTTATTCTGGGCTACGTAAAACTTCCCTAATATATCAGCAGCACTTACAAGGCCACTGACAATAACAAGTGAAAAACATTTGTATTTTGTCATTCAGCTTAATTTGAGTCCTTGAGAGGGGATTCACATGAACAGACTAGTTTTTCAATAAGTGTGGCAAAACAATGGTTAAACATTCCAAATCAGGGCATACTTTCTTAGCAAAACGTCAATCTCTGTCTTTCCTCGACTCGCTTTCTCTTTTGGTTTATTAAATCATAGTGTTCTTTCCCATCCCCTGCTATCTTGTGTCAACAGAGCCATTAATGTGACTTTAGTTGCTTTGTGTTGCTTAGCTAAAGATTTCAAGGGTTCTTATTTGATTAAACCTGCATTAGATCTAGTCTCTCGTGATGATGATAATTCAATACACAAATTATGTTTGATTTGCAGAGTCCTACTTGCGGTATGGAAATTCTCTGAAGCTCACTTACCTCCTCCTCTGTGGCAAAGCCTTGATCTATGCAGTTTTGGTGAGCAGCCTGGTGTGGACAGCCAAGGTAGGCTAGTGTGCAACTTGCAGGTTGATCTTACTCACTTGTATAAGGATGAATGGAGACAGACTAAATCTGTTCTGAGCTGTGGGGTTGTTCTCCATGTGCTCTGCTGGGTTTGTGCAGGCTAGTTTGAAAAATAACAAGTGATGAGTTTTCTAATATTGTTTTTCCAGAACTCGAATAAAATCAATGCTATCTGGAAGAACAATTCCTTCTTGAAATACTCTTTAAATACATGGAAAAAGATGAGAATTAATTCTGATTACTCCAGAAAATAAAGAAGGGAAATATATCTGATATATCATACTTTTTTGTAAGGATTGAAAAGGGACTCATGCCTGCAGTTAAAGTAATAAGCAGGGGTTTTGAGGAGATACATGGGATAAACCTGAACAAAGATTTACAAAGATTTACAAAGAACAATGGAATAAATCTGAACAAATGGGAGAAGTTTAGCTAACTACCAGGAAATAATTTTTATCACTAAGTTTCTCATATGGCTGAAAGATATTCCCTGGAAGACTCAGCACTTGTTCCTTTAAAAGCAGGACTAGGAGAGTTATTTGAAAAGTGACCTGGTAGAGTTGAAGTTGAGTATGAACACAATCATCTCAGTTGTTTTTGTGTCCTTTTTCAAGGATAGTAGAGGGAGTAGGTTTGTACTTTACTGCATCACAATCATAGAATCACAGAATGGTTTGGGTCAGAAGACACCTTTAAAGATGATCTGGTCCAACCCTCCTGCCATGAGCAGGGACATCTTTCACTAGAGCAAGTTGCTCAAAGGCCCATCCAACCTGGCCTTGAACACTTCCAGGGAGGGGGCATCCACAACTTCTCTGGGCAACCTGTTCCAGTGTCTCACCACCCTCATCGTAAAAAATGTCTTCCTTATCTTCAATCTAAACCTACCCTGTATCAGTTTAAAACCATTGCCCCTCATCCTGTCACAACAAGCCTTGGTAAAAAGTCTCTGTCTGTCTTATAAGCCTCCTTGTATATTGAAAGGTCTCAAGAAGGTCTCCCCAGAGGCTTCTCTTCTCCAGGCTGAACAACCCCAACTCTCCCAGTCTTTCTTCAGAGGAGAGGTGTTCCAGCCCTCTGATCATTTTTGTGGCCCTCCTCTGGACTCCTTCCAATAAGTCCATGTCTTTCTTGTGCTGAAGACTCCAGAACTGGACACAGTATTCCAGGTGGGGGTCTCATGAGAGCAGAGTAGAGGGGCAGAATCACCTCTCTTGACCGGCTGGCCACACTCTCTTGATGCAGCAGGATACAGTTGGCTTTCTAGACTGCAAGCACACATGGCTGGCTGACATAGAATTTTTCATCCACCAGTATTCCCAAGTCCTTCTCCACAGGGCTGCTCTCAAGCCATGCATCCCCTAGTCTGTACTGATCCTGGTGATTGCCCCACGCAGGTGCATGACCTTGCACTTGGCCTGGTTGAACTTTATGATGTTCACATGGGCCCACACCTCAAGCCTGTCCAAGCCCCTCTGGATGGTCCCTTCCCTCAAGCATATCAACTGCACCACTCAATCCCACTGTCCCACACATTGATGAAGGTATTAAATGGTATCAGTCCCAGTATGGACCCTTGAGAGAAACCACTCGTTACTGGTTTCCACTTGGGCATTGAGTCATTGCCTGTAACTCTTTGGGCATAGCCATCAAGCCAATTCCTTACCCATGTAACAGTCCATCCATGAAACCCATATCTCTCCAGTTTAGTAGTAAGAATGTTGTGTGGGACCGTATAAAAGGCCTTACAGAAGTCCAGGTAGATGGCATCTGTAGCTCTTCCTTTGTCCACTGATGCAGTCACGCCATTATAGAAGGACACTGGATTAGTCATCTAACACACAAAGTTGCGTATAAAGATATTAGTTCAGTATGTAAATAAAGAAGCTGTAGAGTTTAATACACTTCCTTGATACAAAAAGGGGAGAAAGCATGGAGATACAACATGGTCATTTCTGTTAATGCTTTCAGGAGACACAGCAGTTGGGACACTGATAAATACAGTCTATTATTTCCTAGATTATTGTATTTGTTGCTTTTTCTTGGTTTTGGGGGGGGGTTTAATTTGTTTATTCTGTTTTGTTTTCAATTAGACTGGTGGCAAGTTGTATAGAGAATAAATGAAGAGTCGTCTTCATCACATCGGCAGGAACACAGCAAATTGTTTCTATGCTTCTGTCTAAGAACTTCTGAATATTATTTCTTGGTGGTTCTCTGTCCCCCCTCCTGTTCTTCCACTGCTGGGTTTTCCCTGTACTTCCATATCATATTTTATCATATAGTATCATATCTTTAAAGCTAACACCTTAATGCTCAAAGGCTGAGGACCCAGCTCATTGAGTTAGGAATAAAGTTTTAGCTTCTTTTCCATTCAAAAATCATGAGTTGTTGGGGTTTTTTATTTGGTCTTTTGCAGCAATAATGTTCTACAACATAACTTCCAGTGATGTGTATTATCATAAGGAACTTGTGATAAAGAACATTCACTGACCATCATTATAATAATAGCTTATCTGTTATGAGAACAGTAGAAGGCACATCTAGTACTTCGACTGTGTACCAACGACTGGACTGGGGCTGCAGACTTCAGAGGCTTGCATGCTCCAGGAGCAGTGACTGGGACAGTGAGCATCCAGGTCCAGCAAGCAGACTGCATGTCTAAGGCCAGTTTCTCAGAGGTCCATAACATGTAAGTGTGGGTCACAGTGTTTTTGTGGGTGTGTGAGGTAACTGGAGGACTGAGGAGTTCAGGACCAATTCCTGGGTTAACTGAGTGTCTAAGGTCAGGTACTGGGATCCAGTGTGTGTGTGCACACGTGTGCACAAAGGAGTGCATGAGGGTTTGTATCTGTGAGTGAGGGGGTCTGTACCAGGAAATGGTGTGGGGCTGCAGGCCTCAGAGGCTCATACACCCAGGTCTGTCAGTGCAATTTGTGTTTGCATGAGTGTTTCTGTCTGTATGGATTAGTGTGGCTGGCTGTGTGTGTATGTATATTTATGTTGTGTATGTGATTGTATGCCTATTGGGAATACACACTCAGTGTTGGTAGAGGGTGGACCTCAGGAAAAAGAGCTGCAGCAGCCTCACCACTATTGGGCTATTGGATTCAGTAACCCAAAATAAAATAGAACTTATAATTCACTTCTGTCTGTCTTAGAGTACTTAGGACATCAACCAACCCATGCCTACTGCACAGTGCTGTTTAGATGGACAGTGGTACATTTTCTCAGCATTAGGAAAAATAGACTTCATATGTTTCATCCCAAACTTGTCAATAGTTTTTGTGCCACAGCAGTTCAGAATCTACAAAGATTAATCCAATCTTAGACTAAATGAAGGAAAGAAGAATGGAGGTGGAGGGCAAAAGGGGTAATTGTGTGGTTTTACAGTCATAAATTTACTAGGTGCAGAGGAAGGAAAAAAAACCTAGAAGTCTTTAGTCTTTTCTGGTACTGCCTGTGGTATCATGCATATTACCAGCTGGGAAGTATGGAAGCATCTACATACCGGCACAGCTCCCCCATTCTTTTATTACGAAATGTAACCCCCACTACTGTTACAGAAGGGCCTCACTGCTGCCTTTCTCATCATAGGAGCCAAGTACTAAAAAGGCCATGAAGACTGAGTTGCTATTTTGTTCATAGTACAGAAGCTAAAATAAGGGTAAATGCAAGTAAATTTAGGCAATTTATTTGGACCACAGAGAATTTATATATTTCATAGTTGGAATAAAAGAAAATGAGGAGGTGATTGGTGACAGCCAACATGGCTTCACTAAGGACAAATCATGCCTGACAAATTTGGTGGCATTCTATGATGAGCATTGGTGGATGAGGGAAGAGTGACTGATGTCATCTACCTGGACTTGTGCAAAGCATTTGAAACTGTCCTGTACAACATCCTTGTCTCTTAATTGGAGAGACATGAATTCGATGGGTAGATCACTTGGTGGATAAGGAATTGGCTTGATGGTCACACTCAGAGTTGCGATCATCGCTCAATGTCCAAGTGGAGATCAGTGATGAATGGCGTTCCTCAGGGGTCGGTATTGGGACCGGCGCTGTTTAACATCTTTGTCAGTCTTCCTGAGGGACTCCATTCCCTGCTGAAGCCCCTCATCATTCTGTAGGTTTGGCTTCTATTTCCTTCATACGGAAACTACTGTGAGGAGAGACTGTATGAATATGTCTAGGCATTATTAGTTATGTATATACTGCTGTGAAACTTGACAAGAGGTAGCAAGGGCCAGTGGGGGAGGCAAACCAGGAACCAGGGTGACCACAGCTCAAGCAGTGCATTCAGTAGCCAGGGCACGGTTCCACACTCCCGAACACAGCAAGCAGAGTAGGGTTCATCAACAAGGCAAGCAGTGAACCAGGTCCAGGATATATTCAGGAAGTCAAATCAGAAGCAAAAGAAGACTGAACTGGACTGTGGTCCAGGGGCAGGACTGAAAAGAAGGCTAGAATATGGATTCACAGAATCACAGAATATTTGAGGTTGGAAGAGACCTCTGGAGGTCATCTTGTCCACCCACCCTGCTCAAGCAGGGCCACCCAAAGCCAGTTGCCCAGGACCCAGGTGGTTTTTAATAATCTCCCAGGATGGAGATTCCACAAGCTCTCTGGATAACCTGCTACAGTCCTGAGTCACCCTCACAGTAAAAACATGTTTCCTTGTGTTCAGAAGGAACCTCTTGTGTTTCAGTTTGTGCACATCGTCTCTTGCCCTGTCACTGGGCACCACTGAAAAGAGCCTGTCTCTGTCCTCTTTGCATCCTCCTTTCAGGTATTTGTGCACATTCATGAGATCCCTGGAAGCCTTCTCTTCTCCAGGCTGAACAGTCACAGCTCTCCCAGCCTCTCCTCACAGGAGAGATGCTCCAGTCCCTTAAACATCTTTGTGGCCCTTTGTTGATTGCTCTCCAGTATGTCCATGTCTCTGTTGTACTGGGGACCCCAGAACTAGACACATGACTCCAAGCGTGGCCTGAGCAGAGCTGAGTAGAGGGGAAGGATCACCTCCCTCGAGCTGGCCTGCCTGAAAGTACCACTCGGAATGAGACTTTGACTACATATCCCTTGTTCTCACTCATTAGTTGATTCCAGAATGTGCTGAGAAACAAAGCACAGATCACTGTTATTGGGGAGGCCTACCCAACAGTTCCAGACTACACCCGTCAAAACTGTTAAGAAGTTTACATCCTTTTTACATACACAGTGGAAGGCTAGAAGGTGATTGTCACCTGGGTAACAAATGCTAATTGGCTTCAGATATGGAAAAAGTCAAAGAGATCAACCTGTTGTGGCATGACTAGGAAGGCCAATGTTGACTTATGTGAACCATCTAAGTTAGAGAAGTATTTGAGACAAGAGCTCCTCCAGACAAACACATTAATGAATGAACAATGCTGCAGAAGACTGAGCCTGAGGTCCACATTGAAATGCAAGTGACCAGCCTGGACTTCAGTTGGAGTGAACATCCTGTTCACCTAAGTCCAGGGTGCTGGCCATGGCTACACTGGGGGTTTTATTGATGTACTTGCTGTACAGTGTGCATGTGTGCACACATGCTGGGAATCTTGGATTGGGAATTGCTATCTACTCGCTATACCCAGCCCACTTAATAAATGTATTTTAGATTCTGTGTCAGAGTGCTGTTTTCTTCTTGTGACTACCTTGCCCCTAAATCACCCCATGACAACTCTGCACTCTCCCTTGTTAGTGCACCTGTGCTGTTTAGCTTCCTACCAGTATTTAGCATCTGTGTGTGCTCATACCCACATCAGTCTTTCAGCCTATCATCACAGCCATCTCCCCTTCCTGTTTCTCATCAGGAAACAATCATTTGTTTCAATCAAACATGATTGGCTTGGTGAGTGGTAGTGGATTACAGGAGACAAATAACACAGTACAAATCTGCATACAGAGGTATAGAAGCCCTTCTGTCTTTCCAGATGTCTCTGCAATGCAGACACATGCCACACAGCCAAGATGGCACATCTATTTTCTGAAGTTCAGTGTGTATGCACTTTGCATTTTCAAAAGTTTGTCCTCAGCCACTGATGGTGGAGCTGAAGGAAACACTGGTTTTGTATGAAGCTCAACTATTGTGGGAACACTGGTGAGAGTGCGAGGCATTCCTTTGAGACACTTTTACCAAAAAACGCCCCAAGAAGGGATAAACTCTGAAGCTTACTCTGAGATCATACTCCTGAAGAGTATGCCCAGCAAGAACAGGCTGACAAAACAGACAATCCTCCCCTCCTCATACCCAGAAGTCACCCACATAAAACAGTCTATTTATCCTGTAATGAAATCCTGGCAGCATTCCTGTTTGTCTTCACATGGAAGGGTTTCTAGTGTAGACTTCATTGCAGATTGTGTGTGTAGAAATACATTTTGCTCAGTCCATCACCGTTCTATATATATTTCCACCTTACAGGACAGTCTTAAGCAGGACATCCTCTGAACAGAAATCGGCAGGTTTGTGGTCATTAATGAGCTGCCACATGCCAACTATATTGCTTCATGCAATGTCTTTCTTCTCCCATATGAAGCCTGTCTGTTTGAAGGATGAGGAGAAATGAATACACTATCATCATAAGAAAAAAATAGTAATTTCAACATGTTTACAAACATTCTTCTTGCTAGGAGAAAGCACCATGTCAGGTAAGTGACTTCTAGGAAGGAGGCTACAAGAAGATGTACTATATCTACCCTCCCACTCCCATATTATCTTTTTAAAAACATACCCAACAGGATACTCCTTAGGATGTTGTCTAGTCTAGCTTCTAGTTTCCTGTAAAACAGCATTTACACCACTTCTTTTTTGGGTAGTGGAATCTGTGCCCTACTTGTTAGCTTTATCAGCATTCCTGTAACGTGTCCTGTGAGCATCAGTCCCTGGGATGGTCTCCCAGGATGACATATGTCCTTCCTGGATTTTTCACATAGGATGTTCATATTGCTCTCTCCCATTTTTGTAATGGGGAGGGGTATATTTTGACATAGTCTCTGTAGTATTGTGATACATACTCAACAGCTTGATTCTGGGACCGGTAACAATACTAGTAAGGAAAGGAAGCCTACACTTTAACCCATACATGACACTAGAATATTATTTTTAAGACCAAAAAAAAAAATAAAAATCTTTTGTATGAAAACTGGGCAAGAAGGAAGTCCAGGGAAATAAGTGCGAGATGGGTGAGTTCCAGAAAATTAACTCTTTGTTAGTATGGCTTAGTGATGACAGAAAGGGGAGAGATTCACTGTTTCTGCTTTTATTTACAGAAGGTGTCTCAGATGATTGAATTCTAAAACTAAAATTGAGAACAGGACACAGAGAGGAAAGAGATATTTCCTAGACAGGATAAATTCACTACATACAGTACCTCTTGGAGCAATATACCATCTGTTTCAGCATATTCTTCTGCAAAAGTACAATAGTTTCTAACACAGATGAGAGTATAAAGGTCCCCTCCATTTGTGACCTCATGAAAGGCAGGATATAGCATGATATCATACAGGCTTTATGTGCAATTGAGAGCTTGTAGTGGCAGACAATTCTGATACTTCAAAATATTGTGCAACCTCACCACTGTATTCTGGACAGGGCACCCAGCTGACAGTGCTTGGTAAGTTTCCATAGGTATTTTTGTTTCTTACTGTGGAATATTAATTCATTACAGAATAAAATGTTTACACAACCCATAAAATGTGTTAAAGGGTTGATTTAGCAAACAGGGCTAAAATAATTTATTATCTTGGCAAAAGGCAGCTTAGAGCAATTGTTAAATCCATGTTTACTCATATAAAGGAGGAAAAGAAATCTCTATTACTAAGCACATTTACAAATTAAATGTTTATCTGGATTCAATGTGAGATCAGAAAAGTAGAACAAAACTACAAAGGATTCTTCAATTTTACTGTGATCCCTGAACTTAAAAGCATCAGAGATAAAAGAGTATTTTATGAAAGTAACCACTACATGCCTTCATTAGTCTTACAGTCTTTGCTTGGCATTCACTCTTCATATTGTGTTAGAACCTTTCAGTATGATCAACACAGCTATTCTAATATTTTTGCATTCCTGTTTAAAATAAGTACAGCAAAATCAGGAAGGGGCAAAGATTTAGAACATATTCTATTATATTTGCCTGTGTGACTGGTTAGAAGAGGAGCTCTCTTAATTTCTCTATCTGTCATCTAAGCAAATCATCACACACCTGCTAATAAAAAATAGGATGATTTCTAGCCAAAATAGATGCAGAATTCAAGGGTGGTAGAGAAGGGAATAGAACACTAGCCAGATGACAAGTGACACCCTTTCAGGAGAATCATGGTAGCTGCTTTTTCTCTCCCTGTGTTCTTATTCGAGATTAGCTTGGTGATGGCACCAGACTCATTCTGTTAGTGAAGAAAAATTCAGAAGAAAATTAAAAGTCACCTGTCAGTTAATGCATTTGTTTGAAAATGATCTGATGATAAATTTGCGGGGAACCTGGCATATCTTTTTAATGTCATTATCAGAAAAAAAATGTATCTTAGTGCTAGAGGACAGATGGGTATAATCCCATAAAATGCAGTAATTTTTCCTGCTCTGTGCTTGTCACTCTTTTAATCTCCTCAAAACACTTCAGAATCAGAGAAAATATCATATTGAACAAAGAGATTTATTTGGTGTTCTGATTACAACTATTACTTATGTAGTCTCACGGCTGTTTCAAACAAAAAGGAGAACTGTTTTCTGAGAGCCTGCTTTTTTGGAAATGTCTTTATGAGTCTCAAATTCACAAGGTGTGAACAAAAGGAGCACTTTTTTATATCTTCAACTAAACAATTTAATGTCCCTGAATAATTCACATAAAATCTTAGCATTTGCTTTCCCACTAAGGGAGGAAATTTGCATTGGTTTCTCCTTTACACAAACAACACAGAGTAACAATGTTAGCCATTTAGACCTGTATCTGCAAGATTTTAGCAGTTTTAGCAATAATTTTTAGCTGTGCTTACACAGAGCCACTGCAGTTTGAGGGAGGTACCAAGCTGAATGTTATAATTAAGAAAATGTTGTTTCCAAAGTATATTTGTGTTGTGGTTTAAACCAGCAGGCAGCTAAAACAACCACACAGCCGTTTGCTCCCTCCCCCTCTCAGTGGGATGGGGGAACTAAAAAAAAAAAAAGGAGAGGAGAGGAGAGGAGAGGAGAGGAGAGGAGAGGAGAGGAGAGGAGAGGAGAGGAGAGGAGAGGAGAGGAGAGGAGACGAGAGGAGAGGAGAGGAGAGGGGAGGGGAGGGGAGGGGAGGGGAGGGGAGGGGAGTCCTTGACTGGTTGGCAACGACTAAAACACCAGTGTGACAGGGAAGAGGGGAGTTGATGGAGGCGGCTTTTTTTTTAGTTTCCCTCTCCACTTCAGACAACAGACCTCAGTAACTACACTAATAAGTAGAGGCTGACAGCAAAACTGAATGCGTTTGTCAATTCTCTTTAACTCTCCTTGATGAATGTTTTTGTTAGCACATGCCAGAGGTACGGACCTTCCTGTGGGAGCCAGTATTTGCATATCTGAATCAGTATCTCCCAAGAAATGCATATAGCAGGATTTTTTTTCTGGTGGCTATAATAAAACTTTACCTTGAAAAGGACATCTAGTTTTGGATCTCTCATCACTTGAAGCAGGCACAACATTAATTATTGGAGAGGAGAAAACAGATTTTGTGGGTTAAGCACCTGATCATTGTATGAATTATTGGAAGGAGTGTGCATGGGTAAGGAATTTCCAATTAGGTGATTAAAAATTCTGCAGAATTGAGTAAGGGATGTTAGCAAATGTCAGGCTGTGGGACTGTGAAATAGTAGGACATATGATGATAAGTGGCCTTAAAAAAAAAAAAGTCAAAAAGTCATTGTCTGGCACTCTTAACAGTCAGGGATTTGCTAAATCCCATGCCTAAAAGCAGTTATTTGTAGGTTCATGGGGAAGAAGATGCTTAATGTCAAAACAAATTAAATGCAAATACTTTTTTGTCAAGCTTGAAAGAAAAGGAAGAAAGGGAGTGAAGGACTGCAAGGGAAGGATGAACAGGGTCTTCCCTGTGGTCTTGGTATTTCAATGCTGTAGACATTATCTAAATGAATTAGCATACTGCATCTCCAGCTCTTTCAAGGGTGGGGAATCTTTCAGGAGTGGCTTTTCTGGGTATGGTAGATTAGGAAATAGAAATTTTGTGCCAACAAGGAGGACAAAGAGAGAACAAGCTCCTCAGACAATTTTTATATGAAGGTCAGCAGTAATACTGTATTTTGAAAAAGGAACATGGCTCACTGTTCTAGGTAAGAAAAAATAATGCAGTGGAAGGGATCGAGTCAGCAGAGCTTCACCAAGAAGGCTACAGATGGTGTTTCAAGAAAGACAGGTCAAGAAAGAGGGAGATAGTAGGGTCTGTGAAGAAGAAGGGGACAAATTAACCCATTGATTATTGTTACTAAATTTGCCCTGTGAATAGGACAGTTTGGTGTTGATTTTTCAGATTAATAAAACTGTGGAGAAAGCTAGTAAGCAAGCTTAATAGAATAAACTGAAGGGAGTGAGGAGGATGAGACATGACCAAAGAAGAGACCTCAAGTCAGATAAGTGTATTCTAGAAAAACATGTACTACCTCTACAATGCAGAACTCCCAGAGATCTACTCAGTGTTCACTGGGTCTACTGGCTCTATTCTAGCAGAAATGAAATGTGTGACTGATCAAGTCTTTTCCCCAGAATTAAATTGCCTACTGAATGTACTCATCAATATGATTCCCTCTTATTCCTGCAATCTATTTCCCACTGTCATATCCAAATGGAATATGTGTTCACGAAAAAGGCAGAAGAAGTAGGACTGGGAAGGACATACAGGTATTCATAAGGAATTGGCAAAAGATGTGGAGGTTGGAGGGAAAGTAAGTGATAGAGGGTCCAAATGAAAGAGACTAGATCTTAAAAATATGTATCATGATTCCTAAAAATTGTGAGGCTATTGGTATCACAGTACAGCACCAGACAATAAAGTGCTTTATTAATGACAGACAAGATACGTGTAGGCAAGCTAGCGCTGACCCTGAACTGTAACACTGGATCCAGGAAGCGACAATAGGAAGCCAAATGTTAAACTGCTAGTTTCATTGAAATGAGTGATAAAGCTTCCACTAACTTCATTAGAGTCAAAATTCCACCCTCCATTTTTAGTTTCAGTCTGGTTTCTTACGCGCTATTTAGAGGCATTAAAGTTATTTTTACCATGACATCTCTAGCTGTGTGCCATGCTGTTTGGCTACTCAGATTTCAGATGTATACACTGGATTCCTAGCAGATAGATGGGAAAAGAGAAAGAGCGGAGAAGGAAATAGTCAAATGAATCTGAAAAAGAAAATCAGGAAAAACTATAAATGCTGATGTGGGAGATAATTCTGTAAAGCCATCCATGAGGATGTAAGAAAATATAAATGGGAGGAATCTGAATTAAAAAAGACATATCACAGAACATTTCCGCAGCAGGGGAAATATTCTTACATAACGCACACATGGAACCATAACACTCAAGCATTCATATTTTCAGACACAAACAGACTTTTGGCAAGAGGAATTATTGCCAAGCATTTAACCCTGTTTTTTTCTGATCTCATTTTTTTTCTGCATTGCTGTGAGTTTATATGCAAGGAAAAAAATAAGAAATATTTTTTATAGAAATGATGGAGCTGACAGGTCCTGTGACATTGGCATGAGAAACACAGTTGAAGTGTTTCTTCTTTTCATAGTCTAATAAACTTGTACTTTGTGTCTTTTTGGCACCAAGAGAAGGCACCAAGTATCTAGCACACTTATTTTTCCTCAAGCAGAGTGGAAATGGTATTAGCAGTGCAGAAACAAGACTTCAGAATTTAAATTTTTATTTTGCTCAATAGGTGTGTGGGATGTGGGATTTATTACTCTATTTTCTCTTTGTACTCTGGATATGAGCAACATTTTTGACAGGAACTTAGCTGACTGACTCGGGTAAGAAAGCATGGCCTGCTATTTCTCTGCTAAATAACAAAACACATTTACTCTTGGTTCCTTTGGGAAACTTTGTAGCTTAAAAATTTTGTAGATTATAGGTTTGGAGGCATCAGTTTGCTTGTTTATTTTTATTTTTAAAAATGTAGGATAAAGCGAAGGGACAGATTGAGATGAAATAAACAAACAAATTTCAGATAAATCTTGACTCAGGACCTGAGGAGATAGACATACACAGAAAGAGACAAAGACAATAGAGGATGAATGCAGAGTTTCAGTTTGCCACGTGATCATTGTATAACTTAGCATAAGAAACCAGAGAATTAAATTCTTTTTTTCAATTAGTACCTTAGCTTTAGTAAATTCAGCTCTTTGGTCAGTATCCAGAGAAAAAAGGTTTGTACTTGCTTTGTACCTATATTAAATCCTGAAGCCACATTATGTTCAAATAACCTATGTATTTTGATTTAAATGGCATATATAGCATGGTATATTTAGTACATACTATGTTGGAAAGACAATTAAAATTTAATGTAAATATAATTGTCTTTTATACTGAAGATCATGATCCTGCATGCTCAGCACTATAGGTCACATTAAATCTTGAATTCAGCATCTAGTCTCCAACACACACATTTCTACAAAAAACCCACATGGCCTGATATTTAGACATATGGACGCAAAGGCTCTGGGCCATACTGCTTTGCATTTCAGGGAAGGACGATGAAATGATACCTCCAGCTGTGGCCATCTTTTCCCCATCAAAGCAAGAGATCCAACAGAAGAGCAAGGCCACACTGGTATGCCTGGCCTCTGGTTTCTATCCTGACCACCTGAATCTGGTTTGGAAGGTGAATGGTGCTAAAAGGACAGAAGGGGTGGGAACAGATGAGTTTTCTACACGGAATGAGAGTACCTACTCATTGACCAGCCGACTGAGGATCTCAGCCCAGGAATGGTTCAACCCTTTGAACCGTTTTGAGTGTGTTGCCGAATTTTTTCAGAATGAAACACTGGAATCAATACAGAAATTCATCTACGGCGATGCTGGTGAGTAAAACATATGTGGGTATAGGGGTCATTTTCTGTAGGCTCCTATATCTAGAATCAGCAGTCATTACTGAAGCCACGTTTCTTCACAGTATACTGTATTTAACTCAGATCTGTCAGTCCCCAGGAAATTGAGACCAAGCACAGGAATCCAAGCCTGTTCTTCTCCAAACTTGCTACGAGCCATGTAATTCACATTCCCACATGCACCCTCTATTATACAAGTTATTGAACAAACAAGATTTTAAAAGAGGTGCTGATACATATCTGAGATCAAATATCTCGTATTTCTTTTCTTCTGTTTTTAGATTGTAGTATCTTCAAAGGTAAGTTAAACCACTATTTTTTTCCTCCTTGACAGTTTGTTTATCTATACATACACCTGTGTATGCAAAGAGAGATATGTCATGTGTGTATGTGCCTCAATGTGTCCTGTGTTTGCATTTTCTGGCAGGCACAGCTATTCATAACAGTATGCATGGGTGCAAGATTGTACATGTACAGACACAAGCATTCATGGATGTGAACAGCCAAATTCTGTCTACTGTCATGAAATCTTCCGTGAGACTCACTGCTAGAACTCAATATTTCAGCATAAAAATATCACTTAGAGCAGCAGCCCTACCTGTAGCATAAAGTTGTATGCTGATATTCTAGCAAGCAGTTAGAACACTTTGCTATGTCACTGACTCCACATACTACAGTACCTTATTTCCTTAAATATACTGCAGAATTAGAATAAATTATATTTCCATAAGAAAGACTCCAAATCCAGTTTCATTTGATCCCCCCAACTTCTCATTCTTCAGACTAATTCCTAATCAGTCATACCAATGTGAATGTGAAAAGTCTAATACAATTACTAGTTAACGTGGTATTTCAGCTAAGGGCAGCCAAGTTATAACTTTTGCAAATGAGCACTGAACAAGTTCTCCTAATGAGCAGAATAAAAAAAAAATATCCTTATCTGGTAAAGTTTTCTAAAGATATGTTTTTCTCTGTTGGTTTTTATTTATTGCTTTCTCCCTTACTTTTCAGAAAACTGTTAGAGAAGTGCTACAGCTGGGAAGTTTGTGTACATCATACTTACTTTCAAGAGCATTTTGTATAGGATGTTTGTGATGGGGCTGAGTTTTAGGTCCAAGGAGAGGAACAGAGTTCTGGTCTATGCACATTTGTCCTAACCCATTCTAACTGTACAGGAGACCACTTCAGACAAAATGATGTCTTAAAGTTCATATTTATATATATCCACATCTCTACAATTATACTATGTCTCTCATAATAGCATGAAGACCCTGAAGAGATCTTCTCCATAGCGTGGAGACCCTGAAGAGATCTTCTGTCTAGCATAGCCAGGGTGTTCAACAGAAGGCGGGAAATATCTCTGAAGGCCTCAGCAGAAAACAGTACCTCAGAATCAGAGCAGATGACGTGCCAAAATGTGCTTGAAAATATCTCTTTAAGAGAACAGTAGTTGAGCTTTAGCCAAAACAGGATGTGGTTTGACATTTACTCAAAAAAACCGTTTTGATAACACATCAGCCTCTCTTACCACAACACCACCCATCGTCTCAAGATGAGGCACAAGGTGCAGCTCTCTGTTCACCATATTACAGTTGGACAGAAATAGTGACACATACGGGCCTTGTGAAAGCCGGTGGGGTTTTTGTCTCATGTTATCACACAATCTTCCTGTTACTGAAGTCTGCAGATGGCTTTTGCATGTGCAGCTGCTGTTTCCTTTGTGCAACATAGAAAAAATGAAAGACTTGTGGTTTTGGGGGAGCTGTTGACCTTCTTTTGCAAATTTAAAAAAAAAAAAAAAAAAAGAAAAAAAAACCCCACCATGCTTTTTCTCGGTATTTCAAAACAGGAAAACAAGATGATAAAAATCATATACTTGTAGAAAAATGTTGATGGCAGGGGACTTCTGGAGGTCTCTCAATCCAAATTCCTGTTCAGAACAGGGCTAACTCCAAAGCTAGATCGCATTGCTCAGAGCTTTGTCTTGTTTGAGCATGTGAAAATCACATGTTTGAGCATGTGATTTCTGAATATCTTCAAGGACAGAGATTTGACAAGCTCTCTGAGAAATGTGTTCTAGTGCTGAAGCACTCTCAAGAGGAAGCATTTTTTGTTATGTCTAATCAGCATTTATCTTGCTGCATCTTGTTCCCACTGGCTTCCACTGTGCCCCTGCAACTCTGCTTACGCAGTTGGAGTCATACAAATAGCCATCCTCTAGCCTGCTCCTCTCCAAGATGAACAAAATAAATTCCCTCAGCCTCTCCTCTTATGTTTTTGCTCCAGTCCCCTGATCATCTTAGTGACCCTCTGCTGGACTGTCTACAATTTGTTGATATCTCTGTTGTACTGGGTCTGGGGCAGGGTGGGAGTGTGTATGGGCAATAGAGGTATTATTCCAAATATAACCTCACAAATGCTTCAACTCTGCACTCTTGTTAATGCAACCAAAAATGTAATTAGCCTTCATTGCTGAAAAGGCTTGCTGCTTACTCATGTTCAGTTGCTTTACTGCAAGACTGCTCCCTAGCCAGTCAGTTGATATTTAAATGAATGAGAGAAACGTTCTTTCACCTTTTCCCCAGGGGATGTGACTGTAATCCAATAACTCTTTTCCCAATGAAGAAATGCTGCATAGTAACCACAAATTGAATTTTTCCCTGTAAGTTCAATATGCTTATCCTGAATATGTGATAGTAGAGATACTCCTTTGCCCTACAGCATTTACAATATAATTTGACATAATTCAGATTGGGATAAGAATAATCTCAGAATGTGGATGCTGTGTCTGTGGACACATGGAGTGGTCCCATTCTACATCCTTTCTTTAAACTGTTCCAGAACTTTCTGTCTGAAAACAGATTATTATTATTTATTTCAGAACTAGCAAATTATGCAGGTGACTTTTACACATCACAAGGACTTGACTTAGTGCTTTCTTGCTGTAGGACAATTTAGGACAATTTGTTATATTATCATCCTGGAATGCTTACAACAAAGAGTACCTCATGCTATGAGTAATTCCACTGCATCAATGACACTATCTGGGAGAACGGCGGTGCTAGAAAGACACTGGTAGGTCTTTGTGTGTAAGACACAAGACTCTTCATGCCAAGTCTGAAATATTCCATCAGGGAGAGATTATATAGTAAATAAAATTACATTCACATCCTGGTTGTTCATCCCTCTACATTTTTATCTTCAAAATATAGATGCTTTCTGGACAGTGCTCATACTAGGGCTTAGCTCAAAGTCAAAGACAGCCACAAGATTTTGAATGAGGAACATTGCAAAGTTGTCTGGGAGAAGAAAAGCAAACCCTCAGAACTCATCCATAGAGAGAAGGTATAAGCCAGTTTCCATTTCCTTTATTTTATGTCTGCATTTGAGTAACAATCTTCATTGATTGTCTGATGAGATAGAGAATAAATGGCTGATCAGAAAGAAGAGTTCAGCAATTAACTTGCACTTCAAAGACCTATTCTGCCTCTCTTGTTCCAACTGCTCGGCAACACCTGGTTTGTCAATAGGCCTACATACCCTTTTCCTGTGCTGAGACCCACTCCCTTCTGAGGGAAGGTGCTGGAAAGGAGAGAAATTAATGTAAAGAAAGCAAGTGACTTTGAAGTGTTGTGTCCAAACTGCTGGCACAGAAATAGACAGCTGAATGGTTCATCTTCACAAATAAAATCTCCAAATAGAAGTCTGTGAGGTTTAACCGTTTAGCTTTGTATCCAATATGCATGTCACCCACTTGCTCCTGATTTGCACCAATGGAAGAATAGAGCAATTGCAGCCCCTTTCCTGGCTGCTGCAGATACCAGGACATATAATTGTGATTATTATTTTGACTGCATGTCAGAGTAGCTTTCTCATCTTCTTTCAGTACAAGATCTGAGATCTGGGTGATTTCAGCTCCTATAAGGCAAAGCAAAACAAAAACACAGTAAAACGAGTAAGCTACATTCTCCCAGAGCAGGGCAGGTATTATGGCTCTACTGATGCCTTACTTGCTCCAACGAAGTACATGGCCACACACCAAGCTGTCCACATCTTCATTTCTGCTTCAGCAGTCAGTGAGCATGCCCCTATATAGGTCCATTCCACATGTTTCTCTTAAACCAATAGCAGACCTCTCTGTAACAGATAAATCTATCTTGAAAGCTAAGCTCCTTCCTGCAAGAACTTTCAAGCAAACACTTTTTTTGGAGTGTATCTGTTGAAAATACACAGAAAGTGTCAAACTGACTCAGGTGGAAGTTTTTCTTATTCTGATAGATTTTGTCATATATGACAACTGACTTTTTATTCACCCTTGTATGTTTTACTTTATCTTTGAATATTTTTTTCCAAAATACAACAGAGAATGTTTAGTGTAACTAAGTCAAGTTTTTTTTGGTTGGTTGGTTGGGTTTTTTGTATTTGTGACTGCTGGAATTTTTTCTTTCTGGAAAAAGACCAAATACAATACATATGCTCAGACCTTAATTATTTTTCTTCCTTCACCTGTCAGAGCCAGCATTCATTATGTTGTTTTGGAAACAACTTTATATGGGACTCGTTGTAGCCTTAGCACACATGAGAAGTGGAGGAAACTTGGGTTGTTCCTGAAGCAAACATCTAATAACTTATTTTTGCTTAGTTGTCCCAGCAGTACCTGTACTAATTATAAACCCAACTTCTGGGATTCAGAGTGACATCACTGTCTCTGACACAATCTTTTAACCTGCGTTAAGAAGACTGATCACTGTCCTGTCATGGTATTTTGGATGCACAGTGGGAACCATCACAGCAGTCATATTTGCCATCTATAGCTTTGAAAGGAGGCCCCCAAGACCAATGCCAAAATCAAACAACCTAAGATAGGTGCTACTGAAACTGTTGTTTCTTATTTAAGTGAAAGAATACCGCCTGGTGGAATGAAAAAGTATTTACAGTGATCCTTAGAGGCTGTATTTCCCACAGTTCTCTATTTTTGCTGTGGCAGAACTGCATGGAAAGGGGACTGGAACTAATGCACCGAAGACACGTATGTCTTTCATTAAACTGGTGACTGTAAAATGCTGAATTCAAAGTGTTGACTCAGAAGTACACAAGTTCTTTATCTGTAGGAGAAAGATCTCAGAGCTGATATGAAGAATGGGATTTCATTCTCAGTGGTAATGATTGTCTGCAACATGGGCTTCATGAATTTGGTATCCAGGAAGATATGAAATCTACATCTGAGGGCATACAAGGCAATTGTATTGAAAAACTGGAGCACTTCTATCTGTGAGACCAGACCACTGAACACTGCTACATCCTAACAGGCTATTATACAAAGCTGAACCTGCATATTTAGGATATTGTATGTCCTATGTACCTAGGATACATATGAAGACATGTATAGTCCTGTCACATAACTGCACCATTCCCTGCCAATTACGTTATTATCCTTTTAGCCAGTTATTTTGGGGAAAATATTGTTAGTAAGGTTAATATTTACAAGAACAAAACGTGCTGAGAACTGCTTCAGTAAATACAAATATGTTTTTAAAGAAAAAAGAAAGTCTTACATCTACAATTGAAAAAAGAAAAGCTTAGCAAAAATACTGCTTTTTGTGAAAAAGGTTACCTAACTATCATCCTGTCAGGAAAAAAAAACACCTCAAGGTGAAATGTAGAAAACATGTCATCTTTTTTTTTAGATTCCTCCAATTTATTTAAAAATTAGTTTCACATTTGCCATCTTCCATTTGTAGGTATCAAGGACACTTTACATGAGAGATTACATACTTGTGTCTGTGTGGTGGGTTGACCTTGGATGGGGGCCAGGTGCCCACCAGAGCCACTCTATCACTTTCCCTCCTTAACTAGACAGGAGAGGAAAAGTGTAATGAAAAGCTTATGGGTCGAGATAAGGACAGGGAGAGATCACTCGCTAATTATCATCACGAGCAAAACACACTGAACTTAGAGAGGGAATTCATCTAATTTATTACCAAACAAAACAGAGCAGAGCAATGAGAAATAAAATCAAATCTTAAAACACCTCCCCCCACCCCTCCCATCTTCCCGGGCTCAACTTCACTCCTGGCTTCAACCTGTGCCCCCCCTCAGTGGCACAGGGGGATTGGGAAGGGGGTTACGGTCGGTTTATCACACATTGTTTCTGCCGCTTCTTCATCCTCAGGGGGAGGACTCCTCTCATCGTTCCCCTGCTCCAACATGGAGTCCCTCTCATGGGAGACAGTCCTTCACGAACTTCTCCAACGTGACTCTCTCCCACGGGGTGCAGACCTTCAGGACCAGACTGCTCCAGCTGGGTCCCCCACAAGTCCTACCAGCAAACCTGCTCTGGCGTGGGCTCCTCTCTCCACGGATCCACAGGTCCTGCCAGGAGCTTGCTTCAGCACGGGCTTCCCATGGGGCCACAGCCTCCTTCAGGTGCCTCCACCTGCTCCAGCGTGGGGTCCTCCACGGATTGCAGGTGGAATCTCTACACCCGCTCATCCTTCCTCCATGGGCTGCAGGGGGACAGCCTGCTTCACCATGGTCTTCACCACTGGCTGCAAGGGAATCTCTGCTCCGGCGCCTGGAGCACCTCCTCCCCCTCCTCCTGCACTGACCTTGGTGTCTGCAGAGTTTCTTACATCTTCTCACCCCTGGTCTAGTGGAGGGTGTCCCTGCCCGCAGCAGGGGGGTTGAAACTAGATGATCTTTAAGGTCCCTTCCAACCCAAACCATTCTATGATTCTATGGTCAGAGACACCCTCCACTAGACCACGTTGCCCAAAGCCTCCTCCAGCCTGGCCTTAAACACTTCCCGGGATGGGGCTTCCACAACCTCTCTGGCCAACCTGTTCCAGTACTTCACCGCCCTCACAGTAAAGAATTTCTTCCTAACATCTAATCTAAATCTACCCTCTTTCAGCTTAAACCCATTACCCCTTGTCGTATCACTACACTCTCTGATAAACAGTCCCTCCCCATCTTTGCTGTAGGCCCCTTCAGGTACTGGAAGGCCACAATAAGGTCTCCCCAGAGCCTTCTCTTCTCCAGGCTAGACAACCCCAACTCTCTCAGCCTGTCCTCATAGGAGAGATGCTCCAGTCCTCTGATCAACTCTGTGGCCCTCCTCTGAACTCGCTCCAAAACCTCGATGTCCTTCTTGTACTGGCGTCCCCAGAGCTGGATGCAGTACTCCAGGTGGAGCCACACCAGAGCAGAGCAGAGGGGCAGAATTTCCTCCGTTGACCTGCTGGCCATGCTGGTTTTGATGCAGCCCAGGAGATGGTTGGCTTTCTGGGCTGCAGGCACACATTGCCTGCTCATGTTGAGCTTTTCATCAGTCAACACCCCCAAGTCCTTCTCCTCAGGGCTGCTGTCAATCCATTCTCCACCCAGCCTGTAGTTGTGCTTGGGATTGCCCCAACCTATGTGCAGGACCTTGCACTTGGCCTTGTTGAACTTCATGCAGTTCTCTTTCTTTGATATTATCCTGGTCACTGTAGTCTTTCCTTCAAATCTCTGGTCTGACTTACGCAAAGTTCACATATCACTTCCCCCTCTTATTTTTTAGACAACTTTAATATAAGTAAAAACAGATATTTCACTGTTTTGTTCCCTTCTGAGCATTCTATTTCAATGGTATTCTCTTCCCCATTCTCCATCTGATTAATTCCATCCTCTGATCTAACCACCTCCTGAGGTTAAAGAATTTCCATAACTTTGACCATAAAAGAAACATCAACTCAAACAATTTTCTGCACTTGTGACAAGACATGAAAATACATCAATGTAGCTTAAATCACAGTGCAGAATTCAACAGAGACACCTATATAGGTACTTGTTAAGACTTGAGAAATCAGGTAGCCCAATAGTGGTGAGGCTGCTGCAGCTCCCTGTCTTTAGGTTCATCCACTAGGAAGACCGAGTGTGTATTCCCAATAGGCATACATAAACATACAAATACACCTATACACGCAGCCAGCCACACAAATAAACACAGAAAAATTCATACAAACACAGATGGCACTAACAGACCTTCATCCTGCATCTCTCTCTGGCTGACCAGGATGAAGGTCTGTTAGCGGTAAACATATGTAACTGCAGTGTGGACCCCCCCACACCAGTAGCTGGCCTTAGACATTCAGCCTACCCAGCACCTGGCCCCGGACCCTTGGTATCCTCACGCACTGGCACCTGGGCATATGAGCCTGAGGCCTGCAGCCCCACCCTGCTTCCTGGTACAGACCCCCTCACTCACAGATACAAACCCTCATGCACTCCTTCACCCTTGTGTGCACACACACGCACACACACACACTGGATCCCAGTAACTGACCTTAGACACTCAGTCTACCCAGCAACTCGTTCTGAACTCCCCGGTCCTCCTGTTACCTCACACACCCACACACACACTGGGACCCACACAGATGTTAGATAGATTGGAGCACTGGGCAATCATTAATGGCTGAAATTTAACAAGAACAAATGCTGGATTTTGCACCTGGGACAGAGGAATGCCGGACACAAGTATAAACTGGGACAGGAGTGGCTGGAGAGCAGACCTGCAGAAAGGGATCTGGGGGCGCTGGCTGACAGCAGCTCAATGTAAGCCAGCAGTGTGGCAACCAAGAGGGCAAACTCCATCCTGGGGTGCATCAAACACAGCATAACCACACAGTCAAAAGAGGTGATTATCCCTTGGATGTTCCAAGAGTTTATATATGGCTTGAAATAAAATGCTAAGCATAATCATCCAATAGCACCAAAAAAATCACATTCACTTCCTTTGAAGTATTCTTAGGCATTCTGTTATGCACTGCCCATGCAGTCTGGTTGTTAAAATATGACCTTCTGTGGTCCAGATGTTCCCCTTTGCTTGCCAAATACAAGTTAATGTTACTTCTTCTTCTCTATGGTGTCCTGCTCATGTCTCCAGTTGCTGGCCCTTCTGACCTGTGGTATCCACTCCAGTTGCTGCCACTGAAGACTTTCATTCGCTCTAGTTGATGGCACCACAATCACATGGGCCCATAGGACTTGTGGTCTGACTCCAGTTGTTGGCCTCATCATACAGAAGGGAGAACCCACTCGGTCACAAAAATAGTTGGAAATGGATTTTAATAAAACAGGACGGACTGTGGTAATCAGACACTGGGCATGCCCAGACAAGTACACAAACCAGCAACCTGTTTACATGTGACTGGCCCCTTTTGTCCCCTAATTCCTCTATTTCCCCATGCTTGTTCCTCCCCAAGCCACTGTGATCCCTCCCTTGCCCTGCCTCTCTTAAATCAAAGAACCATCCTCACGTCAGATTTTGTATAATACTCAAATGCTTTTCTCCTGCATCCCATAATGAATCTTAGACCCATGTAGGTAGTAACACTCCTGTCCACAAAGTGATGCAAAGAACCTGTCTCGTTTCCTCACCTGGATGGCTTTCATCCCTGGACAGTGGTCTAATCACTCTCCTGTGACAGCCCTAGGAGGAGCTACATGACATTGCTCTGATTTCCAATAAGGTTAGAGGGGGTTCTCCTGCCTCTCATTGTTCCTCTGGCTATGTGATTGTGGAGATGAGTCTTTAATCATTAACCTAAAAGTATTTATACAAACAGATCATACTAAAACTTACATTTACATATTAGGAAATTTTGTATATTCTGCTAGTCTGGGATTGAAATAATGATGACATATTGAGGATGAATTTTTAAAGCCTTGTTATCCATTCACAGATTCACAGATGAATCCAAAGGTACAGTTTCATGTTACAGCAATTTCTGTCAAACCTTGCACAGTGGCTGAATACAATACTTTTTCTTTTCTACTAGTAACAGCCTCCTACATTGGAATCCATTATAATGTTATATGGCTATAGAATGAATCAGAAAACTTTATTGACCATAGAAAACTAACATGCATAACATATATCAAAGAAGTTATGCATTTTCCATACAAGAAGTAAGAAGATCTGGGTCACCCAGTGGTCCCTTAATCCTTAGGTATGAGACAATGGAAGAGTGGGAACAGATGACTGGAGGTGGCAGGAAACAGGATCCACTCCCTTTGGTGATACCTTCTCTGAAGTCCGTCAAGTTCTAACATGAAACTGCATTTTCAGTTCCTTGTATGATAATATTACCACAGTTCAGAACAGGTTAGATTTTCATTGTCATGTTCTCCAATTATAAAACATTAGATGTTCTTTCTTGGTCTTTGTCCAGACTATGTAGTTATCATTTTCTTGGTCTTTTTCCTGTCAGGTTGGACAACAGTAATAAGCCTCACCAAGTAATACACTTAACATGTTACAGAAGTTACAAATAGCATGCCCTTTATGAGGACAGAGAAACAATCTGTCCTGCCTTCGTCTGGCTCATCAACAGCATTAGATAATAAAAAAAACAAGACACAGGTCTAATGGCAAGATTTTTCGGTTCACACTTATCCCTCCAAGACTGTATCAGCATGTATATGGAATAAGGTTATCTTCCTCTGGAGATAAGAGCTGTAAAATTCCAGCATGCACATGAGCTTCCAAGAACATGTGTTTCAGAAACAGGACCACACTGTTTCACTTCAGTTTTCCATGTTTCTGTGTGATTAAATTTGGGCTTTTTTAGTAGTTAGGGGAATAAATTACAATAATTCCTTAAAGGGACAAGGAAGTTTTCGATGGAAGAGGGGAGAAGAAGGGAGGGAGAAAAGAGAAGGGAGGGAGGGAGGCAGGAGAGGAAAGAAAGAAAGAAAGAAAGAAAGAGAAAGAAAGAAAGAAAGAAAGAAAGAAAGAAAGAAAGAAAGAAAGAAAGAAAGAGAAAGAAAGAAAGAAAGAAAGAAAGAAAGAAAGAAAGAAAGAAAGAAAGAAAGAAAGAAAGAAAGAAAGAAAGAAAGAAAGAAAGAAAGAAAGAAAGAAAGAAAGAAAGAAAGAAAGAAAGAAAGAAAGAAAGAAAGAAAGAAAGAAAGAAAGAAAGAAAGAAAGAAAGAAAGAAAGAAAGAAAGAAAGAAAGAAAACAAACTGGTCTGCATCACTCTTCCTGCAAAAAGAGGCTTGCTTCCAAGAAGGCTCTGTGGGAAAAAAGTTGGATTTCTGAAGTAGCTAAAATTCTGCCTAAGAGCAGAGCCTTTTAATTAATTATATAATGGAACTAAGCATTGGACTGTATATCTCAGGGAACATCCGTTGGTGAGGGTGGAAGGGAGAGAAACTGGCCTATTGACTTGTCCTGGTTTTGGCTGAGGCACAGTTAATTTTCTTCCTAGTAGCTGGTATAGTGCTTTGTTTTGGATTTAGTATGAGAAAAACATTGATAACACACTGATGCTTTCACTTGTTGCTGGGTAGTTGTAGTGTCTACACTAAGTCAAGGACTTTTCAGCTTCCCACACCCTGCCAGGTGCACAAGAAGCTGGGACAGTGCAGCCAGGACAGCTGACCCAGACTGGCCAAAGGGATATTCTCAACCATATAACATCATGCTCCAGATATAACTGGGGAAGCTAGCCAGGAGGAAGGATTGCTGCTCGGAAACATGCTGGGCATCAGGGTTAGGTTTTTTCCCTTCCACATATGGTGAGCAATTGCATTTGTGCATAACTTGGTTTATTTTTTTATTATTGTTGTTGTTGTTGTTGCTGTTCTCTTCCTTTGTTATCTTATTAAACAATCTTTATTTCAAATCAGGAGGGAGGTTTTTTTCCCATTCTCCTCTTCATCCCCATCTGGGGGAGGGGGGGACGGGGTGGGGAGAAGGTGAGCAAGTGGCTGTGTGGTGCTTAGTTACCGTCTGGGGCTAAATCATGACATGACTGAAACTTGGTCTGTTCAGCTCCTCACAGCCGAGAGTAAAGAAGTTTGGGTGGGGTTTTTTTGTCACAGGACATGTGCTTGGTCATACTGAATGCTCCTGGCAGAATAATGCACCCCTATGGTTTTTTTTGTGATAAAGTGGTTTTATGCTTAGTGTAGGCTTACACTTCTTTGGCTGCCAGGCACTAAAACATGTTATCTGAACTCCCTGTACTGGTTGTTGGAACCAGTACCTGCAAGATTGCCTCTGTACCCCTCCTGGTAAAGAATCCGAATCTATCTGTAAAAGAAAGAAAGAGAGAAATAAAGAGGGAAAGAGTAAAAAATCCCCACAAAACAAACAAAGAAAAAAACAAAGAAAAACAAACAAAAAAACCCCAAACAAAACCCAAAAAAAACCCAGAGAAAGGAAAAGGTTTTCTCATGTCTGGCAACTCATTTCTGCCCATGTATTTTGAAAATGTCGTAAGAAGCAGCAATGGCTACCCCAGTGTCTTTAGTTCCGTCAACACCAATGATCTCAGATACATTGCTTCCTTCAGCCAGGTAAAATCTACAGATCAGTTGAATCAAATATCATTTCAGACTTTTTATCTCCCCTTGCCATTTGTGATATGCTTATGCTTACCTCTAATGCGCTCTACAACTCCCATACAACAATCTTACAGTGTTGTATTTCTCCCCTCCCCTTACTCTTCCCACTCAAGTAAAACTCATTGTTTCTAAATGTGTTTTCTGTTCCTGTACCAACTCCACAATCCTTTTGCATCAAGACCTGCCAAGCTTCATAGTTGTGATCAGACTGCATCTTTGTTAGTCTCCAGATAACAAAGCAACCTTTTAAAATTTCCCATTATTAGATCATCACATTACTTCTTTTTGTCATCTTCTAACTGCTCAAGAACACAAGAAAATCTCCGGCTTTCCAACTCACTTGTGTGGCCTGATGAACTACATGACCTCATCCTACCTTCTATTCTTTCAAACACACATATGATATGACAGGTATCATGCTGAAGGCCACCTTCAATTTGGTAAATCAAAACTAGAACAAACCATGTTCTCCCATTCATCCTTGTTTAGTCTTTCATATCACTCTACATAGGAGCCATGAACATCTTGTCTTGCAGGACTGATGACTCCTTGGGCAGCTGATCCTAACTCCTATTATAGTCTGCCTCTTTTAACTACCAGCATCAAACCTGTTGCAGGCCTACTGCTCCTTTGGTTCAGCCTAATAGACCAGTTTGCATATGCTTTAAAAAGGAGAGTCAGTGGGACAATGAACAACATTATGAGTGGAACAGTAAAAGAGTAAGGTTGGCATAAAGCTAAGTCCTCTTGTCTGTCAATGGGACAACTGCTTCAGTGAGAAAGACAAAACTGGAAGGAGCACAGACAGGAGACAGATGTATTGTCTCAGTCAGAAGAGAGCTAGATGGAGGCTTAAATAAAGAGATATCCAAATAGAAATCAAGGAAAAGATAAGCTTAGACGACTTGCAATACTACAGACTGAGATCCAGCAAGTATATCTGCATGCCCTTCACTTAAGCAATACCTAACATTCAAAATATTGATTTTGAGTATATTTGCTGTCACTGAAGTTAATAAAAGACTTTGCAGTGCAAGCAAAAGTGACATATCTCTACATTCTCATGTAAGATAAGAAGCATGCTTTACAGCACAGCTGCAAATAAAATCTATAGGATGCTGGCTACCATGCATTGTTGAGTAGAAGGTACTGATCATTAACTATTCAACAATTTACTGCAAAACCGAGGAAAGAAGGCAAGTCAGCAAAACCTTAAAACCAGAGAAAATTGTCATTTTATCACATGGTGATAAATGTATTTAACAGCATGTAACCGTAGGATAGGGGGCGTGAAACAGAAACTATACAATCAGGTTGTGATAATTAGTTTGTAATCAAGGTAATAGGTAATGAAGCTAACTGACCATGGCAAGGTACAACGCTGCTATGTTCCATGTACAGTCCCTACCAAACTGAACAATAAGTTTGGAGATATTAATCTTATGAAGTCGTTATGGACAGGTGCATCCACAGTAAGGGTACTGCGCATGCCCACAAGAAGAGGGTCACCCAGCGGACACGGGTGCAAGACCACTGACGACCACCAGAGACCCCTGAGGACCACCGACTCAAATCACTGAGCATGCGTGACGGGGAGGAGAATATGGAAATGGATTCCAAGAAATGATTATCATAGGACTGCCTTTTCTGAGAAAGATGATGAATACGTATGTTTTGATCCTACATACCCTGTGTGTTGGTGATCACCTGGCATGCACGTTGGGTGGAGCTATCCCCTGTGCATCCAGCGCTGCAATAAAGAATGCCTGCCTTTTAACACTACATTGGTGTTACGAGGTTTATTCCCGGATTTCAGTGACAGTTTTTGGCAACCCAGATGGGACTGCTTTTGAACCTCGACGGATCCGTGGGATCGCAGGACCTCCAGCCGGCACCGGGGACTTCTCGGGGAGAACCTCCGATCCCCGGACAGAAGAGCTCTGAGCAAGACCCCTGGGAGAGGTAAAGGCATTCTTATTTGATTTGAGTATTTGCATGAGTTGAAGGCCTTATTCAAGGAGCCCCGTGGCTCTCACCACCGCGACGGGACAGGCCCACACTGGGACAGGCCCGCACGAGGAGCAGAGGAGGCCTGCACCTGAAAGCTAGCAGAGTTGGGCTAGGGAGACGTCTCAGGTAAAAGCCTCCGCTAGGCAAAAGCCTGTGGAGCAGGGCCCACTGGGGAGGGAAAGCCTCCAAGATTGGGATTTCCAGTGGCAGGGGAAATCCCTGAGGGAGCTCTAACACGGGTTGGGGTCCCTCTAAGTGCTTGTGATAGTGCACAATCACAACCACTAAGTCCCTGGGAGATGGGTACTTTTCCGAGTAAGAAACCAATCCCACGAAAAACACCACTGGGATGTATTTTGGAACATTGGAAAGATCTGGGAAAAATTGATCCTTTGACTCGGAAACAATTCATTGAATATTGTAATCACTGGTGGCCACTGTACACTTTAGAGAGTGGGGAAAAGTGGCCAGAAAGTGGGACATTGCAGTATAACACAATTTTGCAATTGATGCTATTTTGTAAAAGGGAAGGTAAATGGAATGAAATGGCATATGTAGATTTGTTTTTCACACTGCGAAATCATTCGGAATGGCAAAGGCAATGATGTGAATTGGTTTCACCTAGTTCTGCAGTAATGGCATTAAAGGGGCAGGAACCTGACAAAAATATGAAAAAAGGTTGTTCAGCTTGTGATATTGGTAAACGGTGTTTTAAATGTGAATTTGAAGATGATGATGTTGAATTATTGGTTGCACCTCGCAGAAGGTTAGGAAATGATCAAGGGGATCAAAATCTGGGGGCCAATAAAGCTTCCGCCCCTCCTGTGGAAGGGGAGATGGAAGGATTCAGCCCGATTGCTGGGAGGACAAGGGAAAGAGGGGGAGGAGTTGGATTAACTCCCCTCCAGGCCCCTCTTCAACAGGCAGTTGGTGATGAGGGTCCGGTAATGGTAAAAGTTCCCTTCTCAATAACTGATTTAAGAGGATGGAAAGAAACTGCGGGCACTTGTTGGGATGATCCCGAAAGGGTTGCCAAAGTAGTAGAAACAATAATCAGAACCCAAAACCCCGACTGGGAGGATTTGCAAGTAATATTGGATACTTTGTTGGAAGACACTGAAAAGAAAATGGTATTAAATATGGCCAGAAAACAAGTGGAAGGAGCTCATGCTAATGGGATTATGCAAGGGACAGTGGACCAGAATTTTCCATCCACAGATCCTGAGTGGGACCCTAATCAACTGGGACCCAGAAGGATGTTTAGGTATCAGGTGGATTTTGTTTGGTGTTAGACATGCAATGCCAAAAGCAAGTAATCGGTCTAAACTTTATGAAGTGAGACAAGAATTAAATGAGTCCCCTTCAGCCTTTATGGAAAGATTGAAGGTGACTCCTAGAAAATATACTAATTTGGACCCAGAGAAGAAAAACAAACCACAAACAAAACCACAAGCAAACAAACAAAAACACCACAGAAGAAGCTATACAATTGGCCTCTGTATTTATGGGACAATCAGCCCTAGGAAAAAACTACAGAAATTGGAAGGAGCCGAGTCCAGAGACTTAGGTAAAATGCTTGAAGTAGCCTGGACTGTGTATAACAACAGAGAAAAAGAAAAAGAAGTCAGACAAATGCAAAGGGATGGAAAAATTCTGGCTATCTTGACTGAGAATAATAAACATGTAAAGCAAAACTCAGCTATAAATCAGCAGAGGTTGTTGGTGCGATGGGGCGAAAAGAGAACTGGCCTTTCTTGAAGCCGTTAGAATTTAAGCTGGGAAAACAGTGGGTAACACATCGATTTTTGTACATGCCTGAATGTCCGTTGCCTTTATTGGGACGAGATTTATTGAGCGAATTAGATGCACAAATAATTTTTAAAGATGGAGAAATCAGATTACTGATCAATACCAGAATCAAAGCCATAGAGGCGAGAGTGTTTATGTTACAGGATTCCTCCAAGGAGGAACAGATTTCAGAAGCGGTGGACAATGCAGTAACCCCTTTGGTATGGACAAGTGAAGTTCCAGGACGATCCAAACTGGCAGAACCGGTAAAGGTGAATTTAAAACCTGGAGCCAAGACGGTAAGACAAAAACCAGTATCCTATTAAGTGGGAGGCTCAGAAGGGATTAGAGAAATTAATTACAAAATGTTTAGAGTATGGGCTGTTAGTAGAATGTGAATCAGAATCCAATACCCCTATATTACCAGTAAGGAAATCCAGAGGTAAGGCATACCGATTGGTTCAGAACCTGAGGGCCGTAGATCAAATAGTTCAAGGTATACACCCAGTAGTGGCCAATCCATACACTTTACTGACATCTTTGAAGGAGGAACATAAATGGTTTACTGTACTGGATTTAAAGGATGCCTTCTTTTGCATACCTCTGGATACAGAAAGTCAAAGCATATTTGCTTTTGAATGGGAAACTCCTGCTACAGGACGAAAAACGCAACTAACATGGACTGTGCTTCCACAAGGATTTAAAAATAGCCCTACAATAATTGGAAATCAGTTGGCAAAAGAGTTAGAAATGTGGAAGAAACAGAATCAAGGAGAGGGTATATTATTACAGTATGTAGATGACATCCTGATAGCAGCAGAAAGTAAAGAAACATGTTTTGAAATGACCATCAGTTTATTGAATTTCCTGGGCCAGGGAGGATACAGAGTCTCCAGAAACAAGGCCCAGATAGGGAAAGAAGCAGTGATTTATTTGGGATTTGAGATATCTCAAGGACAGAGACAATTGGGAAACGAAAGAAAAGAAGCCATTTGTCAGATCCCCGAACCTAACAGCCCAAAGGAACTGAGAGCCTTTCTGGGAATGATTGGGTGGTGTCGACTCTGGATTCTAAATTATGGACTGTATGTGAAAACCCTAGACGAAGCCCTGAAGGAATCCAAAGACCAATACTTGGCTTGGACACCTAAATGCCACAAATCATTTAAAGAACTCAAAAAGGCATTAATGATGGCCCCTGCATTGGGTTTACCTGATCTGACTAAACCTTTTGAGCTGTTTGTGCATGAAAGGCAACATCTGGCCCTTGGAGTGCTGGCGCAACGGCTGGGATCTTGGAAGCGACCGGTGGGGTACTTCTCCAAACAACTTGACACCGTGAGTAAAGGATGGCCGGGATGTTTGCGTGCCGTGGCAGCAACGGTGCTGCTGATTTAGGAAGCTTGAAAATTGACTGTGGGCCAAAAGATAGTGGTATATGTACCGCATAGGGTAATAACTGTCTTAGAACAAAAGGGGGGTCACTGGCTATCCCCTAGCAGAATGTTGAAATATCAGGTTGTCCTATTGGAACAAGATGATGTGGAATTAAAAACCACAGCAATTGTAAATCCAGCAATGTTCCTGTCAACAGAAAATCCTACTGAGAAATTGGAACATGACTGTCTGTTAACCACTGAACAAGTTTATTCCAGCAGACCGGACCTGAAGGACGAACCCTTGAAGAATCCGGATCTGGAACTGTTTGCGGATGGAAGCAGTTTTGTGCAAGAAGGAAGGCGAATGGCCGGGTATGCTGTTGTTACCACCACCAAGATATTGGAGTCAGGGACACCACCTGCAAATACATCAGTGCAGAAAGCAGAATTGGTGGCGCTAAAGCAGGCCTTATGGATGGCAGAAGGGAAAAGGGTAAACATATGGACGGATTCCAAATATGCATTTGGTGTGAACCATGCTCATGGAGCCCTTTGGAAAGAAAGAGGACTGTTATCAGCCCAAGGATCACCTATAAGGCATAAGGAGGAAGTTCAACTCCTACAAGATGTGCAGAAACCAAAGGAAGTGGCCGTAATGGATTGCAAGGCTCATCAATTTGGTCAGACGGCTGTAAATATAGGTAATCGGTTGGCGGATAAAGCTGCAAAGGGGGCTGCAGAACAAGGTATCTTTGCACTAGTACCAGTAAAACAGATGAAAATCCCAAATTTAACAGCAAGGTACAGTAAACTAGATGAACAATTGGCAGAGCACTTAAAGGCATCCCAAAATGCGGAAGGATGGTGGGTAACACCAGAAAATCAGGTAATAGTGACCCCACAAGTTATGTTAGAACTTGCAAAAGAGAAACATGAGCAGACACACGGGGGCATAGATGCTATGGTTACAAGTTTAAGAACATCTGTAATGTGTCTAGGATAGGTAAATATGAGTGGAAGTATTGAAAAGTTATTCTTTCAAAACTTCCAAAGGGGAGAAAGGTAACCGTAGGATAGGGGCCGTGAAACAGAATCTATAGAATCAGGTTGAGATAATTAGTTTGTAACCAAGGTAATAGGTAATGAAGCTAACTGACCATGGCAAGGTACAACGCTGCTATGTTCCATGTACAGTCCCTACCAAACTGAACAATAGGTTCGGAGATACTAATCTTATGAAGTAAGTTGCTACGGACAGGTGCATCCACAGCAAGGGTACTGCGCATGCCTGCATGAAGGGGGTCACCCAGCAGACATGGGTGCAAGACCACTGACGACCACCAGAGACCCCTGAGGACCACCGACTCAAATCACTGAGCATGCGTGACGGGGAGGAGAATATGGAAATGGATTCCAAGAAATGATTATCATAGGACTGCCTTTTCTGAGAAAGATGATGAATACGTATGTTTTGATCCTACATACCCTGTGTGTTGGTGATCACCTGGCATGCACGTTGGGTGGAGCTATCCCCTGTGCATCCAGCGCTGCAATAAAGAATGCCTGCCTTTTAACACTACATTGGTGTTACGAGGTTTATTCCCGGATTTCAGTGACAGTTTTTGGCAACCCAGATGGGACTGCTTTTGAACCTCGACGGATCCGTGGGATCGCAGGACCTCCAGCCGGCACCGGGGACTTCTCGGGGAGAACCTCCGATCCCCGGACAGAAGAGCTCTGAGCAAGACCCCTGGGAGAGGTAAAGGCATTCTTATTTGATTTGAGTATTTGCATGAGTTGAAGGCCGTATTCAAGGAGCCCCGTGGCTCTCACCACCGCGACGGGACAGGCCCACACTGGGACAGGCCCGCACGAGGAGCAGAGGAGGCCTGCACCTGAAAGCTAGCAGAGTTGGGCTAGGGAGACGTCTCAGGTAAAAGCCTCCGCTAGGCAAAAGCCTGTGGAGCAGGGCCCACTGGGGAGGGAAAGCCTCCAAGATTGGGATTTCCAGTGGCAGGGGAAATCCCTGAGGGAGCTCTAACACGGGTTGGGGTCCCTCTAAGTGCTTGTGATAGTGCACAATCACAACCACTAAGTCCCTGGGAGATGGGTACTTTTCCGAGTAAGAAACCAATCCCACGAAAAACACCACTGGGATGTATTTTGGAACATTGGAAAGATCTGGGAAAAATTGATCCTTTGACTCGGAAACAATTCATTGAATATTGTAATCACTGGTGGCCACTGTACACTTTAGAGAGTGGGGAAAAGTGGCCAGAAAGTGGGACATTGCAGTATAACACAATTTTGCAATTGATGCTATTTTGTAAAAGGGAAGGTAAATGGAATGAAATGGCATATGTAGATTTGTTTTTCACACTGCGAAATCATTCGGAATGGCAAAGGCAATGATGTGAATTGGTTTCACCTAGTTCTGCAGTAATGGCATTAAAGGGGCAGGAACCTGACAAAAATATGAAAAAAGGTTGTTCAGCTTGTGATATTGGTAAACGGTGTTTTAAATGTGAATTTGAAGATGATGATGTTGAATTATTGGTTGCACCTCGCAGAAGGTTAGGAAATGATCAAGGGGATCAAAATCTGGGGGCCAATAAAGCTTCCGCCCCTCCTGTGGAAGGGGAGATGGAAGGATTCAGCCCGATTGCTGGGAGGACAAGGGAAAGAGGGGGAGGAGTTGGATTAACTCCCCTCCAGGCCCCTCTTCAACAGGCAGTTGGTGATGAGGGTCCGGTAATGGTAAAAGTTCCCTTCTCAATAACTGATTTAAGAGGATGGAAAGAAACTGCGGGCACTTGTTGGGATGATCCCGAAAGGGTTGCCAAAGTAGTAGAAACAATAATCAGAACCCAAAACCCCGACTGGGAGGATTTGCAAGTAATATTGGATACTTTGTTGGAAGACACTGAAAAGAAAATGGTATTAAATATGGCCAGAAAACAAGTGGAAGGAGCTCATGCTAATGGGATTATGCAAGGGACAGTGGACCAGAATTTTCCATCCACAGATCCTGAGTGGGACCCTAATCAACTGGGACCCAGAAGGATGTTTAGGTATCAGGTGGATTTTGTTTGGTGTTAGACATGCAATGCCAAAAGCAAGTAATCGGTCTAAACTTTATGAAGTGAGACAAGAATTAAATGAGTCCCCTTCAGCCTTTATGGAAAGATTGAAGGTGACTCCTAGAAAATATACTAATTTGGACCCAGAGAAGAAAAACAAACCACAAACAAAACCACAAGCAAACAAACAAAAACACCACAGAAGAAGCTATACAATTGGCCTCTGTATTTATGGGACAATCAGCCCTAGGAAAAAACTACAGAAATTGGAAGGAGCCGAGTCCAGAGACTTAGGTAAAATGCTTGAAGTAGCCTGGACTGTGTATAACAACAGAGAAAAAGAAAAAGAAGTCAGACAAATGCAAAGGGATGGAAAAATTCTGGCTATCTTGACTGAGAATAATAAACATGTAAAGCAAAACTCAGCTATAAATCAGCAGAGGTTGTTGGTGCGATGGGGCGAAAAGAGAACTGGCCTTTCTTGAAGCCGTTAGAATTTAAGCTGGGAAAACAGTGGGTAACACATCGATTTTTGTACATGCCTGAATGTCCGTTGCCTTTATTGGGACGAGATTTATTGAGCGAATTAGATGCACAAATAATTTTTAAAGATGGAGAAATCAGATTACTGATCAATACCAGAATCAAAGCCATAGAGGCGAGAGTGTTTATGTTACAGGATTCCTCCAAGGAGGAACAGATTTCAGAAGCGGTGGACAATGCAGTAACCCCTTTGGTATGGACAAGTGAAGTTCCAGGACGATCCAAACTGGCAGAACCGGTAAAGGTGAATTTAAAACCTGGAGCCAAGACGGTAAGACAAAAACCAGTATCCTATTAAGTGGGAGGCTCAGAAGGGATTAGAGAAATTAATTACAAAATGTTTAGAGTATGGGCTGTTAGTAGAATGTGAATCAGAATCCAATACCCCTATATTACCAGTAAGGAAATCCAGAGGTAAGGCATACCGATTGGTTCAGAACCTGAGGGCCGTAGATCAAATAGTTCAAGGTATACACCCAGTAGTGGCCAATCCATACACTTTACTGACATCTTTGAAGGAGGAACATAAATGGTTTACTGTACTGGATTTAAAGGATGCCTTCTTTTGCATACCTCTGGATACAGAAAGTCAAAGCATATTTGCTTTTGAATGGGAAACTCCTGCTACAGGACGAAAAACGCAACTAACATGGACTGTGCTTCCACAAGGATTTAAAAATAGCCCTACAATAATTGGAAATCAGTTGGCAAAAGAGTTAGAAATGTGGAAGAAACAGAATCAAGGAGAGGGTATATTATTACAGTATGTAGATGACATCCTGATAGCAGCAGAAAGTAAAGAAACATGTTTTGAAATGACCATCAGTTTATTGAATTTCCTGGGCCAGGGAGGATACAGAGTCTCCAGAAACAAGGCCCAGATAGGGAAAGAAGCAGTGATTTATTTGGGATTTGAGATATCTCAAGGACAGAGACAATTGGGAAACGAAAGAAAAGAAGCCATTTGTCAGATCCCCGAACCTAACAGCCCAAAGGAACTGAGAGCCTTTCTGGGAATGATTGGGTGGTGTCGACTCTGGATTCTAAATTATGGACTGTATGTGAAAACCCTAGACGAAGCCCTGAAGGAATCCAAAGACCAATACTTGGCTTGGACACCTAAATGCCACAAATCATTTAAAGAACTCAAAAAGGCATTAATGATGGCCCCTGCATTGGGTTTACCTGATCTGACTAAACCTTTTGAGCTGTTTGTGCATGAAAGGCAACATCTGGCCCTTGGAGTGCTGGCGCAACGGCTGGGATCTTGGAAGCGACCGGTGGGGTACTTCTCCAAACAACTTGACACCGTGAGTAAAGGATGGCCGGGATGTTTGCGTGCCGTGGCAGCAACGGTGCTGCTGATTTAGGAAGCTTGAAAATTGACTGTGGGCCAAAAGATAGTGGTATATGTACCGCATAGGGTAATAACTGTCTTAGAACAAAAGGGGGGTCACTGGCTATCCCCTAGCAGAATGTTGAAATATCAGGTTGTCCTATTGGAACAAGATGATGTGGAATTAAAAACCACAGCAATTGTAAATCCAGCAATGTTCCTGTCAACAGAAAATCCTACTGAGAAATTGGAACATGACTGTCTGTTAACCACTGAACAAGTTTATTCCAGCAGACCGGACCTGAAGGACGAACCCTTGAAGAATCCGGATCTGGAACTGTTTGCGGATGGAAGCAGTTTTGTGCAAGAAGGAAGGCGAATGGCCGGGTATGCTGTTGTTACCACCACCAAGATATTGGAGTCAGGGACACCACCTGCAAATACATCAGTGCAGAAAGCAGAATTGGTGGCGCTAAAGCAGGCCTTATGGATGGCAGAAGGGAAAAGGGTAAACATATGGACGGATTCCAAATATGCATTTGGTGTGAACCATGCTCATGGAGCCCTTTGGAAAGAAAGAGGACTGTTATCAGCCCAAGGATCACCTATAAGGCATAAGGAGGAAGTTCAACTCCTACAAGATGTGCAGAAACCAAAGGAAGTGGCCGTAATGGATTGCAAGGCTCATCAATTTGGTCAGACGGCTGTAAATATAGGTAATCGGTTGGCGGATAAAGCTGCAAAGGGGGCTGCAGAACAAGGTATCTTTGCACTAGTACCAGTAAAACAGATGAAAATCCCAAATTTAACAGCAAGGTACAGTAAACTAGATGAACAATTGGCAGAGCACTTAAAGGCATCCCAAAATGCGGAAGGATGGTGGGTAACACCAGAAAATCAGGTAATAGTGACCCCACAAGTTATGTTAGAACTTGCAAAAGAGAAACATGAGCAGACACACGGGGGCATAGATGCTATGGTTACAAGTTTAAGAACATCTGTAATGTGTCTAGGATAGGTAAATATGAGTGGAAGTATTGAAAAGTTATTCTTTCAAAACTTCCAAAGGGGAGAAAGGTAACCGTAGGATAGGGGCCGTGAAACAGAATCTATAGAATCAGGTTGAGATAATTAGTTTGTAACCAAGGTAATAGGTAATGAAGCTAACTGACCATGGCAAGGTACAACGCTGCTATGTTCCATGTACAGTCCCTACCAAACTGAACAATAGGTTCGGAGATACTAATCTTATGAAGTAAGTTGCTACGGACAGGTGCATCCACAGCAAGGGTACTGCGCATGCCTGCATGAAGGGGGTCACCCAGCAGACACGGGTGCAAGACCACTGACGACCACCAGAGACCCCTGAGGACCACCGACTCAAATCACTGAGCATGCGTGACGGGGAGGAGAATATGGAAATGGATTCCAAGAAATGATTATCATAGGACTGCCTTTTCTGAGAAAGATGATGAATACGTATGTTTTGATCCTACATACCCTGTGTGTTGGTGATCACCTGGCATGCACGTTGGGTGGAGCTATCCCCTGTGCATCCAGCGCTGCAATAAAGAATGCCTGCCTTTTAACACTACATTGGTGTTACGAGGTTTATTCCCGGATTTCAGTGACAGTTTTTGGCAACCCAGATGGGACTGCTTTTGAACCTCGACGGATCCGTGGGATCGCAGGACCTCCAGCCGGCACCGGGGACTTCTCGGGGAGAACCTCCGATCCCCGGACAGAAGAGCTCTGAGCAAGACCCCTGGGAGAGGTAAAGGCATTCTTATTTGATTTGAGTATTTGCATGAGTTGAAGGCCTTATTCAAGGAGCCCCGTGGCTCTCACCACCGCGACGGGACAGGCCCACACTGGGACAGGCCCGCACGAGGAGCAGAGGAGGCCTGCACCTGAAAGCTAGCAGAGTTGGGCTAGGGAGACGTCTCAGGTAAAAGCCTCCGCTAGGCAAAAGCCTGTGGAGCAGGGCCCACTGGGGAGGGAAAGCCTCCAAGATTGGGATTTCCAGTGGCAGGGGAAATCCCTGAGGGAGCTCTAACACGGGTTGGGGTCCCTCTAAGTGCTTGTGATAGTGCACAATCACAACCACTAAGTCCCTGGGAGATGGGTACTTTTCCGAGTAAGAAACCAATCCCACGAAAAACACCACTGGGATGTATTTTGGAACATTGGAAAGATCTGGGAAAAATTGATCCTTTGACTCGGAAACAATTCATTGAATATTGTAATCACTGGTGGCCACTGTACACTTTAGAGAGTGGGGAAAAGTGGCCAGAAAGTGGGACATTGCAGTATAACACAATTTTGCAATTGATGCTATTTTGTAAAAGGGAAGGTAAATGGAATGAAATGGCATATGTAGATTTGTTTTTCACACTGCGAAATCATTCGGAATGGCAAAGGCAATGATGTGAATTGGTTTCACCTAGTTCTGCAGTAATGGCATTAAAGGGGCAGGAACCTGACAAAAATATGAAAAAAGGTTGTTCAGCTTGTGATATTGGTAAACGGTGTTTTAAATGTGAATTTGAAGATGATGATGTTGAATTATTGGTTGCACCTCGCAGAAGGTTAGGAAATGATCAAGGGGATCAAAATCTGGGGGCCAATAAAGCTTCCGCCCCTCCTGTGGAAGGGGAGATGGAAGGATTCAGCCCGATTGCTGGGAGGACAAGGGAAAGAGGGGGAGGAGTTGGATTAACTCCCCTCCAGGCCCCTCTTCAACAGGCAGTTGGTGATGAGGGTCCGGTAATGGTAAAAGTTCCCTTCTCAATAACTGATTTAAGAGGATGGAAAGAAACTGCGGGCACTTGTTGGGATGATCCCGAAAGGGTTGCCAAAGTAGTAGAAACAATAATCAGAACCCAAAACCCCGACTGGGAGGATTTGCAAGTAATATTGGATACTTTGTTGGAAGACACTGAAAAGAAAATGGTATTAAATATGGCCAGAAAACAAGTGGAAGGAGCTCATGCTAATGGGATTATGCAAGGGACAGTGGACCAGAATTTTCCATCCACAGATCCTGAGTGGGACCCTAATCAACTGGGACCCAGAAGGATGTTTAGGTATCAGGTGGATTTTGTTTGGTGTTAGACATGCAATGCCAAAAGCAAGTAATCGGTCTAAACTTTATGAAGTGAGACAAGAATTAAATGAGTCCCCTTCAGCCTTTATGGAAAGATTGAAGGTGACTCCTAGAAAATATACTAATTTGGACCCAGAGAAGAAAAACAAACCACAAACAAAACCACAAGCAAACAAACAAAAACACCACAGAAGAAGCTATACAATTGGCCTCTGTATTTATGGGACAATCAGCCCTAGGAAAAAACTACAGAAATTGGAAGGAGCCGAGTCCAGAGACTTAGGTAAAATGCTTGAAGTAGCCTGGACTGTGTATAACAACAGAGAAAAAGAAAAAGAAGTCAGACAAATGCAAAGGGATGGAAAAATTCTGGCTATCTTGACTGAGAATAATAAACATGTAAAGCAAAACTCAGCTATAAATCAGCAGAGGTTGTTGGTGCGATGGGGCGAAAAGAGAACTGGCCTTTCTTGAAGCCGTTAGAATTTAAGCTGGGAAAACAGTGGGTAACACATCGATTTTTGTACATGCCTGAATGTCCGTTGCCTTTATTGGGACGAGATTTATTGAGCGAATTAGATGCACAAATAATTTTTAAAGATGGAGAAATCAGATTACTGATCAATACCAGAATCAAAGCCATAGAGGCGAGAGTGTTTATGTTACAGGATTCCTCCAAGGAGGAACAGATTTCAGAAGCGGTGGACAATGCAGTAACCCCTTTGGTATGGACAAGTGAAGTTCCAGGACGATCCAAACTGGCAGAACCGGTAAAGGTGAATTTAAAACCTGGAGCCAAGACGGTAAGACAAAAACCAGTATCCTATTAAGTGGGAGGCTCAGAAGGGATTAGAGAAATTAATTACAAAATGTTTAGAGTATGGGCTGTTAGTAGAATGTGAATCAGAATCCAATACCCCTATATTACCAGTAAGGAAATCCAGAGGTAAGGCATACCGATTGGTTCAGAACCTGAGGGCCGTAGATCAAATAGTTCAAGGTATACACCCAGTAGTGGCCAATCCATACACTTTACTGACATCTTTGAAGGAGGAACATAAATGGTTTACTGTACTGGATTTAAAGGATGCCTTCTTTTGCATACCTCTGGATACAGAAAGTCAAAGCATATTTGCTTTTGAATGGGAAACTCCTGCTACAGGACGAAAAACGCAACTAACATGGACTGTGCTTCCACAAGGATTTAAAAATAGCCCTACAATAATTGGAAATCAGTTGGCAAAAGAGTTAGAAATGTGGAAGAAACAGAATCAAGGAGAGGGTATATTATTACAGTATGTAGATGACATCCTGATAGCAGCAGAAAGTAAAGAAACATGTTTTGAAATGACCATCAGTTTATTGAATTTCCTGGGCCAGGGAGGATACAGAGTCTCCAGAAACAAGGCCCAGATAGGGAAAGAAGCAGTGATTTATTTGGGATTTGAGATATCTCAAGGACAGAGACAATTGGGAAACGAAAGAAAAGAAGCCATTTGTCAGATCCCCGAACCTAACAGCCCAAAGGAACTGAGAGCCTTTCTGGGAATGATTGGGTGGTGTCGACTCTGGATTCTAAATTATGGACTGTATGTGAAAACCCTAGACGAAGCCCTGAAGGAATCCAAAGACCAATACTTGGCTTGGACACCTAAATGCCACAAATCATTTAAAGAACTCAAAAAGGCATTAATGATGGCCCCTGCATTGGGTTTACCTGATCTGACTAAACCTTTTGAGCTGTTTGTGCATGAAAGGCAACATCTGGCCCTTGGAGTGCTGGCGCAACGGCTGGGATCTTGGAAGCGACCGGTGGGGTACTTCTCCAAACAACTTGACACCGTGAGTAAAGGATGGCCGGGATGTTTGCGTGCCGTGGCAGCAACGGTGCTGCTGATTTAGGAAGCTTGAAAATTGACTGTGGGCCAAAAGATAGTGGTATATGTACCGCATAGGGTAATAACTGTCTTAGAACAAAAGGGGGGTCACTGGCTATCCCCTAGCAGAATGTTGAAATATCAGGTTGTCCTATTGGAACAAGATGATGTGGAATTAAAAACCACAGCAATTGTAAATCCAGCAATGTTCCTGTCAACAGAAAATCCTACTGAGAAATTGGAACATGACTGTCTGTTAACCACTGAACAAGTTTATTCCAGCAGACCGGACCTGAAGGACGAACCCTTGAAGAATCCGGATCTGGAACTGTTTGCGGATGGAAGCAGTTTTGTGCAAGAAGGAAGGCGAATGGCCGGGTATGCTGTTGTTACCACCACCAAGATATTGGAGTCAGGGACACCACCTGCAAATACATCAGTGCAGAAAGCAGAATTGGTGGCGCTAAAGCAGGCCTTATGGATGGCAGAAGGGAAAAGGGTAAACATATGGACGGATTCCAAATATGCATTTGGTGTGAACCATGCTCATGGAGCCCTTTGGAAAGAAAGAGGACTGTTATCAGCCCAAGGATCACCTATAAGGCATAAGGAGGAAGTTCAACTCCTACAAGATGTGCAGAAACCAAAGGAAGTGGCCGTAATGGATTGCAAGGCTCATCAATTTGGTCAGACGGCTGTAAATATAGGTAATCGGTTGGCGGATAAAGCTGCAAAGGGGGCTGCAGAACAAGGTATCTTTGCACTAGTACCAGTAAAACAGATGAAAATCCCAAATTTAACAGCAAGGTACAGTAAACTAGATGAACAATTGGCAGAGCACTTAAAGGCATCCCAAAATGCGGAAGGATGGTGGGTAACACCAGAAAATCAGGTAATAGTGACCCCACAAGTTATGTTAGAACTTGCAAAAGAGAAACATGAGCAGACACACGGGGGCATAGATGCTATGGTTACAAGTTTAAGAACATCTGTAATGTGTCTAGGATAGGTAAATATGAGTGGAAGTATTGAAAAGTTATTCTTTCAAAACTTCCAAAGGGGAGAAAGGTAACCGTAGGATAGGGGCCGTGAAACAGAATCTATAGAATCAGGTTGAGATAATTAGTTTGTAACCAAGGTAATAGGTAATGAAGCTAACTGACCATGGCAAGGTACAACGCTGCTATGTTCCATGTACAGTCCCTACCAAACTGAACAATAGGTTCGGAGATACTAATCTTATGAAGTAAGTTGCTACGGACAGGTGCATCCACAGCAAGGGTACTGCGCATGCCTGCATGAAGGGGGTCACCCAGCAGACACGGGTGCAAGACCACTGACGACCACCAGAGACCCCTGAGGACCACCGACTCAAATCACTGAGCATGCGTGACGGGGAGGAGAATATGGAAATGGATTCCAAGAAATGATTATCATAGGACTGCCTTTTCTGAGAAAGATGATGAATACGTATGTTTTGATCCTACATACCCTGTGTGTTGGTGATCACCTGGCATGCACGTTGGGTGGAGCTATCCCCTGTGCATCCAGCGCTGCAATAAAGAATGCCTGCCTTTTAACACTACATTGGTGTTACGAGGTTTATTCCCGGATTTCAGTGACAGTTTTTGGCAACCCAGATGGGACTGCTTTTGAACCTCGACGGATCCGTGGGATCGCAGGACCTCCAGCCGGCACCGGGGACTTCTCGGGGAGAACCTCCGATCCCCGGACAGAAGAGCTCTGAGCAAGACCCCTGGGAGAGGTAAAGGCATTCTTATTTGATTTGAGTATTTGCATGAGTTGAAGGCCTTATTCAAGGAGCCCCGTGGCTCTCACCACCGCGACGGGACAGGCCCACACTGGGACAGGCCCGCACGAGGAGCAGAGGAGGCCTGCACCTGAAAGCTAGCAGAGTTGGGCTAGGGAGACGTCTCAGGTAAAAGCCTCCGCTAGGCAAAAGCCTGTGGAGCAGGGCCCACTGGGGAGGGAAAGCCTCCAAGATTGGGATTTCCAGTGGCAGGGGAAATCCCTGAGGGAGCTCTAACACGGGTTGGGGTCCCTCTAAGTGCTTGTGATAGTGCACAATCACAACCACTAAGTCCCTGGGAGATGGGTACTTTTCCGAGTAAGAAACCAATCCCACGAAAAACACCACTGGGATGTATTTTGGAACATTGGAAAGATCTGGGAAAAATTGATCCTTTGACTCGGAAACAATTCATTGAATATTGTAATCACTGGTGGCCACTGTACACTTTAGAGAGTGGGGAAAAGTGGCCAGAAAGTGGGACATTGCAGTATAACACAATTTTGCAATTGATGCTATTTTGTAAAAGGGAAGGTAAATGGAATGAAATGGCATATGTAGATTTGTTTTTCACACTGCGAAATCATTCGGAATGGCAAAGGCAATGATGTGAATTGGTTTCACCTAGTTCTGCAGTAATGGCATTAAAGGGGCAGGAACCTGACAAAAATATGAAAAAAGGTTGTTCAGCTTGTGATATTGGTAAACGGTGTTTTAAATGTGAATTTGAAGATGATGATGTTGAATTATTGGTTGCACCTCGCAGAAGGTTAGGAAATGATCAAGGGGATCAAAATCTGGGGGCCAATAAAGCTTCCGCCCCTCCTGTGGAAGGGGAGATGGAAGGATTCAGCCCGATTGCTGGGAGGACAAGGGAAAGAGGGGGAGGAGTTGGATTAACTCCCCTCCAGGCCCCTCTTCAACAGGCAGTTGGTGATGAGGGTCCGGTAATGGTAAAAGTTCCCTTCTCAATAACTGATTTAAGAGGATGGAAAGAAACTGCGGGCACTTGTTGGGATGATCCCGAAAGGGTTGCCAAAGTAGTAGAAACAATAATCAGAACCCAAAACCCCGACTGGGAGGATTTGCAAGTAATATTGGATACTTTGTTGGAAGACACTGAAAAGAAAATGGTATTAAATATGGCCAGAAAACAAGTGGAAGGAGCTCATGCTAATGGGATTATGCAAGGGACAGTGGACCAGAATTTTCCATCCACAGATCCTGAGTGGGACCCTAATCAACTGGGACCCAGAAGGATGTTTAGGTATCAGGTGGATTTTGTTTGGTGTTAGACATGCAATGCCAAAAGCAAGTAATCGGTCTAAACTTTATGAAGTGAGACAAGAATTAAATGAGTCCCCTTCAGCCTTTATGGAAAGATTGAAGGTGACTCCTAGAAAATATACTAATTTGGACCCAGAGAAGAAAAACAAACCACAAACAAAACCACAAGCAAACAAACAAAAACACCACAGAAGAAGCTATACAATTGGCCTCTGTATTTATGGGACAATCAGCCCTAGGAAAAAACTACAGAAATTGGAAGGAGCCGAGTCCAGAGACTTAGGTAAAATGCTTGAAGTAGCCTGGACTGTGTATAACAACAGAGAAAAAGAAAAAGAAGTCAGACAAATGCAAAGGGATGGAAAAATTCTGGCTATCTTGACTGAGAATAATAAACATGTAAAGCAAAACTCAGCTATAAATCAGCAGAGGTTGTTGGTGCGATGGGGCGAAAAGAGAACTGGCCTTTCTTGAAGCCGTTAGAATTTAAGCTGGGAAAACAGTGGGTAACACATCGATTTTTGTACATGCCTGAATGTCCGTTGCCTTTATTGGGACGAGATTTATTGAGCGAATTAGATGCACAAATAATTTTTAAAGATGGAGAAATCAGATTACTGATCAATACCAGAATCAAAGCCATAGAGGCGAGAGTGTTTATGTTACAGGATTCCTCCAAGGAGGAACAGATTTCAGAAGCGGTGGACAATGCAGTAACCCCTTTGGTATGGACAAGTGAAGTTCCAGGACGATCCAAACTGGCAGAACCGGTAAAGGTGAATTTAAAACCTGGAGCCAAGACGGTAAGACAAAAACCAGTATCCTATTAAGTGGGAGGCTCAGAAGGGATTAGAGAAATTAATTACAAAATGTTTAGAGTATGGGCTGTTAGTAGAATGTGAATCAGAATCCAATACCCCTATATTACCAGTAAGGAAATCCAGAGGTAAGGCATACCGATTGGTTCAGAACCTGAGGGCCGTAGATCAAATAGTTCAAGGTATACACCCAGTAGTGGCCAATCCATACACTTTACTGACATCTTTGAAGGAGGAACATAAATGGTTTACTGTACTGGATTTAAAGGATGCCTTCTTTTGCATACCTCTGGATACAGAAAGTCAAAGCATATTTGCTTTTGAATGGGAAACTCCTGCTACAGGACGAAAAACGCAACTAACATGGACTGTGCTTCCACAAGGATTTAAAAATAGCCCTACAATAATTGGAAATCAGTTGGCAAAAGAGTTAGAAATGTGGAAGAAACAGAATCAAGGAGAGGGTATATTATTACAGTATGTAGATGACATCCTGATAGCAGCAGAAAGTAAAGAAACATGTTTTGAAATGACCATCAGTTTATTGAATTTCCTGGGCCAGGGAGGATACAGAGTCTCCAGAAACAAGGCCCAGATAGGGAAAGAAGCAGTGATTTATTTGGGATTTGAGATATCTCAAGGACAGAGACAATTGGGAAACGAAAGAAAAGAAGCCATTTGTCAGATCCCCGAACCTAACAGCCCAAAGGAACTGAGAGCCTTTCTGGGAATGATTGGGTGGTGTCGACTCTGGATTCTAAATTATGGACTGTATGTGAAAACCCTAGACGAAGCCCTGAAGGAATCCAAAGACCAATACTTGGCTTGGACACCTAAATGCCACAAATCATTTAAAGAACTCAAAAAGGCATTAATGATGGCCCCTGCATTGGGTTTACCTGATCTGACTAAACCTTTTGAGCTGTTTGTGCATGAAAGGCAACATCTGGCCCTTGGAGTGCTGGCGCAACGGCTGGGATCTTGGAAGCGACCGGTGGGGTACTTCTCCAAACAACTTGACACCGTGAGTAAAGGATGGCCGGGATGTTTGCGTGCCGTGGCAGCAACGGTGCTGCTGATTTAGGAAGCTTGAAAATTGACTGTGGGCCAAAAGATAGTGGTATATGTACCGCATAGGGTAATAACTGTCTTAGAACAAAAGGGGGGTCACTGGCTATCCCCTAGCAGAATGTTGAAATATCAGGTTGTCCTATTGGAACAAGATGATGTGGAATTAAAAACCACAGCAATTGTAAATCCAGCAATGTTCCTGTCAACAGAAAATCCTACTGAGAAATTGGAACATGACTGTCTGTTAACCACTGAACAAGTTTATTCCAGCAGACCGGACCTGAAGGACGAACCCTTGAAGAATCCGGATCTGGAACTGTTTGCGGATGGAAGCAGTTTTGTGCAAGAAGGAAGGCGAATGGCCGGGTATGCTGTTGTTACCACCACCAAGATATTGGAGTCAGGGACACCACCTGCAAATACATCAGTGCAGAAAGCAGAATTGGTGGCGCTAAAGCAGGCCTTATGGATGGCAGAAGGGAAAAGGGTAAACATATGGACGGATTCCAAATATGCATTTGGTGTGAACCATGCTCATGGAGCCCTTTGGAAAGAAAGAGGACTGTTATCAGCCCAAGGATCACCTATAAGGCATAAGGAGGAAGTTCAACTCCTACAAGATGTGCAGAAACCAAAGGAAGTGGCCGTAATGGATTGCAAGGCTCATCAATTTGGTCAGACGGCTGTAAATATAGGTAATCGGTTGGCGGATAAAGCTGCAAAGGGGGCTGCAGAACAAGGTATCTTTGCACTAGTACCAGTAAAACAGATGAAAATCCCAAATTTAACAGCAAGGTACAGTAAACTAGATGAACAATTGGCAGAGCACTTAAAGGCATCCCAAAATGCGGAAGGATGGTGGGTAACACCAGAAAATCAGGTAATAGTGACCCCACAAGTTATGTTAGAACTTGCAAAAGAGAAACATGAGCAGACACACGGGGGCATAGATGCTATGGTTACAAGTTTAAGAACATCTGTAATGTGTCTAGGATAGGTAAATATGAGTGGAAGTATTGAAAAGTTATTCTTTCAAAACTTCCAAAGGGGAGAAAGGTAACCGTAGGATAGGGGCCGTGAAACAGAATCTATAGAATCAGGTTGAGATAATTAGTTTGTAACCAAGGTAATAGGTAATGAAGCTAACTGACCATGGCAAGGTACAACGCTGCTATGTTCCATGTACAGTCCCTACCAAACTGAACAATAGGTTCGGAGATACTAATCTTATGAAGTAAGTTGCTACGGACAGGTGCATCCACAGCAAGGGTACTGCGCATGCCTGCATGAAGGGGGTCACCCAGCAGACACGGGTGCAAGACCACTGACGACCACCAGAGACCCCTGAGGACCACCGACTCAAATCACTGAGCATGCGTGACGGGGAGGAGAATATGGAAATGGATTCCAAGAAATGATTATCATAGGACTGCCTTTTCTGAGAAAGATGATGAATACGTATGTTTTGATCCTACATACCCTGTGTGTTGGTGATCACCTGGCATGCACGTTGGGTGGAGCTATCCCCTGTGCATCCAGCGCTGCAATAAAGAATGCCTGCCTTTTAACACTACATTGGTGTTACGAGGTTTATTCCCGGATTTCAGTGACAGTTTTTGGCAACCCAGATGGGACTGCTTTTGAACCTCGACGGATCCGTGGGATCGCAGGACCTCCAGCCGGCACCGGGGACTTCTCGGGGAGAACCTCCGATCCCCGGACAGAAGAGCTCTGAGCAAGACCCCTGGGAGAGGTAAAGGCATTCTTATTTGATTTGAGTATTTGCATGAGTTGAAGGCCTTATTCAAGGAGCCCCGTGGCTCTCACCACCGCGACGGGACAGGCCCACACTGGGACAGGCCCGCACGAGGAGCAGAGGAGGCCTGCACCTGAAAGCTAGCAGAGTTGGGCTAGGGAGACGTCTCAGGTAAAAGCCTCCGCTAGGCAAAAGCCTGTGGAGCAGGGCCCACTGGGGAGGGAAAGCCTCCAAGATTGGGATTTCCAGTGGCAGGGGAAATCCCTGAGGGAGCTCTAACACGGGTTGGGGTCCCTCTAAGTGCTTGTGATAGTGCACAATCACAACCACTAAGTCCCTGGGAGATGGGTACTTTTCCGAGTAAGAAACCAATCCCACGAAAAACACCACTGGGATGTATTTTGGAACATTGGAAAGATCTGGGAAAAATTGATCCTTTGACTCGGAAACAATTCATTGAATATTGTAATCACTGGTGGCCACTGTACACTTTAGAGAGTGGGGAAAAGTGGCCAGAAAGTGGGACATTGCAGTATAACACAATTTTGCAATTGATGCTATTTTGTAAAAGGGAAGGTAAATGGAATGAAATGGCATATGTAGATTTGTTTTTCACACTGCGAAATCATTCGGAATGGCAAAGGCAATGATGTGAATTGGTTTCACCTAGTTCTGCAGTAATGGCATTAAAGGGGCAGGAACCTGACAAAAATATGAAAAAAGGTTGTTCAGCTTGTGATATTGGTAAACGGTGTTTTAAATGTGAATTTGAAGATGATGATGTTGAATTATTGGTTGCACCTCGCAGAAGGTTAGGAAATGATCAAGGGGATCAAAATCTGGGGGCCAATAAAGCTTCCGCCCCTCCTGTGGAAGGGGAGATGGAAGGATTCAGCCCGATTGCTGGGAGGACAAGGGAAAGAGGGGGAGGAGTTGGATTAACTCCCCTCCAGGCCCCTCTTCAACAGGCAGTTGGTGATGAGGGTCCGGTAATGGTAAAAGTTCCCTTCTCAATAACTGATTTAAGAGGATGGAAAGAAACTGCGGGCACTTGTTGGGATGATCCCGAAAGGGTTGCCAAAGTAGTAGAAACAATAATCAGAACCCAAAACCCCGACTGGGAGGATTTGCAAGTAATATTGGATACTTTGTTGGAAGACACTGAAAAGAAAATGGTATTAAATATGGCCAGAAAACAAGTGGAAGGAGCTCATGCTAATGGGATTATGCAAGGGACAGTGGACCAGAATTTTCCATCCACAGATCCTGAGTGGGACCCTAATCAACTGGGACCCAGAAGGATGTTTAGGTATCAGGTGGATTTTGTTTGGTGTTAGACATGCAATGCCAAAAGCAAGTAATCGGTCTAAACTTTATGAAGTGAGACAAGAATTAAATGAGTCCCCTTCAGCCTTTATGGAAAGATTGAAGGTGACTCCTAGAAAATATACTAATTTGGACCCAGAGAAGAAAAACAAACCACAAACAAAACCACAAGCAAACAAACAAAAACACCACAGAAGAAGCTATACAATTGGCCTCTGTATTTATGGGACAATCAGCCCTAGGAAAAAACTACAGAAATTGGAAGGAGCCGAGTCCAGAGACTTAGGTAAAATGCTTGAAGTAGCCTGGACTGTGTATAACAACAGAGAAAAAGAAAAAGAAGTCAGACAAATGCAAAGGGATGGAAAAATTCTGGCTATCTTGACTGAGAATAATAAACATGTAAAGCAAAACTCAGCTATAAATCAGCAGAGGTTGTTGGTGCGATGGGGCGAAAAGAGAACTGGCCTTTCTTGAAGCCGTTAGAATTTAAGCTGGGAAAACAGTGGGTAACACATCGATTTTTGTACATGCCTGAATGTCCGTTGCCTTTATTGGGACGAGATTTATTGAGCGAATTAGATGCACAAATAATTTTTAAAGATGGAGAAATCAGATTACTGATCAATACCAGAATCAAAGCCATAGAGGCGAGAGTGTTTATGTTACAGGATTCCTCCAAGGAGGAACAGATTTCAGAAGCGGTGGACAATGCAGTAACCCCTTTGGTATGGACAAGTGAAGTTCCAGGACGATCCAAACTGGCAGAACCGGTAAAGGTGAATTTAAAACCTGGAGCCAAGACGGTAAGACAAAAACCAGTATCCTATTAAGTGGGAGGCTCAGAAGGGATTAGAGAAATTAATTACAAAATGTTTAGAGTATGGGCTGTTAGTAGAATGTGAATCAGAATCCAATACCCCTATATTACCAGTAAGGAAATCCAGAGGTAAGGCATACCGATTGGTTCAGAACCTGAGGGCCGTAGATCAAATAGTTCAAGGTATACACCCAGTAGTGGCCAATCCATACACTTTACTGACATCTTTGAAGGAGGAACATAAATGGTTTACTGTACTGGATTTAAAGGATGCCTTCTTTTGCATACCTCTGGATACAGAAAGTCAAAGCATATTTGCTTTTGAATGGGAAACTCCTGCTACAGGACGAAAAACGCAACTAACATGGACTGTGCTTCCACAAGGATTTAAAAATAGCCCTACAATAATTGGAAATCAGTTGGCAAAAGAGTTAGAAATGTGGAAGAAACAGAATCAAGGAGAGGGTATATTATTACAGTATGTAGATGACATCCTGATAGCAGCAGAAAGTAAAGAAACATGTTTTGAAATGACCATCAGTTTATTGAATTTCCTGGGCCAGGGAGGATACAGAGTCTCCAGAAACAAGGCCCAGATAGGGAAAGAAGCAGTGATTTATTTGGGATTTGAGATATCTCAAGGACAGAGACAATTGGGAAACGAAAGAAAAGAAGCCATTTGTCAGATCCCCGAACCTAACAGCCCAAAGGAACTGAGAGCCTTTCTGGGAATGATTGGGTGGTGTCGACTCTGGATTCTAAATTATGGACTGTATGTGAAAACCCTAGACGAAGCCCTGAAGGAATCCAAAGACCAATACTTGGCTTGGACACCTAAATGCCACAAATCATTTAAAGAACTCAAAAAGGCATTAATGATGGCCCCTGCATTGGGTTTACCTGATCTGACTAAACCTTTTGAGCTGTTTGTGCATGAAAGGCAACATCTGGCCCTTGGAGTGCTGGCGCAACGGCTGGGATCTTGGAAGCGACCGGTGGGGTACTTCTCCAAACAACTTGACACCGTGAGTAAAGGATGGCCGGGATGTTTGCGTGCCGTGGCAGCAACGGTGCTGCTGATTTAGGAAGCTTGAAAATTGACTGTGGGCCAAAAGATAGTGGTATATGTACCGCATAGGGTAATAACTGTCTTAGAACAAAAGGGGGGTCACTGGCTATCCCCTAGCAGAATGTTGAAATATCAGGTTGTCCTATTGGAACAAGATGATGTGGAATTAAAAACCACAGCAATTGTAAATCCAGCAATGTTCCTGTCAACAGAAAATCCTACTGAGAAATTGGAACATGACTGTCTGTTAACCACTGAACAAGTTTATTCCAGCAGACCGGACCTGAAGGACGAACCCTTGAAGAATCCGGATCTGGAACTGTTTGCGGATGGAAGCAGTTTTGTGCAAGAAGGAAGGCGAATGGCCGGGTATGCTGTTGTTACCACCACCAAGATATTGGAGTCAGGGACACCACCTGCAAATACATCAGTGCAGAAAGCAGAATTGGTGGCGCTAAAGCAGGCCTTATGGATGGCAGAAGGGAAAAGGGTAAACATATGGACGGATTCCAAATATGCATTTGGTGTGAACCATGCTCATGGAGCCCTTTGGAAAGAAAGAGGACTGTTATCAGCCCAAGGATCACCTATAAGGCATAAGGAGGAAGTTCAACTCCTACAAGATGTGCAGAAACCAAAGGAAGTGGCCGTAATGGATTGCAAGGCTCATCAATTTGGTCAGACGGCTGTAAATATAGGTAATCGGTTGGCGGATAAAGCTGCAAAGGGGGCTGCAGAACAAGGTATCTTTGCACTAGTACCAGTAAAACAGATGAAAATCCCAAATTTAACAGCAAGGTACAGTAAACTAGATGAACAATTGGCAGAGCACTTAAAGGCATCCCAAAATGCGGAAGGATGGTGGGTAACACCAGAAAATCAGGTAATAGTGACCCCACAAGTTATGTTAGAACTTGCAAAAGAGAAACATGAGCAGACACACGGGGGCATAGATGCTATGGTTACAAGTTTAAGAACATCTGTAATGTGTCTAGGATAGGTAAATATGAGTGGAAGTATTGAAAAGTTATTCTTTCAAAACTTCCAAAGGGGAGAAAGGTAACCGTAGGATAGGGGCCGTGAAACAGAATCTATAGAATCAGGTTGAGATAATTAGTTTGTAACCAAGGTAATAGGTAATGAAGCTAACTGACCATGGCAAGGTACAACGCTGCTATGTTCCATGTACAGTCCCTACCAAACTGAACAATAGGTTCGGAGATACTAATCTTATGAAGTAAGTTGCTACGGACAGGTGCATCCACAGCAAGGGTACTGCGCATGCCTGCATGAAGGGGGTCACCCAGCAGACACGGGTGCAAGACCACTGACGACCACCAGAGACCCCTGAGGACCACCGACTCAAATCACTGAGCATGCGTGACGGGGAGGAGAATATGGAAATGGATTCCAAGAAATGATTATCATAGGACTGCCTTTTCTGAGAAAGATGATGAATATGTATGTTTTGATCCTACATACCCTGTGTGTTGGTGATCACCTGGCATGCACGTTGGGTGGAGCTATCCCCCGTGCATCCAGTGCTGCAATAAAGAATGCCTGCCTTTTAACACTACATTGGTGTTATGAGGTTTATTCCCGGATTTCGGTGACAGTATGGCATATCCTTTGGTCAGCTGGGGTCAGCTGTTCTGTCTGTGAACCCTCCCAACTCCTTGTGCACCCCCCAGCCATCCCGCTGGCAGGGCGGTGTGAGAAGCCTTGGCTCTGTGTAAGCACTGCTTAACAACAACAGGTCTATAAAACAAAAACATCTATATTATCAACACTGTTTCCAGCACAAATCCAAAACATAGCCCCATACTAGCTACTGTGAAGAAAACTAACCCTCTCAGCTGAAACCAGAACACTGGAAAATATAAACCTGCCTTCTCCTCCCTGAGAGAGTTCTCTAAGATCTGCATTTTCAGGGATGTATGGAATGTGGTTCATCCACCTCAGCCTAAGGAATGCTGGTCAGTGAGAAATCCACAAAAAGGTGAGCCCCCAAGTGTGTTCATGCCCTAGGGGAAATAGGATCAGCTCACAAGCAGTTTAATTATGTATGGTAGGGACAATTTCTTTTGACTCATCCTGCTTATATTTATGCACTGAGATTTTACTAATGAACAGGAAACAGAGTGTTCTTATATTCTTATTTAGACATTGTGACTGTTCACTCAACTCCTGCTCAGATTTTGGCTAACACAGCTTATGCTAAAGCCTGATGTATGCTGGGAGCAGCACCATTAGGTCAAAGCAGAGCACTACATAGGCGGAACAGGTGCCCGGAAAGAGCTAAAGGGCCATTATACAGCCATTATCACCTTCTGAGTGCTGGTTTCTGCAGCCATCATCTTTGTCTCCCAGTTTCTTCAGAATCTACTAACTTAGAGAAATGGTATAGACCAAACTTCCAAGCTGGAAGGTATAAAAACATCAGCTTACTCAAAAAAGTCTTTGAAGTAGATCCCACAGTAGCTGGACTGCTGAGGCGTTCATGCTTCCTGGTGTGGTACAGGGGACTGGTGTGATACAGTTGACATTCACTGTCAGCTAGGTAACTAATTTTTTTTCTTATTTTCTTTTTTCCTCATAAGTCGACAAATTAAGAGTTATGGGTTTAAAGTTATGAAACCTTGTGACTTGCATGGTGAATAAGTTAATTCACGTGATAGACTAGTCAAAGCAAAAGGGGACTGATCCACTGTTTGTCGTGTTTGTTGCATTTCTTAATGAACACATGAAATAAAGTTTAAATCACAGGGTATGTTGTCCTGTAAATTTGAGAGATCCAAATAGACCATGACAAGACATTTGATTTGATAGCTTCTCAAAACACTGAGTATATCCTAATGCTGATTTATATGCGTTCCCTTCTAGATAGACTTGACAGCTTCCCTCAGGTCAAGGCAAATCAAAAGGGTGAAGGATATGTAAGAGCTTGTTTTAGGGACAGAGAAATGTTGAAGGTTTTCAAGTACAAAAAACCAAGGCTGAAATATCATCTTTACTGGTCTGCACTGTAACAGTTCTTTAATATAAATAGCTTTGTTTTTTGCTTTCTTTTAAAGTATCTGAATACAAGTTTAACTATAGTGAGTAAGAATAATAAGAGAACATCCTTTAGCCCTACAGCCTAGCTGTTCATAAATCATCTTCTGTAACTGCAGAAAAAAAAAAGGGAAAAAAATCATTAAGTGTCATATTCATATTTATATGCATTTAAGATTTTATTGACTTATATATGATGCCAGCTTTATTAATGTTCTAGGTTAAAGTGTAGAAAAACTCATAGAGTTTGATTAAAATAAAATTGTGTTATCATATATCGCATGTACATCATTATAAGTATATTCCTATAATCACACTGTTACCCAAACTTTTTTTTTAGCTTCAGCTAAACAGCTTCAAAAGCTTGCAAAAAAAAAAAAAAAAAAAAAAAAAAAAGTATTTTTCTGTGATTTCAAGTATATCTGTAAAAGTGAAGTGTCAAAGCTATGGAGAAGCCCATGTATATCCTGGTTATGGAGGTTTATTAATGTTTATTTAAAACCCTTTTATCTTTCTCTATGAAAAAGTCGAGGCACACAAGCTTAAAAATGGAGCAGTAAAGTTCTATGTGTGCTTTAGCTTGTGAGATACTTTTCTCTTGTAAAACATACCCTGATTACCCACAGAACATCACCATAAGTACAGGTGTTTATGGATCAGATTTTTATTTATGGCTCCGTTCTTTTTTGCCAGAGGAGAAGTGTCTTAAAGTGAGCGTAACTAACTGCATGAGTTCTTTTCTCAGGGTGTGATAAGAATTATGAAATATAGTAGGATTTGTGTACACTGTTGCACAGTGAAAGGCAGCTTGATAAACAGATTACACTCATCAAACTAGGAAAAAGTTATTGATGTCACTCACATTCAGCCCACCTTCCCCTCCATGTTTAACTGTTTGCAGAACCAGCTTTTAGTTCATTTTAGCCAGTATATAATAACATTTTTGGAATAATCTGAACAGTGTAAAAATGGATAGTTGTGACATATAGAAATAGTAGTATTCTGTCTTTCTTTCAGTTACAAGCACATTTTGAGTGCACATATCAAATATATACCTATATCTGTTAATTAAAAGTACTTCAAATAATGTCACTTTATGCCTCTATCTTGTATGATCATCAACCAGAAAGATTTCTTCTTCCTCCCACATAGCGCTGCTGATCTCATAAAATGCAAGCTATGTTTCTTAGTCGTGCTATTGTGTGACTGATACCTGTGAATATTGAAATATTAAGATCAATTCAAGCAATTAGAGCCATTGCTCAACGGATGTAACCAAACAAAAGGGGAACCATTGTAACTTAGAAAATAATTAGTTGTAAGGTAAGACGCTCTGGAACAATTTCATTTTAAACAGCTCGGCCTTGGAAGAACAGATGCGCAAAGAAAAGAAAGTTACAAGGTGATCACAAAACCAGCCTTGAGGGATAAGGTATAGGTGATACCAGGACTGAGTCTGAAGACCCCTGACGACCACCCGGAGGTGCCAACAAACATGCGTGAAAGACATTAGCATATGCTAACGAGTTCCTGGAAAATCCATGAATGTGATAAGCACTACTCAGAAATATACTGAATATGTATATTAACATAGTATAAATACTTGCTAGTTGTGTCTTTTGGGTGTGCACGTTAGGTGGAGTTATCCTCCGTGCACCCAGTGCTGCTAAAAAGAATGCCTGCTTTCTAAAACTTCAAAATAAGTTTTACAGAGTGAATTATTTTGCTGCTTTCTGGTAATATGACCCTCACTTTATTCACTGTCTTGCTGTATGATATCTGTATAATGTAAGGAAGCAAAACTGCTAAGCATAACTGTTTGCAGAGTCAAATGCTTTGTTTTTAAATTTATTTTTTAGTCATATGTGTAAGATTGGGAGCAAAGAAATTAATATTGTTTGGTGATCATATGTGAGGTTTTGCACAGAGGTGTCAGAAAGCAACCTCTGCTTGTCACCGAAATCCGGGAATAAACCTCATAACACCAATGTAGTGTTAAAAGGCAGGCATTCTTTATTGCAGCGCTGGATGCACGGGGGATAGCTCCACCCAACGTGCATGCCAGGTGATCACCAACACACAGGGTATGTAGGATCAAAACATACGTATTCATCATCTTTCTCAGAAAAGGCAGTCCTATGATAATCATTTCTTGGAATCCATTTCCATATTCTCCTCCCCATCACGCATGCTCAGTGATTTGAGTCGGTGGTCCTCAGGGGTCTCTGGTGGTCGTCAGTGGTCTTGCACCCGTGTCTGCTGGGTGACCCCCTTCATGCAGGCATGCGCAGTACCCTTGCTGTGGATGCACCTGTCCGTAGCAACTTACTTCATAAGATTAGTATCTCCGAACCTATTGTTCAGTTTGGTAGGGACTGTACATGGAACATAGCAGCGTTGTACCTTGCCATGGTCAGTTAGCTTCATTACCTATTACCTTGGTTACAAACTAATTATCTCAACCTGATTCTATAGATTCTGTTTCACGGCCCCTATCCTACGGTTACCTTTCTCCCCTTTGGAAGTTTTGAAAGAATAACTTTTCAATACTTCCACTCATATTTACCTATCCTAGACACATTACAGATGTTCTTAAACTTGTAACCATAGCATCTATGCCCCCGTGTGTCTGCTCATGTTTCTCTTTTGCAAGTTCTAACATAACTTGTGGGGTCACTATTACCTGATTTTCTGGTGTTACCCACCATCCTTCCGCATTTTGGGATGCCTTTAAGTGCTCTGCCAATTGTTCATCTAGTTTACTGTACCTTGCTGTTAAATTTGGGATTTTCATCTGTTTTACTGGTACTAGTGCAAAGATACCTTGTTCTGCAGCCCCCTTTGCAGCTTTATCCGCCAACCGATTACCTATATTTACAGCCGTCTGACCAAATTGATGAGCCTTGCAATCCATTACGGCCACTTCCTTTGGTTTCTGCACATCTTGTAGGAGTTGAACTTCCTCCTTATGCCTTATAGGTGATCCTTGGGCTGATAACAGTCCTCTTTCTTTCCAAAGGGCTCCATGAGCATGGTTCACACCAAATGCATATTTGGAATCCGTCCATATGTTTACCCTTTTCCCTTCTGCCATCCATAAGGCCTGCTTTAGCGCCACCAATTCTGCTTTCTGCACTGATGTATTTGCAGGTGGTGTCCCTGACTCCAATATCTTGGTGGTGGTAACAACAGCATACCCGGCCATTCGCCTTCCTTCTTGCACAAAACTGCTTCCATCCGCAAACAGTTCCAGATCCGGATTCTTCAAGGGTTCGTCCTTCAGGTCCGGTCTGCTGGAATAAACTTGTTCAGTGGTTAACAGACAGTCATGTTCCAATTTCTCAGTAGGATTTTCTGTTGACAGGAACATTGCTGGATTTACAATTGCTGTGGTTTTTAATTCCACATCATCTTGTTCCACTAGGACAACCTGATATTTCAACATTCTGCTAGGGGATAGCCAGTGACCCCCCTTTTGTTCTAAGACAGTTATTACCCTATGCGGTACATATACCACTATCTTTTGGCCCACAGTCAATTTTCAAGCTTCCTAAATCAGCAGCACCGTTGCTGCCACGGCACGCAAACATCCCGGCCATCCTTTACTCACGGTGTCAAGTTGTTTGGAGAAGTACCCCACCGGTCGCTTCCAAGATCCCAGCCGTTGCGCCAGCACTCCAAGGGCCAGATGTTGCCTTTCATGCACAAACAGCTCAAAAGGTTTAGTCAGATCAGGTAAACCCAATGCAGGGGCCATCATTAATGCCTTTTTGAGTTCTTTAAATGATTTGTGGCATTTAGGTGTCCAAGCCAAGTATTGGTCTTTGGATTCCTTCAGGGCTTCGTCTAGGGTTTTCACATACAGTCCATAATTTAGAATCCAGAGTCGACACCACCCAATCATTCCCAGAAAGGCTCTCAGTTCCTTTGGGCTGTTAGGTTCGGGGATCTGACAAATGGCTTCTTTTCTTTCGTTTCCCAATTGTCTCTGTCCTTGAGATATCTCAAATCCCAAATAAATCACTGCTTCTTTCCCTATCTGGGCCTTGTTTCTGGAGACTCTGTATCCTCCCTGGCCCAGGAAATTCAATAAACTGATGGTCATTTCAAAACATGTTTCTTTACTTTCTGCTGCTATCAGGATGTCATCTACATACTGTAATAATATACCCTCTCCTTGATTCTGTTTCTTCCACATTTCTAACTCTTTTGCCAACTGATTTCCAATTATTGTAGGGCTATTTTTAAATCCTTGTGGAAGCACAGTCCATGTTAGTTGCGTTTTTCGTCCTGTAGCAGGAGTTTCCCATTCAAAAGCAAATATGCTTTGACTTTCTGTATCCAGAGGTATGCAAAAGAAGGCATCCTTTAAATCCAGTACAGTAAACCATTTATGTTCCTCCTTCAAAGATGTCAGTAAAGTGTATGGATTGGCCACTACTGGGTGTATACCTTGAACTATTTGATCTACGGCCCTCAGGTTCTGAACCAATCGGTATGCCTTACCTCTGGATTTCCTTACTGGTAATATAGGGGTATTGGATTCTGATTCACATTCTACTAACAGCCCATACTCTAAACATTTTGTAATTAATTTCTCTAATCCCTTCTGAGCCTCCCACTTAATAGGATACTGGTTTTTGTCTTACCGTCTTGGCTCCAGGTTTTAAATTCACCTTTACCGGTTCTGCCAGTTTGGATCGTCCTGGAACTTCACTTGTCCATACCAAAGGGGTTACTGCATTGTCCACCGCTTCTGAAATCTGTTCCTCCTTGGAGGAATCCTGTAACATAAACACTCTCGCCTCTATGGCTTTGATTCTGGTATTGATCAGTAATCTGATTTCTCCATCTTTAAAAATTATTTGTGCATCTAATTCGCTCAATAAATCTCGTCCCAATAAAGGCAACGGACATTCAGGCATGTACAAAAATCGATGTGTTACCCACTGTTTTCCCAGCTTAAATTCTAACGGCTTCAAGAAAGGCCAGTTCTCTTTTCGCCCCATCGCACCAACAACCTCTGCTGATTTATAGCTGAGTTTTGCTTTACATGTTTATTATTCTCAGTCAAGATTGCCAGAATTTTTCCATCCCTTTGCATTTGTCTGACTTCTTTTTCTTTTTCTCTGTTGTTATACACAGTCCAGGCTACTTCAAGCATTTTACCTAAGTCTCTGGACTCGGCTCCTTCCAATTTCTGTAGTTTTTTCCTAGGGCTGATTGTCCCATAAATACAGAGGCCAATTGTATAGCTTCTTCTGTGGTGTTTTTGTTTGTTTGCTTGTGGTTTTGTTTGTGGTTTGTTTTTCTTCTCTGGGTCCAAATTAGTATATTTTCTAGGAGTCACCTTCAATCTTTCCATAAAGGCTGAAGGGGACTCATTTAATTCTTGTCTCACTTCATAAAGTTTAGACCGATTACTTGCTTTTGGCATTGCATGTCTAACACCAAACAAAATCCACCTGATACCTAAACATCCTTCTGGGTCCCAGTTGATTAGGGTCCCACTCAGGATCTGTGGATGGAAAATTCTGGTCCACTGTCCCTTGCATAATCCCATTAGCATGAGCTCCTTCCACTTGTTTTCTGGCCATATTTAATACCATTTTCTTTTCAGTGTCTTCCAACAAAGTATCCAATATTACTTGCAAATCCTCCCAGTCGGGGTTTTGGGTTCTGATTATTGTTTCTACTACTTTGGCAACCCTTTCGGGATCATCCCAACAAGTGCCCGCAGTTTCTTTCCATCCTCTTAAATCAGTTATTGAGAAGGGAACTTTTACCATTACCGGACCCTCATCACCAACTGCCTGTTGAAGAGGGGCCTGGAGGGGAGTTAATCCAACTCCTCCCCCTCTTTCCCTTGTCCTCCCAGCAATCGGGCTGAATCCTTCCATCTCCCCTTCCACAGGAGGGGCGGAAGCTTTATTGGCCCCCAGATTTTGATCCCCTTGATCATTTCCTAACCTTCTGCGAGGTGCAACCAATAATTCAACATCATCATCTTCAAATTCACATTTAAAACACCGTTTACCAATATCACAAGCTGAACAACCTTTTTTCATATTTTTGTCAGGTTCCTGCCCCTTTAATGCCATTACTGCAGAACTAGGTGAAACCAATTCACATCATTGCCTTTGCCATTCCGAATGATTTCGCAGTGTGAAAAACAAATCTACATATGCCATTTCATTCCATTTACCTTCCCTTTTACAAAATAGCATCAATTGCAAAATTGTGTTATACTGCAATGTCCCACTTTCTGGCCACTTTTCCCCACTCTCTAAAGTGTACAGTGGCCACCAGTGATTACAATATTCAATGAATTGTTTCCGAGTCAAAGGATCAATTTTTCCCAGATCTTTCCAATGTTCCAAAATACATCCCAGTGGTGTTTTTCGTGGGATTGGTTTCTTACTCGGAAAAGTACCCATCTCCCAGGGACTTAGTGGTTGTGATTGTGCACTATCACAAGCACTTAGAGGGACCCCAACCCGTGTTAGAGCTCCCTCAGGGATTTCCCCTGCCACTGGAAATCCCAGTCTTGGAGGCTTTCCCTCCCCAGTGGGCCCTGCTCCACAGGCTTTTGCCTAGCGGAGGCTTTTACCTGAGACGTCTCCCTAGCCCAACTCTGCTAGCTTTCAGGTGCAGGCCTCCTCTGCTCCTCGTGCGGGCCTGTCCCAGTGTGGGCCTGTCCCGTCGCGGTGGTGAGAGCCACGGGGCTCCTTGAATAAGGCCTTCAACTCATGCAAATACTCAAATCAAATAAGAATGCCTTTACCTCTCCCAGGGGTCTTGCTCAGAGCTCTTCTGTCCGGGGATCGGAGGTTCTCCCCGAGAAGTCCCCGGTGCCGGCTGGAGGTCCTGCGATCCCACGGATCCGTCGAGGTTCAAAAGCAGTCCCATCTGGGTTGCCAAAAACTGTCACTGAAATCCGGGAATAAACCTCGTAACACCAATGTAGTGTTAAAAGGCAGGCATTCTTTATTGCAGCGCTGGATGCACAGGGGATAGCTCCACCCAACGTGCATGCCAGGTGATCACCAACACACAGGGTATGTAGGATCAAAACATACATATTCATCATCTTTCTCAGAAAAGGCAGTCCTATGATAATCATTTCTTGGAATCCATTTCCATATTCTCCTCCCCATCACGCATGCTCAGTGATTTGAGTCGGTGGTCCTCAGGCGTCTCTGGTGGTCGTCAGTGGTCTTGCACCCATGTCCGCTGGGTGACCCCCTTCATGCAGGCATGCGCAGTATCCTTGTTGTAGGTGCACCTGTCCGTAGCAACTTACTTCATAAGATTAATATCTCCAAACCTATTGTTCAGTTTGGTAGGGACTGTACATGGAACATAGCAGCATTGTACCTTGCCATGGTCAGTTAGCTTCATTACCTATTATCTTAGTTACAAACTAATTATCTCAACCTGATTCTATAGTTTCTGTTTCATGGCCCCTATCCTATGGTTACATCTGGATATAAGATATGGGGAAATAGGAGGGAAGAAAGTGTGACTCTGATTTTAAGAGTCTTAATGCCACATGACAGGTTTGCATGAATTATGTTTTCTGTCACAACAGTTCTTACTTGCAGGATTTAACAGGTCTTCTTTACAGGGTCATACTTTGTCCTGCCTAGAGTGCTGCACATGTCATCAGCAGGTTCAAGTCTTGTCATAGACATGGCAAGGAGAAGGGAGGGGAAGAAGAAAGCCTGTCCTGTATTTTTGGTGCAGTTGAACACGGAATCCATATTTTTTTACTATTTCTTCTTCCTTTTGTCTCCCATATATCCATTATAGTGGGATGAGGTAAGTGTCCTGGATGACAAGAAGCGCCTGATCCGAACCTTTCAAGTCTGTAATGTGGCTGAACCAGGTCAGAATAACTGGTTGCATACTCACTTCATAGAGTGACGCGGAGCCCACCGAGTCCATGTCTGCCTCCCTTTTTCAGTGAGAGACTGTGCCAGCATGCGCACTGTGGCCTCTTCTTGCAAGGAGACTTTCACACTCTACTACCACCAGTTGGAGGCTGACATAGCCTCTCAGGAACTGCTAGAGTGGCGTGAGGGCCCCTGGACCAAAGTGGATACTATTGCAGCTGATGAAAGTTTTTCCCAGGTGGACAGTACTGGAAAGGTGGTGAAGATGAATGTCAAACTACGTAGCTTTGGGCCACTCACCAAGCATGGCTTCTACCTGGCCTTGCAGGATTCAGGAGCCTGCATGTCCCTGGTGGCAGTCCAAGTCTTTTTCTACAAGTGCCCAGCTGTGGTGAAAGGATTTGCCTCCTTCCCTGAAACTTTTGCTGGAGGGGAGAGTACCTCACTGGTGGAGTCACCTGGGACATGTGTACCAAATGCTGAAGAGACAAGCACGACTGGGTCTTCAGGTGTTCGGTTGCACTGCAATGGAGAAGGGGAGTGGATGGTGGCCATTGGACGATGCACCTGCAAGGCTGGCTACCAGCCTGTTGATGATGAACAAGCCTGCCAAGGCGAGAGACCCTATTTCCCCACCCCTTAGGCAGCCACTTCTTTGTTGGTTCTCTGTGTTAGTAGTATTTGGCATTTGCCAAAAGTTCACAGAGCTAGGAGATTAAATGATTTCTCACAGAAAATGCTTAGTAGTAGCCTCTTCTGACACTTCTAGCACCTCAGACTGGAGTTGGTGCTAAGAACATGATTGGAAACTCAACTCACCAATTGCAAATGCAATGGATAGTTAATGGTTGTCAATGTTACCTTAAATTCCTGTTTCATGAAATGATTGGGTAATGCAGAATAACTTTATTAAAATACAGTTCATTGTGCTGGAGACTTATAAAGCAATTAAAATTGGTAAGTGTTTTTTATTTTTTTAAGCTTCAAGAATGATTAAAATGTGTGTGCCTTTTTATCCTGCTCATTCTGAAGGAAATGTAACTGCATTCATAGTGTGCTGCTCCTTAGACAGAAAGCTCAGATGGACATAGAGCAGCTCTATATGGCACTAGCTTTGTTGTCTGCATCAGTAGCATGACTTGTTCACAGTCCAGGTAAACTTCCAGTCAATAATTTAGTATCGGATAGTAGTATGAAGCACTGAAAAACATGGAAATTAGGCTTGGCAAATAAAAATAGGGATTTTTTTTAAAAATCTATCTTCCCTTTTTCTGTAGCATTCAAGGAAAGCTGATACTCCCTTGCAGCCCCATTATCACAGAGGTAGGAGATAGATAAAAATGGTAAATATTTTAAGGAATAACTGAAATAACAACAGTCTATCAAACTACAAACCACTATTCCCATCATTTACTTCCTGAGATTCTATGAGTAGCTTAGAACAGCCAAAGACAACGAAATAATGAACCTTAATGTTAGAAGGTACTTTCTCTACTCATGGTTCTCATAAATTCTTCCGGCTTGATCACCATTCCTGATCTCCTGCTAACAATATGTTGCTGTCTTGTCTGAATGGAACTATGTTCAGCTAGTGTAGTTTGTCCCCTTGCTTGGTGTTTCTCTGCATGGAGTCCTTTCTAGGACTTCTCTTCTGTATGTTCTCCTTTCTCCTAAGAACAGAAGTAGACTGTGATACAGACTTGCTACAGTGTTCTATATGAAATACAGAACAAAAGCAATATAGCCCAAGGGCAGATTTATACTGATGCTACTGCAGAGACCTCTGCAGAACAAAAAGAGTGAGAAACAGCAGAGGGAACACCAAGGTCAGAGGAGGAGGGGAGGTACGCCAGGCACTTGAGCAGATGTTCTCTGCAGCTTGTGGAAGAGCCCATGCTGGAGCAGATGTCCACGCTGCAGCCGGTGGAGGATCTCATGCCGGACCAGATGGATATTTCCTGAAGGAACTGTGGCTTGTGGAGAGCCCCCACTGGGGCAGGGGAAGAGTGTGAGAGGGAAGGAGTGACAGAGAGAAACTGCACACCCCATATCCTACCCTGTGAGGCTTGGGTGGAGTAGAGGAGTTTGGAGTGAAAAGAGTTAAGTTGAGCTTGGGAGAGGGGGGAGGAAAAGTGTTGTTTTAATGTTTGGTTTTGTTTTCTCATTACTCAAATCTATTTTAATCAGCAATAATTTAAATTACTTTTCCCCAAGCCAAGTCTGTTTTGCCTGTGATAGTAATTGGTAAACAATCTCCCTGTCTTTATCTCTACCCATGAGCTTTCTCATCCTATTTTCTCCCTTTGTCTTGCTGAGGAGGGGGAGTGCAAGAGTGCCTGGATGGGCATTTGGCTGTTTGCCAAGGTTAACCCACCATGTCAGATGGAGAAGAGGATTCCATAAAATTGCCTGTGTCCTGTGGCCATATGTAGTGCCTTCTGATTGCAGAAGGAATCACGTCTGTATTACTGATAGCTACAGGAGCTAGTAACTGTACACAGCTGTTTGAGGGCTCATTTGGGAAGAATATTGCATGATTATTTTTGTGGTATTAAAAGATGCCCTTCCTCACCAGCCTGGATAAACCTTTTTCAGTGTGTGTGAGGCTAAGTAAATGTTAAGATTTGTGTTAAATACTATTAGCAAAAAAAAACCCCAAAAAACCACAAACAAACAAACAAACAAACAAAAACCAAACACCACAACAACAAAAAAACCCCAACCAACCCCACAATAAGCTCTTCTCAAATTTTAATAACTTAAAAGATGCTTTCTTTAAAACCATAGAATAATTTACATTGCAGGGACCTGTAGAAGTCATCTGCTCTAACCCCATGCTCAAACCAGGACCAAACTGGGTTAGGTCACTCAAGGCCTATTCTAGTCTAGTCTAGCTTTCATTATTCCTAAAGATGAAGATTCCACAATGTCCCTGGACAACTGTTCCATGTTTGACAATAGCCATGGTGAAATTTCTTTTTCCTATATAGAAGGAGATTGTAATAAGATGTAATAAGAGATTAATACAACTTATGTCTGTTGTCTCATATTCTACCATCTTGTGCTGCCACCTTCTTCATATCCTCCCATTAGGTGGCTGATGCCAGCCGTAAGTTCCCCTCCACCTCAGCTTTCTCTTCTTTAAAATGAACAAACCCAGCGTCGTAGCCTCTCCTGAGTAAGAGCTTTAACTTCCGAGGTAAACTCCTGATTGATAATAATGTTTGGTGCCTTGTGCTAGATCACCTATTTTTGTTTTTTTGTTTGTTTTTTGTTTGTTTTTTTTTATGTATTGCTCCTTTCATCAGCTTCTTCAGCCTTATTCTGCTACACGCACATACATTTTGGTGCTTTTCAAGTAGTTTGCTGCTTTTCCTATATCCAAAGGTTGCTTTCTACTCATATTCAATCCTTCCCCTGCCCAAATCTTTCCTCTCTTGTTTTGCCATTTTTTCTTCACACAGCCCATTCCCTGGCAGTCCTCCCAATATATAACTTGCGTGTATATATACATATATATATATGTAGAGTAATTGCTTCAACTCCACCTCTTTTACCTGAAAATCCTTTACTCAACTGATCTCCTATCAACAGTTCAGCAGGAAACAGTTCTTGGTCACTTCATTTGTTCTATCTCAGTTGATTTGATGCTGTCCTTTTCCATTTAAAGAAAACCAAACAAAACAAAAGCCACACTCTTCTCTCCTTATGTTTCTTTCATTTTCCACTGTCTCTTCCCCACCTAAACAGTTGTAGTAACTATGATTGAAACTCTAGATTAACCTAGGGCCCTATTGCTTCATCACGCCTTGCTTCTAACTCTGGCTGATCCCACCTTTTTCAGAACAAGATGCAAGATACACAGTCACTGTGGAGTAGACTGCCCCAGTAGGAAATTACTTTCTATCACCGTAAGCTAGTCATAGACTTATTTCTTGGGGGGAGGGCAGGAGGAGGAAGCAGTGTTTTATCTAAAAGTTACTTAGATTTTTCTTTTCTAGTATGTCTTCTGCATGCTAATTATGCCATCTGTCTTGCATTATAAGAAAGGAATGTCTAAATCATATTTCTACAATATTATCAATTATTAAATCCTTTCTATCATCCTGCTTTCTGTAACTGCCAAACTTCATCCCTCTTTCCAGCTGATTCAGTTCAGGGCTTATTCTAGCAGTGCCTCCCATTATCTAGTTAAAGGAAGTGGCATGGCGCATACCAGTTATTTTCTCTTTCAAACTCCATGCTGATTCTGCTTTGCCTAGAGTCATTCTCATTTGAGGCCCTCTGAAGCTCTGTATGTCCTGTTTTCCCTAGGCCTCAAATTCAGCTGTGTCCATTCAACCCTCCCACTTTGATTCCAGCTTTGACACTCTGTTCATTTTCGATACTCTCACATCTAGTATTCATTCTTGCTACTCCACAGTACACCTGGGAGCAGAACTCTCATATAAGAAACACATCACTTGTCTCAGTCAAGAACAGGGCAATTTTATGCTCTTCTAAATGCCTTCCTATGTCCCAGCTCAGTTCCAGGTCATATCTGGGTACAAAAAGTCAGTGCCACCTGTATCACATTCCCTAAAAACACTGCTGGGGGTACATAAAGCTCTGTTGAAGTTTCTGACAGCCCTTCTTGGTCCCTCTCTCCTTGCTGTATTCCGTTTAGCTCTGGGAATATTTCCTCTGCCTTTATTGTCAAAGTGAGCTCTCCAATACCTCTTTCTCTTGACTTCTTTGTTCTTTGTCTGTTTCCTCCCCATTTTCTTTTTCTTCAGACACACACAGGTTCCAGCACTTTTCTCTGCTGGTTTTGATATTTGTTATTGTTAGAAGTCTGTGAGAAACTGCTCCTCTAGCCTCACAAGTGGAACTTTTCTCCAGTGAGCAGTCAGTCAAATAAAGACAACACAGGGGCAAGTGTTGTAGTGAGGAGCTGAGGAAAATTGGGTCAGTATCTCTGAGATAAGCTGTGGCCAGCTGAACTCTTGTGGCATTCTGACACTGTGCCAAGGTATGAAAAATGACTGAGACAAGCTGAGGGAAAAGCGCTTGTGCACTCCAAACTCTGCCTTCTCCTTTCATAGTAACCTCAATTTGATGGGAAGTGGCAGCTTGCTCTGCCCCCTGAGGTGCTAGCTCTGCAACCCTGTGTCTTTGCATTGGATATTGTGAATCCATGAGAGCTAAATCTATGTTTTCTTGAAAAGTACTGGCACCTGGGTGATGATTAAGTCTTACTACCCCCATGATGGCACCTGTGGCTTAACTCGCGTTGGTGTTTTGTGTGAGGTACACAGTGGAGGTGTTTCAGGAGAAGCTGCTCTTGTTCAGGCTTTCTCTGGGATGGTCCTGAAATGGTAATGTTCACTAAAGCAAAACATGCTAGTCCTAGTGATGGTGGGCTTACTTCAGCTTGGGTATTTGCTATGACTGTCTCCAGCGAGCACAGTAGTCATCTGCAGAGATTGTAGGACCACAGCAAGTGGACATGATGCTATGAACTGCAGTAAGAAGGGAATGTAAGGTACATGAAAACTGAAAAATCTTATGGCATGAAAAAAGAGATCCTTCAGAATCAAATGAGAGATGGATTCGGTCTGTGTGTGGCAAATCAGCCCAAAGCTCACTGTAACTGCTGGAATAAAAGAAAGTGGCTTTTGCCTTAGATTTAGATTGCCAAGGGATTTTTTTCTCTTTCCTCCCAACTTGACCTTTGATACAATATTTATAGAATGACTGGCCTGAGGCAATGCCAGGAAAAGCTCCATGTCATGGGAACAATTATTGTTGCTATCTGTGGGCTAAAGTCCTGAGTGCAGTGAGCTAGCATATCTTAGGTAATTTTGGAAAGGGATAAAGGTGCTCGTGAACGTAAGCAGCTCCCTGACTGGATGCAGAGGCAGGGGTCAGGGTTTAGGTGGAAGCAGAAAGGTGTGGCCTCCCATGGAGGCCATTCTTTAGCTACATGGAGGTCAGTTAGTGTCTACTGTAGTCAGTCTGGCCTTATTGGCTAAAATTGCAAATGTAAAATATAACAAATTTTAGGTCATAGTCTTTTTTTTATTATTTTTATTTTTCCTTTTTTTCTTGCAACTATCTTTTCATTAGGAAGGTGGAGGAGGGATGTGAATCATGTTTAATCACTGCAAATCAGCTTTGCTTGCGGTATGCTGTATTTCAGTTTCCTGTTTTTCTTCTGGAAGTAAAAATACCCAGGGGCAGAATGGGAGTTTCAAAGCATGATCCTTTCTCTGTATCTGCCATCCCTGCTGGAAATGCCAGTGTGAGATTATAGGTTTATGTAGTCATTAATTTTTTTCACTAGACAATACAAAAATAATCACTGCAGAAAGATCTTTCCTCCCAAGTTGCTCTGGATTACGCTCCCTAGTTCTTCAGCTGCCATTTCTGTCATGTGAATTGAACTGGGAGGTGAGACTCTTAATTATTGCTTTTCTTTACACTTTTCTGTGTCTCCTTTAAACTCTTTCCTCCGGTTTCTCCCTCAGAGGGAACCTGCCAATCCTATTCTCGTTTCACTTCTGAACATCTAAAATCAGATATGGCCTCATGTCAAGAACTTTCCATTCATTGTTCCCTGTCCACCCACAATCACGTATATGGTGAAAGATCTTGTAGTGGGGCAGCCAAGACCACAGGGATATATCCACACATTTTAATTTGCATATGTTTAAGGAAAATCACAGAACAGCTGAACTTGGAAAACATCTCTGGAGGATATCTTAAATGCCCCTTGCTCAAACAGGGTCACCTCGAGCAGGTTGCTCTGCACTTTTGCATATGTCCAAGGTTGGAGACTCCACAACCCCTCTGGGTAACCTGCTCTGGTGCTCGGTCACCCTTATGGTAAAAAGTGTTTCCTTGTGTTTAGGGGGAGTCTCCTGTGTTTAAGTTTGTGCCCATTGCATCTGGGCACCACTGAAAAGAGCCTGTCTCTGTCCTCTTTGCATCCTCCCTTTGAGTATTTGTGTACATTCATGAAATCTCAAGCAGCCTTCTCTTCTCCAGGCTGAACAGTCCCAGCAATCCCAGCCTCTCCTCACAGGAGAGGTGTTCCAGTCCCTTAATCATCTTTGTGGCCCTTTGCTGGATTTTCTCCAGTATGTTCATGTCTCTCTTGCACTGGGGAGCCCAGCCTGGACACCGGACTCCGAGTGTGGCCTCACCAGAGATGCGTAGAGGGGAAGGATCACCTCCCTCAACCTGCTGGCAACACTCCTAATGCAGCCCAGAATACCATTGGCCGCCTTTGCAGCAAGGGCACATTGCTGGCTCCTGTTCAAATTGGTGTCCACCAGGACCCCCAGGATGCTTTCTGCAAAGCTGCTTTCCAGGTGGTCAGCTCCCAGCCTATACTGGTCCATGGGATTATTCCTCCCAAGGTGTAGAACTCTGCACTTCCTCTTGTTGAACTTCATGAGGATCCTGTCAGCCCATTTCTCCAGCCTGTCAGGGTCCGTCTGGATGGCAGCACAACCCACTAGTATATCAGACACTCCTCCCGGTTTTGTATCATCAGCAAACTTACTGAGGGTAGACTTTGCCCCATCATCCATGTCATTAGTGAAAATATTGAACAGTATTGGACCTGATACTGACCCCTGAGGTATACCGCTAGGTGCTGGCCTCCATCTAGACTTCATTCCACTGGTCACCATGCTCTGAACTCAGTTGTTCAGGCAGTTTTTGATTAACTTCACTGTCCATCCTTCATCAAGTTGTCTGTGAGGATATTATGGGAGATAGTGCTTAAAGCCCATACTATGTTTTCCATGAGGACATTATGGGAGACAGTGTTGAAAGCCTTACTGAAGTCAAGGCAGTCAATATCCACTGCTCTCCTCTCATCTACCAAGCCAGTAATTTCATTCCCAGGGATCAAGGCGAGGCTGAGCTGCCTGCATTTCCCTGAGTCCTCCTTCTTGCCCTTCTTAAATACAGGAGTGACATTTGCTTTCCTCTAGTCCTCAGGCACCTCTCACAGTCACCACGAACATTGGGTCTTTGCTTTAGAGTGAGTCAAATTGCTCATTAGGTTCCACTGATTGATTGTATTGTCTGAGGATGGGATTCAGCTGCCTATCGTGTGTCTGCACAGAATATGGACTGAATGTCACACGCCAGAGATGTTCATGGTCTGCTGAGAATGGCACTTGGCTGTGCTCTGCCTAAGTGGGGATCACCATGTACTGTTACACTAGTCTGCACTTCCTTCACATTACTTCCTTACCTAGCCTGTTGATTTAGGTAGATTTTTAAGCTTGCAGGCATGTATTGCTGGTCTGAGCAAATACTACAATCGAGGACATCAGCATTATTAGAAGTCATTAAAAACTTGTCAAACTTTAATAACTCAGAGAATGTAGCATTTTCAAGGTACTCAAAATATCTTAAATCCAGCCCTGTATGCTACCAGGAAACAATTTGTCGCACCATGTTGCAACTGACAGCCCACAAAAAATGGAATCTGGGACCTGTATTTAACTGGTGTTTGGACTGCTTTACAGCTTTATTTAGGTTTTATATGTGCAAGAATTTTACATACATTTGCTTTTTTGTAAATAGAATACAAAAAGCAGTCCTTTTTCAGTCTTCCTTAGAGGTCTAATCTCACACCATGTTGTTTGCAGTCAGTGAATAATGAGAAGAGCAGAGAGCAGAGCAGGGAAGGGAAGGGAAGGGAAGGGAAGGGAAGGGAAGGGAAGGGAAGGGAAGGGAAGGGAAGGGAAGGGAAGGGAAGGGAAGGGAAGGGAAGGGAAGGGAAGGGAAGGGAAGGGAAGGGAAGGGAAGGGAAGGGAAGGGAAGGGAAGGGAAGGGAAGGGAAGGGAAGGGAAGGGAAGGGAAGGGAAGGGAAGGGAAGGGAAGGGAAGGGAAGGGAAGAGAAGAAGAGAAGAGAAGAGAAGAGAAGAGAAGAGAAGAGAAGAGAAGAGAAGAGAAGAGAAGAGAAGAGAAGAGAAGAGAAGAGAAGAGAAGAGAAGAGAAGAGAAGAGAAGAGAAGAGAAGAGAAGAGAAGAGAAGAGAAGAGAAGAGAAGAGAAGAGAAGAGAAGAGAAGAGAGAAGAGTTCCTTTGGAAGGGACCTACAAAGATCATCTATTCCAACTGCCCAGATCGGATTGAATCAGTCCGTGTGGTTTCATCTGTCATTAGACACAGACCTAGCGTGTCTCCATTTATAAATCTCATACGAAAAGAGAAAAATGAAAAGTGACAAATCAACATAGAACTGGACACCTGTATCCATGAAACAAGCTCTGAAAGCAATGTTCTGTTATAAACATTTTTATAGTCAGCATGCATACAAAGGAAAATACTCATCTAGCACTTCTGTGGCAGCAGAAGTAGGGTAGTTTGGGTGTTGTCTTAAGACATAAAACCTTGAACTTTATAATTCCTAATTCATTAACACTGGGATAATGTCATGGTTTAGCCCCAGCTGGCAACTCAGCCCCACGCAGCTGCTCACTCACTCCCCCCCCCCCGGTGGGATAGGGAAGAGAATTGGAAGAATGAAAGTGGGAAAACTCATGGGCTGAGATAAAGGCAGTTTAATAGGTAAAGCAAAAGCCACATGCACAAGCAAAGCAAGACAAGGAATTCATTCACCACTTCCCATCAGCAGGCAGGTGTTCAGCCATTTCCAGGAAAGCAGGGCTCCATCACGCGTAACAGTTACTTGGGAAGACAAATGCCATCACTCTGAACGTTGCTGCCCTCCCATCCTTCCTCTTCCTCAAGACCCTTATAAGCTGAGCATGATGTCACATGGTATGGAATATCCCTTTGGTCAGCTGGGGTCAACTGTCCTGGCTGTGTCCCCTCCCAACTTCTGGTGCACCCCCAGCCATCCTACTGGCAGGGCAACGTGAGAAGCAGAAAAGGTTCTGTGTAAGCACTACTCACCAACAACAAAAACATCTCTATGTAGCAAAAACATCTCTATATTATCAGCACTGTTTTCAGCACAAATCCAAAACATAGCCCCATACTAGCTACTATGAAGAAAATTAACTCTGTCTCAGCTATAACCAGGACAGAGAGTAACTTTACCATACACTTCTGACATGAAATATGTACTTATTCCACTCACAAATATGTTCACTTTTCACATCACCTTAGTATGAAATTTTTCAAAGGTGAAATCTAGATGTCTCTTTTACTTGAAGTGGTAGGAGAGCTCCCTGGCCAGTGTTTCGTAAGTTTTGTCCTTAAAAGAGAGGCAAACACATGTATCAAAATCTGAACTCTGTCTCAGAGAAGTAGATTAAAGACAACTTGTCTTGCATTGATTCATAGCTATTTTTATTACTGAACATTTTTACCGGTTTAGGCTTTTGTCTTAAGTAGTATCTGCTTATTAGATACATATCACTGAAATTACTATTTTTAATACAGCAGACTGCATTATCCTGGACATCCCCACCACCACCACCTGATTACCCTGAGTGATGGACATACCTGGATAATAGGGACATTCTAGAATGCTATGGTCAAGAGATACACACAGTGTAACTCTGGGTAAAGCCACTCCAGTGATTTTTTTTCTTATGTTTCCCAACATTTCTAATTCCAGTAGTTGTAACCTGCTTCTGCATATGCCCATCTGAGTAGAGTACCATTTATCATCATTGTTCTGGTGCAGATTTTGTTGTGCCCAAATGTACTATTCACAGTGCCAGCTCAGGTCTTTGTACCGTTGGCAAAAAATAACCTATTGATGGGTAGCTGAAAATTGATAGTACATATTAACATCAGAATGGATATGTTTTAATTAAAATGCAGGTCAAATGTTGCTAGTTGACTTTGAGTATTCTTTCCAAGTAGAGAAAAAATTGTGGATTGGGAAGAGATGAGAAGAGTGTGAAGAATAACTTGGAGATGGGAAGGAGAGGAATGAAAAGAGGTGGGAGAGTAGGAATGGAGGGGAGATTTAACTCTGATCATTCTGCAAAATCTTCATTCAAAACTAGAAGGAAGGGGGCTCTTTCCTGGCAGTGTAGCTGTGTATTTAGGTTTGTACCTCTCCCTGTGTGTGCTTTATGTCCCATCAGAAGGAAGTTGAACTTTTCACAACATGAAAATGTAGCAGAATCTGTCTTGATCAAATGTTAACTGACTAATCATCCCATTCTCCTCACATTATCATTTGAATACAGTGTTCTTCATTTTTGTCTTAAATGCTACATATGGTCTTGGTTAATTGCTGTCTTCCATCCTTATTGCAACATTGTCATTAGCAGGTGAAGTAGTTGTGCAATCTTGTTTGAAAGACAAGCAATTGTAAGAAATAAAATTAGTAAGGATGAGAAAAAGCATTTTATTGTTTATACTCTTACATTTTTGTTTCATTTGCATTTCTAACTGGTTCCCACTTGCCTGAGGTGTTTGGAGCCCATTATGAATTGTGTCTTTCAGAATAATTGTATCTTGTTATTAAAAACAGCCCTTTTATTTTTTTCACAATTATGAGGGAAGAAAATGCTATCTGCAGTTTTTGATCATTTGCCAAATGTCTCTGCTTCGTTCCTCACATTAAGGAAGTTTATGTATATTGTGTAAAACCAGTGGAATTAGCTGGCAGCTTTTCATTGGCATTCTTTTTCTGGAAAATTTAAATATTGCTGAGAATGTTACTTCCATTAGGAAAATAAGAGTTCCCTAGCTACCTACCTGGAGGTTTCTTGGCAACATGACATTTTGCTTACAGAGAGAAAGCAAAACTTGAGAAGAACTTTGTGGACAGACGGCTGGCAGGCTGAAAGATCCTCTTCCAATTATCCTGAGATTTTTGCTTAGAAATCTCTTCCTAAGAAGAAACTCATATTTCTTTAGCTTTTGCACAAACCTGGAGAGTGCGTGTACATATAAATTCATGTATGTTTTTTGTAGAAGTGGATTTTCATTCTCCAGAAAGCTTCACATGCAAGTGACTTTAACAACCATTCATCTCCCTTCCTGATCTGAGGACATTTTTTTAGAAGAACTAACCACTTCAGGAAAGGGCTTGCTATTAAATAGATGTTCTGTACTTCTATTGTCTTCAGAACATATGAATGGTGCCTCTAGGATGACAAAAAAATGAAAAGCCAAACTACCCCAAATAGTAACTTGGCTTGTTTCTCACTGTAATCTAATTTTAGCTCAGTGAACAGTGTTTGAAATCATTAATCATATTATCTTCAAGATAATATTTTCTTTCCTTCCTACTGATTTAATGAGTTTTGAGTTAGTGAGAAGTAATGGCAATTACTCAGTCTTGAACTGAACTTCAGACTTTTAGAAATCGAAACACTTCTAAAATTGGTAGACACAAGTTCTTGTTTGTTTTCTGGTTTAGATTCATGCTTCCAAAGCCCTCTTTTATGTTTTATGTCCAGGTCCTTGCTTTGTACATAAAGGGAAGTTGGTATTTTCCCACAGTAATTAATGTCTGACACAGACTATAAGCACTTAATATCATAATGGAATCAAGAGAGCTAACAGCTCCATCTGGATAGTACATGAGGCTGTCCTGTTCACCAAAACTTAGCAAGCTGTTTAAGAACAGAAAAACTACACATGAGGCTTCCACACTTAACAGTTACCTTTAGATGGTGGTTCCATGCAGTAGTGCTAGTTAGAAGCCCATTCAGGCTGGACATCTGTGGTTCAGTGACTGACAGAGGGACAGAGACTCAAATACAGTGGTAGTTTTGACATCTGGGCAGAGTCCTGACAGGGATTGTCCTGAGATCCAGGAGCTAATCTGAACGCAAGGCTGCGTGTCAGGCTATGAAAATGAGATGCTCTCTTTCTCTCTGATCTGCAGCTGAACTGGGACCACTGTACTGGGGAATGCTTCAAAGTCTGATCCTTAACGTATCAGTGTTCTCATCTGCCTCTGTCTTCTGCTTTGCAACCGTGATCTGGTAGTGAAAGGCCTTCATTACTCTTATAGCCCTTGCTTGTTTTTTAATCTGGGGGAGAAGCAGAAGAGAGGTAGCATGCTCTGCTTTTGCTCTGACTGCTATCACATTGTTCGTCCAAGTGTGATCCTAGAACAAGGCAGTGGCACTGAACACCTTGTCATCTTGCATGTAAAAATTGCAAATTTGAAGATCAGAATAATGTTTCAGCTACAATATAGATAATTTCATAATTCCTGTGTATGATCAGTTGGATGTGGATTTCCTAATTTTCTTTCTGTCCAAGCTTTCAGTGACTGTATCGCCCAGTAGAGTAGAATTATGCCTGGATTTCTTCTCATTATTTTATAAAAAGTACTTCATAATGCAAATTAAGGGAAATTAAAGGAAGAGTTGACCTAACTTAATAACTCATAATAATGAATATTTAATTATAGTTCATTGTTAGGCTTATCCCTTGGCAATCTCTCCTTCCTCTCTTTTATTCCAGTCCCCTCTGCCGTCCCTATGATGCATCAGGTGAGTCGTACTACCAGTAGCATCACACTATCATGGCCTCAGCCAGACCAGCCCAATGGAATCATCCTGGATTATCAGCTACGCTACTTTGACAAGGTGAGCAGAAAGTGATGCAGTGCCGATTGTTGTATAGCTGTTATGCAAAAGAGAACAGGGAAATCTTCTGTCTGGGAGGTGCACCCCTGGATCAGGATGGATAAGGTGGAGAGAAATGCTTCTATTATGAGGGAAGAACAAGCTGTAGCAAAACCAGAAGTTCATAATATACACTTCATCTAACATCAGTCCATCTGCATTTCCCAACTTGGAACTATCTAAAGACAATGCAATTAAGAAAAGACACTTGTAACTAAGCTAAAAAGCTGTTGCTAATTTGATAAGTTTAGCACCAGCTGACACACATAACAGTGGAAGGAGCTGAAGTTTCCAAATGTGTATATTGGAATTGGACTCACTGCAACATTCTGCCATGTGTTTGTTGAGGGAAGTCCTGTGTCCTCATTTATGCCTGGACAGATATCTCAGAAATTTTGGGAGGAGGAATGCACTCTTTCATTCACGAAGTGATGGATATCAGTTAGCTGTTCACGTGCTGGAATTACAGGGTGGCGAATATAAAATGTTCTTCATTGATGTCTTTCATGACTCCTAATCCAACTGTTTTGAGGGGAAGAAGTACGTAGGGCTGTTCAGACAAGCTCCCATTCCATATTCTTGATCTTTCACATAAATATTTTTGCAGCATTGTGCAGGGCTACTGTTTTTCTAGCAGTAAAGGGGCCTGCTATTTGTTATAACATGTGTAGCAGATTCCTGGGTACAGCATTACATGTGTTCTTGTGCTAGATTCTCCTAGGAGAAGACATGAATTTGGAGCTTGTTGAAAACAAAATTTCAGGACATGCTAGGACTTTTTTTATGGATGTGCTTAGCAAGGAACCACACATAGTTTTGTCTCTCACTTTTGTTTAGGTCAGGACTGAGGGTCTTTGGCAGAGCTTTGTGGAAAGCCCAGGTCTAATGGAATGAAAAGCAGCAGTGAGGAACAGCGAGTTGTGGGCGAGGAAGTCAGGTCTGGAATAGCAGTTGTGGTTGGGAGGCTCTGTAGTAGATTCAAAGAATATTGTGCCAACATGGAAACCAGCATTCCTTGATGAGGAGAGCCAGTGGGCAGAAGTCTCACATTCATTTTCGGTCACTGACATTCACAGGCAGAAGATGAGGATAATTAATTCACCTTAACTAGCGAAACCAACATGGCCACCATATCAAATCTTATTCCAGGCAAGATCTATGCCTTCCAAGTATGAGCTAGGACAGCAGTGGGCTATGGCCCATACAGTGGAAAGATGTATTTCCAGACTTTAATGGGAGGTAAGTGCTACCATTTTGTACTTGGATCTACACATGACCTTCTTTCACCTGTGTGTGTCCCTGAGTGTATTAGCTTATCCTCTGAAGGACTACTACCAGACACGCCTACTCAACTTGTATTTCTGTATAATTTACATATGCAGATTTATTCACTCAAAGAAGCTTCATGCTGTCAGAGCATATTGTTTACACTACCACCATATTCCTCAATCTTGTTCCTTGTTGCCTCTGCGCCTCTGACCAGCTGGAGCACAGTGTGTCAGTAGAACTTTCTTTAGGAGGGTCTTACAGTACATAGCATGATACACTGATGTAGTCTGGTCTTCTGCTGTCACAGGACATCTTACAGCTGAATGCTCTGTGAAAGTCTTAAAGACAGGTGGTACACTGGACATATGCCTAGAAGCTTGCCTTCCAGCAGTATCACCATCCATTCATGCAAAGAGCAACATATTACCTTGTGATACTATTCGGTCTGGATCAATGGTACTCGTGTATGTCATCTACAAGCTAAATTAATATGGAACAATGGGATCAAAGCCCAGGTGTAGAGCTAGCCTATACTTAGGCGGCTAGTCAGTTGTCAGTGGACCAGGGGAAGGAAAAGTGGAGTCAGAGGAAGCATTGGCTTTTCCGAAGTAGGAAGGAAGGCACTGGAGAAGCACAGTGACTGAAGGGTTAAAGGGTTAACAAAGTCAAGCATTTGTTGACCTGTCAGGACTAGCCTGGGAAGCAAAGGAGTGGTAGGGATGGAATTATGGGTAAGAACTAGTTGAGAAGGGAAACTCTAACGGTTCCTGTCCTCTGCATTTGTGTGTGTGTGTATGCATGTGTCTTCCTTGCTAGGGGAGCGCTTGGAGATGGTGCAGGACCGACTGCTGCTTATCGTGGGCTCAGCGCTCGGTGGTCTAGCCTTCTAGGTAATTGCTGCCATTGCCATCCTTGCCATCATCTTCAAGAGGTGAATTCCTTGACCTGCTCGTGTGCACTGCAGACAGTGGAACTTTCTTATCCCTGCTACATAACCCCATCCCAAGGGAAACAGCCTGATCTACATTTATCCAGATGTTCTTGAGATGCCATTTTCTAATTAAGGAAAGATCCTGCCCCATTACTCCTATGTGAGGAACCTCTCCTTTGGTAAATCATTCATGTACTTAGCTGATACTTGCTTAGTTAGCAGTATGAACACAGGGGAAGTATTTTCAAGCTGGTGTTGAAAAGGTATTTAAATTAAATCACTATAAAGAGGAGACTGTAAATTGCATTTTAGGCAAGCAAGTGGAGAATGAAACAATGTAGTGAAGAAGGACTGGTGGAATAAGTATTTAGATCCACTTATTTAGAAGGTGCTAAATATCCTTTAACCAAGGACAAAGAGACCTTGGTTAAAGAGCTCATTTGCTGAAGAATAAAATCTGTACAACCCCAAAGGTTCCATGGAACACTAACTCATAACAAATAGGTTAAAGAAAGCAAATACCTCTTTCCATTTTGGAAAGAAAAGAGGACAGATAAGTCAATGTAGAGATATACTCTTAGGGCAAAAAAGGAGGACAGAAATTTTAAAGAGAAAGAGAGAAAAGTAAGGTCCACTAATTTTGTAGAGGTACAAAAGTAAACAATGAGGGTTTTGTTATTTGAAGAAAAGAAACAGTCATTACCTGCTAGTTGAACTTACTGAGGTTTGAACTTAATCCCCTAGACTGTCATTAATGGATTTCTGTAACTTTGCTCTACTCTGCCTCTGCACAAGAGGGACTTTTTAGCTTTTCCTGCTGACCTAAAAAAACATATAAACTACTTAACTTTAGAAAGTGACATCTAGTTTTAGTTATATCAATTTTGGTCTCTTCCCTTTTCTACATTTGTTTTCTCCTTCTGTGTATATTCTTTTCTAATACTTTTCTTTTTGGAAAGAAAAGAATTATCAAATATTGTTATATTTTCATTGTTGCCTCCTTTTGTAGTTTTGAACTGTTAAAAATACAATTTCTTGTTGCAGCTCGAAATGTGGTATTATGTGCACAACTCAATAAAGCATATATTTTTCTAAAAGCAATAAACCAAACCCAGAATAAATTAATGCTACTAAAACTGTGTTGGGGAATGACATGAATGGGTTTCTATAAATGTATCTACATAAAAGGAAATATCATAAAACATAGATCTATTTATACTTGAAGGATCATGTGCAATTAAAAGACAGTTGTTCAGAAAAAGTGGAGATAGATAGCAAATTTCTATTTTAAAATTGTCCTCGATAAGAAAAATAAGTTTGAAGGTGTAGGAAATAAGGAACACTGCATTAAATGAGTAGTTCTTTAAAAGGCTGAATACATGTAGAGTCAAATGCTGTAATTTTAACTTGTTTTATAAATTGTTGGTACACATTTTCTAGGCAATATACAATGTAAAACACCTATTTTAGCTAATTGGAGGTTTTTTAATGATAGAAAACAATTTGCATGTCAGATGATAACCTATAAAAAAATTAATGTAGACCTGACTTTCAGATGAGACAACAGAGTTAGAGCTGTTAGGTATAGGCCACTAGTAAAGCCAATTTCTTTCCACAACAGAACAGATTATGAAGGTAGAACTATCTGTGGTTTTGCAATCTGTGCAGAATTTCAAGAGATAAACCTGACAAAGAAGACTAATACACAGAATTACCTGTTAGAATGACAAAATTAGTTATGTTAGTAAAGAAAAGTAACAATGTTTCGTGATACCCTGTCTTCAGATGCTAATTGAATCAGCAGCTAGAAGTTCTTGTGGTGAAACAGCAAAGCATATGAGCTGACTCAAATCCATGCATACAGCAGGGATACTTCAGGGTACCACAGGGTTTGTGGTACAGTCTGGTCTATTTAATACGATTTAGAAAAGATTGTAAACTAGCATGAATTGTGTATTTTTTGGAAAGAGAAAAAAAAAAAAAAGAACACTGTTGGGAGCAAAGGAAGTGACTTGAAAATGGAAAATATGTTTAGAGCAAACCAAGAATAGGATTAAACTTAGAAAACAACTAGATCATGTGCAGAAAAAAATTGCTTGAATCACACACATTTAAGAGGTGAATGAAATCTGAGAAACATCTGTGCTGAGAAGGATCTATGCTTACTGGAAATTAGATGCATATATGCCATAAATATTACAATAATAAAGGCCATACCTGTTTTGATCTGCACATGCAAAAATCACATCATGGAAAAAATCTCTGTCCATCTGGCTCTCTGTGTTTGGTTTCGGGTACCATACTTATCAAAAGAATAGTCAAAGTAAATGCTATTAGGAGACCAGGAGGAAAAATAAAGAAGAATTAAACTTTGGGGGGGATTTATACAGATTAAGCATTAGAGTAAATGGCTTTTAAAATGTTTTTGAAGAACTTGAAAGGCATCACAGGAAATACCTTAGATTAGTATTGAAGAATTTGTCATAATTAAATGAAATTAAAATTTAAATTTAGCCGGATAGCAAGAAAACTTCCAAGACAGTAATGTTAAACTGTAATATTTTTTTCCAGGATAGTGCTGGAGGCCCTATCACTTGTCATATCTAAAGTGGGGATGCAAACACTGGTGTAAAAACTACCACATAGAAAACAAGCGTGCACTGGTTACCAAGAGATGGGCAGGATTTTAACACCCATCTTCTAACCCTAAATTCAAGGATTCTCTGAGTCTTGCATTGAGAAGCCTACCCCAACATCCCCTGAGAGAATTGTGTGTGTTTTGACTTTCCTTTCCTTTATGTCCTGCAGTAAAAGGCGAGAGACCCCATACGCAGATTGCTTGCAGCAGTATATCAGTGCACGAGGTAAGTGTTGTTGAGCAACAGATGGCAAAGGCCTATCTCTTTTCAGGACTCATTAACACCCATGTCTCTCAGGGTTTGATTCTGGTGATGTTTTGGGCTGTCTCCTCCACTGCAGGACTTGGAGTGAAGTATTACATTGATCCTTCAACCTATGAAGATCCCAGTGAAGCTATTCGAGAATTTGCCAAGGAGATTGATGTGTCCTTCATCAAGATTGAGGAGGTCATTGGATCAGGTAGTATGAGAATCTGCAGACTTTGAAGTGCTGCCGTGTTCACCTTGAGACTTGACACACTACTGGCCTGAAATGGACCCAACCATGGTAGAGCATGTGTCTCACTCAGGATAGCTAAGCTTCGCTTTTACCGAAATTCATCTTAAACTACTTACTTACCCTTAGATGCTGACTCCAAACCAAGTTTAAAACACCCTTTGAAGACTCACAGCTCCTCCTTTGAATCCTGAAGATGTAGTCTCCAACCTGACTGAATTCAGAGCCTTCATTGAGAATTCTACCTTAATCCAAACAGTCCTAGTAACCCTATTTCCAAGCAGCACCTGGAGTCCTCCACAGTAGAATGTTTTAGTACACCTGACTAAAATCTTTGCTGTGTTTCCTTACCTGAGGTGTGTTTCTTCCCTCCCTAACAGGATAATTTGGAGAGGTGTGCTTTGGGCACCTAAAACACCCAGGGAAGTGTGAATACACAGTAGCTATTAAGACTCTGAAGTCAGGTTACACAGATGAACAGCTGCGGGAGTTCCTGAGTGAGGCCAGCATCATGGGGCAATTTGAACATCCCAATGTCATCCATTTGGAGGGTGTGGTCACCAAGAGCCGACCAGTCATGACTGTCACAGAGTTCATGGAGAATGGATCACTGGATTCGTTCCTCAGGGTACCACAACCAGAGTCTCCCACAACCGTTACCTCTTCATCTTGCTGTGTGCTAGTCTCAGATCTGATAATTTTGCCTGTCCTTCCTCTTCACTCCTGTCTCTATACGTCCTCAGTTGCCCTCTTCAGGAGCGATAGAAAAAATAGCAAAATACCAGAGTAAGTGGTTTGGGCCAACACGATGAAAATATTCCAAAAGCTCACCCATCATATAAAATGTGTTCATTATTTTAGACTTCTCCAGCTCAAATAATTAATGGTAAACAGTAATAAAATGTTTATCCTTGTACACAGCCTTCCAGTTCCTTATGTGCATGCTCCAAAGTTTACCTTTCAAATCTTTTCCAGGCTATTCCACTGAATGTTTTCAAGTTTCAACATTGTAATGTAGTTATTTTTGGACTTGGTTTTTTCTAGTAATGAAACATAAATATAGATATTTTTGTAGTATAGATGCCTCACTTGGTTTTTTTTACTGATTCATATGCTAATTCAACCACAAATGCTTTGGCAGGTACATTTTGAAGAGCACATGAACCCATTGTGTAGAATTACATAGAACCCATTGTAAAGATCTTAAAACAGTAAGATCAAATTAGTCTGCTCTCATTCATTTAGCCATCTTAGTAGTTAATGAGCATAGGATGCTAAAGGAAGATATGGTCACAAGAAGAGATTTGTCTTCAGAAAAAGATCACCAGTGTCTGAGTTCATTTGAGATTCATTGCCTTAAGGCCACCCTCCTTTGTTATTTACTGTCCCTGAACCTTCAGGTTTTGGCTGAAGTTGAGATGTATGTTCTCTAACTTCATAAATCCACCTTGTTACCTTGCTCTTTGTTAGTCTTCCCTGTTGGCTTCATGTTCTGTTGTCGTAAAAGCCTATGTTTGCCTCCTTACTTGCAGCAGAAGGAGGGACAGTTCAGTGTGTTACAGCTGGTGGGAATGCTACAGAGGATTGCAGCTGGCATGCGCTACCTTTCAGACATGAACTACGTGCATTGTGACCTGGCAGCACATAACATCTTAGTCAACAGTAACCTTGTGTGCAAGGTGTCAGACTGTGGTTTGTCCCTCTTTCTGGAGGATGCTGCTTCAAATCCCACCTATACTGGAGCTCTGGTGAGTTATCACTATGCAGTGAATTACTGCTATGATGAGTTACTGCAGTGCTGCCAGCTATAATTTTTTCTGTGTTCGTCCTTGATTTGGTGTACCCTTTTTAGTCCATCTTGAGACCAGAGAGACCAGTGGGGTAGAGCCTTCTACCCTGTGGACTATTTGTTCCAAACCAGTAAAAATTAAAAATAACAGAATATCTGATCCACTCTGCCATGTGAAATGGAGTCTTAGTGCCCTTCTTTGTGGAATGATGGTGAATAGGACAAACATCATAACCTGATGTAGGTGTTATCTTTCCCCTTTCATTAGCTTCTTACAGGAAGTATAAAGGATGGAAGGAGAGATCGAAGTCCTATACACCACCCTTTGAGGAAAGAGTTGGCTTTTTCCTACAGAAAAGATAACTGGCATGAGTATATTTGTGGGCTTACAACCAACCATCAAATGAACTTACTGCCTGTGAAGTTCTGATACCTGTTATACATACCACAAAAGGGATGGGAGTGTAACAGGCAGGTTGAAACTACCATTTGGTATGCAGGGGATGAAGAAGAATTCAGTCACTGAAAAGTGAAACAAGTTTTAGATGTATGTGATTTGAAGACCTAGCACCTGCATGATATTTCATCTGGCAGGTTGTACTTGCAGTCAGAGAGGTCAAGATGGAAAGAGGAAGGAGTTAATGCTAGCCACTCAGTGTATCTGCCCTTGGTGTTGCATGTTGGGATTGTTTAAATGGCTTTAGATTTCCAAATGGTTGTGACTTCCAGGAGGATTTTACTACCTGCCACCTCTCAAATGCTGCAAAGAAGAGCTATAAAAGTTAAAATCTATTACATTATGGGATTTGTAAGAGCAAGGAGGAATGATTTTGGTTCTTCATCTATATTTGTCAGTAGATCAAGGTGGAAACTTTTAACATAGTTTGAATTTAAAACAACAATCTCTACAAGACAGCATCAACTGGACTGGCACCCTATGCTCAGAGTGTCATGCTACTGGCATCTGATCTGTTCAGTGATGTCATTTCCACAAATAGCCCTTATCTCACTAACATTCTGGGTGCTCTCTGACTGCTTTCTAGGGCTGCAAAATCCCCATCCGTTGGACTGCCCCTGAAGCTGTCCAGTATCGCAAGTTCACCTCCTCCAGTGATGTCTGGAGCTATGGAATTGTCATGTGGGAGGTGATGTCCTATGGTGAGAGGCCTTACTGGGACATGTCCAATCAGGATGTAAGTTTTAGAAGTGGTGAAAATGTACATCTGCCTCTCTCTCCTGTATCAATTCCAGTAGAAGAAAGTCATACACCACCAAGTGATTGAAGCTTGTTTGTCTTTTATTTTCCCAGCTGTGATAAATCTTTGTTATTCTTTTCCTGCAGGTAATTAATGCCATTGACCAGGACTATCGCCTGCCACCACCCCCAGACTGCCCAACTGTTTTGCACCTACTGATGCTTGACTGCTGGCAGAAGGAGAGGGTCCAGAGACCCAAATTTGAACAAATAGTCAGTGCCCCAGATAAAATGATCCACAAGCCATCTGCCCTCAAAGCCACTGGCACTGGAAGCAGCAGGTGAGATGAGGATTTAGTGCAAAATAATAGGGCTTGTCTCTCTGTAGGTTTCATGAGGAAAAGAAAGCAGCAAATCAGGCTATATAGTATTTTTTCCAACCCTCTCCTCTGAGACTGTGAACAAATAGAAAGGGGCAAAATGAGGGAGCGGGTTGGAAGAACTGTATATCCTAATTCACTTAATGGGTGATGAGGAATTGTGAGTGCTGAATGTGAGGGGAGATAAATCACTTGATGAGGTGCTCTGAGGACAAACATGAGTGAGGGATGTTAGGAAATGGAGGGACACATCTGGGTACAGCTGCACAAGATATTCGGTGATCACACAATACTGTGTGATCACAAGAGGTGATGAAGGAAGAGAAGACCTTAGCTTATGGAGGGAAGGAGATCTGTAGCTAAGACTAATTACAACTGCAGTTTGCATTCCATATTTTCCCAACTGCATTTTGCAGCCTGATGGAACCAGAGGCAGGAGGTCAACAAAGGAGACGTCTCAGCAGAGGGAAATGGTGCCAAGATTAGATGTCTGTTGGGCTGATGATGAAATTACATCTTGCTGGCCTGGAGGGTTTTTTGCCGTGGTTATAAACCTAGTCTCAGTGGAGTGTACTCCACAGCTGGGGGAGGGGAAAAGTGCCTAGTCATGCCCAGTTTACTAAAAACAGCACATAAAGAGAGTTAGAGCTTTGGGACAGATTCAGATGATGGGGAGAAGAGCAAATGCCATGTATAAACAGTCGTTTCTTTGGCCTTTTACTGCTATGCTTTTATATGATGGGTGTTGGAGCTGAAACAACGCACTCTTGTCTCATAGGTTACTTTCTGATTCAAGGGGTGCATCTAGGAGAGGGAGAGCTAGTCACAAAGGCAAAAATGTTAAGGTCTCATCTCTGCCTCAGAAACCTCCTCACTGCAACTCTTTGCCCAGCTAATAGGTCTAGACCCAGAAAGTCTGGAAAGATCTGGGACAACAAGAAGAGAATGTGCTTGAAAGAGTGTAAAATGGGAAGGAAGGATCAATTTCTTGGGTTGGGTTAATTGTTTTCAGGCAAAAAAGTGAACATAGGTAGTCTAGAAACAGGGCATCAAGGTGGGACTTTAGGAATCAGAGCATGAGGAATGAATATTGTTTTTCTCCATTCTTTGTTCTTCAGAGGTTGTATACTCTCCCTTTCATCACTCTTACCTTACTAGTGTGGCCAGCTGATACCGATAACTTGGGTTTTTAGAACCTGCCTCTTTTGCAGACCATATCAGCCTCTCCTGAGCAACTGTCCTCCAGATTTCTCTTCACTCAGCAATGCCCATGAGTGGTTGGATGCTATCAAGATGGGCCATTACAAGGAGAATTTTGGCCAGGCTGGTCTGATTACATTTGATGTCATATCACGCATGACTCTGGAGTAAGTAGAGGCACAGACGATGCCTGACACTGAGTTTTCCATGCACAAAGTGAAAGCAATCTCAGAAATATTTAATAAGGGCTATATGGAGAATACATACACATGAAAAAGGAGAGGGAAGCAAGAGCAAAGTAACTACTGTTTCTTATATCTTATTAGGGCCTCTGGACACCCTCCATACCACTGTGCATTTGTAATCTGTTTCTATAAGCACTAATACTGATCCCATGTATACTGCAAAACATATTGTCAGCGTTGCAGAGACTGTTACATCAGAATGTTCATGACAGCTGTCACAGGTAATAACCACTTTTAAGGGGAAGTGTAGAACCATCCATGCCATATATTGGGTTGAAGTGTTATGTAGAAGCCAGGAGCCAGGAAAAGGAACATTCTTAGAATCACAGAATGGTTTGGGTTGGAAGGGACCTTTAAAGATCATCTAGTTCCAACCCCTCCTGCTATGGGCAGGGACACCCTCCACTAGACCAGGTTACTTAAAGCCCAGTCCAGCTTGACTTTGAACACTTCCAATGATGGGGCATCCACAACTTCTCTGGGCAACCTGCTCCAGTGTCTTGCCACCTTCATCATAACAAATTTCTTCCTTATATCAAATTTAAATCTACTCTCTTTCAGTTTAAAACTGTTACCTCTAGTCCTGTCACTGCAGATCCTGGTAAAAACTCTTTCTCCATCTTTCTTGTAAGCCCCCTTTATATATTTAAAAGCTGCAAGAAGGTCTCTCCAGAACCTTCTCTTCTCCAGGCTGAACAACCCCAATTCTCTCAGCCTTTCTTTATAGGAGAGGTGTTCCAGCCCTTCGATCATTTTCATGGTCCATTTCCACTGCTTCTTTTTGTATCATAACCTACCAAGTTCTGCCAATACTGCCTCCACCCACCCACCCACATTTTCCAAGCAAAAGCAGAAGTCTTGTCAACTGTTTCTCAGAAAAAGATGATATCCATACACATTCATTTGGATCTACAGGGAAATGGACTGGGACAGTTCAAAACAAGAAGCCCATTTTAACACCTTCCACATCCTCTATTCTCTTGCAGAGATATCCAGCATATTGGCATCACCCTTGTTGGTTACCAGAAAAAGATTCTAAACAGCATCCAGCTCGTGTGAGTCCATTTGAATCAGCATGAACCAGTTGAAGTGTGACATTTACACCATCTTTATTCCACTAGTCTCAAACTCTGGAAAGGTTCTGGGGGAATTCAGAGGGATTTTCACTGTAAGAAAAAAAGATGTCAGTATCCTACTTGAAGACTTAATGCACCCAGAAAGTGCACACTACATGTGCTGTTCCATGAACAAAAACAAAGCCTTTGGCATGATTTGAAAGCACAGCTAAAAAACTGGTGGCATTGAAATGTGGCTGACCATATACTGGGAATGGGTTGGGGGAGGGAAAGTTATAACATGGGAAGAAGATGGAATAATAGCTTGGACAGATACAAGCATCTGTTGCCTCTTCTCTGTCAACAAAAGGTATCGGACAACTTTACAAAGCCATCAGTAGGCTTTATCTGTGGCTGGGAACCCAGCAAAGCTACAAAGACAATAAAAGCAACAAAAAATTACCATTTTTTTCCAAAAGAATCCCATCATGGTGTGAGAGATTATTACTCAGATGGAGATGAGCATCAGTCTATCACTTGATATGCCAGCTTGGTAGGGAACTGAAGTTCTAGTTATTGTACAAATATGTGATAAGCAATAAGATATCACCTAGTAAAGAGGTTGAGAGTAAAGGGCTCAAAATTCTATGCTATTTCATGTGCAGTTCTTGGCTAAATTCCATGATCCAGGAGGGAAACTTATTAATCCATTGTGCTGACACAAGGAACAGCAAGTCCATGGTGCTATGCAACTCTGTTTACGAGACTTCAACAGAAGGGAACAATAAGGATTCCTAGAATCCATCCTGCTGGATCTGCAAGTGCAGAGGGAAACATAGCTTCTGGTCCTCACAAGCCCATTCTTGAGAGGAAAGGCGTAAGTGGTGATATTCTGAAATCCTGAGCACCCAGAATTTGGGTTTTGTTCTCTTCTGACCCCCTTACAGGCATTGAAGAGCATGACAGAAAAAAATCTGAAGCCTTTTGCTGTTGAAAAATACTTGCTCTTTTTCTCACTCTAACCAGCTACATGATTGGGCACAGTTGGTTGAATATTGTTTCTGAAGAAAATGCAGACTTGCAGCAGTCAACTCCAGATAGACAATTGGAACAAGGGAGGTGAAAGTCTTTCACAAGTTCTTGTCAAGAATGATCAGGGAAGGGTACTAGTCCCACAAGTCACTTCAGTCCTTAAAGAAGGAATAACAACGTCCTTGGAATCAACTGTGTTGTCTGTTAGAGGTGCAGGAGAATGACCAGAATGACAGAGCTTATGCCTTCCTTCAGACAGACTAGTGCTTGCTTAAGGAAAGATCTCCTTTGAGGAGGAGCAGAGCTTCAGGACTGTGTCTCTATATCTATCCTTATGCAGGAGTATGAAAACATGAAGCTGAGCTTGAGAGGAAAACTCATAAACTATACATTTGTCCACCTCACCAACACATAGGAAAGGAATTGGAAATGGCCTTGTTAAGCAAGACCCCAATGAAGACATTGCATAAAAAGACACCTTTGTATCTAGAGAGGAAATAACCCTAGCTGTTCCGATCTGTGCCCATCTGTTGACTCACTGTGAACTACTCATCAACTTACTGTATTTCTCTGGCTGTAAAGGTTAGAATAGCACAACTTCTGGAGATACTACTCTTGTATGTATTTAAGGATTCCCCCAGCCAATCCAGCAATTGAAGACTGAGAAACCACATTTGATAGTTATTGAAGAGTCCCATAATATGATAGGAGATACTCCAGAATAGTTGTGTTAGAATACCCAACACAGTTCAGACTCTTTATTACGCCATTAGAGCAACATATGTTGGGGTTTTTTAGCTGAAGAGGGAGAATAGCAGTGCATTCTTTCAAGATATAAAAAAAATCAATACAAAAGCAATACAATGAAACAAGAACAAAACATTCACACGGAGACAGTGTGAAGATTAAAAAAAACACCACATCAGACTAGAGTGAAACCTTAGAAAATTTGAGGCTTGCTTTTTAAGGAGTTTCTACACACTTGTAATACTTACAAATTGTTACACGTATGCTGACTGACTGTCAGCTCCACCTACAGCATGTGACACTGAGCAAGTGGTGTCCTGTTCAGAAAGCATATGGAGTACAAGATGCTGAGGCGAATCTGTGGTGTCTAGCACCTTCCATATGTATTCACCAGAGAAAAACAATGCATGTATGGACATTCATATATGAGTGTTATCTTGAAGTTCTGAGGGCCATTTGGGGAAATACAGCAGGCTATGTTTTCCATGCCTTGTATGGTTAAGATTAGTGGAGAAATTAGTGTTCTAGTTCAAATCCTATGGCCTCTTTTCAGCATGGTGGAAACTCACATGCAGAAAATATATTCTTCCTATTTATGCAATGGGAGACAAAAATGTGAGCCTTGTCTGAATCTCATACCAATGATACTGAGGTTTAATAGCCCCTTATGGGGAGCTGCAGTGAAATTAAATGCTTGGTGGTAGTTCTGGCAGTAGGACATTTACGTTTGCATATGAAGTCTATGGCAATGTTGTTTTCATAGTCAGAGGAAAGGGATTTACTTGCTATACCAAGGCATGCAAGCAGTGATTGGACATCACAGATCTCTTCTTCCTCTTGTTCTGAGGCAAACTTGAAATATATCCCTATGATAGTTCCAAGGGGTCAAGTGTCAAGACATCCTGGCTGTGGCTAGAACTGCACTGTGACAGGCTTGGGGTCACAGACAGAGTGCAGAATGGTGACTGTTTTCTGTAAGAAGTCTCTCCATTCTCTTTATTCTCAGGGTGTTCCCTATTTTCAGAGTATTTCTTCCATAACTTGGGATGCAAAGGCTCTCATGTCACCTTGCATCTTATTTTATTTGTCATCGTATCAGTCCTTAACTCTGCAAACATGGAGGAAAGGCAGTCATGGCAAAAGCATTAGAAATATCCTGATCTCGCTTTTCACAATCTTATGTGAAAGCAGAAACCCTACATTCTGTTGTCAGCTGGGGTGTCCTGCAGTATATGAGCACCCTCAACAGGTAGGGATGACAATTAGGAGGGAAAGGAGTGGGACTCACCTCACCTAGGCACCTGATATCTGTCCTTCACCAGAAGAGTGAGAAACAATGCAAAAAAAAGTCTTAGAGAGCCATATTCTTTGTCAGAGAAGCAATGAAAGTTTACAAGTTATTGCCCATATTTACTTTATGTGATATCTATAATATCCTGTGCATAAGGAGACTGAGTAAATTAAATAGGTTTCAATGCATAGACTTCCATGAAGGCATTAGGCATTTGTAAGTAAACTTAGAAGAGTCAACATATAGTTGGAATGAATGTATTGCAAAGACTACAAACTCTGCTGAACACCAACTTTTCACTATCTGGAAACAGGAAGAAACTTCACCTTAAGGCAAGCTGTTTTGTCATTATTCCTGATGAGGTTCCTTGCACCTGCCTTTTTGGTCTCTGTTGCTGGACAGTCTCCCAGACAGACAACTGGGTCTGCACCAGTATGTCAGTTAATGTATTGTGCTGCCAAAGAGCATGTCAGTTAAGCAAGTTCCCACCTGTGCTGGTTTGGCAGCCAGGTGGAATTCTCAGCCAGGAGCTACATGTCTGTGCACCCTCTTGCCTCACTAAGCCATGGCATGTATATGTCAAAATCAGACACTGCTCACCCAGAATATTCAAAGATAAGCACTTAAACTAAAATTTTTGCATCCATGCCTGAAATGATGTTGAGGAAAGGCTCAATGACAGTATGACTTACAAAGTGATTTCTATGTTTGGCAGCCAAGTATCCTCAGTGCATGTGCAGATGATATGGCTTGCAGCTCCCATTTTTTGTTTTAAATTTTAAAATTTAAATTTTAAAATTCAAGGATGTAATCTTAGTGCATGCATTGACAGCACTATATTAGGGCTAGTTGAGGGAGCACAAGCTGCTTAATACTACTGAAGGAGAGCTGAAAGAGTCTGTCTGTTTAATACAAATATGTTTAGCACCTGGGATTATCTAGAAAGAAAGAAACTGCTGTAGCTTCCTTAGTCCCAGACAAGTCACATGTTAAGGTGAATGAAACCTCTGGGTGTGGTGGGAAATAACGAGCAAGCACCAAGGAACTTACCTTTAATAAGCAAAGAAAGATAGAGCTGTCCCTACCACTGGATCTTCTTTGGTCAGGAGTTCCAGCCAACAAATCTACCTGGGGGCTAGACTAACTGAAGGTAACCAGCTTGAATCCATCCTGCCTTTGGCACACTTTCTCAGCAGTCGACTACACAGCTCTTATGCATACAGGTACAGCTAGGCAATAGATTTGAGTTCAGGACAAAACTGATTCTTTCTCTTCCCTGAAAACAGATGATGCTAGAGGGAGCAATGTGATGAGCTGTTCACATGTATTCCATGCTAGCAACTATTCATGAGTATCAAGCATCCTAAGGATTGTAAATCACGTGTAAATTTGAATCTCTGGATGTCTTCTATGGAAGACCAAACCTCAAGTCCTACTAAAAAGCTAGTCTAATCCTTTACTTTTCAAATCTATATGGGAAAAATGGCGCCTCCCTCAGAATTTACATTTTGTGGTGGCATTCAAGATCATCATGCTCTGTGTATGAAGCTGTTGCACTTCTGTTACTGAAAGGGCTGCTCTGAGCTAATGAGAAATGACTGTGTTTTCTTCTAGAGCTTGCCGGTTTGTAACTCGACCTGTTCAAAGAGGAATTCCTCCCCCTGCTGTTCTGCTACCTGAAACACAGAAGAGAAGGCTTAACTGCCCTCCAAAAGCCTTGTAGCTTATATATTTTATCTATCTGCCTTTTCTGGGTGATGAGAAAACTCTCTTCCTGAAATAGTCTCAGTTAAAACATGCAGATTCAGGAAAACATATCAAGATTTCTTTCTAATTTATCCCATGACCTTTGTTCCTTGAATGAACAGAGTAATGTGGTGTTTTAGTCAACTGCAAGTCACAAGTGTAAGTACAATGGGTTGACATCTCAGCATCTATGCCTCAACTAGTTAATAGAGGTTAGTCTGTTATTTATGTCTCTTATACAAGACAAAGTGTGCTTTGTTAACAGCAATAATGCTGTTTCATTCTGAAAACTAATCTCTTAAATTCAGGCCATGCTAATTAAGGTTGGATTTTTTTTCTAGTTTATAATGGCACTAGAAATTATACACACTGCTGACTAAAACTAGTTTAGTTACATCTAAGCAACCCTCTCTCATTGCATTTTCGTAACTTACATACAAACCTACTACTGTCATGCATTTGGACAGCTGTAACAGATTGATTATTTATAAACAATTCCATTGCTGAGAACAGACTCTAGTCCTCTTTGAACCATATTGAGTCTGCAAATGAACAAGAGATTAAAAAATAAGAAAATCAGGTTTATTCAGAGAAGTCAACTAGTTTGACAGATATGAATGGGAAGGCACTATCTGAAGTAAGATATTTAAAAATAGATCTATTAGTGTTGCTCTGTTAAAAAGGACAGTAATTATAATGTACCCTAATGTCTCTACTATAAATTAAGTTGCAAAACTGTTGCTATTTTAATCTGTCATCTCTGCAGACTTGTAACAAGAACAAACTAACAACAATAATAACAATGATCATGATAAACAAATGTGGTTTTCCCCAATGAAGAGAAATACAGTAAAAATAGCAGTAGTTCAACAGCTGGGTTGCCTGCAATTTGTACTGAGAAGCAATGTATTTTTTTGACAGGTGAAATATTATTGCAAACTGAAAGATCAGTCTATCAAATCTACCAATTAGGAAACTAAATGTCAGCTTAGGGGTGTACTTAGGATCATGTGAACAGGTGCTTAACTGCATACACATAGGACGTAATGAGGATGTAATATTTATTGTTAGGACTGCTAGACTTTTAATTCTAATTTAGAATGCTTTTTAGACCTCTCTAGGAAATAGTACTAAGTTATTAAGCTAACACTGAGGCTCTTTGGTTGAGTAGCTTCACGCAAATATGTATCACAAAATCAATGAATCGTTCTTGAGACTTCTCTTATCCAGCCACAGTCAGAATGCAGCACAATTGGCAAGCTGAACTGTTAAGTTCAGCTTTCAGCACCACAGACCTAGGTGTGGTCCCTTTTTTTATGACTGTGAGATGATGCCTTCCCTTCAAAAAGGAGTTTGCTATGTTTTTTGTGTGAAAGCCATAGTATCTGTTCTTAATCTTTGTTTGACAAGGTCAAAGAGTGTGAGATAATTTCCAAGCCACCTGGGTATCATCCCAAGACCCTTTGGTAGGATATAGGAATTGTTTAAAGGAGTGCAATTCAGGAGTGGGAGTGAATGGAAAAGAACTGGATGATACTCAGGATTAAGCATGAAGAGACATTTTCTAGCAGTGATGGTTTATGGGGTTGTGATTATGCTGAGGAATTTACTTAGGACCCCTATAAGCTATGTTCCTCACTTTGTGATGAACTGTAGATAAAAATTCTCTTCTTGGGGTATGGGAGTAGGACCTAATATAATGTAACAGGGTTTTTAAAGCTCTGATTCTATCTTTTTCCTTGTTCTTGTCCAGCCTCAGATTGCAGAACTCCACATCAGATCCCAAGAATCCCGTCCTGCATTATGTGGTTTGTTTCACTCAGTCTGACTTCTTAGAACAGGGTAGTCCTTCCTAATAGGTTTACACGTGAATTTACTGCGTTTAGTTGTCTACTCTAACAGAATTTACTTCAGGTACCATCTGTCGCCTAGACCTGGCCACAGATTCCAGAGGGAGGACAGAGGCATCATGGAAGCTTCCTCTCCAGCATGATAGTATTAGAAACATCCTGCAGTAAATATGTAAACAAACAAACAAACAAATATTTGCAGGCATTGAGGGATGCAGAAACAGAGGAAATAGAGTATTTCCATAGTTGCCATGAGACCAATGTAGCAAAGATAAAATCCACACTTCTAATCACCTTTGAATTCATGAAACATTTACATGTACTTCTCATCTAGCCCTACCTTTGCTCATAAGAATTCAGTTCTTCACTCCGTAAGAAAATCCAGAACTCTTCTCAACTGAACATGCCTCACTTGTGAATGGGATCCTAACTCTGCCCCTTGCAGGACTGGCATGCAGTCTGTCCCTTCCAATACACTCTTCATAACTCACAACAGGGAGGTACATAGCTGAACAGTTTTCTCACCTGTGCTCTCCAAAGCTAATCCTGTTCATGGGCCACTCTCCAGTGGGTGCCACCCATCATGGCAATGAGCAGGTTGAGCATAAGGAGCCACAACACCAAAGGATGAATAAGTGATGCCATATGTGAAGGGTAGGTCCACTTCATAGTTGGTAGGTCCATCAATGATGGTGAGGAAGAGCTCAAAGGTGCTAAAAGTGCCATGGTCTAGTTGTGGAAGTGGCCCAACTCATTGGGATCCTGGGTCAGGAAGATGATGTAAAAAGCTAAGAGAAAAAAGAGGAGGAAAAAGAAGAGGAAAAGGAAGAGAAACCCCAAGACTGTTACCATGGCCTTGGCCAGCATAATCTGATTATCTCCATAAACTACAGCATTAGATTTTAGCCCAAACAACAGGACAAGACAGACACCTATGTAGGTCTATGTCTAAGTTTATTTACTTTGATTACTTCAGTTATCTCTTCTTAAGGTCATCAGTGCTCCTGAGTTCAGCATCCTGTTAAGTACTGATGGGCCAATATTCTGTTCTTACCTTCTGAGTTATCCAAACAGGTTGAACTGAAAGAAGTATAATGACTACATCACGCAGACATTATATTGCAAGACAAACACAATATTTGACTATGCTGTATTCAGTCATACACTTTTGGAAATTTTAGGGAACACATCAATAACAACAGTAAATCCATATTGCTTCTGAAAAAGAATTAAAAGAATGTGGTTTCTCTCTTACTACGGGTATTGGAATTTTTCAGAAGTTGGATCAAATTTCAGCAGTCGTCTTCTCTTCCTCTGAATTCATATCCTGAATTTAGATCCTCTGAATAAGCCCTCCCTTTATGGACGCAAGTCTGCACATGAGATCTCCAAATACAGGTTAGACAAAGTACTAGCAATAAGACCATGTCTTCTCACAAAGAACCATGAGCATATTGCCATGGAAATTAAGGCAGAAGAGGGAACATTGATCATCTAGGCTCATCTCCTTTAGCCTCCAGGACATTGCATTTCACGTTTTGACCCACTGTTGAGTTTAACTTACACTTGACTGTAGAATCTTTGCTAGAAAGGCATCTAATCTTGATTAATTCAGGAATAATGAACCTACAAGATACCTTGGACTGTTTTTCCCCACGGCTACTCAATCTTACCATTATGATAATTTTTAATTGCAGTTTTCCTGGCACTTTTTGTACACTACCTAATTAGGATAAAGAGCTGCTTGTAATCTGGTATTTCTGCATTTCCCACCATCATCAGGTCACATATTCACTTCTTTATACTCTAAAAAATTGAAATATTTAAATGTCTCCCTGTCACACATCTCATTTGGCCCTCCCATCATTGTTATGGTTCTCTTCTTCATCCCATTTATGAACATCCTTTTTAAGAGGAGAATATAAAAAAGTGGACAAAAATCAGTCTCACTAATACTATACATGGACAGGAAACCAGCCTCTCACACTGACTCTATTCACTGTTTATTCACCCACAGACCACAGTAAGCCTTTCCCAGATGAGTTCTTTGGCTGCTAGGACACTTAGATCTTTCTGACATAAATGGGTTTTTTTTAGGAAATCCATTATATGTAGATAGAATGTGCAGTCTTTTTTTCCCAGCTGTCAAGGACTAGCTATAGATGAGAGTTACTCAAAAAATGGATAATTTTATTGGTATTTTACAATGCTATGCAGTCTTTAATCAGTATTATCAATTTATCCTGAAAAATAATAGACTGTAAAATGGTCCATAGGTCAAGTTTGGACCACATAAGGTCCATTTTATCAGAGCTTTGTTATCCAAATCTCAAACACATACTCAAAAGAACCACATGAATTAAGGAAAAGATATCAGTGTCTGACACTTCTTCCCTAGACATAGTTTTCCTTTGCTTGTTCAAGACCTCCTTGTCAGAAGAATCAGGTATCTAGCTATTCCTGAGTTGTAAGCCCTTCTTAAATTCAGTGAGGACTGAACCTGTAGCTTCAATTTTCTGAAACTACAGGGGCAGAGGAGTCCCAAATCCTGGGGCATACTGCTAATGCATTTTTTTAATTACAGTTAGGGATTTACAAAGATTAAAAAGTCTAAACAAGGAAAGTGATCCAGAATTTTTGTCTCTGTCACCTAAAAATATAATGGCCTTATCAAAGATAGGCCTTACCACCTGCCAAATATTTGTTCATGACTGCTTTTTGTATTCTATCAATTTTTTTCCATGCCTGCTTTGGCTTGCTAAGTATATTTAGAGAGCACCTATCAGATGAGGTCCCTTACAAGGTATAGTCATAGCAAAGCTAGACTTAAGATAAATTCTGAGTCACATATGTGTGATCTGATGGATAAGCATAGCAGCAGTATCCTCAGATCTAAAATAACTCAGTCAACAATAAATAGATCAGGTGGAGGAACTATGGATCACAGGCTTGGGCATTTAGGTGTTAAAGTCTGTTAGTGGATCTGGATGCTCATGCTGTAAAATTATTCTTTCATTTATTATATAACTCTAATGATACTGTGCCGCTGGGGTTGCACAGGACTGCAGTGTATGAGTTCCATCATAGCAACTCAGTGTTTTGTCCACACATTGCTTGGGATCTGTGATCCCATTCACATAAGAACTTACTGTGTGAATTATCTACACTTTTAATTGAAATAAAATAATAGAAATAAAAAATAACCTGCACCCCTTCCAGTTCTCTTTCCAAATTGATCCATCATAGTCAAAATCCCACAATACTGAACTACTCTAAAGTTCTTAAGTAATGGTAGCCTTAGTATCGCAGACATATCTACCCTGCTTTTTCACTTTTTGACATACCAAGTTGAATTAAGGGTCTATTCTTGGATCTCCTCTGTTTGTTTGATCATCTGATTAGATGACAGCATAGGCAAAAGGAAGTATAGATTTATCCCTAATCCCATGAATGTAAACTGGAGAAATAATTTCATTTTCTTCAGGTTTGTAGTGTACCAGTGTATAACATTCTGAATATTTTTAGCCCTGAGGATGAAAAGTACCATCCAAAAGTTCCAGTGGCAGGACTCTAATATGCTGACAGCAGAATGACTTGATGCTCTAAATCAACTTGTTGAAGTGTCTGTAAGAGGTAGCTATAAAAATAAGACACTTTCCTGCTCCATCAAATTGTTGTTCTATTTATGCCCTAAATCATAAACATCAATAGCCATATTATAGCATTATCACAGTCAACATTTATATTTATGCAAATGCAGAACTTTTAAAATATTATTTTTAGAGCATTTTCTCCAATAAAGGGGAAATGGCATGATTTTCCAAAAGTGGCAACTCTTAGTGTTACCTATGGGCAGGAAGTTAAACCATTCCATCAATACCCAGACATGAAAACCAGATCCGATAAACTAATACTCTATTCCAATTTAGTGATTCTTTTTGCCATGCTGACCATTGAAAGTGATTGCCTTTAGCTTGTGCCATTTGAAGAACCTTAATTCTCCCTTACCGATGATGTTCCCTCTCTAATTCTACCACTGTTGTTCCCAATTCAAGAACTAGCTCTGTTCCCTCAATTTCAAGCACCATATCATAGAATCGTAGAATCATAGAATCGTAGAATCATGGAATCATAGAATGGTTTGGGTCAGAAGGGACCTTTAAAGATCACCTGATCCAACCCCCTGCCATAAGCAGGAACATCTTTCACTAGATCAGGTTGCTCAGAGGCCCATCCAACTTGGCTTTGAACACTTCCAATTATGAGGCACACACAACTTCTCCGGGCAACCTGCTCCTGTGTCTCACCACCCTCATCATAACAAATTTCTTCATTATACCCAATCTAAATTTACCCTCTGTCAGTTTAAAACTGTTGCCCCTTGTCCTGTCACTGCAGGCCTTGGTAAAAACTCTCTCCATCTTTTTTGTAAGCCCCCGTTATATATTGAAAGGTCACAAGAAGGTCTCCACAGATTCTCTTCTCCAGGCTCAACAACCCCTACTCTCTCAGCCTTTTTTCATAGGAAGAGGTGCTCTAGCCCTCTGATCATCTTCGTGGCCCTCCTGTGGACCCACTCTCACATGTCCATGTCTTTCCTGTGCTGAGGACTCCAGAACTGGACATGCTATTCCAGGTGAGGGGGGGGTCTCATGAGAGCAGAGTAGAGGGGTAGAATCACCTCCCTCAAACTGCTGTCTACACTTCTCTTGATGCAGCTCAGGATACGGTTGGCTTTCTAGGCTGCAAGCACACATGGCTGGCTGACACAAAATTTTTCATCCACCAGTATCGCCAAGTCCTTCTCCACAGGGCTGCTCTCAAGCCATGTATCCCCTAGTCTGTACTGATCCTGGTGATTGCCCCAACCCAGGTGCAGGACCTTGCACTTGGCCTTCTTCAACTTTACAATGTCCACATCGGCCCACTCCTCAAGCCTGTCCAGGTCCCTCTGGATGGCATCGCTTCCTTCAAGCATATCAACTGCACCAGTCAACTAGGTGTCATCTGCAAACTTGGTGATGGTGCATTCAATCCCACTATCAATGACACATTGATGAAGGTATTAAATATTGGTCCAGTACAGACTCTTGAGGACACTAGTCTTACTGGTTTCCATTTGGACATTGAGCCATTGACTGTAACTCTTCATGTGCGGCCATCCGGCTAATTCTTTACCCATGTAACACTCCATCCATCAGACTCATATCTCTCCAATTTAGCAGCAAGAATGTTGTGTGGGACCATATAAAAGGCCTTACAGAAGTCCAGGTAGATGACATCTGTAGCACTTCCCTTGTCCACTGATGCAGTCACTCCATCATAGAAGGCCACTAGACTAGTCAGGCAAAACTTGCACTTGCTGAAGCCATGTTGGCTGTCTCTAATCACCTCTCTGTCTTCCATATGTTTCAGTTTATCTTCTAGGAGGATCTGCTCCATGATTTTATGAGGCACAGAAGTTAAGTCTGACTGGCTGGTCCTTTTTACCTTTTTAAAAATGAGGGTGATATTTCCCTTTTTCCAGTTACTGGGGACTTCACCTGACTGCCATGACTTTTCAAATATGATGGAAAGTGGCTTGGCAACTACATCAGCCAATTCTTTCAGAACCTTGGGATGCATCTTATCAGGTCCCATGGACTTACCTATGTTCAGATTCTTTAGGTGGTCTTTACCCTGATCTTTGCTTACAATGGGTGAGATTTCATTCCCCTAATCCCTGCCTTGAGATTCAAGGGCTTGGGAGATGTGGGAAGAGAGATTACCATTGAAAACTGAGGCCAAAAAATTGTTTAGTACCTCAGCCTTCTCCATGTCATTTTTTATCAGTTCTCCTGTCTTATTTATCAAGGTGGGTACATTTTCTTTAATCTTCCTTTTCTGGGTCAATGTACCTGTAGAAGCCTTTCTTATTGTTCTTTCCATACCTTGCCATATTCAGCTTCATCTGTGCCTTAGCTTTCCTGGTCCCATCCATACACATTCGGGTAGTGTTCATATGTTCTTCCCAGGATACATGTCCCTGGTTCCACTGCCTGTGCATTTCCTTCTTACACTTTAGTTTGACCAGGAGGTTCTTACTGAGCCATGCTGGTCTCCTGCCCTTCTTGCCTGATTTCTTACACATGGGAATCCAGAGCTCTTGCATTCTAAGAAAAATGTCCTTACATTGCTGACAGTTCTGTTCAGTTCCTTTAACCCGGAGGGCAGTTTCCCAGGGGGTCCCATCCATTAATTCCTTAAAAAACTGAAAGTTCGGTCTCTTAAAATTCAGGGTCCTGACTCTACTCTTCACTTGGCCTACATCCCTCAAGACTGTGAATTCCAACAGGAATGCTTCCTGCTAGTTTCCCATGCTTTGTTTATGTGACATCCTGTGGACTGAACACATTCATCCATTCTTGCTGTTGTTAGTGGATTGGATGTGACTTCTTTCACATTACCCAGGGAGCAATATAAGCACTTCCTATCATCCAGTTTTTACCCTTAGAAGTACTTCCTAATTAAAGGAAAATATTCCTTAAATTATTTTCAAGTAGCAATCTTTGAATCTGTGGCCACTCTGACAAAAGGCCTGAGCTACAATCCTAGCCTATATATGAAATAATTCTAAAATTGCTAGGCTGTGTAGCTCTCCCTGACACATTTATTAGTTTTTCTCTCACAGTCAAAGGACTTCTTTAACTTACCTTCTGGATCATAGTGGTAAAGGGTCCAAGTATCTGGAATCCTTGTGCGATGTACATTGTACATGTACATTTACATTGCACCATCAAGGCAAAGCACATGGGCACCATCTCACCAGTTGTGCTGGTGAGATGCATCATGATGGTTATCAGAATCATGCAAGCATATGTGATGCTGCAAAGGAAGAAGAGGCAAAAATACAGAGTTAGAATCACAACTTCTCCTACATCCTTGTCCCATCAGGTACCTTCCATTTGTTAATGTTCCTTGACACCAACCTCCCTCCATCTATAAAATGGAAATGGTGTTACTCACATACCAGAAACAAAATCTCTCTGAAATCTGGAAGATTTCCACCTGATGATGTGGAAAAGCTCTCCCAAGATGGTTTGTCCAAAGTATTTTGTTGTCTCAATTCTGAAGATATCTGGAATCTAAGAGGTATACACTGTTTACATTGGCATTCAGTCAAATTGCAAACTGAGGAAATGGAATTTCCATTTATTTCCATAAAATTTCCATAAAAATTTCCATAAAATGGAAATAAATCATCAGTTTCTGAGAGCTATTGATAAGCATTAACACCTTACATACCTTTCACACACAAGAGCAAGAAGATGAATGAGGGAAGAGGTTTTGAATTAAAAAGACAGACTAATACAGAATCACATAATAGCCACTTGTTTAGCTAGTCCACATAGTGGGGACTTGTTCCCTATCTTGACTGCATCATGCAGCCTAAATGTCCCCAGAACTCAAAGTAGCCAGCTTTAGAATGCCTTAAAGTTCTGGACGGTGTTGTAGGATTTAAAGTGTGCTTCTCAGGAGGGAGTACTACTTCTTCCTTTGTAGGAACGACTACAAGAACTATTGCATAGACTGGCACTGGCATGCCCATAACTGTGACTTCCTAAATAATGGGCAATCTATTGCAGTGTCATACTGAGTTTCAGTGCAGGCCATAAAAGCTTATTCAGGAACTCCAAATATGCTTCTAGAACATACTGTAGCCTATGTTGCCTTGTTATTTTGACCTGGGAAAGCTAGGGTAAAGCTCTTGAGGTACTTAATTTTTTCTGCAGGGTGGCAGTCTTTTGCAGTCATTCCCAACCCTGGTGGCTGACACTAAGGACAACCTATGCATGCATAGTCACTTTGGGATATGAAGAGGGCCTGAAGAATTGGATACCTGCAGCAGTTTCTGCATATATAGAGTATTGTCTCTTTGATCTGTTTTGGTGTTATCTTGAAGTTTCAGAGATCAGTAAATGCAGCACATGGTGAAGCAGATGCTGAACACAGCACACTGCACATAGAACACAGCCAGGATACAGAAACAGCTATGTCCATATTTATTCCACTTTAGACTCACTAGCTCAGTAACAGGAGTAAGATCAAGGATCATCTGGGCCTCAGAAAAGAAAACAGGCTGAATTTGCATTGTTAATCAGAAGAGTAACTTATGAACAACTCACCCCAAACTGGGAAGACTGTCATTGCCAAAGTTACTGCAAACCAACATGAAGTAGAACCTTCCAGTCTTGGCTGTACCTCGCTCTTCCTGTCAAGCACAAATGATTGAAATGCCACAGGCAAAGAAAGACTAATAGAAAAAGCAATAGTTTTTCTCACTGACCTATTAATTCCTTTACTGCCACTGCACCTATTTCAAAACAAAGACCTAGTGTACTCACTAGATAAACAATTCCAACAGAGAAATAAAGTAGGATAAGGATGCACTTAGGAGAAAAAGAGGGCACTGGGACCGGGCCATTCTTGGACATTCAGACCAAATTCCTCTGAGATTATGCCAGTCATGATGTTCCACTCTAACTGCTACACTTCTAGCTTTCAACATGCAGACAATTCTAATATTCTGGGATATTTAGAAATTGTGCAAAACTTTCTCAGTGAAAGAAGGAGTTAGAGATCAAATAATATAATTCTTTCTTCCTTGTGTTGGTAAGTTCCAAGAGAGAATGGTCGTCTTCCTATGAGTTAATCTCAGTGCTGTCATACAAGGTGGAGGTCAACAGGCCAAAATTCCACTGGACATGTTTTCTTTACTGCATTAGGTGCTGAAACATCTAATTGATGAGGTGAGAACAGATGAAACAATAAAAATATTTACTCAAACCAATCTCCTTTATAGTGTCCCCAGATTTCCCAACTGCCTTGCTGTCCTGCAAAGGGAGAATGGATTTGTCAGTCTCTGGTGTTAGTAGGTTCTCAAGCTAAGTAAGCTGATCTGGGTCAATAGCAGGGTGGAAAGGCTTCCAAAAATCCCAATGTGTTACAAGTAGTACCAGTTTAACAGGGGTCCTCTTTTCCCTCAGCCAGGACTGATCCAAGTCTTTGCTGTAATGTTAGGTGATTAGTAATAGATAATTCATCTCCCAAGTCACTACTAACCAGGATAGTGCTCTAATACACTGTATGATAACTTGTTGATGATGATGCAGGACAATAAGATAAAAAAACCTCAGCACCTAGCTATGACAGACTCTGTAGTCTGTAGTCCCTACTCAGCTTCAGTAAGAGAAAGCAATTTGTTAGCACCCTCAGTGCACTACAAACACAACCACTTTAAAACCTAAGGATATGTAAAAAAATCATCAAAAATGTAGTTTGCTGCTGACCTGAAGTGGATGTGATAGGTTATCAGTACAAGAGCATCTTTCCTTTCTGATTTAGGATTAGTTAGTTTGGGACTGAGCATTTCTCTGTCTAGGTAGCTCTAGGATCAAAACCTCTCAAGAGTAGATTGTTTTCTCCGATTGTTTTCTCCCTCTGGTTTTCAATTGGTATTGTTTGTATCTTTGAAGTTCCAGTCTTGGGCATAATTTTTCATATGCACATCCCTACAGTACTTTCCGTTGTCATAGGGGACAGACTTTGCTGAACTGAAACTAATATTAAAGTGCTTCTTTCACAAAGGACATCGATAGACTTCAGGAAATTGGAGAGATCAGCTGTCCATTGTTGACTTACAGATTGTCTTAAGAAACCTTGGCATGGTCCATATTCTTATGGAAGGGCCATATATTGCGTATGATTCATGACCATCCCTCTTCACTGCTTTTCACTTGACTGCTTGAACCTCATACTTCAGCACTCTTAAAATGAAGTGACAGCAGTCAGAAACAGTTTGGGAAAATGGGATACAGTGTCTGGTAGTATATGATTTAAGGAAAACTAAAAGAGTTTGTTAAACAGTTCTTACCCAAAGAGCCCTGTACTCTGTTATGAGCTCCATTTTCAATGAGTAAATATACAATTTCCTCACACCCAGCACAGGCAGCAAAAGATAAAACATGTTTTCCTGAAGAGCAGTTAAAGGAAATGCAGGAAATAACATTAAGTTATACAAAACTAATGAAAAACTCAGAAAAAATCTGTGTCAAAAAATGTCTCCATTTACACACCATCACTTAATTAGAAGTTCCTACAACATTCCAAAATAATTTGCTGAAGGTGAAAGCAGCAGAGGAATCTAAAGGTTTTGTCTGAGAAAGAGAGAAAATTACTTTGGCAAGAATCAAGTCATAGCAAAGAGTAAAGGCAGAGCAAATGAAAGATGTTCTTCGGAGGAGAAGGTGGAGGGAGTAAGACGACCTTCCAGGTTGGGCAGGAAGAGCATCAGACACAAACAACGAGCAAATCCATGAAGAATTTTAAAACTAAGCAATTGCTTTGGATCTACAACCTCAAAAGGACCAAAAATGCAGCAAATCTGTCAAGAACATGGCTAACTAGACTCCACAACCTCTCTGAGCAACCTGCTCCAGTGCTTTATCAAATCTACTGTGTTTTAGTTTGTGCTGATTGCTTCTTGTTCTGTCTCTGAGCATCACTAAAAAGAGCCTGGCTCTGCCTTCTTTAAACCCTTCCTTCAGATTTTTGTGCATGTTGAACAGTCCCAGCTCTCTCAGTCTTGCCTCATAGGAGAGAAGCTCCAGTCACTAAATTATCTCAGTGGCTTTTCGTTGGACTCTGTGCAGCAGTTCCAAAATGGCATGCAAAAACCAAAGAAGAGCAGAAAGGATACAGAAGAGGACTGGAGTATGCTTGAATATATGGTCAACACTTGTTCAGCATTTGCTGACATTGCGTAACACTAGGCAGTGCTGTCAGCTACCCATCTTTACCAGCAATGCAATACCTGATTTATTAAACAGATAAGATAATATGGTTATAATAGTTCCTTAATGGCTCAGTGGGTAACACAGACATCTGCAGTTACAAACCAGGACCTCTGTTTCCCTGCTTATCAATGCCCAAGGAACCAAAGATATCATGTATGTGTATTTGGATGCTAGTCTCAATGAAACACTGAAAGAAGATGTAAGGCTCATCATTTACCCTAAATCAATCATGGAAAGTGAGCCCTGATCCTCTGTAAGTATCCCAGAAAAAGACAGGAGAAACCCTTCTTCCAGTTCTTGTATGTTCCTTTTATATGTTACCCCTTGGTTTCCATGCACTTCATAGAAGAGGAGACTGCTCTGAAGTCTTTGCAGCTTCTCTCTATCCATACAGACTATGATGTCTTCAGTGACTAAGAATAGGCAGCAATGTAGATGTCAGAAACTAGCTTTCTCCTTCAGAAAGGGAGAAAAAGAGTTGAGAACAGGATAATGGAATAATAGTTCAACAAACAAAATAGCTTTTATTCTTCAGTGTCTCAAGATGATAATTCTGGGCTGAGATTGCAGCTGCAGAAGGCATGCAAGATATGCAGAGACTGAAAAAGAAACAGTTCTCCCACAAAACACAATTTTAGGATCCCCCTTCAACCTGTAGTTAGTTGCCTGAGCTAGCTGTAGAAGAAACTGTTCACGCAAGGCAGGTGACAGATGACATTTTTCATTACAAAGTCTTTGAATGTTCCTCAGTTTAGCAGGTTCTGCAGAAACATGGATGAAGCGTTCACAATCACTATCTCTTCCTGTCAGTTGTAACTCCTAGAGAAAGTCAAGAATGAGCTAAAGGCATTGAACTTGAATGTTTGCAAAAGAGTTGGTAGACTGGAAATCTGCATTGTCTCTGTGCAGTGTTAATGTGGGGAAGAGATTCCAGTCTTCTGGGTTCTCAACTGGAGTTCAGCAGTTCAAAATGAAATATATCTAAAAGGAGTATAGTCAGTCTACAAAAGGAGAATGCAAGTCCTAAGAGTGAGTCATCATATAGTAGCTGTTCACCATATAGAATCTGCTCTGGACAGTTTCTGGTCAGGGAAATATCCAAAGCATTTTTCTGTCCCAGGTGGAGATATGCAGCAGATGCACTGTGCAGAACAAGACTTGAGTACATGAAACACCTTGAGGCTGCTGGCTGAAATCCAAGGGAGGGAGATGGCCCAAGGAACACTGCAGGTTATTACACATCTAAAAGGTGAGAGTGAGAAAATAGAGAGCTGACAAGAGCCAGCTGGCTCTGCTGTTAAGGTTGCTTTTATATTCCCCCCAGAATTTAAGAATCTCTCTCTAGACTCTAAGAAGTCTCTCAGAACATTGTAAAATCTCTGCAAAACTAATACAGTCCAAAATTAATTCACCTCCTGAAAACAAATTCCCAGTCTTCACAACAGATCACATCATCTGCAATTTTCTGTGAAGACACAAAGAAGCAACAGGCTTTCCTCTCTAGCTAATATTTTCTAGACCCATGCTGCAGATGGTCTGTTTTGTGATACTTAAGCAAAATGTTGCTACCCGCAAAGGGGATTGTTGAGGTTCTTCTGTCCCCCAATAGCCAGAGAATAAGGTCGGAGGCCTGAATCTCATTATGGATCAATCAATAAGAAGTTTTAGAAATGAAACTAGTAAATCTGTGAGGTTAACATGGATTTGATGCCTTTATGAAAGATTGTCTGAACTATATTCAAGATAAGGAAAGACACTGGAAGCTGATTGCAGAATAATAAAATGTTTTAACATGGAGTTCCAGGAAATGAAAAACTGGTAAAAGTCAAGCTTGAAAAAATAATTTCTCTCAGAAGAAAATATACATGAAAGTCTGGAATGTCATTTCATTGTGATGTACCCTGGAAAGTCCAAAATACACTTTCTGCCATTTCTGAAGTCTAACTAATTTAGATTCCAAATGTTTGGGCTTCTGTGCTTGAGGAGACTATTTCACAGCCTTACATAGCTGTAAGTGTGCAGAAGGATCTCCTATCATCCTACCTGAATTTTCTGGTTTTGCCTAATTGTTTCCTTTAGCTCTCTGTATTCTTTCAGGCCACCCTAAAAAAATGCAGTTGCTTTATCCTTAAGGATAAGATCACTGTCTGTATAACTCTACCTTAGTCTTAAAGTTGCTTGTACCTGTGCCTAATATGCTCTTCTTTCTTCTTTATTCTCAGTAGGTCGTTCATGATGCTAAAATGCCTAAAATTATTTTTTTAAAGCCTACCACTAAAAATTTGCAAAGATACAGAAAATGTAATATCCCTTAATTAAAACATTAATGAAACTTCTGTAAAATATATTATGTATTATGGAATATGTATGGAATAATTTTAAGGCATGTGCTCATCACCTGATTGGATATGCACACATAAGGCTGTATAGTTATGCAGTTCTGCTGAAACTGTGTAACAGAAGTCCGGAAGAGAGAGAGAAAGAGAGAGATGGAGAGAGTGTCTGTGTGTGTCTATGTTGCCTGGGAATTAAGAAATTATTTTATTATGGAAGCCTATATTTAGCATGCTAAAATTTGCTCCAAAGGGATTGATCTATCCACAGAAAAATAGCAGCTCATGATTGGAAAAGGTAAAAACACATGGTTTATGAACTAGGGTTCTTCAGGGTTTCTGCTACCACAGTCATTTTAGAAGCAGCAGAAAGGCTGGTGAGAATTTTCACCTTCAGTTAGTAAAGAAAATTGCTTGATCAATCATTAGACATGCAACTGTTCAGAAAAGTTGCTCTGCTGATGACAGCATTTCTTGCTGCTTCTTCCTCTGAGAAACATGCATGTATGAAAGCAAGTGGCTTGTTTATTACTTACATGCTAAATAGTCCATTTTCACGATTTTCCTTCCCTTTGACACGGTGGTCTAACTTTTCCAGATAGGCTAACTAGCCTAACAGCCTAAATATGACTGTTGTTGAGGTAATTTTCAAATACAAATCAAAAAGACAACTTTGAATCAAATATTATCTTCTCTGCTCTAGATAACTAGGTAGAAATAATCCACTTGCTCAATGAGGTGAACAATTTTGAAACATTTTAAGTGATTTTAAGTGAGTTTCTTTATTCCTACTTATTTTTACATGTCTGAATAATGGTTTGGAAAAAAAATGTAAGGGAAACTATAAATTTGCCATTCAGGAATTCAAGACTAAGTCCCACATCTGGAAGTAACCTATGATTCATTTCAGGCCAGGGACTGACTGACTAGGGGACAGCTCTGCAACAAGACTTCCAACTTGAATGTGCATCAGCAGTGTAGTGTGCCTTCTGGACAATGCCATTTAATTACTTACTGTGATGTATTAGGAAAAGCATAGCCATCAGGGCTATGAAAAGATTATTTGCCTCAGCACAGGTGAGGTTGCATCTAGAAAAAAGTCTTGGGTTGAGCTCTGCAGTACAAGAGAGACAATAATGGAGTGAATACAGTTAACAATCACTATGATACTTAAGGTGCTGGAGCACATGATAAATGAGGAGAGGCTGAGGATGACTAGTTTGTTCATCTTGGAGAAGCCTGTGGGAGATATAATTACTATCTTCTAATATCTGCAGGGGGGAGGAGAAAAAGGAGTCATCAAACTCTTCTGAAAACAACACAGTGAGAGAGGCAGCAGGAACAGGTTGCATTAAGGAAAATTCTGATAGGACATAAGGAAAAATTTCTCCTCCTGAGGGTGGTTAAGCACTAGACAAGGTACCCAGAGAGTCTGCAGAAGCTAGATTCTGTGAGATGTTCACAATTCACCTGAACAGCCTGATCTGGCTTTGGAGCTAATCCTGCTGTGAGCAAGGGTTTGGAGTAGACAATTCCAGAGCAGAAACTGCCAGAAGTCCCTTCCCACCTAAATATTTGTATAATTACAACTAGATTAAATTTCCTTCCCCCCACCTTGAATCTTGTCTCTAAACCATTTATTTTTTCCAGGTAACAAAAGCCCAATTTTGAAAATGGTTAAAAGTGATAATTTCAGTAAAGAAACATTTAACATATTTTGATTAAAAATATAATGAAGACTATCAAAGTGCCACTTGCCTGGTACTTCTATGCTCTAAAATACTATTGCTAATCTGTAGTGAAGTTCCAGTCAAAGGAGGAAGAGGGAGAAACTCCCTGCTTTTCTGTCCTTTCTACCTTTCAAAAGAGGAATTAATCTCAGCTCATGCCTCACTAGATTTATTCTCATTCTTCTCAGACATGTTTGATTGATTATGTTACTCACCAATTATTCATATTAAGATGACTCAAGCAATGGGGTTCCATCACTTCTCTTAGAAGCACATACCAGTATAAAGCCTTCTTATTGTTTCATTAAAGCAATTCTTAAAGCAATCCTTAAAGCCTGAAGGTTGGTCACTAATTATGATTTCAGTTTGACTGTCAAATAGCCTTTCCGGATTTTGACACTATCATTCCATGTATGTTTGTTTAAATACTGTAACAATGTCATAGTATTTAAACAACAACAGAACTTCAGGCCCCCAAAGTTGCACAGCCCAGCCTTGCTTTTATTTGAACAGAGGATCTACTCCCTTTGGTAGAAAAGCTGTATCTTTCTACACAGCACTTCAGTGGTGGTCTCAGAAGTGGTGCAACTTCATTTACCTATCCCTTACCCAAACAGCCACCTCATGCTATCCAGCTGGGACTGGCTTGGCTGATGGTTTAGGTAAGAACAGTTCTACCAGTTGTGTTAGCAGACTATAAAAGATAATGCAATTTTGCCTAGGACACAGAGCTGAGCAGGATGGATTTTGCTGGGAGAAGAGCAGCAGGATAACTATATTGATTATTGCAGTGTTTTAATTTGTCTTTTTTATTTATTTATTTATTTTCTTCCTCCTCTGTCCCCCCCTAAAGATTTGGTGATACTGTCCCTGAGAAAACAAGCCCAACATTGAAATGGCAGCAAATCTGATGCCTGATGGAAAAGGTACCAGATACAGACAGATGGATGTGAACTTCTCAGGACTGAAAAAACTTGAGAGTTTCACAGAAGTCCACTCACTTTGCACAAAACATGTATTTCTTTCTTCCCACTGGGCTGGGAAGACTGTATGGATGAAGTTGCCTCCATGCTAAAGAGGCAGAAAAAACATCCAGGGCAACATATGTGGGTAGATTCAATGGCTTGTTGGCCTGAATAGGAAACGTGTTTACACAAATTTCTACAAATGCAAAGACAGATGCAAAAAATATGAAGATTAAGAATTATCCTAATCCTAATAAATCTACCTAAATTTGCTAACCATCCAGAAAGAAATACTGTATCAGTTTCTATGCAAAGACTCAAAATTTAGGTTTTGAGGTGATTTATTTTTTGGAAGTAGATGTAATGCATTTGGTCTGAGACAGGAACAATAATCTAGTCTATTTTATGTTTAACACTAAAATCTTCAAAGAATTTGCTGAACTGAGAAATTTCTGGCATGACTCAGCACAAAAAGGCCTACCTCAGATGACTACTTCAAATGCTTCTCTAACCTCGAAACTCTCAATCTTGATTTTTACTCCACGATCCTAGACAGTTCTGTGGTGAGGGTACGATAGCCATTCTGATGCAGTGAAACTAAATGACCACAAGGTAGCAGCAGAGGTCTTAGTGGAAAACAGGAAGGGTTTGAGGAAATTCATCTCTGCCTGAACTTGAGATACGAAGACTTGCTCAGTATATTTCTGTTGAGAGAAGATATATGTGTGGCAACCTCAATTAAATACAAACCATTTGAGCTAGGTTTTATTTCACACTGCTACAAACATTCATCTCAGGGTGGTGGGTGGGTACCCGGGGAACAATTGGTCTTGCTATTAAAGACTGAGGCAAAGGAGGCATTATGTACCTCAGCCTTTTCCTCATCCTTTGTCAGTATGTCTCCCCGTACATCCAACAAAGGATAGAGATTCTCCTTAGTCCTCTTGTTGCTAATGTATTTATAGGAACATTTTTTATTGTCTTTTATGGCAGTAGCCAGATTAAGTTCTAGTTGGGCTTTGACCCTCCTGATTTTCTCCCTGCATAACGTCACAACATCCTTGTAGTCCCCCTGAGTTGCCTGCCCCTTCTTCTAAATGCCATAAACTTTCCTTTTTTTTTTCCTAAGTTCCAGCCAAAGTTCTCTGTTCAGGCAGGCCAGTCCTCTTCCCCACTGGCTGGCCTTTTGGCCCATGGGGACAGCCTGCTCCTGCACCTTTAAGATTTCCTTCTTGAAGAGTGCCCAGCCTTCCTGGACTCCTTTGCCTTTCAGGACTGCCCCCAAGGGACTCTGCCAACCAGGCTCCTGAACAGGCCAAAGTCTGCTCTCCAGAAGTCCAAGGTAGCAGTTCTGCTGACTCCCCTCATTATTTCTCCGAGAATTGAAAACTATAATTTCATGATCACTATGCCCAAGACAGCCTCCAACTGTCACATCACCCACAAGTCCTTCTCTGTTCACAAACAACAGGCCCAGCAGGGCGCCTTCCCTAGTTGGCTCACTCACTAACTGTGTCAGGAAGTTATCGTCCACACACTCTAGGAACCTCCTGGACTACTTCCTCTCCACTGTATTGTATTTCCAGCAGATGTCTAGTAAGTTTAAGTCCTCCATGAGAACAAGGGCTAGTGATTGTGAGACTTCTCCCAGCTCCTTATAGAATATTTCATCTGCTTCTTCATTCTGGTTGGTTGGTCTATAACAGCATCCCACCATGACCCCTACCTTGTTGGTCTTCCCCCTGATTCTTACCTATAAATACTCAACCCTTCAACCGAATGCTAGAACGCATTGGCGTGCCCCCCCCCAGGCTTATCTCTAGCAAGCCTGTTTTTACCCTTTCCCCATTCAAATCTAGTTTAAAGCTCTTTCAATGAGTCCTGCTAACTCCTGTGCAAAGATCCTTTTCCCTCTCAAATATTCAAATCAATGCCAGGAACTTGAAACCCACTGCATTCTGCCTTTCAGTGGGGATACAAAACAATCTTCAAAATGCATCATGGCTCTGAACACAGGCTGTCCTAGGACACAGTCCTAGAACACAGTCCTAGGACTTCCACATGTCCATTCAGTGTGTACTGTGATTCCAAACAGCCGAATTGTTAAGCTGACAGCAAATACAGCTGTTTTTCTCTCTGAGTAACTGAAAATGTTATCCTACTAGACAATTTTAAACTGACGTCACTGCTGTGTCTTCCAGCTTATTTACCTGAGCTGGCTTTAAATGCAACCAAGGCAGACATCACTACAGGTGCAAAAGCCTGCTCAAAAAGCCAAGTAAATTCTAGGCAACTAACCCACCACAAACATTCCTACATAAAATGTTTCCCACAGGGAGTTTCTTCACTCTTTCTTGTTCTATTGTCTTTCTTATTCTTGATCTACTACATATCAAGGCTGATGCAGCATTTAGTCCTTTGTTTACAAAAAAAAATGAAACGGCTAACTTCTCCAAAAGCCAGCACAATTAGTTAACTTACACCTTGAAATACAGGAGCGAAAAGATGGGCTTTTACCACTACAGATGTGAAAACATTTTGAAGGATTTTGAAATACTCAGAAAAATAAGCTGATTGAGAAATTCTACACTAATTGTCTTAGCCCCAGCCACTGAAAGTCCAGATGGTATTATAATCCACTAGCCAATATCCAGAAATAGTCAGGGCAGAGGCCTGTGATGATGTGTATTTCAACCAGATGTGTACTGTGCAACTATTTATTGCACAATATACTCTCTGAGCAGAGACGAGAAATTTTTCACTTGATTTATTCTTTTTTTAATACATAGGTTATATTTGGTGCCATCTTATAGGAAGTAATTTCATATGTGATTATCAAGCCAGCGAAGTACACATAAATAATTCAAAGAATAAAAATACAAGCAAAACTTCTTGTATGACTGAAAATCTATGGTCATACAAGAGTTAACACACCAGCTAAGAAACTAAACTTCGGTTTGATCTGGTGTCAGATGTCTTCTATAGAATTTTAGATTAGGTGTAAAATAGATGTAGAGAAGATAGATTTCTAGATTGTCATTAACCTTTGTCACTTCAGCAAATGGAAGTCAAGGTGAGATTCTTCTGTCCACATAGATGTCTGGTTTAGAGTTAAATGAACTGTGCTCCATTTTATAAGACAAGGAAGGATACACTGCAGTGGTAATACAAAGAGCAAAACAGTTTCAGCTGCAACGTACAAAGAACAGTTTAATGAGGCATGGGCATTTTTCTTAGCCACTTTATAGCTCTCCAGCTGAGTAGCATAGCATTGACAGCTGACTCAAAATATTTTCCACCTCTGGTTTTAGCAAGGGAAGATGGAAGGACAAGGACTAAATAGGCTTTATCTGTCTATTACCATTTTGGCAGAAGGTGATGCTCTTACATAAGTTGTGATCTTGGTTAAGTGTAGCTGTTCCTGCCTTCCTTTTTTCTCCCTACCCTTCTCTTCCAATCCTGTTCTCACCTAAACCGATTTTACATTCACTGCTTGTTTGAAATAAAGGGGAGTATTAGAATTTAAGGCCAGAAGCAACCCTAAAATCATCTAGTCTGACCTTCCATATATCTTAGACACTTATAATTCTCCACATATCAGGAATTTGGGTAAATATGTCTAGTTAGAGCTTGTCTTCCAGCAAGTATTGGAGATGAAAAATTTACCAATTCTTGAGGAAATTTGTTCCCCAGTTAATCAATGTCACTGTTACAGAAAATATAACTTCATGCGTTTAAAATTAACATTGGCTTAAGCTCCGAGCCACCACTTCTTGTTATGTCATTCTCAACTACTTTACAAAACTGTTGCAAACCTGGCATTTTCTCCTTATGAAGGTACTTACACTTTTAAGGTGGCACTTCTCATTTTTGTTTTTATATACATGTACAGACTGTACTTTGAAGCTTCTCAATATCAGGCATGTTTCTCCGATCATTGATTCATTTTTAGGGTTCCCTTTAACAAGTTTTTTAACTTTTCAGATGCTTTAACAATTTCCATATTAATTAACAATTTACATTCTTTCTCTTGCATAATGCTTTCAATATGCATGCCAAGAGATTGCAGTAGTGTTTTTTTACAGTTTCACATTGACTGTCATGTTGATTTCTTTGTCCTCTACTATCCCAAAATGGTTTTCAGTGGCTTCTTCCCACACCCAGTCTGTTGCTATATATAGCTTTCTTCCTTAATAGCTATATAACTTTGGTTAAAATCTTTTTGCTGATCTCCATGTTATCAGTTTCACACTAGGCTTGCAATGAAACCTGAAAGAGAATGCTGGAGCAAAAGAATATGGTCTCATTTCCCATTCTCCCATCTTCCCAACAGACTAACTAAACAATAATTACAGCAATGCCCTGGACCTAAAGGGTTCATGCACAGATACTGTCTGCTGCCTTCTTATCTTACCTCCTGCTACAAACAAGCACTGTCCTAGAATTTTTGTATTCTTGTACACAACCCATTCCCCCCCACAGTACAAAGCCAGACTAGAAATGCTTCTCTGTCCCTCTGGAATAAAACAACTGAGTCTAAAGAATAGCATTTAGTGTCTGCTCTCAATTAGGAGCCCTGTAATCTATGTGCCTATGCGTTCAATTATGGTATTAATATATAGGTTTAATTCCTTCTTCTTTCGGTAGGTCACTATAGAGACCAAGTTGAATTTTAAGCCTTTTTCTTCCTCTTTTATAGAGGCTTTGCAACAGAGGCTGGAAAGGTTTAAACACTCCTGAAAACAGTGGCATTTCTTGAGCTTGAATAACTTCAGTTATTTAATTACACCCAAGGCAAACAGGGCAACCAATGGAACTGATGTGCCTGAAGTTCTGTTTGTTGATGCCATTTTGTTTAGCCAATGGAAAAATATTTCCGTGGGGCTGTGGCAAATCTTCCTAAGAAAGGAAGAAAGACGGGTGGAAGACAGGGAGAAAGGCAAGAACAAAAAAGGCTTTGAAAACTGATCATTAGAACAAACGCTGCTTTGGTGATATGTCTGTTAAATAATTTTGCTTGTTTGTTTTCACAAACACCAATGGACTTCTGGACATCATCTAGTCCACCCCCCCCTGCTAAAGCAGCATCACCTAGACCATGTGGCATAGGATTGCATCCAGGTGGGTTTTGAATATCTCCAGAGAGGGAGAATCCACAACCTCTCTGGGCAGCCTATTCCAGTACTCAGTCACCCTCAAAGTGAAGAAGTTTTTTCTCATGCTCAGGTGGAACTTGCTGTATTCCAGTTTGTGCCCATTGCCCCTTGTTCCATCACTGGGCACCATTAAGAAGAGTCTAGCCCCTTCCTCTAGACATCCACCCTTTAGATATTTATAAGTGCTGATAAGATCCCCTCTCAATCTTCTCTTCTCCAGGCTAAACAATCCCAGTTCTCTCAACCTTTCCTCAAAAGAGAGATGCACAAGTCCCCTAATCATCTTTGTAGCCCTCCGACAGACTCTCTCCAGTAGTTCCCTACCTTTCTTCAACTGGGAAGCCCAGAACTGGACACAGTGCTCCAGATGTGGCCTCACCAGGGCAGAGTAGAGGGGGAGGATAACCTCCCTCGACCTGCTGGCCATGCTATTCTTAATGCACCCCAGGAACCCATTGGCCTTCTTGGCCACAAGGGCACACTGCTGGCTTATGGAGAACTTGTTGTCCACCAGGACTCACAGGTCCTTCTCCACAGAGCTGTTTTCCAGCAGATCAACCCCTAACCTGTACTGGTGCCTGGGTTATTCTTCACTAGGTGCAGGACCCGACACTTGCCCTCATTGAATTTCATATGGTTCCTCTTTGCCCAGTTCTCTAGTCTGTCAAGATCTCGCTGAATGTCAGCACAACTTTCTCACGTGTGAGCCATTTCTCCCAGTTTTTTATTATCAGCAAACTTGCTGAGGGTACACTCTGTCCCCTCGTCCAGGTCATTGATGAATATGTTGAATAAGACTGGACCAAGCACTGACCCTTCGGGCACACCACTAGATACAGGCTTCCAACTAGACTCTGTGCCGCTTATCACAACCCTCTGAGCTCTGCCATTCAGCCAGTTCTCAAGCCACCTCACTGTCCACTCATCCAACTTCCTAAGCTTGCTTATGAGGATGTTATGAGAGACAGTGTCAAAAGCCTTGTGGAAGTCAAGGTAGACAACATCTACTGCTCTCCCTTCGTCCACGCAGCTGGTCATGCCATCATAGAAGGCTATCACATTGGTCAGGCATGATTTCCCCCTGGTGAATCCATGTTGACCACTCCCAATAACCACCTTCTCCTCCACTTGCTTATTGATAACCCTCAGAATAAGCTGTTCCATCACCTTTTAATGGATGGAGGTGAGACTGACTGGCCTGTAGTTTCCTGGGTCCTCCTTCTAGCCCTTTGTGAAGGCCAGAGTGACATTGGCTTTCCTCCAGTCCTCAGGCACTTCTTCTGTTTTCCATGACATTTCAAAGGTGATTGAGAGAGGCCTAGCAATAACATCTGCCAGCTCCCTGAGCACTCGTGGGTGCATCCCATCAGGATCCATGGATTTGTGGATGTCGAGTTTGCCTAGGTGTTCTCGAACTTGATCCTCCTTGACCAAGAGAAGGTCTTCTTTTTGCAAGACTTTCTCTTCTACCTCCAGGGTCTGGGTTTCCTGAGGGCCAGCCTTAGCAGTAACAACTGAAGCAAAGGTGGCATTCAGTAACTCTGCCTTCTCTGTATCTTCCATCACCAAGGCACCCACTTCTTTCAACAGCAGGCACACGTTTTCCCTAGGCTTTCTTTTGCTGCTGATATATTTGAAAAAGCCCTTATTGTTGTCCTTGACATCTCTTGCCAGTGTTAATTCCAAGTGGGCCTTAGCCTTCCTTCTTGCATCCCTACATTCTCTGACTGCACCCCTATATTCCTCCCAAGTGGCCTTTCCCTTTTTCCGCATTCTGTAAACTTTCTTCTTCCCTTTGAGTTTTCCCAGGAGCTCCTTGCTCCTCCATGCCGGTCTCCTTCCTCCTTTGGTTGATTTCCTATTCTTTGGGATGCACTGATCTTGAGCTCAGAGGAAGTGGTGATTGAATATTAGGCCCCCATGGGATTCTCCCAAGCAGGTCTTTGAAAAGGCCAAAATTAGCTTTCCTGAAGTCCAGGGTTGTAATCCTACTTATTGCCCTGCTCCTTCCATGCAGGATCCTGAATTCCACCATCTCATGGTCACTGCAGCCAAGGCTGCCCCCAACCTTCACATCCTCAACCAATCCTTCTTTGTTTTTTAGTACAAGGTCCAGCAGCACTCCTCCCCTCATGGCCTTCTCCACCACCTGTGTCAAAAAGTTACCATCAATGCTCTGCAGGAACCTCCTGGACTGTGCGTGCCTGGCTGTGTTGTCTTTCCAGCAAATATCAGGGTGGTTGAAGTCCCCCATGAGGACTAGGGCCTGTGAGCGTGAGGCTACTTCCAGCTGTCTGTAGATGGCCTCATTGACTTCCTCATCCTGATCAGGTGGCCTGTAGTAAACACCCACAACTGTATCACCCGTATTAGCCTTCCCCTTAATCCTTACCCATAAGCTCTCAACTTGTTCTTCATCCACCCCTATGCAGAGCACGATACATTACAGTTGTTCTCTCATATAAAGAGCAACTCCACCATCTCACCTTGCTGGCCTGTCTTTCCTAAAAAGTACGTAGCCATCCATGACAGCATTCTAGTCATGCAAGCTATCCCACCATGTCTCTGTAACTGCAATGAGATCATGGCCCTGCAACTGCACACAGACCTCTAGTTCTTCCTGTTTATTCCCCATGCTGTGTGCATTGGTGTACAGGCATTTCAGAGAGGTAATCGGGCATGGAGGTTTTCCTGGAGGGGTGCAAGAGGGTCCACCATAGCCACACACACCCTTGAGGTGGTTGGCTTTCTGGTTCTCATCTTGAGAGGCAGCTAAGGAACATTTGTCACTGCTCTGGTTAATCTGGCTTATTCCCCAGTTGGATGCAATGGCATGAGCTTTGCCACTTTGGACCCCACCCCGAGTCCTTCAGTTTAAAGCCCGCTTCACCAAGTTGGCCAGCCTGCTGCCAAAGATCCCATTGCCTCTTCTAGACAGGTGGATCCCATTCCTCCCTAAAAGATTATGGTCATCAAAGAATGTCCCATAGTTCTAAAAGCCAGAACTCTCATGACAGCACCAGCCATGTAGCCAGGAGTTGATATGCATTATACATCTTTTTCTGGCTGCCCCCTTTCCACCAACTGGTAGAATGAAGGAAAAGGTAGCTTGTTCACCAATGTTTTTCACTTGCACCCCCAGGGCTTTATAGTCTTTCTTGATTCTACCCAGGTTCCATCTTGCAGTGTCGTTCATGCCCACATGAAAGAGTAGCAGTGGATGCTAGCCTGTGCTTTTGACAAGTTGTGGCACCCTCTCAGCAACATCTCAGATCTTGGCTCCTGGAAGGCAGCACACCTCTTGTGACTCTCCGTCAGGTTGGCAGATGGGTGCCTCAGTGCCCCTTAACAGAGAGTCACCAACTACAAGTACTCATCCTTTCTTTTTATGGTATCCACTGTGTGCTGCTGGTACAGTTTCTGCTTGCAGACTTTGCTCATGGGTGTCTATAGCTGTTAAAGCTTCATATCTGTTTTTGGTTGTGACACTGGATGGTGGAGACTGAAGCAGAGTCCTGCTTTTGTGGGTCACCAGGGTCCAAGGTACCTCATTCTCAGTGGTGCCCACTACAGGTACTTGGTTATGAAACCACCTATCTATCTCCATCTCAGCCCCTGTAATACTGCGTAGCCTTTTTTACTGTTTCCTGCAACTCAGCCACCTGACACAACAGATAATCAACCTGCACGCATCTTGTGCAGGGTACTTACCTTTTTACCAGAAGAGGGGTCTGGGCACTCACTGCAACCTATCACCTGTACTGAAGTCTCCTTCCTTACCATTTCTGTCTGGGTGGATGCATCAGACATCTCAGAGGAGATGTTCTCTGTCAGAACGCCGGCTTTAGCTCTGAGGCGAGTGCCCACCATTTTGGCAGAGACCTAGACCACTTCCCTGGGCTGTGGACCTACAAGCGGATTACAGGGCCCTCCCTGCGCGCCCTCCTGCACAAACTGACGTGCTGTAGCCTGTTTGCAGTGCTCCCTAGGGCCGTTTAAATCTCCCGCGGTTGCTCCTGGCAACGCCCAAGCAACGTCAGCCTCGCTCAGGTCACGTTAGACTCGCTCGCGAGAGCTGCCCGCCCCTGGCGGGTCTCTCCGCTTTTCCGCGGCTTTCCCTGACTATGGGAACCCCCCGTCTGCTTTGATCTAGCGCTCGGCCACAGAACTTGCCGTTGCTGCCGCTGCGTTCCTTGCCGACTGGCAAAGTAGAATATATATCCCTTCTACATACCATCATAATATCTTCACATGGGGAAACTCATACATACAGAGGCATATGATGTGCCTAAAGCTATAGACATATCTATTGCATGTGTTAGAACTTTACCTAATTTCTAATTTCAGCACAGTGCTGCTCCAATAACCTGCCCAGGTTATGCCTCTTCAGCTCCAAGGGCATACAATTATTCAGAATCAGAACTTGCATGATAAAAATACGACTGATTTTTTGTGACACTGTCTCAAAATCAGCTTGGGAGTGTTTTCTTTTAGACTTGATTCTTAGGAATCAAATCAGTTAAGTAGTTTGAAGAGCCGTGGGTAGGAGAGGAGCTCAGCATAGGACTTTTTCCTGGAGCAATTTCCTACTTTCATTTTTGTATCTGTAACTCAGACCAGGAATACGGCAATTCCAGAATGATAAAACAACAGATTGATGGATATTTTCTTAATTTGTTCCCATTCCTTATCACTACCCCTTGCTACAGATCATCTCTCAGCAGAGAACTGAAGCCAGCACGATCTTATTTTATAGCTATGATATGCTATTGCTACAATGCTGTTCAGCAAACGCTCTGGGTGCACATAGGTCATAAACAAAGGCATTTTGTGACTTCACAAAGATGTAGATCTGCTTCAGATACTCTGAATAACATGAGGCATTTGAACTCAGTGGAGTGCCTGATGGCAGTCCAAAATTAGCTGCTTTTCTGGAATTTTTGCTCTACGCTTTCTTCTCTGGCATAGCACAATCCTGCTATTGTTCCATCTGAAAGGAGAATCACTCGTGAGGGACAGTGAAATCTACAAATGACCAGGTAGCATAGAATAGGACTGAGTCACATCATGTACCAACTCTCAATCACCTTCATCCTCTCACACTACACTCAGCAATGTCCTTGAACAAAGACTTGGTCCTTTCCACAACACACTGGATTTAGACAAAACCTGAGCAAGTTACAGGTCTCTGTAGCTCTGGGCAGAACATTTTCTTTTAGGTGCTCAGGTTACCCTTGAAAAGCACCCTGGGAATTTGACATGAAATACACTGTGAAAATTATGTGTTCTCTTTTCAAATAAGCTTGTCTTTCTTCCAGTAAGCTTGTTGTCACATCAATAGAATGATGCATCAAAAAGCCCCAGCTCCTAGTTTGTGTCTGACCTTGGACACAAAAAGGAATACAGGCCCCCTTTTTCATTTCTACTATGCTGCAGGCACACATGCTGTGCTCCTCATCGTCACCAGGCCAATCACAGGGTTCAAGAGCAATTTAACTGGATCATGTGGCTCCTACCTCAGAGGACTTACTAGATATCTTAAATGTACCAGTAGCATGACGTTATCAGCTATTTCTGCTGCTCCACTGAGATCACTGGTGACTCTGTGACCTCTTGAAACCCCGATTCCCCAGACCATCAAAAGTTTTAGCAGAGACTCTTTGGATCCATCCTAGCTGACATTCAGATGGGATTTCTGTGAATCCTTCAAGTATTCACAGAATAGATCGCTCATAGATGTCACCCTAGTTGCAACTGTCCTGGAATTTACAGACTTCTATATGGATGATCCATTTGACTGAACATCAAAACAAAACAAAAATAAAAATAGGAAGACAGAAGTCTATATTACAGACAATTTTATATTTATGCTTCCTTTCAGAGAACAGAAGTTTATAAAACTTCCAAAGTTCCTGATTAAACTATAATAATACACAGATAAAATATATTTGATTTCAGATAGATTAAATATATATCTAAAGTATCTTTTGCATAAAATTAAGACCTCCATCAAACTTGTTCTGTTGATATAGAGGAATAAATAAAACTTGCTTATAGTTTTTCTAATCACAATGACATTCACCATTTTCATAACAAAAAATACTACAAGTGATTCTCTAACACTGGCATTATTTCCAACAGCAGCTGTTCTCTGGAAAGTGGTCCTGCAAAGTCCATGCAGTTTCTAATCAGGAACAATTTAAACATATATATGCTGACAGCTGAAGATATATCTTACACAAGATTTCAAAACTAACAACAAGTAATTTCAGCACATCTGTTTCTGATCAAAATACATAATCTCTTGATATATTAATAGTTCCTGTTAGCCTTTCTGTTCCTCACTTTGAATATGGTGGCTTGGTTGGCATGAAATTAAGCAAACCAAACTACACTCTTTCCCCTGTTGTTCCTTTCCTTGTTTTGCTCCCCCAAACGTACTTACATGTAATTTAGGAATTCTCCATACGAAGCACTTGATTAGAATTACTGTCTTAGTAAACTCTTAGTAACAGCTGTTCTGCAAGAATCCAAATAAATATTCTACTCCAGAACAACACAGATCTTTTTCCAGAATAAATCAATATTGTGCTTTGGAACTGTACATTCTTTTGTAAGAAAAGGTAATATTAAATGATTACAGTCTTTCAGGAATAAGTGCCAAGCAGATTATCCATTAGTATGTTAGTCATATTTGCTCAATGGACAAGCTGTTATTTCATCCTTTTGGCTCCTAAGGAACAAAGTAACAAGACAGGTAGTATCTACTTGCTTTTTTACCATCCTCATCTCCAGCTCAGCATAAATCAGAATTGCCGGCACACTAAGGACTTGGGGTTACTGGTGGATAAAAAGCTGGACGTGACCTGGCAATGTGTGGTTGCAGCCCAGAAAGCCCAGGGTATCCTGAGCTGCATCAAAAGCAGTGTGACCAGCAAGTCGAGGGAGGTGATTCTGCCCCTCTACTCCACTCTGGTGAGACCCCACCTGGAGTACTGCGTCCAGCTCTGATGTAACCACTACACTCTACTGTCAGATTCCAGAGAGAAAATTAGCCTCTCTGGTTTCAAACACCACAGACACAGTCCAAGTTTAAAACCATTTAAATAATAGTTTATTATTTCAGATCTATTCAATGAAAACAATTTTAAGGAACAATACTGAATATCCCTCTGCTATGGTCATTAAAGTTAAAAACTTGGAAAGTTCCAAATAAAACTCATGATCTTTCCTTACTAGACCGGAGTTCTTTTCCAAACTACAACTAGTGCAGCTAGGCTGGAAACATAATATCTACTACTCTATCTGTTCCAGGTATAGTAACTGAGGAGATAAGGATTTCCTTTTGCCTGGAAGATAGTCTCACCTCCAATATATCTCGGTTTTAAAAGTCTTAGGTGTTGAGTTCTTTGAGAAATGTGCTAAAGGCAAAGGACCTTCATTAGAAGGGATGTAGATTGTATGACATTATATGGTGTCTATAACTCTTTAAATACTATGTTTTTTCCCCAGAAGATGGAGCTTTGTGAAGCACTTGAACACTAAACTTCTGATGCATAAATGCAACAAAGAAGTGGATATGTTTCAGATCCTAATCAGGTTATTTTTATTAAAGAAAACATATGTGAACATACAAAATATCTATGGAGTAAATGACTGTCAAAACAAACTGTAACACACTTGAGATATTTGATTTGGTACACTGGAGAGTTCATTGTTTTTTAAGAATAAACCTTAGTTTAGGTTAAGATTGGGACCTAATACTCCTGAAATTAGGACTCATCTTAATTTTGGCCACGGGGTACTTCTAGAGAAAAGTTGTTGGAATATCACCACAAGATAAGTAGTTCTGCAAATGAAGAGAAAAGATTTGCAGTTATCTGTGATATCCATTTATAGAACCTCTTGAATAGAGTAGTGCTGAGGCACATCAAACTTCTTGAAATCTATCAGAACTAAAATATCCTGCATATCTTAATATTGATACTTGGGTTTACTCCGCTTAAGCTAATGGAATTGAGGATTTGTTGGAGATGGTTTTGTAATTTTTGGCAAATAATTTATTTGCAGGAAAATGCAGTTTGTGTTACCTTGAGCCTTTTAAGGTATTTGCAACTAATTTTATAAATAAACAGAAATATCACACATAAAATTTAAAAGAAAATGAAAACAATACCTTATTGTGTCTTCTGATTTAGTCACCTACTCTGTGGCAGCACTGAATTTAAAACTATGTAGTATATGATTCAGAGCATGATTTGAAAGTCTCAGGAAATGGCTATGACCAGAGTCCTATCAGGTATTCTATATTAAACTGCTGTCCGTATCTCCAGGTGGAAGATTGTTTCTCTCTTTTTATACTAATTATAAGGGAATGTTAAAAAGATGGAGAACTGCTAATTCTGAAAAAATCCTATAGTTCAGTAATGTGAGCAGTCTCCTGCAAGACTCATCCCTACTTTTAATCAAAGATAATGAATATTAGAACCCAAGTTTCTTACATCACTGTTGCAGGCCATCTCCAGGCTGCTCATAAAGCTGTCCCTCAACTTTTGTTAAAAAAAGTAGACCTGATAAAGACACCTTTTTTGTAGAGTAGAAAAGAAAACTGTGTTTAAGTAGATTTTTTCCCCCATTTATGTCAATTCACTGAACTTACTATGCATGTCTGTTTACCTGTTGAAATCATCTACCAAAGGCCTTGGGAGTCTGGGGAAGTCATCACTGATTGGAAGCTGAAGCTACCGAACATTATTCCAATTTACAAGAAAGGCAGGAAGGAAGACCCAGGAAACTACACACCTGTCAGTCTAACCTCAGTACCCAGAAAATTATGGAGAAAATAATACTAAGTGCCATTGAAAGACATTTAAAGGACAATACAATCATCAGGCACAGTCACCATGAGTTCACAAAGGGAGAGTCCTGTCCAGCTAATCTGATATCCTTCTATGATAAGGTCACCTGCCCAGTGGGTGAAGGGAAGGAGGTGGATGTAGTTTGTCTGGATTTTAGTGAGGCTTTTGATACTGTCCTTCACAGCACCCTTCTGGACAAGTTGTCCGCCTGTGGGATAAGCAGGTAAATGGTGCGCTGTTTGAAGAACTGGCTGAAGGGCAGAGCTCAAACGGTTGTAGTGAATGAGGCTACATCTGGCTGGCAAGCGGTCACCAGCCGTGTTCCTCAGCATTTGATTCTGGGGGCAGTTCTGTTCAATGTATTTATCAGCTATCTGGATGCAGGAGTTGAATGCACCATGAGCAAGTCTGCTGATGATACCAAACTGTTGACTCTCTGGAGGGACAAGAGGCCTTGCAGAGAGATCTAGATAGATTGGAGCATTGGCTGAAAATTAATTAATGGCTGAAATTTAACAAGAACAAATGCTGGATTGTGCATCTTGGACGGAGGAATGCCGGACACAAGTATAAACTGGGAGAGGAGTGGCTGGAGAGCAGCCCTGCAGAAAGGGATCTGGGGGCGCTGGCTGACAGCAGCTCAATACGAGCCATCAGTGTGCCCTGGCAGCCAAGAGGGCAAACCCCATCCTGGGGTGCATCAAACACAGCATAACCAGTCAGTCAAAAGAGGTAATTATCCCGCTGTATTCAGTGTGGGTGTGGCATGCATTCAGTGTTGGTGCAGCCTCACCTTGAGTACTGTGTGCAGTTCTGTGCCTACAATTTAAGAAGGATGTAAAGGTCCTTGAATTCATCCAGAGGAGGGCAACAAAGATGGTGAAAGGGCTAGAAGGCATGGCATGTGAGGAGCGACCAAGGACACTGGGTTCATTTAGTTTGGAGAGAAGGAGTCTAAGCAGTGACTGCATTGCTCTCTACAGCTTCATGAGGAGGGGACATGGAGAGGGAGGTGCTGATCTCTTCTGCCTAGGATCCAGTGATAGGACATGTGAGAATAGTTCAAAGCTGAGCCAGAGGTCATTCAGAATTGACATTAGGAGACGTTTCTTTACCAAGAGGGTGGTCAGACACTAGAACAGGCTTCCTAGAGAGGTGATTGATGCCCCAAGCCTGTCAGTGTTGAAGAGGCATTTGGACAATGCCCTTACTAACATGCTTTAACTTTTGGTCAGCCCTGAAGTGGTCAGGCAGTTGGGCTAGATGATCATTGTAGGTCCTTTCCAACTAGAACTATAGTATTCTATTCTATTCTAATTTAAAAAGAAAATCAAACTGAATTTCAAACATGAAAAAACCCCTCCTTCAACTCTTTATGTAGCTTCATAAGACAACAGATGAGGAGGTGAATACTGGTCAAAAGGTCATCTGTTCTTGAACCCACTTGGACAGACTAACTGAGGTCAATGGGGTTGGACAGTGTCAGTGAGAGTAGGATTTAGCTCATAAAAATGCAACGGCTGTGGGCTGTTTCTGTTACATAATAAAAATTTAGGTAAACCTGTTAGAAAAAGTCACTCTTAAAAATACAGTCATTTACGGTAATGACTACTTTCCTAATACTCTATTACCAGTGCTGCATTCCTCAACATGTTATCTATGTAATCATCTAAAAGAATGTTCCAGACAGTTCTACATGAAATTCCAGTTCCTGCTAGGCAGTGGGGTGCTTTTTACGTATCCGAATAAACAACGTTGGTGTAACATGAAACATGAATGCACCACTGATAGCACTTGGCCTTGCCCACATCAAGAATGCATGTATTGTTGAAAAATGTTACGTATTTTCTAAGGATATATACATAACCTAATGATATATAATAATTTTAAAATGCATAATCAAAATATGTATAATAATTTCAAGAAATAAAAACCTTTAGAAGGAAGATCAACTCAGTCATATTTCTAATGCAACCAAGAATTACAATGTGTTACCCCTTATGATATAGTCAATGTTTTTAATCAACATTGACCTACTGGGAGGCATGAGTTAACCAAAAGGGTAGCTCTGCCCTGCAGATCATAAGGTTGAAAATGGGGAGACATAATACATGTTATTCAAAGTCACAATTAAAATTCAGAGTTACCTCATGCTTGTTATGATTTCCCTTTCTAATGTGTGAAACTAGGGTAACATAGCCTTGACCATACTGTGACATGATGGCTGCTAACTTGGTGTTCTATAAGAGAATATGGCCAGCGGACATATATGATGTTGAAAGATGCCAGTGGTTTTTTAAATGCTAATATCAGGATCAGATCCACTCATGAAGTACATAAGGCAGTTAAGTGTACCTGTTGGGCGGGGGGGGCTGTATCCTGTAAAGTAGTATAACAGTATAACAGCATTGATGGTGAGAGAATCTGCAGTACATTTAACTGTCTCTATCCTGGTAGAGCTTCACCTTGAGAATGCCATTAAACAAGTCTCTTGCATGTCCAACTGCATACGGAAGATTTATGCTACTAGCCATGGTAGGAAAGTAATCTACCTCAAAATAACCCCCAAACTCTAGATTCTCTAAACTTTATTTTTTTGATTGTGCTATGCTTTTTACCTCACTGTATCCTGTTGCAGAAGTAAATTACACTTTCTGAAAAAGCACTTTTTTTTTAGTTGGCAACATCTCTTATTTCTTCCATTATATGAAGGACAGGATCAGCCTCCTCTTTCTCATTCATTGTTTTAGGAAATCTTCTCTTTATGCACATATCCTCCCACTTACTAATCTTTCTAAACCATACAGTTTCAACTCTGTCTCATATCATAATTTCTTCATGCTTTAAATAAGTTTTTGTAGCCATTCTTACATTCCCCTCATCTCTTTAAGATAGGATGACCAAGGCTGAACACACGATTCCAGCAGAAAGTTGTCTCACAGAATTGGACAGGAGCAAGTTTTCTGAAGGGTGTTGGCTCTGTGACTGTTCACTTCTCTCATTCAGCTTGTGGCTGCTTCTAGCCCTAAGCATTACAATATTATTGTTATTCTTTTCCTACTTTTAAATAGGCTAAAATTTTAAAAAGGAAGCATCTAACAAAATATTCTAACATCTCACCCCTTTCCTGTTTTCAGACATGTTCCATTAATTTCATTGTTTGCTTTGAACAGTTCATTAATTCACTGGTAGTGAACACTGGTAATAGAGCAGGAGGGCTTAGAGGAAAGGTTTCTAGTTGCTAACCTTCTAGTTACTGTACAATTACTGGCCCTCTGGATTTCAGTTCTCAAGCCAAGTTTTACTGCTTCATGTTCATGAATTCCTCAGGCACAAGCCATGATGATTAAGCCAAACAGAATTACAGTATGCACACGCTAAGACTTAATAGAATAAATAACTGATCAAGCCAGTACTGTGATTAACCTATTTGGCCACCCACAGGAAATAATCATCCATATTGCAGTACTCAGTTTCCCCAAATACCTTGCAAGAGCAGAGTCCACTACTATGCTACTATGTTAGCATCATGAAAATTTTTTACCCCAACAAAAGTTTTTTTCTCTTGCTCTATTCTGACCACTCAGCTATAGAGCAGCAGTTCACCTTGATCATCCCCTCCCTCTCCTAAATATCATTTAAGTAGCACTGATGCTATGGCCTATATGCAATGGATCCTGAAAATTAGTAAAAATCATGATTATTATATGTAGCTCCCTGCATATAAGGATGCAATACTTCTCAGATAGCTAAAACACAGAGGTACTAGTTTGCTACCCGTTCACCAAGCACCCTTCAATGTTGAAGTGGTAGTCCCTTTGTCAGCCTAGTTTCAGACTGTTTGGCTATCCCCCACTTCACTGGACATCACTGTCAGAAGGTGAGAATGTCAAAAGCATAGCAGCAGAGCAAGGTGGATCAGCATGCATGTTGTGTCTTGGGTTGCAGCTGCAACCCACAACAATTTTTTGGAGGGGGATGCTCAGCCCCACCCTTGTCTCTGCCCCTGGTAGGCATTCTCCTGTACCTCCTTGTCCCGGGGTTAATTCTTGTTCAGTTCACAACACATCAAGAACCCATCGAAGTTTCTAGTCTGGAACAATCTCACTTCTCTGCTCTGGCTCACAGCACAGCCACATTAGCATTAGTGCTGGTGCAAGGAAGGTGATGAAGTAGATGTAGAAAGTTTTGGACACAGGAGGAAGACCTGATTTCAGTGGCAGCCAAAGCACATAACATCAGCTTACTGATGTAACCACATAAATTCAGTCTCACTGAAGAGGCTATACAATTTCTCATTGGCTGACTTTCTTCCTCATAGGACTTTGCATGTGGATGGTGGAAGATTCCTGTGATCTCTGTTTTAATCTCCTCCACAGTTTTAAAATACTTTAAAAATTTGTCCCTCTCTACAAACATTTCAGCAGAGACATATCAGAGAGGATATGTAATAAACACGGGTGTGACGCGTCAAATTTCTGGTTGCAATTGGGCCAAAGGTCAGAGTATGGCTCCCTCAAGACCACAAACTATTAATGATGGCAAAAGACTCCTATGACCTGTTGTGCTTTCCCTGACAATTTGGAGCTGCTGAATGCTCAGTTGTCAAATCAGCTATACCATTGTGTTGTAGTGTCCTTTAGTTTGTCCTTAGCATCTTTGGAATGCCCATTTCTTAATACCCAATGATATATGAAAGGAAGAACTCTTTCCAAGCTGCCTGAAGACAGCAATTATTTTCTGCGTCCAAGTCTAGGGCAGAAAACAGGTAAACACCAGATGAGGACAGCAGACAAGGAAAAAACCCAAATCAAAAGGCAGAAAGGAACAGCAAGTCTTGGACATACTTTTTTTGCTGCAGTAGGTCAATTTCATCCTGGCACTTAGCCTGAGTTCTTTCACCCTGTAAGCAGTGCAAAAATGAGCTCCAGAGCCAGAGGAGCAACCCATGATCCTCAGGGAGGATCATCCCCGTGGTTCTGTGCCCTCCCCAGCTGAACTCAAACGGCCACCTCCATCTCTTTCTCCCTCTAATGTATGTCTGTAAATGGCACTTTGTATCCCTATTCCACCTGTGATAAGACAATCCAAGTGGGAAACAGGTGCTCCTGCAGAAAAGGTGAGTGCAGACGAGTGGCAGAGGGCTGCAACATTTGGTTAAGGCAGGCAACTTGTCTGAGTTCCAGAGACAGACAGCCTACTGGAGAGCTGCTGAGTGAAAGCGAGTAAGCACCCACCTGTCTTCCAAACTACTTCCTGATTTAAAGAGAGGTGGCTTTCTTCTGAAGCTGTAAGAAGTCTACTGTGTTGCCCAGATAATCTTGTTTATACCCCACGCAGGACTTCCAGCACATGTTTTTTTAAGAGAAACAGCAGAGTTGTAAGAGACGTGCCAAAGGTTGTCAGGGGCTACTTTTGCCTCCTCTCCTTTTCACTTTCTTTCTCTTTCAGGTATATTTTGTCCCTGTCTGCAGAAGAGGGAACTATGATAGTGACAGGAGACCAAATGAGGTTTGCTTGAAGGTCTTTCCTTTAAGTTCCAGGCAAACTTCTCTCCTGTGCCTCTTTCCACCACAAGCAAAGCCTGCGTGCATATGCCTAAAACCCAGCCCTGAGTAACAGCTAGCCCCTGCCCTTCGGCTACCCTAAGATGTTCTTCTCCCCCTGAGTCACTAAACCAAAAGTGTATCAGCAAAGGGACTGAAAAGAAGTGTCTTCCATAAGTTCTTTTTAATGCAGACCTCTGTTGCATGTACCAAAATATCCTTGTAGGTACTTGCTATCCCTGAAGGAAAATTTCATCATGCTACATTGGCAATAAAAAAATGTGAGGACCCAGAAATCAAGCTGTCATTTCTGAGCATGGAAAGCACACCAACCCAAAACTGATACATGAGGCTGAGTTAGGTCACAGATCTCTTGTTAAACAGTATCATCTAGCTGTCACCGTAAACCAAGAATGGCAGCCTCATTCTCTAATCATGACCAGAAATCAAAGAAAACTTGTTTTGATCCCTAAAGCATGAGTTGGAATGATTGTAATCTGCTGCAGGTTTGGCAGGTTGGTTCAAGCCAGGTCTCTGGGTACAGTCTGCCTGCTAACTGCATGAGGATAAACCCTGTGAACTGAGCGCCTCACCTCCCTGATGTATGTAAGACCACTGCTTTCCTTTCAAAGGGATTGGGGGGGTAGGAAGTGGGAGAGGGGGGAGGGTTTACACGGACAAGTGTGAGAACCTTAAGTGACTGGGAACATCAACCAGGGACAGTCAGGATGAGACATCTGTCTTTGTGAAAACAAATTAATGGCTTTTAAAGGGATGGGAGGAACATACGTAACTCAGTCTATATAGCTGCCTGTCATCTTTCTCACATAAGGGTTTTTGAAAGTGGGTTCAGGTTAGATAGGAACGTGTTCACACCAGCAAACTTACTTTACATATAACTGCTCTGCTCATGGTTGTAACAAGCCTTTCCTTTAAGGACAGCAGTGATGTTTGTGTTCTCAGGAACACATAAAAAATATCAGACAAACAGCATTTGTTCTAGTTCACTTAGCTGGAGAATAGACTCTTGAAAAACCATTAAATATCAAGGGCCTGACTTTTGACAAGGAAAAGGCCTACGAGGGGTAAAATTCTGTACTGCTCTCCCAAAACAAACTATCTCTCACTCCCTAACAAACATTTAGGTGCTTTGAAAGAGCTGGCCCATTATCTGTGCTCAGAAAAGTCAAATCAGACACACCAGATACATAGAATTTGTTTTCCTCACAGTTCAGCGCCACCAAAACAAAGTACAAGTTTATCTACAAGAGACCACAGACAAGTTTGGATGCCACAGCATTCACATTGGTGCATATACCAAGGGGGAATTCCTACAGACCAGTGATGGGGCTGAAGTACCTGCTACAAACATCTCAGTCAAACTGAGAATTACTGTTTTAAATAAAGCTACTCCAATACACACGCAGGAAAATGGAAATTTGTTGAGACAAAAAAGATTATGTAACAAATGGTCAGGAAACTGTTTGATTGGCTGATTTGCCTAAAGTTTGTGGGGAGCCTATTCTGGAATATAAAAATATTTTTCTAGTGTTTTCAAAAAAAGTTCAACTATTTGAGTTCACATAGGCTTTTATCCTTATAATTTAAAATTGATCCTTTTCCTCCAAATTTTACACCATTTTTATTTGTTTGGGTACTTTTATTTCTCACAGCTATTTCTCATCCTAGAAAATTCAGCTTTGCAGCAGCCTGATAGATTGATTTACCTGAGTAAGGAGGCATTCTTTTTATCAAAAGTTTCAGTGTTTGGAGTGAAAACAAAGACCTAATAGGACTTCTGATTCATATCAGAGTTTGGATTTAAGTGTTCAACTTTTTTGTGTATCTTTACCACCAATCCAATCAGTGTTACTGAAAAATATAAAAAGATCTCAGAATCACAAAATGGTTGAGGGAGGAAGGGACCCCTGGAGGTCACCTGGTCCAACCCACCATGATCAAACAGGGTCACCTACAACGGGCTGACCGGGACCACATCCAGACTGCTTTTGAGTATCTCCAAGGATGGAGACTCTGCAACCTCTCTGGGCAACCTGCTCCAGTGCTTGGTCACCCTCCAAAAAAAAAAGTGTTTCCTGAAGTTCAAACAGAGCCTCCTGCGTTTCAGTTGTGCCTGTTGCCTCTTGTCCTGTCACTGGGCACCACTGAAAAGAACCTGGCTCTGGCCTCTTTGCATCCTCCCTTAATGTATTTGTGCACATTGATGGATCCCCCCTGAGCCTTCTTTTCTCCAGGCTGAACAGCAAGCCTCATAGGAGAGATGCTCCGATGCCTTAATCATCTTTGCAGCCCTTTGCTGGACTCTCTCCAGTATGTCCATGTCTGTCTTGTACTGGGGAGCCCAGAACTGGACACAGAACTCCAGGTGTAGCCTCACCAGAGATGAGTAGAGGGAAAGGATCACCTTCCTTGACCTGCTGGCAATACTTTGTCTAATGGAGCCCAGGATACCATTAGCATTCTTTGTTGCAAGGGCACATTGCTTACTCAAGGTCAGCTTGGGGTCCAGTAGCATCTCGAGGCCTTTTTGTTCTGTTAAGCTGCTTTTTAGCTGGGTAGTCCCCAGCATATATTGGTACATGGGATTGCTCCTCCCCAGGTGCAGGACTTTGCACTTCCCCCTCTTGGACTTCATGAAGTCCAGCCCATTTCTCTGGCCTGCCAAGGTCCCTCTGAATGGCTGCATGACCCTGAAGTTGATCTGAGCCCATCCAGTACATATTGTGTATATCCAGCAGGATGGATTGAGGAAAAGATGTTTCTTTTACTTACTACACCACTATATTTATCTCAGGTGTTTTATTAAAGTGTCATTGATGTGACAGCAGCTGTGCTGCCAAATACTTTTGTTTCCTTGGGCAGCTTAGCTCTATATGTCAATTCCATCATATGCAAAATGGGAACAATAACACTAAATTTTATTTGTCTTAGTGTGACCAATTAGCTCCCAATCTTCGATGAGAATCTCAAATACTACTATGGTAAATGACCTATATGTCCTTCATATTTGCAAGTCTCTGTAGGCAAGAGATGGTAGAAAATGCTTAAGAGTCATTGTGCAAGGCACAAAGACTGCTGATAGTACGAACTATTGCAGGGGGCAGGGAGAAGGGAGTATGTAGTCTTGTGGAGGTTACAGTTTGCACTGGAGTTACCAAGGTAAGTTTAAGCAGGCTATCGTACTATCTCTTAACTCTAACGCTAACAAAAACCTTCTCTCATTTAGGACTTTATCATGAGTTAGCTAACCAGGTGAGAATTCATTCCCACATTTCCATTTCCTCCCTTCATTCCATAAAACACAGCCATGAGCAAAAATCTGGTATTTGAAGATACTGATTTTATTATTTCTTTATTCAGCCATTTTCAGGTGTAGTTCAGCTTTGGGAAGTGAACCCTAAATATGGAGCCTACACAAAACTCCACACTTATCATATACTCTTTGGTATTACCCTCTCTGATTCAACTTATTTATTTGAAAATTAAGAATGTCTAGCTCCACATTAACTGTTAAATTTACAAATTTAACCTGGGGAATAAGAGGCAAGCACTCTCATTTATTGTTCTCCAAATTTAGTCATCTTATGAAATAAAATATTGCAAAGCTTGCTAGGTATCAAAATAGTAATAGATCAGAAGTGCCTGATGACAACTCTCACACATGATACAATTATTTTACACAGTGGCAAATAAAACAATTATATTCAATTGTGATGGATTTCAAAATCATATAGTAATGGCTCTGCTCCCTGACTGGATTACTGAAATTTTTAAAGCATGGAAATAACAAATACCTTAAATAAGCAAACTCTTCTTGATGCAATTTTTCAGATCCTAATAATCAGACAAATTTAAGGACTCATAGACATTTATGAATATAAACTGAATAAAAGTATTCCAGGAATAGCAATGGAGTGAGATGTGATGTTCACAAAGTCTTCTCTGGAGAATTCAAAAACTCTCTTTACACACCATATTCAACAGTTCAATAACAGCACTGGATGCTATATGGTCAAGCTGCGAACAGCTATGAAGTGTTAGCCATTTTGATAAGTCTGGTTACCTTTGCAACTCCTGCTACTTTCTGAAATAAAGGATGGAGAGAATAAGCTAAAATAACATCTCATAGTGACTTGAGGATGAAGAGAGCAAGCTGAACTGATGAAAAATGCATGGATAATGGAAGGATTTTGATGGTTGGAAAGGAAGCAAAAGCCCTTCAGAATGAGGAAAATTTTTAGTAAGCAGAACTGAAGACACAGCCCAGAATGTCGGAAGTAAACAAATAAAAATGCTGAAGAAATTAGAAAGAAAAGCAAGAATATTAAGAGGAAATAATCCTGGAAGTCAATGTAAGTACAGTCTCTCATTTATACTTTAGGGAGTTGGTCTTTACAGTATTTTAAATTTTATTTTCATTTGGAAGGGAGCTACTTAGAGTAAATATGAACCTCATGCCTGTGGAATAATGTCCTGCATTAGAAGTGAGCTACTATGTGACCAGCAGTTTCTAGTAAGCCTTCTTGATGTGCTAAAAATGCCCTCTGGAATTCTGATGCCCTGAGATTTGGAAGTATTAATTCATACTGCAACAAAGGCTACTGAAGTCAAAGCAGAAGGCAGATCTCCAAAGTGATATTGAAAAGGGTGATAGAGTTGAGTTCCTTTTGGTTTTTATAATTACAAATTGTGTGAAGTGCAGACATTAAAAAAATGGACACTTTCTGTAAATGTCAAAGAAAGCAAAGTTATACCTGTTTAGTTGTGTTGCACTTCCACTTAGAAAGGGGAAATACTATAAACTTCCCCTAAAGGGAAGCAGAGAGGAAAAACATGGACATATAAGTTTTATCTAGTCTCTCAATGCTGTCCTATTTCTGGTTCAAATGGAGAAAAAAATTATGACAGAAGCTGAAAGCAAATTCACACACATGAATATTCACAAAATGTCAGGCACACAGATATGAATGAGGCCAAAGCTCAGAGTCCTTTATATGCTTACCTAAAGGATAACCTTTTTTTTTATTTTAATCTTCTGTGATGAAATTGCTGTTCCTGCTAAGCACTGTGGGAACCTCCAGGCAGCCAGAAGTCATTGGCCCTCTGAAAAGTCAATAGTTTTTCTAGTTTGTTTTTCTCTATTTCATTCCATGTCCTCATAGACACTCCTTTGTCTATAATGCAAAATGAGAGCAATTTTCTACTTCTACCTCCTTCAGTCTACGCAGGATTTTTTCACCTCTGTGTTCTTTGGAGTCACTGAGTTCATAGGGGGAACATTAATAGTTTATCTGCCTTTAACCCCTCTGATCTTCTATTATCTTCTTCTTTTTTCAGATTTTTAAGGTTAAGCCAAAAGAATACTTCATACTATGTCTGGCAGACCAATTACTGAGGACTGTTTTCTTCTATTTATATCTTAAGCAGAAAACATAAGAAGACCTGGCAGAATCTGTTGTATGCATTGCATTGGATCCATCCTCATGTCACAATGTTTTAGGGTTTCCTGTTGCATTTGCTCCATGTCTCTGGGAAACATCTCTCTTTCACGTATCTACTCTCAGTCTCTGAGCTGGGGAAACAACTTCCGTGAGATTCAGCTTCCATTGCTCATTTTAGCTATGGATTGACCAAGGCTCCCAATCAGGAAACTCTCAGCCACAAATGGGAATTTCAGAATATCTTAATCCTGATTCACTTGGATGTCTGCTGTCCAGGATTTCAATATATGTTAAGGAAAATAATTCACACTCTTATTCTAGCAAATCTGGGCAATGTTGGACCTAGCAAATTATTGATTCTCTCCTTTCTTCTCCAGCTACTCTTTTTGTTTTCTTAATGCTTGAAAGAGTAATTAGTGCCTTTATTTTCTAAGTACTGTGTACTTATGATAATGCTTGGAACTCTTACTGAAGTTGTAACTGCAGATCACAATATCATTGGGTAGAAATCCCACCCCTTCATCCTCAGTGGAAACATCACTACTCCCTCCAGATCTGTGATCACATGGGTGGTATGTAAACAGGGTTCAAGCTATGTTTTAGAGAGCGTTCACTTCCTGTGATGATGTTAAATAAGCTTTTCCTTATTTTCATTTTGGCATAAGATCTTATAGATCTGATCTAAATCTTTGTGGAATCACTTAACACTTGCCTTTTTCCCTTTTTTTTCTCTCTCATTTCTATCTGTCCTCTATTCCTCCATTTCTGGTCCTATAGTTTTTCCTTTTTCCTTCCCTTCACCTTTTCCCACATGAAGAAACATGTTTATTAGAAGTGTGGAATGTAAGAAAGTAGAGACACAATTTTAGAAAAGGATAAGATTAAAATATTTACTTAGGTTTAACTTTAACTCCATAAAATAATCTTGATGAAATGGACTGAAATGAACTAGATGATTAAAAAATAATTTAAAGATTGTCTTGATTTTGTCTACTCAAATGTAGGCCTGAGCTTAGCTTAGCAGAAAATTTTCCTTTAAAATAAAAATGATTGTACGTCCAGTTCCACAGTCACAAAGCCTTCTGAAAATATCCAGGTAGTACTATCACTGCAGACAACAAGGTTGTTCTCAAGTACAGCAGGTCCTGAATGAAGCAAATCCAGCATTTGGCCCAATTTTAAACTGCATATTTACTAAATGAACAAAAGTTAAATGAAACCTCAAATGAAGGAGTCTCTGACATCTTCATGATGTTTTGACTATAAAAAACTTCCCTCATTTACTTGCTAAAAGTTATTTTTAACTGCTTTCTTCTCATATGTGTTGGTTTTGCATGGCAAGGTTTTGGTAGCGGGGGGGCTACAGGGGTGGCTTCTGTGAGAAGCTGCTAGAAGCTTCCCCTGTGTCTGATAGAGCCAATGCCAGCCGGCTCCAAGACAGACCTGCCGCTGGCCAAGGCCAAGCCAATCAGCGCCTCTGTGATAACATATTTAAGAAAGAGAAAAAACAGTTAGAGAGCGCTTTTGCAGCCAGAGAGAGTGAGAAGATGTAAGAACATCTGCAGACACCAAGGTCAGTGAAGAAGGAGGGGGAGGAGGTGCTCCAGGCGCCGGAGCAAGATTCCCCTGCAGCCCGTGGTGAAGACCATGGTGAAGCAGGCTGTCCCTCTGCAGCCCATGGAGGAAGGATGAGGGGGTGTAGCGATTCCACCTGCAGCCCGTGGAGGACCCCATGCTGGAGCAGGTGGAGACACCTGAAGGAGGCTGTGGCCCCGTGGGAAGCCCGTGCTGGAGCAAGCTCCTGGCAGGACTTGTGGATCCGTGGAGAGAGGAGCCCACGCCAGAGCAGGTTTGCTGACAGGACTTGTGACCCCGTGGGGGGACCCACGCTGGAGCAGTTTGCTCCTGAAGGTCTGCACCCCGTGGAGGAAACTCACGTTGGAGAAGGTCGTGAAGGACTGTCTCCCGTGAGAGGGACCCCACGCTGGAGCGGGGGAATGATGAGTCCTCCCCCTGAGGATGAAGAAGCGGCAGAAACACCACGTGAGGAACTGACCGTAACCCCCATTCCCCGTCCCCCTGTGCCGCTGGGGGGGGCGGAGGTTGAAGCCCGGAGCGAAGTTGAGCCCGGGAAGATGGGAGGGGTGGGGGGAGGTGTTTTTAAGATTTGGTTTTATTTCTCATTCCTCTACTCTGTTTTGCTTAGTAATAAATAAGATGAATTCCCTAAGTTTGGTCTGTTTTGCTCGTGATGATAATTAGAGAATGATCTCTCCCTGTCCTTATCTTGACCCGTAAGTTTTTTTTTTCATTGTACCTTTTCTCCCCTGTCTAATGAAAGAGGGGAGTGATAGAGCGGCTCTGGTGGGCACCTGGCCCTCAGCCAGGGTCAACCCACCTCATCATAATTCTGTTTTTTCTCATACACATTTCTAGTTAGTAGAAATGTAAAAATGTCATAAAATTATAAGACTCGTCAAACAACATTTTGTGTAAGTTCCTAATTTCTAGAGGAAAGTCTTGACTTACTGAGCTGGCATAACTTAAATAGTTAGGCTAATGTCAGAGGCCCACACTCTAACCTTCTGTAAGTATGTTACTACTAGGGAAGTAACTGGAGTTAAATAAGCACAATTTGAAAGGTGTTATGAAAAAAAAAAAAAACAACCAAAACCAACATAACTGACAGAAAGAAATCTTATACAAGAATATTTGTCTGGCTGCTTGCCATATCAGTCAACAAGCAGCAACTTGAAGCAGTTCACCAACCAGTAATGATGAAACTATTTGTAAGATCCTCTCTACTTCATAGAAATGATCCATCTCAGCACAAAGTGGGATAGTACAACCCTACCATCAGGGATGTTTGACTGTGGAGGATCTCCAGGGTTGTCTGGGATACAGCCTTGACCCAACATGGTTAACACCCTATTCCTCCAAGCTACTGACAATTGCCATTGTGATTATTCAAGAAGCTGTAAAAGAGGGCCTGAATGAGCCCTAACAAATAGGAGTTAGTATCAATATTTAAAGTCTAACATTAATATTAAGACTTTCACAGCTGGGAAGCTCATTCAGCCTTGTGAAATACTTGAGGCTGGTATTCATGGATTATTTACTTGCTTTCTCACCTACCTTGAAAACAAGATTTCATAATGTTTTGACAGAGAGGTCCTTTCTTTGAAAACTCAAAGTCTCCTTTTGAAAACTAAGTTATCTCTTCTCTTGTAGCTTTATGATCCATATCATGAAATGGGGAACTATTCCATACTCAACAGCTCTACCTGGTTAGGTTTCGTTTCTTTTGACTTTTCAGTGCCAAGGCAATGGATGAAACATCACCCACAGACAGGCTAAATAGTGGTTAATCACTTTCGGATTTGTTTCAGGTGTTCACTTTCTTTCAAATCACTTTTAAAACACTCCCCTGTCCTTAATGGATTTTGTGTTATTTAGTGACATTTAGAACTAGTCAAACAGGATTCTCAACATTGCTGACTTTATTTTTTTAATGTGTGACACAGCTTTCCCAGTCTCAAAGGTGAAGTATACAAGGAGGTGACAAATACAAACAGAAAAGGGTTACTTGTATGCATGCTGAAGTTTGTAAGTGAAGAAAATTCTCAATGGTTACGAACAAGCAATTCCCACTTGTGTGTATGTGGGTGTGTGTTGTGATCAAAATTAATAGAAATAGACAAACCAAGTGCCTCCAAAGGTTCAGAAATCTTATTTCAAAAGGATGCAACTCATAAAACAAACATACTAATTTGAAAACAAAAGAAAGAGGTAGAAATTGAAGATCAGTTGCAGATAATAGAACTGGAACAACATGTCTAAGGAGCCCTCTGAAAACATATGAACCTTAACTAATGGAGACTGTGAAGGTAAATGGGAACAAGGACCCCATAATAATAAGCTACCTGAAATACTTAGAAGGAAACAAGAAAAAAAAACAAAAGCAAGGAAAAAAAAAGCAAAGACTCCAAGAATTCAGATAACACTATTCAAGAGAACAAAAACTACTGAGCTGTAATATTGCACTTCTTTTTACTAGATCTCATAGTATTTTATAAATAATGATGAATTTCAATAAAATCAGATCAAAGTACAAGTAAAACACTAGCAGATTTACTCTGTGATTTGGGTTTTTAAGGCATGCATTTGGTGTTCAAAAGGTCAAATCCACATCTATTTTTCAATGACTAATTACAAAAAAAGTTGAATAGTTTTGTGAGGACAGGCTGAAAGAGCCACAGCCTAGATGTAATCGCTTTGTATTCTGGGTTTGTATCTTGAAAATAAGTTGAACTATTTTTAGACCCCTAAGTCCAGGGAAGTTTTAAGAGCTGCTGAGATATCTCCCTTTGATTTAACATTATCTGCCAAGATAGCAGGACTGTCTGGTCATTTCTCCTCCCTGAAGCATTTCTTATTTGCTGACTCAGGTGGTTTTTCAACCAAGTTTCTGTGTAATATGATTTTTTTTTTTTTTTTTTTTTTTTTTTTTTGGTGTTTCCACCTGGTGGTTTTTTGGTGTCTGGTTAACCCCAGTAAGCAGTTAAACGCCACACAGATGCTTGCTCACTCCCCGCTAGTGGGATGGGGGAGAGAAGTGGAAGGGTCAAAGTGAGAAAACTTGTGGGCTGAGATTAACACACTTAATAGGTAAAGAAAAAGCTGAATGTGCAAGCAAATCAAAACAGGGAATTCATTCACCACTTCCCATGGGAAGGTAGATGTTCGGCCACCCCCAGGAAAGCAGGGCTTCATCACGTGTAACAGTGACTCAGGAAGACAAACACCATCACTCCGAACATCCCCTCCCTTCCTTCTTCTTCCCCCAGCTTTATATGCTGAGCATGATGTCATACGGTATGGAATATCCCTTTGGTCAGCTGGGGTCAGCTGTCCCAGCTGTGTCCCCTCCCAACTCCTTGTGCACCCCCAGCCTCCTCCCTGGTGGGGCAGTGTGGGAAGCAGAAAAGGCCTTGGCTCTGTGTGAGCACTGCTCAGCAGTTACTAAAACATCCCTGTGCTACCAACACTGTTTTCAGCACAAATCCTAAATATAGCCCCATACCAGCTACTATGAAGAAAATTATCTCTATCCCAGCCAAAATCAGCACAAGTATATATGTGAGGAATATCTCAGAAAGTTGAGATTTTTTCTGTATTTTAGCCCCATGATAAGATCTTCCTATAAAATCTCATTTTCTAACAGGCTATGCACATTAGTTTTATTATCAGGTTGCATGTGATATTAAAAAAGAAGCTTTTATTTGTCACAGCAAAACCCTCTATAGCAGCTTGTAAGTCTATCATGTAATAATGCTAGGGAAAGTCCTGATCATATCTTTTCCTGTCAGAGAGTGGCCCCAGTGTTTACTGTTCAACAAAAGGCATTTGGGATAAAAATAGAGAGTTTTAAAAGACAAGCTGGCAGATTATTCCATACTCAAAGTATTATATGAAGTATGTAGGGAAGGAGCTGCTATAGTAGTGAACAAAAAGAAGGCCAGAAGAACAGAAACAGAAAAATAATTCTTCATTCCTAGTAAAGAAAGTCCAGGCGTATAAGAGGTGAAAATAGGAAGAAAAATGCACATCTAGAGGAAGTATTTCTTAGCATAGATCATCAAAAGAGGTGTCAGAACCACTTATCAACAGCAACACTGGCATGACTGTTGTGAATGAAAGGATTTTAATTAGCTACTAGCAATATCCTCTCACCAGTCAATAGGAGAGCTAGTCTCACTCAGGCAGACACACTTAAATATAAAGATTTTATTACTTTAATCATATGCCTGAGTCTTTAGACTAGGTCTTTGAAAAGCATTGATGATGTAAGATTTTAGAAAAGATCTTCCCAAGGAAACAGAGAGTTCCTGACTATATCACTTTACCCCTTCTCTTTTAATAGTGAAGAGTTGTGCTACAGTTAAAATGCCCTCACTTTACAGCATTCATATATATTCGAGTTTAAATAGGTGACCTATTTTGTATTGTGAGCAGGTAGTTCTGACACTAGATCATTTGTTCTGTATTGATTGTTCTGCTAATAAGAGAGGTATCATTGTGGCTGCATTTGTACTTTCCTAAGGAAAAGTGCTCTCCTAGCACCCAGTTCACCAACTACTGATATTGGAAAACCTTCTTAAAAACACTCAAAAATCACTTCAAATGATGCACGCTTTACCTGAGCACTGTTCAAGGCTATAGATCAGATATTCATGAAGGAAAAAATTTGAACAAAACCATAAATGGCAACTACTGTTTGGAGTGATGAAGAGGGGGAAATATGTTGTGATCAGTCATAAAAAGCATTTAAAAATATCCTATCTTTGCCCTTCACAGAAACTAGGAGTACATCCAGGCATGCAGTGAAAAGGCGGTGGCTGAAGATCTTAGTACAACCAAATAACCTGGACTGACCACATGCCTTCTTTCATCATGGATTCCACCAGACCATGACTCTGATGAAACTGTTATGCTTTTAACTCCAGCTAGGATCACCATCTGCAAGCTGGTGAGCTGCTCCTCCATCAGCCCCTCCCTGGTGAGATTAGCATTTGTTAAAGGTCACTTGCTTTAGAATTATGATTGACACGCAGATATGTTTGTGCAGGCTGTCCAGAGTTAGTGCCAGCTGTTGACAGAATGCCATGAAGGTGACCTTTTGCACATTGACATTTATGATCCATTCCTGATTATTTCATATGTGGAATATCACGTAGTCTTACCAATGGGAGTTGGTGAGGCCCATCCCAAACATTGAGTCATAGGAGGAATAAGCATGCCAGTGTTCTTAAGCACCTCAGCTACATCCCCAGTGTATCACATTAGAGTGCGCCAGTCTCTATTGCTTCAACAGCCAGGGCACTGTCCCCAGGAGGCCAAGCAAGCTAACAGTACCATGAGCATAGCCTGAATAAAGAACTAACTCTTATCTGAATCCATTAGATTCTGTTTTGCTTCTGTCATAAAGGGTAATATGTGGAAGCAGTATGTACATCTATGTGCAGAAGCAGCATAGATGGAGACCTGCAAAAATTATGAGCAGCTGTGATCTCATTGCTTTGTAAAAGAAAAAAAAATCGTAGTTCAAATTCATCTGCTTGCATCTGCCTTTTATTAAAACATATTCTTGCAATTTTGTTATCTTTCAGTTCAAGTGCAAGAAAATTAATTATATCCCACTTTTAGTCTTTTCATCTTTGAAATGTTTAGATTTGTCACATTTAGTTCAAGTTCTAGCATTTGCTATGTAATTCATCATTATCTACAGCTAAAAGTTTATAGCAGGTTTCTTCAGAAACCTAGTCTCACAGGTTATAACACATTTAAACAAATAGTTGAAGAGAAAACTTTCAGCCTATAATGCATATTTCTCATTTATTTAGTGTAAAAATTGCTTCAGGAATTGGATTTCTATGATTCTTTTCTTCTTTACTGACTATAGCAGTACTATGAAACTCTTTCTCAAATGAGAGAGGAAAAAAAGCCTTTAAGGAGATATGGACTTCTTTTTGTAGAGGCCCTACTGACATTTATTAATAATGGATTTTGCCTTGGTCAGGTAAAAGCATGTCAACTCAACTTCAGCACTTCAGAAAGGCTGAATCATGAAAAAATTTCACATGAACTACAATTAAGAAAAAGGTGCCAAGCTAAGGTGGGGTGCAGATTCAGTGACTTAGAAGGAAACCTTCATGCTTTATTTAATGCAGGCCAAACTATCTAAGCCTTATCTTCTGTAGTATATAAACTGTGAACTTTGCAAAATATGGTGAGCTTAGAAAGCTCAAACTTCAGAAAGTCTTCTTTGAGGCTACAAAGCAAAAACAGCCTTCTGTTGTCATGTTGATGTGCCTTAAGCAAGAGTCTGAGGGAGCACAGTTTTCAAAATTATTATTCTTGTCCTAATTATCAATATATGATGTTTTGTGTGAAGCCTACTAGGAACTTTATGCAGATCTATGCCCTCCAAATTATTTCCACAGGACTTTCAGTATGCTTCAGCTGATGTCCTTCAGCAGGTAAGGGCTTCAGAACTTACTAGTTTGTAAGGTGACCCATAAGGCTATCTTAATGCCATTATCAAGTATATCCTTAACCTCAGAGGATACAAGGTTATTGTTCATACTGGGGATCAGAAAACACCAAGACAAATGTCAAACTTTGTACTATTTGCTAAGTGGCATTAAGTATTTTTTTTTAGCTCAAATTTTTTGCCTATAAATATAAGACTCATCTCTTCAGTACGGCAGTAATTAATGGGGTTTGTATATGTATATATCTAAGCCTACACAAATTCATATTGAGCTCTAAAATGCTGATGGATGACAAAATATAAGCACAAGCCCAGATGGGAGAGGGGAAATTAACAGGAGACAATAAAGACGGACTTGCAATTTCATTTTATTTTAATTCTTCATTTTCTGGGGGGATGAGGATTCAAATAAAGGTGGATTTTAATGCCTGAATAATAAGGGACAATGATCAATTGTGACTTGAGAGGTTCAGGATGGACATCAGGAAGAATAGTCTCATCACAAGGATGGTGTGACACAGAAACAGAGTTTCCAAAACACAGAGAAGTTTTGGATCTCCAGCTTTAAGATATTCAACACTCTGGAAGACAAAGTCATGGCAGACATGGTCTGATGTTGGATGATGTCAGATGTCCTTTCCAATCAATTCTTCTATGAACCAATGGATAAATCTTACTAGAAATCCACTAACCTCAAATCTTTCATTCATTTTTTTAAATCATTGTTTTTCTTATATCTTCAAATCCAAGGTGACTTGTAAAATTCTCCCATAGATAATGCCACTGATTTGTCATCAGAATCACTAGTATTTATTTGTGAGAAGAATTAGTCCGGTATGTTTTACCTCTAGGTGAAATCCTAGACCTTTATTTGTCAAGCACTGAACACTAAAAGAAAGGGTGAAGAGTGAATGAGTCAAATTTCTTCCCAGAAGAGTTTTTCTGGGCAAGCTAGTGAATTTTTTATTATTTATCAGAAGCATAATGGGAAAAGCCAGAGAATAGTTTACAATATAAATGAGAATAGCACTGGGCAAGTACTTTTTGTAACTTATTTTTCTGAAAGGCAGGACTTTTTATTCTGCTCCATAGAATTTGCTGTAAAATTATTTTTGAAGCAGAATTTTTCCTATTTAAAAAATTTTACAAATGGAGATAATCTGAAACAGTAAGGAGACAGTAAGTAATACCCTAATGTCTGGTTGGGCCTGTGGGAAGCCTGAAACCACAGCCACAAGAGGTGAGAAGCTTTAGTTAAAGCTTTAGATGTTGCAGCCCCGAGGAGAAGGACTTGGGGGTATTGATTGATGAGAAGCTCAACATGAGCCGGCAGTGTGCATTTGCAGCCCAGAAAGCCAACCATGTCCTGGGCTGCATCAAAAGAAGAGTGACCAGCACGTCGAGGGAGGGGATCCTGCCCCTTTACTCCGCTCTTGTGAGACCCCACCTGGAGTACTGTGTCCAGCTCTGGGGTCCCCAGTACAAGACAGACATGGAGCTGTTGGAGAGAGTCCAGAGGAGGGCCACGAAGCTGATCGGAGGGATGGAGCACCTCTCCTATGAGGACAGGCTGAGAGGGTTGGGGTTGTCTAGCCTGGAGAAGAGAAGGCTCCGGGGAGATCTAATTGTGGCTTACCAGTACCTGAAGGGGGCCTACAGGAAAGATGGAGAGGGACTGTTTATCAGGGAGTGCAGTGACAGGACAAGGGGCAATGAGTTTAAGGGGTTTAGATTTAGATTAGATGTTAGAAAGAAATTCTTCACTGTGAGAGTGGTGAGGCACTGGAACATGTTGCCCAGAGAGGTTGTGGAGGCCCCATCCCTGGAAGTGTTTAAGACCAGGTTGGATGAGGCTTTGGGCAACGTGGTCTAGTGGAGGGTGTCCCTGCCCACAGCAGGGAGCTTGGAACTAGATGATCTTTAAGGTCCCTTCCAACCCAAACCATTCTATGATTCTATGTTCTTCTATACTTAAGCAGCTGGGCAGTTTGAAAACTTCTTTCTCAAGATGTTACAGAAATCAGCACATCTGACAAGGAATCTGTAACTTTTTCGATCTGGTTGCTGACATTTCATTTGCCCAAATATCTCCTTGGGAATTCTAGGAAGCTACCACTTTCTCTTCAGCTTTCCCTCCATGTCCCAGACAGAAGTGGGGCTAGAATCAATGCACAGCATGGTTTTTCCAAGCGGCCATTAGTCCAGCTTGACCATACCAATAATATGTTATTGCATATATTGTCCCCCTAAAAAATTAATTTATTGATATTTTATTATAAAATTCCTCAATCAACTGAGAACTTCTCAGAGGTTTTTAAAAATTATTAATTCTGATACTATAGCTGGTTGAGCTTATGGTACACTGTCATATTTTCTTTCCCAGTTCTGCTTCTTTCTGAGATACAGTCTCAATTAATTCATTGTAAGAAAAAGAGAACTTCAGCCAACCAATGCATTTGATTAATAAATAGGAAGGTGTTATTAATAAATAGGACGAGGTTTTCATATATGCAGGGGGATGACGGTAAAGTATACTTCTGTTGGAGCAGCAAAAGGAAAAAATAGCAGCAGATAAATACTTTGCCATTATCAATCCAACATAAAACAGTAGCAAGACCAGAGGCTTATCATATGGCCCATCTCAGAGATGCTTGCTTATGTCTTCCCTAGTTTCTTGTCTTGGATTGCAGATTTCTCAAGGCAGGCCTAAAACTGTTGCCAAAGAGTTCTTTGTGCACAGTTAAGACCTTGATTAAAATGCTATCATTTCAGAAATAAAAATAACCTTATTCTTAAAATCAATAGTTAATGGCTCTAAATATTGCCCTAATCCTCTATGAACCAAATATTTGTTGGATTTGTTTATTCTCATTTAGCAAGCTTTCAAAAATCAACTTTAAGTGTTGTTTTAACTTGTTTACTTCTATACAAGACATACATAAGGATGGTTTTCTTATTGTATTTATTACAAAAAATCTGAAAAAAATAGCACATATCACTGGGACTAAAGTTAGATATTGCAAACAAAAGAAAAAACAAGTGCAAATACAAAATCCAATTAAACTATTGTTTCAGTGTATTAGCAACTTTATTGATACCTAATAAACAAGCAAGACCCTTTTTTTACAGCTGAGTTTTTCAAGAGTACAGAAGACACTTCAGTAGGAGTTTATGGAAATATATTAATCAGGATTCATCCTATTAGTCTGACTTGCAGTTTCTTTGCCTTGTTTGCTTTAATGTGTAATATAAGATGAAGCCCTTAACCAGGCTAGAAAGGAACTCATAGTGATCATATATGAAATGACGTAAACATCAATTTCAGCAAACCGTAATTATACACACACAAAACTGGGCTATCTGTATCTGGTTTGCATGTGTATTACTGAGAAAACCCTCTGTACCTATGTGTATTTTATTGTAAGCAGCTATAGTAAGGACCATCCAAAATAGGTCATTCCACCAACATGAAAATATGACCTTCTCCAAACAACTTGTACTGCAGTTTTCACTAAATGACTTTAAAAAATAAGGGCCTTGATTGTTCTTATTTTGAACTGGAAAACAGTATTTGAAACTCTATACAAATTTTGTATAAAGAAATTTCTGAAGTGGTTTGCTATGGAAATACAACTTTAATCCAAAAAATTTAACATGGACCCAAACATGACAATCCAAACTATTTGTCAATTAATGTCCATGATTGCTTCTAGAGAAACAAACAGAAAATTGGCCCATTATATTTATTTTAGACACAGAGAAACAGACAAGATGCTCCATATATTTAATAGTTTTATTTTCAGCAAAATACTTATTTTATGATAAGCAACTGGATCAAAACATTCATTCTTATCACATTATCATAAACTCAGAAGTTGCTTCAGTAACATAGAAGAGAGTTTGAGGTTAGCAGTTTCAAGGAGGGAAGGAATGTGTCTGCTTTGAAATTATTGCAAAATTGTTAGGAGGGAAAGACACCTTGCAACAGCAAGGAGGAGCAATACTGTTTTGGAATTTTAGGATATAATTCAAAATGGAAAAGAAATGAAGCAAATCCTGAAGCACGTGCTTTGTCTTTGTGTGACTGTAGCCATTGCTGTTCCTGAGACAGATTGCACTGAACAAGCTCAAATGTTAGTCTAGTGCCTCCTATTACTTCATCATCTGAAGTTCACATGGGCACAGCTCATGTGTATATGTCCTAATGGAAGAGGGTAGGTATTCCACATTTACATATTATATTTAATATTTCCAGCTTCTGGTGTGCCCATTATATCTGTTGACTTTTCACACCTCAAATTTTCTAACTATAGCTGTTTATCCTCCAGATCAAATAAATTATGCTAAAAAGGGTCTACACCACTCATCAATAACAAAAAGATTATGCAAAGTTGATTGGGGAATCATTTACTATTGGTAAAATATTCTGCCCCCTTTTGTATAAGGTCTTTTTCCAGGATTTTTTTTTTTTTTTTAAATAATATGCAAGTCACCTTGGGAAACTGGAAGCCAAATTCCAGTAGCAATCAGGAAGAAATTTTTTAGGATGAGGGTGGTGAAACACTGTAACAGGTTGCCCAGAGAGGTGGTAGATGCCCCATCCCTGGAAACATTCAAGGTCAGGCTGGATTGGGTTTTGAGCAACCTGATCTACTTGAAGATGTCCCTACTTATTGCAGGGAGGTTGGACTAGATGACCTTTAAAGGTCACTTCCAACCCCCAAAATTCAATAATTCTCTATCTTATTTACATTAGGCAACTCCAAAGACAGGAAATAAATCACACAGTTCTGATGTTGTTCTGTGCATGGGTTCTGTGCAAGGAGTTTGAAAGCTATTACAGAATGTAATTTTACAAGAGAAGACACTTTACTTAAAATATCTCCTACTGGATTTTTTCTTTTCTTTTTATGGAGAGCAGATGCAGAAATCTATAAAGGCCTAGCACTGTTAGCTGAGTTCTGTTCTGCCCCCTGCAATGTCAATATGTTGTTTTGAGTTCCAAGATCAAAACTTTATTATTTATAGCAATGAAAAAGAACACAAAATCAGAACCTGGGCTCACACAGCTTATACTTTAGTTGTTGTTGATGATGATGATGATGATGATGTCACAAAGAGGAGTCCTTTTGTAGAAAAGGCTATATGTGGCTCCATCTTAATTGTATTTCTGCAGGTTTTCAAACTAGTTGAAAGACAACTATACTTGGAGGCAGGGGGAACAGGAGGAAGCCATCAGTTCTCCCCTTCCTGCTATCTCCTATTCAGTATGAAAGAAAATTCATCCATAATTAGGACAGCAATTCACAGTTCTGGTTAATGTCCCACATTGTTACCCTCTCCATAGACCACCAGTACAAACCCCAAATGTTTTGGGAAGGACTGACAGTACTTAAGCGAGAGAGACCAGGCAATACTTTCAATTCAACAAAATGAGTCAGCTCAAGAATCTGCAGTTGAATTCCAGAGAAACAGTCTTCTGTCAGTCTTCCATTGGAGCATAAATACACATTCAAGTAAGAGAAAGAGGACATTTAAATAAACCCACACAACTGCAAAGATCACGATGCTCATTGCAGCATGTGCAAGAGAGGAGATGTAGGAGATGTTTGCTGTGATATTTCAATATACTCAGAAATCTGCTGGATTCAGCTTTTTCCTTATCTGCTTTGATTATCACAGGGTGATTTGGCTCAAAGTCTAGTGCTAGAAAATAATCCTTTGTTTCTTCAAAAACAGTTTCTGTTACTAGTCCTGTTGGAAGGAAATGTTAAGACCATGGATTGCTTTCCACTTACTTCTGCTACTGGAATGAAACTCCACACTCCTGAGAACAGAAAAAAAAAAACCACCCTGAAATGACAGTCCATTTCTCTGAACATTTCTCCATTTGTCTTGAATGGCCCTAGGCAGATGGCAAACTGACAGACTGGCACAGCATCATGCCTGGAAAGGAACTATGTGGATGACTCAGTTGTTCACTGGATAGTTTTAGACTTTCAGAGAGAGAGAGAGAGAGAGAGAGAGAGAGAGAGAGAGAGACTGCACCAGTTTCTGAACTGCCACTGCAATAGCTCTTACTCATTTATCTGTTTCCTCTTCATTTCTTTCGGTGGTATACTGTAGCTCACTACCCAACCTTGATGGGTCAGTAATAAGCCAGAGAACTATGGTTCAGAGTCCTCCTCTTCCACAGAAAACAAAAGACCAGCTTCAGCTCACCTGGGAGATTAACAGCTCTGCTGAAATTTCACACTGCTGAAAGTCTGCTAACCAGATCATACACGCTCTCATTAGGAAAAGTTCCCACTTCTGATCCTTCAGAATCCTCCCAGGAATCGCAATCACTGCTTTTCAAAAGCTTAAAGTGCATTCATGTGACAACAAAATCAAACAAACAAAAATACCCACCAAAAAACCCCAAGCAAACCAAATTAAACCCAAATCAAAACCAAAACAGTCCTGCTAAGGTAGCAATGTTGAAAATGCAGCTAATAGAGACCGCCTTGCTTCAGAGGGCAAAATCTGTCAGGTCCTGAATGCCAGCTGAATAGTTACAGTCAGTCATCACAGTGTCAGCAACTACTTCATTCCTGAGCTTAGTTACAGGGCAGAAGTTTTTCAGTTCTGTAACAAATCATAAAACAGAACTTCAGTCAGCCCTCTTTGCTATGAGAGCATTGGGATTTTGTGAAAGTGGAAGGAGAGATTATACTGTATATAACAGTCTAGGAGAGGGCTTACGGATCATTTCTTTGTAAATGGATGAAATCCCATTCCTGGCTTCTTTTGCTCATTTCTGTAGGGCATTACAAAGCATAACAAACCACCACAGACCTTAGCTCAACAAGTCCACCAGCTTGGTGCAAGAAGCAGTGCAACAGCAGGGACACTTAAAAGTAGGAGAGAAAAGACTGCGTTCATTCATCACAGCATAGATGCCATGAACTGCTCACCAGCAGAGTTGTTCAAGGCTGATGAATTTGTGTAGCATGCTGGAGTGTGTATGAACAGTTGGAGGAAGACAACTGTTGTGGCAAAAGCGATCCGTGCTGTGGAGTAAAAGAGGCTTCTTAGACATCATAGACCTCCTCTTCCATGGCATGACCAACCTCTCCACGAAGCTGGTGGAAAGTGTTGCGCCTCAGGATCTCCCAGCCACGATGAGAACTAGTCCTGGATGTGCTCCGTGACAACAAAAAAGCAGATGGTTCTTTCTTGTACAGGATCTTCCTATTGATTTCCAGCTTTTCCAAACCTTTGTCATAGTTTTCCCTATCCTGAGCCTTAAATGCTTCTGTGTACCGCATCATCTTGTGTTTGTTAGGATCAACCCTGTCTTCAACTCTGTAAGAGGATTAAAAACCATAAAGAGAATGAAGTAGAAACATGCCAGCTTATCAACAAAACCAAGCAGCCATATGAAGCAAGCCTCTCCCAAAAATATACCTACTAACCCAAACATTCCAGAAAATCTACACAGAAACAGGAAACTGCTTAATAGGCATGGTGCTATCTCCTAGACCTTCATCCCTGTCATTGATTTCACTACCGTTACCTTCCATGACATCCTGTCCTTTAACTCATTTCCCAGTCATGATTTGCCCTTTCCATTTTGTCAGCTGTAAGCTACTGGACTGACCCACCTGACTCTGGCTCCAGATTCTTTGTATATACATGTATATTCATCCATTTCCTTTGTTCTTGTCTTTCCTCCTCTGATTCTCCATGGTTGCTAGCCTCAGGATGTCACTTATCTTTTGCTGAACTTCTATGTAACTGCTCCAGTTCCACCAACCCTTCTCTACGTTACTTATAACTTGTCTTCTGAAATACTATCCCGCAATATATACAAGGAACATCCATGTAATTTGACAGAACTAGATCACACCAACACTCTTTTCTCATAGCATTAAATGAAGAATTGTTGCTGGGATATTGCACTTGCAAAGTTATATTCTGCACTTTGGACTGAAGGTGTTGCATATTAGTACCACCTTAGGTCTGCTTGTTCTGCCCAGCAAACCTGAATATCCACAAGGTTAGTTTCTCTGCTAAAACTTGCAGAAAGTCCTATTTCATACAGCCACCACTCCCGATTCTGGCTTTATTAGCAAAAGATGACACAGTTAGAAAAGACACATGCCCAAATAAAGTTTAATCTTTTCTCACCCTGGAATAAATATTCATTAAAATCAGAAATAATGAGGAATCTAGTGTTATCTAGGCTACAGATAGTTTGTTTGTTATTTCAGTGCCTGAAATCCTGGACCTAAGCATCTGCCACCTGATGCAGTCTTTGCAAAGTATAATATAGTTACTAGGTTCACACCAGAAAGAAACCTTGACTTTAATTATTCCTGTTCTGGTTTTGAATCATCTGTAGTGCAGTTCATTGCTGCTGAATGCCTAATTAATTCTGCCTCGGCCATTTCATGTATCTAATAGATAGGGACAGCCAGCCAAGCATAGCAGTGAAGCATTGTGATACTCATGATAAGAAGTTTGAAAGAAAAATTCAGTCTTATAACCCATGCAATTTCTGCAGTCTGTCTCCTGTGACTAAGAATAAGGATAAGAAAACATAGCTGATTTCACAAGGAATCACACAGCAGAGCTTTCTGAGGGGAACAGTGCTTGTCTATCAATCACAGACATAAAACAGACTAGGGTCTGTATTCTGGAAGTAAAGGACTCCAAACACTCCTCCCCAGGCCACTGGAAAGGCTCATTATTAACATCTGTACATTGGATTCTTCTTCCGGGATCCTTACGTGCACACACTAGAAGAGAATTCACCTGAGATACCATCGGTCCCCTAGCCCATACTCCCGCCCACAGATTCCAGAGCGAGGCCAGAGACACCGTGGCAGTTTCCGCTCCAGCATGACAGTAGTAGCAACGACCTTTAGAATAAAAAAAAAAAAAACAAAAACACCAACTTGTATGAGTTGTTAGAAAAAAATCAGATTCTCTTTCAAAATTATCAGTTTCATGAGTACTGACCTGTTACCGTACTTCATTACAGCTCCACATGTAATGAAGAAAAATCAGAGTCAATACTCTGTTTATTATGGGGCAATTCACTATTTTAGTCCTAACTGTGCCATGTTTTGAGGAAGCAATGATCCTCTTAAAGCACTGTTAAATTTCTTTCCTTTTATACCTGATGGCAACAAGTAGGATAATTAATTTGCAAGCTAGAGAAGAGGACAGTATTTATATCTGCATTAACTATCATCAGAACTTACCAATGTGGCCACACAATTACATTTAACCATTTGACTTATTGCTGTCTCACAGAAAAATACTAGGAAATTGATTTCGTATTGAGCAGCTGTATAACTGATCTGAAGTTTTTTGCCTTTTGAGCAAAAGAGTCAGGCCAATTTCTTCTAGTGGATCTAAAGATGTTACTGACCTAGTTGTAACCATTACCTTGCATTCCATCTCCCTTCAGTCAATTCCTATAATTATAATTTAACTCTCAGTTACACAGAAATGTGATTTGTAAAAAAAGATGCAACTTTAATTCTATTTAACAAGAGATTCCATGTGTCAACCAGGGAGACACAGGATCGACAAGAAAGGTTGGATGGGCTTCTAGCTGCTATTTGAAATAAGGTAGGAATACCCGCATAGCAAAGATATGCTGGAAGACAGTTTCATGTGGGAAGATGTGCAGAAGAGTAGTCTTGCACTTAGACACTTCAAACTCATAGAAAAGATGAAAGAAATTTGGTGGCTGATCTACAGAATCTGTAAAACAGAATTAAAAGGAGATGGCTTACTGTATTAGCCCCTGAGAAAAGTGAAGGCCAGGGAAAAGTTTTGAAGTACATCCTTTAGAGCACAGACGGCAGAGTAAGTAGTTGCACTGTCTAGCATATTTCCCCTAGACAACTTTCCCCCTTCTTTATTCAAAGTGACCCCCCTACCATCTAAATTAGATTACCTGGGCTCTCCAGAGCTCATCCCGCTCATGGGCCACTCTCCAGTGGGTGTCACCCATCATGGCAATTAACAAATTGAGCATAAGGAGGGCAGCAATGATGGCAAAGGCAAAGTATACCACGCTGTACATAAAAGGCAGGTCCACATCATAGTTTGCAGGGCCATCAATGATAGTGAGGAACAGCTCAAAGGTGGTGAATAAGGACATGGGATAGTTGTAGAACTGCCCAAGGTTTTCAGGGTTCTCTGTCTGGAAGATGATGTAAAAGGCTAGAGGAAAGCAGTGGGGGAAAAAAGAGAGAGACAGTTTAACAATAGGAATCACATTCCAAGAGCAACAACAGGGTCCTATAAGAGATGCTGACAACACAAAGTGGTGTAGGAAGGAGCTGCATGTGTTCCTATGTCAGTGCAGTACCTAGCATAACAAGGACAAATCCCTGACTAGAATCACTGGTCTCCATTATAAAATGAGTCAGAATTACTTTGATTATTTATTTCTCAAAATAGTGATCTATTCTTGTTCAAGGATATAATAAAGCTATGTGTGTTAATTTCATTTTCCAAAGACAAATATCATAAACACAGCATGTTTTTCAACCTTGATTTACATATATGTGGAATTATCTGAATTGTTCTAATTTCTATTAGCCTGGAAAGAGCAAGAATTGAAAACTAAACACAGAAATCAGTACTGGGAAAGTGACTATGCTCAAAGAAATAGAAGCTATACATCATCACCACCTTTCCCAGCTAACTCAAAGGGCAACCTGAGAATAAACCAAAACCCACGTACTTAAGTCATACTAAAGAATTTGGCAGGGGTAACATAATGCTGTTTTTCTTTTGTAGACTCACCTGATGCAAAACCTAGTATCACCACAGCCATGAGCCAGCAAAAGCGCATAAGATCTCCAAATATCATCTGTAGAGCAAAGACAGAGCCACCATAAGGCCCAACTGTCCCACCAAGCCACAATTCAACCCTGTGTAAACCATTTTCCAGATTCTAAAACTGTGAATGGACTAAGGGAAACTTCTGCGCTAAAGAGAGAATGTGAAATTCCCAAACCATCTGTGCAGATAAGAGCTTGTCCATTAGCCATTAATGCTAGTCCTGAGGGAGAAGAAGTATTCTTTCAGTTCTCCCCATCTGCAAAGAGGTGTCAGGATGTGCGTAACAAGCCCATGTTTGTTTGTGTCTTATACCTTCTGGATCATGATGGTAAAGGGTCCGAGCATCTGGAAGCCTCTTGCAAAATACATGACATTGCACCATCCTAGCACCAGGGCAAAGGACATGGGCACCACCTCACCAGTTGTGCTGGTGAGACGCATCACCATGGTTACTAGAATCATGCAAGCATATGTGATGCTGCAAAGGAAGAAGAGACAGTGAAAAAAATAAGTAAAGGAATCTTACCCTCCTTTTCCTTTTCTTTTCAAAAATTCCAAGACAGGCACATATAGCCTTGAGGCCCATAGGCAAAGACCTCTCAGCACTATCAACTCTACCTGTCCATTCGCCTGGCTTCCTACACACCAGTTGAGCCAGCAAGAGAAGTAAATCAAGAGAAGAAATACTCTAAAAGAATGGAGAAAGTGACTCATGTGGCAAAAGACAGCAGTGGGAAAAATGATAGGCAACATATTTATTAGACTTAAAAAGCAGTGTACTTACACAATTATGTGAAAAGGCCCTCCCAGGATGGTTTGTCCAAAGTATTTTGCTGCTCCAACTCTAAGGATATCTGGGATCTAAGAGAGACATCCTGTTGACTTTAGGACTTAGAGAGAATCCATTATACTATTAAATGTCACGGTAACCATCAATATTCACAGGATCTTGGGCCCAGCTGCATCTGCTTTGTTCACAGTTTGATTTCTATAGTACTTTAAAAACTGAATGATTAAGTCAGGTGGGCTCTCTCAGGATGTGACAGAGGTTGCTGGAAAATGTAAGAACACCTGGACAGATTGAGAGACTTTGGTATGTGGCAGAGAGATGTTGCAGCACAGAGCTGTGAGCCTGAAGTTCACATAGATTACTGAGAAGAGATCAGACAAACAGCTGACCTTCGAAGTGAAGACAAAAAAGACCTTCTTGGGTAATCAAAGGAGTTTGTTAGAATTCAGACTCACTATGTTAGTTGCAGTGTAGCCCCAGAGTCCTGACCAAACACAGGAAGAAGGACCTGTCCTGGAACATATATGGGCAGAGAGAAAGCTGTTTACACGCCCCATTTCACTTCAGTTCACCCTGGCAATCATCATTTGAGTTTTCTCATATAAAAGTTTCAGTCTTCTATTTCATGTTGTAATAAAATCAAGTGGGAAAAGTATTTGTTTTAATTTAAAGAACTTTTGATTTTTTTTTTTTTTTTTTTGAGAGCTCATGATAAGGAGAACACCTAAATATGTCCACCTCAGAACTCTGGTTGAGTAAGGCTCCTATTATAGGCCCATACAGTCACTGATCTCCAATTAAATATAAACTTTTCTGTGTACACGCAGTACTTCAGCCAGCATCCCTAAACACATGAGTATTTAGGGGTGCTGTGTGAAAAATTTCTAAGAATCTCATGCAACACCCAGAATTCAGCTGGAGCCGCAGATGGTGCTAACGGGAACTGTGGCATTAGCCACATAGTATTTGATAGCGCAGCCAGTCCTCCTAATTGCTTCTTCCACACTTAGAGTCTCACTACTATGTTGTCACAGTCTCTGTTTCATCCAATAGATACTGTTGACAGTGTTTATTGCCATAGACATATATGAAAGCACTTAGACTAAGGAAATAACCCCTACCAAGTTGTGAGCACAAACTCATGTTTGTCTAGTAAGTAAAACCTGTCTTGATTAACCTCAAGACTATATAGCTCACTGTTTCTCTTACCTCAAGGATCAAAATTACTACAGCTCCAATGATTGTGATCAGCTCCCCCACCAGCCTCAGCTCATCCTCATATGTCATATATGATTCCTTAAAAAAAAAAAAAAGAGTGAAAGGAAATTAAAATTAAATTTTAAAGGGAGCAAAAGGAAACTAAAACAGAAGACGGGGGAAAAGAAGGCCCACTGTTAGTGTAGTAAACATGACTGGGCCTGACAAGGTCACAGGAGCCATCCCAGTGCCAGCAAGGGAGAACAGAGCATGCCCAACGTTCCTCGCTGGCGTAGGCCAGCTAGCGGAAATAGAGCAGGAAGACAGCTGCAAGAGCTGGCAACGGCAAAAGACTTGGACTTTCCAGTTAAGTACGTTAGATTAGAATTCGCCCAATGCTGCCTATGGGCCCCTGACTCCTATAGACACAGTACCTGCAGCATTTTCTGGACATAGATTGTATTGTCTCTGCTGCTTGTTTTGTTGCCTGTTCGGGGTTTCAGTGGTCGGTAGACGCAGCACATAGTGAAGCAGACCATGTAAAGTATATAGAATAAAGCCAGGAAACAGAAATAGGGACGACCATACATATTCCACTTCAGGCTCACCAGCTCCTTCACAGGTGTTAAGTCCAAGATCTGGCGTGCCTGAGAAAGAAAGAAAGAAGGAATTAATTGCCATAAGGACATTTGTTTATAAGCATTAGTCACACTGTTTTCTGGGGGGAATGTTAACAAACTCTTCTCACCTACTCTATTGAGCTTTAGGAAGCTGAATTTATTTTGCAGAAGTGGAATGCTCATGTGGGTTTGGATTTGCTCATTTGCCAGTAAAAAGCTTTGAAAAAAAGTAAAAAACATATATCCTGCAGGGAACAGCTTTTGAGTACCAGTGGGAAGTACAAGAGAAGCATGTTAGATACTGGAATAAGTTTACTGTCTGTGTAGGCCTGGACACATATAAACCCTTGAGACAGACCTATGAGCTAGGTCCACGAATGCAAATATATGAGGATGTGTTGCAAATATATGAGGATGTGTTACAGAAAATAAAAAGTATTATTAATAATTAATTATTATTATATTAAGTTATATACATATTAGGGGTAGGCTAACTTTACAGTATGAGAAAGTTTATAAATCCTGTGATCTCTCGGGATTCAAATAAGTACAAAACTATTTCAATTCATGAATTGTCTTTTACTGTAACTGGAATCAATTTTGAAGAATATTTTGTGTTAAGCAAGACAGCAAAGTGCACTTTACAGCAGACAGATACTCTCCTCTGTGCAAAATATACATCGTTACTAGAACACAGAATTGAAAATAAGATAATTTGGATTCAATTTTCAGCTATAGAAAAAAGTTTCTGTGCAACCTTGTGAAATTCACTTAGATTATTTTTTTTTCTCCAAATTGGAGTTTTTCATTTATACATGTAACATTGATTTCAACAGCTATTTCTATCAACTTCAATAGCATTTGTGGAAACTCTTAATCTCTAGAAAACATATCAAAAAGTCCTTTAGATCATTAGCTGTCTTTGAAAAACTGACACTGATATTACCTTGATTTAGCAGACAACTAAGAGGCCCTTGGAAAGATTTCCAAAGATCCTTTATTTCTGTCTAAATGCAGCCTGTTAATAGACTGTATTTTCAAGTTTCCACCATTCAGCTATGATGATAAAAACTGTAGTACACTTGCAGTGAGACATACTGTGAGAAAAACCAGGCTCTTTCAACTTACTTCCTTTAGATTATATTATATTCAAAGTTTGGGTCCTCCTTTTTAGAATCTCAGCAGTGCAGCTCAAATATATCTAGAAGACCACACACATTTCCAGGAATAAATAGAAGCATCAGTGAGCATTTTGCATGATATGAAAAGTAGTGCTGCTGCATAAGTCAGGGTTGCATTTCTGTTAAAGATCTGCATATATCCAAACATACTGTGTAGCTGAGGAATTCTATACAAAAAGCTTCATCAAAAAAAGTTGACACCATAGTTTTAGAAGTGACAAGAGGCAGTGGAGTTATAAGCACTGGAGGAAAGCCTCTCCTATCATATAATTCCATTTCAAAAACTAACAGGAAGAATTCAGAAATTTTCTTACGTGCCCTCATGGTTGATCTGGTCGATTTGCACACATGCATATAAAGGAAAAATAAAATACAGTGAGATGATATGGAAAAAAAGTCAACATCTTTTCCTCTGTTGAACATTGCTAATCTATGCCTTTGAGTGAATCTACTGGTTTGCTGCTGGGATGACAACTATAAAACTTGGAAAGATCAATGTCACTCCACTCTTTTTAACTGTTTTCCTAGGACAAGATGAAATTGTGGCTACATGAAATGTCTGATAAATGTCATTACTTCTTCCTACAAACTGCCTCATCTATGTCCTTAGAGTCTCACTACTACAAGTACCCCATCACATAACTTTTGGCACCTAAAGGAGGTATTGTCATTAGTCATGTGGTTCTCCTAAGATTTCTCTCCTTGTAGGCAATAGGGTCTTACAGACTGCCATTCAGCTGACCTATGAACTAAATTGCTCTCTGGAAATAGTTACTTGCATTTCTCTACCAATAATATGTAAATCTTAGGGAATCTGTATTCTTTAATTAAATACTTCAGTTGGTGACAAAAATTAGATGGAATGAATCTAGGCCAAGTACACTTCTTTAGCTTAATTTGTCCAATGTGAACAGACAATATTGTGTGCAAAAAAGTAATCACTCTCAAGCCCACTCAAAACTAGACGCTGTGTTTAGTAAGCTAGTCTGAAGAAAGAATAAACCACGTGGGAAAGATGTTAATTTCAGTACGTAATGCACTATTGGGATGTATTTAACACTGTAGTGAGAAGAGCACTATGCCAATATGAATAAAATGGAAGAGAGAATATTAGGGTCTTTTCATACCGAGTTATTTTGAAAAATTTGTCCCCTGATTCCCTAGTGGTCAAAAACTACATAGAGTCCCACTGTGAGGAAGTATGTTCCACAGAAGTGACAAATGTCAAAGTAGATGGATGATACTGACTCAGGTTATCATGGCCTCCAAGATCTGCAGTAGTTGAAGAGCAAGATATCTGCTTTGGAATCAAGTGAATCACTTTGAAGTATTTTCAAAACATTTTTTTTTTAATTATTATGCAGTTATAAGCCATATGCTGTTAAGGTGAAAGTAAAACAAAGACATTTTGTTTACTGGTGCCTGCAAGCCCAGAAAATCAGCATGGAGTCTTTTTGTGGTTTTCTGTCATCTCATTATAACTGTTTAAGGTCCATTCCCAATCTGGAAGAAATCAGTATAGCTGAACTGAAGCTATAATTGTAACAGTTTCCTACAGCTGAAGAGCGAGCCTGCAGTCCTTCATCTGTCTTCCATATGTGGAAGTGTAATTTCTATTGATGTAAGCAGAATATGTAAATACTCAAATAGAGAAAGGAGTATGACTGGTATGTGTGTGAAGGATCAAAGTTTGCTTTGTAGGTGAAGGGGCTCAGTCTACTCCGGAGATAGTCAAAAGCAGTTGGATTCAGCTGCTTTAAGACAGTCAGTGTTATTTCATTTGCATTTTCTCTACCTATAAAGAAGGGAAGAATTTATTTGGCTGTTCTCACAGAACAGATGCAGGGTTTGCATGAGCAATAAGCTGCTTTTCCAATAATCCTTTTTGATGTTGCCAACCAAGTACCAAAATGTCAATAAGGAATTTTCTGTAAAAGGGAAACAAAGGCATATATATAATTGATTGGAAATTACCCTCAGTTCTAATGGCATCTTGAGGGTAAAACAAAAGACCGCCAACTAAAATTTATCTGATAAACCTTTTTGTAGCGTGTGGGAACACAGAACTGAGGATGACAGAATGTTCCTGTTAGTACAGCAATACACGTCTTTTGTATCAGGTGATTTAGGATAAGAAAATTGGAATATTTTTCCAAATGAGATTAGTACTTATCTAAAGCTCCATGGCTTATGTAAAATATTACACTTTAAGTTTCTGCATTATTATCTGGGTGATACTTAATTGAATCATCTATATCATGCCTTCAGCCTCAGGTAGAAGACTGACACTTAGAGCGTAAGTAGGACAAACAAGGTGTACTATATTCCTTGCTTATGAATTTGACCCACACACTTTACTAAATGCTTCTAGACCTACTTCCTATTGTAACGTTTACGAGACCACTGCAATAAGGAAGAAGGAGACGTAAGTCAAAATGGCATGAGTAGGTTACTTTAAAGGAAAACTTCTTACTGCACTCTAGATGGTTTCCTTCTTTTGCTACATTGCCCTGTTTCCTCTAACTCAGCCAAAGACAGATTGAGCAAACTGCAAGGAATATGTATGTTTCAGTAAATGGACATGACTCTTGAATAGCCTAAGAAATATCCTGAAGGATCAAAAGGAAATGAGAGATAATGAACCTAGCTAGATAGCCTTCAGTGTTCTGTTTTGTGTAGAAGGCAGTATTCTAGAATATGCATAGGAGATAAAATTTCATTTTCAAAAGGATGATACAAGTTTAGAAGCTTACTATAATCTTCCTGTAGCTCAGTTACCTTTCTTTTTTGCCACTTTTCATCCACTTAAAGGTCAGAAAATATATCTTAGTACTTACTTGTGAATCCCCCTTAATACAAGAGAAACCTGCTTCTGTTTGGGGCCTACTCTAGTCCAATACTGGACTGGGAGGGTATGATAGGATGGGGTGAGATATTGCATTCTTCTAGAGGAGACAGCAAACATTTTGGACCAAACATATATGAAATACAAAAAATAATTACTATTTATGCATACAAAAATTTCAATTACTCATATTTAAGAGCATTCTGGAAAATAAATCATAATATCTCATGGTATTTGGGGATCTGAAACAGGAATCTTGGATCTACCTGTACTATATGTTTCTGGAGAAGACAGAAGCACAATTTTCTTCTTTCTTTTAGGATTATGGTTTAGTCTTCTGGACAACTGCTAAGGTTGTTCTATTTTTCTGACATAGACTTCTCCTCCCTGAACTTCTGTATGTATCATCACACATAGAAATTTAGAGGATTTTAAATAAAAGCAAATAAGAGTTTCATAGACTTTCTCCACATTGTGCAAAGCTCTCCAGTAGCTGAAACTTTTGCTAGAGACATTTAACTAAAATTTTGATAGATAGAAATAATACAGGATGGGTAGAATTGTGCTTATTAAAGTGTCTTCTGATTCATTTCCTGTCCTATTAGGATTATTTAAGTTGATTACAACTGATAGGGTAGTGTACCTTGAAAGTCTTAAGCAGATCTGTCTAAGCTTGCCATTATGCTCTGCTATTTTTATCTTAGTGATCCCTTTACAAGTTTTTGAGCGTACAGCAGAGATAATTCACATACTTTGTTTTGAGTCATAATCTGGACTAGCAATGTCCTTAAATGAAGGGAAGAATTATAATGAGTGGTTTTTAAATGCATTCCAGTTTAAGATTTCTGAACATAGTTATGTCTTACAGGGACATTGTGAGAGTTAATCAGTATCACAGCTATATAAAGCTATTTGCTAGAGCCGTTCTAGAGCTATTTGTTACTGATATCTTTGAGCCTGGTGAAAGAGAGAGAGCCCTTTACTGAGTTACACAATGGAATTTCCTGTAGCTTGCTCATACTAAGTTCTTTCAATCATCTGCAAGTTTCATACCTCAGAAGAAACTGTGTGTAAAACATCAGATGGAGCCAGATCATTAAAAAGCTGCTACATTTCATGTATTCTCTGTAGCACATGGTACAAAGTCCTTGCTCTATGGATAATATAGAAGAGCTTGAACCTTCAAACTCATCATTGTTCTCCCGTTATAATCATAAGGGTCTGCACATCGTAGAAAGCATGTGGTGCCCACAGTACCTCTCTCTTCTTGGTTGAGACAATGAGCTCAAGGAAGGACTGATCTTCAGCCCAGGAGTCAATCTCTGTGAGATCATAGAGCACAGTGGTCAAGGGGCCAAAGGACCAGAGATTGTGCTTCCGCTTCTGCATAAGGTATTGAAACATCTGAGGAGAAAAGAAGGGGTGGAGGATATCAGAAGCTTTCCAGTGTATAGTGTATTTGCAATGAAAACAAAGTTGTTAAAAGCCTTTAGCTATAGTGTGTTTTCCTTTAACTTCATAGATTTTGTGGTTCTCATATCTCTCAGTAACAATTATAGCAGGTTAAGAATTGGAAGAACTTTTTCTGACTGCCATTTGATTATGAGCTCATGCTTGAGGTAAATGATGAGTGATTTTTATTCTAAATTCTTATCAAACTGCTGAAGTTATTCGGCACAGTTATGCATCTTGACAACAGACTTCATATGGAATTATATGCTGCTTAGAAAAAAAAATTATTTTATACCCTTCTACAAGTTATCAGGAAAGAAGTGTGACAAGGGAAACGATCCTGTCATTTGTGGATCTACAAAAGAAACATTAACCATCTTTGTCTTTTTGTTAAGGGGAAGGATGAGAGCTTGTATTAAATATTGAGTTCTTGACTATGAATAAATGTCTGTGGATACCTGAGGAAGTTTCCTATGTGTCAAATTTAGGGTAATGAAATCTAGACAACAAAGACAATAATTTCAGTCAGACTTTTAAGACATTACTTGGAGTGGATCTTTCTCTACTTGTTTAACTGAAATGCTTCAAAAATTGGGTAAAAAGATCTATTCTTTAAGCACTCGTTTATTTCATTAGGATAAAGAAATTTCTTATATAGGTTTTCTGGTCCTACATGAGACTTCTGGCAAAAAAAAAAAAAAAAAAAAAAAAAAAAAAAAGGACTTGTTATGTGTTTCTAGCTTCTAAGAACATGCACGAACTTGCTTGGTCTGGATGATATTTAAAGTTTTCCATATCTGAATAACCTCTTTTCTATGGAGGCAACTGTGTCACTTAAACTCACCACAGTGTTGCCCTCAACTCCAGCCAGTTTGAATGGAGTAAGCCCCTCATTGTTAGGAATCAATTCAAGTGATCCTGGTCCCTCTTTGTTCCTGTCATAGGAAAGTATCAGGCTGTACATGTGGCAGGCAAATGTCTTATTAGGTTGGAGAACCAGGATGTGAAGAACAGTGTTACCTATGAAAGAAGCAGACCACATAAACTATATGGAATAGCCCAGCCCTGTGCAAAGACAATTGACTGATGCCATTAACAGTGGCTTTCATTTTCATCGCATCCCTCATCCCACAGCTATTTGTAATGAGAGAAAAATATGTGCGTGCACAGATGACAGAGTCTGATTTAAAGTGTCCAGATGCACTGTATGCAATTCACGAGACCTCACAGCACATACCCAGATAATCTTGAGCTCTAATGTCAGCTCCATTTTCAATGAGTAACTGCACGATTTCCTCATTTCCCACACAGGCAGCAAATGATAAAACATGCTCTCCTGCAAAGAAAGGAAGGGGGAGAAACAACATTAAGACTCCGGGAGGCAGGAGAGGTTCAAGCACACTGAAGGAAACCTATCCATGCTATGAAGCCAGAGGTTATGAAAGGAAGAGTTACTTCAGGTAACCTGTAAACTTCCTGCCCCACTCCTCATCCTACTCAGAAGGGAAAAGACAACCTGCCCCACACAACACTAAAAGGAAGACGTATTCTTTTAAGATTATCTTCATAAGAAGGTTGACAAGTAAGTTGCAGTATATGCTGCTAGGAAGAAATTAAATTAGAATTCTTATGCAATATATATTTTTGTATACATGCAAATATATAAAACGTGTATGATTTATATATTTATGTTTATATGTAGTATTTACATACTCAGATGGAGTCATACTGTCTGCTAAAAAGTGTATGACTGATGACACTTGGAGACAGGAGCCTCTGCTTATCTGGTTTAGATGGGGACTAAACCAAGCCTCCCTTATATTCCCTCAGCACTCTGCTAGTTCCCTCCCACAGCACCAAGGGGAAAAGATAAGGTTGTACCAAAATAGAGAAGATTCTGGGAGCTGCGCCTGAAGAAGTGCCCAGTGGCCTGTGCTGTGCAGGCATTGGCCCCTTTCTTGAGTAAAGCCTTCACCAAAGTGATGTTCTGGTTCACTGCTGCAATGTGGAGAGCTGTCTGCCCTGTAAGACACAGAAATAAAACCTTGCCTTCCAAGAAAGCAAGTTGAGGCTGATCAGCAGCCTGCAGTTCACATTTCATTCATGGTAAATCTAAGTTTTTTGGAACTGCATCCATAGTGGCTATATGATTTAGCTTTGAAGTTATCCCTGTTGTGTGCAGAAGGTTGGACTACAGATCTTCCGGAGGTCCCATTCAATTTAAACCTTCTATGAATTCATGAAAACTGACTTTACAACTTGACAAAAACCCAACAGGATGCACCTTCTAGATTTTTTTTCTGATGGAAAACAAGACATGCCACACTCTTCCAGGAAGCACACTAAAAGCTCATGTCTCTCAGAAAGGACTATGCTTTCCTTCGTGGGACATGAAGGTCAAGACAAAGCTCCCAAAGAAGACATGGTCTAATTCATTAAACTAGGTATCAGAATTTTTAAAACCCCATCATTATTATTTTAGTGATTTCAGGATTCTGTCTTGCATTTCTGTGTAGTCAATCAGAATCATTCTTGAAAAACCTGGCTCAGAGTCTAGACTCAAAAGCAGCAGCCACATTTGCTTTCAATCCCTACTCTTTGTCAACCAAAGAACCATTTTTTCTCCTTTCAGAGTAGATCAGGTAGGTGTCCCCTTTGTTACACATGTCTATGGCAGAAAGCAAAATGTATATATCCTTACAATCCCACTATAGCCAACAGGCCCACCTGTGGTTAAGGGTTTGTCAGTTACACATTTGTATGTTTGCACATGTATGTACTTGGGTTTAGTATAATTCCACAAATGGTCAGGAGCCATTTATATGTTGGTTTTGCTATGTAACAGTTTAGCAATATATTGAACCAGGAACAGTAAAAGCCACTTTCCTAAATGCACACATAGTACTTCCTCCCTCCCCCTGCAGAGAATCCTGCCCAACCTCATACCCTGGGATGTTACCTTCATAGAGCTCTGATGTCATCCTCTCATTGACAAGCTCAGGAGCTGCTTCCATCAAAGTCACTGCAGCCTCCACATTATCATACAAGGCAGCTACATGAAGAGCAGTCTCCCCCACTGCCCCTAAAAACAGTAGAAGCATGTGAGTCATCTAGACATTCAACTACATGGGACAAAAGCAGAAATGGATTTATTGAGGTGGAGAATTGGGAGTGCTAGGTCCTCCCTTGAATACTGCCCAGTGCCACCTCATCATAGGACACAGTAACAGCCACATAACTGCATAGTCTCTGTCCTTCACCCCATTAAAATCTGAAAGCTGAATAGAGACTTCAGGTGTTTGTAAGTGACAGCAGACTTAGGCATGAAGTGAATGAGTACACAGCCCTTCCACTGACCACCTTCCACAGTAAACCACCTCCCTCAGTCCCTCTAGAAAAAGGCCTGTTCAAGCTGTAAACCTCTGATCTTTACCATTCCTTTAGGGTTTGATAAGCTTTCCAAGTTAGAAAACTCACTTTGTTGCAAAGCTGCTGACATACAGTTAAGTAGTTTGAGTCTGCTAATGCAAATGTTTTAGTAAACTAACAAACATACTACTCATTGTAACAGGCTCTTGCCTTCCGCAGAAAACCATTTGTCGCAAACAATCAAGTTACCTCTCTGATAGATATCACATGTTCCGTCAGTGAGAAGTTTTGTAATGGCTGGGAGGTTGTTCTCCTTGGCAGCCTGGAGGAGTGGGGATTCCCAGATCCTGCAGTTAAGAGAAAGTGGCTGATAAAGAAATACAGCCAAACACATGGTGCCTCTCTCCAGAGCTATCGTGGCTTCTGCTTGCGACAGTATGTATCTTCAACATCATTGTCACTGAAAGATCAGTAATACACACCTACCATCTGAGGTATTCTTTGAATGAAAAAAAACCAACAAACCCCACCCAAACAAAAAACCAGAAACAAAAACAAAAGCCCCAGCAAAAGCAGACAAATACAGCGCTAAAAACTCAGGTAGTTGATCATCTCTTGATTTACTGACGCTTAACCATATGGTGGCAGCAGAGGGAAAGATAGGAGAAACAAATAACCAAAATGCTTCTGGTTTATATAGCCTACATTTTGAGGCACAGAAGATAGCGAACGATGGGTCATTTGATACCCCTTCTATCAGTAGACTAGTTATCTCAGGAGCCAGAAAAAGGCCGTATTTTTTTTACACAGCACAATAAATTAAAAAAGGGTCAGCATCTGAATTACTCCCATAATGGATGGAAAAGAAAAAATACAAACAAGAATTCCCCATGTCACAGGAACACTTCCTATGGTATAATTAAAAGAATGAGCTCTGAAATGTAGTTCCTCATCATACAAAGTTATGAGGAAAATTTTGAAAGTTTAGCTATACTATTTTTTTCTTTGATGCTGAGAAAATTGAGGAAATTGTTAAGAACTGATATGTATGTCTGTCCTGGGAAAGAGCATGCCATCAAAGAAGTTCCAAACTGAATGGTTCACTTATAGTTGAAGAATGCCCTTGGGTCTTCCATGAGGCTCTTGGTTATTTCAGTAGATCCTTTGGGGCTGATGAAGAATTTACAAGTACAGTCACAAAACTTCACTACAGCAAGGTCCTTTGATGCAAACAGCAAGTCAACGGAGGTGATCCTCCCCCTCTACTCAGCTCTGGTAAGGCCATACCTAGAGTCCTGTGTCCAGTTTTAGGATCCTCGGTACAAAAGACATATGGAGCTACTGGAGAGAGTTCAGCGAAGGGCCACAAAGATGCTTATGGGACTGGAACATCTCTCATATGAGGAAAGGCTGAGAGAGCTGGAACTGTTTAGCCTGGGAAAGAGAAGGCTCGGGTGGGGTTCTTATCAATGTGTGTAAGTACCTGAAGGAAGGGTGCAAAGAGTTACCTGCAATGCCTGCTTACTCAGCATCTAAATAAGCTTTGCCAGTGTTCAAAACAATGAGATGGCCACCCAGAAATGACAAAAAATAGAACAAAATCTACTAATTTGGGGTAAATATTTTTATATTGATTATTTTCAGATTTATCTTTTAATTAATAAGAAGTGGTTTGGGGTGGGTTTTTTTTACTTTTGTTTTTATACAAATAAAAAATTCTAATTAGCTAAAGTTCAGGAGCAAAAGATTTAAGGGGAAGAAAGACCCTCAAACCCAAAGAAACAGCCGGTGCCTCATGAATTTTCATTACAAAATAGACAGAAATTCCTCTCTCCAAATAGGGTAAGTTCAGTTTTAGATCTCTGTTCAAATGCAAATTTTGTGCTTTAACTCATCTCTGCTTTCCTATAGTACAGATGTTTAAATTGTTCTTAATTATCTGGCATGACTCAGGTCAGGCTGTAATCCATGATGTGGAATAAGTCTAACGAACACAGTAGAACAATGACAAATTCAAGCTGATATGAACAAGGAGAATATCAGCCCTCATTTTCCTACCAGCCCCAGTCTGAGACGCACACATACACATGCACGAGAAATACCTCAGTCAAACCATATACCTGGAAATATATTCGATGCCTTCTCCTTGTGATGTTCCAGATTTTTCTTTGTATTGTAGTATTATTTAGTTACAAGATTTTGGGGATACAGTTTATAGGGAAAATACAATATAAAGCAATAGGTGTTTTGCATTAAGTGATAACACTGATGTTAGAATACATTATCTATGAATATAACTCTATTATAAGCCACAAGAAAACCCACATCAGAGAATGAGAGAGAGAGAATATAAATGGCCCATTGTACAAAATGTTTTCTCAGAATCTGTGCTTATTTTGTACAGGGTAATTTAACAATAAAGCCATAGGAAAACAGGCAACATAAATTCTGTGGTACATATTGCTTGCTTTAAATTATTTTTTTATGAACAATAGAATCTTGAACAAAAAAAACCTGATATGCCATTATCTCTGGATTTAATCCACTTGAAATGTGCGAGTTCTGCACACCATTACTGCAGAAAGATACTGGCACGCATGAGAGAACTTGGGAGATAAAGCAAAACAAAGAGAAGCATCAGAATTACACAGATAAATAGGAATAATTTGAATAAGTTTAAATTAATGGGCATGGGCTACAAGTAATAAAAGCCATAACCGAACATTATATTTATCATTCCATAAAAGGATCATTTCCTGTCACCAACAGCATGCCATTATCTAAGTTACTAGAAACTAGACTAGAAAAATGCTGAAGAGGAGAAATAAAAACATTCAGAATGTAAAGAACCACCTGAACAAACCAGGGAGCCATTCTGTGATATCTTTATATGTCCTTCAAACTCTTAGCCTTGCTGCTTTGAGAAGAATTTTTTCTTTAGCTTACTCATGCATCAGTTGCGTTAGTTGCTAATTACAAGATTATGTGATGCAAACTTTGCATCTAGGATCAAACAAATAGGAACAAAATAAAAAGGCACTCTGAGCAAAAGTTCTAAGATTCAGTATCAGTGAAGCAAGCTTGCCACCTCTGCCATTATTTTGGCTGAGAAAGACTGCGTGTTCCTGGAGAATGTAAGTTTCAGGGGCAGGAAGTGGGAAGGAGGTTGGGTTTCAATAGTATAAACAATGCTACAATTAATATGTTGATGCTTTACTGGGTAGGCCTTTATCCCTCAAATGACCTCAGAGAGGAGGAAGGATTGGGCAAGAGACAACGTGGGAGGACACAAACACAATACCTTTCTCACAAAATTCTCCAAAGCCCTCGTAAACAACTAATTAAATTACAAGCCTGCTAAGAGGGAGACACCTAATAACTACTATACTCAGCTTTCAGAAATTTAGGGCAAAATTGTCAAACCTTTCTACTTATTGTAGGAACCTCCAACTGGGCTTAAAGAACCAGAGATCCCAGACCAAAGAGCAAGCTGTTGAAGAACCCAGAAGTGTTGGTAAATGTCATTGCATTCTGCCTCTGATGTCTCAAAGGTTCATGACTTACATGCTTATACCATATGCTTTTACTCTCATTTAGTTTTCTGTCCCATAATTGGGGAAACATTTTACTCTCATTTAAAACATACCATTATAATTATCAACTCATTTTTAATACATTACAGCAATGTGCTGAGAATATAAATGTCAAATACTAGGTGAACCAAATCACTAATATAAAAAAATAAAATGAAGATTCACCTGAATCTAGAACCTTCAAAACATTTTAATTTCTTTAAGATCTGCATATTCAAACAATTCTCTTCCTGACTCATCAAACACAGCATGAGTTTTACATTTTACAACTCTAGTTCCTGTGTGTCAAAGCAGCAGCAGGTACAATCTGTAACTTAGTCTCTTAACAGAGCTGCCTAGAGTAGATGCTTATTTTCCATAAAGTACCATTATGTCACTAGATGAAGAGGGTGGCTTCTAGAGAATGATTCAGCAGAGATCTTTTTAGACACTCTGAGAAGATAATTCAGCACATCAAAGTTAAGCTCCTGTTGTAAATTGTTCTCTTCATCAGCTATGGAGTCAAGGGATGTTAAGCTCCTAATTTAGCCAGCTAAGTTAGGTCCTTAACACTAGGCAGTACTGATGTTCCCTTGTAGGATCAGTTTAGGATAAGCACAGCTACATAGCTAACCAGTAGTTCTGATGGACAATGAAAACTACAACAGTATACACCTGGAAGTGCTCCTGGGTTCTTCTTACTGAGCTAAGGAATGCAGCTGTGTTTAGGCACTTAGTAAGCCTTGATGATCTATTACTATCGGTCAGTTTTCTTAACAGATGATTCAATGATATGCTCAGGAAGCTGTGAGTTGTTTTCCAGTACAGCTGAGGACAAAACCAGGAACACCCGAAAATCCATTGTGAAACAAAGAGAAGACAGAATGTAGGTCAGATTCTGACTGAGGGAGTCATGTAAAGTAGCTTTAAACAAGGTTAAGGATTTCACAAGCACTTTCTGCTGGTAATATGTACTCTTTTGGATTTACAGCCTTTTAAGTAATTCTTCTGGAGTGCATCCTGCTCATTACACTTATGAAGAGATAAAGAATGCAAGGACAGGACCATAAGTCTTACCTCTGTTATAAAAAGAACTTGGATTTATAGGGTTATTCTTTTAAAACAAGGAAATATCTTAAATATGTGAACTGTATGGACAAGAAACAATCTGAAGCTTGTTTTTCAAGACTGAGCTCACCAGACCTGCAATGGAGCATCTCTTTCTACTCTTCCCTTCTCAGATTCTACTACTTGAGTCATTCACTGTATGGAATTTTCCTATTGTTTGCTCTAGTTTAAGTTTGGCATCTGCCAGCTTCATGCTTTATCCCCATACCTATGTCAGTAACTGAGGGTCTAAAGCGATTCTTTCACACTGAGCTATAAATTCATCATCAGGATATTATTTCAGCTTTCTTTTCTTTCCCTTTTGTGCTGTGCGGAATATCGACGCTGAACACTTCATTATCAAACTGCCAAAGGAGATTCATCTTCTCCCTTCATTCTGCTAGTATATTTATATAAATATGCACAAGACTTCAGAAGAGCAGAGGAGTGCTCAGTGGAAGCTAACCAGCCAGAAAGAGGATCAATGCTATCATCTAACAAGATGCTAAAGAATGAGTTAGGAAGTAATAGCACAAAGTGAAAAGGAGACAGATAATAATAAAGGAGACAATCAACTCAGGGACAGGGTCAGCAAATTTCTTCAGCACTGACAGCAAGACTCAGCAAATTAACTGGAATCTCTTGTGCATGTATGTTGAAGCCCCTTCAGCTGACAGTAAACAGCTTCTCTGGAAACAAACAGGTTACTAATTGCTGATGCTACTAGACAAGAAATTGATAGGGAAGTCTTATCCCTTCAGATATTTAGCTATCTACCACACCAAGCACAGAAGTCTTGCTCAGTCACTTCCAGCAGGGCAATCTCCTTGCATTAATCTCCTTTTTTAATTCTGCATCTGACACCATCCTAAGAATAATCTCATGCTAGAACTGGATAAACAGTTCAGCAAATGTGAGCTATTATTTATTATCACTGAGTTATTCATAAAACAAATTTGTTCTCTGAAACATAACCTCATCCTGCATCAAAACTTCCAACCCTCTTCAACAGGGATTTTCTTGCAGTTTTACTCTAGGTTGTGTTCCTCACTCTGTGTCTAGTAAGCTTTCTCTAACCTTTTAATTTAGGGTGGGGGTTTTTCAGAGCACAAATTCCATGTTTACTTATTCACAAGGAAACCCACCAAGTTTAAGAAGGCAAACAGCCTTTCTAAATCTATGACCCTAGCTACATCTTAGGCACTGAGGTGAGATATGTGTGTGTCTGTGCATTGTTGGGGAAATGAGTTGTGGAGGACCTTTACACTTGTGAAATTAAGGAGGCTTGTTTTCCATTATTAGTCTCAAAACTTCCATTAGGATGAAGGTATAACCAGATAGGAGAAGACCAGAAATGCTGCCAGTGATGCCTTTGACTTTATTTCACTTGCAGCAGCAGAGTTTCCAACAGGCTGTTCTTTGCATCTTGACTTGTTATTGAAACATACTACAAACGAAGTTGCGGAACTGGGAGCTGGCATCTTTATTTCACTGTCACCTTTGGGAGCAAAGGAACCAATTAATACTGATAGGCATTGTGGATTTTAAGACAGGACAAGTCCTACATTAATTTGTGCACTGAAAACTCAGTAATGTTGTTTAGACAAATGAACAGCAAAACTATGGTGACATCTCTCATTCACTACCAGCTTGAGAAAGATTTGTCTAGAAGCTGAAGGCTCTCTGTGTCCCTGTACAACTGTTAAGCAGTTTAAACTCAGTTTAAGAGCATTATGCTCAGCAACTTTTTATTTGTGCCATGTTTATTTTCAGGGTAAGAAAAGCACTTCACAAATATGTCTGTGAGACTACAGAGGCATCAAAAATTTGGAAACTAAAGGGGATGTAAAGTTTTTATTGCAACATGTTTGGAATGACCATAGCTCTCTGCAAGTTGTGCAAATTGCCCCAAGCACCTCTAATGCATTATTTCTCATAACACAGATTTCTATAGTTAATTAATGTGTAAAAATACTTTTTTTCTTTCTTAATGTACCACACCAGTTAAACGTTTTATGGTCATTAGAATAATTAAGCCTCAGAGCATCCCACAAAGGCCAGGTGATACCACTAATACCTAAGCAGCAGCTGTGAGAGAGAAGAGACACACAGAAGATAGATATCAATCAAAGTTATAGAGACAGGCAATAGCAGAAAGAAAAATGTAACATAATTTTCCTGGATCCATGTAGTCACTCGCTCTAATTTATTTATTAGTTATTTTTTATGAACAGTGCAATTCTGAAATGGTGGAATTTCTAAAATTACATGCTAGGGGGATTTTGTTCACATTTGCTTAGAACCTTTTATACTGAAAGCCAGAATAAAAGAAATAAATAAATCAAGCAAGCAATGGCTTTCATAATTTCTGGAAGATCTATTAGACTGAGACAGGCACGTGATTCCTCTTCACCTCTATCAGGGCTGAATTTTCATAAGTATTTATCTCTCTTCCCCCAGAGTTTACTTCCAAAGATAATTCTAGAAAGGACATATGAGATGTGACCACTGTCCCTGGGACTTCACACTGAGCTGCAAGCTATTTTCTTGAACAGAAGAAACCAGCAGAGTAAGGTAAAATAAATTCAAAGTCCTCTTTAATAGTAGGAGATTGTATCACATTTCCTGAACTTGGATGTCCCTTTGGGAAATGTTATACTGTGCAGGATTAAGCCAAAGGAATCCCTCACTGAGGGTAATGCTGACATCAACTGTCAATAAGATTGAAAGAACTATTGCACGTGAAAAAAGAGAATGAACAGCAATTCCAGTGAAGGCAAGAACTACCAAAACAGTTATCTTTCAGGTATTATCACTACCAGTTGCAGAACAGGAAAAAGCATTGTTCTTCTCTTGCAGACTTTCTGTATGCAGTCAGAGCATACTAGTTAAATAGTAATATATTTACCACTGCCTTTCAATAAGATAATAGTAGAAATTAATTGCTGCTTATTACTGTATGTATTCCAGCACCATTACACTAAGAAGAACTCAAGCTGAACCCACAACACTGCAATTCCACACAACAAAATGACAGGATGAAGTAAAAGCCCTCTTGTCTTATAACAGGTTTTCCACAAAAGCAAAGGTTTTATAAGAGTAGTTCCCATACACAAGTCACCACAGAAGGTTTTCCTGTTGTGTTTTTCTATCTGTACGTAATCAGGAATGCAAAAGCAATAAAACTGATTTCAGTCCCCTGCAAAGTGTTCATTTTCTTTCTCCTCAAACTCTGAGCATCTCTGGGGACAAGAAAGGAAAGTAGGATAACAGAGGGAAAATAGGATACTAAGATGAAGAAATGGTCCATGCAACTCCGATTTCACAGACAATGATATCGTATGTACTACATGTGTTGTTACACAGAGTTTTACAAAGAAACACAGAAATGTTAGTTTTGGCGATCACTAGGGTTGCACTGTAGTGATCAAAGAGAAGTTTATGAGGATGGGTTTATACGCCTAACAGTTTTTCTGATTTCCTCTACCAGCAGCAAAACACAAGATGTTCATGGGCCTGTAGCACATGACTAAAGAGGACTGTCAAGCAAAGACAAAGTGGAATGGCAATCTAATAGCAGCCTATGTGAAAGGGAGCAACAAAAGGGAAGTGGCCAAACCCTCCTTGGTAACAGCAGATGGTAAAACAAGGGGGTACAGCATCAAATTATGATTTTGGAACGTTAGGGAAAAAAACCCTTTTTCATTAGGAGGTCACTACAAGACTGTAACGGGTTCCTAAAGATGCACAGGAATCTCTGTCCTGGGAGACTTTCAAGACTGAGCTAGACAAAGCCAAAGAAATGTGATCTAATGCTGGCAATAGTCCAGCTTCAAGCAAGAGGTTAGATAGAGACCCTCAGAGGTCCCTTCCACATGTCTATGACTTAAAAATGTGAAGATAATGTCATAATTCTAAAAATACTAATATATTTATACTTTTCTTTTGCACACATTCATTTAGATATTACAGAATCCACTGAGAACTTATTTTCAGGTACCTGTGATGCTTGTCATAAACATACCAAAATGTAAACACTTCAGCATTCTATGGAGACACTATTGTTCCCACTGTCCCTCCCATTTTAAGTGTATTTAAGTCCTACTACTCCAAAGTAAAATAAAACAGGCTTTTGTTATTTGGTCAGAAGTTAGATGATGATATGTGTAAGTTCCTTCCCTAAAGACAGATCTGTACATTTGTCCCTCTTAAAGTACTATCCTACTTATTTCTATACATATATGTGTGTGTATATACATACGTATAGATAGACTTTGTCCCACACAGCCACCTTTTTGTCCTCAGAGATGTTCAGGGTTTTGTGAGGAAAGAAAAAGCAAATTTTACAAGGGACTGGAAGCAATTTGTTATTTGAGTACTGCAGTATTTGTGCATGTAGAAGTGACAAGGAACAATCAAAAACAGATTCAGCTGGATTTCCATGAATACTCCTGCATTCCTGTGTGTGGAAGGAGCAACGCTGCACAGCAGTAACAAACAGCCTTGATTCAGTATTTACATGTGAAGACACAGGTAATCTTCTTGATAATGTAAGGTCTCAGAGGAGTCACCGTACATGTTGACACCCGGGCCACAGGAGTGAGAAACAGCAGTCCGACCCAGGAAGTGACTGACCACCAGAATGTGGAACAACATTAAGTCCACTCTAATCCCACAGTAAGGGCAACCTTTAGAGAGACAGAAAACAGAATCCTTGCAAAAAAGCCATAATTTCAGCTGACTATAGCATATACATCACACACACTCTTAATAATAATTTTTAAAAACCAAACAATGCCTCATGCATTTTCTTGTGAGCTTTACCAATGAAGCAGAAAAGACAAGAGTATATCATTAGTAATTTGTGACTGAAGTCCTGCACTCAGGGTAATTCAATTGTAACCTAGTAAACCCACCTGTGAAAGCAGATAAGATTGGAACTCCAGAAGCATTCCACTTTGAAAGAAGAAATCTGATAGAGAAAAGTGCTCCAGGGTTGTTTAAAGTTTATCTACTGGCAGAAACGCCTAAGGGAAAAGAGTGAGAATCAGCTGCAGGGAGAGGGCAGCAGAAGAAAGGGAAGACAAGACGACTGAAATGCACTGTACCTTTTCTGCTGGAGTAAGTAGATTTCATCCAGATGTTTATCCCAGGATTTTTTGCCTTGCAACTTCTCACTTAGTCCATTCCAAATCCGGAAATAGAAAGGCTTGCTATCCCCAAATAAAGGTATCCCCATAGCACGTGCCTTTTTCTCTCCTGCTTTGCTGCCTGAAAGCCAGCAAGCCCTACTTTGAAAAGAGTCAGGGAAGGCTCACTACAGGTCACCACTCCTCTGCCCCCAGTCTGTTACTTACAGAGGAGACTGTCTGTCAGCTGCATCAGCTGATCAAAGTACATGTAAGAACACAAAATAAAATTACTTGTCTCTAGCAGACCATACCTTGAGCCTCATCAAGTACTGAGTTTCCAAAATAGCCCAACCCAAAGGTGTGTCTGATTTAGAAGTAGCTCACCAGCAGCCTTACCCCTTACAAAGACTCTATACAGCACTGAAAAATTCATAGAACATCAATATCCTAGGCTTCTAGTATTTTGCTTCTGAAGTCCAGAATTTAGGCATAATCATCCTCCTTATATATCTCTGAATTCCTCTGAAAATCAACATCTAAGCAATTTTGAAATAGACAGCTGAACAAGTCAGGCGAAACACCTTTTCAGTGAGTGAACATGTGGGAACGTGCCCTAAAAGACACTCTGCTCTGGGAAGGTATTATAGAGGAGGACACACCTCCCGCCCCAACTGTCTGCAAATCCCATTAAAGAAATTATCATTATAGACTCCACCTTCTCTGTGCCAAACGAAATCACAAGTTGGAAGAAGAGTTTATGTAGATTAATGTGTAAACTTTGCATATTTCATTTTCCTTTAATGTTCTACAATCTCTCATTGTTTCTTCACATTTCTTCCAGAAAAGCTTATTTAGGAAAGGGATGAAAAATTCTATTTAACAAAAACTAGATTTTGGTATAGAAAAACATCATCAAGGTCATGGGGGGTTGTCTGCAAAGCAGTACACAAAATATCAAAATGAAGAGAGGAGACATCCTTCTTCTTGTGAAGAAGCTGTTAATTACAGGGGGAAAAAACAACAACAACAAAAAAACCCACAACCAACTCCTAGCTTCTAATCTTCTTCCCATAAAGACTTGTCCTAATATTCTTGCATCTTGAATCAACAGAAATATCCTTTCATTCTTATTCCTGCTGTAGTGGAAAAGGCTTCTGCTCAGGCTGCCTGGACTAAGGCAGAACCAATAGGTAAAGGAGGGAAGTGTGTAAAGTGATAGCACTGAGTCATCTCTTTGAAACTCCTGGTTTATTTAGAGGTTACTTAGACTTAACAAATCAGGATTCACATCCAAATTTCTGTAAACTTATGATGTATCCTATCCTATAAAACCATAAATCGCCACACAGAAAAAACAATGCTTTAAGGCAAACTTGAGGAATCATAGCCTAAAATGTAAGATTCACTGAATTGTCCGGTTCTAGGAGGAAGTGTCAAGTTCAACTGTCATAATGAGAAAAAATTATTACTTCCTACATTGAGAGGTTAGAGTATAACACCAGCCAGATGTTATGAGCAAAATGTGAGGGGTTTTTAATCATATCAATAATGTATCCCTCCTAACATTCTTGAAAGAGGGAAGCAGCTCCCATCAAAGTTGAGACACTGAAGCGTTAAATGCCTATGACAGACAAACACCATCTCTTTTTTTCCTGGGCTGTTCTCCCAGGCAGAGAATACTTTCTACTGTCTCTCCAAGGACTAAAAGTCCTAGAAGACTGGTATCAGCAGGACAAGAAAGCAGTGACACATTTCTCCCTCTTCTGGGCAGCAGTGCTATTGCCACCCAAACAGTTCTAAGGTACAAGAAGTGAGTAGCAGTCAGATACCAGGTTGAGGAGAGAATGCTGAACTAGCCATGAAGGTAACAGCTGGAGCAGCCAGGACAGTTCAAACAACTGCAAACCAGTATCTCAGGTGGACTCCCCACATTGTCGGGGGGGTGTGTGTCATTACAGCTCTCATTATAGCTTCAGACTGCAGCTAATCTGACTCAATAGTTTTCCTTTACCCACTTGTATTGATAGAAAGTCTTAATATGACAAAAGAATGTTTTCTTGTAGTTCATGATAGAGGTAATTTTCAAAGGTAATAGAATACAGATATGAAAGATGGATTATATATGTAAGATTATTGCAGGGACCAAAGTCTTTTTAGCAGATCATAGCCATACCTCTTAAGCATTGCTGGACTTTCAGTCTAGGAGGTGGCTCTAAAGAGTTTTTCAAAAACTAAAGACCTGATAAGGCCTAGTAGTTGAGGGGTGGATTGTAAGTCTGTAAACTTTTGATGTATGTGGTTTCCCACATACATGTCTGCTTTTAGCTTTTTGAATCCTTTTCCATGGCTGTGACTCTGGCTCCTAGCCCTCATTCTCAAGGCCTGCTTTTGACTCCTGACATTATTCTAGCTCTACCTGTTCCTTGTTCCAGGCTCCTACTGCAAATACAGTCTTTACCCTGGCTGCCAGTAATGCCTTTTCCTGGTGTGTGTCTTGACTTCTCTCATTTCTGACTAGGGCTGTGTGGTGGGTTGACCCAGGCTGGGGGCCAGGTGCCCACCAGAGCTGCTCTATCACTCCCCCTCCTTAACTAGACAGGGGAGAAAAAGTATAACAAAAAGCTTATGGGTCGAGATAAGGACAGGGAGATATCACTCACTGATTATCGTCATGAGCAAAACAGACTGAACTTAGAGAGGAAATTCATCTACTTTATTACCAAGCAAAACAGAGTAGAGGAATGAGAAATAAAACCAAATCTTAAAACACCTCCCCCCACCCCTCCCATCTTCCCAGGCTCAACTTCACTCCCGGCTTCAACCTACTTCCCCTTCAGCAGCACAGGGGGACGGGGAATGGGGGTTACAGTAAGTTCATCACGCGGTGTTTCTGCCACTTCTCCCTCCTCAGGGGGAGGACTCCTCTCATTCTTCCACTGCTCCAGTGTGGGGTCCCTCCCACAGGAGACAGTCCTCCACAAACTTCTCCAACATGAGTCCTTCCCATGGGCTACAGTTCTTCACCAGCTGTTCCAGCGTGGTCTCTTCCATGGGGTGCAGACCTTCAGGACCAGACTGCTCCAGCATGGGTCCCCCATGAGGTCACAAATCCTGCCAGCAAACCTGCTCTGGCGTGGGCTCCTCTCTCCACGGGGCCACAGGTCCTGCCAGGAGCTTGCTCCAGCACAGGCTTCCCATGGGGCCACAGCCTCCTTCAGGTGTCTCTACCTGCTCCGGTGTGGGGTCCTCCATGGGCTGCAGGTGGAATCTCTACACCTGCTCATCCTTCCTCCATGGGCTGCAGGGGGACAGCCTGTCTCACCATGGTCTTCACCACGGGCTGCAGGGGGATCTCTGCTCCGGTGCCTGGAGCACCTCCTCCCCCTCCTTCTGCACTGACCTTGGTGTCTGCAAAGTTTCTCACATCTTCTCACTCCTCTCTTGGGCTGCAAAAGCTTCCCCCAACTGGATTTTTTTTCCTTCTTAAATATGTTATCACAGAGGTGCTGATTGGCTTGGCCTTGGCCAGCGGCAGGTCCATCTTGGAGCCGGTTGGCATTGGCTCTATCAGACACAGGGGAAGCTTCTCGAAGAAGCCACCCCTGTAGCCCCCCCCACTACGAAAACCATGCCACACAAACCCAATAGAGGCTGATTCTGACTGTCTTGATTGCTGGAATCTCTTCATTCCAGCTTGGCCCTACCTAACAAATATGACAGCTGATGTCCAAATCTCCTTACACACAATTTCCCTCCTATGTCCATAGGCCAGGATTAGCAATGTAAGCATAAAGAAATACAAAGCACAACCTGGCCAAATGTGTAATGAATGAACCGACTCTTAGTGATCCTAGAACTTCACTTAGGCTTTTCCAGCAACATGCCTGAAAAGGAAAAGTTATTAGAGAAAAATTGTAGAAAAAGACTACAAGAAAATATTCTACATAGTCTCCAGTTTTCTCTTCATCCTAGCCACCTCTTCAGTTCCTTCTTTCTTTCAAACATAAATCAAAATGGCTATTACCTCGCCTATTATAAAAGTAATTTCAGTGCTTATATAGAGACAGACATCATTTGCACAGTACATGGCATGGATTCCTTTCCTTCTGAATGGCCCTGACCCTTACATTCCATGTTCTCACAAAACTCCTGTTAACCTTCCTGGAAATTTTGAGTGCTGAAAGTATGTAGGATTGAATCCAATGTGCTTATCTGGAGACAAATCAGGATGGGAGTGCATGTTCTTTTTTCTCTTTCTCTGTTTTTCCTCTTACAGTTTCTTCAGAGGGGGGGAAATTGCAAGAGCTGGGTGATATTTTAAAGTTACTACAAATATACAAGTGTAGTCCTAGTCTTTCACAAAATCCATGAGAATGTGAACCATGATTAGCAGGAAACAGAGTATATAAAAAGCATTGTATAAGTAACGAAGCTTACTGAACCTAAAGGAGAAACAATTTTAGCTGCACATGGTAGAAGTTCCCCATTTTTATCTTCTGAAAATATTTTAAACATTTCTGTTAAGCATAGAAAAGTATGTAATGAGTGGTATTAGGAAAATTTACATAAAGTGGCTTTTGAAGAGAAAGTAAAGGGAAGTCAACTTATTTATTATGATGAATTGAAATTGTCTTCTACATTTGGCTTCCAAATTTGCCCCCCAAATATGTGTTAAGCATTTGTTAGACAAATAAAGTAGCATAACTAGATGCTTAACACATCTTTAGAGCATTGTATAGCCATTGAGTAGCCAAGTTGTCTGTAGCCAACTCAAGTTGTCTATGTCAAAGTATTGCCCCAACCCTTCTGCTTGGACAAATTTCAGCACAAAGATTTGCCTGTTTTACTGTCTTAGGGACAGCATCAGAGCCACAGGATGCCAGGCCATTTCAGCAGCTCTTATTATTGCACTGCATATTTCTCCCTGTCTTGTTCCATATATTCTTTCTGAATCAAATATATGCTCAAACCTTAAAAATAAAATTATATTTTCTATTTTTTGCTCCAATTCACAAAAATCTTTCACCTTACCTCTCATAAAAAATTGCTCTTAAAAAATTCCCACTTCAGAAATCACACGAGAAATTCTGTCATTTCAGCAACAGCAAAAGCAAAGTGCATGGATTCCATACTCCAGTTTAGGCCACCATCTTAAGAGCAAGAGTGGAAGCGCAGCCTACGACCAGACTTCAGTCTTTCAACATCACCCCTGTACATTCTGGTTGTACTGCAATTCTTTGTCTGAAATTGTAGCATCTAATAAAAGCTCTAAAGATGTGAGTTGTGAGAGAAAAGAACGGGAGAAGCAGAAGTACAGGAAAAAGTAATGAAAAATAACAGTTTCTGAGTACAGACAGAACAGAGAACAGAAAGTCATGAACTCACCAAGCCAGCAGTAAGCGGTGATGTAGTTTCTCCATGTGTATAATGGATAATCTTCCATCTGAGAAGGTTGTAATAGCGACTAGCCAACAACTGCTTGATGTATTACTGATATGTTAGGGAATCCTGTTGGACTGTGGTATTTCCAGTTGTTCAAGTTATAGTATCTTAATTGTGTAACATAGGAAAACAAAGTTGTAGATGATTGTATGATCAGATGCCCAGTATTACGTACAGTTTCATATCACACAACTGAGTGGTGATATATATCAAAACCCAAAACTAAGTAACAGAGGAAAATAGCTAGATAATCCAGAAGCAGCATACTAGTAGTGTTAGCTCCACCTGTCTTGAGAAACTCCTATCTTCACAAGATCTCATCTACTGTGTAAATAGGAATTACTTAACCACCAGTAAATCACAGATAACTCAGAAATAGAAGTAACTTAACAATCTATTACAAACTATATCAGGGCATAGGTGTCCTTTAAGGATCTACTATATATTATGCAACCAATCCTGATGTGTAATTCTGTGAATCCGTCTCCTGGCCTGAAGGAGTGCAAAAGGCTAGAGGCAAGCTTGTTTTAAATAAAACGTTATGCTGAATTATCTTAATTAATAGTGTGTGTTTGTTGTGTGTGAACCTCTGTGTGTGTGTAGTAAGCCTAATTAAGAAGAGACTTAAAGTGGAGTGGATCTCCACTTCTTGACTTGGAGTAGCAGAAGCAAGGCCAACTACTTGTGGTGAATGGCAGCAGAGGCACAGACTCCTTTGAAAGATGCATTCCCAAGGTCCTGGTGAGTTTGATGAGGGATCAGCGATAGTTCCGTTGGCTGTTACAGAAAATCCTGGTGCAGCAGCACAAAGATCACTAGACTTCATAAAACTGATCCCACCAACATTTCCAGGAAAAGCCAAAAGAGACAACAGCAAGAACTGAAGACCTCCAGCTATACTGGCAACTTAGAGAGCTCTTAGTGAAATAGGATCACAAAGAAACTTACTAATCCATAAGTAACCTGGAATGAGTGGATCAGTAGGATTCTACCTCACTGGGGAAGCCTGGGCAAGTGTCCTGGATGTTTTCTTACTGTTGTGATTTGAGCTATTAGCTTAAGTCAGAAAGCTTTCTGTTGGTGAACTGGGAAGCTTACTGGTTTAGGTAAGAGACCAATCCCCCAGCCTCCTGTTGAGGGAAAATGTCTCAGGGAATTATGTACTCAATAAAAGCAGAAGCATATTCCTTTGGAAAACATGGAATGGTTGAACGTGAAACAGATAGGGAACTAGTAGTGGGTCCCAAGATAAAAATAGGTAATGTAGAAAAAGTAGAAAAGAGCTTGGAACCTCACCTGGACTGTAGACTAACATAAAATTGTGACAGGTGGATTTGAAGCTATAAGATATTGAAATCAAGCCACAAGAACCTTGTCATTTGGATTTTCTCAAAGGAGGTCTGGGATTTTAAGATAGCCCAAGGGTATTACTAGGAATCTCTAAACCAGCCTGTAACACAGTGGTAGAAAGCCTTAGCAAAAAAGAGCACCTCACTAACTAGTTTTACCTTGTGGTCAGAAGTGCCATAAGAATACGTAAGTCTTTAATTCAGTAACTGTAAAGTTCTGTGTGTGTCTTGGAATTGGTAGACCCTGCTTTTTTTAGTAGAAGTTCTCCTTGCTCCTAAAGATACACAAAAGGGTGAACGTATGTATCTGGGATGCATCCATGGGAATGTTAACCCTCAAATCTGTGGCTAGCATTTTTGCAGTTTGGAAAAAGGAAGAAGTTAGTGTGACAGCTGTTTGGTGTTCATGCCTTATAGTGTTGAATTAAGAATGTGTGTGAGTAGACTGACTCCCAATTTCATAGCTGGCTTTATAGATTCTCAGAAACCTCTGAAAAACTAATCTATCTGTATTTGACTTTGAGTTTTTTGAGTCTTAGCCTGTAGTAATTGTGCTACTATGTCAGGATAGCAGACAGGAAATCAAACTTGGATTGTGACTGGCTTATTTGTGCAACAACAGGTGACACCACTTAGTACTTGGAACACACAGCTCTGAGTTATGCTGTTGTCCAAAGCATCATTAGGGAGCTCCTGTTTTGGTGGAAGAGGGAGAATTTTGAAGGTAACTGCTGATTACAAATTTCAGCTTGGGTCCTGGCTAACATGGGAAATCTGGGCCCTGTTAAATGTTTGTCTTTAAGAATATTGCTTGCAGATGGCTTGATAGATCCATTGAACTATACATCACAGATTACAGGGCATGCTACAAACCTCTGTAATCTGGGAAACCCCAGAGCAGAGTCAAAATATTTTACTTCTTTTTATTCCTCTCTTCCACCTTGGTCAGGTCCCTGAGTGTACTAAAAGACTTTAATGGTCCTGACCAGCGCCACCTGGGGTCTCCACCCATACACTCATTACTTCAAAGCCTGTCCAGCCTCACAGGTTTCCTAGAGGTAGTTTGGACTTTGCCTTGCCCCCCTCCCCCCATCCCACCCCACCCCACCCCAAAGCTTGTCAGGGATAGAGTGAATTGCCTCTCAAGACCACCCAGTCTTTAGGGACCTCATAAGCAGCCTGAGCTTGCTACCGAGCCCCAAGTCTCACATGCCTTCTCTCTTTCTCAGTACCCTGTCCTTGGCTCTGTGTCCCCTGAAATAGTCCTATGAAAACCCACAACAATTAAACCACTCTACGAACAGTCTTTTCTGACTCCAGATCCCTGCGAGGACACATGTTTCAGGGAGGGGATGCTATTTTCAGGTTCCTGAGTGCAGTAACAGGTTTTGATGGCCCTGAGCAGTTTAACCCAGGGCCTTCACAAACAAACACACGAGCACACACATATACATACACCCTGCCCATAAGCATGGGAGCACCTGTTTAAGACCAGTTTCAGGACTTCAGTTCATCATAGAATCATCATAGAATGATTTGGGTTGGAAGGGGCCTTTAAAGATCATCTAGTTCCAACCCCCCTGCTGCAGGCAGGGACACCCTCCACTAGACCATGTTCCTGCCTGAGCTATTTTGCAGGAGCATAAATGTTTAGCTTAGCTATAGCTATGCTTGTGTTTGGCCATGGGATCCAATGATCTGGACCCTGACCTGCTGACTGATTTAGTTTAACTTCAAACTTGCCTTGTCAACATGGACCTAGCTAATGATAAGTGGACCTTGGTTATCATCACTGGACATTGTTCTGATCAATGGATTCACTTCCTAGCTTGATCTGAAACCTGCTGCATCACCACAAAATTGCCTGACAATCTAGGCTCTTGCTTGAACCTGCCTACCATCTCCAGGTCTGCCTACTCACCTTGCTCAAGTAGTGTGGGGCTGTACCCTAGCTTATAAAGCCCCTGTACTGTGTGGTGTGAAGTCATGCTCAGCTTCCTGTCCCTTTGGGCGCAGCCAGCCCTTGCTGCTTCCTGACATTTCCCCTCACAATTTAAGAGGTTCTAATAATCCCTCCGCACTTGTTACTCTTCAAATTGCAGTATCAAAGATTGTCCCAGTGAAGTCTTGACCTGTTCTAAAAGTTTTGGCAGTAGCAAGAGCTCATGGGGAGAGGCTAGATCTGACTGGTTGTTCTGCAAATTTAATTTTATCAACCCACTGTTCCTGGAAGTAGTATTAAAGTAGAAACAAATATCTCTGTTTACATGAACTTGTTGCTTTCAACAACAGAAAAGAAATAATCACTGAAAAATGGTAGAGTCCACTTACGATATGTGAAGAGCTGCTTATAGAATTTTCCTGGTAGAGAAGTGACAAAGGAGCCGGTGGTTTCTTGTATTAACTATTGGAAAGCCATTGATTAGGTGAGTATACCAGAGCTTGATCCTAAGCAGACAGAGTTTAAAAAGCGCCCCCCCCCCCCCCCAAAAAAAAAAAGCAGAGAAGCTAGAAATGTTCCTCTCAAGCAAGTTATCCTGAAGAAGGATATTCATCAAAGGACTTGCCCATAGACAGAGGAAGTATTTGTCTATTAATCATCTTTGGTTAGCTAACCCAGGGAAGGTTCAGGTTACTGTGTTAATGTGTAAGTAATCCTGTTCTTTCTGTGGAGGTATGATATTACAATAGTTAAGAAGGATACTCAAAGGCTGTAACACTCATTGTCCTGAGCTTCTGGGGAAAGAACTGTCATGCACCTTATGGAAAATTGTATGGTAGAAACTGAAGAGTGCTGTACACAAAGTGGAACTGATTCAGGGAGAAGGCAGTGAACTAAACTTTCAGTGAAATTTTAGCAGCACTGAGATAGGAAACGACAAATCGATGGAACTGGCTGTTTTCTATTCAATGCATTTATTAAAGTAACTAGTTATTGCCCTTTTTATTTCTGCTGGAAAAGTTGGTGGTTGAGGGTTTTTTGTTGTTTGGATTTTTGTTTTTTCTAAGATTCTGTTGTTTTCACACTATTTAATAATGCAGAATTCTTTTTTGTGCCTGCCATAACACTGTGCTGCATCAGAGTTTCATTTCATTATCATTCTTCTGCACTTTTTGTAATATGTTGAGGTTTTCTTCAAATTCATGTTGTCCAATTAGACTTCATCAGCTAATTAATTTTGAGCCTGATATATCATGACACCTAAAGAGCTACAAGAACTGTATTTGCATTGGTGATTTGTTCCCCCCATCCCTGCCAAGAAGTTGAGAGAAGTTTTACTCCATAACAAAAACAAGTTTGTCTGTACAATCACATAATTAAGAACATGATGAATGATCAAAATTAAACATTACCCTCTCTTCCCCCCTGAGAATGTTGAATATACCACAGACCTGGACTGATTAAAAACTGAATACAGGACAAAAATTATTGTGGGAAGTCAGGTCTCCAGGCACTTGTACATACTTCAGGCACCGCCTGGGCTGAGCCAAAGTGATGAACCTGTTGTCTCTGGGTCTTTTTATTTTTATTTTTTTTATTGCCAGGAACAGTTGAATTTTTCTGTTATGAGGAGTCTCCTTCTGAAGCGTATGAAGCATATGTTTGCAGTGACTGCTAACTAGGTTCATAAGGGGAAAGAAGTTCCATTAACTTACATAACTCTGAATAGGACAGACAATTAGAAAACAAACTATTAGAGCAAGCCTTCTATCTTTCCAATGGTTTCTGAAAATAGAACTTAAAATTAAAAGTTACCTTTCCCTTTGCAAGTATGATTCATGACATTTTCCAGGCAGAAGCTCACTTACAGCCTTCCTGAAGTCTCTTACTGTCAGTGGCCATGGACCAAGCAATTAAATATGTTTAAAACTTCCTTAAACTACATCTTAACCAAGGATTTCTTTCTTTTGTTGTTTAGATGATCCAAAATGATACTTTTTCCTTGAGTGAGTGACAAAAATATCACTCCTGCTGCTGAAGGAAGTGTAGGTAATATGACACAAAGATCACAACTTAACAAAGCACCACAAGTTTTATATCATAAAATGGCATTAGAAGATGACTCAGGAGTAACCTCACTTCTCCCTGATTCAGTCCTTATGACCTGATATGGAGGTGTGGTCACTGTACATCCACTATCACTAAACACAAGCTCAAGGCCCAATGTGATGCCCACCAATTGAATAACAAACATAAATGCATATTTTATTTTAGTTATTCCCAACGGTCTCCGTAGTGCGTCCTAGTTTTTAACTTCCTTATCTATGAAACACATCAAGAGCTGGTGTAGAGGTGATATGTATGCTTTGACATGCCTCTGTGCCGTGTTAATTAGCAGAGACTGACTGCCCTCTAGTGGATTGATGAAAGTTCGTTCACGTTGTTAATGGTATCACAAATACATTCAAAGTTCAAAGGGCACCTTCGATAACTTTGCAGATGACACCAAAGTGATGAGAGTGGTTGCTACGCTGGAGGGCAGAACTGCCCTTCAGAGACTACTTGATAAAATGAAGTAACAGGCCAACAGGAAGCTCATGGAGTTCAACAAATACCTAGTCCTGGCTCTGGGATAGAAAAACCTCTACACGTCAGTACAGGCTAGGGAAAGATTGGCTGGGGAGCATCGTGACAGAAAAGAGCCTGCAAGTTGAACATAAGCCAGCAGCATGCCCTTGCAGCAATGAAGGTTAACCACTTGCATTAGCAACTGTAGGCAGTACATCAAGAGAAATTATTTTTCCCTTCCATTTCAGAAGGGTTACGCTGCATATGAGAGACTGAGTCCGGGGCTGGGCCCCCCCATTGCAGGAGAGAGACTGGCAAACTGGTGCATGTCAAACAGAAGGCCACTAAGATGGACAACATTGTTTGAGGAGAGAATGAGGAAGAGCTGGGTTTGTTTATCAAGGAGATAGCTGGAAGGGGGGCAGAGAGGAATGGAAAGCACAGGTCTAATTGCAGTGTCTAACTGCCTTAAACAGGGTCATAGAGAAAATAGAGCCTGATTCTTCTCAAAGGTACCAAGAACAAAAAGCAACAACTTTCAAACACTGCAGTGAGCATGGTTTAGCAGTGGAATAGGTTGTCAAGAGAGGCTGTGAAATCTTCATTCTTTGAGCTTTTCAAAACCCATTTGAGCAAGACTCTGAGCAAGCTGATCTAGTTTTGATGTTGGCACTGCATTGAGCAAGGAGAAAGTACAGACTTTTTCAAGGCTATGAATCTAGAGAAGTGGTTTTAAGAACTAAAAATTTGACAACGCTTTAAAATTTAGATTTTGTGAACATATGAACTTCCTGTATCTGATCATTACCTGTTCACTGATGTCAGTGCATGCTAGCCATCAAAATTGCATCACTATCATCTTCTTCAAGCATTAGCCAAAGCAGATACTGGAAGTGAACAACCATCCAATAAATGTGACTCTTTTGTCCTTCAGGATTTTTTGTGTGAACCAGCTCTTATTTCTATATTTTCAGCACTTGCTGATACCTGAGTACTGCTTATAAACACACTTCAACTTGTGATACAGTCATGAATTGCTATAACTAAATCAACAAATTGTACTTACGAGTAGCAAAGATCTGAAGCTGCATCGCTTATTTCTGCTCAAAAATAATTTTTAAAGGCTGACCTTAGGAAACAAGAGAAAATTCACTTTGTAGTATTAATTTTTTTAATTATTTTCTGAACTGAAATGTGTGAGGTTTGGAGGACTTAAATTTTGCTAAAATAAACTTGCAAGACCTCAGTTTGCAGGGAAAAAAGAAGAATTTGCCTTTCATAACACCTAGAAAACAACTGTCTTCCCAATGTGTACTCTCTACCAAATAATTTTAACTTTGATCTATTTGGAATATATACACACCAAGGGTACAACCACACTGTAGTCACCATGGTATCTCTGTGTATTAGCTAATGGATTTTGGATGAGAACCTGCCACCAAGCAGCCACAGCAGCTCAGAATTCAGTGTAAACCAATACTACTGCCACCAACCAAGCTAGCTAACTTCGAGCTAGCTTGAATATCTCACCCCTACAGACTGCAGGGTAAACCTGGTTCGAGAAAGCCCCTTTTAGCTTTCGCTGCACACAAGAGTCCCCTATGAATCATTCTGCTGCTTAATCTGTTATCTCTAAAAACATGTATGATCTTTGCATTTATAGTCAGGAACAAGCAACTTCTCATCTGCTCCTTGTGATTTCAGAGTCAAGTCACTGAAGGTTCAAGGCCATATTTCTAAAAAAAAAATAAAATGGTAGCATCACATTTTTGGGTAAGAGACCTCTTGAGATATCCAGTGTAATCTCCCACTTAGAGTGGACCTTCACAAACACTAAATCAGATCAGTTGAAGCTCTTAAGTAGATGATTTCCCATTAATATGGCAGAGTAACCAGCACTAAGGCCCAAGTCTTTGCCAATCTTCTGATTTTAAGCCTGTAAGATCAGAGGTCACATCTGTAGAACTGCTGTAAGAACACTGTATCTGGGTGACCTTCATCCAAACCCTGGGGAAAAGACCACAAAGTATTTTTCCACCTGAACATCCCCTGTGCACCCACGGCATTTTTCCATAATTTGCCCTTTGGAGTCACCAAGTTTACTGAAAAAGAAATGTTAACCAAATACACTTATTCCATTTGGCTCCTTCTGTATGTAGGATTGCCCAGGAAAATTGTTATGTATTAAAGTCTTCTCTGCCTCTTAAATTCCTTCTGAAGTCAACTAGAAATATTGACTCCCAATCTGTTCTAATGTGATGCCATATATAGACTTTATTTGAAAACTTATTATTTCTATTACAGACCAGATCATCAGTTTAATGGTTTGGTTACAGTCTTTAAAAAGTGTGATGTCACCTCTTGCTCTTTTCTTCTTTAGGCTACGTAGTGTTTTTCATGTTTCCTCATTTGGAAATTTCCTTTCTCCAACAGTTTGAGACATTTTCATTTCCACCATCCAGTAACAAAACTCTGACACCTGTTTCTTTTTCCAAAATAATGTAATCAGCACTTGGAGTATGGAAAGCTTGTATGTATATAATCAATACGCTAATGCTTATGAAACCTGTAGGAATTATTTTGCTAGCTCATTTCCACAGTTCACATAACACTGCTGATTTGCAGACCCATGAGTGCTCTGCAGCTATTTCATGGACACTTTTAGCTCCATGACATTTTCGGTTAAAAGTGCTTTTGAAAAGGGTACATTATTGTCAAGGAGAAGTTGAGGACTGATTGTTACTGATTATTTAAAAAAAAAACCACAGAAGCAACAATACTGACAATATGAGTTTAAACTGTATTACTAAACTTCCTATATGAACTGGTAGTTCCTTCAACTACTGAGGTATGTCTGAAACTACCTATACTGATTTCTTTGCATGGTGTGATGAACACAAACTCAACTGCATTTTTAGTTGCCATGCTGCCATACAGTGAGTATTTAATAAAGATATCTTGGTGATGATGCTATGAATTAGGGCAGTTATTCAGCTACTGTTGCTTTTTTTGCATTATCTGTGGGAGATATATTTTTTAATAATAGAGAAATTATAATCTGATAATAAATTATAAGATAATTGAACACTAGAGAATTTAAATGGTCAGAGTTTTTCCACAGCTGTCTACCTTAGGGGAGTCATATGCATTGAAACCTTATCCAGGTGAGCAAATTACTTGAAAAAACAGAGTAACTTACTACACGACTAATAAAAGATCATTTTGTAATTTTAAGAATCCTTCTCACTACCAGGAAATAAATATAATTTCTACCATTTTATATTCTGTGTCAGTTCTTTAATATTGCCTATGCTTTGTATGCTATTATCCTTTCCTATGAAACAATATAAAATATTTCTTATATTAAAAGCATATTGGTTATGTTATGTAGAAACAGCAAACATTCCAAGCCATGACTAGGAAGTCATGGGCAGAAAACCCTAAGAATATACCTTTTAATTATGTTATTTCACATGAAAAGAAGATCAGAAGGCAGTTGCATAACTTAACTAAACTTTAGGCATTTGAACTTCCCCACCTTTGGGGTTCATCTTCACAAAAACGCTTGTAAATCTGCTATCTTTGGAAAGAAGGAACAACAACAACAAAAAATCTTCAAAACAACTTCTGCTATTTGTTTCCCAGGGCTAGACTACAAGACACATGCAGAGAAACTCAATATATAGCTGAGCTTAGGTACTGCAGTGGTGGGCACGGTTCACATCATTGCAAAACATACAGATCAGATTACAGGTTGGGCATCGCATTATTAAGACTATTATGGGAAGAATGTACATTCTGGCAACTTCTGCCCTCTGTTGCAATTCTGAGAAAGCATGAAAGTACTATGGAACTAGGGAGTACTTCTGTCACAACTGCACTTTCAGAATGTAGTTCATTTGCCTTATAAACAGGGAATGTCATTTGTTGGCAGTTTCAATGTATTCGCATTTTGGAAGGAACATCTGTAAAACAGAGGGCCCCACCTTTAAAAACCTTTATCCAATAGATAAAGAGAAGGTCAAGCACATCACATAAGATGTAGATAATGCAAAGCATCTAAGATCATATCTTTGAAGCTGCAGCCATTACTTGTGTCCTGCAAGGCAGGCCTCAGTCTAAATGCTTCACAGTGAGACACAAAAACTTCTCTCTCTCTCTCTCCAAACAACTCTGTTTACATAATTCAAATCATTTACTAAGAAATAACATTGAAACATTCAAGTTTTGGTTAACTGGTTTTGTTTCAGCAAACTGAAAGACAAAAAAAAAAAAAGGCACTCTAAAACTTCTAGAGTACAATATTGTGTAACTACCTATGTCACACACCTTGAAGACTATTTGTAATACTCCCACTTAGCTATTACACATGCAGATACTACTTAAGAAAAATCTTGGCTCCAAATGAAGCCGTTGCTATTTTGCAACTGACTTCTGTTTAAAATCAGAATACAGTTATATTTAAAGGGGTAGTGCAATCTCTTACATCTGCCTATTCCATTACAGCAAGTCAGTATTGCAAACCCAGGCTCATAAATACCAAAGGAAGAAACAGTGAGGCTGGAAGAGTAAAACTTCTCTGAACAGTGAGAAACTGGAATAATATCTATTCCATGGTAAATTCAGAAATGAAAGTCACTGAGGTTAACATACAGTGTTCCATGGCTATTTAGAAAACATGATTAGAATAATAAGAATGAAATAAGACTCATTTTCTTAATAATAATATTTAATTGTTTAAACACAGAATTATTTATTTAGTTCTTTTAATATATATGCTAGTAAGAGTGACTGAAATATATTGCATGACACAGATTGTGCTGCTTAAGGGGCAGTTCATAGTAACACCTCTGACAGCAGTGAACTATCGCAGTCTTTCTTACAAACTACCTAATTATCTTGGATCTGCATCTTATCATTGTACTATCCTCATTTACCCCAAACCAAATTACAGCCTGGAAGGAGACTGCAGCAGTGATTTGTGTACCTTATCTAATGAATAGTTACATCATGTGGTCAACTCTGGAACAGGTTCAAGAGAAATTAAAAGAGAACCTTATATAATTGCCCATTCATAGAGAAAACATGTCAGAACAATGTCACTGATGTTTTGCCTGGGGAGAAAGGAATTCAAGGCCCTGACAATGCACCTAATGACTTTTGCATTCCCATGGTAGCTATATCATTCCTCTTCTTTGTACTTTCCATAAGCCCATGGAGAGTTGCCTTGCATTCTCATTTGCAAGAACCCTGGGTATATGTAGCCTCCACTCATTTGGAGGTCTCATTCTATTGCCATAATGATATATATATATTCATTTATTAAACAATAATGACTAATTATATTTATTAATTTAATTAAATAATGATGAAATTGTATCTTTTTCCGCATAGGCCTCAGATCACTTCACAAATGAAGAAAAACACTAATATCTACATCATGAAAGCTGAATTAAAAAAAAACAGAGGCATGGATATATGCAGATTCCATGGGAAATGAACATAACTTGCATTGTACAAGCATTACAATGCCTTCTGCAGAAAGCCCTTTGAAGACTACAGTGTTTTTTGGACAGAGTCCCTGAATTTTGTCAGCTTTTTAAGAAGTGGCTTCCTAAATTTCATTACCAAAAAAAGAACCCTGAAAATATTAATCATGCATATTCAGAGAGCAGAAGGCAAGCAAAATTTCCCATATTGTGTTTCTTATAATCTTAAAGATACTTTATTAGTTTTCTTAAGATCTTGCTTAACAACTGTGACTTTGTGAAATAAGAAGAAGTTGAAACTCTTTTGAAGTCATTTATGTTTTATCTTGTGTCTAAATTTGGCCAGGGTCGCCTCAAGTAAATGAGAGGAAAAATGTAAGAATGCTTTAAAACAAACATAATAAGACTGTTGTAAAGGAGTTTTCAACATTTATTGAATGCATAGAGAGGTGGTTGATGATTGCCATGAAGATAGTTGGGTAAATTATGTGAGGCTTGACAGGCCAGACAAAAAGGGGCTTCATCAGTTAAACTTTCTTCTGGCTGACTCCTCTGCTGCTGCTGAAGGCATCAGGTTCTTCATGCATTTAAAAGAAGGAGCCCGGCAGGCAGTGGAGAAGTCTGATTTAGAAGCTCCCAGCTGTGAACTTCCTCTTTTATCTGAATTCACTTTCTTCAAAATTACAAGCAGAGGTGCTTATCTCACTTAAATATAGATATTTTAAACTCAGTTAAGTCAGAATTAGTGTAAAAAGTAGTTTATCCTCTCCTAGTACAGCTGTTTGAGCAGGATTGCTTCCTGGAGGTTATTCTTTCTCTTGCTATTAAAGAAGACTAGGGTTAATACAGGTTTGATTCACACTATGTATCTTGTGTATGCTTCCATTGTTATTATTTTAACTAATTAATAGCAAACAAGACAGGAGCAGATGAAAACAGAAATGACACAAGGAGAGAATGAGAAGAAAAAGTGGCAATACAGCCCATGCTGCACTGGAAATCCAATTCACACTGGTTTTTTGGATAATCATCAGCCACTGTCACCATCACTCCCAGCTCAGAAGCTTTTCATTTCTTGTTACTGTGTCATGGTGAGATAGATGAAACTTCTGGGGTAAGGACATTATATTCATCTCTTGCATGGGATGATACAACCTGACTGCTGGTATATGCTGTTAGAAGGAGCAAGACATTTTCATTTTCAGGATCCAGTATTAGTGGTGAAAAATGGCCATATTTTGAAACCTCAGACAGGTTTGTATGAACTGATGACCTTAGAAGCTGTGAATTCTGCATGAGGAAGCAAAGAGGGAGAGTGCATGCCTTCCTGTGTAATGCATGTGACAGTCATGAAAAAGAGATTCCAGCAGACTAGTTACCACTCTGATAATAAGTATGACAGAAAAATAAAAAGAGCTGTCTGCCAGAGGGGAACTAGTTTCTAAGAATTTGCAGTGCACTTTTTGACTCCCTGCAACACCAGATCAGTAGCCATAATATAGAACTGTCTGCAGTCACTTCACCACACACCTCCGCTCACAACTGTCTGTGGCCTGAGCTGCAGCAGTTCATTCATCTCAAACCCAGAACTTCCAACATCCATCATTCCTGTCTTGCAGCTGCCCAGTCATTCCCACCCTATGGTCCCAAAAACCCTCTGTCAATTCCCTCTGTCTTGCCCTGCATCTCTCCACTTATTTCTGTTCTGGGATCTTCACACAGGTCCCCCCTACCCTGTTTCCCGGCTTTTGTAGTTCTGGGCACTCCCAAGGGGATCTGCTGTCAGTCATGTTCTGGAGTTCCCCATTACAGACCGGAGTATCTCCAAGTTCTCCTTCTCTATCAGTTTTCTGACCGTGGCATCAGCCAGTGGGTGTGCCTTTAGTTGCCTGGCACTATCCTGTTCTCTGAGGAATACAGCCTTGGGGTAGGATGCAGAAATTCACTGATTATGATCTTTCGGTCCATTTCCTTTCTTCCCTCCATTGGCTCCTTTTTGCCTCAAGGCCCTCGCTGCTCCATCTTGGGAATGGCTTTACAGCCTCCTCCACCTCCTCATTAAAAATCCAATAGGGGTTTGACCTCATATAGGAGAGTCATCTGATGCAGACAGTGATAACCTTCCCGGTGCTGCCAATTGTCCTGTGCTTCACTGGACCGGAGAGTTGCTTTACTAGATTTCATGCACCAGCTCTTTCAACCTGATGAGGGAGAAAGCGTACATTAACTAGCTTGTCTTATCCCCCTCCCCCAGCCCAATGTGAGAGCAGTGGCCAGTGTGCAGTACCGGCTTGGATATTTTGATTGTATTTGCACCTCACACTGGGTCGTGTTGCAGAATTAGCTAAAAGAGGAAAACATGAAATACTGAGTCTCCTAGAAGGAGAAATTATTGCTATGACTCTGGTTTATCCAATTGTTTCAGCATATTCATCTCATAGGCTGCTCATTCCCCACCACTCTGGATCCACTGTATGGACAGAGAAATCCATATCCGCTGTTCTTTTCTACCTTGGAGCCTCTACTTCAGAGGAATCCAAGTGCAGTCCTCTGGAGTACACGAAGAATCCACTCCTTCCGTTATCTACAGAAATGCACCTGTATGTCTTGGTCTGGTTACAAAAGCACAGCCTTAGTCAGGAATCTGTTGTCCAGTGCAGTCAGTGTGACAATAAGCAGAAGCGACCATGAGGATTCCAGAAAAGGACAAGGCCATGTGGAGTGAGATTTTTTTAATAGAAATCAGTCCTCTTCAGAAGCAAGAAGTGATGTTAACCTACTAGTGTGCAGGCTAGGGGAGCCCAAGCACAAAAAGACTCAGTTCAAAATATGTCCAACTTAAGCACAATATCCAACAACTTTTTAAACAAATAAGTTTAATTAATCCATTGAAGACAGATTTGTATAATGTAGAGCAATCTTTGCCTCCACATGGGGTGGCAGTGCTGACAAAGTGTGATTTAATTCTGGGAACAGAGATGAAGTGGGGGAAAAAGTCAATATTACTTTAATTCTTTTAACCTTTTTTCCTCTTTCTTGTGTTGAATGCATACAAATTGAAATTTTGACACATACTTGCACCCACACATGCAAAACAATGTAACAAGGAACATCCTGAGAAATATGCATACAATGGACAGCTGAATATCCTACTAGTGTCAGCCACACTGAGTAAAAACCCATTTGTTAGGGAATATTGTTCTGTTCTCCTTTTTTTTTTTTCTTTTTCTAAAAATGAATTTTGCATTTTGATTTTATGAACTCTTCAGCCATGGAGCTGTGTTTAAGTAGCGCTGCTATTACATTAAGTCTGTCTCATTTCACATTTCATCTTAATACATCCCTTTCGTATTTTCATTACGCATATTCTTTGCTGGTGAACATATATAACCACAAATGAAGGAAAAGGACAGTCAGAATCCTCTGAACTCAAGCAAGGATTGTGTAGCCATTCTGTCATTTTTTAAGGCCATGGCTTCTATTGAATTTGTAGTGTCCAGCACTCAGTAAAGGGCAATCTAGCCTTCATCTGTCCTGCCCAAATGATTTGTTTCTGCTGCCTAGCCACACACTGGCATTTGTGTGACTGTACAGTTAACTGGATCCAAAACTCACCCATTAGAAAAGTGACCTAATAAAACCTGTATTTAAAATGGTTTTGTCACCTAATATGTCTCATTAACTGAGCCACGCCAACACTAGTGTCAGCACAGGAAAAGATGTAGAAGCAATCGTCCTGTGGCAGGATCCCTTGCTGAGGCAGGAGCCTGGACTTATGCCAGAATGAATATGTCACATTGATCTCAGTAGTAGCGTAAGTTTCCACATCTGTCATCTATTTACTTACCTACTTTGATTAAATCAAGAATTTCAGAGGTGCAGGTGAGGACTTGAAAGTATTCCACACTTGTTGTGTGGAATGCAGAACACCTTTGATATACAATCTTACACTGAATTGGGTCTCTGTAGGGAACATGCCCCTTGAAGTTGCTTTGCTTGTCACACTGCAGGACTGAAAATTCCACGTTCCAGTACCACTCCCTCTTACTCTGTCCGATGCACTCTGTCTTCAGATCTATTGAAGCTTCTGTCGTCCTGTGTTAAAGTATACAGCTACCGATATCTGTTACATTGATCTGACTCCTTATACACACCATTCAGTAGGAGACAGTATATAAGAAATTTATACAGCCAAATTAGATTCAACCACTCAATGAATATTTCTGAAAAAATTATCTACTAAGTTCCTGAAGTCTGGTTCTACTCAGCATTTTCTGGGCTGAGTGTAAAATCTTTTGAAGACTATCTGGAAAAAAATCCTTTAATATTTTGGACAGCAAACTGAAGATGACCCAAGACCACCACCTGGTGTAGAAATCTCAGTGTCTATAAATCAGAGTATATATATCCTTGCATGTGCTTACTTCTGTGGTGACTTTCACAGGCCTGGGATAATTATTATGTTGATTTGACAAGCTAAATTCCTGACCTGCCTAAATTCCAGACATGTTTTTGAGTATCTTGGAAAAAGCATGAAGATCTTGAATAAAAAAAACCCTTATTAATAGTAGAAAAGGGAAAAAGAAAAAAAAAAAAGGAAAAGAGAAAGCCAATGGTAAAATTAAACTGTATATAAAGTCAGGAAGTGTGGAAAATATTTGGTACAGCAAACGGTAGTTGAGGTTTAATGTGGGTTTGAAAATTGTCTCCCAGGCTACATGGTGGAAAGCCATCATCAGAGTTCTAAAATGTAATCTGGACAGAGACTCAACTAGAGTGGGCAATTTGGTCTGGCAAAGTGAATGGCAAGGGTTAATAAGACATATTTTTTCCCTGCCTTGAATAGGTGCTTTGTAAGATGAGTGTCTGTTTCTGCATTGATGTTGTTAGATCACCATCTAGAGGACATTTAAAACCACGTGCTTGTCATTTTACTGTTGTGTTTTTAAAAAAAAAAAATTATTTCTACTCACAGAGGCTGTGTAAGCCAAACAGCATGAAATACTAATAATTGGTTACGCACTAAAGTAGGAAAGTCATTACATTTTCTTTTCCCTTTCACTTGCATCAGTCTTATAAAACATTTTTTGTCCAGTTTCAGTCAGTTACTTGTGATCACTACTTGTAAGGGGGAGCTACAGAAATGTTCAGGATAAAGTGTGATTTTTCACATCAGATTGTGTCCTATTGTTATGATCTTATCCCTTTCATTCTATTTCTTTTTAACTTTGAGCAGAGACATGCTCTTACTGATTTCCAAAAGCTTTCACACTCTTTTCATGCTTTAGGGTGTTGTTAGCTACCTATGATGCAAAGTCCACAGTGTTTCTGCCTAACAGTGTATGACACCTTTGTATGTCAGATGAGCCCAGTGATGTCACAATGTGCCCTGAGTAAGACTGTGGTGCTAGGAAAATCCTGACCCCTGATGAAAAGAGGTGAGGAGTAAAAGTGTGTTGTGCTGGACAGGAGAATCGGATGGGGGCTAATCCAACCCTGATAGCGTCCCTGGGATTTACCATCTACTTCGTGGCTATGTTCCCAGCCACTTACTGTCCAGTCTTCTCTAATGCCTTCATACCATTGAAAAGCCAGACCATGATTTACACAGCCAAGAATGGACAGCAAGAGGGAAACAGTCCATCAGCAGGTGAGACGGTGGGTTGAAGTGAGAGGATGAGAAAGAGGAGGCTTGGAGAGCAAATAAAGGCAGAAAATGAGATGGAGTATGGACAGAGAAGCTTGGTTTTGCAAAGACAAAAGCAGAAGAGGAATGAGAAGATATGTGTCAAGGGGCAGTGGGGATCAGATGGTCCCTAAGCAATAGGGAGCCAGCAACTGAGTGTGATAGGAAGGCCAGCAGAGCTGGGGCCTCAGTTGCCAGGGCCCAGTCCCCATCACCCTGAGCAGGACAAGCGGGGCAGGCCTGGGGATGGTAGTCAGGGTCAGACAAGAGATCATCAGGGAAGTCCATGATGATGCGACAGGACCAAGTTCAAGGAGGAATGGCAGTCAGTGTCAGGATCACAGGCAGTGATGGTGACCAGGGTCAGACACAGCCCAGTGACTGCCTAGCCGTACAGTTAAACCGGGCAGAGGATGTGGGAGGAGGCACAAGTTCAGGCTGTTTAGGGCCATTAAGGCCTCTTGGTTCACTCATGGCCCTGAGTGCAGCCTCCCCTCTCAGCAGATCCCCCTCATACCCTGTGGAGATCTGGGTTCAGAATGAACATGCTGTAGAGTGATTTAATTGCTATGGGATGCCACAGGGCAATTTCCAAGGGTAAAGAACCAGGGAAAGGATGAGAAACTGGGAAATGAGCATGGCATATGGGGGGCTTAAAGCCTGGGGAAGGGGGGCAGGGTGTGGATCAGGTAGCCCATGAGGAGATTTGGAGGCTCAGTGGGCTTGAAAAGAAAGGTCCAGGCCACTCCTGGGGAGCACCAGAGGCTGGGCAGCTGGGAGGGCAGGGGGCTTCACTGAGAATCCTGGAAGCAGCACCCAGGGGCCAGGCTGGTCCCTTGGAAGGGATGATAGGCCCTGCTCAATGATGGGCTCAGCTCCATGGTGTTCACCTCAGTACTCAAGAAAGCCCAAGTTAACTTTCAGGCAGTACCAAGCTCCAGATGCTTTCTAAGGGAGAGCGAGCCAGCAGACAAGTGTCTGCTCAGCAAGACTGGCAGGGCAGGGGCCTTGCCAGCCAGGGCCCAGTACCCACAGCCCCTGAGCAAAGCAAGCAAGGCAGGCCTGGGGATGGTACTTACGATGTTATAGGTAGAGATAGGTAGTTATTCTGTCAAGAATACAGATCATCAGTTAAGTCCATAATCATGAGGCAGGCTCAAAGTCAAGCCAGGAATAAAAGTCATCAAGCCAGGGTCAGGATCAGATCACATGAAAGAAACCAGGGTCAGACACAGTCCCATGCTTCTCTTTCCTCTTCCCTCCTGTCTCTTTGCTCTGCTGGACACTTTTCTCCTGTCTGTTATGCAGCAATGAAATTAAGGAAGAAAAATGAGACATTGTCACAGTACACAGCATACCCAGAGAACAACCAAAGTGCAGCATTTCAGGGCGAACAAGTCTGAGTAGAGCCAGCATGGGAAGAGAGAAAGCAAGATAGGCAACAGTCAGGGAGGAAGTGTGTTGAGAAATGGGGAAATTGGCCAAATGCATGAGTTAGAAAATGAGGGAAGAGACAACCAATGGAAGAAAGACACACTTGTAACAAGAGGATGGGAAAGATTGTGTTCAGAAAAGAAGAAAATTTAAAAAATCCTCCAGGTATCAAACCGCAGGAGTCCAGATTCCAGTCCCCAGTTCTTCCAATGCCTTGCTTCTCTGTACCTCATTTCCCCTTGTAAAATAGCCATAATGATGGTCTGCCTTTCCTGGATGACCACTTACTACCCTGCTGCAATTGCATGCACTTAGTACAGCAAAGGGGGAGAAGTTTAGGCCAGGTTTGCACACTCATATCCATACACATCAAGAAACCACACTTGGGAATTATGAGGATGCTATGGGGAGGCTGAGCATAGAGGAATATATGCTGAATGAGGAAGAACAGAAACAAGAAAAGGACAAGGGAAGCAGAGAGTGGGAAGGGGTGTGAATGAAAAGCTGCTTAGTATGAAGGAGAAAATGGATACACAGTAGGGGTGAAATGGAGTTGAAATTTTAGAAAGCAAGGAGAGAAAAGAGGGAGGGAAGCAGAGGTGAAAAGGATCTGAGTATAAAAGAAGAGAACAAGAAGAAAGATTATGTTATCCCAACCCATCCGCAGTTACAGGCTGGGAGCAAATGGAGGAAACATTTGTGGCCTTGTCAACAGGGGAAGGAATGGATGTGATTGACATGGTGCAGCACAAGGACTCACAGAGACTGAGGAATTCAGCAATGAAGGATCTGCTGTTGGATCTGGCTCTTTCCCTGAACATTGGCAGCATTGCACTCCTTTTTTTATGGGTGAGATAAAGCATGAAATAATTTCTATGGTCATGGATGATAACAATTTGAACATCTGCCTCTGTTTCATGATCACCTACTGGGCAGCATGGCTTCTCTTCACCAACCACATCCCAGGGAACTTGCAACACTGAGCACAACGGCAAGAATCTTGTGCACATATTGAAAATGTTTCCTTCTCTCCTTGAGAAACACAATAAATTCTCAGTCCAAGACTCATGCAATTTTTTTTCTAAGCCAGAACTCCATTCTTGCACTTCCCATATGTTCTTTGTATAAAAACATCATAGTTAGTAACAAACAAGAATTGATTCAACTCACCAACCTCAAGGGTGACCCTGTCTTTTGAATAGAATATTCATAAGTTTTTCATACATTGTAAGAACAAGAAAAACTTGTATATTCCAGGGAACTGTCCCCCCCATACACTTAACAAGATAGATACAAGAAAAGTTAAGGAGTTCTCAAAATGCAGACTGTCAATAGCTTTTGCTTTTTCTACACATTATAAATAAGCCAAGTAGTCCCAGCACACTGAAATAACTTCTATATTACACTCAAGGTCTGGTACAATGTTAATTGCTATTAGCATGTAAAAGAAAGACAGTCTGGACATGCTGCTGGGACAAAACTGATTAAACATGTGGAGGAAGAGTATACAGTGTTTAAATAGTAAAGATAAGCACAAGCCCAGTGTTGTTATTTTTTATCAAATTATTTTGAGGTATTATTATTTATTACTTGTGAAGTTCAGCTAAGAACTCCAGTCATGCTGGGAACAGTACAAATACAGAAGAAAGAAACAGGCCTGGTGATAAAGAGCTTGCAATCAAAGTAATTTTTTTCTCTGAAGCAAACACTTTATTAATATTTTATTTAATTAATGAAAACAAAATCTTTGAACAGTCTGTTCCTGGAAAATATTTTGCTGCATTGGTCAACACTTGGAAAGGATTAACACAGTTATTAGGATTTTCACAATTCTTACAAAGCTTACATTGATAAGGGATGTTTCCACTGGCCATCACCTATTTCACAATCCCCTAGCAGCCAATATAATAAGTAAAATAAAAATGCTTCCATAATGAAGAACGGTTTGCAGAGTATGCAAAAGGTAGGAGTATTTTGTATACTTACTAACTTTGGCAGATTTTACAACATTGGTATAATTTTTCTAATTATCAGAACCTGAAATTGATGTAATTATTAGATTGCTCTTGAGATTGTGCTTTAAGCACTTCCTCTGCTACCCTAAAATATATTACTTCTTACTGTCTTTTTCCTCTAAAGTAAATTAATACCTAAAATTCAATTTCAAGTAGGAAGTAAAATCCTACATCAGCTCTACTCCTCTATTCAGATGGTAAATATTTACAAATGTAGGGATGAGAGAACTTTTAGGGATGAGAGGACCAAGTTCAGGATCCAGAGAAGTTCTTGGAATTCTAACTGTTCAGTCTTCAGAGACATCTAGAAGCCCTTGTGACTGTCCCATACTCCACCTTCAACCATACCCTCATCCCTAAATAGAGACTAAAAAAAGAGAATCAAAGAAGAAAGATAATCTGTTCTCAGCTCACAATCGCCCTCCCATCAATGAGGATGCTTTCCTCTTTTGTCTCTCAGGAGTTTTGCTGATGAAATTAAAAACGGAACAGGGAAGCCTTCAGTAACCTTCATTATTAAGTGACCTAGAATCTAGAACCTAGAAGCTGGAGCCACTGAGTCTTTCCTGTTACCTATCTCCATTTATTGGCAGAAGAAAAGAAGAGGATTCTTCCCTCTCTGGTAACTTACCTGTGTGGGTTGCAGGTAACCCATACAATTTCCCTAAGAGCCAATCTTATATGAACAAGTCTTAGCTTATTGCCCTCTCCATTCATCATGACTGTGAGGCTGCTGTAGTAGACAGGGAAGTGCACTGACCAGAGGGACTAATATTGTAACAGTCCTTCTGTTTACAACTCCTCAGAAGTTCTTGCCTACTAGAGACTGGCCAGTCATCTTGCTACCTTGGAACTTGCCAAACTCGCATCTGGGACAGAGTGCTGAGAGCAGTAGGAGGAGACCCTCTTCCCTTATGAGCTCAGTTTAAGAATTTTGCTACCATCAACTGCTGAGGAAAAGATAACAAGAAAAGGAAGGTAGAGGAGTGAATGAGAGCGCCATGTCACCCTAGGGGCCCTGAGAAGATGGTCATACTTTCATGGATCAGGCCTTCCTCTCCCTGGGGTCGTATCTCTCTTCCTCCTTTTCCATGCAGATTACCAGATGTGGCACTTGTTTTCTGGATTCATTGGCGATCCACTGGAACAGTGGAAGTGCTTAGCAAAGTCCTGGCTATTGCTGACAGGCCCACAGACACGAAGTGGCAAGGGACTGTGCGGATCTGTGTTCAGAGACAACTCTAGTTTCTCAGGATCCTGGTGTCCACACATTGCCTGAAAGGAAGCAAAATAGAAGTCAACTTGGCTGAAAGTCCTCATGTGAACAAGACTTGAGTCTTCTCATGCATCTGCACACGTGACTCAGGCTGCTAGAGTAAACAAGGAAACACACTTACATGGGTGCCAACAATGTTCAGATCTTTTCCTTCACCACCACAAGTTCTATTTTCCCTTTCCCTAAAATCCTCTGTCCCAATTTCCCTATCTGACAAGCCATCTGCTCTTTTTCTATACTGCGTAGTCCAGAACACAGGGAGTTTAGACCACCTTGGAGTTTAGGCTCATGCAACCTTGGAGTCCATCTAAAATAATGGTATAGATGTAGTCTCAGTGTCTAGATTCAGCTTCTTAAGCAAAAGCAATGAGTGTTCATCAAGAAAGGAGAGCACTTGCACAACATCCCGTTACTACTCGAGAGACTGGGGGAAAGGTTAAGTGACTTTACTGGTGTTAAACTGGCAATCTAAGTTTTTACTCTTGTGATTTCAGTCTTTATTCATTAACAAATGATGCAGTAGTTGCCAGACAGCCTCTGAAATGCAAATCTTGCCACCAAGACCCAATAATCTGTCATTTCAGAACTGCTTTTCTACACACTGCTCTGACCTAATGTCAATACCTGCACAAAACTTTTCCCTTTGTACAATTGCAGTGACTTAGAAGGGTATGACTTTTCTGAGCACAGAAATCCAGTAAAGTATCATGAGGAACTCAACTGCACAACAGTGCACAACTGCACATCTTTGCACAAATCCTGTCACCAGGTTCCCACAGAAATCTTGAACTATGTGTGCAGGTACTTCTAGTTCTTTATCTCTAATATCTTTCTTTCACTATCAGTCACTCAGAATGACATGACATTTAGTTATTCACCATGACAGAGAGGCGGATGAAGGAAGGGATGGACAGATACATGCCTTTTCCACTAAAATTCCACTTTCCGTGTGTAAGATTGCTCACAACAGCAAAAAAGTACTCAGAAGTTGGCAATGAAGCATGCTTTCCCTGACGCAATTTGTCTGCTACAACTTAATTTTAGTAGATTTCAGAACTTTGTAAAAGATATATTTGCAGACAGGCCTTTTGTTACCTTTGAGATCCATAACAGGTTAGGGGCCCTATATATGAATTTTAGCTTTCTGAATAAGATTCTGGATCTCTCAGAAACATCAGTCATTCCCAGTTCTGTGAAGAGGGGGAAAAGTGATTGAATATTGAGAAAGACAAACTGTAATAATGTGGAAGACAATGGAGAGTGAGAGAGACATATGACTAGCCTAGAATTCATTACATGAGCAAAACTGAGGTAGAAAAGCTGGTCACGTGAAAGTCCAGTCTTAGGTAAATCCTTCTCTTCTTTGTGCTTTTTCAGCCAATTCTTATAGGCCTGTGGAGAGAGAAAATTAATAATAAAAAAATCCCCCTTCAGATAGCGTCCCAAAACCATGTCTTCTGTCAATGAAATAAATCAATCTAATATATATTTAATAACTTAGCAAGTTTGTATCTCTCTCTCCTCACCCTGAGGCTCTGAAGACCTCACTTTGAGGCTCTGCTGGCCATTCCCCTAGTAACTCTAAGACAGGAGAATAACAACATGAGTCCTTTCCTTCCCATTTCAGACACTACCACACACATCATCATAAGAGAAGATGTAGTGATTGCACTATGAAAGAATGAAAATTTCATAGAGAGTGACAAATATTTGAATAAACATTAAAAGACTCTACCTCCCAACATTCTTCATTCAAGAATGTAATAAGTACCATCTGAGACCTAGAGATCTCAGAGCACCCTGCACTCAGTAATTAATTAAACTGCTGAACTACTGCATGAGGAAATAAAAAATTCTCTCTAGACTAAAGTATTGCTGAAAACATCATTATGGGGTCATTTTACCACCACACAGAATTCTGGTTTCTATGTCAGCTTAGTTCCTCAGATATAACATAGACATATAAATAACAACATACTTCTGTATGCATGACATAAATGGGGAAGTAAAGAAAGGCCCACCCCAGAATTGGTGAGGGGGAGAAGCGGTCTTACATGGAAGTAGTGAGATTATGAGCAAAGCTTTGTGAGGAATCTATGTCTGGAATAGCAGAGGACATGCAGGGCACACGCTGCACTAGCACAGGCGTGCAAGAAATCTGGAACTGGAGCAGCATGTAGGAGAGGGATGCAGCAGAGCAATCTTGTGGCATGTCGGCTGAGTTGTGTGGTGAAACTATGAGATTAGAGAAGTAAGTACACTACAATACCTGGTAAGCAATGGCGAGCCCTCCAGTGTCAGCTGTATTCTCCAAGAGTGTAAAAGTACCATTGACCTTAAAGTCATAGCTTTCATACTGTTCAACCAAGCAGTCTATAGACTTCTGTAGTGCACTCCCGTTGCATGTAGGGCATCCTCCAGGCAGCACTGTGGGGAAAAAAAAAATCATAGAAAATAAGGGTATTTCTGGCATTCACTTTTATTCCTCAAAAATAACTGAGTCTTCTTAGTAGTCAGCATGGCCTGGAATGGGTTTTCCTTAGCTTCATCTACCTTAATAATACATGTATACATTGATACAGGGACCAGGATGTAAGATCCTCTGAGGGGAAGTACCAGTGGGGACCTAGAAGAGTAAACAAAGACATCACAGGTGGTACCCACCATAACCATAGAATACGTGAAGAAGTTCATGCGCCATGAAGAACCCGATGGCTCCAAAGTTCACAGCACTGAAAAATAAATAAACATGAAAAGAATGCTTTTGAAAAGAAAAAGAGGGCATTCTTTATAGCCACTGAGCACAACTGTGGGCTGAACAGGAGCATTCTACTCTGAGAGCACTTTCTATTTATTTTCTCTCAGATGCAGTCCACTGTAAAAATGCAACTACAACTGTAAAATTACTCTAACAATGCTTAAAGTTGTACCATGGGCTTCATTAAAGTATTCGTAGCTAATAATCCATCATAATAATGAAGAGTCTATGAATGAGCTTCTGCCTTTATTAACTCTAATGACATGTATTGTTGTTGAGATATGTCCTTATTTACCCATTACTGGCTGAACTGTTGCACAAACAGTATCTGCAATGGTAATCACACAAAAGCAAGATGGTTGGAGAAGCAATCTTGCAACAGTTGTTTAGTGAAAAATGATAAATAAAACTAGCAAGGCAAATTAAAATCATTAATTACTCTGGTCTAGCATTGGTGATCTCACGACAAGCAAGAGTTTGTACTAGAGACCTTCAGCAGTTCTTTCCAATCAGAATGTCTATGATTCTATGCAATGAATTTACAAGTAGTCACACAAGTAAGAGTACACTCAAAATGCATTTCCACAATATGAAATTATGGGCTCATTTTTTTTCTTCACATGCACTGATTAATACTGCTGAAGCATGAAATTGTAGTAGATCATTATTACATCACTGGGAACTCAGTAGGAAGTGACAAGAACTCATCTTCTCTTAGAAATGCTCTTTCAGCAGCTCTGCAACTGATAACTTATAATTGTTGCCCAGAGAAGTTGTGGATGCCTCACCATTGGAAGCGGTCAAGGTCAGGTTGGACGGGGCTTTGAGCAACCCGATCTAGTGAAAGATGTCCCTGCTCATGGCAAGGTGGTTGGAATAGCTATCTTTAAAGGTCCTTTCCAACCCAAACCATTCAATGATTCTGTAACAGTTGTACTGCTTTGCTGACTTCTTATTTTAAAAATTATCCTTACAGTCACCTGAATTGGCTTTTGTCAGTAAAGTTTAAACTAACACTGAATACAAAAGGAGTAAGAAGCAGTAGACATTTTTTCAGAGAGGAAGAATATGATAAGTGACAGCCCGTAGCACTGGGAAAAAAAAAAATTTCTATTATTCTTTTGAGGTGTCCTGTTCTTCATGCTATAATGAATTCATGAAATATGCAAGCACTAGAAGATGTCATATAGCTAGTGGTAGGAGATCACCATGGAGAAAATAATTGCTTTTAACTGAAACATGTTTCTTTCAAACTTCAGCCTCTTGCCACAGTGTGAGCTTATCTTTCAGTACAATGGGATTAGGAGAAGTATCTATCATTATCATGCCAAAAAAAAGGACATAAAATAATATTTTTACAGTCAACTGTTTTAAGTGCTTTTAATATCAGAAAAATATTTCTTAATAGGTCTGTTCCCTATGCTGAAAGAACCCAACTATAAAAGTATGGTCTACAGAAGTGTCATTGTTGCAGAGGAAGACTCAGAATTAAAAATGTATTTGCTTATTACAGAAGGTTTCTTTATAAAAAGAAAGAGAAGAACTGTGTTTGATCCATTTGAAAAAGACTTCTGACAAGAAGTTGCTCTGTGAGGCTCCTATTTGCTCTGGGTTAGATTTCTCTGGGTTAGATTTCAGGAATTCTTGGAATCTAGAGAATGAGGGGCAAAGGTGAAATATCTTCTTTGCAGTTAACCTGCATGAGACTTCTGCCTCTTCGCTCTGGAGTAGTATACTTGGCTTAGCTTAGTTTCACCTAGATTCTGATTTTGCTCCAGCAGAGCCAATAATCACACTCTTTCAGAATTCATAAGGCAGTATCTATCTGGCTTTAGGAAAAGCTATTTTTCTCCCTTTAGTGTGTCTCTCTGGGATGCAGTAAGAAAAAGAGGTTAAAGACAGACCCATTAAGATTCTTCCTGGAAACATGGTGCAGTCAAGGGACTACCTTCAGCTTCCACCTTTGCAGCCCCTTCATACCTGGGAAACTCCATGTGGAAAAAAGGGCTGCGGAACATTCCAGCAGGAAAGACCACCATGTTGTGCCTTATTGAGTAGTATGAATGCACAGTCCAGGGGGACACATGCCAGCTAGAAACAGAAAAAGAGAAATGAGAGAATGTATTAATTCCTTATCTCATATCTTGCTCCTTTCTTCCACTGGGCTTGCAAAAATGGTCTGCTCAGTACAACTCTTCATACAGCAGCAGCAAATGATTAAATTCACATTATCTAGAGTTAAAGATGTTTAAAATAAACCTTCACTTGTTTACAGACAGTCAGAGATAGTAGCTTAGCTTTCGTATGCATTATTCACCCTCACAACTTCTCTGTCAAGTAAGTCAGGATTAGCAACCTCCTGTGAACTCCTGCATAGAATACTCTTCAGGTGGTGTAGCATGCCTGTCAATGCTGCCTGCTTTCTGAAGCATCCTATGTCCTGCCTTTGAGGTGACCCTGGCAGCATCCACATCATCACAGTGTTTTGCTGTTTGCTTTGCAGCTAAGTACAGGAGAACCAGCTATCTCCCTTACTCAAGGGCTCATGGGCAAAAAAGGTTATTTTTTCAGGGGTCTGGAGCTCCTCAAGGGTGGGTTTTTTTTGGTAGCATGAGCTCAGGCTGAATACAAGACAGGCTGCCCGATTCAAGGCTTTTTTAAGCAGGATGCAGAAATGCAGCCTTGCAGTAAAGAAGGACAGCAGCATCTTGTCTTGCACTAGGAGAAGTGTCGCTGGCAGGTCAAGAGAGGTGATTATGCCCCTCTATTCAGGACTGGTTAAAACACATCTGGAGGTACTGTGTCCATTCTGCCCCTTCCTCCCCATCCCATCTCTCCCCACCCCCACCTGCCCTCTCCCTCCTTCCCCAGTTAAAGAGAGATATAGATATACAATTGGACACAGTCCTGAGTGACCTGATCTAGCTGATCTTGCTTTGAGCAGGAGGGTGGGACTAGGTGATCTCCACAGGTCCCTTCCAACCTCAGTTAGTCCACGAGCGTGTTCTTCTGTTAGATTTTTCAGATCAGTATCTGACACTTACTTATCCTGTGAGTGATGTTGAAGGAGTTTCAAGTAGGAATTTTCCCTCAGTACTTTCAAGCAAGCCACCACATTGAGGAAAAAACTGTCTTCATTTATCTCCAACTGAGGAAAGAGACAGGCAATGTGACTGTCATAGGGCATGAGTTAGGGATGAATTGGACAGTATGAGAAAAAGAAGAGTCCCACAGGTCCAGAAAAAAAGGTTAATCAAAAGACAAATCAATGGCATACTTGTATGTGTTTCTCTCCCAGTTCTAAAGACCTTAAATTCAAGATATGACAGGAATGTTATCTGCAAGCCAAACAGAACATACAAGCAGGTCACAACCAATCTCTGCCAGACACTCTAAATAAAAGACAGCACAGGCAACAATATAGAAGCAATAGATGAAGGATCTCTGGGCCTATATGTTCTCAGAAAATGAATAGCAGGAAACATGCATTGCTCCAGAAGTCACAACCTCTTTAGCAGCAGACAAGATAGCAGTTGGTACAGATAAACTGCCAATAATGAGGCAGGCATGTTTACATTATATGGCTCACATTCTGATATTCCAGGTTCACTTTGGCAGTCTGGAGTATGTGAGCTGGATAGCCGATCTCTACTTGTAGTTTGGAAACCTAAAATCATAATAAACAAATGAACAAAAAGAAATATGATCAATAGGAGGCTTTACATCATGTAAGTCCTTTTTAAACTCTATTTCTAAGCAACCTAAATACAATCTGTGAATCAGCCCTTCAAAATGACAGCTACTCTGTTTCAATAAGTCATCATCTCTCTCCTTTCTTAACTCAATGGCCTGAGGCCTAATGTTCTACTCTTCTTTTTCTTTGTAGCATTATTTTCTGGCATTCGGCTTTATAGTTTTTAACCTCTCTAGGTGTATAAAACTGAATTGTATTTCAATACAATTAATTCAGAGTATCCATGGACAAACACTGAGCCTCTCTATGCCTACATATCAATATATGATTGCACGTGCATAACGGCACTTATAAAACCACCTACAATTTTCAGTGTTTATAAGAAATCTATTTATTGTGTGCCTGTAGAAGCAGGTAGAAATATGTGAAAGTGAAGGGCCTTCCATTCCTTCTCCAAAGGCTTCAGAGAAAGGAAGGCCTCAGTAACTGCAGCCTTCTGCACACACCAAGACTTTAGCCTCTTGGCGAGTCTGTTCATCCATCCACTCAAAATGATCCAGTTGGCCATAGAGGGCATCTTGGATCTCAGAGAACATCTGCTCAGCCTGCCATGAAGAAAAGAAGGCACGATCAGAAATGCAGAAAAACATCGTTCAGGCTTAGCTACCATCTTCCCATGTTCCAGTAATGCAACCACAGAATAATTTGGGGAAATTTCCTCTTATTGTGATGAAAGAGATTTCAGTTTCTACAATGATTGAGGCTTAAGTTAGTTGGCATCTAGTGGTTCCTCACAGGGCTCACCATTCTCTCACACACACCTTTTCATCTTGCCTCTCACTGTAACTAAGAGGGAAACATAATTCTTTTTCATTTAATCTCTGTTGCAATACTAATGGACCAAAGGATTACCCCACTTCTTGAGTGAAATGAAAATACAATATCCACAAGTATTTCATGCTGGCGTCTCCTTTTCCAAAGTTATGGCAATCTGAGTCTCTCCTTCACAAAAATACGTTTTGTTCATTCAGCTTTGTGCTTCACTGCACATAGTCTTAGTTTTCCCATTAATTTTTCCTGGGGTTATTCACTCTTGTCACTTTATGCACTGCCAACTCTTTATAAAACCTGATGCCTACACTACATTCCCTCAAAAGAAGAAGGAACTCTGATCATCATAGAAAAAAAAAAAGAAATCTTTTCCACACTGCTGGCAGGTGTTCCTTTTACTGTGGATCCACTCAGAATGTTTTGGCATTGATTTGTTTTTGTACAACTGGTCATATGATGGCTTAATGGCTTTGCAATTGAAAATCTTATTTAAATATGTCAGATTAGTGATGAATACTGTTAATACTAACTGTCATTCCAGGAAGCACACTGAGATTGCATGTATTTGTAGGGCTGTCATAGGTATTGGTGCTGCACACATTACTTTGCTAACAGTTGAGATAAAGATAATAACTGGTATTTATGCATTGATTATTCTAACAATGACAGCAATGTCTTGTTCTGACATCTTTCATTCCCAAAAAAGGAGGGGAAGTGCGTAAGTACAGGAATATGTAAAAAGGTATAAAACCTACACATGATTTTGCTGCCTTGATGTGGTCTTAAGTTGGCATGTCAAAAAAAGAAAGAGATGAAGTTGAGCTCTGCTTGGGGGTTAAGAGAATGAATACCTACTAGTTCCTTGGTCTGCTGAGGGAAAATTTCTTGCACAATCATCTGCGCTAGAACTGGCTCAAAGAAAGAACTGGTATCAGTCAAGCACTTCCTCCAGCGCTCAGCTGGGATCTGCAAGAGTAGAGAAAGACATAAAGACACATGAGAGTGAGGTCAAAGATAGGAAGAAAGAAAAAAGATATGTAAACATCCAGTCAGTAGCATATATGCTGTCATCTAAAAATGACAGCAGTGAATGATAAGTAATGTAGTTCCATTTAAGCTACCTCAGAAAATTTAAATGAAGTAAAACATTGATTTCCTTATGATTTGTTCCACTTACTTTCACACAAGATGAAGATTCATATGATAGCTGAGACAAATACATAGAATAAAGGTGACTATCCATATATTGTTCCCTACCCCATGATACAGTGCGCTTAGCTCTCTGAAATTTTGTGTGTCACATCTGCTCCCATATTTCTTTGAGAAAAGGGAAGCATTTAATGGCCTAATGAGAGTAGTTTTCCTCCACAAATATAAGAAACTCCATCCAGGTAAGGCATCAAGAGAACATCCAGAAGGCGTGTCCTAGGGTGTTCAGCTGCTGTGAAGGCTGAAGATGATGTTAAAGGCTAACTCACCATTCTAGATCCCATTTTTCCATACAGAATCTTAGATAGGTCCAGGCGTGCATCTTGGAATCGACTGTCAAGGGCTGGGGAGAGAGTCCCAACCAGACAAACAATCATATAAATGTGAAGGACCCTGTAGGAAAATGACATTTAAAAATACATCCACTATAAACAGAGCTGTGGCAAGTGTCAGAGGAATAATTTGAGGGAGAGGAACCCTGGTAACCTGAACAATGATAACAAAGTACTTTGAATGGGCTACACCTGGGGCTTTCAAAGGAGAATGATTTGACATGAATCAACCAAAGAAACTCTCTCCCCAGAACACGGTAAAGACTCAAGGGGTAATTGCCTGCTGGGGCACAGAATTCTTTATGGGAAGCAGGAGAAAGAGCATTTTTAGGACTGAGTGAAACTTACTATAGAATATTTTGAGGGGTCTGTGGGATTCTGTGAGACCTATTATGGGATGTTTATGGAAAGAACCAAAGGCAGGAAAAGGGAAGAATCGTGGTGGATTGGGGGGGACCACACATGGGAAAATGGAGAGTAAAGGTGGTAAGAGGCAATGGTTGACCGTAAACTTGTTGCTTGGCAGGACGTCTGTCTGACTGAGCCCTGCACATGGTCATCAGAATCTGTTCTATCTTATTAAATGCTGTTCCTAAGTAACATTCTACTCTGGGGGGGGGGGGGGTATAGGACTGGATACTGGAGAGACAAGGAGAGTTAACTACTGGAGGGACTTTGGTTCAAGCTAGCTGCTGGAGAGAGCAGGGATCTGAGAGTTGGCTATTGGAAAGACTAGAGGTTTGGACCAGCTACTGGAGAGATCTGCTTGTATGTGTGTGTTTGTAACAGAAAGAGACCAGAGTACCAGCAACCAAAGTAGATCCACAAGACTCAGGGTCTCATATATCCAGATGCCAGAAGCTGTGGTGGGGATCTGGGGCCAGCTTCTCGACAGACTGACTATCTAAGAACAGCTATTGGAGTGATCCATATTGTGTGTGTACATATATATATTTCACTAGTATAGACCAATCCTGATCAGCTAGAGAGGAGAAATAGGATCAGGCTGTCTGAGCTGTTCATGTTTGTATGAGTGCTATGGGTGGGTGGGTGCCAGTAAAGGCATTGTGTTCCATCTCTGTTGATCTGTGTGACACACACACACACACACACACACACACACACACATATATGCGCATACATGAGGAAGCCTGTTGGGAACATATGCTAAGCCTTGGTACTGGCTAAACCTGTATAGAGCCACAGCAGCCTTGCAATTGTTAGGCTACAGGATTCAACAGCCTTTAACACAGACCTCTTTAATTTATGGTATCTGAAGTTAATATTTCTTTTGGCATGAACAGCTACAACCATAGATACTGACTCCTACCTTTCCTTCTGCCATTGTTCGATGAGCTGTGACATGCCTTTTAAGTAATCCATGTCATGCACTACAATTGGCTGAGAGAGGTTCATTGGCATAGGATGGAAAACAGCCTGGAGACATGACAGCCAGTCAATAGCAGGTGCCTTTTCCTAGAAGTAAACCAAAGCTTACATGCTGAACTATGAATCTAAATTGACTGACAAGAAATAATAGGGAAACTGGGATAGTTTCTCTAATATTATTAAGAGATACAAGTTTAACTGGTTTTATTATGTAAGTATTGATGATAGTAGAAAAGAAGAATTTACTTTTTTAATTGAATTAGCACTGGGGAGGGGAGAGAGTTGTGGGCCTGAAAAATCCAACTGCTGTCAATAAAAGACCGTAAGTTAATAGGTTATTTAAAGGTCAACAGACTCCAATGGTAAGTTGCAAGGGAATGGCATCTAAACAGAGTATCTCATACCTCTTTTGATCCAGATATTCAAAATGTGAATGTCACATGTAATTGTGTTGCTCAAGTTCTAAGGCATAGATACCTGTAGCTCCCTAATGGTAGTGCGAAAGAACAGCATTCCCCTCTGCCGTCTTTCCTGCAGTGGGGTGACAACTTGCTGGAGGTTGGAGATGAAGGACAAGGTAAGGGAAAAGGAATCAGGGGGACCATCCTGTGGCCCTCCAAGTAGGCCCCCCAGCTTCTTCAAATATGAGAGATACACACGGAGAACCTGCAATACAGAGCATATGACCAGTGGGAGAAACATAACTGATAATTAGCCACTCCATCCATCCATCCATCTTGACCATATGAGCTTCAATCTTTCAAAACCACTGCAGGCCAATTCCTAAAACTGTTGTCTTCACTGCAATATCCTTATGTGATTCTTCATGCAGAATACAGTTTGCCAAGTACAGCTCCTCTCTCAGTGATGAACACTGAATTCCCAAAAGGTTGTTTTTGTCCCAGCTTACAATTACATTAAATTCCAGAATCATTTTAGAGATGTAAGCCTGCCATCTCTGAAGTCAAAGGAGAGAGATGTAGTGACATAATGAGCCAGAATTTTTTGATGGAGAGAAAATGCCAGCTTCTTGCTTCTATGTTCATGAGGTATCAAAGGAATGCTTGTGTTTGTTAGACAGGCTTATTTTTTTGGGGACTCTTCTGAAAGTGTCAAACTGAGAAAATGAAATCAACTCAGTTTTTATAAAGTTCAGAAAAATGACTGAGGTGTGACGAAATTAATTTTGTTGCAATAACTGCCAAGGGCAAGGACCTTGTTTCCCCAGCTTAGATTAAAATATTTTAAAATAACTTTTAAAATGCTAGATGCCCCTTCCCAATACACAAATTTTAAGTTATAAAGCCTTACTTTGGACAAGAATTTTTTTTTTAAACATTCATTCAAGGTGAAACCTAGAGGGAAGCCCAGGTTCATATTACTTAGCAAATACAAATAAAAACATTCTGTTTCTACACAAGAAGTGTAGACCTAGTATGTAAAAATGGGTTACATTTTACAAATTCTCTTTCTGGAAAAGTAGAGAGTTTTGTAAAGAATTCCTTCTGGAGACATTTTGAGAGGTCACTGACCGTAACCCATGGAAACAGACCACTCTGAACCAGGAGGCAATTCAAGGAGATCCCTACACCAAATAGCTATTTTTACCTTTCTTCAGTCTCTGATATGTTACCTCAAGATAATTTTTCTCTTTGAATTTACTCTCAGGTGGCATCTCAAACTCAGGATGGTCAATCTGCAAAAAGGAGTAAAGAAAAAACATCTTGCTGTTCCCAAAAACACTGGAAACGTGAGGATATGGTCAACCAGTTTTGTTAACCTCTGTGTCACAGAATGAAATGTTAATAAATTGCTTTTACTTTTGGAAAAAGTTTTCTAAGTAATTTTTTGGATCTGTCATATTCTCCAGCTCATTTACAAGCTCATTACAAATCTGCAGTGACTGATGCACAAATGTAAAAGACATTGTTAAATATTTCTACGTAGTGCACTGGCTTTGGCTGGGATAGAGTTAACTTTCTTCATAGTAGCTAGTATGGGGCTGTGTTTTGGATTTCTGCTGAAAACACTGTTGATAACACAGGGGTGTTTTAGTTACTGCTGAGCAGTGCTTACACAGAGCCAAGGCCTTTTCTGCTTCTCACACTGCCCCACCAGCGAGAGGGCTGGGAGTGCACAAGGAGCTGGGAGGGGACACAACCAGGACAGCTGACCCCAACTGACCAAAGGTATATTCCATGCCATAGGACATCATGCTCAGCAGTAGAAGTGGGGGGTGAAGGAGGTTGGCCAGGGCTGCCATTGCTTGCGAACTGACGGGGCAATGGTGGGTTGGTGGTGAGCAAATGGGGGTTTTGAATCACTTCTTTCTTTCTTTCTTTTTTAAATTATTAAACTGTCTTTTAGACAGTTAAGAATTAATTTATTAGAATTATTAGAATGATTTATTATTTATCAGAATTATTTATTAGAATTATTAGAATTTATTAGAATTATTAAACTACCTTTTATATTTTCACACTTTTACCCTTCTGATTTTCTCCCTCATCCCACTGGGTGGGGAGGTGAATGAGTGGCTGTGTGGTGCTTAGCAGCCTACCAGGTTTAAACCACAACAGTAAGCTGCAAAATTCATAGTACATGATGTGTATTAAACACTTAGTACTTAGAAGCCATTATTGTACTAGTCATACCCATGAACATAAGAAGAACCAGACCCTTCCATGGTGAAGTACAATCTACACTGTTGGGCAGAAGAGATTAGAGAATGTAAGCAATTTATTCTTCCTTATCTGCTTATTTTCGAGAAATAAGTGCTTTTTATGTTATAAAATCAAGAAGTTTTCTGAAATTTAGGAAAACTTTTTTCAGAGAAGAACATAGGCTTAACTTGAGCAACCCTGGGTCTCATGGGCTATGTAACTGACTCTTTATTTCCAGTGCTTCCTGATAATTTTCTTTCTTTAGTTCACTCACCTGAATAATATTGGTCTTGAGGTCAAAAGGACTAGGTCCCACATGGACTCTGAAAAAGGGAAAGGTGTTGTATCTGCCCATGAGAGTTTGAAGAGTTTCATTAAAATCTTTTGCTTTCCCCACACCTGTGATATTCCATCCACCAACCTAGGGAGGGAAGCAGCATGACAGGAGGTGAGAAAAACTTGTTTGATCATGTTTACAAAATATTTTTTTCACTCCTACAAGCTCAGTCATTATGACACCTGAGAAGCAACAAGGCAAATAACAAGAGGGGAAACTCATGAAGATTTCTACGTACCTTGTTGCCTTTAAAATGACCTTTCGCTTTCACAATGAATTGCAAAATGACACAGGGAAAAGGAATTATAGTTATCAACAGAACAAGGTGTACAGGAAAAAAGCAGGAGAAGAAGGAGAAAGAGTTCTCATTTTTCTAAAGCCATCCAGAAGGACAACCAGGGATCAGGGCTTACAGGTCCCACCTCCCTGCCAAGCAGATTCGCAGGTGGGCCTGCAGGTGGACCACAGGTGGGTCCTTCTGCTGGAAGGTTCTGCATCGTCCTTGGAGACAGGGCGTAAATGTACAGCCCTCCCCAGCACTGAGAGGAGTCTCCCAGAATGGAAAGAGAAGCATTTTCCTCTTTAAACAAGCTTCCCTGAAGCCTGTAGTAGTGGATGGCCATCAGAGCTCAGACACAAAAATGTCACCCATTTTGCAAGATGTTCCCTGGTGTGTTAGTTGGATCCTATTGAACTGAGCTTCTGACATTAAAAATGATCCCTCTTTGCAGACTTGGTTGTTATACAGTCCTAAAGTAATATGTATGGTCGTGAGGATAGATTCAGGTACCTTATGTCAGAAAATCAAATCTTGAAACAGCATGTAAAGCTAGAAGATTTATCACTTAGAAGTTGTGCTGTGAACCATGAGCTTATTTCAGGGCCAGATGCTAGCAAAATTCCATCATGTAGGACCATATGACCCTAACTTCACACTTTCCTTTTTCCTGCAGGAATTATCTTCTGGAGGGAGAGGAAATAGTGCAAACACTCACCTGATTTAGGAGGTTCTTCAGTGGTTCAATCCCTTGAGATTCTATCTGTTGGGTATCCATGCAGGAGCGATAAAACTGGATTGCCTTCTCCTTAGCTGAGCCTCTTATCCCAAACTGTGGGCCCTCTGAGGAAACAAAATAGATGAAAAACTACAAAAGTGGCAAAAAAAAATTTGAGGCAATATTAAAGCAGAGAAAAGTTGTACAAAAATATCACACTGCACTTTGATTCAGAACAATTTAGTAAATATATCCACACTTCCCACAGTCACTCAAAAAAAGAGACCTTCTAGTGCCATGACTCTTCCTATTTGCATCGAAACAGGAACACAACAGGAAAGTTGTGCATATCTAAGCTTCAGTCCCACATGGAGTCAGGACACATGACCAGAGTGCACATTCAGACAATAGCAAAAAGGGTCTAATTTTAAAAGGCAACAGGAAAATGGTTTTGGTTGCTGTCAGAATTTTAAAGTGTGACTTTCATCTGTTACGCTTGTCAAGGGGAACTAAAATGTTTAAAATGCGGCTATTGTAATATGACATGCTCAAGAATAAATCTGTACCAGTAATGATAGAAGAAAAAAGAGACTGGACTGAGTCCCTGTTGGGATGACTGTGCACTCAGTTACTAGTATTCTCAGCTCTGACAGAGGAAGATGCTGAAGGTAACACACCAATCACCTGTCCCTACCTAAAAGGCTTTTCAGGATCAACTGGTTTTCTTCCAACAACACATCAAATACATTTAGTGATTCTTCTGTGGTTCTGCTTGAGTGTTTGCGTTCCCAGCTGCCACAGGCATATTTGTAGAAATCCTCACAGGGGTCTACAGTGTCATTCCTAGAATTCAGGAGTCTGGCCAATAGTGTAAGACCCAGCTCGGCATCACAGGATCCTGGGCAGGAAGCAAATAGGAGAGAACTGAGCAGTGACAGTGGAGAGTGAGAACAACACCGAACAAAAAAATTAGGAGTTATCTGTAGGACATTTCCTCTGAAAGATTTATTTTTGGTACAAACATCTTTGCATGCAGAGTGTTGAATTCCTTGTAAATTTTTGCTGAATATGTGTTCTGTCTTTCACTTCACAGGAAGATTGCCTTTGCACTTTATAAAGGAGATTCTTTAAATAAAGGACAGGTTATCAGTCCGGAGGTGGTGTCCTCTGTTCATGCTATCTAGGCAGTCACAGGTTGGATTATTCTGCCTTCTCAGTGTATTTTCTCTGAATCAGCCAAATTTGGCCAAATGATAAACAAGGAGCAACTGATGGGGTCAATGCATGAAGCAAAAGAAGGACATAGCACAGAGAAAGTAAGTAGATAAGTTTAAAATGTGGAGGGAGATGTTCAAGCATGGGAAACATTTCTCAGCAATGGTATTTATTAAAACAGGACAAAGACTTTCTAGTACATCTTGCTTTGATCTACAACTCCCTTATCTAAACTGCTGCGAATCACTGGGTATGTGTTCTCAATTTGGTTCAGTGTCTTGTATCAACATCAGATCAGATCAATTATTTTCTGAAATAAGCCACTTGTAAATCAAAGTAAGACTTTCCATACTATGGTTTCAACAGTTGATGTGGGAGGAGGTAGGCAGAGTGGAAACAGACAAGATCTAAACTAACAGTTTTTCCTTGGTCTCTGTAGTGAACGGCCTCCAACACATAACAGGGACTGAAGAAAAATACTAGATGAAGAGTCAATAATGTTTATTTTGGAGCAGGGAATATCTGTATCCACCAATATAAATGCATCTTCAGTACTGAGCATTCTATATGCATAAACATTTACAAGGGCCATTCTGCAGATAGTTGTTTAGGAAATTCAAAAGGCAAATTAATATTTCTGGTCTGTGCTCACAGCTCCCCCATCAGGAAGAGACTATGACTTTTCTTTCTACACTATGACTGCACTGGTCTGTGCTAGAAAACTAGGACTAGACTTATTAAGTTAGAGATGGAAAGGTGGAGGAGGAGCTCCATATGTCAGATTCAGTCCAGTCTCCTGGAGGTGACTACAGACAGAGCGAGACACAATGATGAGATGCAAGACAATATAATGATCCTCTCCCTCAAAACCAGGCCCAGGCACATTAAATGGCAGGCAGAGGAGGAGGAGAAGTGTGGGGATCTCTTCCTACTATGACCCAAGGAAGAGGCAGAACAGTGTATCTTTTTTACAACTGGTGTTATGCTTCTTTGAGATTCTGAAGTCTAATTCTTAACATAGATGCTAAGCCTAACAGACAATGGATGCAGATAGGAGAGAAAGGGGTCTTAAAAATGGGGTGGATAAGGAAGCAGGGAAAAGGTTATCCCATATTATACCTAGACCACAAGTCATCATGATGTAGGTGATAAGCAGTGTAAAGCCAAGGAGAGTACTGAGAAGTGTACACAGAAGTAGGCTTTTCCCCTGAAGGCATTGTTCTTTCTTTGCACCTGTTCTCAGCTCCTGGTCACAGGTCTAAAGAGAGAAAAATGAGACAAACAGAAAAAATAAAGAAAGAAAAAATCATATTAAAGTTGTCACTGGTCAAATACTCCATCTTTGACTGAATCTAATAGAAAATCACTCACAGGACTACTGCCAGAATACCACAGTCATCCAAGTCATCTATGTGACTGTACTCCCTGGGGCTTTCTCACCTCCTTCTTTTCCCAGTCTTTTCCAGCTACAGCTGTTGCACAGTGTTATGAGTTATGCATCAAAAAGCCATCTTGCCATGAGGAGGCCTGTCCCTCCATAGTTCCTTCTGGTTTATGGAATCACCTTGATATACCTCCTGAAGATATCAAAGCCTTTTTAAGCCCAAAAAGCTAGTTACAGGATGGTTAGGGCTGGTGGTTCTGTTACAGTCTGGCAACCTGAGCACTAATTTCAGATCTCTCCTCAAGAAATAACTCTTGCATCCTAAGCCCTCTAGTCCAGTTCAAGTGGGAGAAAAGATTTGCCTTATTCGAAAAAATTGCAGTAAACTGTAAGTCACAAAGAGCTTGTATACAGACAGGTTTTCTCTCACTTAAATTTAGTTGTGTTCATAATCGAAGTGTGTCTTTTTAGTCAGTGGATAAGGCCGTCACCTTATGAGTACAGCTATTTTAGACATCTGCTGAAGCATCCTCCAGAGTTACCTTTTTCTCCATTGACTGCAAAGGAAGCTAGATGACTATTTTCAGGTACACCTCTAACATCTACCTGAATAAAGTTAGATAAAATGACATTTACTCTGTGTGTCCACTGCTTCTATGTACTTTGATGTACATGAGACTGGAGAACAGCAGATTACAAGAGAACAGACATGGGAATGGATGCTGGTAATATAAGGAAAGGGAAAGAACTGAAAAAAATTAAAAGTGGAATGACAGAATAAGAACATACAGTCAGAAAAAGGAGGCAGAAGGGAAAAAAAACATAAGATAATGGAAAACCTAGGAGGAAGAGGGATAGAGAAGAAATAGTATAGCAAGCAAGGAGTAAATCTCGTAGATGTGAAAGCTGATGGAAGTGCTGTTTTGAGAATCTTACCTGCCAGTGTCAGGGCCTGGCCTGCACTGTCCCCACAGCCTCAAGTTTAGCACCTTGTGCTTAAGCCTTTCTCTGATAAAAGAAAGCTGTTTGGCAAACCTTGACAGGGCTTGGAGCTCTTTGAGAAAAAGCTAGAAGCAGCCTTGGTGGAGATGCCCACTTCTTCATTTGGGAGCTGCTTTTTGCAGCTCTCATGCATGATCTCCATCCAAGCTACGCTGCAGCAGCAGCCATGCCTACCTATGGCTGGCTATGTACCCCTGGATCCTGACCTTAACCTACAGACTTGATTCTGCAGGTTTGACCTCGGACCTGCATCCTCACAATGAATTTACCTGGCAATCTACACTCTTGGTTGACCGTGGCTACTGTCACCAGACCTGCTTTACCCCCCTCATTCCCGTATTGTGGGGATGCACCCCTTGCTGGTAGAGTCATCACTTCCTGACTGTCTTGTCATGATCCTCAGGTTCTAGATTGTCTTCCCTTGTCTGCCCTTGCTGCTCCCTGACATGCAGCAGCTAAACTGCATTTGTCGCCATGCTCAGTATCTATCTTCTTTGCCACAAAACCAGAAAACATAGATCCTTACAAAAAAACACAAGAAGAAATGCAGCAAAATCCTACAAGAATTAAGTACTTCACCTGAGAAAAGGCTAAGGAAATGAATGAGTCTGCTGTTAATCCTCTTGCCTAGTATACTATGTACAATTCCTACAAAAACATTAAAGGAAAACACAGAAAGAAAACAGATCTCATAATTTTATATCTTTCCAATGTGCATTTTATTCAATCATTAACAGAAGCCTCTCAAAAGTATATGTCAGCTTGTTTGACTCATGGAAGCTGCTAACAAGGGTTAAATGCCTAACTGCTTTTCTCCCTTTAAAATCTAATTCTCATGACTTCTTTAGGCAGATTACAGAATAACTAAATGGAGAGCAAGTACATACAAGTGAATCCTGGCATTAAAAGGTGCTAGATACAGAACATGATCATACTGGCAAAGTACAGTGTAGGAAATATAAAGGAGGAAATCCCAATTCCTTTCATATGCCCCTGTAGTGAAACACTTTAGTTTTAACTCCTCAAGTAGCAAGTGTTACGACCTAACAGTATGGCAGATAAGTGAGCGGAAAAGATTTGTTTGGCTGAAAAGGAAGAAGAAAAAGTATTCTTCAATCTGGCCTATTCCTACTATGAAATATTTATAATTTTGCAATTTTTTTGGTCTCATGTTATCAGAGGACATCTGTTTCTCTCTTTCAAGTACTATATGGCATGGCTGTGGAGATAGTAACAAGAAATTGGTATTTCAAGACCATCACAGCAATTTCTGCCAAACTTCTGGTTAACCATAGGTCTGTTATCGGGCCTATATATTATGTTCCTTTTGAAATGGAAAATGCATCAAATTACAGATTTTAAAAAATCTATATGAGAACTAGCCTGTCCTCCTCAAGACTCCAAAAGGAAACAACTACAGAAGTACCTGGTTGAGAACAGTATACCCCAAAAAATAGCTTACCCCAAAAGGAGAGGCAGAGGAGTGGAAATTGTTTGTGTACTGTTACTTAGAAACTGGATTAAGGTCTGTGTTATGTGAGCCATAAGGATAAAAAGTGCTTTTCAAACACTTCACTGTCCATAAGGAATGTCTTTCAAATTTTGCCTGTTACTGGAGCTGGATTTGAGAGAACTTGTGGACCTACATAAACATAGAAAAAAAGAGGAGGGCAGTCATGCTTAGTTGTCCCTTGTATCTTTTTCATGACAACAGCTTAAAGAAATCTAGACAAATATCTGCTCTTCCACTACTCTTATAAAGCTAATGACCTGGGCAATATACCTGTCAGATTCTTTATCTAGTATGAACTTCACTTTTATGCCACAAATGGACTACGTGGTTCACAAACACTGAAATACAAAGCCCTACCTAATTCAGTGATTCTTGGTCAAGGAAGTGTGGATTTAACTACATGGAACTGGAGATGGCATATAAAAACTTTCAGGCCACAGGGTGCAGGAACATTACATAGCTTGCAGGAAGCACTTTATTGTGGTGCTGGGTTGCCTGCTCCATATAAAGAGACAAGTTAATAGTTTGAACAAGCCTGTGGAAAAGGATAAAGAGCCTTTAATCTCTGATAGAGTTTTTCCATATGAACTTCACTTATAAGTAAGTGAGAAGAATGATTAATATTTGCATGAAGTTGAAGATGAATGCAATTTCCAGTACAGTTTCTATTCTTTCATGCTTTTCTTTTAAGAATGTGCAAGTGCTCAAATTTAAATGGCTTCACTGTAGCTAAGTGAGATCAAATGCCTGTAAAATCACTAAAAGCTGACTTCTAATTGTCCTCAATTATAAAATGAATAATTTTGAATGTATATAGTACATGAATCATCTGATTAAAATGTGAGCAAGACTTAGGCTAGCAGAATCTTGACAGGTTCTGTTATCACTAAAGCAAGAACTGTTTGATGCAACTAAATCAGCCAAAGAATTTGATTTTCCTTCAGCATCTCCTTCTTTCTGTGAGCCATTCCTGAATTCTGCAGGGAGGTTGAAGTTCCCCTGCCTAATTCTTCCTCACCTTGCATCTTCCCAATGTTTACTGCTGTTGCAGAAAAAAAAGCATCTAATTTTTATGAAAATGTAGTAAATTAAAATAAAGACATCAAAGGCAAGGAGAACTGGAGCTATTTTTCATAACTATTTGCCAGGCAGCTGAGGGATACTGTTTTTCAGTCAGTAGATTATTCATGAATATCTGACTTTTTGGCTGTTACCCAAATTGTGTTTATCACATTAGCCACGTGGATGACATGTTTTCAGACTAATGCCCCAATACTCACAAAAACTTCAACAATTTCTTAAATTTATCTTTTGTCAGCAAATCACTTAAGCACATAAATTGAGCACATTAAATGCCATTTGAGAAATAATATTTTAGCCTGTGTTCAAAATATAGTACCTGCTAACATGCGAAACTGAACATAAAGTTTGCTGAATTATATTTTGGACTACTAAAAGTTTGAAGCATAACCATGGCCAATAACTATTTAAAGTTATTGTTGTCTGATCTTTATCACATGGAAATATGAGAATGGATATACAAACCAAATGTTTATGCAAATTTTTCAGCCAGAAAAATGGAGACAAAGTAAATAAAGTGACTGTTTGCATTACAGCCAGAGATCTTGGAACATTGAACAGCTCTCCACATAACAAAACATGCACATTTCTTTTTTTATATTTTTTAGTTACCTAGAAAGCTTTATTTATCTCTACTGTCCTTAAATGTTTTGTACATTTTAGCAGCCCTGAGCTAACAGTTCAGTTCAGAGTGATTTGTCTGTAAATATGCAATTAACTTTATTAGTTATTTGCATAAGACATCAAATCAGGAAAAGGACATTGCACTACCTGGGGAGAATTAGGCTTACCATGTCATTCTCACATTCAGAAAACTATGATGTGTTTACCCACAATTATTTGGGGGGGGGGGGAAACTGCATGTTTCTGCATAAGTAATTTCTTAGAATTATTTGTTGAAAAAATTGGGATACAATAAAAGATGCAAATAATAATATTGATAATAATATTAATATTACTACTACTACTACTACTACTACTACTTATTGGTCAGTGCTTCCAACAGATCTGAATACAGTCTCAGAATGGCCATTAGGATGACTAACAGGAAGGGTAAGAACCCCCAAATCCTCACACCACGTCACACATCATTAATTCTGAGATATGGACAAGTCCCTTCTGGATACAAACTGTCAAAAACTCAACTGCTGCAGTTCCCTCAGGCAATAAGCAACGTCGCTGTGGCAGAGGAAGAAAAAGAGAGGGGTGCAATGAAGGGTCAAGAGACTGCAAGACAGACCCATTTCCTTACCTCTGGAAGAGTCCTCATGCTTGTCACTGAGCAGGCTTTGTTCCTGTAGTTACCAGAGTTGACAACTCTGTTTACTTGTTTACTATCAGTCTTCTGTGCCAAGACACACTACTAAGTTCAGAGACAATCTCTTCTTCCCAGCGTGGCTATTGCTCTGGGGAGGAGAAAAGAGAGGAAAAGCTCTGAGAAAAACACCCTTAGAAAACATGGGAGGGAAGGAAATGGATGCATTTCTGCAACTTTCCACCCACCTTCCTTTCCTAGCACCTCTACTTCACAAAAAAAAAAAAATCTCTATTTTGTTCCTTTCTGCCTCTCCCTGTGACATATGTGTTTTTCTGTCTCTTGAAGCTCCACTGAAATCTTTTTGAACAGAAATATGTGATTCTCTATCTCCCCCAGCGTCTTCTCAACTATTTGCTGCTTCGCTTCTTTCCAACAGCCTGACTATCCTGCCCACCCAACAAGCCTGTTTTGGTCTGATATTCTCACTGCTACTAGCCTGTTTGAACCTGCTGCTCTGGGGCCTGGAGGCCTCTGCCTGTTCCAAGATAGCGTGGGTTATGGATCCTAGTGCTCCTCCGCCCGCAGAAGCAAGGCCAATATATGCTGACGTTCTTTTTGCTCGCTCTCATCTGCATCCAAAAGTCCATTCAAGGGCTGAACACAAATCCACTTCTGATTCTTTTTTCTTTTGCACTGAGGCATAAAAGAAATCATTCATTAACGATTCTGTTTACAGCTGTTGGTTGCTTCTCAGATAAGGGCCAGCCTGTGTGTCTTTACTTCCTGTGTGTCTTTACTTGCATATTGGAAAGACTTGAGAGGGAAGTTTCTCTGCTTTGAGGACTGGGATCCAGGATCACTTCCTTGAAACATTAACAACTGAGTAGTGGACATTGGGAGTTGAGACCTTCTCAAGTGGCAGCCGGGAGCTGAGAGAGATGGTGGGGACCAGTTTGGTGTCAGCTTCCAAAATGACTGAAACAAGCAGAACATCAGGACAGAACTGTTTACCTCCGCACCTTGCTAGTCTCTGAGGGGAATATGATGTCTTGGTTCACGAGTCTGAAGATAATTAGGTATCTCTTCAGTTGTTCAGAGCTTTCCAAATCTTTGGGGTCTCTCTTCTAAAGTTCAAATTTTCTTCCCACCTTCATCACTCTGATTTTTTTTTCCCTATTCCTGTAATGCTTGCATGATTTCTTAACATCTTTGATTATACTGTGACAACAGACTTCTTATATTGCTGAAACCAGTTAACTTCCAGTTCTTTCCACCTCTCAAGTCACTGGTAGCTATATATTTCCACATTTACCAAACAACTCTAAATACTGTAAAAAAGGTCCTTGCATACTGCAAAAAAAAAGGTCCTTGGTGACCTTTCTTTCCTTGCAATAGGTCATTTCCCTTCAGCTTAACATCAGAATCCAGTTTCCAAATACTTCTTGCATAAATGATTGAGATTTGACTTAGTGGAAATAACAAGACACTCTTTTAGTAGTCATAACTCTTGCATCACTGGGAGGATTACTGTGATCCATAATGTCCAACAGATACAGAGGTGCTTTGCTCATTGTGGCCTAAATTAATTTACAGCTAGTCAAATCCCAAATCTTTGTGAAAACTGAGAAATGGGAATATGTAACAAAATTCAGCCCTTACAATCCTTTGTTTCCACATAGCTTTAAGTCTTCCATGTGTTCCTGCCACATTTGCCTTTGAGCCTTTTCCACTCTTCCCTACTTTACATCTTTTCTCACAATAGCTACAGTTCTAGTACTCTCTCACAAACACTTTTCAGTAGTTGCACTGATAGAAAGAAATGGTATGCAAATGTGTGTAGTGACCTGACTAGTTTTTACTATAACTGATCTTACAGTGGAGATATCTTTGTAAACTGACTGGACAAATTTGTTCATGGCAATATGCAGTTTATTTATCTGTCTTGCCTGTCTTATCTATGTGTCTGAACTCTTCCATCTTCATAATTACAGCATCTAACAGCTCCCAAGCTTAAAGTAATGAAGTTAATTTTACTTCTATTTTCTCTAAAGAACACTGTCTAGGCTTTAAAATTTCTCTGGGTAAGGAATTTATTGCCTTTTTGGTTATAAAATTGTTTTGATCATTTTGAACACAATGTAATTTAAATTAAAGCAAGTAATAAAACCTTGGCTGAAGTGTTCAGTTTTAAAATGAAACTGGAGAAGACCAAAAAAGTCTTTTGGTCAATATGCCAATGGGATATGACTGGATTTAACATGGTTTCATGAGTCAGTATCTTTTAAATAGGTGCTTTACCTCCTCTTGATTAAATGTAATTTTACCCCAAAATTTGACAAAATGATACATTGATATTGCCACACCATATGAATTGCCCCACACCCACTATCTAGAAATACTTTGAATGTGTATATATGGACATTTTTTTCCAGACCCTGTAAACTAATCAAGACCCATCTTGAAAAGTAGTTGGATCACAACCTCATTATAAATGTGCATAGGATGTTTCAGGAAATGAAATGCACATCACTTTCTCAGTGAAGAGCATGGGTCTTTGAATTAGTACACATTTCAGTGGTGGTGTGATGCTGAGAAAGTTGTCTTGCAAGATCTGACACGGAGGTGACGTTCCCTCTCCTAAGTCATCACAGACCATAATAACAGTATATACTGGATCTAACAGAAGCTACGGTTGGTTTCCATTGGAAGAGTATGCTTCTGAGTAGCATTCTGCTGCAACAGAATTTGTTGAAAAATGAACTGTTATGGAGAGAATCATGTGTTAAAACTTTTATTTATTCCAAAATTCATGTCTCTCTTTGGAGACAATGTGGATTTATTTCACATAGATGTTCTCTCTGTGGTTGTGCTCTGAGATATCCAGGTATAAGACATATTTTATCCAAAATTATATGACCTACAATTCAGAAAAATCTGTTTGTCTGTGGTCATTAGCTGGAGTAATTCAGACACTGTAGTTATGTACCTTTTGAAGCAGAGTTTCTTACAGAGTAAGGACAGAGCACATTTGCATCTGGCGGCAATAAGCCAGGGAAGCGTATCTTGCATTTTCCACACTACCAGTTGGATATGGAAGTCGTCTTCAGGGTTGGTGCCACAGTGTAATGTCTGTCTATGCACTTAAGCCTTGGAAAAGGTCTACCTTGGAGAGGATTGCATGATGGCAGTGTGCAGTCCAACATCTTTATTGAATATACGGCCTCTAGTGCTGTGGGGATCTTGTAAGCTGAATACGTGAAATATTCGTGTATACAAGAATATGGTGCTGTATACGTGCAATTGTTTCTTCCTGCTGGCACATAAGTTTCTTTGAAGACAGCTTTATCAACTATGGAAAGTGAAGACAAAAAGTTTCCCTGTAAACTTTTTCTAACTACAGAAGCAGGAAGAGGGATTGGGGAGGGTGCATGGGGGGGAGACGTCACAAGTAATCCTTATCAACTGATTCCCTTCTTATCTATAACGCACAGATGACAGCTCTGCTCTCTTGAGTCCACAAATTAGCGAGAGGACCTCTGACTTTTTTCTCTATGACAGACTCTTTCCTTTCTCTATACAGTGCATTAGCTTTTCCAAATGTAACACTGATCAGCACATTGAAAAGAATACAGTGTTGGACATGCCTTCCAGCTGTCGCACATATAAATGTTTAATGGCAACTATCTTTTAGATACCTCTTAGATTTAAATTCAAAGAAATGTGGAATTATTAAGTACATTGATGTGTGTTTGACAGATGTTGTTGCAAGCATTTCTTACACATTCAAGATGGTTAGGAATATAGACATTTCAGAAAATTATTTTCTTAATATCTGTCCTGAAGTGAAATTGAATTGGGACTTTGATCTTCTACATTATCTGAATAGTAAATTCCCCTGCAATGGTATGGTTGGTTGAAGGTTAGCTTCATAGACTGATATTCCAGCTTCAACCTTCCAAGAATATGTATGTGTCATAGACTGCACCAAAAAATGCCACCTTTTTGTAGTTAAATGAAAAAAAAAAGCATTAGAAAAACATGATGCAGCAATGTTAATGTCACTGACCATCTTGAAAAATCATGTGGAGAAGTCATCACTTACAAAGAGACCGTACTTATTTGTAAAAATAAACTTGTCTAACTCAAATTTTTCTACCTCAAATGGTCACTGATGGTGACCAGTGTGATTTGTGGATTAAAGCAACATGAAAGAAATTCTCATTTATATGAAAGACTGTCTGCCAAAGGTTAGTAAGAGTTTTGGTAACCATCAAAAGCACAAATTTGTTTTGAAAACATCAGAACACTATAGCACTGTGACAGCTTGTTGCTTCACTAGAGAAGTTCAGAAAACTGGAGGCAAGATAACCTGAGAGCCATTATGTTTACCATTGTGGATGGGACGACTGACAGCAGGATAAATTCATTTCAAACAACCTAGAATTGGAGCTGCCAGTCAGGGATCTAGCAAAGTGTTCTCACTGCCCCACAGGAGACACAGAGAGATCCCTTCTGAGGCAAAAATGCTCTAAGACACTCTTAGTCACATTTGCAGGTGGGAACTTTTCACTACCTTTTTTCCCACTAAGTACTTGCTCTTTCATCTACCTTCAGTCCATTAGGTACATAATATCACAAAGTCACAGAATGGTTAGGGTTGGAAGGGACCTTTTAGAGATCATCTAGTCCAATCCCTCTGCCATGGTCAGGGGCATCTTGCACTAGATCAGGTTGATTAGAGCCCTATCCAACCTGACCTTGAACACTTCCAGTGATAGGGCATCCACAACTAGGGCAAGCCCTAGCCTCTGAAACTTTTTATTTAAAATTAAGGAGGGCAAGAGAGAATTGAAACATAATCCCTGAATTAGCAGACACATTTAGCTTGCCTTCTCAACAACAGGCTGTGTGGCTGCTCTAAGGACAAAATAGATGCTTGCCCCTTTAAAGCTTTTAGAAAGCTGAAAATGCAGTAGATAAAAATAAAAAATATTGTGGTTCAAGCTACAGACAGAGAAACTAAATGAAGAAATAGGCAAATGAAATATCTGAGCTCAGCAGACTGCCAGAGGGACTGTTAGAACTGAGTGTGTACCAACTCTCTTCTTGCTTCTTCACAGTGCATCACCTTCCAAAACACATCCTAGAAAACTGTTTTCCATAGTTCTTTAAAGTACTGGCTACCTACTGTGTCTTTTACAATTGCTTACAGGCTGATTTTAAAAGGTATTTGCTCTAAAACTCAGTTCTGACTCCTAAAAAATCAGCAGAACAACAACAAAAAAACCCCACCCTTTCATATTCAACATAGTCAAAAGCAGTGAATTTAACAATACAAAAGCTATGTCCTGTGTTTTACTGCATTAGCCCTACAGATCCAATTGATATGAGAGACAACCTTGTGAGATGTGGAGTTGTTCACTAATATCTACTTACGGCAAACTCAGGCTAAATTCTGTGCTTGGTAACAGTAAAATAGAACTAAGCCTTACAACCTCAGCGATTGGTGCCAATCTGTGAGGTGAAAAGGACCTTGAATTTCAGAGATTAGGGGGCTAACAAACAGAATCAATTATATTTCACATGTAGATTAAGTTGTTCTGATGCAGAATCACTTGAGTTATGACTGTTAAAATGCAATAGTCACTTGACCAAAGCTCAGAGACTTGTGTCTCAACATGTATATTTTAACTCTAATACCACAACAAGAAATTATGCAGAAGCATAGTGTTTACAATTAAATTAGAAACTATAGGAATTCCATGGCCATTGGCCATTGGCAATGCTTTAGAAGGTGTCTGCAAGAACACTGTTTTTCAATATTTTTTTTTGATAGAAGTACATCCGTATTATTTACCATTAGCTACAGCTGTGAACCAGATATTGAAGTGTCATCAGTCATAAAAATTCTTCTCTTCTGTTCAGTCCCCAAATTTGCTGTCCCCACTTGTGGTTTAGGTCATACTTGATACTAAAGCTCTTCATATAGTTTGCAATATCACAAATAATGCTTGTGAAATGCAGAGGACTGACATATGTTTTTTTAAAAAAAAAAAGTGACCTCATCTCTCCTGAGCAGAACCTTCAATTTCCTTGCTCTGTATTTCCATCAAGTTTTCATTTTATGTCTTCTCTTCTTACCCTTTTCATCCTATTCGGTATGTCCAGCTATTGCTTTCAGTAGTTAAGGCCAAAACTCAGAATTCTTGAGATTTCAAGTTCCATTCCTATCTTTGATCGTGACATAATATGTGATTTTGAGTCATCTGCTAACTTATCAGTGCATCTGTAAAATGGAGTTTTTTGTATCTGCCCAGCAGTGTGGCATATTTTGAAATTAACTAAATAATTTCCTGTGTGACTATGAGGTATTATTAAGTACCAAAGACTTCAGTACACAAAGTCAAAAGACAAACTGAACAGCCTCATTAGCAGGGAAAGATTTTCTCACTAACTGATGACATGGAAACAAATGCATTTTTAGTAGAATTACATGCAGTTAAATGAGGTGCTGTGCTTTCATTCACTTCTCAAAGGCAGGATCAACTTTCCCAGTGACATTCCTGCAACTTCTTGTACAAACTCTTCTAAAATTTTGCAATGAGAATATATGACATTTTTTTCTCAAAGTTTTAACATTGCAATCGCAAAAAGGACCTGACTTCGTAATTATGAAGCCTGCCAATCCTTGCCCTCCCTATAATGTACATTGAGAAAAGTTTATTCCTGTATCTTCAGAGTTACTTTTTGCATGTGTAGACTCTTTTGCAGATTTCTTCTCTCTAAACTAAACAAGGCTAGTGCTTTCAATTCTTGCATTTTTTTTAATTTTTGCAGTTCTGCCACACAACTTTAATAGAGCTGGACTGAACAGTACAATGTCTTAATTTGTACAACAAACAAAAATTGCTGCTTGTATACCCCAGCATGCCATTTGTCTTTTTTACAATTGTCTTCACAACTGTTGCTGTCCCCACCAGATCCTTCTCTGCCATTCTGTTAACTGACAGCTTCTTCCCCATCCAGTATTTATGCATATGTTTATTCATATCTATAAGCATTTGTCCATATTCTTTCAGTCTGCATCTCCAGTTCGTTGAGATGATTTTGAATCCTGGTATTATCTGCAGATTTAATAGTCTCCAGTCACTGGAAAAATAAAATTACCCCTGAATATTGGATGCAGTAATTCAGATACTGTCCTAAAAAGTGCTGAGGGAGAGAATGACTTCCCTTAATCTACTGGCTATGCTCTTGTTAAAACAGCCCAGAATACTGCACACTGTGTACTTACTCTCTATACGTTTACTGAACTACTTTATGTACTTAACTACCCATCTATCGTGGTAGTTAATTCTGTTTAAACAAACTGTTTCCTCAGTCAAACTCTTGAAACTTACTTGTGTTGAATAGTATTGATATTATTCATTTTACCACCAGATGGTAGAAAGACAGTAGTGGGATGGACTCATTGTTAAAGTTCCCAAGTAGTGCCATGGTACATATTGTCAGAGCCTGAGTGCATTCTCTCTCCACTGCTTCTGGGGCTTTGGCTGCCTAGATTCAGAGCCAACGTTCACAGTGCAGCTGTCTGACCTTAAATCAAATTGCTGTGAGAAGCCTCACCGGGGCTTGGCCTCCCCTACTTTCAGGAGCTGCTTCTAAGCTGGGTGCTCACCCTTGGTCTCTACCTGAGCTATGCTGCAGCTATGCCGGTGCCTTTACACGGGCTTAGCTGACCTGGATACTGATCCTGACCTGCGGACTTGAATTCCTGGCTAGATCTTCGACATGTCTTATCACTATCGACTTGTCTGGCAATCACTGGACTGCTGGCTGACCCTGTTTACCATCACACAGCTTATCTGCTATCCTTGTTCATATACAGTGGGACTGCATGCCTGACAGTGCCCTTACTGTCCCTGTCTGCATTGTGGTGATGCCAACTTCCTGGCTCACCTTCCCTTATGGAACAGCTCCTCCTGCTGTTCCTTGACACATATGGCCATTGTAATCTAAATTTCATCCATAACTCTCCCTCTGGACTTGCAGTATGTTGAGTAGCTTTTGAAACAGATGTACTGATAGTAGGCTCTGTATAAAGTACATATGGGGATATGTACTTTGCTAATTGTCTCTATGAAGATGGGGAGTTCAGGTTCAGCCTTGAAAAGTTAGCTAATGACACTATGAAGCCATCAGAATTAGCAAGGCATTTAAAAGCTAAGCATGAAGACAAACCTCTACAATTTTTTTCAGCAACGTTTCAAGCTATGTGACATTCAATCCAGTCATTTACAAAATTTCACTGAACTTAATGATAAATATTTAGAAGCCTCCTTTGAGGTTTCTTACTTCATATCAAAAGACAAAAAGCCACATACCACTGGGGAAACATTTTTCTTCCTGCCATGGTAAAAATGGCTGAAGTAATACACAGAGAGGAATATAGCAGCAAACTAAAATGCATTCGTCAGCAAACATTGTTGGAGGATGCATGGAAAACATTGTTGAAGATTCAAAGAAACAAATATCAGTACAAATTACAGTGTGAGAGGCTTGCTGTGCAGCTGGATGAAAGTTCAGATGTTCCTAACTTTCTCAGCTTATGGTATTTGCTAGATTCTGTTTCGATAGTGAAATACATGAAGAACTATTTTCTGTGAGCCACTAAGGAAAGATCTACCAGAGAAGCTATATTCTCAACAATAAATTACTTCTTTAATAAAGATGTTTTATGGAAAAGCTGTGCAAGTGTAACGACCAGTGGAGAAGCTGCTTTGAGTAAGAAAAGGATTGTGTGGTAAGGTTACATAGATAGCACCACACCTGAAAGTCATTCACTGCATTGTTCATAGGCAAGCTGTTGCAGCAAAGAAATGGGAGCCAGACGTGCACATCGATGTGGCTAATTTCATAAAAACAAGACCTAGAAACTGTAGAATCTTTACAATACTTCACAGTCAGATGGGGAGTGACTGTGAAAATCCTTTGTACCTGTGGTGGGTTGACCCTGGCTGATTGCCAGGTGCTCACCAAGCCACTCTATACTCCCCCTCCTCAGCAGGACAGGAGGAGAAAATATGATGAAAAACCTGAGAGAGGGAGATCACTCAGCAATTACCATCACAGGCAAAACAGACTTGACTTGGGGAAATTAATTTGATTTATTGCCAATCAATAACAGAGTACGGTAGTGAGAAATACAGAACAAGACCAAAAACCTTTCCCCTCCACCCCCTCCTCTTCACTCATGACTCTTCTACCTCTTCCCCCCCTGAGCAGTGCAGGTGGATTGCAATCAGTTCATAGCACTTCGTCTCTCCCACTCCTTCCTACTCACACTCTTCCCTTGCCCAGTGTGAGATCACAACAAAACACCATAGATTCAGGGGAAGCTAAAAGAAAAAAAAAAAAAAAGACTGTAAAACAAGTGTACTAAAGCACCCAGTTCCCTGATGGATGGGATGGCCTCCCTAGCTATTCCATTACAAGTCCATAAGTGGAGTTGAACCAAGGTCTGAATCCTTTGTTTTGGGGTTGGGTTTTTTGGGTTTGGGTGGGTTGGTTTTGGGGTTGTTTTTTTTTGGGGGGGGGGGATTTTTGTTTGTTTGGGGTTTTTGTTTGGTTTTGAATTTGTTTGGGGTTTTTTATTAGGAAAAATCAAGCATATAGTGAGTGGGCTGTGAGTGTCTTTTCTGCAAACCTAGGACTCACAGTGAGAATGCTTGCCAAACAGTTGCAGGAGTGAGAGAAGAGGAAGAATGTTAACTGCATGATGGCCAGATGTGGAAATCAGATCGGAAACCTCAAACAGGTTTAAGAGACTTCAGGCATCTGTGTACAAAATTTGGTTCACTGTGTGTTTTCTGAAAATGTCTTCTATTTCCTGTACTTTCTGATATTGAAATTATCTTTCTCTCCTCCCAGATAGGGGTATGGGGCCCAATCCTAGCATGAGAGAGAATACACACATTTGAAACTATTCTCCATCTTTACATACATAAATTCAGAGGGTTCTGTGAAAACTGGATTATACAACACATTTTTTAAAATGCATCTGAGCCCTTTAAATGCAAATCCTTTCTCTGAAATGAAAAGACCGTAATTGAATCTCTATCCAATTTGCATGCTTAAAGAAAGCAGCTGAGCTATTAATCATCAAAAAAATGTAAAGTAATGGAAATATTAAATGACATTATTATACTTCTTCCTCTGAGATAAATAGGTGAGCAGGTGCTGATAACAGCTAGTTGGGATTGGCATTGCCCTGCAAATCTAAGGTTTTCAGGAGCCCATGAAAAGCAGAGTAAAAATTGTGAGTTCTTGAGTTGCTATGTCCACATTATTTTCTCTCCTTTTTCTAGCAATTGCTATAATTGAATCCATGGCAGGACTTCTAGGAAATGGAACTATCTTGGCTGTCAGGTCAACTAGCTGCATCAGGAGCAAAATATTGTCTTCGTATGATATGATTATGATCTTTCTGAGTTTATCCAGATTCTTTTTGCAGTCCTGGATGATGCTGGATTTGTTCCTAAGTCTGTTTTGCAAAACCTCCTATTATGAAGAAAATTTGTTTGTAATTTTCAAGACAGTTTTTATGTTTCTGAACTACTCCAGCCTCTGGTTCGCTGCCTGGCTTAGTGTCTTCTATTGTACCAAGGTTGCTAGTTTTACGCAGTCTTTTTTCATCTGGCTGAAGCAAAGAATTTCCAGTCTCATGCCTTGGATGCTGATAACATCATCTTTTTTCTCCTTTGCAACCTCTCTTCCCTTCGCATGGGATATCTACAATGTACACAACAACTTCACTGCTCCTTTAACCATGACAAACTCTTCAGAAAGAAGAGTCACAATAAAAGCTAGTTTATTTTTTTTTATTCTTCTCTGTAATGCTGGTATAACTTTGCCTTTAATAGTTTTTGCTGTTTCAAGCATCTTGCTGATTAGGTCTCTGTGGGTACACACCAGACAGATGCAAAATAATGCAACTGGCTACAGGGATCCCAGCTTAGAGGCTCATATCAGTGCCATCAAGTCAGTCTTTTCCTTCCTTATCCTCTATGTTACATATTTTATTTCTTTGGTTCTCATTTTATCCAACTTCTTTTTACCTTTAAGCATTGGGGAAGCCATATGTATAGCTGTAATGGCTGCCTGTCCTGCAGGACACTCTATGGTCTTAATCTGGAGCAACCCCAAATTTCGAGAGCTGCCAGCTAGGATTTTGCACCATGCAAACTGTCATGTCAGAACTAGATCTATGTAAAAGATGCGGGGCTAGCCTGGGCTTTCTGGTTTAGATCTAAATTAATTAAACTGAAGTCACTAGAGGTATAAAATAATACAAGCGTGAATTAGATTATAGCTCTGATCTGGAATCATGAAGAAGCTGGGAATTTGCTTTACTTGGATGTGATCCTTGTAATGAAGAACTCTGCAGGTTCTCCTCTATTTTAAAAGATTGCCTGCAGAACGTAAGTACTGTGCTTCCTGTACTTTCTTTGGAAATCACCACTATTTCTCTAAGACAGCAGAAAAACAAGGCCAAGACTCAGACAATAATGTAATCATTTGAAATGGTTTAAGTTACAAATCAGACTCTCATGATACTAACTGAACAGACTTGCTAAAGCACAGGCATGCTCAAATTTTATATGTCAATATGAAGCTTGAAGGCTGTTTCTGGTTAGTACAAGCACATAATGAGGATGCTAAGGAATTCCCAAGAATTTGGTAATTTCTTACTGATTTTTTTCAACTGCTCTTTGATTCTATAAGTAGAAAAATATTTGCTGATTCTAAAAACATCTTTAAGTTTCCAGAATGATTCAGTGAAGAATGACACAGTCTTTTGAACTTCCTGCCATTGCTGAACTAGTAATCGATGACTGTGTTGCCAACAAAAAGATACATTGGAAGACTCTCCAAAATCCTGTGATAAGAGCTAATAGGAAAAAGAATTTCCTTAATGTCAGACTTTTCTGAAGAATTAATTGAAAGGTTAATATTTCAGGGTGTGCTATAGAGCATAGATTCCTCAAATCAGAAGCATGGATTTGTGTCATTTAAATATTGTCAAGTATCAATAAATTTCTGAATTATTAAAATTAATTAATTAATATTACTAAGAAAATAGTTCACCAATGTTTAAATATATGGCTTGAAATTCTCTTTAAAAGTTTCTAGAAACTGCACATCTCCATGAAATGTCTCAATTTTCAGAAGCTGTGTCCTGTAATTTTTTTCTACGCAGGAATTCCTTCAGCTTTAGAAATAAATTACAAATTCCTGGGCAAATCACATTTTTTTGGCAGAGTCCAAAACTCAGCAAATTATTGTTACATTAGAACTGGAACTTTATGATCCTTTTCAGTTGCAGTGGGAGTTTACATTCTTTTAAAGTGATCATCACTGAAATATATATGGCTTGAGCCTTGTGTTGACTAAGCCCATTCTGATTTAAAATATCTGGTTTTGATGTTGTCACAGTCAATCTGTTTGAAGCAATGTATTAAACTGAGTTTGTGCAAGAATTGGGTTTTTTAAAAGATTTAAAGATAGCAAGTTAATGAATTATTTCTGTTGGAGTCTTTCTTCCCCTTTATGACATAAACCATTCCACAGGTGACAGCAGTGGCTTGCAGAAGAATTTTGTATGGCATTTAACAGAGCTGGTGAAAATTCAGGACATGGCAATGACACCATGATGTGGCATTTTTTCCACCTATGAAAAATGATGGCTCCCAACTTAGCACCATGAAACACATGTTGGGAGATTTGGTCTGTCCTCTGCCCCTCCATGGTGTCCCCTCACTGGCCTTAGGGAAAAAACCTCCTGTCTCTCTGATGACAGGAACAAGAAAGACACATGGAGTATGGTGAACCCATAAAATACGTATTTTGTCCTGCTCCAGGCTGAGCTATAAGACATGTGGCTGCTCAGCAGGGATACCCTGAAAAGCCTCTGTCATGTAGTTTGGTTTATATTACATTATTCCTTTTCCATTTTCCCCCTCATGAATAAAAAATTTAACCATGTTCCTCAGTGGACATGAGATTTGAAAGAGGTTCCTGTGTTATTTTTCAGACTCTTTAAGTGGGTCTTCCCTCCAAAGCTTTCTTTGCATACAGTTAAATGAAAAAGTTACCTGTGCATCAGCATGTATTTTGAAACCTAAGAGGGAAAGTAGACAGAAATACTGGAAGGCACCTTATAGGGTCAATCTTCTGGTAGACCTTTCTTTCTGTAACTGATCAGCTAACTAACTTGTCATAATAAAAATATCTTCAAAATGTGTTTTATAAACAGTCTACTAAATCCTTGTTGTTCTATTTTATAAATTATTAAATAAGATTGATTGGCATTTGTTTTGAGGAAAAAAGCAAGCCATGTACTAGTAGGAAAATAATAGTTGCTAGAGTTATGATTCTTTGATGCCATGCATCTTATCTGATAGTAGGCATTTTTCTCTTTTCTCTGTTTTGTTTGTAAGACGGAAGTTGGTTTGATTCCCACATCTTAAACTTACAAGTTTGCAACCTGAAGAAAGTTTGAAATTCATCTTATCAGATCCTTCTAAAACATCCCAACTATTTCCACACACACCAGTGCTACTCAGAGGCTCTAGCAGCTCTATTTAAAATCTGGTTTGGTAAATCAAATCAGGAAACAAGCAAAGTTCAAAGCTCATGCTGTTCTAGCACTAGCAGAATGAGATGATACAAATCATATTCTCTTGTAGCTCTTTTCATTGAGGATCCAGGGGGGGAAGAAAGAAAGAAACAAACAAACAAACAAACAAAACCCACAAGACTTTCTAGAAAACTGCTCAAATGTAGCCTAAAATAAAGATGCCGGTATTTGAAGCAAAGATCTTTTCCACTAGAGAGACTTTTCTGGATTTCTGTAATTGACTAGTTTAATCAGAAGCCTTTCTTTTTGCCTGATGAGCAAATTCCTTGTAAACTACTCTGTTATGTGATTTTTATTCGCTGAAGGAGTATTATAACATTGCAACATTATGACTATATTTTAACAACGTATATGGCCTTTAGATTCCTTTTTACTGGACAGACAGGAAATTACTTGTGTTGAACTGCATGGGACTGTGGACTATTTGATAGTGATGAAGCCATACACAGAAAAGGCCCTGAACAAAATGTCACAATCAGAAGTTCAGTTTTGTGATAATATCAATATATTGTATTAAAGTAGCCTATAGATGACTGGTAAATTATAAAATCCTTCATAATGATAAAAAAATCATCAATGAGTAATTCAGAGAAAAAGGACAACAGGCCTCATTTGCTTTCTAAATCACAGTCTGGCCTCTTTTCCAAGTAATGAAACAATAATTTGATTTTAGTCATTAGCTCAAGGCAAGAAATGCAAAGATGTGCTATGTAGTTGACAGATCACTACAGGATCCTTCTTTGATTTGCATACCCATAAGCACAGCTGGAATTTTCATAACTGAAATTCTGGAAAACATGCTATGGACTCTATTTTCAATGCCCATCAGAACATAATTTTAAGAAATAGGAAAACTTATCAACAGGACACAGATACAGGTCATTCCTCACACACCTTCCTGAAATGAGCACTACATGTACACACCAACATTTACATGCACATGTATATATTGGCAACTGGGCATCTTGTATGATGGTTATTTGTATCTCTGCATGTGCATATACAAATGGAAGACAGGACTTTGACATTAAACTAGATAGCTACTTAAATATATATCTTTTAAAAGGGCATAGTATCTTCATTACACTTCATTTTCTTTCATCTTCATGTGGCTTAATTTGTGGAGATATGGAAATGCAACTGTTACTCATGCCTAAAACAGTGTATCTGATATGGCAGGTTGTAATATTCTTACACAAGCCCAATTTTGCTGCTTAGGCCAATTCACTGAGCTGTCTTTGCATCCACCTTCTTACTTTTTACTTAAGCAGTGAAAGCTCTTAGAACAATACCACTGTTCATGAAGGGGAGTTAAAATGATGATACCTACACTTAGCTTTTGAATTATTTTCCTCTATCTTATGAAATGGAATTCTTTTCTTTCTTTTTTGACACCTGAAATACTACACTAAGCTCAGAGATGAAAAATGGGATTTCTGTTATCTTCGAGTTGTTACAAAGATATGTGTTTGAATGAATCGAAAATACAGCATGGACAGAAATTCCAGTTTATTGTGATAGTACTTATGTGTTTATAAAAGCCCAGGAGCAGTTAAGATGAGTTCCTCCAAGAATGAAGGAAATTTCTTCAAATTCAAAACATCAAAACACAGTTTGTTGAAACACAATCATAGTAAAGGTGTATCTACATGTATATCTTACATTCATATAAATTCCTAGATTACTTATTTTAAAGGGCAGAAAAAGACACCTGAATAGAAAACCTCATCCTTCCCAGTAAAAATATTCATTTTAACACATGGCGGGGGGGGTGCGAGGGGGGAGACAAACATGACACTAACTGCAAGACAGAGGGAGCAAAAGGGTCAGAGAAAAACTGAGAGAAAAAGTAAACTATTGTATGATTGGTTATAAGTACAAGAGACCAGTAATACAAAAGGAACTAATTAATTAATTGGTGGAGCTTTCCTTAATCATCTGTATTGGGTATTTTCTCTGCATCTAAGTATATGTTTCTTCACCATTTATGTTGGAGGTCACCACATTTTTCAACTCCTGGACAGGCAGGATCATCAAAGTCTTCACTGTTTGGCACATTCCTTCCAACCAGAGGCAGGATCATAAGGACACATTATGTAAACAGCCTACATTATTTCTCAGTGAGTTGTGTCTTTTATGGCAAAACTAGGTCATCTTCTATAAGAGAAGCAGAGGGGGCAGCATATTCATACATGTTCCAATTGCTAGAAGAACAATATAACTTTTCTCAGGAAGCAAGAAAGTAAGAGGAGGACATTGAATTGTAGAAACATTTGACATACATATGGATTTTCTCTGCACACTTGAAAACATTTAAGACTGTATTTTTGAGGAAGTCACAGTTTTGTGTCTAACATTCTTAGCAGAGTAGCTTAGTCTTATAGTTACACCATAAATGAGGCAGAAATTTGTATACTCCTGTGCTCATCACAAATGAGTCTCAAGGGTTAAGTGGATGAATTAAATCTCCATACATACTCTTTTATGTACCCAATACTTTAATGATTAACTGAGTGTAAGTTAATCTTTCAAATTCTTTTAAAGCTTCTTTGTACAGTTATCATATAACTGTCTAATTATTTGGTTTGAGTGTAAGTTCTTACTGTAAATGGTATTATAGTTTCACACTACATTTACAGCTTCAGATATTTTATAGATAATTTCCTAAGTTTGAATAATTTTAGCTTTTGCATTTGTAAGAAAATTTTTTTATGATTAAATAAGAGTAAACTGTGCTTAGTCCTGTAATTTTTTTTTCATCGAATAACATCATGTTACTGATTAAAGTGTTCTGCATATCATATCCAAATTTGCAGACATATGGTATCTGTGGATTTTTCACAGACTATTTTTTTCAAGGTTTCCTGACAACAGTGACTTTGAGAATTTTGAAAATAAGATGACTGTTATAACTGCTGTTATCTGATGTAGTTCATCTTTACTAACGGGTTAATCAAAACACTTATGAACTGTGGTACGCGTCTGCTCTCTGACCACAGTAAGAACTCAGAGATACCAGGGCACAGATACTACAGATAGCTACATATTTAGAAGTCGTCTACAGAAATATTAACTTGAGAAACAATATTACCAGTCTGATGTATAGGCATCATTATGCAAGCAGGCTTGCTATTCTTGAGGAGTAACTTTTCTCTGGTTATTGTTGCAATTCTGTACATTTTTGTGACTTGCCAACAATAACTCACCCTAAACAATGGTAGCGTCAAATGTAAAGATAAGTCATTGTCACTTTGTTAGGAGCAACAACCATGCTATTTCTGCAAGCCAGAAGAGGATTTAATCCCTACTATTTCCTTTATATAACATGTAAGAAAGCCAGATTAAAAATAGAAGTCAAAAAAACACTGGAAGAAACTCCTAAAATTGTCTAGATCTCTCATTGCTTGTCTTTGAAGTTTATTTGTGCCTAGAGTTTTAGTTCTGCAAGCACCAAGAAGTACTCTATACTATTTCTGACTGGAATTCTGGTGGAATAAGAAAACCCGCCACCCTAGGTAAAAGCAGCACATACATTTACCATGCATTTTGTTTGCTCTGCCAGCATGCAGCATAAATCAATAGAGCTGAGCAGCTTCAAAGATCTAATCACAGCTGCCTTATTTTCATTAAGATTTAGTAGGAGAGGAATGTGGTTCTCCTCCTTTTGCTTGTCTACTGTCTAGAATACTTCTTCAAGGAAGAGAACCTGGATTTAGTGTCTTGTGCAACCTGAAAACGTGCAAACAAACATGCCAGCAAGACGTTTACTAGGCAGGAAGGGAGTTGAGCAAGCAGGAGGTTCTCTCCACTCACTTGGTGGAGATGCTTCCTGGTGTAATACTAATTGGAGACAACAGAGAAAGTGACTGCCACTTAAGATATTAAGTGTCCTGAGCTAAGAGAGGAGAGTCCTTGTTTCCAGTTCCTTTTCTATCCATGGATTATCAGGTTTACATGAAACATTTATTGAACAAAAATCCAGTAGAAGGTGGGGGGGGGCCAAACCCAGATGCAACCCTACACATAGGAGCTGAAATGTCTTCCTGGGAGTCAGATGTCATGCTCATTTTTAGGCTATATACCCTTGGCCTGTATTTTTCTATAGAACAGTCCTAAGTGTTCTTTGTACATGGGTTATCATTTCCCTATGGGGATCCTATCACTTCGCTTTACCAAATCAATTTCATATAAACTCCAGAGCCTTGATTATTGATATTAGCTAGACTGGCTGTATTCTAGGTGTATGATACTCAATTTTACTTTTGTAGACTGTTCAGGAAGCAGATGTAGTTTAACTGGCACAGCTTGCAATGAATTTCTATTTTTTTAATTGTCTGTTCATTCTGGGCACAAGATGGAATTGGACAGAAAGATGATACATGGGTTAAACATAGAAAGAGTTAGATGATCCAACTAGGATATGCAAATGGCCATTCACTGTAGTTTGCATCCTTGTGATTACTGATTGGGCTTTTTCAATCAAAGCATTCTTTCTTGAGCTAAGAGAAATGGAAAATCCTATTGCATCTTTGAGGCTTTTCCAGAGATCCACAACTTTATCTTTATCTGGGTACATACCTTAAGAGCAGTTCTATCATCCTGGCTTTAGTTTGATTAATGCCTGTACACAGATGGTAGTTGTGAAAGATAATGAATAATTTTAAGACAGCATCTTGAAAATATGCCTAATATATGTTGTATATAATATAAAAATACAAAAACCTCAGAAGATTAGTCAAAAGTGACTTGCCATACTTGATACCCAAATTTTCAGTGTGCAATTTATTTCCTTGAAAAGATATAGGCATTCTTCTATTCTCCAAACTTGAAAATTTAAGGATTCAACCAGACATACGTAATAGGAGCATTTAAAAATTGAATAGATTTTCTCCTGTAAATCAATACATGTGACACTAAGGTTATTGCAAATACCACTTTCCTTGACAGAAGATTATGCCTTGGAGAAACCCAGACCACAAAAAATATTTAGTTTCATGTTTTTTTATTAATTAAGCTTCTATTTTATTAGAATACATTTTTCATTACTAGATAGCTGTTCACACAGTACATATGCTTACCGCCTTACACAGTTCCCCCTCTCTCTTTCTGTCGCGTGCACGCGCACAGACACACACATGCTCACTCATAGTAATGTGGTCAGAATAATAGCTGAGAGAAGACCAACCTCAGCTGTTTACTCAGTGGCTTTTAGGTTGGTGTTCAGAAAATTCATAAAGGGATCCTTTCATCAAATATACATAATTGGTGTGGGGTTTTTTTTTATTTCTCCTGTATGAGTAGGATTCACTCACACATACCTAATATAATCACAAAAGGAAAACAGAATTAAAATATTAGCAATAGTCAATCACTAGCACTGAAGGAAGAAAATACGCAAACATTGTGAGCAGCAGTAGAAAGTTGATTATTGACTGATCTGCATCCCTAGGATCACCATCTGAAATCCCTTTCTTAAGCTAGAACTGAGTTATTTTCAATCTCACTCTTTCTGAATCTTTCTTTGATACCTAGGAAAAGAAATCCTGAAGAACAGATGTACCATCATTCTCTAGTAAAACATTTCATCCCAGAATAATTCCTGCTGCAACCCTAGTCTGTGGAGTTTATCGGGGAAAAGGCTTCCTCCAGTTTCTGAAATACACTCCAAAATTAATTCTGCGAAGTAATTTCCTGTCATCCCTAACGCATCTTGAATGTTTACTTGTATAGAAACCTAGACACTGACTGTTTTAACAATGCTACTCACTTCAGGCTAGATGCTCCTTTAGTGTGATTTTAGCTGTGACCCTAAAGAGGTTCTAGTACGGACTGCGACTTGTAACAAATGTCATAAAACATTACTTTGTAAATCATTACCACAGAACTCCAAAGACATGATATTATGCGTTTATGGAAGTCAGCTTTGAAAAACAGTTGTTCTTAATTTTTCCATTTGTGTTCATTTGCTTTATTTCTGTTTCACAGTTTTTAAGATTCTTATCTATCATTGTCAATTAACCCAGGTCACAGCTTGGAACATGGTTTAACAACAACTTGGAACCATGGTTCCTTTTTTCCCCCATTTCATTTCTGTGTCTCACTTTCCCCATATATGAGGTGTGAAGACAGTATAGCCTCCACAACTACAGGGCGTAGTGTTCTTCTTCCTCAACCCTACAGAAGGCTATTGCAAGTCAATATGAATATGCAAGAACACAGGTTTGAGCCAATCTCCAGCACTGCCAGCATCAGCAGCCCCATATGCATGTCTATACTGCTTTTCTGTGTATGTAAGGGAGGGGTTCAACAGGCAGATATGCATGAACTTTCTGGTGAAATTAAGGCCTTGGGTTCAGAACTATGAAGAACTCACAGGAGGTTCATGGCTTCCTGTTCAAAAATCCTGCCACATGATCCACATAGCTCACTGGAGCAGGAGAAGAGAGTGAGGAGTCCTCCCCCCCAAGGAGGAAGGAGCGGCAGAGACAACGTGTGATGAACTGACCACAATCCCCATTTCCAGTCCCACTGTGCTGCTGGAGGGAAGGAGGTAGAGCAATCGGGAGTGAAGTTGAGCCCAGGAAGAAGGGGGGTGGGGGGGGGGGGGGGGGGGGGGGGGGTGTTTTAAGATTTGAGTTTATTTCTCATTACTCTGATTTGATTGATAATAAATTAGATGAACTTTTTTCTAAGTTGAGTCTGTTTTGCCCATGACAGTAACTGGTGAACAATCTCTCCCTGTCTGTATCTCAACGCATGAGCCTCTCATTATATTTTCTTCCCCCATCCAACTGAGGAGGTGAGTGACTTTGGTGGGCACCTGGCCTCCAGCTAGTGTCAACCCACCACATTAGTAAATCTCAGAACTATTTTTTAATCTTTATAAGGATCAAGATTCCTGAGACACAACTAAGTTCATAGGATACTTTAGATTAATAAGTAAAAATCTTAAGGATATCTGCCTAACGGCTATACAAATACACAGAAAGCAATCAGAAGAACAGTGACAAGTACCTATTCCCTCTGAATCAGCTACTCCTAAAACCACTGAAGATGACTAACTCCCCCTGTTGTAAAATACTCAATGATGATTCAATTCTCTTTGGAATGCAATGCAAACGAAGGCAGACTGCTGCATAAAGGAGTACAGAAGTTAAAATGGGGAGCTTGGGGAAAGAGGAGAATTTTGTGATAAAACAATGGAATTTTGGGAACGTAGAGGATGGTTTATGGAATGTTTACAGGGAATGGGAAGGGTCATGTTATGGAGGAAAATGGAGAAATGGGGGAAGGGGAGTATAAAAGATGCCATTGCACATAAGCAGTAAACTTGTCTGGTCAGTCCCTGCAGCTGATCACTACAGGCTGTCCTGTCTTCTTATTAAATTCTAACTTCTTTCATGTGAGTATGCTCTTCATTTCTTCTATGTGTGTGATCTGCCAGCAAACTTCAAGCTGGACTCAGTGGTGAGTAAAATGTTTAGGAGCTATGTACTGGAGAATGTGAGGGTCCACAGGCCAGCTACCAGATCCACTGGTTTTTACCTGTGCCTTAAAATTCAGGGATGAAAGATTTAAATATTTAGAGAAAAAGTTTAGAAACCTTATCTTTAAAAAAGGGACAAATACAGACATGCACACATCACCTCCTTCCTGGTGAAACTTGAATAATTTTAATCTTCAGAACAGAGATCCTGGCATTTAATTAAAAATTAGATGTTACCTCACAATTCTCTGAAGCAAAAGCCACAGCATAATGCACCATCATTAATGAAACCTTTCAGAAGCCATTGGATCAGTTGTTCTATCTTTAGCTGATTGCATACTCATCATGAAATCCTGGGCAGTTACCTTGAGTCAATTTTACCATACTTGGCTTGAATAAATAGTGATATCATGACTACTTGGAATTAATAAAAACTGGAGGGGGGAAAAAGTAACAGATAATCATATTAAAAGATTTATTAATTTTAAGGAAAAATGGTACAGGAAAAAAAAAAATAGCCACAAAAAGAAACCACCAAAGTTTCCATGTATAAATTAAAATATCTCAGAGAAAGTGCACTGAAAACTTCTGCCTTAGATCACAATTCAAAGAAGAGGTCACTAAAACTTTACTTTCAATTTAGTTCTCTTAACTCTTGGGGACAGAAGCCGTTCAATGGATCATAAGATCAAAATATAGTTTATTCTGAAACTGAATGACATCTTAACTTTTCTTACAATATAAATCATATTGGCTTGCACTTGAGCCCTCCCTAAAAACAAATTTTGAGTCATACTTTTGTTGGAAAATTTCTGACTGCCACTGCATTTGGGCCCACAAGAGAGTAATGAAATGTATGACTACCTTTTGGAAGTTTTTGAAAAATACATTCATAAAGATTCACAAAGGTAAATGCCACTCCAGATTACTTCATTTCAGATGTTTGTTTAAACCATTGTCAGTTTGAGATACAGAGATTAATCCTTCTCAAAGCTCAGGTTTAACTTAACCACAGGATACATCGCATTTCTCTGAAACTCAAAATCCCTCCAGCACAGCCTGAGTAAGGAAGAAAGTGGTTTCCTTCCTAACTGCTTGTTTTCCTTCAGACACCCCCATCTTTACCTTAGCATTAAGTATATTAGCTCCATCTCTTAGCTCTATCTATGTTTTGTTTCAAGATAACAGCAGTTCAAAGACACATGTACTTATATAGCCCCAAAGCAAGTTTTGAAGCAGCCTGTATTAACTTTGGACAACAAGACATGTGTTTGTGTGTGTCTGTTTATCTTCCTCACCCACTTCCATAGATGCAGAGGAGCCTTTTAGAAACGTGTGCAAGCCTTCTGTACAAAAGGGCTCATATTCTGATTAAATCCATTTAATAGCACTGTAGGACAAATATTTAAGAATTTGTTTTTCCCTGTAAGCCTAGTAGTTTGAAAGCTTACTAGAAGCCCTTACTGATAGCACTGTCTGGTAAGCAGAGAGTACAGCAGCTCTTCTGAACCCTGCAGAGCAACAGTTGCCACAGTGTTGGGGCAGTAGCTCCTTCACCTGCCTACCTTTAGCATGCTAGAAAGGCTGACAGGGATAAACAGCCAAGGGGAAGCAAAAGCAGCTTGCAGGATGACAGTCACTGGAATGCTGCCTGGCTGTGCTGGGTGGAGATTGACAAATTACAGACAAAGATTTGCTGCATTCTGCTAATTTTAATTGGGAAACTGTGTGCCCCTGGAGTTAAAAGTGCGGAAAACAGAGCTCTATAGGGATACAGTTCCTGTTATTCAAGGGGAAACACTGTGTCAGCATGTGGTAGAGGGAATTAAAACAATCAGGCAAGGGCCGTTTGCCTCTTAGTTATGTTGCAGCGAGGGACATATTTTAAAATTCTAAGTTTTAATGTGCAGAGACCGTAAGAGAGAAATTTCACATAGATTCAAGAGCACTTTACCTGCAAAGGGACTGGAGATAAAGATTACTGCTGCAAGCTAAAATGATGTGGTAGGAGAGTGTCTTGTGGGACACGTACTGGCTTATGGATCAGCTCACGTACTGCATTTCTGTCATAAAAGCCTGCATTGGGTGAATTTGCATGAATTAGCAGTGCCTATGTGTATGAATGGGAAAAAAGTAAGCAGAAATCACATCAAGGAAAGGATAAGTAGGTGCTGAGAGGCATCATGTAAAAGTCTCCCAAGAATACATAAGGTCTGGAGACTCTTTGTCCTGGGGATCCACAAGAACAGAAAAACCCAGAACATCAAGAATCTCGAGTCTGTCAGGGCCACCAGCACACAATGATACCAACAGTGGGTTGTACAACTTAGACCACATCCTAGGATGCAATGACTTCTGTGTACAAAGGTAACAGATAAATACACACCCACTGAAAAATGGGCCCTGAAGGACCTTTCTGAGCTCAGTTAGAAGCCCCTGGCATGACAACCCTTTGTTTCTGGGATTGGACTCCCAGCTTTGCTCTAAACAGGTAACTGTCAGTGAGTGTCTGAGTGTGAGGCAATAATTGATCATACTCTGTGAATATTTATCTGCTATTAATAATAACAGCTTGATTCTACATAATAGCTTAACTAGTAAAAGGTGATCTAATAAACATTGATTGTGATCTTTTTCTCCCCTGACTTGAACACCTATTAGAAAATTTACAATTCTACTCATGAAACCATCCTGTCCCTTACTTGACTCTTCAGGATTAGCACAGGCTCATCAGTGGTTGTCTGCCCAAGCTCCATCTGTACCTCACTTGACCAATAAATATTCCATTATTACTGCTCATTCCCCATTCACTGACCTGCCTCCCTTGCATTTTGTTGATCACAGTGTAGTGAAATCTGAGATTTTGCATGTCCACAGGGGAGAGTCTGTTTTCAAGTACCAGGTGAAAATGTTACGTGCTTGCTATGGAGTAAGGTCTTTTTGTCTACTCTACAGCAGTCGTCTTTTGTTCATATTCAGATTTATTTCTCTCCATAGTTCCAGGAAACAGAAGAGTTTATAACTCTACCACATCTTGCAATATGTATTCTCTATGTTTTTACAGCAAAAGTGTGATTTATACACAAGATCTGTTGTGGTAATTCCTGAATTATGGGGCAAGGGATTTAAAGGGACCACCTCGGTCATCAAGTCTACGCTTGTGTTAACTGAAGGAAACATGCCCAGTAATTCCTTTCAGTGTTTATGACTTTAGCCATTACTAGAAAAGTTTCCTTCTGTTATCATTTTTATCGGAGGCTTATTCCAGGACCTCATTTTTCTGATTGTTAGAAGCCTCCTTGTGACATCCAATCTTACATGTCTTCACAACAACTTTATATTTTTCTTCGTATTATACAGTCCTTGTTCCAGTTAGTGTTAACTTGTCTGAAAATACTTAGAAGCAGAAGTTTGTTTCATTAAACTGACATTTTTTGTTAGTCTCTCCATCACAGTTTGACTGTAAAATGGACTTTGTATTCCTCTCATCATCCCTGAAGGCCTTCTTTGTATCGTTCCAACTCTAGTACATCATTTCTGTTATATGGGAGCAACATTTTTTACTGTAAAATATACTCTGTAGAGTGATGTTAATAATCCTCCATCTGTACTGCAAATTCTCAACTGATACAGCCTATAATTGCATTTGCCTTTTTTTTTTAATAATGATATGGTTCCTGTTCATTGATTACAGAATGACAAGATCTAGGCATTTTTCATCCTTTTCTATAGTAATGTGTTTCATCCTTACCCTCCCTCATCCACAAGTTATCTCCTTCCTCCTTGGTGCTGTTGATGCATCCTAACTTTGCATCACCAGCAATGATTACGCTTCACACTGTCTTAAGAGAACACCATGCTTGTTTCAGTAGACTATCTTGACCATTTTATCTTCAAAAAGTACTTTTCTTCTATATAGAATGGTAACAGGCTTGCTTTTAAAAATGTTTCCCCAGAAGAGCGATCTGAGAGATAACACAAAGGGCTGTTGGTATTACAAGTGTGTCTTCCTCATGAGAAGAAGAAGAAAAAAACCCAGATCCTCATAACAGAAAAAAATTTGAGTTAAACTCAAAAACTCAAGTCCTAAAATCCATAGTGGTACAGGCTTTTGATAGGATTAATGTTGCAGTAGAACTGGAGTATGATGTGACCCAGAAAACAGAGGTAAAACCTGAAATTAGGAATAGACAAAAAATACAATCCAGACAATTGCAGGGGAAAAAAGGAAAGGAACTTTAAGGGAAAAGGGGAAATATAGCTTATTGAAGAAGAAGGAACTACTAAAGATTCAAAGGGTTCTCTCTAATAGAATAGAGATCCTCTTGAATATCTAAAGCATGCCTTCCACCTCTGCTGTACATACAAGCAGAAATAACAGACATCATATTAAATCCAGCATAGCTTTCTGTATCCCTAATTCAAATCAACTCCTTTTTTTTTTTTAACAGAAAGGGAGATTTGGAAGAACTAGGACAAAAGATATACTGTTGTGTTGTTTTGCGTGGCAAGGTTTTGGTAGCGGGGGGGCTACAGGGGTGGCTTCTGTGAGAAGCTGCTAGAAGCTTCCCCTGTGTCTGACAGAGCCAATGCCAGCCGGCTTCAAGACGGACCCGCCGCTGGCCAAGGCCAAGCCAATCAGCGCCTCTGTGATAACATATTTAAGAAAGACAAAAACAGAGAGCGCTTTTGCAGCCAGAGAGAGGAGGGAGAAGATGTAAGAACATCTGCAGACACCAAGGTCAGTGCAGAAGGAGGGGGAGAAGGTGCTCCAGGCACCGGAGCAAGATTCCCCTGCAGCCCGTGGTGAAGACCATGGTGAAGCAGGCTGTCCCCCTGCAGCCCATGGAGGAAGGATGAGCAGGTGTAGAGATTCCACCTGCAGCCCGTGGAGGACCCCATGCTGGAGCAGGTGGAGACACCTGAAGGAGGCTGTGATCCCGTGGGAAGCCCGCGCTGGAGCAAGCTTCTGGCAGGACCTGTGGATCCGTGGAGAGAGGAGCCCACGCCAGAGCAGGTTTGCTGACAGGACTTGTGACCCCGTGGGGGACCCACGCTGGAGCAGTCTGCTCCTGAAGGTCTGCACCCCGTGGAGGAGACTCACGTTGGAGAAGGTCGTGAAGGACTGTCTCCCGTGAGAGGGACCCCACGCTGGAGCGGGGGAATGATGAGTCCTCCCCCTGAGGATGAAGAAGCGGCAGAAACACCACGTGAGGAACTGACCATAACCCCCATTCCCCGTCCCCCTGTGCCGCTGAGGGGGGGGGCGGAGGTTGAAGCCGGGAGTGAAGTTGAGCCCAGGAAGATGGGAGGGGTGGGGGGAGGTGTTTTTAAGATTTGGTTTTATTTCTCATTCCTCTACTCTGTTTTGCTTAGTAATAAATAAGATGAATTCCCTCTCTAAGTTCAGTCTGTTTTGCTTGTGATGATAATTAGAGAATGATCTCTCCCTGTCCTTATCTCGACCCGTAAGTTTTTTTTTTTTTCATTGTACCTTTTCTCCCCTGTCTAATGAAAGAGGGGAGTGATAGAGCGGCTCTGGTGGGCACCTGGCCCTCAGCCACGGTCAACCCACCACAACTGTATAATTAAAGACCTGTCATAAGCTACTTCTAAGAAAGGAAGGAATTAAATGAGATTCACTATTTCTTTAAGAAAGCAAACATAAGATGGACATGGAACTTGCCTTTCAAAAGTCTCTTTACCAATGCAAAAAAAACCAAAACCAAAAACAAAAACAAAAACCAAACACCACAGAACACAAAAGAAAAGTTAAAAAAAGAATCATTCCAATTCTGAGAAACTGGAAGACTTGTTCTCTAGATCCTTCACCAGCTTCATTGCCTTTCTTTGGACATGCTCCAGCACCTCAATGTCTTTCTTGTAGCAAGGGGCCCAAAATGGAACACAGGACTCAAGGTGCAGCCTCACCAGTGCCAAGTACAGGGAGATGATCACTTCCCAGTCCTGCTGGTGACACTATTTCTGATACAAGCCAGGATGCTGTTGGCCACCTTGGCCACCTGAGCACACTGCTGGCTCATATTCATCCGGCTGTTGACCAGCACCCCCAGGTCGTTTTCTGCTGGGCAGCTTTCCAGCCACTCTTCCCCAAGCCTGTAGTGTTGCATGGGGTTGTTTTGACCCAAGTGCAGGACCCAGCATTGAGCCTTGATGAACCTCATACAGGTGGCCTCAGCCAATTAATCCAACCTGTCCAGATCCCTCTGTAGAGCCTTCCGACCCTCAAGAAGACCAACACTCCCACCCAGCTTGGTGTCATCTGCAAACTTACTGAGGTTACACTCAATCCCCTCATCCAGATAATTGATAAAGATATTAAAGAGAACCAGCACTGATACCAAGCCCTCGGGAACACCACTTGTGACCAGCTGCCAACTGGATTTAACTCCATTCACCACAACTCTTTGGACCTAGCCATCCAGTCAGTTTTTTACCCAGCGAATAGTATACACATCCAAACCATAAGCAGCCAGTTTCTCCAGGAGAATGCTATGGGAAACAGCATCAAAGGCTTTACTAAAGTCCAGGTAAACATCCACAGCCTTTTCCTCATCCACTAAGCAGGTCATTTTGTCATAGAAGGAGATCAGGTTGGTCAAGCAGGACTGGCCTTTCATAAACCAATGCTGACTGGGCCTTATCATCTGGTTGTCCTGTACGTGCCATGTGATGACACTCAACATGATCTGCTCCATAAAACATAGCATCGTTTTACACGCAAGAAAATATGCATGCATTAGTACAGGTAGTGTCCTAACCTGCTTTGGCAACCTTCACAGATGTATGAGAAGAGGGTTATTTTGCTATATTGCAGCAATAGATAAGATCTCCAAGGGAATCAATGTGCATCTGTCTTTCATACTGACCTGTCCCTGCAGTGATGCCATACCACTCCTTATGTCAGCCCCTGTGGTTGCATTGGACCTTTCTATCAATCCCTGAACTCTTTTCACTTACTGTTTCCTTCAGTTAACATGAGATTGGTTCTGATGAGGCTGCAGGCTGGCACAAGCACAAAAGATGGCAACCTTGCCTTCTTTTCATCATGTCCCTACTTATCTTCCAGATACCGTTGGCCTAAGCCACTGCCTGGAGGAGCAGCTTTTCTCTCACCACATTGCAATCCATCAAATGTATGGATCCCAGTGAGGCATCTGACATGATTCCAGGTGCTGCAAGAGAGACCAGGCACTTCCCAGGGAGATGATGCCTCTCTGTGCTCCCTTGACACCACATGCTGCCACCCCTGTGCTTTGAGCCACTCTCAGGCTATCCCTTTGGCTATGGCAAGGCTGTCAAGACATAAGTGCTCTGCAGCAATAATTAGGAAACTGCAGATGACAAGCCTAGCACCTCACCTTTGCTTTTGAAAGTTTCTCTTCTGAATTTCTGCCGAGGCTGTCACTGTGTCTGCTTTGTGAAAGGTTCAGCAAGGTCTAGTACTGATGTGCCTAGAGCTGAGGAAGATGATGCCATCTCTGTTGCTCCCTGGCAGCAGAAGCCTCAGAAACAGTGTACATCAACAGCCCTGTTTTAGCCCTCTTGAAAAGCCCTGAGGTAGAGCTTGAAGCAGTTTGTGACAGGAGGGCTTCTTGGTATGCAGAAATCAAACCTGCCAGTGGTGAAGATGGAAACGCCAATTTTTTTGTGACCTGCAGATCTGCTGATGTCCTGGATGTCCTGTCCTCATAGATTCCCTGTGTCTACCTGCTGGACAGTAGTACCACAGTCCTCTGTCAGTACAGCTGAGGTACCCATTCCCATTCTCTCCTGTCCCTCTATGACTTTCTCTGCTTCACTTGTGTTTCTCAGATGTCCTCTAACAAATGTTTTCCATGTTTCCATTCCCATCCTCTAAAAGGGACTGTACTGCCTCCTTTGTTGCTTACCCTGCACCAGTGTGGAAGCCTGGAATCCTGCAAAGGCTCCTTTGTAATCTGGATGATCCAGCACAGAGCTTGCTAATGGGTCTTCTTAGCCATCTCCAATACAACTGCTTCCTAAGAGATCTCCCACTAGACAGCTCTGTACTGCCAGGTCTTGAAAACTCTTTCAGAAAGATTTTTACAGGCTAGAAGGACTTTTCTTGCTGACTTCCTACTCAATGCACCTCATCTTCATATGCATGGGGATGGATCCCTCATGCTGACATGGGGGTGAATCCTGGCAGGTGTCAAGAAGGTCAGGGAGCTCTTCAGCGGCAGGAGAGAGAGATGGGAGGGACCCTGTGGTACCCCTACACTGCACAATAAGCAAGCAAACTCAAGCACTTAACCTCTGTCCATGATCAGGCACTGGTTCAGTCTCTAACTTTGGTTTGGCACACTTCAAGGGAAATACAGAATCATAGAATCACAGAATGGTTTGGGTTGGAAGGGACCTTAAAGATCATCTAGTTCCAAACCCCCTGCTGTGGGCAGGGACACCCTCCATGGGCAAATATGATATAGAGGGAATTAATCCTATGCAGTGCGGGTGCAAGTCAGTCTGTACCACTTGACACTGGACCCAGAAAGGAGTCCCTGACCAACTTTTACTTAGCACTGTAGACAATACTTGTGCTGACAGCTTCAAAAATGAGATGAGCCTCTAACCACATCCTTCGTTGTTTGCTCCAGAAGATGAAAGCCCCAGTGACTCCATGGTACTTGCTGTGTTAGGTGAGTCTGTGTGAAAACAGTCCCTACACACGTCTCAGCTGTAGGGTCCAGCCACATGAGTCTTCCAACTACTGAGGAGCATCAGAAGAGAGAACCCTCCCTTGTACCCTACTAATCTCTCACTATATCTATGATATAACCTGGAGATTTCCTTATGAAACAGTGGGCTATTTATTGGGCTGCTCCCACCACGTATGCCCATTTTGCAGGAAAGTAATACTCCTGTATATGGACAGATCCTGAGAACAACAAAGCCTCACTCTGTTTGAACCAGATTGGAGCCCTGCCCCGTATCTACTACTCTTCTTCCTTCCTTGGAAGTTGGAAAACAGTGGGCTCTGCCCACCTCTTAATTTTTACTCATCTCAGTGAGAAAAACTGAATCAACACCAGAGTTTTCTTGCAAAAGAACCGAGAAGTAATCCTTAGCCAGAAGGTACCCCTAGAACTGGCAACAGGAGCCCCTGGAATAAAATGTTGCTTGGGGAGCAGTATGTCTGCAGTATTGTCTACTCAGCAAACACAGAAGCAGCTGTCAGCCAGCACCCTCAGACTGCATTTTCATTTCTGTGAAGAAATATACTTCATTCTGCTCTCAGAATGTATAGTAGAGAAATCAGGCAATTGATACTAGTATGATGTTTCTCATGCAGCAAAGGAAATTCTCTTTTTATTTTCTTCCTGCATTCTCGTGCAATCTAACTATTGGCTGCAAAATTTCACAGTTTATTAGGGCTCATGTGAGGGTCTCATACCTCATTCAGATTCTAGGCACCAACACCTGTTACATCTTCCTGTCCAAGGGTGTGTGCTAACCAGCATCCCTGCAACTCCATATGCAATATGATTTTTAGTTACAGAGTTGTAAAGGTTTTTCTCAAGCACACAAGGCTGAGTCTTGTCCCCAGCACATTCTATTCCATGCCTCCAGACCATAAGGGTTGTTTTTTGTCCATCTTCCCAGGCTTTTCTGGAGGAGAAGCCTATTCTGAAAAAGTCTTCACAAGTGGCACAGACCATCCAGAAGTCCCAGAAACTCATGTGGTGTCAAAAAAAGAGCACCAAGAATTCAGAAATATATGTTCACATTGGGAAAACTAAACCTAAAGCAAATATACTTCATTATTTCTTCATAAATCTTTAAGTTGTTCCTAGTCCTCCAGACCCACTTGATGACCTGCTATCAGATGCTCTTGTTGCAAACTTTCAATTGCCCCTCTTTGCCCCTTTCCATATTTTTGCTGTCGTGACCAATTCCTAGTGGAGGAGAGGGCATCTACTTCTAAGGGCAACAGTAGGAATACAGTGTGGAAAGCATCAGAGAATACTTCTGAAAATTGGGGGATGGACCTCCAGAGGGATGAAACTGATGGCAGAGAATATTTTCTAAACAGGTACTCAGTTTATGACAGATATACTCTGCTTTAAAGACAAATGAAAGATTCCTGCTCAGCGTCCCTGTTTCTAGGAGAGAAGAGACAGAACCCTCAGCCTGTGACTGGCTTGTAAGTGACCACGAAAGAAGTGAAGAAGGGAGACAGCTTGACTGGGGAGCGGGGGGGAGAGTGGTAGGTGGGTTCCTCAGAGAAGAAAGTGTTTCATCCATCTGAGGAAGGAGTAGAACTTCTGGATATGTGGACCAAGATGTTTGTGCTTAGTGGAGATGGTGCTGGTTCTTCTGCTATCTGAGCATAGATGGTGTCCCAGAATGTCCCTAGTCTTACAGGCAAAGGATACCAACAGATATGATGGGCTGTGCAATGATAATTCATAGGTTACTTTTCCATATAGGAACATTCTGTATCCAAGTCTAATGAGAAGATACACTTAAGATCCTTCACAAACATTGCTAGGTGGATAAAGCTGGATAATAGATGTGATGTCATGTTGCCACTGAACTTGCCCTTGAATAGATGTCTTCTCCTGGTCATTTGACTAGAAGCACATTCTGGTGTCACCAGACATATTCAGGACTTGTTAAAGTCATCATGGGGACTGTGGTTTTTACATAAGCTCTTATGCCCATTGGGCACAGGGAATCCATGCTGCCAGTCCCAAGCCAAGTGAATACTGATCCTGATGACACCCCTGTTTGCAAGGGGAGAGAGAGGAAAAGGAGAGTACCAGATTCTCTTCAGCTGAGAATTCTGGAGTTCTAACATCCATGGGCACTGGCATGTACCTGGTCACTTGGTCATAGTGCCCACGAAGGAGACTCTGGTCATCAAGGGCCTGCATGCTGAGAAATAGATCTCACTCTTAGACTTTCTGGAGTGGGTTTAGAATATCAGTGAGAATTCTATTGATGGTTACTAATCAGCAAGGAAAAGAGTGCTAGGTGAAACCACTGAAATGGTTCCTCACTCAGTACAGGAACAGACATTATAATGGATACCTTGTGTCATGGTTTAACCCAACCAGCAGCTAAAACAACCATACAGACATTCACTCACTCCACTCGCTCCTAGAGGGATGGGGTAGATAGATAACTGAAAATGGAAAAAAAGTAAAACTTGTGGGTGAGATAAAGGCAGCTTAATAGGACAGAAAAGGAAGGTAATAATAATAACAACAACAACAACAACAACAACAACAAGAATATACAAAACAAGTGCTGAACAGCACAATTTCTCACCACCCAAAGTCAATGTTCAGCTAGTTCCCAAGCCACCCTGCCTCCCAGCACACCCCCAGTTATATACTGAGCATGACGTCATATAGTATGGAATATCCCTTTGGCCCGTTTGGGTCAGCTGTCCTGGCTGTGTCCCCTCCCAGCTTCTTGGGTGCCCTCCGCTTTCTCGTTAGCAGGCCAGTATGAGAAGCTGAAAAGTCCTCGACTGCTTGGCAACAACTAGAAACATCAATGTGTTATCAACATCATTCTCATCCTAAATCCGAAACACAGCACTACACCAGCTGCTAGGAAGAAAATTAACTCTATTCCAGCTGAAACCAGGACACCTTGTCTATCTCTCATTAACACACCTGTAGCGGTTTTTTCCTCTCCCTGACCGGATTTCCAGTGGAGTGGCAGTGACTTTCTGTTTTTCAGAGGTCTTCATCAGGGAGCAGAAACAGGCTGCTCTTCAAGGGAAGGTCACACAGGAACTGAAGTTGACAGCAAGGCAGGCATGAGCCTAGATCCCCACCAAGGGGTACAGTCCCATAGTACCTGAACAAGAAGAACAGAGTAAGTCCGGTGAATGCAGCCAGGTTAAGTCAGCAGTCCAGGCAATCCAAGCAAGACCATAGCAAGGTGGTAGGTCCCAGATGAAGCCATAAAGTCAAGTCAGCAGGTCAGAGTCAGTATCAGTAAAGTTCATGGCCAGACCTAAGTCTGGTTGCCGTATAGCTCTAGCAGAGACCACAGGCAAGTGTCTGAGCTCCTGAGCCACTTCTGAGCAAAGAATGGGCAGCCTCTGGCCAGACTTCTCTCTGCTCTTCCTCATGCAGCTCTTTCCACAGCAACCTGACCCAAGGTTACACTGCTGCAAGGTTATACAGATCTTTAACAGGCAGTCAAAGGCCAGTGAGAAGGGGAAGAGGTTGCAGAGCTTGTTGGTGGACCTAACAGCTTGGACATCACTAAACTCGGGATTCTTGATAAACACCAGATAGATGCCATCAGACAAAAAGAGCATGTGTGTCAGTGTCATAAAGAGGAATGTGTGTTCAGATTGGTGTAAACAGATAGCACTCTGCAACTTATCCCAGTTGCCAACAATGAGTCAAGCAGCCACAGTTCAATTAACAGCAGTTTTTATTTCCCTAAAGTCGTCATTCTGGAGTGAATGAGAGACTGGGCAGAACTACCAGCAATGGTCATACATAACCTGAAGCAAAAAGAAACTCAGCAGAGGAAACAGGAAGTCCTATAATACACATCCTAAGGAAGATGGTCTTTCAAAAGCTTCTGCCCATACAGTTCTCAAGTTTTGACCGAATAAGGAAACCCTGAGCAGCACTTGTCTCAAAGACAGAGCGGGTGTCATTTTTTTACTCACAGAACTACCGCTAGTGATTAACACTGCTTCTGTTGATTTTACAGTGAGAGTACAATTGCTCCCAAGGAAATGGATGAGCTACAAAAGTAGGGATTATCTTTGCCTTCTTCTCTTCCAAAATGATTCATAAAATGACCAATGTCCTGCACTTTCATATCACTTTGTCAGGTGAGAAATAACCATTTTGCGTACCGCTCAGCCTGTACTACCTATGTTGGTCCCATAGTAAAGTACGACAATTCCGATGATGACATCAGAAGCGTAATCATCCTTCATATATGGTCACAAGCACTATTTTAGAATTTTATTGGAGGTTTTGGTTCTTTCAGATTTGAGATTAATCTGTTGATAATGTCTAAAAAGGTGAGCAATATTTCTATTGGTTCCTTCATGCTAGCATGTGAATCTATATATTTCCTCCTTTGTAGACATTTGTGAGATACAGAGAAGCCCATGCAGAGTTTGGTCTAGGCAGTGTCTATCAGAGTGAAGTTTCATCTGTGCACAATCAGGATGGCAACAAAAGGACATTTTTCTACTCCAGTGCTGTGCCTGCTTCTCCTCTTCATTCCATTCTCCCTGGGTAAGTACATATTTTATTTTACGTAAGGTGGTGAGATGATAGGAAAAGAATGTAAATTCAATATAAATGGGCTGCTATTCCACCAACCTGTAAGACAAAGTGTCAAGAAGGTGTTTAAATACATTTCTATCTTTGATTCAATCTCCTTGATGATCCTGAGAGAAAGAACTATTCGTAATAGTTTTGTATTTTACTCAGACATCAGTGACTGGCCATTCTCATGGGAATTCGAGTCCAAGTTTAGTAAACAGCCAAGCTGTAATGGAAACCATCTCAGTATTTTTACTACTGTGTTGCCTCCCCTGTTGAGCTCTGTGTAGACAGAATCAATAACTCCACGTCTTTACTCATCACCAGTTAAAATGATGTTGCTGTGCTCTGTGTGTCCAGTGGAGTTTGACTGGGTAACATACCATCCCCTCAGTTGTTCCTGTACATCTGAAGCTTATCGCTATTTGTCTCTCTGCTCTTTTAGAGCCATGTGTACATGTTTGAAGCTGATGATTAGAGCCAGAGTTTGCAATCCCCATTTTTGTCTCTATGCACATGGAGGTAGCACTATGGCATTGTGACTGGTGGTCACATCCCCATATGATGAGAACAAGACTTCATGGTTGATACTTGGATGTAGCATGGCTCTAGTCTTAAAGGTTCTCACCAGTTGCATGGATGCAGCCACAGTTCAAGTGGATGGGAAGAGGAGGCACAGGCCTTTCTGTACAAAGGAGTGTGAAGAACAATGTTAAACATTTGTACTTAGGTATCTTTGTAGCAATGTTTGAGTGTCAACTGAGCAGTACTGTAGAAATGAGGGTGAGTTTTCTGACAACATCTTTTTAATAACAGGGAATAGTGCCAGAGTGACTCAGTGGCAGATGTAGATAAGAGTAGCTTTACCTTGACACCATCATCAGCACCTACAACCCACGCCTCTGATCTGGTGGTACGTGCACTCTCCACGCTGCGGCAGCCCCCTGCTGTTCCCCAGGGAGGGTGCAGCGTGCAGGCAGCCCAGGAGGCACCGCCATCGGGGAGTGAGCGGGCAGCCTGCAAGAACCTCCACTTTGAGTACAGGGATGCACGGCTCATTCTCACCCCTGGCCTTTGAAGGGGAACCGGGTCTTCACTGGAGCCAGCCAAAATCTGATGTCTTCTTATCCAACAGTACCACTAAATTCAGTGAAGACACTTGTGGGACATGCTATGGAGTCTGAGGAAACACAAAAGAGTCTGCCTGTAGGTATCATTAAAAATTCACATAAGATTGATTACGGCAAATGATAGTTTTGATTAGGGAATATTTAAATCTTTTGATTGGCTTATGCCTATCTCTGCATCCAGCCTTGCATGCTGCCATGTGTTGAAAACATCAGATGTTGGATTATTTTAAAATTCAAGTGCAGAGAGGTGGACCAATCAAGTGAGAAACTGTTTGTTTACTCCTGGATATGGCTAATGGAAATAGGTTATCTGGTGCCTTTAACAAGGTATTATGAATTCAACTTTTCTTAGAAAATATTTTCCTTTTAAATGTATGTATTTTTTTAGCTAAGAAAACTCTCTTTTTTGACTATGTTCTTCAAATAAACTGCCTTTAATTGACTACTGCTAGCAGTTTACTCTGGAATGAGAAATGAAACAACAGTTTCATTGTTTAGTTACTGAAGGAAGTGGTTGCATTAGCATCAGTTCATGGGCTAAGACTGTCATACTTACAGGGAATAAAGAGAAGAATTAGATTTGCAAAGAAAAATGATATATTCTTGTTTCACAATCTCAAATGACAGCAAGCAGTGTAATATGTAGGAACACCTCTCTCTTTTGAGGAAGAGAGGAAACGTGATATTTTCCACACCGGATTGTTTTGAAAACTGTTGCTGGAAAACCCAAGGCTCTTAGTGCAAATTAATTATCTCTTGTCTCTTATCAAATACCATCATTGATAGGAGATGATCTCTGAGAGGTGTCTTTCTGGACTATTTGCAAGATATGCACAGCTGCACTGTTTTCTGTTCATATCACTGCCCAGTGCTGGGTCATGAGTACTGGAGGTTTCCCTTGGTACCTGGTCAGGTTCTCATACCTTTCTTGATTCCACTGCAGTCTTACTAAGAATTGTGACTGTCTTAGCTAACTGTGTCAGCTTTGGAGATGTGACTCCTATAACTCATGAGCTGTAGAGTTGGTATGAGGGTACAGCAAGGGCCAGCTGCTCCAACCGCAATAACATGTCTCACAGGGTGGTGGCCTCACCAGCCAGGGTCCAGCCCCGCAGTACCCAAGAGAGGCAAGCAGGGCAGACCTAGGGGTGGTAGGTGGGTTCAGCTCTTGTTGCCAACTTGCCTCAGATCATCAGGCAAGTTCATGGTGATGAGGCAGGTCCAAGGTCAAGGTAGGAAGTCAATCTGTGGCTCAGCATGCAGATCAACAGGGCCCATGGCCAGGCACAGCTGTGCCCAAGTTGAACACAGATGCACCTACAATGTAGCTCACGCAGGGACAGAAGGTCCAGGCCTGTGCTTTCAAGGAAGGCCTGGGCCCATGGGCAGACTGTGTGTAGACCCCAGGTGGGGAAGGTCAAGGCCATTAAGGATTAGGGCACTGATAGTGGCATCAAACCTGTCCTAGAGATGTTTGCTTTAATATTCCATTGCGTGTCAGGTTTCGAAACATTGCTAATTTGGGACCAAAGTTACTAGGCTTCTTACGTGACTGTCCTGTAAACCTTCTCTAGCTATGTGGTCAATCTGAATGATCCTCCAGATCCCAAAAGAAGTTTCCAGCCCTCTTCAGGGATTTACCTGTTCCATAACATGCTGAAATTCAAATCTTATCAAATTGAAGACAAGTCTCAGATGTGGTGGCCAAGCTCTTCCTGATTCTTGTGTGAACTTAGCTTGTAGTTTGTCCATAACCAGGAAATACCAAGATCCTATATGTGGTTTTCTGCCATTTGATTTTCCACCCATTTTGTCATGTCCTCTTTCATGCTCTAAACACCAGTGGCTTTCAATTCATGTGGCTCACTAAAGCAAATACAGCATTTTTTCCCATTCTCTCCTTTTAAGTTTTCTCCTTGAGAAGCTTAAATCTCATATCCAACAACTTGGTTCCAAGGGATGCATGAGCTGACAGCAATGATTAACAGATGAACAGGATGAGTTTAGAATGATTTAGTTGTCAAAACCCAGACACCAAAGCTCCAAATCAGTGGTTATTTATACATACAACATTAACATATTCAACTTTCTAATACATATGCATTGTTATTCTATTAAATGATTCATTTAGATTTCTTCATCTAGCATGCAAACTAGAACAAATGCTCAGTTCTTTTCTCTGCCTTTATCTTTTGAGTAGGTGTATAATTGGGGTAGGTGGTCCTTGGGTCAGTGGTCGCAATTCCCCCTGCCAGAATTACCTTTCCTCTAGTTTCCTGGTACTTTTGGCAAGTCCACATGGTTCTTCAAGGCTTGTTGGTCAAACTGACAATTTATCAGTTACACTTCTACTTCTTGACAATCACATCTTAAGTAGTACATTGTTGGATAAACCGTAACTAACACAGGGGTAGGACTATACAATGGTCATCCTGAGGAGCGATAGTCTTGGTTACATTTGATTTTGCTGTAACACTGACCCAGACTGGCCAAAAGGATATTCCCTACCATATAATGTCATGCTCCATACATAACTGGGGAGGCGGGATCACTGCTTGGAACAGGCTGGGCATCAAGGGTTTTTTCCACAGGTGGTGAGCAATTGCATTTGTGCATCACTTGTTTTATATTATTATTGTTGTTGTTGTTGTTGTTATGACTGTACTTTCGTCCCCACAGTCAGCAGGATGGATAGTGTGTCCCTAGCACAAAGTGCAAGTCCGTAAGGGACCAGTTATATTTAGCCGCTCAGTATCTAACAAGACTCCTGGACCTAATGCCAATGATTGAGCTTCAGCTGGGGCAGAGTGGAGCTGCTTGGCTCCAGCCATCCAGATGCTTGCTAGCTGGTCCACATTATCTAGTATCTCTGCTCCAGATCAGTAGCTCTGTATGTCTGCCTTAGCTGGGTATCTCTGCTCCAGATCTCTTAATTCTAGGGCAGTAAACCCTCCAGTAGTTGTTGTGGAGGGAGGTGGGTTTTATGCCCCAAGGGCAGGTTCTGTTGTTCAGTCTTGATTACAGGTGTCAAGAGGGCAGGAATCAGGGAATTATCCTCATTCTCACCTTACCCTGAGGGGAGGGTATGCAAATCTGCTTCTTTCCAGATAGCCCCATCCCAATCACCATCATATGTGGCATAATAAACTTTAGTTTCCAACAAGATCCTCCTCTGCTGCTCAGCTTCTGGAATTATCTGGGGCTGAAGTTTTGACTCAAGCAGACTATTTTGCATTTCTAATTGCTTACACTTTACTTCCAAGTATTCTTTCCATTTCTTTTTCAACCATACATCTTCGCCTTTCAATGCATCAATCATATCTGCTGCTGCTCTAAGACAACTGCCTAGTAATAAGCACATAACAGGTTTCCCTTTTCCCTTCTTTAACTTACAAGAAGCCTGTGATCTGGCAAGCTCTGGCCAAATCTGATCAGCCATTCACCATTCAAGTCATAAGGTTGCATAACTTATAACCTGTAACTTTTAATTCATGCACTTAACTTAGCCAATGGTGAGAGTGCTCATCCTCCATCACGCTTCGGGCGTCTCCTGTACCACACTGGGAAACATGAACACCTCAGCTGTTACCGGAAAGTGGCAAAATAATTCACTCTCTAAGACTTACTTTGAAGTTTTAGAAAGCAGGCATTCTTTATTGCAGCGCTGGGTGCATGGTGGATAACTCCGCTTAATGAGCACACCCAAAAACTAACAAGTATTTATACTATGTTAATATACATATTCATTATATTTCTGAGTAATGCTTATCCCATTCATGGGTTTTCTGGGAATGTATTAGCATATGCTAATGTCCTTCACACATGTCTGTTGGCACCTCTGGGTGGTCGTCGGGGGTCTTCAGATGAAGGCTCATACTCTTCTTTACTTTTACTTCTAGGCAGACTCAGTCCTGGTATCACGTTGTGTTGGGTTTGCATGGCAAGGTTTTGGTAGCGGGGGGAGCTACAGAGCTGCTTCTGTGAGAAGCTGCTAGAAGCTTCCCCTGTGTCTGACAGAGCCAATGCCAGCCGGCTCCAAGACAGACCCGCCCCTGGCCAAGGCCAAGCCAATCAGAGCTTCTGTGATAACATATTTAAGAAAGACAAAAACAGTTAGTGCTTTTGCAGCCAGAGAGAGGAGTGAGAAGATGTAAGAAACTCTGCAGACACCAAGGTCAGTGCAGAAGGAGGGGGAGAAGGTGCTCCAGGCGCCGGAGCAAGATTCCCCTGCAGCCTGTGGTGAAGACCATGGTGAAGCAGGCTGTCCCTCTGCAGCCCATGGAGGAAGGATGAGCAGGTGTAGAGATTCCACCTGCAGCCCGCGAAGGACCCCACGCTGGAGCAGGTGGAGACACCTGAAGGAGGCTGTGGCCCCATGGGAAGCCTGTGCTGGAGCAAGGTCCTGGCAGGACCTGTGGATCCGTGGAGAGAGGAGCCCACGCCAGAGCAGGTTTTCTGGCAGGACTTGTGACCCTGTGGGGGACCCACGCTGGAGCAGTTTGCTCCTGAAGGTCTGCACCCTGTGGAAGGGACCCACGCTGGAGCAGTTCGTGAAGGACTGTAGCCCGTGGGAGAGACTCATGTTGGAGAAGTTCATGAAGGACTGTCTCCCATGGGAGGGACTCCATGTTGGAGCAGGGGAAGGATGAGAGGAGTCCTCCCCCTGAGGATGAAGAAGTGGCAAAAACAACGTGTGATGACCTGACCGTAACCCCCATTCCCCGTCCCCCTGTGCCACTGAGGGGGGGCGGAGGTTGAAGCCGGGAGTGAAGTTGAGCCCAGGAAGATGGGAGGGGTGGGGGGAGGTGTTTTAAGAGTTGGTTTTATTTCTCATTCCTCTACTCTGTTTTGCTTAGTAATAAATTAGATGAATTCCCTCTCTAAGTTCAGTCTGTTTTGCTCGTGACGACAATTAGAGAATGATCTCTCCCTGTCCTTATCTCGACCCGTAAGCTTTTCGTTGTACCTTTTCTCCCCTGTCTAGTGAAGGAGGGGTGTGATAGAGCAGCTCTGGTGGGCACCTGGCCCCCAGCCACAGTCAACCCACCACTCACGTATACCTTATCCTTCAAGGCTGGTTTTGTGATCATCTTGTAACTTTCTTGTCTTTGCGCATCTGTTCTTCCAAGGCCGAGCTGTTTTAAAATGATATTATTCCAGAGCTTCTTATCTTACAACTATTCTAACTATTTTCTAATTTGTAATGGTCTCCCTTTTGTTTGGTTACATCTATTGAGCAATGGCTCTAATTGCTTGAGTTGATCTTAATATTTCAATATTCATAGGTATCACAGCAGTCAGGCAGCTGTTGCATCTGCTTCAAAGACTTTCGAGTAAGCTGATGTTTCTATACCTTCCAGCTTGGAAGTTTGGTCTATACCATTTCTCTAAGTTAGCAGATTCTGAAGAAACTGGGAGACAAAGATGATGGCTGCAGGAGCCAGCAGTCAGCAGGTTGTAATGGCTGTATAATGGCCCTTTAGCTCTTTCCGGGCACCTGTCTCACCTATGTAGTGCTCTTGCTTTGACCTAATGGTGCTGTTCCCAGCATACATCAGGCCTTAGCATGAGCTGTGTTAGCCAAAATCTGAGCAGCAGTTGAGCAAACAGTCACAGATGGGGGAGAGAATTGGAAGGGTAAAAGTGAGAAAAACTCCTAGCTTGAGACAGCTTAATAGGTAAAGCAAAATATGCACACAGAAGCAAAGCCAAACAAGGAATTCATTCCTCACTTCCCATGGGCAGGCAAGTGTTCAGACATCTCCAGGAAAGCATGGCTCCATCATGTGTAACAGTTACTTGGGAAGACAAATGCCATCACTCCGAATGTCCTCCCCTTCCTTCTTCTTCCCCCAGCTATATATGCTGAGCATGATGTCATATGGTATGGCATATCCCTTTGGTCAGCTGGGGTCAGCTGTCCCAGCTGTGTCCCCTCCCAACTCCTTGTGCACCCCCAGCCTCCTCCCTGGTGGGGCAGTGTGAGAAGCAGAAAAGGCCTTGGCTCTGTGTGAGCACTGCTCAGCAGTTACTAAAACATCCCTGTGCTACCAACACTGTTTTCAGCACAAATCCAAAACACAGCCCCATACCAGCTACTATGAAGAAACTTAATTCTATCCCAGCCAAAACCAGCACAGCACCAAAGACACGTGCTTCTATGACCTGTAGTCCAGCTGCAGTTGCTGGCACTTAGAACTCCATACACATACATGCACGCTGAATAGAGTCACCTCACCCAGGAAAACAGTTATAAATAGATTTTAATACAAAACCACAATGGATAGTGCTGATTACGTGCAGGGCATAGCCAGACAAGCATGCTGACCAGCACCCTGCTTACCCACCATTGGCCACTTTTCACAAAATCAGGGTGGTTGAGGTTGGAAGGGACCTCTGGAGGTCATCTAGTCCAACCCCCCCCCTGCTCTAGCAGGGCCACCTAGAGCCAGTTGTCAAGACCATGTCCAGGTGGCTTTTGAATATCTCCAAGGAAGCCAACTCCACAACATCCCTGGGTAACCTGTTCCAGTGCTTAATCATCCTCATGGTAAAAAAGTGGGTTTTGATATTCAGAAGGAAAGTCCCATTTGTGCCCATTGACTCTCATCCTTTTATCCACTTACCCTTCTATTTTCTTATGCTTGCTCCTACCCAAATATCCTTGATCCCTCCCCTCCCCACCTTTGATCCCTCTCCTGAACATCTCATAATAAGCCTTGTGCAATTCCAAGATGCTCTTCTCTTGCATCTCATAGGGTGTTCCATACCCACTAGGTCCCCTCAGTCTCTAAGGTGACACGGAACACCCTCACATTGATTCATCTGATGGGTTTCACACCAGATGGACAATGGGGCCTAGATTGCTTTGCTGTGAGAGCCCTAGAAGGGGTCAGGACAGAGCTCTGACTGGATTATTGGGGTTCCCCCACCTGCCATTCTTCCTCTGTTCTCTTTTGCACATGAAGACAAGCTTTCTATCACATAACCTAACAATGGAATGCTATACATATTGTAGTTTAATTACAGCGGTGGCTGATTTTGATGGAATTTAGCAGAAGGTTTGGGTTGGGGATTTTTTTGTTTCAATGTTTGTTTTCACAAATATCTCCAGAAAATCATTGTCTACGTCAGTTCAGAAAATTAACTCAATATGTTCTATGATTCTGTGATTCTATATATGCTTTTTAGTCAAGCAGATACAAGACTTTCTGCAAGTAAAGAATCTTTTTTTATGAAAAGATGTTCTAAAACTCTTGTCTTAAAATTCTTGACTGGAAAAAAAAATTAAAGACAATTCCTGAGCAAGTCCACTTTTTTTCTTTACATGTCATTACATATTAGGCTACACACTTCAGTTTTTCCAGTGCTTACTGTGTCTGTGCCAGATGCAGACTCAGACCTTTTCCCCTGTGTTTCTTTGGTCTAGTAGGCCTTTGTGTAGCTTGGATTCCTAAGAACTGCTTCTCTGTCCCACCTTCATTCCTGCCTTTTAATGTAGCAAAATTCTGTCTGTGTTTTTCAGCCTTTAAGTCCCTGTGCTAAGCTACTGTGTAATATTTGCAGCATCTATAGCAGCAGTCCAACACTGTAAAGCAAGAAACCAACATGTACATCTTCCCTCTTCTGTCAAGCTCTCTAAGTGCTCTGTGGCGACTGTAATGTTATTTTGTGAGTCCACAGGTAAAACGAACTGGGAAATGTGTATCCATATCAAAGGAAAGAGACAGACCTGGAAGCAGAGCAGGAAAAGAGGGTTCTTTGGGCATCAGCCCTACCCCAAGAGATGGTAGAGGCATGAGGAACAAGGTGAAGACCTACCTGTCTGTCTTCTGCTTATGCTGCTGCATCTCCTTACCCCTCCTGAGGAATTCTCTTCTCTCATTGGGTACCCCTGACTTGGGTACCCCATCGCTAGGGCAAGAGAAGAGGGAAAGAATAGAGTATTGGGACACTGAGTTGCAAGCAGTAGTTTGTCTGAGAGGAACAAGTTGAGGCAAACAAGGGAAATGGCTTCTTCACACCATACTGAACACAGGAATGAAGAAACTGGTGCCCAGTGAACATTTTCAGATGGTTATCATCATGGTAGAACAACAGAGAAAGGAGTTTCTGTTGAAGCCTTTGTGAATCACACAGCAGGACATTACTCAGCATTTCCCAGCCCTGATAAGTCAGAAGAAGTGAAAGCTTGCCTGTTATTAGAAATAACTTACATTTTAGCAGTGGTTAGTTCAAACTTGTAAATACAAATAAAACTGCCTGCAAAAAACTTCAAGTTGGACTATTTAGAAAGGTGAACCGAATAAGCCCGATTTAAGAGTAAAATAAGAGTAATAATAATCTCATTACCATCTGCAATAGATAATTGTGATTAGGCATTGTCCTTTGCGTAAATTTGCTCTGTCTCTGTGTATGAAGGTGCTGATGAATTGAGGCTGTCAAATGGAACTGGCCCCTGCTCTGGGAGAGTGGAAGTAAAACATGAGGAGCAGTGGGGAACTGTGTGCGATGGTGACTGGACCATAGAAGATGCTGAGGTTGTTTGTAAGCAACTACAATGTGGATCTGCTGTTCAGGCCCTTAATCGAGCTCCTTTTGGAGAAGGATCTGGACCAACGTGGTTGTATCGAGTTGACTGTCGTGGTGATGAATCCACTCTCTGGAACTGCTCACATACAGGATGGGGTTCTTTTACCTGCCCTCATTACTTTGATACTGGAGTGATCTGCTCAGGTAAGAAGTCATCCAACTTGTATCACAGAAAAATGCTACAAGCTGAGATCAAACTTTGTCCAAGTACTGCACAGCGGTAACACTTTCTCCCTGGCCTCCACTCAGCCAAAGCAAGTTGCACCAGCATTAAGTCTTCTGCTTAGTGTATGTCTTCTTTGCCTGGGTACAGCAATGATATAGAATCGAAGTAGAGATATTAAATGACATGGAACAGAAAAAGAAATACTACTTGTTTCTACCACAGCTCTCCCAGGAGAGCAGTACTAAACTTGTCTTTGACAAGGTATGGGAGCTAAAAGAGCAGGTGTAGATGGAGAGGCAAGAAAATGCTGTGTTATGCCATATAACTGCCTTTCTTTTGCAGATCTTCATGTACACTAAGGCAGGACAGTCTGTAATGATAAAAAAATCCATTGTCTGTTTGACTGCCTTCCTCTGCAAGATGTGCTTGGTTTTGCTTTTTGGATAAAGTACCATTGCAAGAGGTTTTTCCTCCCCAGCTTCAAGACTTTAGATTTGCCCTTTTTGATTTTTATAAGGTTCCTGTCAGCCCATTAATCCAGCCTGTCTAGGTCCCTCTGAATGGCAGCTCTGCCCTTAGGGTTTATCTCCCTCCACATCCCTAAATTATAAGAATGCACTCCATCACCTCCACCAGGTTGTTGGTAAAGATGCCAAACAGAACAGGTCCCAGAAAAGAGCCAACAAGTGGTATTCTGCTTGTTGCCAGCCTGCAGGTAGAGTGCAACCCACTACTCACTACTCTCTGAGCCTGACCATCCAGTCAGCTTTTTAACCATGTAGCTGTCCACCCACCCAGACTGTAACATCCTAGTTTGGACACAAGAATATTGTACAAGACAGTGTCAAAGGCATTGCTAAATGTGAGGTAAATGACATGTGCTAGTCTTCCCTCATCCACAAATACAGTTACTTTTATCACAGAAAGTAACAAGGTCACACAGGCGTGATTTACCCTTGGTAAATCCATGCTGACTCTTCAATTCACCTTCTTGTGCCCAGAAATGTGTTCCAGCAGGACTCACTCCATGTTTTTCCCAGGTACCAAAGTGAGACTGACCAGCCTGTAGATCTCCAGACTGTCTTTTTTAGCCTGTTCTGAAGATGGGTGCAACATTTCCTCTTTCTTCTTTCTGGGGTGCTTCAGCTTCCTATTCATTTGAACAATGACATCTCAAGGACACACACTAGTAAATGGCTATTTATTTATTTATTTATTTGGGGACTGCTATTTCTCAAGCATTTGGCAAATCTTCAAAACTTCCTTCCTGTAGCTTCCCAAGGATTTAGTATTTTCACATGCTGAGTAATAAGCATTTCTACACACCATTTTCTCTCTTCTCAGTGGCATACGGGAATTGCCACAATGGTTATTTAACAGTATCAGTGGTCCTCAGAGAAGTGACATGTGTCTTGCCCATGAAGGTATGGGAGGTATTAAATTAGGTCAGTACAACCAACCATTCATGCTGGATTTCTTGGGGTTTTTTCCCAGGTTTTTCTGGGCTGCGTTTGAGTGGAGGGGACACTGCCTGCTCAGGACATCTGAAAGTAAAGCAAGAAGAAACTTGGGCTACGGTCTGTTTTTCACACATTGATTTCAAAACTGCCTCTGTTATATGTAATGAGTTAGAGTGTGGCCAGGCTGTGGATATCTTGAGAGAAACTCACTTTGGAGACAGACATGAACTGATCTGGCAAGAAGAGTTTCACTGTGTAGGGAATGAGACTCACCTTGCACACTGTCCCAGGATGCTACACCATAGTAAGACATGCTCTCATGATGCCACCGTTGTATGTTCAGGTGAGACTTTGGACTGATGGACATAATCTACATGTGTCCTGTATGTCTTCTTGCTGTCAATCCACAGTTGAGAGCCACTGCATATTTCCGTGGTCCTCAGGGTTCTTGGGTGCTTTCCCTATCACACCTTGAGCCATCCAGGGAAGGCCAGGCAGTAATAAAGAGCAGCCCCACAGTCTCTCATTCACTTTACTGAGAGTCTGCATTTAACATGGGCTGTTCTAACGACTTCGCTTCTGCACTAGGGATGCAGATATCAAAAGGGCTGTCATTTGTTTTATGTTACTGAGAATTCCTTCCATGTCTTTCTCATATAAATAAAAGGAGAGATGGCCAGAGCAGACAAGAAGGAACCTGGAGAAATGAAATTATTTTCTGTGCTGCCAGTGTGTATGTTAATCCCTGGCACTTCAGTTAATTATAAAACTGGAAGAGAATTATAAAACCATACCTCCAAAAGGTCAAAGGTCAAAGGAGGCACAAGTTACAAATTTAAGATATTAAAGAAAAAAGAAAGAAAGAAAAAAGTTATCAGAGGCCTGGATGACTTTAGTTGTGACTGCCAGGTAACATTATTTAAGAACTCCATACAGTCATGGCTGCTGGGGTCTCTAAATACAGCTAAGTTATTGCCACCCACTACAAAAGTGATGATTAGACCTAGCAAACACAACTTTTTTCCTGAGGGTCCAAATCAAAATGGGTAATCTGAACATGGGGCAGAGCTGCTGGCAACACCCTGTCACAAAACAAGCCTGGAAAGGACTGCAGTTCATGGCCAACTCCCAGTCAAAGGGCTACAGTCTGTTTCAAGGCTGCCTTGGACACTGTCCCACTGGCCATGGCAATCTGGAGCACTGGCTGGGGAGCTGTGGCAGTTAAGGTATCAGTAACTGACAGGTCTTGGTTCCTGCCTCCATCTTGCAAGAGTCACAGCTCAGAAAGTAAATTCAGGTCTCACATGCTCCAAATACAAGACAATGCTGGAACTGCCTCTGCAAGAAAAGATGTTGCGAGGTAGCAGCAGTATTGTGGGGGGAGAAGAGAGCAGAGCAGAGGATGAGAGACAGAACTTAAAGAGTCAAAAGACTTTTAGTCATGTAGTGCAGGCTACAACATGGACAATAAAGAGGGTTGGTTTGGTTTTTTTTTTTCAGAGCAGGGTTATGAATATCCTAGTCTAATATGCTTCCCAGTAACCTGAGACACAGTGAGTGCTAGTTCCTTGCAGCTAGTTCCTTGCAGCTAGATCTCTCCCACAATTTTCAATGCAATAGCACAGAGGGGGAAGGAAAAAAAAAAAAAAAAAAAAAAAAAAAGGAAGAAAAAGTAACTGCTAAGTTCCTTTATTCTTTCTGCAGGCTATGGTGGGTACAGGCTGGCAAATGGCAGTACCACATGTTCAGGGAGAGTAGAGCTTCTTCATGGAGGCACGTGGGGAACTCTGTGTGACTATCTGTGGGATTTACCAGCTGCCAATGCCCTCTGCCAACAGCTGGACTGTGGAGTTGCCCTACTGATACCAGGTGGACAATCCTTCGGGAGAGGAAATGGATCTGTCTGGAATGGCACATTCAGCTGCAAGAAGAATGGCTCACACCTGAGAGACTGTTCTGTGAGTGTGCTAGGTCATGATGAATGCCCTGCTGGAAAAGATGCACGTGTGGTATGTTCAGGTGAGCAGCAGAAAGGTCTAAGAAGAGAACTGAAAAACTCTTTCTTTGAGGAAAAATATGGACCCAAAATCCAGAGGGTGTCTATGGAGCCAAGCTCCATCTTTTGTCTGCTGCTACAGGCGTTTCCAGGAGCTGAGGCTGCACTTCACCTGTAGCACAAGGCTGTTCTCTGTGAAATGCTCCTAGCATCAGGAAATATCAAGAATAGGGCTGCTCCACAAGGTAGGATGAGCTGGGGACAGAGTGCGAGGGCAACACAGGCATGTCCTTACCCACCAAGGCACAATCCAAAGCATCTGCATAGAGGACAGAGGAAGGTACTGAAAACAAGGTCTATGGACAGTCCCAGACAAGGCAAAGTAATCCATTAGACGTAGGGTCCAACTGGAGACTACACTCAGGAGTAGCAGGAGACAAGACTGGAAACAGTTACACCAGTCACAGACTGGTCCAGGTTTAAGTTAGTCCTTGGACCAGTAGCCTTGGATGCGTAGCTGGAGGCCCTAGGTGAGGCTGGTCAGAACAGTTAAGGTCTCTTGCTTCACCCAGAACCCTGAAACCTAGTGCCCCAAGTTTAAAAATTGCAAAGGGGACCAGATCCTGATTTCTAGTAATTCTTCTCAGTAAAATAGGGTGGGCTGAAGTCTAGTTATGAGTATGGAAGTTCCAGTGGCCCAGTGGAGTCATTTTTACTACTGAATGCTAAGAAAACTCATTCCCATTTCCCAGTCACTTTCATGTCATGCCTGCGAGCAGTTACGAACATGACACCTCAGTACTCACTTTCTCTTTTATTAAGGGTGCGCAGGGGGCAGGTTGGTGAATGGCACCACGTGCTCTGGCAGAGTGGAGATCCGCCATGGAGACACATGGGGAAGACTCTGCCGCTCTCACTGGAATTTGCAAGCTGCCAATGTTCTCTGTCATCAGCTGAACTGTGGCTATGCAAAGTCAATCCAGACAGGAGACCGTTTTGTGGACGGGAATGGGCCTGTATGGAGAGATGCTTTTCACTGTGAAGGGACAGAGTCCTGCCTGTGGGACTGTGGTCAAGTGACTTTGGGCAATCCAACCTGTTCGGCCAGAGAAGCAGCCACTGTTATTTGCTCAGGTAAGTCAGGAGTGGCCTTTTATGGGCAGTGCAACTTCAGACCAAAGCAGCATTGGCGATCTCACTCTGCCAAGTAAGTCTGGATCACAGGATCTAGTCTTGGAGCTGGGGAAGCCTTTCTTGCTTCCCATTGCAGACCTTTGTGTGCATGAAAGCAAACAAAGCCTTAACAGAGGCTGTTTCCTTAACCAGTGGTAAGATTTTTTTACCAACATTGAAATTTGTCTTCCATCTCTCTCCTGTATGTTACTTCTACTGCAGTAAGAGCAGTAGATGTTATTCAATACGTTTTCCAACTCTCTTGAGCCCAGGTCTTGCTGAATCACTCAGACTCTCAGGTGGTGAGAGCCGCTGTGATGGGCGAGTTGAAATCTCTCTCAATGGCATGTGGAACAGAGTCCTGGATGATGACTGGGACATTAAGGATGCTCATGTAGTATGCAGACAGCTCCAGTGTGGAATTGCCGAGAAAGCCTATTACATTCCAAGGTCTGAGCGAGGCACTGGTCTTGTGGGCTTAAGAAGTGTCCAGTGTGCTGGAAATGAGACTCAGCTAATGCTCTGTAAGACCTCCCATTCTCAGACAGTGCCAACGGGAGTTGCTGAAGATGTTGGTGTGATTTGCTCAGGTGAGTTACTGTGCAAAAGCAACAGAATGTTTCCTGGGTTGCCTCTAGCCCACCTTCTGCTGTGGCCTCACCTTAAATATGCAGGGGTCTGAGATTGTGATACCCACCTGCTTGTATACTCTAAGGAACAAATTGTAGTTAAGGAAGCAAGTGCAATTTACATAATGCTTTCTTCATCTGAATTTCTTAAAGAATTTATCTCACAGAATCAAAAATAAATAATAGAATACAGAAGTCATAAGAACACTAATTTGGCCATGACCGCCACACATTCTGTCACTTGGTAATTAAATAGGTTTTATTTTCTGACGTCTCTATATTTATAGATACCTGCAGCCTTTCTAAAGTAAATTAGAACTGTCTCTACTCTTCTCTTATTTTGTAACCCATCTGTAACAGAAGCTGTCTCTGTGTCTGTCCAATTAAAAGAGTTTAGACAGAAAACAGCTTCTCAGTCTTTCTAAGATAAGGTGATCTCCACATATACTTACTATGACTAAATACTCCTTGTTTGCAACATCTCGCAGGAATGATTCAAACATTTACCTGATGCAGGAGTAGGCCTTTTCCTTTATGCAGTTCTAGGATCATAGGAGTTCTGCCCAAGAAACCATCACATACGAAATGGAATATAATATAATGCCTTAAACATGCTTTAAACATAGAGCCATTACACAGACCTGTGCATTATCATTATATTGTATGTTGACTGCTGGGTTTTCTTCCTGCAGGAAGCAGACAGATCAGGCTGGTGAATGGAACAAAGCGCTGTGCTGGGAGAGTAGAGCTTTATCATGATGGCGTCTGGGGCACCATCTGCGATGATAAATGGGATCTATCAGATGCTAATGTTGTTTGCAAACAGCTGGGATGTGGACATGCCATCAAGGCATTTGTCTCTGCTTATTATGGCCAAGGCTCAGGACAGATCTGGCTGGATGATGTGAACTGCACCGGGGCTGAATCTGATCTCTGGGCATGTCCCTCTAGGGCATGGGGCCAGCACAACTGCCAACACAAAGAGGATGCTGGAGTCCTGTGCTCAGGTGTGTTCAGAGAATCCTTTTCTCACCCTGTGGGTTGAAAGGGGAGGGTTACAAGAAGGGGAAGCAGAGAATAGTGGAGACTTGCTTGGACAGCCTCTTGCTCTCTCTTGACTACAAGCATAGTTGGTCAGCACATCCCCTTGGTCCCACCAAGTGGCAAAGGGTCTACAGAAGTCCTTATTTTGCATTAACACACACACAAAATGTGTGGTGGGTCGGGATATTTGGGGAATAAATTGGAAGGTTTCTGTAAAGCTTTCCACTGCAAGGGGCTGTGGGTGTCCCTTGTGCAGGAGGAGGTCATCAACTGCCGTGTGCCCGTTACAATCAGTTACAGCTGGCTCTGAAACCAATGGAAACGACACACTGTGTACCAAAGCAACAACTAATCAGAGGAGCATATGGTGGATCTGCTCCTGCATAGTCAAGATAGAGTGGCACCTTCAAGAGAGAGGAGAAATGAAGGAGAAGTGGAAAAAGCCACTGCTGGGGACATGGCTGGAGACATGGTTTCCATACCAGAGGAGGTATACCTGTGAGAGGGCTGTGGCCTGTGGATAAGCCACACCAGAACAGTCCCTGAAGGATCTGCAGATTGTGGAGGACCCACACTGGAGCAGGTACCTGCAGCATGTGGAGGGCCCACGATGGAGCACGTAACAACCCTGAAGGGACTGCAGCCTGTGGATGGCAGTTGGTCAGCCACATTGACCAAGTACAAAACCTGAAGGAACTGCAGCGTCTGGAGAACCCACAATGGGGCAAATACAACCCCTGAAGGTACTGCAGCCTTTGAAGCATCTATGCTGGAGCAGAGGAAAATTAATAAGAAGCAAGGAGCAGCAGAAAAAAACCACAACCTCCTGCACTGCCACCCTCATTGAAGGAATTAGGAGGGAAAACAAAGGAAGTTAGGACTAATGGAGTGGATCAAAGGTGTTTCCTTCAGTGTTTGTTTAATTGTTAATGTTTTCTTTTTTTTCCTCATTATCCAAAGCAATAATTAAGTTTAAGTGCAAAAAATAAAATTAAGTTAAATTTCCCAAGTGGAAACTTTTGCCCATGATAGCAGACAGTAAATGTGGGAGATGCTCTGGCAACACTAGTACCTGGCATGCCTTGGGATTGGAATAATTGTAGTGACTTCAAAGCTCCAGAGAGGCCTTGATTCTGATATTGGAAATTTGCTATAATGTGGTGTAAGTGGTATGCTCATTGTCAGGGGGGTGGGGGGACAGGAGCAGGGAAGAGTACAAACTATGTGTAAACAGGTGGGAAATGGAGAGTGCGACAGGCCTTGTTGGAGGGGAAGGTGATTGGGAAGAACTCCAGTGGCCTGGAGCCTGGATATTTTTTTGTGCAAGACATGCCTGTGAAACTCCAAAAGAGTGGTGCGTTGCTTTGCTGTGGAGTACACCACAGCCTACCACGTGCTCACAGCAGGGCTTCAAGAGGCACTGGGACAGCTTAGCAGAACTGGCAATCTGGTTGACAGTCTCTGTAAGAGTAACAGTCTGGTAAAAGTGGTGTTAACTAATGCTCAGCACAAAAGGGAGGATTCTGGTCAGAACTTAGCAGCTAGTAGCACTGAAATGCTCAAATTGTAAGCTTCAGGGTACTTGTGGTAGCACCTAGAGCTTGAATTGCTGACCTCGAGGGGAACCCTGATACCTTGGGAGGGGAACCTAGGGGCTCATCATGAACTAAAAAATGAGTCCTTTCAGGCAGCTCTAGTTGCAATAAGGAGCCCTACAGAAAAGGGTACACTGTTCCCGAGACTGTGACCACTCAATGAGTCTTTGAGTGTAAATGAATAAAGAAATGTGGAGAAACTTACAGTCACTGCTCTGCAGTGGCTATGGCATTGCTGGGACACCAGAGCAGATAAGATACAGCTGAAAGCTTGAGACGGCAAGCAAGGACTTTGGGGAATTGGGGCATAAGCTATTTGTAAACACTGTTCTGAACAATGTAGGAGGGCTTTGGGATCAGTTTATGGAGACATATGTTGAGCATTGCCTAAGCGTGCTGATCCTGCAAACAAAATACCCCTTTGAAAGGACTGAGAGGAATGGGATAATCAACTGCAGTTTCCTGGACTGCTAGAGTGTGGTTACAGGCAAAGGGAGAGGGACCCTGAAAAGCTTGTGATCATTAATGCTAGGGCTTGAAATTTCCAATGGCTAGGCACACTTACTAATGCCCCTCTGGTACCACCTGGTGAGATGCCCTGTTGATCAAGGATTGACCTATGTATACCGTTCTGGAGTGAGGATGCCAGAAGAAGAGTGCAAACTAACAGCATGGATGAGGATAATACCGAGGATCCAGCGCTATGGTCAACCTCAGGAAAAACATGAAGAGAGAATGAGAATTCGGCATGTCCCCCTCCTACACTGGAGGGAAAAGCCCTTCATAGACCTAGCATTGTGAGCACAGGAGAGAGGTGACAGCTTATTTAAACCATTCCCTTCTTTCTGGACCACACACTGCTCTGACAACTGATTTGAACTTCCTGCATCAGGGTGATGAAGTTAACCAAAGTTATTAGACTGTCCAGATAAGGCAGCCAGGCACCCTTGCCTCAACAATGTTGCGCCCTAGTGGATACCTAATGATAGTGGCGCTCAGTGCACCTTATTGTCTTCTCTGTGTAGCACTTATAAACAAATAATTCTTGGAGTAACTGAAGGAGAAACATGCCCAGCTCTGGAGGAAGGGAACCTAAGCTTGAGTACATGGGTTTGGTACTTGTTGCCACTGGCCCTACTGCCCCTGTCATTCTTGGTTTTGACTTTCTTGACCTGTAGAGATGGATGGATGGGACAGGAAGGCTTTGGGCTTTTTGGAATAGGCAGTGTGGCTTGCATAGGTGAGAACCAGCTATGGGACTGTGTAGGACTGTCTAATCACCCAAACATTGCTGAACTTGCTTAAATAGACCCAGGTGTAGTCTCCTGGCAATCCAAGTAACTTGCTGAAAGCAGTATCAAACTGACCAAGGGGCCACTGATGAAAAAATAATTGTTTCCCTGGAAAAACAAGCAGTGGTCTTAAACACAGTCACCTTACAACAGTCCTGTTTGACCTGCGTGGAGATCTGCTGGAGAATGATAGTTTACAATAGACTTCAGAGCTCTGAATGAAGTCACACCCCAGTTAGCTGTTACAGTTCCAGACACATTGCAGCTCCTGTATGAGCTGGAAGCTAAAGAATATACCTGGTATGCTATAGCTGATATCGCAAATGCTTCCCCCGCCCCCCCCCCCCCCAATCCCACTGGTCAAAGAAGTAAGACCTCAGTTTGCCTTCATCTGGAATGGTGTGCAGTACATCTGGAACCAGCTGTCCCAAGAGTGGAAACACAGCCCTTACTATCATCTGCCATGGCATCATCCACCAAAATTTAAAGCAACAAAATTCCAAATAACTTTTCCTCTACCTTGATGATGTATTGATTGGAGGAACAACTCCAGAAGTACTAAATAAAAGGCTATAGGAAATCATTACTTTTCTCAGTGCTGGATTTGCCATTAAGCACTCCAAAGTAATAAGGCCCCTTCAAGAAATACAGATTTTAGGCATACAAAATGGATGGAGATGTATGCCAGCTGACAAAATTGCTTGGATAAGCACCATGGACCTCCACACAATAAACAAGAACCCAGGCCTTCTTGGGCATTACTGGATTTTGATGTACGCACATGCCTGGTTACAGCCAATTGACCCAACCTACATAGCAACTGACCTGAAATAAGCCTTATTTTGAGTGGGAAGAGGAATGCCAGCAAACTTTGGAGATGATCAGTACAAGATAGTTCATGCCATGGCATTAGGACCAATATGGTTAGGTAGCAATATAAAAAAACCTGTTATATACACATGCAAGAAAGAAAAGTATCAAATGGAATTTGTGGCAATGTGCATCTCAAGAGATGAGAGACACTTGCAACTCTGGAGTCAGAGCCATGAAGGAGCAGAAAATAACTACTCCCCCCTAAACCACGAAGTCCTCTCTGCATATGCAGAGGGTGTCTGAATGCCATGAAAGTGAGTGCAGAGCAGTCACTGTGGTTATGCCCTAGACTAACTGTCCTGAATTTTAGGTTCAAGGATTCAAAACTACTGAGGGAAGAGCAACCACAACTACATGGTGAAAATGGATACCGGCCCTTTGCCAATCTGCACATACTGGTTCAAGCTCCAGACCAGGATTAGCTGAATTTACTAAGTCAATGGTCAGCTGATCAATAGTATGAGGAAGACCAAACACCTTTGGCTGTTTGTTTTGGCTGTGCCCCAGCATGTGATGAATTAAGTGCCAAAACTAAACAACAGAGTTAGTTCACTGATGGATCCTATAAAAGCACAGTAGGAAACAGGAAGTGGAGACCCTTGGAGAACCCTACAGGAGAAGTTGCCATCCAGGATGGAGACTTGAAGAAGTTTGAAAGGCCTTGAAAATAGCCTTGGAATATACTCAGGAGCATCAACAGACCCATGCACGGATGCCCAGATGGTAAATAATGTGGTAAGGAAATTGCTTAAAGAATGAAATTGTGATAACTGGCAGCAGTGAGGAAAACCATTTTGAGCAGAAGTATGGACAGTAGTACAACAGCTGCCTGAAGAAAGACCTGCTTAGTATGTCACGCTAATAATGCATATATCCCAAATTCAAAGGCAACTCAAGAAGAGAAACAGCAATCAAGCTGACCAGTTGGCTTAACCTGTCAGTAGAGATTTGGGATGGAGCGTAAAGGAAAACTATTTTTAGGCAGATGAGTCTATGAAACTGCTGAGCATGCTGCGAAGGATCGACTTAGGCTTAGGCTTGTCTTGGGAAGATAGAATGCAAGCAATTTGGTAGTTTGATGCCTGTGGAATAGCACAACATACAGCGTGAATGATGAAACTATGTACAATGAGAGAAATTAATGTTTGGAGACACCTCATAAGTGGATTATATAGACCAACCCCTTCCTCCCCAGCACCACTGGCAGATGCTATGTTCTCACAGTGGCAGAGCATCACAAGGGTGGCTAGAAGCTTTCCCCACTCAGACAGCAAATGCAGGTAGCACCCTAGAGGGAATAAACAGACGTATATGTTGGCACCATGGAATGTCGCTTAGGCAGGAGTCAGACAACATAAGTCATTACAAAAATACAAGCATATAAGAATGGGTAGAGGGGGTGTATCACCAGGCAGCTGGAAAAGTAGGGCTGTGCAATGATTTACTTAAATCCATGCTAAAAACACTTGGGAAGGGGTCTATCAGGGAATAAATGACATCCTCACCTTCCTCACCTCCAGGAAGATGTGTGGCTAGTTAACCTAGAGCAAGGAACTTGCCATAGGAGCCCAAAAGAAAACCTGAGGTCAAATGGGTGATAAAGTACCAGCCAGTCCTGAGGATGCTTGGATTGGGGAGCCTGCAACAGTTGAAATCCCTAAGGAAGTAGTCTCTATTTTTTGAAGAGCAGTGTTTACTTACTGGCTGGTCTTTGGAAAAAGAACAATGAAATGTGTGCCTTTACACAAAGTAAATAGAAGAGCACAATCTTACTTTACCTCATAAACTACATTCTTGTTCATGTGTTTTGCAGGGACAAGGTCTGAATTTTGTAATAAATACATGTGGACATTGGTATGATGTTAACTCCTATAATGTGGTTCCCAGAATGAGGGGCAGCCTTTTATTCACTATATGTCCACATTGTTACAATGTCGATGCCTATTATCTGGGACTAAGGGATAATAATGCATGTATTTTATGATTACGATGATGGTAGAGTTTATAACAGATGTGTGTTCAAACCCTTCTTAAATAGGTGTTTCACAGAGCTGAGGGGTGAAATGTATTGGCCAGGGTTTCAGTCACCACAGGCTGCAGGGGTGCCCTGCGCTTCTGCAGGGGAGCTGTTCCAGCTGGCTATGAAATTATTGTAAACAAGTCATTGCACACCAAAACTTCAACAAATCAGAGGAGTACATGGCACCTATGCTTCAACATACCAAAGAAATATGCCTGCAACTGTGGGGTGTGGCCGTCACTTGTTTGTTGATGTAGATGCTGGTGAATGCTGGCTAACCAGACAGGATCACTGTATGGCTTTTCGTTTTGTTTGTCACTTTTGGAGTGGTTTCCTCTGGCACTTTTTCATATTCAGAGTGATGAACAGGATTGTTAGCAGATTCTGGATTTCAATCATCACAGCCAAGTTCCTAGCAGAATCAGGCCCCTCTAATTCCATTTTTATGTCTTTCTTCTAGAGTTCCTGGCTCTGAGGCTGGTAAATGGCACTGACTGTGCTGGGCGGCTAGAAGTTTTCTACAATGGGACATGGGGGAGCATTTGCTCCAATCGTATGTCTCAACGCACTGCAATAACTGTATGCAAACACCTGAACTGTGGAGATGGCGGGGAAATCGCAAGAGACTTCAAATATGGCAGCGGTTCTGGGCCCACATGGCTGGACCACGTTGAGTGCACTGAGCGACATAGCTCTCTCTGGCAATGTCAGTCAGACCCCTGGGATCCTCAGTCATGTGATAACCGAGCAGAAGAGACTCATATTTCTTGCACTGGTAATTAGAAATGCATGTGTACAGGCCTGCCCAGACATACACATAAACCTATGCATGCATATATAGACATTGTAATAATTACCTCGTGTTCATTTGTTATCTGGTATATATTATTTCTAGTTTCATGCAAATGGCACAAACATTTTTCTTGGTCTATATCCCTGATGTAAATGAGTGAATTAAAATTACATGAGTCTCACCGAGTGCAGTTACCCAGTGGAAATCCCAAGGAAGTCCCTGAGAAGATGGTGCCATTGCATATTTTTAAAGCAAAAATCTACGATAGACAATCAGTCTGTGAGATCTGACTTCTCAAGAAGTCTAGAGGCATGTATGTGTTTCTACATGTGTGGAGGCATATTGGTGCATATGTACATGTACACATGTGCATGCACATAGCCATGGACAAGTGTATGAATTAGTTCAGTTCTAAAGGCTCATTTCTACTGCCTGCTCTTATGACAGTATTTCATACCTGTGGGTTCCCATTACAGTATAAATGAATTCTAGATGACATTCAGATCTTCTGAAAGGGATTGCAGCTGCCTCACACGAGAAGAAAGAAAGCACAGTCACCAGGAAGATTATTTAATTCATAGCAATAGCCAAACAGTGATCCAGCAAGTACTAAATAGGCCATATATATATTACAGAAAAAAATTAACTTGATTAATTTTCAGGCATTTTATACTCCCTCACTCTTTTCAGAGAATAATCAAATTAGTTACTTCAGTATTTAAATTCTGCAGGAAGAAAAGAGGCAACATCTCCAGCCACAGCTGCTGAGTGTCCAAACTCTACAAGTTGTTCAGGTACCTCATTGTTTCTACTTATTGGTCCCTACGCACCTTCCTGCTGTTTCAGCAATTCAGAAGGTTTCTGTGTTTTGCAGACAGGGAGAAGTTACGAGTCATAGGAGGAGAGGATGGATGTTCAGGCAGAGTGGAGATTTGGCAACACGGTTCTTGGGGAACAGTCTGTGATGATTCCTGGGACATGGCAGATGCTAATGTTGTATGCAGGCAGCTGGGTTGTGGATCTGCTCTGTCTGCTCTGCATGAAGCTGCCTTTGGGGAAGGGACTGGTCCCATCTGGTTGGAGAAGGTGCACTGCAAAGGAACAGAGCTGTCTTTTTGGGACTGTCCTGTCAATCCCTTGTTCAGCAAAAACTGTGACCATAAGGAAGATGCTGCTGTGAATTGCTCCGGTTAGTGACTGGTCATTTGGTTCATTACACAGATCTGGGAAGGAGGTGGATAGAGGAACCTTATGTCAGCTGTACATCCCAGTGACTAGCCTCTTCATAATTTTGACTGCAGGAACCTCACAAATGATGTAGAGTTGTTCTCCCTATTTTTCACACTTGCCTCTTCCTTAATCTGGACTTGCCTTCCTTTTGCAGGTATGACAGAAACAACAGCATCACCCACTAGAGCAGGTAAAACATTCTTTCCACCTCCTTCCTTTCTCCCATCAAATGAGGATTTAATGTCCCTGATACTGCATAGCAGGTCAATCAGCAGTATATTCCAGCTCATCTAGAAAGCATCTCCCACAGCCTTTTGTAAAGGAGAGCTGAGTGGCACTATCGCCAGTTGCTGAATTCTAGCTGCTTGAGTAGGATCCACAGCTGGGCAGCAGGTGACCTGCCTCACTCAGAGCAGGAGGCTGCAGAGGAGCAGCCCTTTGGGTCATCTGATTCTCTACCTATTGCTTCTTCATTTCCACTCAGATCCTCCCCGCCGCCCTGCAACAGACAGTACGAGAATTTCAATGCCTGTCATCCTCTGCATAATCCTGGGGGCCCTTCTCTGCCTGGTCCTTGCCATTCTTGCTGGACAGATCCGAAGTGCCAGAGCAGAGCAGAGAGGTGGGTCACTCAGGACTGGTATGAAATGCCTCCTTGGCATGGCTGGCAAGTGTTTAGTTGGCTGGGGAGGCTGGGGGGAAGGGCTACTGAGATGAACGGCATCTGCTGCCACAGTGACATTTTCACTTGCCACCTGGCAGTGAAAGAGCCCAGCAGTGCTTATCCTCAGTCAGCACTTCTCAGTGACTTTCTGGGTACCAACCAGGCCATGCAGACCCCTTTCCATGAACCCAGCTTGCATATGAGCAGAGACTGAGTGATCATTGCCTCTTACTTTCAGGCTCCAGACTATCCTACGACCCCTTCTCTGAGGCTGTCTATGAAGAGATTGACTATAACCTGATGAGGGAAAAGCAGGGCATGACCGGCTTCTCAGGTCTGTGTGTCTTGCTCTTATCTGCTCTCATCAAGGGAAAATAACTCACGCTAATTCCTTCTGGTGGCTCAGATCCCAGTCTGATACTTCGCAGTTTCTAAATCTACCGGGAAATGGAAAATTCCTAGACTGGGGGGGGATCCTGCCCAGTGAACTCTGCCAATTATTCTCCTAGGTACATGCCATAGAACATAGGTCAGTATAGGTCAAACAAACAAACAACAAGCAAAAAGAAAAAGGGCTTTTGCTGTAATTATCTGTAGCAGGAACAAATGAAAGAATAATTTGGGGCCCCTGAGGGATTCTTGGCTATTCCACTGTAAACCCTTTACCTGCAGGAGTAATACTGACTGCCCACGAATCTGCTTGACTTGGGTGGTATTACTGTAGCCTACTGTCTTCCTCATGATGCAGTCTTAGCAGCTAAGGCGAGTTTAATCTAATATAATTTCTCTTTCTCATTTACGTAGATTCTTATTCAGAGAGTTCAAAAGCAAAGGCACAGTTTTATAGCAGGGACAGTGATGAAGAAAATGGTCCTGGAACAACTCAAGGTAATGGAAGATGGGAATCCTAGAGACCCAAAATCAGGGCAGCTTTTAATCGCCAAAGCATTACTGGTGATTAAAATTTTTTCTTGCTCCACTTCATGTCCACTAGTGATGTTTTGATGCAAAACAAAAATTTCTGTTTAACTCTTGTGGTGGAAGAATGTCATTCAATCTCATATACAAGTGCTAGTCTACTGTATGAGAAGTTGAAAATAAGTATTTGCTGGTAGTATTTCACTCTTCACAGGATCCAGTCACATGAATCCAACAATTTGACAACTGTTTCTCCCAGAAATTGCAACTGTAACAGCTTGTAAGCTCTTGCTTCATTTATGAGAAAAATGGGGAGAATTAAGGCAGAGGGAAAATAAGCTCCAAATAAGAACATTGGCATACTACTGGAGTTGTTTGGGTAATTTTAATACAAGTGATCTGAAGAAAATGTAGTATGCCAGATGTGGGGGGTTTTAAACTGAAAAAGCTGAGGGACAGCAAGTGTTTGGAGAATTGCATTTTCCTACAGCTGATCCTACCTCTTAGCTATTGCCTGGTCTCAGAGAGCTCAACTGCCAAAGGCACGAGGAGTGCTGGACCTCTGCTGCCCATATCCCTGACTCTGCTGTGCTTTATCTTTATTTTCTATTATATATTCTTATATTAAGGGGGTTTTATTATTTAAAATTAAACTAAAAGCTTTTCTTTTCCTTACTTGCTTTGAAATGCTCATCAAGAAGACAATTATTCCAAATAAGATCTCTTATTTAGACTGAATATTGAGTACTAGATAAAAAGTGAAATAGGAGTGCTTTGATTGACTTTTAATTTTATATATGCATTAGTTGTATGCCCATGTGTGTATGTATACTATTAAACAGTGAAAACTAATATCCTCTGAGGGATGGCTTCCAGTTAACTACAGACCATAGAGCTAGCTGCCCCTGAGGAATCAGATAGCTGTCTACTCAGAGAACTGCATTTGATGGATGGACTATTCAGTGACTAAGGAATTGGCTGGATGGCCACATCCAAAGAGTTGCAGTCAATAGCTCAATGTCCAAATGGAGGTCAGTCACAAGTGGTGTCCCTCAGAGGTCCATACTGGGACCAGTACCCTTCAATATCCTCATTAATGACATAGGTAGTGGGATTGAGTGCACTCTCAGCAAGTTTGCAGATGCCACCAGGCTGAGTGGTGCAGTTGATATGCTTGAGGGAAGGGATGCCATCCAGAGGAACCTTGAGACGTTTGAGAAATGGGTGACTATGAGCCTCAACCTCATGAAGTTTAACAGGACCAAGTGCAAGGTCCTGCACCTAGCTTAGAGCAATCCCCAGGATCAGTACAGACTGGGGGATGGTATATGAGTGGACAACATGTGCTTGCAGCCCAGAAAGCCAACCATATTCTGTGCTGCAACAAAAGCAGTGTGACCAGCAGGGCGAGGGAGGTGATTCTCCCCCTTTACTCTGCTCTCATGAGACCCCACCTGGAGTACTGCATTCAGCTGTAGGGTCCCCAGTACAAAAAAGACATAGAGCTGTTGGAACGGGTCCAGAGGAGGTCCATGAAGATGATTAGAGGGCTGGAGCACCTCTGCTATGGAGAAAAGCTGAGAGAGTTGGGGTTGTTCAGTTTGGAGAAGAGAAGCAGAACTGCAGATATTTTTCTCCAAAGGTTTGGCCTAAGTTTGTAGCCACATGTCCATAGGCAAATGGCCAAGGGTGGCTACTTAGCTAGACTATCTCAGAGAAATTTAACAGAAGGTGGTTAAAGTAATAAAAATGCAAGGAAGCAAGTGCCACACAGAGATATACAAGGAGTAATTTGTCACTGCAATTATGAAATGCAATAGGGTATCTTACTCTGAAATAAACCGTCACTAACTGCCGCCTCCTCCATGTTGATTTTTGCTTTCTACTTGTTACAGCAATGTACAACAATTATTTGAGCTATATCGTTGTTGTCTGGAATACTTTAGAATCCTCTGGAGGATTCTTGGTTTATTATCATTCATTACCATAATGATAATGTCAGTGTTACAGGTCCTTATTGCTGGATCATCAGCTACTGCTTTCTCTATGGAAGATTTCTCCCTGTTATAGTTAATACCTGTAATGTTCCAGAGGTCTCTCCACTGCCTGGAAATGCCCTGGAAGATGGTTATGATGATGTGACAGAAGTTCCTGGACCTAAAGATGCTTCTCTTTCTGGGCAGAATGAACAGGAAATCACTGGGATCCCTGAAGAAAGTGACAGAAACAAGGATTCACAGACAGGTGAGGCCAGAAGAGCAGTGCTGTTAGTTTTCATAATCTATAGTTAGTGCACTGATCTCAGGTAAAATCAAGGTGGAGGGTACCTCAAAGGATCACCTAGATTTTATCTAACCATTGTCAGGAAGGAACACTACCTACCTATATGAAGAGTGTAGGTTATTCTGTTATTCTGTTCTTACAACCACTCAGTCAGTAGCAGTGTTTCCACAACCTCTACAGGTAATCTATACCCATGCTGTGTTTTCCTTACAGCTATAAAATTCTTGCCTGTGGTCTAACCTGTCTTCACTGCTGCAAATTAAAACTGTTACTTCTTATTACAATGACCGTGGGGATGGAGCAGTGGTGTTCGTCTTTGTAACAGCCTTTTAAGTACTTGAAGAATGTTAACATAGCTCCTCTCAGTTCTGTTTTGTATTTTGTTTCTCTAGACTGCTGCAACCTAAATCAGTCAATTTTCTACTTAGATCTTGTTGACTAGACCTCTGCTCATTCTGTATGTCTCCACTCAGGCTGTGTCAGTAGGTCCATATCTTTCAAAAAGTGTTTCAAAACCAAAATTCTACAGTATTTCTGTTCAGCATGGTACTAAGACCTTACTAGTGTCAGGTAGAGCTGAAGGACCACTTCATATGTCTTATAGGATATCCTTCCGTTTACACATGCTAGCATGATGTTTCCCTTTTTTGCAACAGCATGCACTCCTGACAGTTGCAACTTCAAATCCTGCTCTATAAAATACCATTACACACCGATCTTTCTAATTATGCAGTTGATTGTTTCTGCCTTCATCTGTGGTCTTCTAAGTGTCCTTACTAGATTTCATTCTGCGTTCATCAAAACACAGGATCATTTGAATTATAGTATAGTATGGTATCATCTGGAAAATGTAATAAGAACATGTGTCTCTTATCTTAGGACTTAATAAAAATACTTAGTTCTATTTAGGGCTGTCAAAGAATCTTATCTGGTACAGTGAGCTATGCTAAGGATACCACTTTTGACTGAATTTGTACCCAGTCTACAGAGGTTTGAGTTAGACCATATTTCTCTAATTTACTTATAAAAGTATCATGTGAGTTGAGTGACAATTTGCTCTATTTCCTTAAAAAAGCACTATTAGATAATCAAAATACCCCAGATTTATCTGGCGTGATTTATTTTTGATAAATCCATGTTATGTTATCTACCTGGTTTTCTTCGTCTGTCTCCTTACAAGTAGTTTATTTGTTCTCCTATCTTTCTGAATTTGAACTTTCTGTAACTCCTAATCTTGTTTCTCCTCTCACACACACCACCTTAAAAATAAGCATATGTTGTTCATGTTTTCCCAGTCCTTCAGAGCCCGTTCTCTGTGAGATCTTAAAGACAGTGGATAGTGCCTGGAGGATGGATTCAGCTAGGTCATTATCATAGTATTAAATTTTGTCAAGCCCATCTAATTAAAAATGAATTAACAAAAAGTATTTAAGATAGACTTTTATTTCTCTACTTAATATAACTGTGGAACACCTTCTGATCAGCAGCTGAACTCCACCTTTTGGGGTAGTGATAAATATATTGGACAGACTGAAGACATGAAAAAATAATCAGTCTATCCAGGAACAGGTCCTGGAAACCCTTGGCTTTCCAGTTACTTCACATACCCACATGCACACTAACACCCACACGCATGCACAACGTGTCCCCCAGTAACTAGGCTTAGACATGCAGTCTACCAAGTAACTAGTCCCTGGACCCACTGACCTCCCCCAGCTGCTGGTGTCTGGGCATGCGAGCCCCCAAGCCCCCCCGGTTGGTGGTACTTTAGAGTTCTGTCCACTCCGGTCTCTCCAGTTGCTGGCACCACACACGCACAGACCCCTCTGACCCATGGCCCAGTTCTGGTTGCTGGCACTTACACGTCCATACACACACACACACACAGAGAATGGGGAGCCCCCTTAGTCAGGAAAGCTGTTAGAAATGGAGTGTAATAAGAAAAACAGGACAGATGCTGCTGATCAGATGCAGGGCATGGCCAAACATGCATACTGGCCAGCACAGCAGCCTCTTTACATGCCTCCAGCCCCTTTTATCCCCTTATCGTTCTATTTTCTCATGCTTGTTCCTCCCCAAACTACACAGATCCCTCCTTCTCTGTGCTTTTGTTTCCTCCTCTATAGTAGGTTTTCTATAATACCCAAGATGCTCTTCCCCCTTATAATAAGTCTCATACCTTTGTGGGCAACAACACCCCTCCGTCCGTAAGGTGGGTTACATCCTCTTAATGGCTTTCAAACACAGGCAATGGGCTGAGCACTCTCCTGTAAGAAGCCTGATCAGGGCACACTTGTGGGATGGACAAGGACAGATCTACTTAATTTGCAGTGTGTCAGAGAACACTTGAGGCAGTAAAATGGATTATTTAGGGATTATGAAGAATTGCCTTTATTAGAAGTGTTTAAAGTTGGATCAGTAACCTGTTTTCTGGGAACAGTAAGCTTGGTCCTGGCTTATGTGTACATGTAGCAGGAGGCAGGAAGAGACAAGCATTTCTCGGGGCTCTCACAGCCATGCATATCTATGGTCCTAATTTCTGGAGGAGACAACGGACAGCCCATGCTGCCAGCTGCACAACCATGTGAAGGTAATACACACAGGATGTGCATTTATCTCAGTGTTCTTCCCTTCGTGTTTTCAGACTGGAGTCCTAATGTGTCAGGAAACAGGACATCTGAGGCTGAGAGACATTCACTCCCTGCTCTTGAAGAAACAGGCTATGATGACATTGAAGAGCTGGGACACTGACAGAGACTGCTGAGCTGTACTGACCACTTTCGGAAATACACCTCTATTCATAAAATGATAATCGGGTACTAGTAGAACCAGAACAACCTGCATTTAGGATTAGTTTACCTAAGTTTGCTTTATTTGCAGAGAAGCAATTACATACTTAGAAGAAAAACAAGCATGACTGTTTAGAAAATCTTTCTAATTTCCCTTATAATTTCTTATTGCCAAGACTGCACGAACACTTTTGCTTTTTACTTCTAAATATTTTCATTGTAATTTTTTTTCTACTGAGTTAATTTTTCAACTTCTGATATTTTCTTATTATAAACTGTTTAAAGATCTCTTCTCAAATTTATGCTTCTCCTCACAGATACACAGGGCAGCTTTCTGGAGATTATTAGGAATAGAGACTAAACTGCAAGAAAATCGTCAAAGTTCTATTTCATCTTTTGGATATTCTTTCTTGTCACACAGAATGTGAGAACTAGAATTCATTTTCTAAATAGTGTTTTGTGAGATGAGAAACTGAGCAAGAGGTATTCTTGTCCACACTTTAGATGCAGATCTGTTATTTGAATTAGATACAAGTGAATCACGCATTTGATTGGAGGGAAAAGCCGCTCTTCTCTTTTCTCCTTCTATACCATCATGATTTATTGTCTCCCAAAGTCGTACCAGTTATACAGTAAGAGAATGTTTTATTTCTTTCCACAAATGGCAAGTGGTGGTCATACCTATAGCTGTCTGTTACGTCATTTCTTTTAATCATATGAAGGCAGACTGAAAAAGTTTGCATGCTGATGGAATAGAAGGTGAAGTATTGTTGTCTTGGCTCCTAATTAAATTTTTTTCAGGTCCAGGTCCTGAAACAAAAAGCCTCCCTTGCATTCTGTCATCTCTCTTGGCCTCCACCTTGGCCAGTATTATTTTAGCAGCACAAAAAGCCTGTGTTTCTGACGATGTGTGGATAAAGATCCTGACCCAAGGGAAAAAACATAATTTCTAAAGAGCTTGGACCCTCCTAGGGAACTTTAAAGATTTTGCCCTTGAAAAACAACAGAAATATGGACACACAGGAGGGGTCAGGTTACAGTTTATGTGTCACAATGCATGATATTCCACTCATCAACATCCCCCCTCTTCCCAATAATTTAAGTGCTAAAAATAACAGCACTTAAAAGGGGTCACTGTGAGGGAAGAGGGTTGAAATAGTATTCAGAGACCAGCACCACCCCACCCTAGAGTGCCACAAATGAAAAATTCATTCACCAGAGCAGAAGGAATGTGCTTTAATTCATATTGAACTTACTGTAACTACTGAACCACCACAGGCTGAGATGAGATACTTGAGTGGGAGACTGAAGGATGGAGATGTTGGGGTCAATCGGTTGGAAATGAGGCACCCCTCTCTGATACATTCTTATGCTCTTAGGCATATGGAATCACAAACACGACTGAGAAATGACAAGACAGTAAGACTAAAATTCCTCAACCACTAGTTGATGGGCCATCAAGAATCTACAGGAATAGCTTTGAAGAAAGTTGACTTGGACTTTGTAACTTACAAGAAGGGGGAAACGAGAGAACATGAGTATTATGGATATTGAGGGGGCTTGGGGACTATGTAAAACTTACTAAGGAATGTTTAGGGAAAGAGTCAAAGATAGGCAAAAGGGGGAATCAGGGAGGAACAAAGTGGGGGGAACAGAGAGGAAGAATAAAAGGGTCCATTTGTGTGTAAGTAGCTGCTGGTCAGAACACTTGTTTGAATGAGCCCTGGGCCTGATCACAGTCTATCCTATCTTACTAATATTTATTAAATATCTTTCATATTAATTTCACCCTCTACCCCACGTGACACTGTTCAAAGGTCTATGTGACAGTAGCTGGAGAGACCAGACTAACTAAATCAAATTCCAGCAATTCAAGTTAGATCATGGGTGATAACCATGGGTTATAACGACCCATCTCTTTGTGGTGCCAGCAACCAACTTTGTGGTGGGTGTCAGCATCAGAAACAGGAGGGACCATGGGTCATAGGGCACATGTACCTGGGATGTCAGCAACTGCAGGGACCTGTCCATTTATATTTTCCCCTAACCTGATGTGAGTGGGTGCATATATGTACTCCTTCAATGCTCTTGCCCTCTGAGACATGTAGGCACGCACACACAAAGCTTACTGAGACTCCCCCGGTCCCTGTGGTAGCCAAGGCATGTTTACACATGACCAGCCCTTTTGATCCCCTTATACCTCTATTTTCCCATGCTTGCTCCTCTCCAAATCGCCTTGATTCCTTCCTTTCCCTGTCTTTGGTTCCTCCCATAAACACCCCATAAATTTATTGTAAACCCAAAATTATCTTCCCCTGCATCTCAGACCCCTTTGCAATACCTCCCTCCCCTCAAAAAAACACCAGTCCCGCTCCTGCGGACTTGATGGGTTTTATCTCCAGACCATGGGGCTGATGTCTGTCCTGGGACAGCCCTGGAAGGAGCCCAGGACAGTGTGTCCACCTCTCTGAGAGGTGGAATTTGGGTTCTCGCATGCCATTGTGTCCCTGAGTGCCTCTGGACTCGTAGAGATGGGCCTGTGACATGCTCCTGTGATAGGCCTGGAAGCAGCCAGGGCAGGTTATTACTCGGGCTCCCCCACCCACCATTGTCTTTCCATGCTCCTCAGTGGATGTGCAGATTACAGTTTTTAACAGATAACCTAACAACTTCAAGCTGTACTACCTGGTGCATAGGACGAAAACCTGGTAAGACTGAGCTGGAGGTGGCTAAGGGAGCTTAAAGCACAGTCCACAGGCCAAGCCCAGAGCTTTTGCTGATAATCAAAGGATCCATGAGCATAAGAGTGCTTGTGAGACAAGTATGTAAGCGCATGCCTCTGACAGCGAGTACGGAGCTGGACTAGCTGGCAAGTAGAAGACCCATATACTGGGTAAGGGCTCAGGACTGGGACATGAACATGAGAGAGACTGAGGGCCCATGCTGACATTCAAGGGATCTGTAAATGTGCATATGCTTGTGAATCTAAAGGATGAAGGGGTGTGTTTTCACTAGTGAACTTCTCCCAGAGAGCAAAAGGACTGGGCTATGTATAAATTTTTTGAGTGCTGGTATGTGAGTGCTGTTACAGGCAGACCTCTGCCTGTTGCAGTCTGTGTAGCTCGCTTTGTTAGCATCCTGTGTGTGTGTGTGTGTGTGCACGCGCACGCGTGCAAATAGGAAAGCTTTATCAATGCTGATCTATGTTCATGCATATGGCTTTTCAAATCACTTTTTAAAGAATTTGCCTTCTTTAAAGAAGGCAAGACTTAGTTTAATAACAAAGGAGAAATCTTTGTGATCTTAAATTATACTTTGCAATGATTTTTAACAGGACAATTGCTTGGCTCTACCTGGCTTTATGGCAAGGTTTCTCAGCGCATTCATATAACAAGTAATAAATTAGAGGACAAATAGAGTGGGGTTTGCTTCCTTCTTTCCATCTGTGCTTAATTTCTTTACCTTATTATGAGTGTTGCCAGAGGTAATGTACAGACGGACAGCACTAAATAATAGTGTTTGACTCAGCTCTTTAAGATTACCCAAACCGTGCATTATTTAGTGCTGTCCATTCCAGAACTACCTGTGCAACAGCACGCACATTTCCTCTGCAAAGGATAGATATATAATGATCAATCAATGTAGTTTCATAGATTAAACATGCTAAATATAAAGACAAACAGTTCTATTACAATGAACATTTTTCTTATTTTTCTAAGACATAAAAGTTTGTAAGCAACCATAGTTCTATGCTGGAAACTGTTATAATCTCAACATTTAAAATTTATTTTCTAAAGTTAGACATATTCATGTTTTAACTTCTGAAGAGGAACAGGCCCATTGTCAGAGCTTTTGAGTGCTTGGAAACCTACAAAACCCAGTGTGAGATGCCTGTACAAAAGCTGAATTCAGACCAGCTTATTCAATATTGTTCATCAGTATAAGGGACCAAAGAGCTGAGTCTGTAGAGGTACCTCAGGTACTTCAAGGAGCAAATACTCAATGGTGGAAGAAGGTGGTAGGGAAGAATACTGCACTTCCAGATCAGGCAGCATGACAGATGAAATTCACTTCTCTAAGGCCAGACTGTGATTGTCTCTGAATGTGAGAAGTCACCTGAGGAAAGAGATGATGGAATTAGCACAGGCTGTGTGCTTCTGGAAGAGCTGACTTTGCACTGTTGCTCATGTACACAAGCCATGCTTGAAATAGTGAAATGAACTCACTGAACATATCAAAAAGGAGATGGGAAGTAGTAAGGTAATATTTTGCAACCATGTGCTACATGCTTCAATGGGATATTGGAATATACTTGACAAGATTTTTAAATATCATGAAAGGAGACTAAAAGACACTTACAGATTATTTGACTGGTGTAACATTGTCACCGAAATCCGGGAATAAACCTCGTAACACCAATGTAGTATTAAAAGGCAGGCATTCTTTATTGCAGCGCTGGATGCACAGGGGATAGCTCCACCCAACGTGCATGCCAGGTGATCACCAACACACAGGTTATGTAGGATCAAAACATACATATTCATCATTTTTCTCAGAAAAGGCAGTCCTATGATAATCATTTCTTAGAATCCATTTCCATAGTCTCCTCCCCGTCACGCATGCTCAGTGATTTGAGTCGGTGGTCCTCAAGGGTCTCTGGTGGTCGTCAGTGGTCTTGCACCCGTGTCCGCTGGATGACCCCCTTCATGCAGGCATGCGCAGTATCCTTGTTGCAGGTGCACCTGCACCTATCCATAGAGGTGCACCTGCACCTGTCCATAGCAACTTACTTTATAAGATTAATATTCCCGGGCCTATTGTCCGGTTGGGTAGGGACTGTACAAGAAACATAGCAGCATTGTATCTTGACACGGTCATCTTGCCACTTGCCATGGTTAGTTAGCTTCATTACCTATTACCTTGGTTACAAACTACTCACCTCAACCTGGTTCTATAGTTTCTATTTCACGGCCCCTATCCTACGGTTACCTTTCTCCCCTTTGGAAGTTTTGAAATAATAACTTTTCAATACTTCCACTCATACTTTCCTATTCTAGACATATTACAGATGTTCTTAAACTTGTAACCATAGCATCTACACCCCAGTGTGTCTGCTCATGCTCCTCTTTTGCAAGTTCTAACATAACTTGTGGAGTTACTATTACCTGATTTTCTGGTGTTACCTACCATCCTTCCGCATTTTGGGATGCTTTTAAGTGCTCTGCCAATTGTTCATCTAGTTTACTATATCTTACTCTTACGTTTGGAATTTTTACCTGTTTTACTGGTACTAGTGCAAGGATACCTTGTTCAGCAGCCTCCTTTGCAGCTTTATCCGCCAACCGATTACCTATATTTACAGCCGTCTGACCAAATTGATGAGCCTTGCAATCCATTACGGCCACTTCCTTTGGTTTCTGCACATCCTGTAGGAGTTGAAGAACTTCCTCCTTATGCCTTATCAGTGATCCTTGGGCTGATAACAGTCCTCTTTCTTTCCAGATAGCTCCATGAGCGTGGATCACATCAAATGCATATTCGGAATCCGTCCATATGTTTACCCTTTTCCCGTCTGCCATCCGTAAGGCCTGCTTTAGCGCCACCAATTCTGTTTTCTGCGCTGATGTATTTGCAGGTAGCGTCCCTGACTCCAATAGCTTGGTGGTGGTAACAACAGCATACCAAGCCATTCGCCTTCCTTCTTGCACAAAACTGCTTCCATCCGTAAACAGTTCCAGATCAGGATTCTTCAAGGGTTCGTCCTTCAGGTCCGGTCTGCTGGAATAAACTTGTTCAGTGGTTAACAGACAGTCATGTTCCAATTTCTCAGTAGGATTTTCTGTTGACAGGAACATTGCTGGATTTACAATTGCTGTGGTTTTTAATTCCACATCATCTTGTTCCAATAGGACAACCTGATATTTCAACATTCTGCTAGGGGATAACCAGTGACCCCCCTTTTGTTCTAAGACAGTTATTACCCTATGCGGTACATATACCACTACCTTTTGGCCCATAGTCAATTTTCAAGCTTCCTGAATCAGCAGCACCGTTGCTGCCACGGCACGCAAACATCCCGGCCATCCTTTACTCACGGTGTCAAGTTGTTTGGAGAAGTACCCCACTGGTTGCTTCCAAGATCCCAGCTGTTGCACCAGCACTCCAAGGGCCAGATGTTGCCTTTCATGCACAAACAGCTCAAAAGGTTTGGTTAGATCAGGTAAACCCAATGCAGGGGCCGTCATTAATGCCTTTTTGAGTTCTTGAAATGATTTGTGACGTTCAGGTGTCCAAGTCAAGTATTGGTCTTTAGATTCTTTCAGGGCTTCATATAGGGGTTTCACATACAGTCCATAATTTAGAATCCAGAGTCGGCACCATCCAATCATTCCCAAAAAGGTTCTCAGTTCCTTTGGGCTGTTAGGTTCGGGGATCTGACAAATGGCTTCTTTTCTTTCATTTCCCAATTGTCTCTGTCCTTGAGATATCTCAAATCCCAAATAAATCACTGCTTCTTTCCCTGTCTGGGCCTTGTTTCTGGAAACTCTGTATCCTCCCTGGCCCAGGAAATTCAATAAACTGACAGTAATTTCAAAACATGTTTCCTTACTTTCTGCTGCTATCAGGTTGTCATCCACATACTGTAATAATATACCTTCTCCTTGATTCTGTTTCTTCCACATTTCTAACTCTTTTGCCAACTGATTTCCAAATATTGTAGGGCTATTTTTAAATCCTTGTGGAAGTACAGTCCACGTTAGTTGTGTTTTTCATCCTGTAGCAGGACCTTCCCATTCAAAGGCAAATATGCCTTGACTTTCTGTATCCAGAGGTATGCAAAAGAAGGCATCCTTTAAATCCAGTACAGTAAACCATTTATGTTCCTCCTTCAAAGATGTCAGTAAAGTGTATGGATTGGCCACTACTGGGTGTATATCTTGAACTATTTGATTTACGGCCCTTAAATCCTGAACTATTCGATATTCCTTACCTCCTGATTTCCTTACTGGCAATACAGGGGTATTGTATTCTGATTCACATTCTACTAACAGCCCATATTCTAAAAATTTTGTAATTAATTCCTCTAATGTCTTCTGAGCCTCCCACTTAATAGGATACTGTTTTTGTCTTACCGGCTTGGCTCCAGGTTTTAAATTCACCTTTACCGGTTCTGCCAGTTTGGATCGTCCTGGAACTTGTCCATACCAGGGGGGTAACTGCATTGTCCACCGCTTCTGAAATCTGTTCCTCCTTGGAGGAATCCTGTAACATAAACACTGTCGCCTCTATGGCTTTGATTCTGGTATTAGCAATCTGATTTCTCCATCTTTAAAAATTATTTGTGCATCTAATTTGCTTAATAAATCTTGTCCTAATAAAGGCAACGGACATTCAGGTATGTACAAAAATTGATGTGTTACCTACTGTTTTCCCAGCTTAAATTTTAACAGTTTCAAGAAAGGCCAGTTCTCTTTTCACCCTGTCACACCAACAACCTCTGCTGATTTATAGCTGAGTTTTGCTTTACATGTTTATTATTCTAGTCAAGATTGCCAGAATTTTTCCATCCCTTTGCATTTGTCTGACTTCTTTTTCTTTTTCTCAGTTGTTATATACAGTCCAGGCTACTTCAAGCATTTTACCTAAGTCCCTGGACTCAGCCCCTTCCAGTTTCTGGAGGTTTTTTTTTTCTAGGGCCGATTGTCCCATAAATATATAGGCCAATTGTATAGCTTCTTCTGTGGTGTTTTTGTTTGTTTGCTTGTGGTTTTGTTTGTGGTTTGTTTTCCTTCTCTGGGTCCAAATTAGTATATTTTCTAGGAGTCACCTTCAATCTTTCCATAAAGGCTGAAGGGGACTCATTTAATTCTTGTCTCACTTCATAAAGTTTAGACCGATTACTTGCCTTTGGCATTGCATGTCTAATACCAAACAAATCCACCTGATACCTAAACATCCCTCTGGGTCCCAGTTGATTAGGGTCCCACTCAGGATTTGTGGATGGAAAATTCTGATCCACTGTCCCTTGTATAATCCCATTAGCATGAGCTCCTTCCACTTGTTTTCTGGCTGTATTTAACACCATTTTCTTTTCAGTGTCTTCCAACAAAGTATCCAATATTATTTTGAAATCCTCCCAATCAGGGTTCTGGGTTCTGATTATTGTTTCCACTACTTTGGCAACCCTTTCGGGATCATCCCAATAAGTGCCTGCAGTTTCTTTCCCTGGTCTTAAATCAGTTATTGAGAAGGGAACTTTTACCACTACCAGACCCTCATTACCAACTGCCTGTTGAAGAGGGGCCTGGAGGGGAGTTAATCCGACTCCTCCCCCTCTTCCCCTTGTCCTCCCAGCAATCGGGCTGAATCCTTCTGCCTCCCCTTCCACAGGAGGGGCGGAAGCATTATTAGCCCCCAGATTTTGATGCCCTTGATCATTTCCTAACCTTCTGCGAGGTGCAACCAATAATTCAACATCATCATCTTCAAATTCACATTTAAAACACCGTTTACCAATATCACAAGCTGAGCAACCTTTTTTCAAATTTTTACCAGGTTCCTGCCCCTTTAATGCCATTATCGTAGAACTAGATGAAACCAATTCACATTGCCTTTGCCATTCCAGATGATTTCGCAGTGTGAAAAACAAATCCACATATGCCATTTCATTCCATTTACCTTCCGTTTTACAAAATAGCATCAATTGCAAAATTGCGTTATACTGCAATGTCCCATTCTCCGGCCACTTTTCCCCACTCTCTAAAGTATACAGTGGCCACCAGTGATCACAATACTCAATCAGCTGTTTCTGAGTCAAAGGATCAACGTTTCCCAGATCTTTCCAATGTTCCAAAATACATCCCAGTGGTGTTTTTCATGGGATTGGTTTCTTACTCTGAAAAGTACCCATCTCCCAGGGACTTAGTGGTTGTGATTGTGCACTATCACAAGCACTTAGTCAGAGGGACCCCAACCCGTGTTAGAGCTCCCTCAGGGATTTCCCCTGCCACTGGAAATCCCAGGGATTTCTGCTGCTATCAGGAATCCCAATCTTGGAGGCTTCCCCTCCCCGGTGGGCCCTGCTCCACAGGCTTTCGCCTAGCAGAGACTTTTACCTGAGATGTCTCCCCAGCCCAACTCTGCGCAGCTTTCACCGCGCCTTACGAGCAGGCCTCCCGTGCTCCTAGTGTGGGCCTGTCCCAATGCGGGCCTGTCCCGGTGCGGGCCTGTCCCAATGCGGGCCTGTCCCAGAGAGCCACGGGGCTCCTTGAATAAGGCCTTCAACTTATGCTCTTGGTGCAGGCCTGTCCCGCCACGATGGTAAGAGCAAATATTCAAAAAAACCAAATATTCAAATCAAATAAGAATGCCTTTACCTCTCCCAGGGGTCTTGCTCAGAGCTCTTCGGTCCGGGGATCGGAGGTTCTCCCCGAGAATTCCCCAGTGCCGGCTGGAGGTCCTGCGATCCCACGGATCCGTCGAGGTTCAAAAGCAGTGTCCCATCTGGGTTGCCAAAAACTGTCACTGAAATCCGGGAATAAACCTCGTAACACCAATGTAGTGTTAAAAGGCAGGCATTCTTTATTGCAGTGCTGGATGCACAGGGGATAGCTCCACCCAATGTGCATGCCAGGTGATCACCAACACACAGGTTATGTAGGATCAAAACATACATATTCATCATTTTTCTCAGAAAAGGCAGTCCTATGATAATCATTTCTTAGAATCCATTTCCATAGTCTCCTCCCCGTCACGCATGCTCAGTGATTTGAGTCGGTGGTCCTCAAGGGTCTCTGGTGGTCGTCAGTGGTCTTGCACCCGTGTCCGCTGGATGACCCCCTTCATGCAGGCATGCGCAGTATCCTTGTTGCAGGTGCACCTGCACCTGTCCATAGCAACTTACTTTATAAGATTAATATTCCCGGGCCTATTGTCCGGTTGGGTAGGGACTGTACAAGAAACATAGCAGCATTGTATCTTGACACGGTCATCTTGCCACTTGCCATGGTTAGTTAGCTTCATTACCTATTACCTTGGTTACAAACTACTCACCTCAACCTGGTTCTATAGTTTCTATTTCACGGCCCCTATCCTACGGTTACAACATAATAAAAAAAAAAAAAAAAAAAACCCAGAATAACACAAAAAAGGAAAAATAGTGAATGTTTCTGTGCTTTAGATTGCAGCATAAGAATTCTTGAAAATGTCAGGGTACTTAGAATGAACGGTTCATAACTATGAATTTTCTAGCTAGCAAGAACTTCAATTTGTTACCCCAACTGATTCGTTTTTCTGGGGAAATTTTTTGCTTTTTTTAGAGTTTTAAATACCCTCCGCAGGCTCCTGCAGGGAAGCCATGCTGCCGGGAAGACATACCGCGCTGCTCCGCTGAGTCAGCTCCCGGGTTCCCGCCTCGGGAGCTTCCTCTCCTCCTGCCTCGCCATGGAGAAGGGTACCGGGTCCCTGCAAAGCGCCGGCTCCCGCCCCCACCCCTCCTCTGCCTCCCAAGCCGAGCTTCAAAGGAGACACGGCAAAGGGCACCTCACGGCTGGGACCGTGCAGCAGTACAGAGAGAAGCAGGCAGCGCTGACGTACGACGATTGCAGCCCCGGGAGCGGAAGGGCGCCCGGCCCCCGCCTCCCCGGAGGAGGTGCTGCTGCCGCTGCGGTCCGCTGGATATCTGCGGCGGCGGCGGGATGAGACGGGACGGGGTCAGAATGGGACGGACTCTGGTGGAGCTCTTTTACGATGTGGTGTCCCCCTACTCCTGGCTGGGGTTTGAGGTGAGGAGGAGGAGGGGACACGGGGGGGGCCGCTCCCGGGGCGCCCCGCCGTTCCCCCGCGGCCCGGGCCGCTGCTGCCGCCCCCTGCGGCTGCTGGCGTGGGCCGGCCGGGCCCGGACGGTCGCTCCTGCCGCTGCCTCCCCTTCGGGAGCGGCTGAAGGGCATCTCGTCCGGCCGACTCGCGGTGCATTCCCACCGTGCTGCAGGCAGCGCCCTCACCACCTCAGTTCTGGTCTTATTTTTACGTCGCTTGCGAGGAGTATTTCGATTTCTTCCTCACGTGCTGAAAACCAGGGACATTAAGGAAGCGTGTCTCAGCCAAATGGCAGAATGGCCTGTGCTTATCTGGGAGGGAACATACTGCTTTAGGCATATTTTTGATGTTTAGCACGTGCAACTGTCTACTCATGAGCTTGATTTTTTCCTTATTTACCCCTGCTTAGACTTGTATAGTCGTAATATGAACACGGTCTTTTCAGTTTTCCTGAGATCAGAGTTCTCTGGCAGCACCCAGAAAAAGATTTTAGTACTATCACTAATACAATAGAAAAGGATTCATCTGCAGTGTCTATTTCACACCTTAGCTTGCTTCCTGGCTGCACGCGGCTCGACAGACATCTCCTCTGACTGTTAAGCTGCCACTGCTTTTTTATGTTGCAGGTACTCTGCCGATACCAGCACATCTGGAATATTGAGCTGCGCTTTCGTCCAGCTTTCCTTGGTGGCATAATGCAAGCAACTGGTAGGCATATACAGGGAGATTAGCTCTGTAGGGAAATGCCTTCTTCACTAGTAGGACACTAGTGGACAAGCTCTTACTGACTGCAGATCCCAAAGAGTCAGCTTTAAACTAAGTTTTGGCACCAACAACAAATTAACTGTAGGATTGTGGAGCTCAGTAGTGACTGAGAAATCAGCCACAAGGAATTTCATACTATCGCAGCTACACAGCCCCTGATGCTTATACTGGTTGTGGCACGTACGGTATCTGCCAAAGTTTGTCAGTTCTAAAATAGGATAATAATAATTTGATACGGAATGTTTTCCTAAAAGTTTTTTGTTGAGTTCAAACCTGAATTCATTTATGAAACATCTGCAGTTTGTAATATGCATGAAGGATCAAAGTATGCCATAAAATAGTACTTGTGGCCTTATTAGAACAAATTAATCACTAAGACTTAGAAATCATGAACTTAACAACTCTGCATTTGTTTATCCATGCATTAGTGGTTGTTTAGCTTAGAAGTCATTTCTCTGAATCAATAGAAATCCCTGCTAGGACATTTGTACCTTGGTTTAAAACTCGTTCTGCTAACTTAAAAGGGTCGATCTGTGCAAAACCAAAATAAATCATGTTTAAGTCCTAGCATTATCTTTGGAAAAGCTGTGTATGTTTCAGTAAGCTAAAAGGAAGTTATACTCTTCCTTAGGCACATGTATGGATGAGGTCTAATTTGTCCAGTTTTGTTTAGTTTTATTATAATACACTTGAAAATCTCAACTTTTTCTGAAAGGCAACAAGCCCCCAGCAATGTTGCCAAAGCGTGCAGAATACCTGCTGAAGGATATAAAAAGGATGGCAAAGTACTACCAAGTGCCCGTACAAATTTCAGAAGATGATTTCCAACGTGTCCTTGGAAAAAGTAAGTGACTTAGCTTAGCTGGTATCTTTCAACTCCAGCACTTCTGGTTCAAGTCCTCCTAACAGTAAAGGTGAAGATGAATTCGCTGTCCACAGCCTTTTCCTCTATCTGTGAGCAAGATGAAATCTGTGCATTTTTAACCATAAAAGGAACTTCTGGAGAAATACGCTTGCGAATGATAATAGCATGGAAGATACTGTGAATCTACATAAGCTTTACTGTTTGGGCACTGCTAGAGAGGATCACACTGTTCTTGGGTAGCACTTGTGCAGACCATACCTGTGCTTGATCCTGTGCCTTGCTTCAGTATGTTTCTCTGTCTTCCCCGCTAATCCCAGGCAGCCTTGGGGCCATGCGTTTCATTACAGCCATTGATATGACAGAACCACGATACTTGGAACCCTTATCTAGGGAGTTCTGGATACGTTTTTGGTCACAGGTGAGTATTTTATGAAGCCAACTTCTTGATCCTTTCTCTGTCACTCTTCCTGTCCCACTTCATTCAAATGTGGAATGTGAGCAAAAGAAAGGAAGTGTCATAGCAGGAAACTTAAGGTCATAACGGTTCAGGAGACATTACAATAAAAGAACTAGCTTATAATTGGCTTAATTTGCCTTCTTTTAGATATGTATGGTGAGTCCTATGGGCTGAGTGGATCAGTAGTTCATACAGAAAGCACTTAATACATTCCTGGATTAGGTGACTTAAAACTTTTTCTGAGGAAATTTCTCCAGCAACTAGTATTGTTCTTATTTCTATTTTCTTAGAAAACTTGCTTTCAAGTCTAGAGATGAGGTTTTGTTCTTAAGTACTGAATTACTTATTTTATTCTTTTACCAGCATGAAGATATCAGTCAACCTGAGAATATGTTGGCTGTAAGTGTCTCCTTTTCGTTGGTGCTTCTGCATTTCTGAAAGATTCTTGTTGGTGGTTTGGATTAGTAATAGACATCTTAGCCAAATGATCACTTGGAGTTTTTGAAAAATTTCAGCTAGAAAAAAGTGGATTTAATTTCCCTAGCAGCTGTGTTTGGAATGGTTTGGGTTGGTTTTTGGGTTTTGGGTTTTTTTTGGTCATGCTTTGAATGACACTCAGAACCAGAATCTCCTTTTTTGTTAATTCATGTGGCGAGATACCAAGCATGGACAATGAATTATCTGTTAATACTGTTTTATTAACAGTAGTGAACAGTGTCTCCAGAATGCATTGAGATTTTGCTGCTATATGAAGTCTTCAGGTGAAATGCAGCGCTTTGCAGAAGTTGACTTTCCTTGGGGTGATGGAGCCAGGCTTTACTATTAAGTTCAGTGCTGTATTGCCCTTTTACATGCTTAGAAATTGTAGTTGTTTCATGTAATTTTTTTTTGCTGTTTAGATTTTTTTTTATTACAGTAAAAGCTGTAATGGCATGTAAGTGAGTATACCATGACACCCTCTTTAAGGACTCTCATTTCTACATTATTTTATTTTTTAAGTTCTTGGAATATGAAGAGAGGAATTGCCCATGGCTAGTCTCTCCTATTCAACATCCCTACTTGAAACCTGAAACTTGCAGTCTTGCTGTTTCCCCAGAGTCTAGTCCTTGCACTTCAACTTCATCTTAGTGTACCTTTTTTACCAGAATTTCAGCAAAAGTTTGCATTTTGCCTTTTCAAGAGGCAAGATTTGAAGGATATAATTAAACTGTGGCATGTTAACCCTGGAAGGCAGCGAAGCGCCACCACCTGCTCACTTCCCCCCACCTCCCAGTGGGACAGGGGAAGAGGGAAGGAAGAATAAAGGCAAGAAAACTTGTGGGTTGAGATAAAATTGCTTAATAAGCAAAGGAGAAGTGGAAGAAGAGAGAAGGAAAACAAAACAAGTGATGCAAAGGCAATCCCTCACCACCTCCCATGGGTAGTGGCTGGTGCCCAGCCAGTTCCCAAGCAAAAGGTGGCTAACCTCCCTAAACGCCATCCTCACTTCTTATTGCTCAGTATGATGTTATATGGCATGGAATATCTCTTTGGTTAGTTCAGGTCATCTGCCTTGTAAAACATTAGCATGTTATCAGCGTTGTTTTGGTCACAAATCCAAAACACAGAAACATATGAGCTGCTATGAAAAAAATTAAGTCCATCCCAGCCAGACCCAGTACATAAATATATACAGAAAATCCTTGCACAGTCTCTGAATCCATCATTATGTAAATAGAGATAAAGCAAGGATATGCAGAACTTCAGAGAAGCAAACTTCGTAATCAAAAAGATCTCTGTGTCATTTAGTCACTGTTTGGCAGTCTGTGAATATCCACCTATGTTCAGCAAGGCAGAGAGGTAGGCATCTCCTTATTTGCTTGTGTCTGTCTTCATTCACCCCTACAGCAAGTACTAGACCTTCCTCTCTTGTGGAAATACACCATCCAAAGATGGCTGAGGGGTCCCAACCCTTTCATCTGAATCTATAGGTGAATTTATTTTACACATCAATTAGAAAAATTGAATGTTGTTTACTTGATACAGTTCCTTAGAGTATTTTTACTTCCTTTTATAGTCTGCAGTAACTTCACATAAATTACTGTAGAAGCAATATACAGTCTTTGAATCCTTCCCAGTCCAGTTAAATATCCTTTCTGCCCAAGAATGGTGAGAACCAGATACTATGTCTCCATGTAAATACTGCAGTCTAAACACCATGGCTACCAAGCATACACAGCATTTTGTTGTATTTCAGTGCTACACTTGTGTATCTCCCATTCAAGCAGAGTTAAAAAGAGCTCATCTCCCTGATGTGGAAGTAGGAGACGGCACAAGAAAATAGGGATGTGAAATGAAAAAGTGATTGAGAGAAAGAAAGTATCATTAATACCTGCATGTGCAGGATTACTGGTCTGTGTGCAATACTTTAAGCATTTTCTAATATTTTTTTTTTTAAAGAAAAAAAAAAAGCACATGTCATTCAGGTAGATGGCAGGAAGTTAACATTTTTTTGTTAAAATAGGTACTTGTAACATCAATGTTACCCAATAAGCATTGGACCTTTACCTTTGGCCACTTTCTGTCATTCCTGTGTGGCAGAGGTACAGAGGAGGCTGAGAAGGTACAGTAATACACTAGCAACTGTCTAACCTCTGTGAGTTACAGTCTCTTTCATGCAGTATCAGTTACAGTTCCTTTATGGCCACATGTGTCATACAAATTGTTTTTGTCTTGGCAGGCATGTACAGTAAGATTTTAAGAACAGCATTTTTTTTCCAGTAAGTTATCTGATAAGTCATTGGATCAGAGGCTAAAATTTTTTCTCCCCCCCACCCCCATTTAGGAACTGGAAAAAAAAAGGTGCAGATTTGGGGCTCAAAAGTTTTAAAATTTCTCTTCTACTTTGTATCTGAGAGTTGATAAATGATGAATGGGTTGGGAATACAGCAAGACAGTTGTGCAAGAAGTGTTTCAAGGGTATTTTGGAATTTTTTTTTGGTAATAGATCTTGGGTGGTAACACTGAAGATTAAATTATAGACCATAGTAGGAATTAGAATATTTAGTATTAGAGTACTCTTAATCATATCCTCTCTTCCCAGGTTGCAGGACAGGCTGGGCTATCATCAGAGGTCGCCCAGAAGCTACTTGAAATGATTTCATCCCCTGCAGTGAAGAACCGACTGAAAGAGACAACAGAGGAAGCAATAAAATATGGGGTGAGATGCTTCCAATGCCATTTGGCATCACAGCTATGTATTCCTTCAATATTAAGAATACTGGGATGCAAGGAACAATGAATGTGATGATTAGAAAGCACTATCTAGACCATCTCTCTTAGGTGGTCTTTGCTTTTTAAACATGTGAAAGCTAACTCACTGTTGTTGGTAGTTTATCGCATTGTCATCTGGGAAATAAGGTTGACCCATTCAGCTCATTCCAGCTGGACGGCAAGGATGGGGAGCTACAGGACCAGTACTAAGAGATACCATTTAATGGTACTTGACGTAAAACTCTGGATTTATCAGGTTGCTTTTTTTGCTCCTTCGAAAGGGGCACACAGGCTCTGGAGAGTCCCCTACTTTTTGATGGCTCCATTAGACTCATCTTTAAGAATAAAGAAGGTGAAAACAAAGGGAGGAAAAAAAGTCAAAGTTTTTGCTTTTTATTCCTGAAGATTGAACGTGTGTCTGCAAAAATTTCTCTCATTATAACATTCTCTGTTTCATCTCCATGGTGTCAATAGGCATTTGGGATGCCTGCTGTTGTGGCACATTTTAATGGGGAACCTCATCTCTTTTTTGGCTCTGATCGTTTAGAGCTGCTAGGCAGCATTATAGGTGAGTGTACCTAATAACATGACTTTTGATTTCATGCTTTTACCCTCTTTTAATTAAATACGTAATACAGCTAAATAAAACACTCTTAACACCTTTCAAATATTAAACAATGTTGAGTATACATTCCAGTCAGCAGTTTCATCCCATGAGAAGTGTCTCAGTACACTCACATTGACCAGAGATGCAGTCCTTGTCCAAACAAGCAGTAACTTGAGTTCTCCATCCTCTCTTGGTATGTTTCAAGGCTTTGTGATCCACTGCCATTCTCAAATTACTACTGAAACTCCGTAGGTTTCAAGATGTTCATATTTAACCTTTTGGTACTGGGCATTAGATCTTGACTAAGATTAAGATTATGGCTGATACTGTGTTTTTGGGGGTTTTTTTGGTAGTTTTAACATTTTCATTTTATATCTGTCCCTTCCTAATAAAAAGCACATTATTGCAGCTCCCCAATCCATAACTTGTAATTATGTAACCACACAACTTTTGAACAGAAATTCATTTATTGACCATCCTTCTTTTCAGTTTACTATTAATAGAATATAAAGTTTAAATTTTTAAAGAGAATTGGAATAGGTTGTGATAACTAGTAAAACTCAGTCACCTGCTGTTACATCAGTTAGACTATTGATCTCAAGCCTTGGCAGCACTTGTTTAATAGGAGAGCCATCACAAGAAAGAGTTATGCAGATAATTAACTCTGCTGCATTTGTTGAAAAATTTCAGCAGAAAATCTTAATTAATGTAAATTAAATTAGTTATAAGCTTAAACAGGAGGGAATATTTCAGAGGCTTATTTTCTTTACTGCATGGGTTTCTGATTCTTCTTGATGAAAATGAGAATGAGGAAGATTCACTTCCCAGCGCCCACTATGATAGTCACTAATCCTAATTGGAATGTTGTGGTCTGGTTTCTAGTTTCAGCTCGAAGGACTTAAAAAGATTTTTGTTCCTCTGACTCCCCAGCCTTCCACCCTTTTTCTCTTCCCTACCCTCAGCCCCTCAAAAAGGAGTCCTAAAAATAATTGACTTCACCCTCATGCGGAGTGCTGCAGATGCAGAATCTCTCATCTCTGATAGAGGAAAGTAATTCGTCTGTACAGCTTCAGTTGTGACTAGACAGTGAAGGATTTATGGACCTGGCTGAAGCCTGCCAAACAAGATGATAGAAATCTGTATTCCGTCATCATTAGTTATCTCCTCTGCAAAAGAGGAGTAGGAACAGTCATCCTACTGCAGAAATGTGAGTGGACAATCACTTCTATGTATTACATTTTAATTTTCTCTTTTGTGCTGGTTTGTCTTGCAGGTGAAAAATGGCTGGGACCAGTTCCATCAGTTCCAAACCCCAAGATGTGAAAAGTCCTGGGGAAATATATAAGAGTAAAAATGTATGATACCTGGTCAATTTTCAGTGATTATCTGAATGTATCCAGTTTTATGGAGAGATGGCTTTCTCATCCTTAACAGCTAACTTTACAGCTCAGTCTCTAATTACAAAGTTCAAGGTTTGCCAGTATTACCAGTCTGGTGAGGTCTTTACCAATACAAATATGCTTCTCTTTTTTTCCCCAACAGATTAATGATTAACATTAAAGATTAAATGTTAAATATTTAACTTCTTACAGATTAAACATTCTTTTTTCCTGATTAGTTCTCTTACTCTAAAAGCATGAGGGTTAAATTGTTGTTATGGGACTGTGAGTTCTGGATTTCTCATATCTTCCTGCTTGTCCTTCAGAAACACACACAAATACAGCCTAAGAGAAGCTTTTTATTTTAAGTCCAAGATACTACATAGACACTAGAAGCACAGGACAAGGTATTCACACTTCCTTTTACTCTGCACCATGGCAATTGGAGGGGACATGAGAGACAAGAGTGGAAGAGAGAGGGACAATTCAAGCCCAAAGAAAAATCTGGGGAACCAATCAGGTATTTCAAAAGGAACTGTCCCTCTCCTGGACAGTATTTTATACGTCTTGCTCTGCAGTGACTGACATTTGAGGAGACCACCACACACATGCTGCATTCTCAGGCACTAACCTTGCAGGGGGTTTTAATTAATGCCAGTTTTACAGTAATGTCTTTGGAGGACAGTGGTTAATACCATGTAAGTTGAGTTGGTAACTGAACCAGACTGTTTAGCTTCCTTAAGGATGGCCTAATTGCTGCCTACCCAAAGGTGATTTGGTTATGGCTATGAGGGGCTTCCCATCATATAGTCTGCAGAGGGAAAGATAGGCAAACATTAAAATTAAAACCAAAACACTTCATTTTTCACTCTCATCTCTGATTACAGTAGTTAGAAATTACACACTGAAATAGTTTGATATTGGCTGAATTGGAATAACACACTTGAATTAATTTGATTTGTATGAAGTTTGACTTTTCAATGATTCTTGGCTGTGTCTGATGCATCACTGAAGGAAGCAGAAGAACTAGCAGCAGCTGGAGTTCCACTTTTTGTCTCTGAACTTTAAGGTAAAGCATATTCATGCCTGTTCACTTGAACAGCAAATCCTGGAACAAAGCATCAGAAAAAAATCTCTATCCTTCATGTTCTTACAGCTCTAAGTGTTGTGGGAGTATCATTCGTTCCCCTATCCACAATTTTTCCTTCTTATACCTCTTTCAGTTCTTCAGGAAATATCCTATAATTTGAGAACTCCTTCCTCCTTTCCACCAGCACACCCATTAGTCTTTGAGCAAATCCAGCCTGGAATGTAAGGAAATCTTTGTGAGATGTAAGAGGCTACATTCATTTAGGAGTTAGAATGACAGGGAAGTTAACCATGTATGTAATGCCATAGGTTTCTTTTTGTCCCTTGTTAAAGAGACATGTTAAAGAATTTTTTTGCCATTTTCCGCTTGAAATTTGCTAGTCTCCAGTTTGTGCTATCAAACTGATTTAGGTTGTGATAAAAATGGAATGACTGAAACATCATTTTAAGCCAGATCACCCCAGTGACCTGGAGCCACTGCCATAGGTGGTGCTGTCTCAAAAATGGGTAAAATGCAGTTTACTCTGGTGGGAAGGTGGGGAGAATGCAAGAAACATCTTGAAATCTTATGGTGAAAGCCAGCCTCTCATGATACTTTGTCCTTTGAACCAGCCTGACAAAAAAAAGCCAGCCTTTGTGACAGAGCATTGTTGGTTTGACAGATGGACCAAATGAGATGGATCTTATAGGCTGCTATGTATTTCCCACAGTTATCTAAAAGGCCCTTAGACTTACTTGAAATCAGTGGAAATGAAACGCTCAAAGCCTTAGGTACTAAAACAGTACTTAAACACTACTGAGATCAACAAAATCAAAACTCAGGGATTTTCTTACGTTGCTTATTGCCTGTGATTGATAACCACTAGTAAGTGGCTACAGCCTTTGCATTTATATCAGTGAGTATGCATATTGTTGCAATTCTGACTGTAAACCTACTTGAGCAAAAGCTGCCTGGGAGCAGAATTTTGAGGAAGTTCTGCCTCGTTTTTTAGACAACCTTACTCCTGCATTAGAGAGACCTGATCGTGAGCACAGGCTCTTGGCAGATGCTGGTGACTTTCCCAGCAAACACTGGCTGGCAGCTGTGCTGTCATTCTCAGTACTTATCTTCGGTGCAGCATGCATTTAAGTGGTCTCAGCGCTTTACCTGGCTTCCCTTTCTGATCTGCTGTCTGTAACGGTCAGTCCGCTGCCACAGCAATGGCCACCACTGCACGGAGCTGAACTGTTTACCTGACTGCTCTGAATGCCACCAGGTGGCAGGGCAGCTGAAAGCTGAGCATTACTTGGAAAAGCATTGAGGATCTAAACTGTTGTGTCTTTTTACCAGGCAAAGGGGTAGATGCTAAGCAGTAATAAGAACTGCCAGCTCTTTAGGAACAACTGGAAGAATTTTCTTCCATAAAGATAATACCTCTTCTACTTGGCTATATACCAAACTAATTCCTGAGAGCCTCACATCCACATCGCTTTCCGGGTAGCATGCTGTTTAGCTGTCAAGCCAGAGAAGATAATGGGCAAGGAAAGGGACTTCAAGCCGAAAGAGGGACGCTCAGTGACGCAAGCAAAATTGGTCTGTGAACTCTAGGGAACAAACTTGGAGTTGTGTTCCCCTTTGCTCTATTAAGACCTCACCAGGAGATCCAGTCCCACTTCCCATGTCTGGAAAAGCTGTGAAACTGGCATGGAGAAGTAGGTCCCACCAATGCTAGGCTGAAAGCAAACAAGCAAGCACAGAGATAGGCACAAAGTCACAAAATGAGCAAAAGATAGTGGTTCAGTAAAATAATGAAACCAGAGGATAAGTGCAGAGAAAGCTGGGTGACATCTGAGCAAAGGAAACCGAACAATGAAAGAAAAAGAAGAGAATAAAACTAAGCATAGATTAGGGCAGAGAGAGGTGTCTCAATGGGAAATGCTGCTCCCTGAGAGGGAGCAGGCAACCAAGAAAGGCAGAGCTTAGGTAGATCAGCAGTCCAGAGTCAGCTAGCCATTGAAGATCGTTGGGGGAAGAAGGTATAGGATTAACTGTATTTACTGTGGAGCCGTACAGTACTTGCTGCAGTCTTTCTATGAGAACAGGGATGGCGCAGGGGTCTGCCTCCACCCTGAACCACAGGCCTACGGTGCTTCTCCATGTCCGTTACTTGTGCTCCTCACCCAGTGTGCACCGAGAGAGTCCTCCAGCGGTGACCTCACACGCAGCACAGAATGGAGGCCTGCAGAACAAGGCAGTTCTTTAACCTTCCCCTGCAAACACCTTCTTGTCCTTTCAACCCTCAGCAAGCAAGCCTCCTATTAAGTCTCTCTTTCCTCCCATCCTTATCTTTATGCAAGTGAGAAGGAAACATTTTATTAAAGCACTTACTGGATTATGGTGCTGAGCATCTGCTTTGCTGCCTTTTCCTTTTCCAGTGGAGCCAGCAACACTGCTGGAAGGAAGCAACCTGCTTCCTAGAAGGGAACCAAGCATAGAACAATAAAGAAATAATCAAGAGGCTATCCCAGGAAGTGCACACATAGTGGTTTTACCACAACTTTTCACAGATCTGTGGCTTATCCACAGGTAGCAGTGAAAGGAAACGTGTCTACGCCCAACTTGACCTATTTCTCATACCAGCTTGAAACACGAGGAAAGTAACTACTTGGCTCTCGTGTCATTAAAAAAAAGTCATTGACCACTGGTTCCAGATTGTGTTTCAATGCCACATCTGTTCTGGCTATAGCTTCTTGCCTAAAGAAGCTGTATCTATAGCTATCTAACGAGTAATAAAGGCATTCTCCAACTTTCCCAAATGCTTCCATCAGTCCCTTTTTCAATTTCTGTATCAGTTTACTGTTATACACAAAACCTAGTTTAAAATAATACAGCAGATTCCAGCAGGTGGCAGTGTCATGCAGTCAAGCAAAGAAATACCATTACTAAATACATCTGTGCAATCTGAATGCCTTAGCCTTAAGAATATACTTTGGGAAGAAGAGTCTAAACTTACGCTCTCACAGTGTTTCTCTTCCTTCTCTTCCCTCTGCCCCCTAAGATTCCCATACCTGACCTCAGGGTTTAAGGAATTTTCCTATCATCACATATCAACACCATAGCAAAAACAGGGATGAAATACTTTGCGAAATTCACAAACTTAAAACATTCTTTTGTTTTCTGTAATCATCTGCTTATATTCACCATACACATTTCACAAGAAATGAGTATGATGTCTTCAATGTAACAGCCCTCTTTCTTACACCATTCTAATTTATTCTTAGGTGACCCTCTAACCAATGCACTAAGGATGGTTTAAAATTATTAAATATCATCATTTCATAAATAGTATAGTTTCTGGGAGTTTATGCATAGCTGTATTGCAACAGTAAATCTGTATTATAACTCTTTGAATCAGAGGAAAATGGACAGAGTTTTAATTAAAGAGTTGGTGTCAGTGTGGAATGTGCTAAGGGGGAAGAAGGAGCAGACGAATTACTTTGATGGCATAACTACCCATCATTCAATCAGGAAAGTTAAGAAAGCTGTAAAACTCAGCTAATGAGGGGTTCCTGTAATAAGATGGTAAGTCAAGATCCTCACAGGAACATTTTTTTCTTTTTGAACTATACATGATCATACCAGTATTTTCTAGGGAACAGATGAGATGCAATAGTGTTCCAGCAGTTTTTCAAAGGTAGACTATCCCCTTTCCCAGTTTCATGATGTAATTTCAAACTCTGAGGTTTAAAAACAAAACTGGCAAATCACTGCCATTTGTTGCTAAACTGTGGCTTTAAACAATGTGAATTTGCAGTACCAGGGTTCTTCTCTATTTTGTATATATCCCAGCTACAGTACTTTTAATTATTATGTCTGTTTGTAGGTAGTAACTAATAGACCAAGTCACTGAACAAAAACACATCTGAAAGAACTATGCATATGAACTAACCTAGAAGTGTCTTAACAAAAGTATTAACGAGGGTTAAAGCTGAATTTATATGCTGGCCTTGAGGCTAGGGGGGAAGTCACCTGCCTCATGTGATATGCATTAGCATATGAGACGTTGATGCTTTTTCAATTTCTGTATCAGCTTGTTACACACAAGCTCAGAAAAATAGCAGTTTTGGCAATGACAGTTCTCTATGTCTATCTAGCTCTGGCAGCATAATTACCACAGACTGCTACCAATTTTTCTTTTTTTCTTTTCTGTAACTTTTATCTCACAATCTGAATGGCAAATTGGGGAACCCAAGAGTGTATACAAACGTTAGGAATTCTAGATTACAGTGGGCATCCAAAATGTCTTAGGTTTCTTCATAAAAAATCAGTTCTGTCTGATTTTACACAGTACATGAACTATGGCTGAATAGTTATTGTATAGCTCACTAAAGGGGAAAACTAAAATACTCAGATGCCTCTCTGTGCCCCAAGGTGTTTTCTTTATTTTCAGTTTACTACACTTGATTATGGATAATTACACTTCTTCCCTGTTGCACAGATCAACCAAATTACAGAATCACAGAACAGCAGGAGTTGGAAGGGACCTCTGGAGATCATCTAGTCCAACTCCCTTGCTAGAGCAGGATCACCTAAAGCAGGTTCCACATGATTGTGTCCAGGTGGGTTTTGAAGATCTCCAGAGAAGGAGACTCCACAACCTCTCTGGGCAGCCTGTTCCAGTACTCTGCCACCCTCAAAGTGAAGAAGTTTTTCCTCATATTCACATGGAACTTCCTGTGTTCCAGTTTGTGCCCATTGCCCCTTGTCCTGTCACTGGGCACCACTGAAAAGAGTCTGGCCCCATCATCTCGACACCCACCCTTTAGGTATTTATAAGTGTTGATGAGATCTCCTCTCAGTCTCCCTCTTCTCCAGGCTAAATAGACCCAGCTCTCTCAGCCTTTCCTCATACGAGAGATGCTCCAGTCCCCTAATCATCTTTGTAGCTCTTTGCTGGACTCTCTTCAGTAGTTCCATGTCTTTCTTGAACTGGGGAGCCCAGAACTGGACACAGTGCTCCAGATGTGGCCTCACCAGGGCAGAGTAGAGGGGGAGGATAACTTCCTTCGACCTGCTGGCCACACTCTTCTTAATGCACCCCAGGATCCCATTGGCCTTCTTGGCCACAAGGGCACATTGCTGGCTCATGGCTCAGTCCTTGTTGTCCACCAGGACTCCCAGGTCCTTCTCTGCAGAGCTGCTTCCCAGCAGGTCAGCCTCTAACCTGCACTGGTGCCTGGGGTTGTTCCTCCCTAGGGGCAGAACCCTACACTTGCCTTAGTTGAACTTCATTAGGTTCCTCTTCACCCAACTCTCCAGCCTGTCCAGGTCTCACTGAATGGCAGTGCAGCCTTCTGGTGTGTAAGCCACTCCTCCCAGTTTATATCATCAGCAAACTTGCTGAGGGTACACTCTGTCCCCTCGTCCAGGGGGGACATTGATGAATATGTTGAATAAGACTGGACTATTAACATGTATTGCCACACTCCATCTTTTGGTAATTACTCTTCTGTTAGAACTGGCTATAGTACATAGATAGAAACATTTTTAGTATTTGCAAAAATCAATATATCATTCCTGGGTTTTTCCTAAATTTTTAGCACAAGTTGCTCTTAATCTTATCTTTTTCTATTTCAAGGACAAGATTTCACTTTGTGCTTAGAAAATGCAGGCTCATCTCTGCTACCTCATGTACCTCACACACACACACATAACCTTTTATTTCCTTTGTCTCTCCTCCTTCATCTATTATCATAAACACATTCTAAATGGTGTGGATGGTGACATCATCAATCTTTTTACTGCAGTCAGCAATGGCACTCAAGACTGCATCTCTACAGTCTCCTGATTAGGTGAGTTGATTTCAATAGTCAGAAAAGTATCCACTATGTTTACCCCTTTACTCTCCTGGCATAAGTCAGAAGTCTACAGACAAACCTGCATGTTTGTTGGTGTATCTATATATATACTTTTAAAAAAAGATCTCTGCTCTGAAGATTTAAGAGTAGATATGGTACAGCAAAAAATAACCTCTCTTGCAGGGTGCAGCTGTCTTACAATGCCAGGGTACTGAGAATCCACAGTGAAAATTTTGCAGTGTCAGTATTGGATCACTGCCATTCACAATGGAGTATATAAAACCTAAAAATTAGGTTTAAAACTTCATTATCATGTAAACTTCACGTTATTCTCAGTGATGTATATACCTGTGGGACAATAAGGAGTCAGCAGATAGGGAAACTGAGAAGAGCAGCAGAGGCCACTGGAAAGCATCCGTACTTCCAATATCCATAAAAAAAGGGAACAGCTAGGCCAAATAACCTAGCACTCTGGAGAGTGGAGCGTGTATTTCTGGAAATACCAGAGAGTATATTGGGTCAGCAGCTTTTCCCCAAGGTGGCAAGCTGGGAGCCCAGAGAGAGCTCAGCTACAGCTCTAGGATCCAATGGGATTTTATGGTAAGAAAAAGAATGCAGGAAGGAAAATGTTGCACAAGCGCATAGAGGGGTAAAAGGTGAGAGAACCTAAACCAATATAATAAAAGTTTATAGTGGATCACTTCCACTGGACTTTACGTGATGCAGGTAGGTGGGAGTGACAAGTGGATTTATGGAAAGATCACATTTGGATTAAACAATGGGTTGTGGTAGGGGAGGTGTAACAGCTGTTAAACAGCACTGTGCTCTCAGACGAATGGAGGGCAAGGGGAACTGCAGTTACTTACAAGGTCAAAAGGAGGTAAAATCCTCAATGACAACTGGCCAAGCAGGCCAAACAGCATCCTGGCTTGTATCAGAAACAGTGTGGCCAGCAGGACCAGGGAAGTGATCGTCCCCCTGTACTCGGCACTGGTGAGGCTGCACCTCGAGTCCTGTGTTCATTTCTGGGCCCCTCACTACCAGAAAGACATTGAGGTGCTGGAGCATGTCCAGAGAAGGGCAACAAAGCTGGTGAAGGGTCTAGTCCTATGAGGGAACTGGGGTTGTTTAGCCTGGAGAAAAGGGGGCTGAAGGGAGACCTTATCGCTTTCTACAACTAACTGAAAGGAGGCTGTAGCCAGGTGGGTGTTGGTCTCTTCTCCCAAGTAACAAGTGATAGGACAAGAGGAAATGGCCTCAAGTGACACCAGGGGAGGTTTAGATTGGATGTTAGGAAAAATTTCTTCACTGAAAGGGTTATCAATCATTGAAACAGGCTGCCCAGGGAAGTGGGAGGTATTTAAAACACATGTAGACATGGCACTTACGGACATGGTTTAGTGGTGGACTTGGTAGCGTTAGGTTAGTGGTTGGATTTGATGATCTTAAAGGTCTTTTCCAACCTAAATGATTCTATGATTCTATAATAGACAATTTCTGACACTCAAGCAAAACAAACTAGTTTGCATTTACACGAATCTTCTGCTCTCATCACAAGTAAATACAAGGTGTTCACTTTTGACAGGGAACCATCTTTCACACCTGCTTGGTCTCAGTGCAGTGCCACAAAGGCAAAGGGAATGAATAAAGCTCAAACATTTGTGAGGGGAGCTATGGCCTGCTCAGGATAAACCCAAGACCTGTGGAAATGGTAGCCTGGACAACACCATGGTGTCAAAATCCTTGCACCACCAGGCATAAAGCAGCCATTGCCTTTGTGGTGTCATTTCCAGATCCCTTCAAAAAAAGACAATGACATGGTGTTGGGCCTCTTGGTCTTACTGTATTTATTTATCACGCCTGCTCTGAGCTGATGATACTGAACTCTCTTCCTAGCCTTCAACACAAGGATCTACAGAAGCTCATTCCCAGCTTCTTCCCTTTAATAGCAACTCATTAGCTGTCTTCTACTGTGAAGTTTCCTGACATGCTGCTTTTTCATATCACCACATTTAACACCTATATATCTCTCCCTCAGGAGAGGCAGGCTCTGTATATAGGACCCAACTTACTAATTAGAGCATACGGCATGGCTCTCTTCTGCCTCTGCACAATCAATAACTCCACTTGTTTTTCCTGGTCTTCCAGAGTTTCAATACCAGCCCCTTGGGTTCTCTTCTGCCTCTAAGTATACAAGCACTCATGCTGTGAGTTGTTCTGCAGAAGTGGAGAAATCTTAAAGAACCTCTCACAGAACAGAGGTCTTTGCAGAACATCTCACAGTATCACATCTCCATTGCTGTTGCTAAGATACAGGCAATTTTAAGCGGGGATCTGATGGCCACTGTTGATATCTCACACAGGGCTGCTGCAGAGATTGAGAGACCTACCTCTGTCTTTCAAGTAAATTGTCTCCACTTTCTGACCCTTGTCATCTTTTTCAACAGTCCCTTTTCACAGAATTCCTATAAAGATGTCACTGTTCCTTCCAACCAACCCTCTTCCTTGCCATCCACATAATCCCAAGTATCTCTTACAATCTCAACCTCCTCCTACTCATCTTTTCACAACAAATGTTGTTTCCCTTTCCACAGTTCCTAATGACTTCCTAATCTGAAAATTTTTGGTTTTTCGATCCCCCAAAATCTTACAGTCCCTTCAGCCTCATTCTCAGAAACAGAATGAAACTGATTTAAGTTTTCCATACTTTTAGCTTTAGGCTGATGCTCAACAAGAAATGCTTCAGTCCAAAATGGTTCATTTAAAGTGAAACACAACTGCAAACAGGGTCTGAGATTAAGGCAGTTAATATAATTGCAACACAGATACTGCAATACTTCTGCCTGCTGTGGGACTATAGAGAACTTATAATGATTATAATCATCTGTGCACTGTGAATGGATCCAAGCTGACTTTAATCAACTACTACACTAAGAGCCCAGCCTTGGCAGTCAAAAAGCTCAGTACCTCATTACCCACCTTCTCAGGAGCATACTGCTTTGTTCAGGAAGCACTGTTTCTGTAATTCCCATATCCAAACTATCTAGTTTATAAAGGGCTATGGGCACTGCATTCAGAAAAGCACCCATTGAGATACATGCTCTCCATAGAAACACATAAACGCATTCATTCTTTGCAATCTACTGTAACTCCTTCTGCAATGTGTACTGCACTATTTATTCATGCTACTGAAACACCCTTCCCCTTCCCGTTCTCTCCCCATTACAGTTTGCATGCTAGCTTCTCTCCCCATTTCTCTATCGTCTAAGATAGATAGATAGATAGATAGATGATTTCTCTGAGCCTATCACGTATGCTTCTCAAATCTTAAGTATAGCATACACAAGATTTTGCCAAACAAATATGGCTCAACATCACATATTTCTGGAAGCATAAGCAGAAATTTTTTTCTGGGTTTGTTTCTTTCTTTTTTACCTGGTGAGCTGGAAGTACTGGGTGTGCAGTCACTGTCATCCAGCCACATACTCTGAACCATTGAATCCTGTTTTGGAGGGCCCTTAAGAGAGCACGTCACCTCCTGGAGAGGGCAAAGAAGACGTGTTTTAATAATGCACTTGGTAAAAGCAGGGAGGGTAACCTGTTTGTTAGAGATCATACACCCACCCTGTCATTCTCCTCTTCCTCAGATGTTTCATTTTCCCTCAAACCACTACAACAACTGCTTCCACTGGATGAAGAACGTGAGAATGGCTGCATCACACAGTATCCTGAAGTCTGACTCCTGAGCATTCTGTGAAATGCAAGCATTCAACATCATCATGCTTATTGTTACACATAGGCTTGCACTTTTTGTGACATAGCTTTATTATGTAGCAGTCAGAAATGGTAAGTAGAAATTACTCATCCACAGCTAGTTTTTCCACCTAGGAACAGAATTCAAGTGAACTGGCTTGCATTCCTTAGTTTCTAGTTGCTACTTCATTTAGTAGAAACACCACTTGTTTCCGTTCTGGGTAACTTTATGAAAGGACAAGAATAACTGAATTTTTAAGTCACAGACTTAAGCATCTTAAACCAGAGTGAGTCAAACCACCTGCATTTAAGGACTGTTTATGTCTAGACATTCATTAAAATCAACAGATGCCTTCATTTTGGAGGTCAGAGATTTTAGGAGTCCAAATACAACATGATAAGGCGTTAAACAGAGTATAAAGAGAAGGCACTACCCAGACTAGGCCACACATTCCCACAGCGACTCTCAGCCTATCATGTTCAGTCTTACATGAAATTCCAGACAGTACAAGGGGACTAAAAAAGCACATTTTTCATGTCACAGAGCTTATAAACTGTTACTGCTGTGTTTCTGGACGGTTTTAACATGAGGAGACAGGAAAGCATATAGACAATAACCAGTATTATAGAATGGTTAACTAAGAAAGTTTAAGGAAGCAGTGGGGAGGTAGAAAGAAATTATGAAGATCTGCATTATTTTAGGATGTCTCAGTGCCAAACTATTCGGATCAAGTGCCAAGCTCTTGCACAGACAGGTCAGAACTCTCCTCCTGCTTACAGACACAAATGTACATAGGTCAGGATGCCCATCCTGGTGATTTTGCATGTGCCCAGTTGCCAGTACACTGGCTCCTGTAGGTCCATCCCACTAGACCTTTTGCTCCCACAGAGCCATTACAAAGGGAACATTCAAAGCAAACTGTATTGGATCACTTGACCACCACTCTCTCAAATGTCACGGACACTGAGGTGCAAGTTTCATATCTGTCAAGAAAGACCCTTAAGGTCAGCTTCTCTCAACTCAGAACTTGGGATCCACTGCTTGCAGTCATCTAGGAGAAAGAGCAGTCCATGAGGCTGATATGCTTACATGGTGAAAGGTGCACTGTGCATGTAAACCTAACATTTATGGTGAAATACTGCCTGCACAAGAGATCAGCCAATAAGACAGATGAAATGCTTAAAAATGTTAATGAACTGAAAAAAGCTAAGAGAGGCAAGAAAGATAAGACACCTTTAACATACTAAATATATTTATTCCTTCAGAAACACTGCAAAATGTGGCCAGTCTTGACCTACAAGCAGTAATGAAATCTAAAGTCCCAGGCATATTACATGCCAGCATGCAACAGGGAGAACAGTAAAGATAGGGCCATTATAGGCCAAAGATATTTCCTCAGGAGATTAGGAAATATATTTTGGAGGAAACGAAGGCCAACATGCTTCTCCCTTGGCAGAGCAAATCAATAACATGAATTTAAGTGAGCTGGGACCTAGATTTCCACAAAGTATCTCCTTATGAGCATCCTTCTTCAGCAGGTTTCTCCATCCTCATTCTCTGCACTGCACTTCCTGACCTATGTCATCCAAAGGCACTAGAGACAGAGGTGGAAACATGTTGTTCTGCTCTTGCCTTCTGTGGGCCAAGCTGTTCTCTTCTTGCTCATCTGAGGGGAGGGGAAGAGAAGGGGAGCACTCAAGGTGGTCTCCTTCTCCCATCATTAGTAGAGGCTGGTTCAGTGGCTGCTGATTGGGCAATGGGAAGGGCACAGAGCCAAAATGCTCCAATACGAGCTATCTGTCCATCTCCCTTTCTCAGGATTCCTGCTCCAGGAACTGCCAGTGGAGCATTACTTGGTGCCACTTGGTCTCTCCACAGTCCTTGAGGTCCTTTAAGTTCATGCTTCTCTTAGCCAGGACTGTCATTTCACCCCAAAAGTCTTGCCAGTATCTTCAGTGAGGTAACCAATGACTGAGTAGCATCCGGTCCACTCCTGATTGGCTTGATGTCCCCACTCAGATGTGTCTGAGGAGGGAAAACACACACACAAAAAACCCATGTACTTTTCCTAGGATTTGGACATACAGAGTACAGTGCTTGATTTTTCAGATGCAACCCATCCTGAGGAGTTTTGCTACCTGGTTACTTAGGCTGGGTTCGTTCTTTTGAGTCTGTCCCTTGGGAAGAAGGATTATTTGGAAGGCTATCTGGACAGTAGAGCAGAAAAACTAAGGACAATTGTCCCTGCATGTGGGAGAGAAGACAACGTTAGCCCAAGTCAACAATGCGGTTTCATGGATTGCAGGCTGATCACTGCAGAAGGGTGTGTTGGAAATCAGCATGTGAGGAAAGAAAGTGCTGGTTTGTCTCTACTGTAAAAGAATTAATCTATTACTTATGTGTTCCCTTTGCATTTATTTCCAGGTTAGTTTTAGTAGAACATAGATTAAGAGTTTGATCATTCAAGTCTGGAATCTGAAATGATTATTTAAGATCAGCAGCAACATGCTGGACATTTTTGTGATACAGAAATTTCCTGTGACTCTACTGCCTGGAGAGAACCAGGAGTGGATTGATGACGTATTACGAGGGATAACATTTTTACTATAGGCTGCATAAATTACTCTAGAACCAGCTGGAACTCTTTTTGCATTAGAAATATGCCTATATCATGATCCTGATTTGTGGTTCCACAATTAATGAAATTAATGAATAAATAGAATATTTCAGTGGAACTTTCCCTGAGACAGACTGTTAGAATTACATTCCTACCCTGTTCCTGCAATACTGTGCTAATACTGTGCTAATACTGTCTGGGTGAAAATGGTGTGCTTTACATGGTGAAATTACATGTCCTTGATTTCTTGTCCCAGACATGATGCAGAAGATATGATCACATGTGGGCTGGTCCCTAACTCTGAAATCACAACTCTAACTCTGGCTAATCGCCAATTGTGCAAAATACCATGCTACATCCCACCTCTTAAACAAACTGTCCTGGAATGGGCTAAACCACCACAACTGCGAAAAGACTTTTTCTGGTGATCGTACAAGTGGTTTTGAGTCCATGACTGGAAAAAGATGCACAGAGACAATCCTGGGGACAGAAGCAGACAGACTGCAAAATCATACAAGTCATGCCTCATGTGCACAAACAATATTCATGCAAGTATTGTTAGTCAAATGCCATGCTATGTTTGCTCTCTGAAAGCATGTGCTATCAATTTGAAACAGCCATTGCAGCTGGCTCACCTCCTCAGCTGATGAATGGAGAATGGGGGTTGGGAAGTAGGGGAAGCCCACAATCAGATGCAGAAATCAGGAACAAAAGTCAAGAAAGCTTCATCTTTTTTCTTCCAGGACATGCACACATTCTACAGTAGGGTAACCAGGACTAGCCGAGCTATGAGATGTTTTCTTACTAGGCAGAAATCTTGCTGATTATGCAAGGTTACTTCAGCTACCCAATCAGAGCAAGGGTTCCTCACATGTGCCTAGCCAGAAACTTCTAGTTGACTAACAAGGTCCTAGGCAGGATGAGGATGGAGAGGTGGAATGATGTGGTAATGTTGGAAGAAGGGGGTTGCTGACCAATCAGCAGTTCCACGTCCTGCATTCTCTCTTGTCCTTGGCTGCCAGAGCTAGCATCTCAAATGGTCTGTAGCTCCTAGCTGTGCTCCCATCCTCTTCCCCACCAAAATTTTTGACACCCACCCAACCCAAAAAACTAGTACCACAAAAGCATACTTACCAGAACTCCACACCTTGGCTGTTACAAAATTCTGGGCGGTCCTACAGCAATACAATTGAGCAGCTGAACTACTGCAGATATTCACCAGCCTGCAATTCTTAGGGACCTTTAAGTCTAGTTGGAAGGAAGGCCCTTCCTTGTCAGACCTGGCACCTGGAGCAACTACAGCCATAGAGGTCTGGCTCTAGGGCACCTCCTGAAATTTTCTTAGAGCAGCCCCAGTCCTGAGAAAGGGGCATGCCCTACTGCAAAGTACTCAGTGTCCTTTTTGCCACAGGTCTCATCCAAGTTCTCATGAAAAAATTCAGGTGTGGCAAGCTGTTCCAGAAAGTCAGCCACAGTCTTGGGTTTAGAGACAGGCTGCTCTGAAATCTTGGAAATGTAAATGTGTGGTTTCCATGAAGTCCTGAAGTATCCTAGATAGGATCACATCCCAGCATAATACAGCTTAGTAACAGTAAAGCTGCACTACCAGGAAAGTGCATTTTTCCAGGTTTTGACCACCAGAAACTGGAGAACTATTTTTCAGATGACTGCATGAAGTGTTTTGCAGAAGATTAGGTGTGGTATGGCGTGCTTTAGCAATGAAACATAGGTGCAACACATGAGACCCTGCAGTAACACCTACTGTAACACTTTGGGAGGGCTGAGGACAGTTCACACTGGTTGGGAGCAGCAGCATGAATCCTGCTTAAAGGGGCAGAACTTGAGTACAACCCAACATACCCTTGTCCAAGCTTCTCCATGAAGCTCCAAAATCACTCCAGAGCAAACTATAGAGGAAACATATACATGAGTAAGCATGGATAATTGGACAGCTAGGGCTTTGTGTATCCTCTTGGATGCAAGCTAACATTACAGTAAAGATAGAGCCAAGATCACCTTTAAGTGGTCCAATCTTTCTTCACTGGCTGTTTAAGAAAGCTGAGTTCCTTACTTACATGCTCTGAATTACTGTGCCATGGCCAGACATCTAATTTTTAAGATGCTGCAATGCCTGATGTGGAAAATCTCAGTAAAGCCTCCAACAGAGCAAGACATGCACCACACTTAAGCCAATACCAGACACAGTGAGCATCTTTCAAATACTAAAATTATTTTCAACTCACTTGCTCTTCCTGCTGGGGAACTCTGGGGAGCTGGGACTGGATGATCCATCAGACTTCAGGTCAAAGAAAGTTCCTGGATTGTCCAGCACCTTCTGTATCCTCTCTGCAGCATCTCTGCTGGGACAAAAAAAACCAGCTATACCCCAATGCCCGAGTTAACCACTGTCTATTCTAATACTTCCTTACAAGCCACAGTACAAAGCTGGATCTCTCATATACACATGAAAGGGAAGCAAATGCAGTTATGTTGAAAAGGACAGACTCCTTAAATGTGGCCTGTTGAAGGCAATATATTAGAAATGGCCAACTTTAAGCTCCTTTTGCATTGATCTAAAAGCCTAAATTAATTTCAGTACTCCTCTTTAATTCTTTAACTTTTTATTCTGCCCTCCCCACTTCACTGGTCTTAAGAAGCTGGATGATTGATTAAAGAGTTTATACATTTATTACATAAAAAGGATTCAGCAAATTTCCCTGTTTCAGGATGGTTACAATAGTTTTATTGCTACTATTACTTGTCAAGATACTTATGAAGAAAGCTGTCTGTGTGAATAACTAAAGTGGGGTATATTTAATGAAGGATTGGAAAAACTCAGGGTTTTGTTGGGGTTTTTTTGTGCCTTCAGTGATGGAGTTTACAAAGTTCCTCCTCTGCTCTCTTGGTTAGTTGATCCTACCTGTACCCCTCACATCACAGTTCCTCGTACTCTCACTAGTCCTAATACAACTGTTTTTGAGACTGGAAATTCTCCTGACAAAAAACAATCTTGAAACTAACACAACCCTGAAACTTCTATGACACATGAACAAGCAGGATGGACTGGGTCAGCTCTGTCATCAAAGCCTGCGTAGCATGAAACTATACAGCTTCAGGCTGAAGTCACACGACACGTTAAACGCTCTGTTGCCAGAGAAAGAGCCTGGTCCAGCCTCCTCCACTTTTGCTGAGCATATTTTCCATCAGTCCTGGTACCCATCAGTCTTCTCCATGAGCCAGTTCATGGCAGAACCTGACAGACCATTAATCCACTGAAAGAAAGTTGATGCTTTTTCTGTTAGATTAATGGGCTGAATCAGTTCCATGAAGGGTCCACTAAGCACCTGAGCCATCACAAGGGATGGGACAGGATGGGGTAGTTGAAAGAGACACTGGGAGATGGAAAGTATGAAATCTGCTTTTCAGTAGCAATAAACTGTTAGAACAGACCAGTTGCTAGTGAAACTGCACCTTCAAGAATCACACCGCACCTTCACAAAACACAAGATAAGGCTCACTGATCCTGGTATCTAAGATTACAAATAAGCACAAGTAAAGCTAAACAAACCTAATAGCTTATCAATTCCCTTCTAGCAAAGAGCAGGAAAGAAAGACAGAAAATAAATCCAGGTTTTTTCCTTGTTGTTGAAAACTTTTACAGATCTTTTAAGGGGATAGTGAAGGATGTTGTACACAAAGTAATGGTTTGAGGTGCAGCTGCATAAGGCACAAAACTATTTAAAGTAGTGAGGAGCTATGGCTACTGTGTTGCCTTTGACTATTACAGGGAAGTTGTCTCAGAAATTTTTATTTTTCTCAAAGAAAGTTCTATACTATTTTTATTCAGATTAGGTCAAAGGCTCCTCATTAAGGAAAGGTCCAAAAGAATAACTGGAAAGAAGGGAAAATGTAGTAATTCTTCCTGCTGTGAAATCACTCGTTTCCACATTAAAGATGGCTTTTCCCCTTTTACATTGAGTCTTCAGCTGTTCCCTGGAATTCTTTCAACTGGGAAAACTGTATATTACATGCAGAAGACTCATGTGACTTTTGAGACTCTGTATAATCTTAAAAAGGTGTCTTAGCTAGAGCCAAAACAAATTTATTAATTTAACTAAATAATCTCTTGTAACCAGTAGACAACTTTTGAATGGTTATAATTCTGTCAAATATTCCAAATCGCTCCTTGAACCGGTATGCTACTCCTTAATTATTTCTCACACCATCTAACTTAAACGCTAGTTGTTTTGACTAACAGCTTTTTAAAAAAAACAATCTTTTTTTTTAGATATCAGAGGTTTTGTCTATTTGAACTTTTTAACATGAAAACAAGAAAACAAACAAACAAACAAGCACCCAATTCCCCCTTCCTAAGTAAAAGCCTTTCATCTGACTCTTACCTAAAAGTGGTGAATATAGAACAGGGGAACCAACAGTCCTGGATCATACTGCACAATGTTTAAGAGCAATCTTCCTATGTTCCTCCACCCATCTCCTCCCTTCTTCCTCAAATGTTGATTCTGTCCATTTCTAAATGTCCTTTTTTATTTTGTCTGTTTCTGTCATTTGTCCATTTCTCCATTAGTTGATAATTAGGCTTTCCATCCCATTCCAACCATTTCCATTTCAGTTCTCATTCCTGTCGATTCCCTTTCTGTCCTTCTAAGTGCCTTTCTATCTCCCTTTTCTCATCTCCTCCTGCTTTTTTCTCATCTTCCCATGGCTCATACCTCTTCTCCTCCTGTATGTTCTCAATGCCAATGGCACTACTCCGTCGCCCATGGAAGCGGCTGGCTCGAGTACGTGATGGGCTCCTACCAGGCAAGGCAAAAGACTAGAAAAAAGGAAAGCGTGACAGAAAGGAGGCAGGGGAACAAGGCAGGAAAAACTGTGGAGAACTGGAAGCATGGGAGAGGGAGTTTGTGATGTGGATCCAGATCCTCTCCTTTACTCTGCAATACAACAGCACAGCAGAGCTCCACCCGTGCAAGAAGGAGTGCTTTCTGTCAGTGAGAAAGGGAAGCTAGGGCTTACAAAAGGTGGTATGAGAAAGAGACAGAGATACAGAAACAAAGGCAGATCAAGATACACAGCCAGTATACAGAGAAAGAGGCTCAGGAAGGGAGGTATCCCCATATGAGAAGGAGAGGCAGAATCAGAAAGGTAGAGAAAACTGGAAGTTAAAGCAGAGAACGAGGCAGCAAATCCAAGTCATTACTATTCTGTTGTAAAAAAGTAAAGTCTGTACTATTCTGACATAAAGAATGCATACAACTGAGAAAACTGTCACCAAGAAATTTCCACACTGAAAGGCACCTTCTTGTCTTACTCAGAGATTTTTTGTTTTGTTTATATTTTTGTTTATATTTTGTTTGCCTGTATTGATATCACTATTGCAGAGACCATAATCAGCTGGATGCACTTTCGCCAAGGTAACCATAATTCCAATATCAGAAACATGGATCCTTTCCTGGAAACATTTGTCATGGATTTATTATGCTCACACTGATCACACATGCTTAATACCCCTATCAAATAAGAAAAGCTTCAATAGTGACTAGAAACACTCACTCTCTTTCTCACCCCAAACTTTATTAATTCTGCTGTTTGTTCCCAACATGCAAAGTCTATTTACAACAAAACAGCACCTTGAATAAACATTGTCCACCTGTTTATATTACAGAAAAGAATATGATTGGTGAAATGGAAGAAAATGGAACAGATCTAGTGTCCTTATGTTCTCAGCTCTTGCCATATAACAATACAGTACCATCCTGGTCGAGCATCAGTGCATGCACTTTTTTAAGGTATGGCAACATACAGAATCTAATCCAGGATAGCAGAGAGAGACATTTGATGTAGAACCATGTCTGGCTTTCTTCTCCCGGTCTGCATTAATCTCAGCTCTAGTTTACAGATGAACTGGGGCTAGAGATAGGCACAGACAAAACAGACTGCAACACATGCTCTCACCACTTGTGAAATGGGATGATACAACAAAAAGAGATTCACAGAAAGACAAGAGGACAAGTGAACAGGGAAAGAGAAATAAAAGGTATAGGTGGGTCACAAAGGTATGCTGGGTTTTCTTCTTACAGCCCACCTGAATACCTTACCGCAGCAATGGCCTTAGGACCCTCGGCGACACTCTGGCTGAGGGCAAGGCCAGCTGTAGTTGGGCGGCTGGACAGGGTGGCTGGCTGCTGCTTTCTCATGGATATCCCCATGGTATCCAGGCTCTGGCTGCGGCCTCTGATCACCCGCTGAACAGAAGGCAGGCAGGGAAACAGACAAACACAGATACACATATAGGCATGCACACAGTAGGGCAGTATGAACAGCACCACAGATTGGGTGGAAAGTTGTGACAGACTAACACCAGAACCACAGAAGTCCTAACTCCTAGAAGGCAGCATCTTAGATATTACCCATTTTTGGTCCTAGACAATTCATGGACCTCACTGCCAGGGAAGAAATCTTCAAGTATATTCTCTACTTTCACCTCCCTTGTCCTATCCTGTTTCAATAAACACAGATTCCCTAACAGTATCCCAGCATACTGGATAAGACACCATCATCTGGAGCAGTCCTACCCAGTACAGGCTACAAAACACAAAATCAAACTCCTGTTCAAGACTGTAAGGTTCAGTCTTGCATGAATTTGAGTGCTGGTTCCAAGGGGAAAGTAGCCACATCAAAATCTGCAGCATTTGAAAAAGCTATTTTCTGAGTTCACTCAGCTTTTTCCAGCCTTTTACAAAGGTCATCTGTGTACATGACATGCAAATCACAGCATCTGCTAGAAGTCAGAAAAGGACATTACGGGATAATTAGTGTAAGACATGGATGGGTATGAAATTCCTGGTTAGCAGAAAAGGCAGTGTAGACTGATTGTACGTAAAAATACACCTCACCAAAGCATCCCAGCTCTGACCATATAGCTACCACACCTATATGTGAATGGATTCATTTCACAGCCCTTAACAACTCTAACAAGCGCACCATACAAAGCAGGTGGAGGTCATCTGAAGAAATGCTATTTATAATATGTCTCTCTGTCCAGACAGATAATTTATTATACAAAAGAAGTGGTGAGACATCTCCCACAGAAGTGGGAAAGGGGAAGTTGATAGGAAAGTGATATAAGGTTCTCTATAATCAGTTCAAAACTCAGTTTGCCATACAAAAACTTTGCTTTCTCATATCATCTTGATCACTTTTCAAAGTTTTGTCACCTGATCCTGATTTATTAAAAAAAAAAAAAAAGAAAGAAAAAAGTGTCATCTACACTGAATTAATTTAAATTAACTCTGGGTTTTAGAGGGTAAGTAAAGCACCACAGTTTTTCTAGACAGTACACTCAGATATGTTAGAATCTCTCTTGCAGTGGCTCTTGAAACTCTTTGTTATAATGAAAAATTAATTGGAAGAGATCTGCTGTAGGAACTCAAAGCTGATTGCTTCTACTTATTACAGTTCCTCTTCCAAACACTCACTCCTTTTTCTCTAAGTCATGGAGTGAAACCCCATCTGACACTAGACACCAGCATGAAGTATAAAGAGTTTGGCTTCTCAGGGACAGTACAGAATTCCGCCCTGGACCACACTGTATCTCTGTAGAAAGGAGTACGGAAAATGGAAAAATGTCTTTTCTTGAATAATATGGTAAGGCACAGTTGAAGATGCTCTAAAGAAAGGCTGCTGGATGGAAAGACTTTTTTCTGTCTCACCCTAAGTACAGCTGATCAGCAGGGTCAATATTCCTTGGAAGGGCACACAATGAGCTTGAGATAAGTGTGAGCAACTGGGTAAGGAATCAATCCACTATGGCTCACCTTAAAATTCTCAAGGAAGCCCCCACTGCCATTCTCTATCTTGTCATCTTCTCCTATAGGTAATCCCATCATACAGCGGCTACGAAGCTGCAGCTCCTCAAAAAGGCTCTCCAAAAGGGCGCTCCGGGTTCTTTCCTGCATCAACATTGGGAATGAAAACATAGCTATTATTGGGAGTGGAGGGATTTTTTTTTTTTTGCAATGTCTCACATCTCCCTTTTAAAAAAAAAATCACTATGTAAAATTAATTTAAACAGTATGAAGTGGTTTTAGCTATATAGTTATGAAATATATTACAATAATAGCCAGCCCTTTTAAACTCTTTAAAAAGCAAGTCATAAAGGACATCAATATTTTTTTACAGAGGCATGGATTGAGAGCAGTTTTTTCTAGATCAGGCAAGCAGCAGTCTGGAACAGAATTTTGATATCTTGAACCAAAATCAGTGACACCAGTACGCATCCAGTAGCACAATACTGAGTTTTAGCTAATACAGAATTTCCTCTAGGAAAGTGTATGCATCATATTCCCATTCTTACTTGAGGATGAGATCTTTACATTAGAATGTACCTGTTCATATTCTATCATGCCTGCTGTGAAATACAAGGGAAGCATCACATAGCTGAGTGTCATCACATGTCATCTTCCTTTTTTAAGCAACACAAAATTAAAAGTAGAAGTAAAAAAATATACTGTATTTTCTTAATCTGCAGTAATATAGTTTTATAATTTTTAATGGAAGCAACCAGGTAATAGACCCACCTCTAATTTAGCAAATTTCTCAGCTCGATAGCAGCTGTACTCAGCATTGATGAGCTTGACTAACAGGAATTCACGAAACTCCGCACTCTACAAGACAAGATGAAGACTAGACTGGAGCAGAAAACAGTAATAAAAATATCACATGAGAATATGTTGTTACTTTTTACTTGTTACTTTTTAGACCTACAAAGTCACGTAGCCAGACTGACAATACTGACTCAGAACACAAGGGTGTGTACCACATCCCCCTGCCATCTAATGCTGGAGCAGAGAAACAAACCTTTCTAAATATGGCTGGATTTGGCAGAGGGGGTCCAAAGAAGGGGACATCATCTCGGGCTGTGACTGAAACCTGAAACAATAGAAGGGGAAAAAAGTGAGTATCATAACACAAGTGACGCTATCAAAGCTTTCAAACTACTATGGTACATCTGATCCCTCCTGGATCATTTACATATCCGAAAGAGAGCTAGTATGCTGTCCCACACGTCCATCTGTTTCTGAACTCAGTGAATGGATGTGCCAATTTATCTCCCAGAAATTCAGTGAGCTAGATGTGCACAAGTAAAAGCAACAAAAACAACTGAACTGATAGCTCTTTTTGCTTTAGTAAAAAAATGTTTTTAATAAATATTTTTAATAATAACCAATGTATTTAGGAAAAAAAACCCAAACACCTTCTATTCAGCCTGCAAGATTTACCTCAGTTAGAACAACCTTTGTCAATATGGTTGTACTGACCAATTTTTTTTGACAGAGAATCCTCAGTGGAGACATACTGCACACTGAGGGGAGTATCTCAGTGACACCACCTCTCCAAATCACATGTGGTAAACATACAAAAGCACTTTCCCACTAAGAGATAAAGAAATCCATGCTTCTTTTTATTTTTTTAACATGCTTCTACCTGACATACAAATGCAAAAAAAGTAACCCTAATGTAGTCCAGTTTTTACATACTGTCACTTGACTCTTCACAGCACTTACTTATACTATATGCAGCTATCCTACCAGATACATACAGCACTTAAGACTATGTCACGGGGGTTTATTCATCATGTTTTGAGATGGAACAATACCAATATTTAGAATCATAGAATTGTTTGGGTGGGAAGGGACCTCAAAGATCATCTAGTTCCAAGCCCCCTGCTGCGGGCAGGGACACCCTCCACTAGACCAGGTTGCCCAAAGGCCCATCCAGCCTGGCCTTGAACACTTCCAGGGAGGGGGCCTCCACAACTTATCTGAGCAACCTGTTCCAGTGCCTCACCACCCTCACAGCAAAGAATTTCTTCCTAAATCCTAATCTAAATCTACCCTCTTTCAGCTTAAACCCATTACCCCTTCTCCTATCACTACACTCCCTAATGACCAGTCCTCCAGCTTTCCTGTAGGCCCCCTTTAGGTACTGGAAGGCCACAACAAGGTCTCCCCAGAGCCTTCTCTTCTCCAGGCTGAACAATCCCAACTCTCTCAGCCTGTCCTCACAGGAGCGGTGCTCCAGCCCTCCCATCAGCTTCGTGGCCCTCCTCTGGACTCGCTCCAACAGCTCCATGTCTATCTTTGTAATGGGGACCCCAGAGCTGGATGAAGTACTCCAGGTGAGGTCTCGCAAGAGCAGAGTCGAGGGGCAGAACCACCTCTCAACCTGCTGGTCACACTGCTTTTGATGCACCCCAGGATATGGTTGGCTTTCTGGGCTGCGAGCGCACACTGCCGGCTCATGCTGAGCTTTTCATCAATCAATGCTCCCAAGTCCTTCTCCTCAGGGCTGCTCTCAGTCCATTCCCCGCCCAGCCTATAGCTGTGCTTGGGATTGGCCCAACCCACGTGCAGGACCTTGCACTTGGCCTTGTTGAACTTCATGCGGTTTGCACGGGCTCACCTCTCTAGCCTGTCAAGGTCCCGCCGGATGGCATCCCTTTCCTTCAGCGTGTTGATCACACCACACAGCTTGGTGTCGTCAGCAAAACTTGCTGAGGGTGCGCTCAATCCCACTGTCCATGTCGCCAACAAAGATGTTAAACAGTACTGGTCCCAGTACCAACCCCTGAGGAACACCACTCATCACTGATCTCCACTTGGACATTGAGCCATTGACCACAACTCTTGAGTGCAACCATCCAGCCAATTCCTTATCCACCGAGTGGTCCACCCGTCAAATCCATGTCGCTCCAATTTAGAGACCAGGATGTGGTGCAGGACAGTGTCAAATGCTTTGCACAATCCAGGTAGATGATGTCAGTCACTCTTCCCTTGTCCACCAATACTGTAACCCCATCATAGAAGGCCACCAAATTTGTTAGGCACAATTTGCCCTTAGTGAAGCCATGCTGGCTGTCACCAATCACCTCCTTATTTTCCATGTGCCAGAGCATAGTTTCCAGGAGGATCTGCTCCATGATCTTGCCGGGCACAGAGGCGAGACTGACCAGTCCGTAGTTCCCCAGATCTTCCTTTTTTCTTTTTTTAAAAATGGGGGTTATGTTTCCCCTTTCCAGTCAGTGGAAACTTCACTGGACTGCCACAACTTCTCAAATACGATGGAGAGTGGCTTAGCCACGTCATCCGCCAGTTCCCTCAGGACCCATAGATGCATCTCATCATGTCCCATGGATTTGTGCACCTTCAAGTTCCTTAGATATTCTCGAACCTGATCTTCTCCTACAGCAGGCGATTCTTCATTCTCTCAGTCCCTGTCTTTGCCTTCTGTGACCTGGGCAGCATGGCTCAAGCATTTGCCGGTGAAGACTGAGTCAAAAAAGTTGTTGAGCTTTCTCTATATCCTGGGTTACCGGGTCTCTTGTTTCATTCCAGAGGGGGGTCACATTTTCCCTTGTCTTCCTTTTATCACTGACATACCTATAGAAACTTTTCTTGTTGTCCTTGACATCCCTTTGGCCAGATTTAATTCTACCAGGGCTTTAGCTTTCCTAACCTGATCCCTTGGTGCTCGGACAGTTTCTCTGTATTCCTCTCAAGCTACCTGCCCTTGCTTCCACCCTCTGTAGGCTTCCTTTTTGTGTTTGACTTTGCCCAGAAGCTCCTTGTTCATCCATGGGGGCCTCTTAGTGTTTTTGCTTGACTTCCTCTTTGTTGGGATGCATCACTCCTGAGCTTGGAGGCGATCCTTGAATACTAACCAGCTGTCTTGGGCCCTTCTTCCCTCCAGGGCTTTGTCCCATGGTATTCTACCAAGCAGGTCCCTGAAGAGGCAAAAGTCTGCTCTCCTGAATTTGTCATTTCATACAACAGGGAACAATGTCAGAACAACTTAACAGCAACTGCCTCAAAATAACACTCCAGTGTAAATGTCACAGAGCCAATGACAGGCATGAGTTGAATGAGAGGAAGAAGGAAAGGGGCCCTCAATTTAATTCAGATTTCTCACATTTTAGGCCAGCTCCCCTAATTACAAGGGCTTTGTCTCCCTCCCAATAGATATCTACCAGTTAAAATCTTACTTTGCATTTTTAATTTTTGCAGAAATTGATTCAAAGAAATAAATGCCATTAATATTCCAATTTAACCACTGGGCACTAAAGCTTAAGTAAATGGGACAATTGATGGGAAAAAAAAATCTTCCCAAACTGCAGTCTCTTAAGCACTAGAATGCTCTCAAGGCAGAATGAGTTAAAACCCCTTTGGAAAAGCCTTTACAGAAAATTCTGCATTGGCTTTAGGGTCCTGACTTCTTTTTCATGAAATGATACAGGCAACTCTATTACAGTAACAAAAACAATGGCATTGCAGACAGGCAAAGATGAAAACAATAGTAGGAAGAGATAAGACAAGACAAGCTTCCCTGGCTCTTTCTCTTGTCATTAAAAAAATCCTGACAATTTCTGTTTCCTACACAACAGAGCAAGAGGAGGACTGGAACCCCATGAGACTATTGCATCACTACAGACCTGGCTGCCCATAGCATAGGGAACAATGGAAGGTGGTTGCTCCACCCCCAGCACCCTCTTTGGTGGGGAGATGGGGATCCTGTCCTAATTTTGATATTCTTGGTGTTCTTGTACGTCTCCAAGGCATAAGGACTCATCATCACCAAATCAGAATTCCTACATAATACGAGACATAGCACTTTGATTAAAATGCTTCTGCAATAGAAAAACCATCACAGAATGTGTGATTCTATATATTTTCTGCTCTCTCAGCATGACTGACAGTTGAACATAAAGTTATACAGACATCCATAGAGAGCCATGTGACAGAGAAAGACCTGTGTCCAAAGGCTGCAGATAGGGAATTCGTGTTCTAGTAGGGCTTCTTCAACTGGAAGGCCCTAACAGGTAGCACTTCCCTGCCAGGTGGGCATCAGTTCTGGGATCCCGCAAGGCAGATGTAGCTGGTTTGGATTCCATAGATGAGGCCAACCAGCTGTATCTGATCTGCAGTCTCAGGCAGCGCGAGCTCTCAACACGGTGCTCTGCAGCATGAGCAATGCAGACACGGCTGTCAGTCAGGTGAATAAGTTTTACCTGACTTAATGCAAGCAAGACATCCCCCAAAATGGCACCAATTGCTCCTTGTGCTCTTTGATGCAAACAAAGTTTTTTATCTGAATTCATCCTGCTTCAATTCCCAAGCTTTAAGCTTCAGAACTTCATCAGCTGCTTTGAAAAACATACAAGTACATTCTAGCTTTATGTGTAGATACTTAACAAATTGATCAAATTATTCTTTAACCTTCTATTTGCTAGGTAGAGGCAGTAAGCCATCCTGAATTCCTTCCAGTAAAATACTTGCGTTCCAGAACTGTAATCATTCTCAGCCTCACCTCCTAGCCCTGTCCAGCTTATCAATACCTTTATGAAATCTGAATACGCAACAAACATGAACACAGATTGCTAAATATTAGCAATCACATCAAACAGAGAGGACCTCTGCAAACCTATAGAATAGAGAACAACATAGTAGGAAGGAGACTCCTGGTCAGAGATCAAAGAGTGTGTGAAGTGGAAGAAGAGCTGGTGGCAGCTACTGGATTTCTAGGTTTACTGGTGATAAATGTAATTATTGCCTTTCACTGAAAACGTTGATCAAGTCTACTAAAAGAGCAAGCACTGCTGTTAGGATGACAGCTGGCTGAACTTGTACCTCTCCCAAAGGCCCAAGAACAGGTTTCTGCTTCAAGGATCAATATCAGTAAATCCGTACAGAGGAATCTATTGGCTCTGTTTACCTTGTAAAGAGTGTCCTCAGTGGTGCCATGAGTGAGCTGAACTACTACATAAGCGTGTAGGAAATTAGAAGCAATCATATCAGGGACAAAAGGTGTGCTTTCATCCTGGAAGATGATGGCTACAATGTCATTCCCAATGTGACGCTTCCGCTGAAGCTGCAGAGGAAAAAAATAATAAAGCAAGAAGGCAGGCAAAAAAGAGTAGAACAGTGCAAATATCTGCCTGTGCAGCATCTCCAACCCATCTGTCCAACCAAAACCCTCATCACTACTTTTTCCATTACTCCAGCTGTAATTCCCAGCATTATGCAGTTAGGCATTCTCCCCTCTAACTAGCCCGTCATCAAATACTCCTCCCCTCTTAGCCACACTGTTGAATTCCTTAGTTCTTCTTCCAATACCTGCTGGGAATCTCCCTCTGTGAAGGGTAGCTTTGTAGACACATGAAACATGATCTCCTTGCCCCGGAAATTTGTATAGACGGACTCCGTGCCTGTTTGACCTCTAGTGACATCCAAGCCTCCCCGGAACCTGAGTAAATCCACATCATTGGTCAGGCAGGACAGAGAGAAGAAAGTGGAGAGTATAAAGAAGATATCAGTAATGGTAGCTTGGCACATCAATATTATCGAAGGTGATTTTTAAGAAACCTTACCCACGGAAATCCTGCAGCTGAATCTTGTCACCAAGGAAATCCAGGAACTCGAGGAAACCCAGACTCTCTTCTGTATTGCTGAAGACTTCTTCTTCGGTTGTCTTCAAAAGGAAAGAAGTCATAAAGAGCACAAGCAGTATAAAGAACAGGCAGTAATTTCTACACACAGTTCAACCAGCTTTGAGGACCCGCACAAACAAATCAATCAGAATAAGGCAAGCTTCTATCCTTTCTCTTTACAGCATCTGTATTTTTCACAGGATAGTACAGACCTTGTTATTACATTTAACCTAAGAGAACGGACTCTGTGTTTTGCCTCAAGTATCATTGGATCTGAGGGAGCTTACCTGTCCAGGTTTCTGGTAGATGACCCCAAATTTGAAGTTATTGCTTATGACATGTTCATCAAACGCAACAATAAGCTGTGAAGCCTGAGGTAATGAAAATAGAAATTATCAGTTGGACATTACTACCCAGACTTTGATGGAAAAGAGACATACAGACATATCAGAACATTATACCTTGGGGTAGAGGACAGGAAAGAAGCGTTCAACGTTCACATCCTCACACAGTAGCTATGAAGTGAGAAAGAAAGGGAAACAGAAGTGTGATTATCATGTGCCCTAGCTTGCTGTGGGCATGACAGCATAGGCACTGTTTATAATTATCTGATACGAATCCCTTCAGGCAAAAATTCTGAAGTAAAATTAGAAAAGAAAGAAGATAAGCTAAATGGAAGTGTGAAAGGGAAGTATGTGACAGTACTATTCAGGAATAGTAGAAAAGAGGAAATGGGAGGACAGAGCTGAAAATAACTTGAAGAATGAAGCTGTAAGAGTGAACAGGCAAGCACAAATCTCACCTTCGCCATCTGGACAGCATTGGGAAACTCATTCAGACAGGAAATGGGGATCAGGTCATGTTTGGTGCCCGTCCGAGTCCTGACACAAAACACAAAAAGGCATTAGAGCAAGGGCTGAAGGGAGACATAAGCCACATTGGCTTTTTAAAGACTGAGTAGTCATTCCTTCAGATTATCCTTAAAGCATTTAATTTCAGAGGATTAATATTAAGCCTGGTGCATAAAACCACTGGAAAAGGGGGGTATTTACACTTCTTATTCCTCGTCATTTGTGGGGAGCAGAGGAAGACAAAATAGGGATGCTTAGTCTCTTGCTCCTTTGCATTCTTTTCTTGCTTGAAGAAATACTTTGCTCTTCCCACTCTCCCACCTTCACCCCTCCACACTTCCCCTCGCCCCACCCCCCCACCATTTTCTTTCACAGAAATCTAAGTCTTGAAATACAATTCATGGACACAGTATTGTAATGGATTCATAAGATCATACAACAAGGGTTTGAAAGACTGTTAAAAGGCCTGGTAGAGACAGCCTAGGAAAGCAGATCTATGCAAAGTATAGGAGGTAGAAACTGGTGTAGCATTGTTCCAGAAAGCTGATGGAGAAAAGCTTCCTTTCTCTCTACATATATTAAAGGAGAGATGTTTTTCTAAGGGAGAAGAAATATTGGGCTGTCAGAGTACTCTTCAAACCATTATAAACAAGTTGAGTAAAATGTGCTGCATATAATACAGTATCTTAATAGAGGAATTACTACCTTTTGATCTTCACTGGTCTGTTCCATGTAGGAAGGCTTCTGGGCTCACACAAACAATCCCTGGCACAGGTCACAAATAAGCTCTCTTTTTTCACCCTAGATTATTGCTCCACTTGGCACTCTGAAGTATACTCCACATACAATGGAGGAAACCCACCACTGATTCTCTTGTGGCTGACTCCTATGCAACCAGTATTTTCCCTCAGTCCTGGATGAGTCTTTGTCAGCAGCAACTGTACACCAGTTGCTTCCAGTAGCATATTGCCTACTGGAAGTGCGCCCAGCCCATAGTGTGGTAAAAAGCTTTTCTGCAGGGTGCCTCTCACCTATGCAAGATCCAACTCTGTACTTCCTCTAGTTCATTCAGCAACTGTCTCTGGGTAATGGCTCTCTGTGGAAGCCCTAAAGGTTATGGACTTTGTAGGCCATCCTGGGAAGCTAAGGAATGTTCCAGCTCACCTTCAAGGGAGTCTTAGTCTCCAATACAAAGTCCAAAGACAGGCCTGGACTAGACTGCCCTCCATCAGGGAATCCATATTCTCCTAGAGAGTACTCACGTGTCTCTAAGTAAACAGAATAAACAGAAAAACCTTCCTTTTTGATGGAAGAACAGATGGGTTTCACACAGGAACTATAAAGATGTGTCTGCAAACACCACTTCAGCTTTCTGAAGGAAACTGCTGAGAGAAACTCAGAGAGGAAGGCAAGAAAAGAAGGATCAAAGGTTCCTTTGCAGTCCTCTCTGGGAGAAAGACATAAAATTCACACCCATATGTATGCAGAGGAAGCTCAAGGTAAGATGAGAGACACAGCACAGCAACATACACTTCAACCACAGGCACTGTTACCTCAGCAACAGGCGTAGATTTTCCTGTTTCTCGATCTGTTCATACTTCACAGAAAGTACCAGGTAGCCCAAGGACATGTCACTGGAGTAAAAGTTCTGGTGCTCCTGAAAACAGGAATCCAAAAATGCATTATTCCCAACACACTTCCCAGAGAAGTTTACCAGATTTTTTGCATACAACCTGTCACTCAAGATTAGCTAATTTTTTTTGTTAGCTAGCATTAGCATGCTTGAAGACATGCATATGCTATCTCCCAGCCCCCTTGGTGATCAATGCACGAGCATATCAGTCAAAGTTCATCCACTCTCAGTTCAGTTCTGCCTAAGCTGTCCATAATCAGGGCTCCTGAGAAGGAATAGGATGAGAACATTCAAGAAAACATTTTGAAGAAATTGAGTTTCTTGTAAATTAATTTGAATCTTTCATGGACTTTCCCTGTATCCACTCAGAATCTGAATGGATAAGTAGTGGTCTCCAGCGCATTCAACTGGATGTGGTCAGAGGAATTTTCTATGCAAACAGTAATGGCAGGATCATTATACCAAACCGTTGATCTCTAAGTGCACTCACATCTCAGGGAGGATGCAGTCAGAGCTCCAGGTAACTACTTTGCAGATGAGGGCTGTTCTCAGTAGTGCAACTAACACTGCTTGAGCTTTAATGGAGTGTGCCTCGAACAGACAGTCACTCAGTCAAACAATGAACTGTAATGCAAACATTTTTACAGGCTCTATTAGAAGCGTCTGTGGCCATAAGTTTCACCTCAGTATACATCCATGCTTCAATCACCTGGGTATACCAATATATATTTTATATATATAACATATGTATTGATATGGGTTTAAACTAAAAGAGGGTAGATTTAGATTAGACATTAGGAAAAAAATCTTTACTGTGAGGGTGGTGAGGCACTGGAACAGGTTGCCCAGAGAAGTTGTGGATGTCCCATCTCTGGAGATGTTTAAGGCCAGGTTGGATGAGGCTTTGAGCAACCTGGTCTGGTGGAGGGGATCCCTGCCCATGGCAGGGGGGTTGGAACTAGATGATCTTTAAGGTCCCTTCCAAACCAGACCAGCCTATGATTCTATGATATATATAACCTCTAACCTCAAAACGTTAAAGCCTTTTGACAAGGGATGTGAACTGAAACTTTTAGCACCATGACAATACTATATAGATGGAATCATCCAGAAATGCATAGATCGTTCTCATCTTCCTAGTGGAAAACCATTTTATGGCCAGTTATTGGAGCTGGCTGCTACAAAAACTCTAACTAAACAAAGAGCTGAGACTGAACTCATGCTTTCAGCAAACAGTCCAAAATTATTGGGTTTGAGGTCTAAGCAGGACAGACAGACCAATGAGAATGTCATGCAGGGGATCCAATTCTCTCTTGCTGCTAATGAGAACTTCTGTCGAAAGGGGCAGTAGTACATTCCAGTATTTAGCCTCCAACCCAGGAGAATATAGTGAGATTGGTATGGTACTTCTGAGCTAGCAATGATGGAAGTTGAGGTAAGACTCTTTCTCAGCAAAGCAAAATAATAATAAATAAAATAAAACAAAGAATTCCCAAACCAAAAGCATCTCAGCTACCCCACAGCAGGCAGAATTATGAGTGCCTCCTTATGCACCTTATTATCAGTGCCTCCTTGGGACCATGAAAATCAGCAGAAAATCATACAGCAATCTGCTGATGGTGGAATCGGGAATGTGTCCACAGAGATACTCAGTGCAGAACAGTTTAGACAACAGACAAAAATCAGGGCTTTCTTTTGGTATTCTTTGTAGACAAATCTTGGGATTTTCCAAATCCCACATCACGTACCTCAAGATATCCATCTGGATTTCCACTTGTGTTTCTGTTGGAAAAAGCAACTCTGTCCACTCACTGGGAAAAGTCAGACACTCCCAGGAGATAAAATGCACACACTTTAATAGGGAGCTTGATTCCGAAATTCCACTTGTCAACTGTTTCGCAGAGAAGAGGTACAAACTGCTATCTTGTTTGTTGATACATTTTCTAATGATAGTGTTGCCCATCACCACCTTACTTGAAAGACATAATCAAAGTACTCTGCATACATTTTAGTGTGTGCAGATTCTTTTCTGACGTACACCAGTGGCTTTATACTGCTTGGTTGTAGAAGTGATCTCCTCAGCCTAAATTCAAAGTGTTTGTCATGGTCAAATTAAATGGAGGAGAGAGATAAAATGTTATGCCCCTGCAAACAATGAATGGGCTTTTCTACCACCAGAATAGCAGTCATCTCAAATCAAAGACAGAATCACTTGCAACCTAAGAAGATGGCCAGGGAGCATGAAGTCAGTAACCAGGATTGCAAGACTCAGAGGGAGCATCACAGGAAGCACTGTATAACTGCATCCTTGTGCATGACACAAACGTGCTATGCACTGGGACAGTAAGTTAAATGTTCAGTTGTACAGTCACAACTTCCACGATTTGGAATGTGTTCCGTGAAAGGAATACTCTGGATACAATTGATTAATAATAAAGACTGAAGGGGAGCAAAGTGTGTAATTTGATCAGAGAGTTGCTAGTCTAAGAGTTCCTTCCTCAACCTTTTGCCTAGAAAATACAGAAGGTCTGTTCTGTCTCTGGTGGATTGCAACCTCTCTCACAACACCAGTAAGATTGTCTTTTGCTGTGGAAAAACTCTAAACAATTTTTTGTATTAGTCATAGTTCTGACTCACTGTGAAAAAGATACATCTAGTGAAATACTCTGATATCTATGTGGATGTAGGCATCTTGAAGTCAGACATAAACCAATCCTCTCTTTGGAAAAAAAAACAAACAAACAAACAAAACAACTAAGACTACAGTCACTACCCTGAACCTAGATGTGAAGATGAAGCTATTGAACTACTTCGAGTATTAGAGAAATCATTGTCCTTACTTCCCCTCTGAAACAGAAAAAACCCAACACCCAAAACTGCCCTGCTACTGACTTATGGGGAGAAGTTTCATGGGTTCTAGTGCTAGCATGATCTACCTTCTGCTGAAGCAGACTGAACAAGTGGGTCCTGAAAAAGGTAAGGTATAAGTAAAGAACAGCAAACAGGAAAACAGAATAACGTTGCCTCTAGCTGCAGCGTTCAACTCACAGAACTTGTGTGATCTGTCACACAAGTCCATGGCAGTGACTGAACTTATCTTTATGTGGGAAGAAAAGATCAAATCAAAGGAGGCCACGAAGGCTGAGAGGACAGTTGATTTCTCCTCACCATGACTTTCAGGATACTAACAGATTTTTAGGATGTGAACAAGAATTAGGTGCATTGTGACCAAGGGCAGCAGGACAGAGCTACTGAGGAATACAGATTCAAGGAGCAACACAAGAGCATGTTCAATGGTCAGTTGAAGTCTAGAATCAAAGTAGTCCATAAACCAAAGAAGGTATATGCTAGGGTGGAAGCCCAAGACCAGCTGTTACGGAAAAAAGATGGCATAATGTCAACAAAAGTCAGGACTAAAAGGCAGAACAGAGGAATAGGACCTAAGGCCTGAGGTTAGCTGCAGCCAAAAGTAACACTGAGCTGCAAAGACCAGAAAACAGGACATCTTTTGATGAGACTTCTAAGCCAGACTCCAGAAGGTCTGACACATTGGGATCTCAGTTGCTTTGGAGGCTGGGCAGAGCTGCACAAAGGGGTGCAATCTTCACAGAGGAACAAGCACTAGAATTAGTGGAGGTCTTAAAACAATTGAATTTTTGTCAAAGCTACTCCAGCTGCCTAGCTTGATCCTGAATGTAAGTCTGGGTTTTAAATTGAGATCTGAGTAATCATGTGTATGAACAAGACTATAATTTCCTCCTGATGACTTTTCCACTGTGATTTTCTTTCTCTGTTAAAACACATAGGCAACAGAAGGCAGATTCAGAGTCCTTCAAAATACAACAGCATTTATCGTTAGCTGTCCTGAAGTTAGAGATGAACCATCAAAAGGCTTTATGGTTAATATGAAGAAGGTGACAAGATACCCTGGAGCCAAGATGACCTACGTATAGGTACAAATTTATTCAGCCATAGAAGCAGTTTCCATAACATTTAAGGCAGCTTGAAAGTAAGTTCCACATCTCAGATCTCTGTAAAAGCAACTAAGTATCTTGCATGGGGCCAACGAAAAAGACTAACATAATACACAAGAAGTGCTGACAGTTTGCCTGAGAAGTTATAAAGCTATTAAGATATCTACCATGTTCTTAGCTACCTTGGTTCTTTTTGATGAAATAGAATTATTTTTTACTACTCAGTAGCAGCAATTGCACCAAAGATGAACAAACCAGGCAAAAGTAAAAGATGTCTTCCCCATGGGACCTGGTATGTTTCACGAGTTATTTCAGCAATAGGAGCACAGGAAGCCAGAGAACACTAAAAGACCTTTACAGGATTCAAAATGGGTTCATTAGCCCATTATCTTCCTTTAAGACAACTGAAAATAAGAAAAAACCCAAACAATTAACTTTGAAAAAACTTGGCAACTTCCGGTCACCTGGTAAAATACTGGGATGATTTCATCCCTGAAGAAGGAAGAAAAGCAGGTGGCCAAATGATTATATGATCACCTACAGGAAGATAATGGTATCTGAACAACCAAACCTATTAATAGTGATAGGTAACTAATAAACTTACAGTACTGAGCAGGCAGCATCATTATTCCAGCAAGCCTTCTTTTTGTAAAGGTGTAAGGTGTTTGCCAGTCAGATGACAACAAGGACCTACAAGCTACTGCCATTGTTGGCAACTGCAGAACACGGAACCACTAAGGCTAGGCTGGTCCTGAAATAATACCCAATAAGGTTGTTTCCTTGCAGGCCCTCCCTGCTTCTCTTCTTGGAGAAAACTTAAATAAATAAATATTTTGAGCTGATGTCAGCTTGTCATGACAGGAAAACAGTAACAAGATCCAAAACACATGTATTTGCATACCAGAGGAAAACGATCCTAAATATGAGAAGACCTGCAGTCTCAGCAAGTCAGAGAACAAGTTTACTAGAATGATAGACTTGTAGAAATTAAATAAAATTAGAGAGACTTTAAAATAACAAAAGTGATCATTGCAATTATATTTAATAATAAAAATGTTCTTTGACTGCTTCAAATAGTTTCTACCTCTTTGTCCTAGGTTAAGCTAAAATTTCACACTAATAACTTAAAACACAGTTCTTTCCACTGAGAGGACTCCAGAGTCAGTTCTGCAACAGGTCACAGCACTGCAGCAACACCACTTTAACTCACACAAAGAAAGGAGAGCATAATAGAGAAATATATGACCACATATGAATATACAGCAAGAAAGCTTCTCTCATCAGCACTGCCAGTTTCAAGTGCTTGTGAAATTGCACCGTAAAATTCTTTGAATGGCATTTCCAATGTATACCTTTATTAAATCCTTCCTGGCTTCAGGCTACTTCTCTCTTACTTCTTCAAGTCTTGAAAAACAATGTAGACATTTAATAATTCCTTGAGTATAAGAAATACAGTTTTACAGTCTTCTTCCTACCAGCAAAATGAATCTTACTGTGTAATCGTCATATAAAATATAGACCATGAAACAAAGAAAAGGAACTCAGCTATGGCTTGTACATCCCAGCACTTTTTCTGTGGTTGTTTCATAGGATGTGCTAGAAAGTGTTCTGCAAAAAGCGTGAAAAGAATTAGCCAAGTTAGAGTGACCTGATATATGCACAGTCACAACACAGACATGCATATTAAGTTTGTAATAGCACACTGTTGTGGTTTTACCCCAGCTGGCAGCTGAGCACCACACAGCTGCTCGCTCACTCCCCCCCCATTGGGATGGGGGAAAGATTTGGAAAAGTTAAAGTAAGAAAAATCGTGGGTTGAGATAAAGACAGTTTAATAGGTAAAGCAAAAGCCATGTGCACAAGCAAAGCAAAGCAAGGAATTCATTCACCACTTCGCATGGGCAGGCAGGTGTTCAGCCATCTCCAGGAAAGCAGGGCTCTGTCCCGCGTAATGGTTACTTGGGAAGACAAATGCCATCACTCCTAACGCCGCCGCCCCCCCCCCCCCCCCCTTCCCCCAAGCTCCTTATAAACTGAGCATGATGTCATATGGTATGGAATATCCCTTTGGTCAGTTTGGGTCACCTGTCCTGTCCATGTCCCCTCCCAACTTCTTGTCCAGCCCCAGCCATCCCGCTGGCAGGGCAGTGCGAGAAGCAGAAAAGGCCTTGGCTCTGTGTAAGCACTGCTCAACAATAGGTCCATAGAACAAAAACATCCCTATATTATCAATGCTGTCTCCAGCACAAATCCAAAACATATCCCCATACTAGGTACTATGAAGAAAATTAACCCTCTCAGCTGAAACCAGGACACACACATACTCTAATCTCCCATCTTGCTTAAAGGATATTCCCTAAACCACTGGCTATGCCTCTCCCATCACATGATGCTTACAGACTCTTCTTCAGCTAAGAATTATTCACAGTTATTCAAAGCATGTAAAACACCTTTTTTTACCTTTCTGAAATTACCTTCCCATATTATCAGCAAGGAAAGGACCCAATCCACACAGCATCAAAATCACTGGTCTCTCTTAATTTTGAACTGAAGAAATACTCTCCTCGTGGAAAAGCTCTGACCTCTCTCCTTACCTAAGCCTTTAAGCCATGGGTAAAGTTTTCTACCTATGGGTAGAGTTTCCTGTGACACAAGTCCTGTGCACCTTGTTCTTTTCTGACACTGGCTTGCTCAAAAATATGCATGTTTAATGGAACATAGACATGTATTCATGTCAATTAAGACAAAGAAAAAAAATACTGAATGCTGTAGAAAAGGAAGAACATAGGCGAGAGGAAGTTTTCTGTAGTACTGAAGCACTGATGGTTGGGCACTTTGCAAATATATAGAGTCCAATGGTATCGGAATTCCTGGATCTCACTTGGAAGGAACAATGATGATATGGCCCTGCTTGAGCCAAGGTATGGACAAGATGAGCTGCAGAGATCCCTTCCAACCTCAACCATTCTGTGATTCTGTGATATCAGGTCAGCATCCAACAATCGGACTGAAGAAATCATATCCCAGTTTGCCTCTGGTCCTAGCTGGCTCTGGAATCCTTCAAGCACAACCCTAAATTTACCATAACAGAAAAATAATTACAGTTGGCATACTGAAGGCTTCCAGAATGTCACAGGATAGATGTCCATTGGACAGCAGATCTGTCAGTCTAGAGAGGAAGCCTCCAGGAAGGGTACTTTACATTTAAATTATATTAATATTGGTTTCTAGTGTTGCATACTACACAAGATCATTCAGACAAGTCCAACTACTACAGAACAGGTCCCCCGCACTGCACAAAGCTCCACCTCTTCCTGGTCTTGAACTTATTAAGCAGTTGCAGAGGGAGACCACTGAATAAGAGGCAGCGTAAGTATATCTGTCAGGCTTTCTTATCTCTGTGTGCCATGAAATGAATCTCAGAAAATATCATGGGCTTGTTCTCACTTGTTCTTGATGGTTAATATCATCCTGAGGTCCAGTCTGGGAATCAAGCAACTCCCTAAACAGGCCAACCCAAATGGACCTTAATGGCCAGCCAACAAACATCCACTTAATGAAGTCAAGCTTTCTCTCCCTGTCAGACTGAAATTTTTTAAGTCAGGCAACACTTAGCACCAAACTTACTCAAATCAAACAACTATAAAACACATATTGTCCAGTTTCTTCATACGCATTCTGTGGTGACCATACTTGCCACTTATCTACACCAAGGAAAACAGACCGCTTTTCTTTCTGCTGAGGGGCTTGCACTGTCAATGCTGAAGTACCCTCTAAAATAATAATACTATCTCCATTTCCAATATTATTACACTTTTTTTCCTTTTGTCATCCCAAAGTTGGTACCTGCCCAGGCCCCAGAAGAGCTTCTTAACCAAATATATGCATTTCCTGTGCAAACCTTTCTCTTCTGTTAATGTACAGGATGCTGCACACAAGGGGACAGAACCAACCTAACACACTACTAGCCATACCCTAGTATGTACCTTATTTACATTAGTTCAAGGCATCATGAGGAATTGAAATGGAGTGGCTGTGCAGTTATTTCTAAATCCTTCAGGAAAAGCCTGAGATACATTTCAGCCCTGAGGCTTTGTGGGCAGAGAAGGCTCTGAAGATCATCCTTACCTTCCCCAGAAAATGTTTGCGGTACAGCTTGGCTGTAGGGTCACTCTCCAGTTTCACTTTACCACTCAAGGGAAAGGGTATGTCAGGCAGAGTTGGACTCAAGCTGGAGAGGTTGTGGCTGGTCCCTTCAATCCAGTAGCCCCCAAACTGGGGTAAGATAATGAGAGGATATGGCCACCCTTTCTGTAATACCTATTCAGAAGGACACAGAGCATGAAAGCTGAAAGGCCAATGAGCTGAAAGGCCAATAAGCTGAAAGGCCAAAAAAGTCCAAGGAAAAACAGAGGACAGCAGTACTAACTCACCTCGTGGATGCTGGGGTAAGGAATATACTCCTCTTCTGTCTGAAATCAGAAGACACCGTTAGCAAAAATGCATGGCATCACTTAAAGCGTTATGCTCTCATGATGGCACAAGCTGTGCCCTCAGCTTCCACTCTGCCCTAGTCCAGCTTTAGAGTGTTAATTCAGGATTTAAAGTCAGACTCCACTTCCCAGGTCTCAGCATTATAATATAGAACTTTAAGAACAATAAATTTAGGAGTCAGATTTCACCCACCTTCCTCCTTGAAACTACACTGAATACAGGCATACAAAATGAGGAGGTAGTCAAACTGAATGCGGTTAGAAGTGAAAGCCTCTCTCCTTTCCTTCCACACAGTTAGACAGCTGCAGACAGAGATGACAGTAGGGATGGTAGAAAAAGTACTGTATTTACTATCTCTATAGCTAGACCTGTTGTATACAGCTGAGCAGCACTGAGGCATGACTGCAAGAATAGGAGGAATATCTGAGCCACTTTATGCCAGTTGGATGCCTCTTCCATCACCACAAAGATCACTGACTATCTCTGTCAAAATTGAGCTGTATCAATTCTCTATGTGGCTTTTTTTTTTAAAGTCATTCCAAGATTGAATTCAAGGTCAAGCTTGATTTTAAGGTCATTGTGCCTGAGCTGAGACTGAAAGAATGGAGAGGAAGAGTTGAGAATTTAAAGATGGGAATCTGTTCTTATTGGTCCAGTATTGAGGGAAGCAGACCAGCTTTCTAGTAGCATCTATGGGTCCTCTAGCAGACTACTGAAATAAATGCAATGTGATTTCATAAATATTATTAAAGCTCTTAAATTGAACAACATTTAAGAAATCATTTAGTCAAAATTAAGATTATTAATAATATTGAATGCTTATTGGAACCACTTAAATTTGAAAAATAGAAGTATTGATTCTGTTTCAGCTACATAGTTTTACCCTCTTGTGCAGCAACTTAAAAAAATAAATAAAAAAGATAAGCATATATGTGTTCTTGAGCTGTTTGTAGACTCCCTGTTCACTCCAAGATGAAAATTCACTGCAAGCCAGGTCAGTTATTATCTGCCATTCTCAGAAACTTAGGAGGCAACAACAGCTTGGCCTGACCTTGAGAGGAGCTGGAAGGGAACATCTTTGTTCATCCAGACGACTGCCCTGGAAACAGAAAGTCACAGACAGTGAATCCTATGTTTTAGCATGTCTGTTTCAATTACCCTCTGTGTCCTTTTCCATATCCCCAATATGCATATTCTGTCTCTCTCTGTAATCTTCTATTTTATGCAAGTTTGGAAGTTTGGAATAAACAGGGGTAAAGCTAAAACTTGGCCAGTCCCTCAGCTTGGCATTAAAACTGAAAAGCTCCACACACACACCTTACATCTCTTAAAAAGCAGAAAGCTGGCAGAAATCAAAAGCAGTCTCCCAAACTAATTTTCTTATTTAGCTCTCTAATCTCTTCTAACTACTTTCTATCCCAAGGAATAAAAAAAAGGAAAAGGTAAAGACAAAATGCAAAAGAACAGTATTTCAGACCATTCACCTCTGTTTACTCTTCCCTCTCCCTTGAAGACATTGTCAGGCACAGGATTGAGAACCTCCGAGTAGGGTTAAGAGAAGTAACAAACACTTGTTTTGAGGATTAGGGCTAGGCAAGAAGACTTTTAAGCAGCTTATGTGCCTTGCTTCCATCCACATAAGGGAACAAATCTGTCTCCTGGAGGTAAGAGAAAATCATCCATACATCTCTCCATCCATACATCTGACTAGTGCAACATACTCCTGCAGGCAGCAAGGAGCCACATAGCAAAACCCTGCACATCTGCTTTCCTAGGCACCATTACTGTGAGGTGGGTTGGAATGGCAGGGCAAAAAATTACTTGATGCCTAGTTTTCCTCCCGAATCGGCAGCTGGCAGACTTGATTCTCTTTCTTAAGGCTATTCCATCCTCTGCCTTCTCACCATGGCAAGCCTAGCTCACTTCCACCACACTGCTCCAGCAGAGGCACACAGGAACAGGAAAATTTTAGTGAGGACAGCCCCAACATGGACTGAGCAGAGGCCCAGAACAAAAGAAGCGAAAAAGATATGGGGGCCAACAGGCTCCCATAAAATGCTACCCATAGTCCCAGTGGGCATCAATACAGACAGAAGAGTAAGAGGCAAAATTTGCATTGTCAGATAGGAAGCTGAAGACCAGGATTTAAGTTGTAGCTTTCTCTTATACACAATACACGAGTACTCAACTACTGCCACCTAAATCTTGTAACTCTCATACCGGAACATAATGCTGACACTACATTTTTATACACCATCAGTGACTGCTTAATGGAGTGGCTAATCAGGGATTCCAGATAGGGTAACCAGCTCCTGACTTTGTTCTGAAAATAAGCAGGATCTGATTTATAACAGCTATGGCTATGCAAGTATTCTACAGTGGAACTAGCTTATAAACTGGTATCTGGTAGAAATATGTACATCTGAGTGGAGCTCTACAATGGAAATGTAAGAGACTCAAGAACAAAAGTTTGGGGCCAATGCTCCAGCCATATAGGGTGAAAAAACTGCTAGTATAGCAACTACATTAACACTGAGCAACAGCAACATTAGATTGAGGATTAATAATGATCAGGATGATCCTTGCAGGAGCAACAAAAGAAAAAAAAAGAAAGAAAGAAAAGACATTCATTACACCTAAAAAATGAGGTCATAGAAAAATGAGAAAGCTTATTAAAAGAACCTAAAAATTAACCATAAGAAAAGCTAAACCTTCATGAAATGAGGAGGAGCCAGACCTTGAGCTCACAGCAAATGCGTAACACCTTCAAAAAATTCTTAAAAACACCAGAAGCCATATGGCTAAACAGCCATATGGCTAAACTCCAGGGTAAGGGAGACTAGTAGTAGATGCATGAGGGCATTCTTCGTAAGTCTGAAGTCGAGTTCAAACACAAAAAATAGCAGTAAAACTAAATTTTAGTTGGTTAAATATAGAAATACAGTAAAAGCAAGTGAGGAACAATCTGCAGATAACATAAAAACAGAAAAAAAATATTTTCCTTAACTATATTAGGAGAAAGAAGCTTGCCAAAATGTGTACAGGGTGACACAGGATCAAAGTATAAAAACTGAGCTTAGAGAGAGTTACTACCCCCAGGATTTTTTTTTTTTTTTAACTTTGCATTTTCAACAGAGGAGCCTGAACAAATACGAGCTTTGAACTATTCTTCACAGGGAAACATCAGAAGACCTGATTCAAATTGCAGTGTCAGTAGGCAGCACTGACAAAACAAACAAATTACCAGGACATGGTGGGTTGTGAAATTAAGATGGAACAGAGGCTGAAAAGTGATCGTTACCTTTTGCAGAGGCAGTAGTAACCATTTTGCATTTGGGGAAGTCATAAAGCTGAGAAAGCAGAGTGCATGAAATCTAAGTGCAAATGGATGTTCTATTGATATGACCGAGAGTTTCACTTGTCAACCTAGTGTGTCGGGGCTCATGAGGAAGGCTAGGTTCTGAAACAGAGGTCTCGGGAACAGTTCTTTGGGGCAAGAAAGTCCTATGCTCTATCTAAATAGGATTGAAACTGGAGACACATGCAGGTAGAAAGCAGCCCCAGCCTTCTGGAACAAACTGTGGAAAGTACCGAGACAAACTTGCTACGCACTGGGGGATTTCTGCGTAACGAAACGGAGGTTGGGAAATTGCAATTTTGTAAGATCTCCCTCCCCTTCACTGGCATTTTCGGCAGATCTGATAACTGCAAAAAGTTTCCAGTTTCAAAGGAGGTCCTGGTAGAAGACCAGTATCTCAGGGAGGCCTGAGAGAAAACTTCCTGAGCTGCTGTAAAGGAGCTTCTGCTTGTATCAGAGCCTCTACAGAGAATGAAGGAACATGCCAGCACATTCCATGACTCTGCACTGTTAAAGGGGCTCTTGGTTGCCTGGGAGCAGAAGATGTAGGCCTAAATCTACCAACCCTTCCTCTAGAGTGAAGCTTAAGATACTGGCAAAGATCTAATGCAGCCCTGGGCCACATAGTTCCACAGTAACCAGGACCGTAGGGAACTTACAGCGTAAGTTGTTGAAGTGTCAAAGCAAGGGTAGACCAAGTGGTTGATGATCACTGTCATTCTTCAGACGGGAGAAGCATAAACTATAGCAGTCTCAGCCACCTGTTGAGACACCCTTCTGGTTTGGTCCGGTTTGGTTTGCAGCACTGCCTTTAAGGAAAGACTTTCCCTCACTGTCCCCCCAGGTAGCTTACTGGAGACAGCATCAGTCTGGGAATCTGATATTCCCAGGGTCTTGTACAGGTGAAACAACTGGCCTATGCAGGATGAAAGAATGGAAGGCACAGAAAAAGCTGTCCAGACCCACAGTAGGGTCCAACATGGCATAACAATGTGACGGTAACACATGTTTTTTATGGGGAAAGAGCAGTGCCTTGAGAGGACTAGTTCAAAACGGATGACTTAGATATAAAAGGGGACACAGGAAAAAAAATAAACATGAAGATAGTTGTAAGAAAATAAGACTGAAGGATATGTTGAAATGGTACGAATGCAGAATAGAGGTACTGAACATCACACCATAAAGACAAAAGCAGGTAACTGAAGAAGGATTGGCTATGTAAGTATGTCAAGACCTGAAATATCTGAGTTTATCGGCTGAAATAAGATTTGCTTGGTTTTCGACTGCTTGTACTGCAGAGCAATCTAGGAACAACATATTCCTAAGTGTCTTTAACGAAGTATTTACTGTGACTTCACTACATCTGTAAGCATAGGACAATGGTCACTAGCCCATTTACTTCAAGTAATGATTATTAAGATTAAAAAGAAAAAAAAAAGGTAAACTTCATTCCCAAATCTCGGGAACAGGTTTCAGTTTAAAAAAAGAGCACAGTTTCACCTGTTAATTCATCACACATAATCTAAAATGGCTATGCCAATTTTCAGTCAAACAATTTTACTCAAATCCTATTGTTAAAGTATTCAAAAACTAATTCTACCCTGTGGCTTTCTTGTTGTTACTTTAGAGGATAAATGTCCAAAGTGTCCTGCTTTGCCTTTTACTCATTTGATTGCTAATGAAAATCCCAGATTTAATTTTCAAGAGTGATTCAACAAATCTAAAGGATAGCCAGAGTCAAATGGAAGGAAAGGGAAAGCAAAAACAAACAAAAAAGAAAAAAGAATTAGTATAAAATATAAAGAAAGATCACAACAAATAATAAAAAGAAATATTGGAGGGGGGAAGTTTCTTCTTTTGGAAAACACCTCTCTTCCCTTCTTTAAAAAAACTGCTGTCATACTTAAGCCGCAGTTATTAATTCTCCTAGTGCAAGTCAGGTGACCAAACAAGCTAAATTTTAAAAAAATATAATACACTATACAGTCTTAATAATGGGCAGCTAAGAAACAAATATAGATGCAAAATTTGGTGGTCTGCATATGTTGGGAATTCTCATCAGCTTCCTCTGTTATATCTCCAAATAAAGAGGTCCGCATCCAGCGAGAGACAGTTTTCATGCGGTCAACTGGCAGCTGATAAACACTGAGAATCTTAAGCAGCACAGTCTTCCAGTAAGGGACCTCTGCTAGTGATTCTTCCTCATACAGATTTCAAGAGGCCTGGAAAGGACTGTCATACCTTTTAACATGTGCTTGAACTGAGCAAGAAGCTCTGCACGCTCAAGCTTACTTTCCAGCACACAGTTAAAAGAGCAAGGCACGCTTACAGAGCTTGTTATTCTAAAGCACTGATATCCCAAACATAGTTCGGGTGTCAGTACAGTGGTTTCAAGGTCTATGTCTGCCTACACGTGAATATACAGAAGATACACCTTCAGCCCCTCCTTTCCCCACTTCTCCTTTCTAGTCTGCCAGATTGTATTTCAGCCTCATAACTCTATACTCAGCATTTTGCTGCTACCTTCCACCTCCTCACCTTTATAGTCCCACCAAAGTCTTGCATTTTCCTCATATCCATAATTTAATTACACAAATTCCAGAAAAGAAATTAATTGTTTCTTGTAAGTTTCCAGCACATAAAAAAAGGCAGGAGTTATGTGCCATATTATGTGTTATGTTAGGTCAAAATTAACCACAGCATTTTAAAGAAGGTGTACCACTTGCAGAAAATATTGGTAGTCTGTAAGGATGCTCTGAGAACAGATCATCTGAAAAATTTAGTTGTAAAGATTTTGTTGTTTTATATACATATATGTATAAAAAACACATATAACATTATTATATTACTATCTCTTTATTTGGTAGGGCAGGGTTGTTTTTTTTCCCCTTTTACTCTATTTAAATTTTATAATGTAATATATGCAACTAAATGCACGTTTTTCCATAAGAGAATCAAGCCAGAGTCCTTCTTTCTTGTGTGAATTAAAGACAGGGCTTCCAATAGTTATTTATTAAACTGTTTGACCTTGCTAAATGCAGTTATGTTAACATCCCATTAATCACCTGTCATTAGCAGCTGCTACCCAGCAGAAACCTAGTTTCTTGAAGATGCCAGAGATATCCTAATTCAACTTTGGTTTTCTCTCAGAATCGCGCTTCTGCAGAGAACAGACAATTATAATAATTTGTGTCTATTCCTTCCATCATGCTGCTCGAAAAAATGAAGACATGAAAATGCTTTTGAAACCCTATTTAAGAGTAGGTATAGCAGCTTGGGCCTAGAAGAGCTAAATATTCTGCAAGTCCAAATTAAATGGTATCGGGAGTGACATGGCAACACAAATACCAGCTGATTATTTTTTTGGCTATGAAAAATCAAGAGATTGCAAAGTTTGACAGAGTAACTTCTCCTTACCTGCATTTTTTCAATCATCTCAAACAAGTCCACAGTCTGTGAAAAGGAAAAGACAACAGGAGAAAGGATTTAACATTTGCAAAAGCTAACGTTATCTTCTGTGGTAACCCAGATATTGAAGAAGCCAACAGCTCCTCCCATGTTTTGGCACAGAAACTACTTGCTCGCTGAAGACGAGATGGAATCGTTCTTCCTTAACTGATAGCATGGACAATATAACTGGCCAAATTGTCTTCAGCTTGTGTTGCAACAGCTTGACCTGGAACCTGATCGGACAAGTATCAGGAATTTCTCTTTCAATGGGTCAGACTACTGACTTGACAGCATAAGAAATGATTAAATGAACAAGTTTAGGATTCTCACACAGAAGTGAGCAACTATAGCTGTAACACATGCATGCACACAAGCTTGCTTTCAGTCACTCCTCCTGCTCAGCAGTTCAAGGCACATTCCAACCCTGAGCCAGAGGACGGTGGACTGCCTTTACCTTGTTGGAGACAGCAGGATCAAGAGCACATGGAAAGCCTTGGGTGGGAGAGTCTATAACATCACTGAAGCAGCACACCCCCTCCTCAGACCTCCTGCAAGAGACAGAGGCAGAAGGGGGGGGGGGGGGAAGAGACAGAGACAAACTTCTAACTTTTAAAGAACTCAAGATGCATGCGTGCTTGCCTGCAGTGCCTCCTTTACCTTCTGCTGTCTTCTGCTTACTGTTCCTCTCCCCAGACCACTTCTTGCCTATGAGGAAGCTGTCATTCCCTGCGAGATTCCCTCACCTGTCTTAACTTACCAGTTTCCACCTGCAAATGCCCTGGATATAAAAGCAAATATCTTCTGACCCTGACTGCTCTCTGTTCACATGCACTATTTTCCTCACAGTTGTCATGTAAGTGCATGATCTTTTTTGCCAAGTTCCTCCCCATCACAGATTTGCGGCAGAATAAAGATAAGTCTCACAGGAAGCTTTGGGATCAAATCTCAAAACTGAACCATATTAAGAGCTGGAAGTTCTGAGATATCACTGAAATCAGCACCTAAAGGACAGCCCCAGTTGCCACAGCCTGGGTATTAGTCTCCAAGTCAGGAACATAACAGAAGTGATGCTAGAACAGAACCGATACACCCTGCAGGAGAGATGCAGGCGCAGTTCTGTGTTACCACTGTTGGTAAAGCCAGCATGCACATTAGATGGGCTTTTGTCTGCACATCATCTATTGAAAATATTTTATTATTTTGGCCCTTGCTGGAGGAGCAGTGTATACAAATAGCAGCAGCACTTACTTGATTTCATAGAAAACAAAAAAATAACACAAACAATACATTGCAGTTTAAAAGACATATATTGCATTGCCTATTGCACAATGGACAATCTCACTGCTAGCTGCAGCTCTCTTACTGTTAGTCAATAAACTTTCCATGCCATTCACAGTTTTTACTAGCAGTCACAACTGAGGTTGAAGTCATGATGAAGGTCACATAGGTGGGGCTGGGAACAAAGCCCAGGTTTCTAATACAAGAGACAAGGCTCATCCATTTTGTAATGCAATCGTGAATATGTTTGCTATGTGATCATATAATGCAATCATGAAAGTTACCCTCTAGCTGTCAGATGCATGACTCCTACTGCTTCCATGCTAAGATATCAGTATCTGTAAGTCATGCAGACTCTTGCTCTGAAACTAGTGACTACATTCCCTGTTGTATGGAAGTATAATACATTTTTGTAATCACGAAGCTACACTCTATTAGAAGCTCCAAGAGTCTCTGTGTCCACCAATTCGCTGACAATTCACAATTTATTTTGGTAGCCCAATGGTATCATGTAACACGATCTACACAAAGCAACATAATGCTTCCATCCCACAATTTTCTCCTAAAACTCAAATGAGAAAGATCTGTGTAATGCATCTGAAGATTAAATCCATAATGTATATGGGAGGGAAGATATAGTAGTCTTGACATCCTCAAATAAATATTGGAATAGTTAGATAGCAAATGTATTTTAAATGAATATTAATATTATACCAACATATGCTTTATTTATCATCTTATTCATTTACTTGAAGCATGTTTGGGGCTAACAAAATTTACGTCCAAGGCAGTACATGAAAGAGTTTCATTGTTTCTTTCCAAAATCTGAAGTTTCTGTTCTGTTAACCTAAAAAAGTAAGAGCTTAGTTTGATAAATTCTCATTTTCAGAAACTAATCATCTCCAGAGAAGTGTTAATAGTAGAACTTTGTGCAACTGGATGCCCTGGGCTTTGTTGCATGCTCGAATCTTTTTGTTTGGCACATCACTAGTTTGAATCCTGAATCATTCAGCAGAGAACAGAACCCTGGCAGCTCCTACAGGAGGTGAATGTGGCCAGTCCTGCCCCTATTCTCTCACCATAAATTCATCTCTACACTTTAGACTCAACGGAGCACCTCATGCAGCAACTGCTCCTTACCATTCAATCCTAGTACAGTTCTATTGTCAAAATGACTCCAGCAGATGCCAAAATCACAGGTCTTATCATACATTTAGAGATGTTCTCAATTCTGTAATTATCCCAGATTAAGAATGTGCTGAGGGACTCTAAAAATCAAGGAGAATGACTTAGATTTTATGGTATCTTTTATGAAATACCACAAAAATTTGGAGGCATTGTAACTATTGCTTGAAAATCCATTTGTGAATTTTGAACTTCTGGAATGAAAAGCACTAAGCTTTATAGAAAGAGAACATACTTCTTTTCAGACTGGAACTTCAAACTCTTTGACCACAGAAAAGCAGAATATCATCCTTCTGAAAAAGAAAAGCAATTCTGCAGACTAGGAGAGGAATCTGTATGTGCAAACGTATACTTGTTGAAGCTTTATTTTTAGAAAATGGCAACAAGGGGAAGAAGAGGGCCTGGAAAATGCTGAAGACTAAACCAGGATTTTACTAGTGCCAGTGACCACTGCATTAATTTCAAGCAGGTAGCCAAACTAAAAGTAGGCACTGTTGATCTTCTGCTAAAGACTCCACTCTCAATTCTGAAATGGTGCAAGAAGCACCTTTGCGGGACCTCTAAGCCACTATCTCCATACACACAACTTGGCTCACATCCTGTATTCCTGTCTGGCAGCATCCTCTGCTATTTCAATCCTGGGATGTCTCTATACTGCTCTCTCAAAATCATTCCCATCTTCTATAGCTGAGCCAGTTCAATAACCAAGTCGATGCAAGTATTTGTTCTGAGAAAAACACAAATTGGCATTGACAGACTTCATGTGTCCTCTCATCCATCTTTCATAAGTATTCCAGAGGTAGAGGACATTTGTTGCACTCTGAAGAGACAAGTGCCCCAAATCCTCAGGTAACTATTTTCTTGAAAGTTCATAGGGAAACAGGTGTACAGCTATTATAAAAACATTTGCTAATCTGGAAGCCTTCCAGTAGGACAAACAATGCTGAATGATTAGCAGGTAATTATGGAACAACAGCCAGTATGGTAACTGGTGTCCCAGCCTGATGAGCGATTCTTGCAATGAGACACTGGTATGTTTTTGAAATCACTCACTAGAAGGGACAGGCAATTCAGAAAAACTGAATGTAATTTGAAACAACAAGAACAGGCCTGAAATGTTCATAAGGAAAATTCTGGGCAACCACTTCCCTTGAGCAACAGCTTCTGCTCTTTCAGTCCCTTGTTTCTCCCTTAGGAAGACATATTTGCTCTGCCAAGTACGATTTTTAGGTATTCAGTGAAGACAGCTGAAAATATGACACGAATTGCCTTACTCTACTACTAACACCAGTACATAAAGAAACTGCAGCTTTGAATTTTGCTCACACACAGATTTCTAAAATTCAAGAAATTATCAAGCCAGAACTAGTAAAAAGAAGCAACTACTACAGATGAGACGCACTTTGCTCACAGCTGGTCACAAACTTTTCTGCCCACAGACTCCGACTTCCAGTTAGGAACCTCACTTCCAGCTGCACTGCCCTTTCTGACTGGGGGGGGGGGGGGGGGGGGGGGCGCGGCAGAGCAGCTATTGCCCCCCCGTGAGAGCCCCTGCTCCGACACATGGGCATCCGGATTTCCTCGGTCCCCTCTTGTACCGACAAAAAAGGTGGGCAGGGGATGGAAAAGGCCCGGAGAACCCAGCTGGCTCTCGCTCCCCACCACGTACAACCCTGCAGTACGGGAGAAAGGAGAACGCCAGGCACCCGCACTCCCACCTCCTGAGAAGTCCAACCTGGAGCTCATCCGCTCCCGGGGAGGCTGGAGAAAAGCAAGCGAGCCTCACTCGCCCCCTCTCTCCCTTCACCAAGAGAGCACCCGCCCGCCTCACTCGCCCGCCTCCTCCCGACCAGAGCGCGGCCCAGAGCGGGAGGGACCGCGGCAGCTCCGCGACGCTCCGCCGGCAGCGAGGCCAGCCCCAAAGCCGGCCCCAGACCTGCCGGGCTGGGGCACGGCCATCACCTTCCACCTCCTCAGCTCCCCGCGCTTTCGGGCAGCCCGTGAGGCTCTTCCTCCTGCTCCCCCCACACGGCAGCGGCCGGGGGCGACACTCGCTGCAGCGCTTCGTCCCGGGCGCCTCCAGCCGCTCCCCTGCCCCGTCCCCGGGCTGCCGGGGGACAGACAGGGCCGCCCGGTACCAGTCCCGGTACCAGTACGTACCCTCCGCAGGCTCCTGCAGGGAAGCCATGCTGCCGGGAAGACATACCGCGCTGCTCCGCTGAGTCAGCTCCCGGGTTCCCGCCTCGGGAGCTTCCTCTCCTCCTGCCTCGCCATGGAGAAGGGTACCGGGTCCCTGCAAAGCGCCGGCTCCCGCCCCCACCCCTCCTCTGCCTCCCAAGCCGAGCTTCAAAGGAGACACGGCAAAGGGCACCTCACGGCTGGGACCGGGCCCCAGCCGCGCCAGGGCGGGCAGCGGCACAGGGAAACGACGGAGAGAAGAAGAAGAGATGGAGGAAGATGAGACAATGGGAGATGGGGTGATGACTTCTGCCCTTCCTCTGCTGTGGAAGATCAGTTTCCCTTACACCCCCCCTTTCTGAGGGATCCATGGGCAGTGGGCAGCCCGCGGGAGCTCTCTGCTGGGACACCTGAGCCGAGGAAGCTGTGCTCTGGGTTGTCGGTGATACGAGGCAAGCAGAATTGGACAAGAGCAGAGGGGTCCCTTACTCACCTCTGCTGTAGAGTAAGATCTCCCTGAGCTCAGTATCCAGTGAGAAAAGTGAGCATCATGGCAATCCTCTGCAACTTCCCATTCCTTTCAAGGGAAGTCTAAAGAGATACCAAACTCACTAGCCTTTGGTATTTGGAGCTGATGTACATCAAGCACTACAGAGATTTGGCACTACATCCCCCTTACGAAGTAGCTCACTGATCTAACATGTAAGCTATTGCCTAGGGAAGCTCAAATTTTGAGGGGTCAGAAACCCCTCACATGTATGTGTGTTTACTCATCGATAGATTGTCATTCCTGATAAAAACTGAGGATGAGAACACAGTCTTGCATTGCAAGAGCATGCATATACTTGTGTTTAAACAAGAACACAGACCTTTTGTGTGCATGTTTTTTCTGTGATTCTCAATTTCATCCCACAGGATGATGTAATGTTTCCTTTTTACATCAAGACCTATAAAGACCTTACCCCAAGTGTCAGCCTCACGCTGGATTTGTTCTAATTCATGAAGGGGATGGTAAGAAACATAGAATGAGAGACAGAATTTGCAGAGGAGCCAGAGAGATAGGAAAAGATGCAAAGGAAGAGTGAAAGCAGAATGCAGAGAGACCAGACAGAAAATATGAGATAGCCGATACAGACGGGTAAAAAAGAAAAATAGAGAAAGCAAGCAACTACATCAAAGTTTTAGTTTTAGCGTGGCAATTTCATCCTAATGCTTCCTATAAATTCTACTCATGAACGACTTGGATAGAAATGATTATGGGGGTTTCAAGGTCTGTGGGTGGTAATAGAGACTGTAAGGACTAAGGAATCAATCAGGGTAGGTGACAACTTTGAATGGATGAAGAAAGGATCCACTTGCTGGTTTTAGGAACTTGGGTGGAAGCCAGGTGTTTCCATTTCTTCTTGTCTACCCTTTTTTGGCCCAGCAGATTTGATGATGGAGTTTGGGCTAACTCATACAGTCCACGTCCTTGCTCCAACCTGAACACCTTCCACACCAGTCCAGGGCACTGAAGACAGCAGCTGCTCTCCGTACAAGCAGTTCTTACTCATTCACCTGAGTCTCTGAGCAGAGATGTGATTGGGCCAAGGCAAAGACCAAGCTTGCCACTTCTGCTGCATCCAGGAAGGAGGAAGAGAGATTATTTTCTGCTGCTAGAGAGGGTTGCCAACAGTAACTACTGCCCTCCCCCATCCCAGGGTCATTATCAGCAGCAATGGCAAGCCTAGCTACGGTGAAAGCTAAGAGAGGCCCGGGTCTTTCTGCCATTCTTTGGCAGCTTGCCACTGCAGACAAGAGCCAACTTTGTTCACATTCAAAACCACACTAGGCTCAGCTTTCATTTAACTATCTCACAGCTTTACCTAACCTCCTGTGCAGCTCCAGTTGTGTACGAAGTCCTCAAGACCCACCAGCAAACAATTATTAAATACCCTAATTACTATTCTAATTAGCCTCTTTAGCAATAATCATATGAATAAATCACTTCCACATACAAGCAAATCACAGGCTTTACTGTTCCTCAACTTATAATCAAGCTAACAATTCTTACTATTTACACAGCTGATGCAATAATATCATCTAATTTAAGGCTTTAGTTGTACTAAGTAGATTCAGTTCCTATTGATACTTGCATTCGTATATGACTAATTCTGTGTACTTATAGTCTCATATTGTAATCCATATATTTGTCTATATTTGCATAGATCGTTATACATTTTATAGTTACTGTGTGTTTTAGGGACTAGGACACAAGTTTCTGTTCTTTCAGGTATCCTTATTAGTATGTTAATATATGTATTACAGTAATTGGTATCTATACCTTTTGCTATGTATTTTTCCAGTTTTTAACATAATTTTTTCATTCTTATAACTGTATTAGCATTTTATCTTGCTGACATAGGAAAAGTCTGTATTAGGTGTAACACATAAACTGATCTCTGAAATTTTATCAATTATTTGAGTCATCATAAGAACATCAGAAGCTCCACAGAAGCTGCGCAGTACCACATAAACACAGCAGCATATCCTTCAATGGTAAACTCTTCAGGGCAGAAACTGTCTTTTTTTTCTGTGTTACTACAATATCACACTTGGTCATCACAAACTCATAGATGCACCCACAGATAGAAACATACATGTTTTCACGTCAGCTGTTTCCACAGGTCTATGCACACAGCTTCTAAATATAGTACTGAGTGTGCACAGACAGCACCTCCCACTGCCCACTTGGACTCATCATTTTATGTCAAAGATTGACAGAATCAGGGTGGGATTCCTTTGAGTCTGGACAGACCCTCTTTCGTGCCCCTCCATCTCTTCAGTTTGTCTCATTTCCTACAGACATCCGCTCTCCCCACCTCCTCTCTCTCTCTCTTCCCCCCCCCCCCGCCCCGGCCCCCAGCCCCGAACTGCTTCTCTACACAATGATGCAGTATAGCACAATGTCTTTTAAAAAGCATACAGCCCCTTTCCCTGCTGAGGCTGAAACTGCCCCAAGGTCCATCTATTACACAACGCCAAGCAAGCAGCAGAGAAGATCTGGATCAACCCTCCCCCAGCTATCTTTGCTCCCATTCCTTCTAGACAGAAAATATATTTAATTGGCATTGCAGGCAAGATGAGAATAAAAGCAGCTAAGCTGTTCATCCCCTACCTGAGCAAGGATCTCTCATCCCCAGCTGGTGAGCGGATGGAGACAGGGAACCCAGCTGCTCTCCTTTCCTTGCACTATCAATTATTCACGTATGTTGCAGTGTCCTCCCTCTCCCTCCCTCCCTTTCTCGTCCGCTGCCCCCACCTGCAGATGAATGGAGATCGAGCAGGTCAGTGCTGTCGTACTTGAAACTAGAGATCATTGTCGATTGAACAGCCAGCTCGTGGAGCAGCTGTGCTCTTAAGCAGAGAAGCTTGGTCCTAGGGGAAGGGGCCAGACTGGCAGCTCCATAGGTGGAGCATGGGCAGCTCTGTACACCCACATCAGGCTCCCTGCACTTCTAATCCCAGACCTGCATGGATGACCTTTAAAAATTAGAGGGTTTTTTTCCACAGGAAAGCACATTTTTTTAGTCCTTTCAAGTATAATGTCAGTTATTTGGTGGCACTGAACTGGGTCAAGCGGATTCACGTATATAGATCAGAGTAGGAAGCAAAGTAGCAGACTGAAAAAATCTGAAAAATGCTTACATAGTACTGACTTCGTCCCATAGCAAAGGCACTGAAAGAGGATAATCTGAGGGGACAGGATGAAATGGTACTTTCTGAAAATGCTTTTGCTAATCATGAGTCATGATACTGATCTGTGGATTGGAATGATTGTTCAGTCACAATTTTTGCAGATAACTAAAGAATTTTCTATGTGGTACCAGTCTTAGGCAATGGTAAAATGAGTTCTGGCAGACCTAGGGGAAGGCGTTTAAAGCATTTTGCCTCTGTAGTGGGCCACTACGTAAAATTGAGTGAGTGTTTTACATCTGTCCCAGAGCAAAATTAGGTTTAATTCCCAGGCCAAATTAACCACTCCATTTTGCACTGGGTAACTCAGCCTGACTCATTCTGGTCCCATCAGTCTGCTGGGGGACCTTCTATTAGGTCATCTCAAACATCACAGTAATTTCTTCTGTCAATTCTTCCCATGACCATAACCATGGCAGAGGCACCACAGAGACAAAAGAGCAGCATACTAGGGTGTTCAAACAGTAGGTCATAATTGGCTTTTCTGCCTTATTTAACTTTTCCCATATTTTGAAAAAATATCTGCAGGAATTTTACCAGAAGTAAATAAAGAGTTTCCTGAAATTAGATTAAAAATAAAGTGCCTAATAAAAAATTGTTAGCATTACTACCTCAGCTGTGGGTAAAACTCCTGTAAACCAGCAACTCTTTTTAAGAGGGCACTGTGATTGTTTGTATCTACAATTGTTTTTAATTATGTTCTTCTTTTCAAAACTTCACTGTCTCGGTTTAACCACAGCCGGCAACTCAGGCCCACGTAGCCACTCGCTCACTCCCATCCCACAGCGGAATGGGGAAGAGGATCAGAAGGGTTAAAGTGAGAAAACTCATGGGGTGAGATAAAGACAGGTTAATAGGTAAAGCAAAAGCCACACATGCAAGCAAAGCAAAGCAAGGAATTCATTCCCCAGTTCCCACCAGCAGGCAGGTGTTCAGCCATCTCCAGAAAAGTAGGGCTCCATCACATGTGGCGGTGACTTGGGAAGGTTACTTCCCCCATCCTGCCAGGAAGGAGTGAGCGAGCAGCTGCATGGTGTTTAGCTGCTGGCTGGGGTTAAACCACGTCAACTCATGGATCAAACTTTGCCAAATTTTTCTCCACAATTATGCAGGCTAGAAATGTTTTATTTAAAAAAAAAAAAAAAAAAGTCAGCACCTTTTTGTTTTCATATGAGCATTGGAACCAACAAGTTCTATAGATGGAACAACAATGAATTTCCCATGGATTTGTTTTGTGTAGTTGTTCCAGGTCTAAGAACCCTGTCTGAATCTGCTGGAGCACTTACAAGACCCTTCTCTTGTGCTGAATCTTTGATGAGGTTCACTTTGCAACCTTTCCCTCTTTTGTGACATTTATGGAAATTTTTTTCGTGGTTAATGGTTTTAATTAAGTTTATAGGAACCTTTTCTCTGAGATAAGAGAACAAATTACCTTTGAGATAATTATCAAAGACATATCAGAGATAATTATCAAATTATCAAAATATAATTTAGAGAAAATTATCAAATTAACAAATTATCTTTGAGACCTCGATCCCCTAATCTTGGTAGAAGATAACTATTCCAAAGGTTACTAAGGAATAATGGCATACAGACACCCACGTAGACTGTCTAAAATATGTTTTGTTTCCTGAAAAGTAGGCTAAGAACAAAGTACAATAAAACTCAATAAAAGTAAGAAAACTGGCATTTTAAATATTAGAAAAGCAGTCGTGTTCGGCTTTTCAGTAAACAGCAGATATCAATACTTGTGTATCTACCTACAGATACAGGACCATAAATTTATGCATATTATTCTGAATATTAGACTCAAACTGGACTTATTGTATGACTATTCTGGTATCTTACAATTTAAAATTAGTATTATTCATAACCTGATTAATGAAATTATAACCTCCTGCCATTCCTACAAACCTTTAAATCACCCTTAGATTATAAATTGACTACGTCTTCAAATTTGTCTATAAAGAATCTAGAAGAAATTGTTTCCATATAAGTACTAACACTTCACATTTCCTTGCCACCTTTATTTGAAAATCTCACAATACGTTATTGATACTGGTTCCCATTATTACTGCTGTTCCACAGACAGATAAACTAGCACAGAGAGATGAATTCTCACTGTCACCCAGGGCCAGGAAAAGCAAACAGAGCTCACAGTCCATCAGTACAGTTGCATAAACAGCTTGCGACAGCTGCATACCATGCTGCCACCAGGACGGTCCCACTTGGATCATCCTGAATGCTAGTGCTGGTCCAATGAAGAGGACTGGAATAAGTGGCCAGGGATGGAAATGGGAGACGGCAGGACTCCCTTTTTTGCAAGCAACGCTAATTTAAACAGACCCATGAAACGATATCATCAGTCTCCTGGCAGAGCCCCTAGATAACAACTCAATTTATTTTCAAGCTTTGACCAAAGTCACCTGCTAGTAGAACTTAATGATATGAGAGGTATTTATTAATTTATCTGATTGTTAGTACTGTATGAATTGGGGGGAGTTTTTGGCAGTGTAACTCTGGATATTTGTCAACAGGGAAAATTCATATGGATGGAAATTATGGAATTCCTTGCTAATTTCAGAGATGCCTAGAATGGCCACGATTCAGAAAAGAGGAAGTATCTCCTCCACAGAAGTGACTTCTAGGTTCTCATGTATGTGTACAGCAGAAGGACAAGAGGTAACATTCAGGTTCCACCAAGGAAAATTTCAGCTATATGTAAAGAAAAATGCATTCCTCCTATGAGAGTGGTTCAGTACTGGGAAGAAGTGCCAAGAGAGCCTGAGTAATCTCCATCCTTGGAGATCTTCAGAAGATGTATGGACAAGGCCCTAAGAAACCTTTTCTAGCTTTGACATTTTTCATTTTGTGCAGAGTAGTTGACCTAAATGAGACCTTTCCATCCTAACTATGATTTTACTCCCTGCATGTTAGAACACCTGTGGCATGAAACATTCAGAAGCTCAAAGTTGTTTATTTCAGTATGAAATGTAAGAGCTTCAAGTTCTGCAGTGTATCAGATGATAACCAAGTTGAAATTCTTCACCACCAGTTTCCACCCAGAAGTCATCAAGTTTTCTCGTAATTCAGCAGGTAAAAATTTTCTTGGTATACGTGAGAGCACTCTGTAAATCAGAGAGAGTTTGTAGCATCCAGCAAGTCTTGCCCTGGAAGTATATCTCAGGTGCTCAACAAGAGGATAACTCAGGCAGAGGGAAAACGTGAGACGTGAGGACAGCTCTAGTAGAGGAAGGTACTCTAACAAGCCCATATTTTGCAAACAGTAATGCATTATCTATATAATAATCATGCCTAAGAGAAAGGACTTAGTTCCTGGGCTTTACTGCACAATTAACTTCATAATTGGCTTTAACTAATAATTTTAACAAAGAAAAGCTTTCTTTATATTCTGTCAGCCCAGTCCCTCAAAAACAGTAATGCATGGATATACAAAGCCACTTAATGTCCATGTGAAATCAAGGCAGAGAAGTGAAAGGATTGCCAGGGTCATGTTAAAACAGACGGATGGACAGACTTTTTTGACAGCAGCAAGGCAGATCATTAGAGTGAGAAAAGGCTGAAGATACATAGGTGAAGATACAGGCCTTGCCTGGGTTGGGTCAACAAGTTTTACAGTTTGCAGCAATGAAATGGTATTCAAACAAGGGGAATAATAGCAGTCTAATCAAAACTGAAAGACAGGGCACACACGCAAAGTTTTTGTGCTATGTATGTACCCACAAGTTTCCAATCTGGCACTGGGACTGCTAGAAAGATGCACAGGATGGGGAGGAAGGGAGGTCAGACTCGGAGGGAGGTAGTGCAGGTGAGAACAACAGGGGAATGTCTGGATGGAAAGGCAATTGGTCAATTAAGTTTCTTTTGCAGAATTAGGGATAAAGCTGCTCTCAACTTCTCTCTGTCCAGATAATCCAAACCAGCTGGGATTATTCCCCACAAACATCTCCCAACATCCTGAAACTCTGAGGGGAGCAGAAGGGGTTAAAGCAGCCTGCAGCACGAGGGGCGGCAGGGAGCGGCCCCTGCCAGGCCACCTCAAGCTGGGGAATCCCTGGCGGTAGACACCACCAGCCCAGGGCCCCCTCCTCTGGCAGGAGCCCCCCTCCTTTGGGAGCGTTCCCGGGAAATGAGAAAGATGCCGCGGCCCCTTTAAGAGCGGGAGCAGCGGCTTATTAGTGTGGACGGCACGATCCACTGCGGTGCGGCAGCGGGCGGGGAGCGGGAGCATCCGCACACTCCCCTGCCCTAAAAATGTTAGGGAAAGCCGACGGGACATACACCCCGAGGTACGAAAGTTCACTTATAAATACACGAGGGGGTGAGGAGTCCGTGCTGCTAATCTCTCAGACTTCATCAACACCTGGAATGTTGTGAAATTATGAAACATTTCTGTTCTCTTTCTCAGCGAAGGAGGCTGCAGAAGAGCTCAGTAAGATCTCGGCCCTATTTGCAAGGCACAAAATAAGAGTCGGTCTCCACTCTCAAAAAAATTCGTTCTCCAAGAGACCTGCAATGAGCCAAGGGATTTGCTTAAAGTTACAGCCGAAAGGTTTGTAGCAACTGGAAATTTAACTGAGATTACCTGAATCAGAAAGCAGTTACAAGAACAGTCTCCTTGCTTCCCCTCTCCTTGCTATTACTTCTCAATAGAAGAAAAACATGAAATACAGTGCCTTTCTTTAACTACGGGAAAGGGAGGACATTGTTACTTACTTGAATCAGGGCAGTAAACAAACAATATGCAGACTGTTCACAATTACTGTCTCAGGAGAATTTCATCAAAAAGCACCTATGGATTATTCCACAATGACAAGCCACAAGGAAAGATGGTTTATCCAGAGCATTAGGAGACAAAATAATGGATCATTGATTTGTTAACCAACAAGGACACATAAAGAATAAGGAGAGTCTAGTAGTGTAAGTAATTACAACAGCAGAGAACAGCTGATACTTGCTTTGGCAAATACTTAGCACATATAACATCTTAAAAAGAATCACTTCATGATATTCAGTAAGAAAACGTCTGCACTTAGTAACCATACACTAACTCTAAATACCCAGAAAATCAATTAATGAAGAATGTTAGGGACATTTCGCTTGTGTGAATGGCTAAATATATATATCCTCCTGTGTTTGTACAGTACCTATCACAACAGGACACAATTGACATGTGTGGGCTGTACAGTATAGGTGCAAATATATTTATAAAATACATAATATATTCTACCAGTCCTGCAGTAAAAACTAAATCTATGGTTTAAAGTTTACTTATTATAGAGAAGTGCTCCCTAAACATTTTGGAGTACTGTCAGACAACACGTCTCACAAAACAGCGTTTCCGTATCAAACTTAAATGACGGAACGACTAAGGAACAATGATTCTGTGGCCTAGCTTGTTAAGCACCTCACTGGCCTGGATAGTGCTAAGAGGACAAACAACTGAGCACCACTGGAAAATGAGCCTGCATAGCGTACTATGAATAGTATGAATCCAACAGAATTCCTAGACTGCAGGGTACTGAACTGCTGTCACAAAAGAAATCCCAATAGATGGCAGTGAAATCAGCATGGGATAAAAAGCATCCAGCCATTCTTTGACAGCAAGTGACCACTTGGCTGGAATAGGAAATATCCAGCAATTTCTAAACTGCTATAAATTGTAGACCTGAAACAAAGAATGGCAGCAATGCTTTGGTGACACATAAAACCAAGAACAGGAAAATCCAGCAATCTTCTAACAGCAAGTAGAGCTGCACAAACTAAAGTATAATGAAAGGAGGGCAAAATGTTTTCTTCCTTTCAAAGAACATTAAGAATTGATGAATATACTGATATAACTGATGTAAATATATTCATGGAATGAAAGGCAGAACTATAATCAATTGTGGGGCCCTACCAAAATGAGGAAAGTTAGATTTGTTAGGCAGTAAATATTTATATTGTGCTAGTGCTTAAACCCCAGCTGGCTCAGTGTGAACACTACAGAGAAAACTCAGAAGGGTCAACAGCTAAACGAGAGACTTTAGGAACAGCAACAACAATCAATTACTCTCTCATCCTGAATAGTTTTTCATAGGTCTCCATTTAGAGAGCCACAGTTTACATGAAGCCTTGCTTTTGTCTTTGGTTTGTTTGGAAACATGTTTACAGTCAGATTCTACACTTCTTGTCTGACCTACCAGTTTCAAAACAACCTGTAAGAAAAACATTCAGTCTGCAAATAATTAACAAAATATAAAACAGAAGCATTAAAAAAAAAAATCTCTGAAAAGATCTCTAGATGGGTTTTAATGACTCATATTTTGGTCTTAATTACATTAAATAAGCCATACATAGTTTGCATGGAAAAGAACATATTTCTGCCTTCCCCAGCCCCATGATGAAGTGTGTTGATCTGCTAGAAACTCATGTTGCCAGCGTCATATACTTGAGGTTTGGAATTTTAGAAATTGTGAGACAGGCTTAGCAAAGTTCACTGTAGCTGGGCTGCCACACAAGGACACTTCAGGGTAGGGTGGCAAAGGGAAAGCAGCAAGCAGAATCAAGAGATGCAGAAAACTGTAGTACTCAATATAAGCAAACACCTGTCATGGATTTTGCATAAATAAAGATCAGTTCATCATTTGGCCTTTACAGTGCTCATAGGAAATTGAACAAATCACCTAAAGGCTACAATTCTTCTTCACCTCCACACATTCCTCATTCTGCCCTATCCCCTACTTTGCAAATATCATTTCAAGAACAGCAGATGAACATGATATTGCCAAGAAAGCAGAGGAGTCAGCCGTCATCGTGAAGGTCCTTTATCTTCTCTTCAGATGGCCAAATGTACATCCCATAGCAGTGGCAGGAGTAGAAATTTAGGAAGCCTTGATGATGGTCAAAGTTGTTGCTGAGTAGCTTAATGAGCAGGAGAATCAGGGTAAAAGCAGCACCACCATGTATCAAAGACTTGGAAACTTCATCAATGCCAATGGACAATTGGAGACTTTGTCAATATCAGTAGATCTACAACCAGGTGTGGACTGGAAACTTGGGAGAGATCTAGGTGTTACACGCTGCCACATTTTCAAGCATGAGAAGTACAGGGTCATATGACAGTGATTCTCAGAAGAGACTATTATTCCTTTTTTGGAATCAAGCAAGACAAAATTTGAAGGGAGCAGGGAGGAACAGAGGCGGCAGTGGACAAGAATATATATACTTCGTCAGCAGTTCCAACATATTCAAAGAAGTCTCTTCAATCAAAACTACGATCTCTCATGTACCAAGTGTCAATATGAGCTTTTCAAATAGTCAACACTGTCTCCTGAATCACTCTGACATCTTTCATCTGGAAGGGATTTCACAGAACAGTCTTATGAATCAGAGGTTGCCAGTAGCCAGTAGACTTGACAACTCTTCTCAAGAAACAGTGGCACCATCACATGGATCATCTTTGACATCAAATATGACTTCATCCAACACAGATGTCCATGAACTATGACCGTTCTATCCTGAAATTCTCCCTTCATGGGCAATCTTCTCACATTCACAGAAAGACCCTTTGCAACCAGTCTTCACTCTTCTCATGAGTACAGACACGCTGTGGAATAAGCAGACTTGCACAGTTATCACTGTTAATAAATTCTGTCAAAGCCGTCAGTTCAACCAGATATACATTTAGTTCCACACATTTCATGTCCTGTTTTTTTGTCGCCTACAGCGAACAACAAAGCTATCTCTCAGCAACAGAAGTCTTGATAAAACAGAGTTCCCCTTTACAAATAATAGGAGTTGCAGTATCACTACTGCTGCTGCCTCAGGAGAAAGCAAAAGTGGTGTATTGCTTTCACAGCACTGATTTTACAAACAGCAGCCTGGTCTGGCAGTGATGTGGCACGGTGTTCTTTATGACACTGTTCCTGCAGCTGATGGCTGACCTCGGAAACAGTAGTTCACCCCACAGGAAAAAACATACAAAACATCTTCACAATGCCATGCTAGAATGTACCAGGATAACAATTCAGATGCCATACAAACTGCAATACTACAGGGCACGATCACGGCACATACCAGAAATTCACTATGATGTGCTCTTGCTAATTTGGCAGCATCCATTAGAAATGTAAATCCATGTCAGGACTGGATAAAACCTGTACGTATCACTAAATAAACTGTCATCTCGCACATTGAGGAACCATGCTAAGATAAAAGCGACGTTCTTATCAGCTCATGTGTCTATTTGCTTTCATAAAGAAACAAAGAAAATGCTCTTTTACTGACCCCTGTGAATGACTATTTGCATGGATGTAACTGAAATGTAACACTCATTTTTCCTCAGACAGAGAAAGGATCCACATCGAGCTTCCTCTCTCTTAGGTGTGTTCCCTTTATGACACATGGCTGGACCAAAATGCAGTGAAAACTAGTGCTAAAACTAGCGCTGAAACAAAGTGTTGCCTTTGAATGGAGAATATCTAATGAAACAAAAAAAGGATCACTGTTATAAATCTAGTTTTCTAGCAAAAACTGCCTTTATTAAAATAGATTTGACTAATTTTTTTTCTCTCTTATTTCTTTTCTTAAAAAGTTCTCTCTCTCTGGCCTTCTGTACTTGAATTGCTGTTCTGGGGCTTTGTCACACTTGCTTTAGACTATGAGCACCTTAGGCTGGGAACAGGCGCTGAGGAGCCCATGGGATTCTGCACCACATTTGCTATAAAGGACAACGCTCAAAGAGTGACCAGTACCAGTAACAGCAGTGTACTCTTTTTCTCCAAAGCACAGCTCATCAATAAAATAGTTAAGTGAGCTCTTTGTCTGGCAATACCTCCCCCATTCTCCCACCCCACTATTTACTGAAAGAATTGGAAGAAAGTGCAACATTATACAACAGGAATGTAAGAACACCTCGAGGAGAGAGGCTGTGGGTCCCACCAGCGACAACGTGCAATGCCAAATTCCTGCTCAGGAAACTACATTCTCTGACAGTAATTTCAACCTCTTTCTCCTCCTCTCATGCCCATTACTTTTCAGTCCACAGTTATTTAGTGTTACAGTGAGTTGCATACAGTCACAGAATTCCAACACAAGGAGACTATATTTCATTGTTGGGTGGTAATTCCCAAATATTTCAGGTGTGGTTCCCTAGCAGAACCATCTAGTGCTGTTGAAAGGAAAAGGCCATCCCCCTATTCTTCAACACAGAAATAGGCCATGAAGTCCTTTTTCCTCTCTTGTGGCCACACTGGCACTTCCTGCATGGTTTTGTGACTGTTAGTTTACTAACCCAAGATAAAATAGCTCTTTTTTTCCTTTTTACTTGGTTATTTTTATGCCTTGTTAGCAATTCAGAACATGCCAGGGAGGGCGCATGTCAGGCTCCAGTGCATAACAGGTTTGGCAACATAAGCAGCAAGAATATGTGGCTAGAACCAGGGAGGAAGATAGGGAACAGGAACTCTGTGGCAATTACACGTTAACTTTTTTCACTGCATCTTTTATACTTTGGCTGAAAACTTTCCCATTCTGGAATGGTGAAATTACCTCTGGAGAAAAGGAATGCGAACACTGCTCTGTAGTAAAGCAGCCCAGTGTATACAGGTCTTATTTTCTCTTATTTCCAGAGACACCTAGTACAGTCTAGAATGATAGCAAATGATCTTCCTGTGTTCTTTTAACCATTCTCAATGGATTCCTTAATTTCATCTTGAAACTGTTTTTTTCTGATCACTTGCTCTTTTCACACTAGATATTTCACTTGATTTTTTCACCATATTCTAGTGGTAGGATCTTAACTGCCCTCCTTCACCCCTAGTTGCTGTCAAGTTCTCTCCTCCTCTGTCTGATCCACATTAGGAGCTCTAAACTAGCACAAAATGAGGAGTCGCTGTAGTATTCCATTTAGTAGCATTACAGGCATCAGGGTAAATTCCTTCAAAAGAGTGCGTACTGCCAATTTACATCCTATATACAGTAAGGTCTGATTTTTCATCAGTAGAAGTACTGCAATGTGCAGAGATTCTACACAAGAATAGAAAGTCTTCCAACAAAAAGTAAATAATATAGACTAGATCGGGCTTCATCATCAAACTAAACCAGCTGCAGAAAGTTTTACCAATGCTAATGAAACCTCACAGTTTTAAGGCTCCTGCTCTAAAGAGTATTTGGAATAAAAATGAGGAATTTTCTAGCCTCTTCTTTCTTTTTTGCAGAGAAAAAAATGAAACATCTGACATAAGTGAATTTGAAAGGCTGCAAGAGGAGATAAAAAACCTCATATATCATAGCCCTGGAAAATGCTTCTTACTTTTCTGTCATTCTCATGGCAGAAAATGAGGTGCTGCTTTGTTAATTTTAAATACTTAGGAACTTTAGGTGTGCAGGCATCTCTGGAAACACTTCTTACCTTAAATGTGACTCCCCACTGTCAGAAAATAGAAATCTATTAGTTCTGGACAACATAACAAGTGTTATAACAGTGTCTCTGACTCAAACTCTGTAGATTTGTGCTTTGCAGGTATCCCTGAGTGAGGAACTAGTAGCAGCAGTAGAAGCTCTCCTTGCAATATCAGGCCTTTGGTGACCACATCTCAACTCTGATCTACAGAGAAAAGCCACTTCAAGTAGAAGACAGCCATGCCAAAAAAACCCACCATACTGTGACTACATATATGATAACTTTCAACCATTGTCCTATAAAAACTGGAATAAGCTGGAAGACAAAAAGAGATTGACAGGTCCCAAGAAACATGAACATTCAGCTATGGCAGGTCAAGCACGACTGGATTTCTCAAAGTTACACATTCTTTTTGAACATCTGAGCACAGGCATAACTTTCTTGGGGTTTTGCTTTCTCCTGCTCAAGACATTACACTGACCAGAAACGTATCAACCATAGGTCATGGCTGCCCCATGACCTCTGCAGGTACAATGTAATCATGCTCCTGAACAGAAAAATCAAAGTCATATTTCACAAAGGTGACTAAGCAGAACCTGGGAGACAAAAGGAGAGGTAGACAAAACAGGAAAAGGTGGTTCAGTAGCACTTAGTCCCCAGTACTTGCTCAGGCTCTCAGATATTGCTTCAGGACAAGGTTATAGGGAAGAATAGACTTAGTGATTAGAGAGAGATTAATCATGCAGTGGTATGTACGTCACAAGCCCTTGGGAATAAAGCAAGCTTCTCTGCATACCAAGCTGATAAGTGAGCTTACTGTAGGTACTAAGTTAATTAGTAGCAGTCTGGGCAGGAGGCAGAGCAGATAGTGAGATGAAACAGGGGAAAGGTAAAATGCTTCCTAGAGACTGAAGAATGAAGATCAACAATGAGATACTGGAAGAAAGAAAGAATGAAAAAGGGAAATCTGTGATCTTAACTAAAGAAATCTGCTGTTAAATAAAGTCTGATCCCCATGGCATGATTGAACAACAGACAAACAGAAAGCTTTCTATAAAAAGTCTCTCTACTGCACATGGAAGTGAGACAGTTTAGGACAGTAGTATAAATGTCATTGTTCAGTCTCCCTGACTTCTACCCCTTGTTTCACAAACACTGCTTAGAGATACCTCTCAGGCCTTTCCCAAGCCACTCTGCGTTTTCTGAATCGTCATCACCAAACACCTCTTGATGCAGCTACATGATCAATTTTTCTTTGTTATGGATCCTCACACACTGTAACCAACGACAGTCTGAACCAGACTGTGGAGATAATCAAAATGGCAGACAGATAAAAGTTTCAGGAGTCCTTCAGGAACGCCGAAAGGCCTCACTTAGAAGCACTGTGTTGCTAGAAATCATATTGCAAAGGTTAGTTCATAGAAGTTCGCCCTGTTTTGTATCTTTAGATCCAGAAAGCAATGACTACATTCATAAACATGTTCACCTAATGCATTCACAGCTGCATTGCAAAGTCTCATTCTTGTAAATGCATAAAAATGATTCCTAAAGATTCAGCCCAGTCATCCATGCAACTCCATGGGTAAAATATAGAGGAGTTACTGAACTCTGAACTTCAACTGAAATGAACTGAAGTAATACAAGCAACAACTAATGCAGCAGAGATACATACCATTTTTAGCCTTTTTCATCCTGATATTTCATATCTATAAACATTTTTAAAAGTGGTGCACCAATCAAAACTACTATACACATTTCCAGCAAAACCTCTATCTTTATCCACAAATCACATAGAGCCTTTCCCATCACAGAGGTAGTTTTCCAGCAAATAATGAAGACTTTTTCACCTTTCTGACTTTCTCCTAACTTAGGAAAAAGGTCTAGCCCCAAAGCAGTTTTTACGTGCCTACTCCCCACAGGAGAATATGCAGGCAAGCAAAGTGCCTCAACTCCTTCTACATAGCCTACAGAAGGACAAGTACTTTCTGTAGATACAAGGCAGATTCAACAATAGTCAGATGGTTGGGGGGATTGAGCTCACTAAATTAACTCAGGAAAAGTGTAAATACTTTCCCACTACCTGAGACAGCTGAGGTGGCTCAGCAAGAGATCAACTGAGCGCTAGAATCACTGCAAGGAGGACAGGCTTTGACAGCTGGGAGATGGAGAAGAGGCAGGAATTTCATCTGCCTTGTGAAACCACACTTTTACTTTAAAAAGTAGAACCATTCTTATAGCAGTGATGCTCTTTTATTGCAGTAGCTCAGTAAAACAGAACACTTAGCCAGGGTCTGTAATATATTTGAATGCCCTCCTCAGCCCAGTAGGATATAAGTCTTTTATCTCTAACAACCACCAGCTACCCCAGTTAGAAGGAATTTGCTGTTAGTACTGAGGTGTCCAGATTCCACCTCGAGTCAATCATGCTTTCTGTGCAGAGAGGCTGTGAAAACAGTTTTGTCAAATCTTCCTTAGCACTTAAGGTGTTCTCAACAGTAGGCAACCCCAAAATGGAAAGAGCTGTAAGAAACAAATCAGTTTTCCCATTTATATGATAGTCTTGCAAAATGACATGCTACACACCAGAAGCTTGACTTCCTCCTCTTTACATGGATGTTAACTCTGCCATCTTCAAAGGAATTCTCTTGAAAGAGAAGAATGGATAACAATCAGAGCTGAAAGTCCTTTATCTGTCAGCAGCCAAAAGGACAATTATAAGGGAAAAGTATTCGAAACATAGAAACATTTGCAAATCTAGGCTGCAAGGGGACTGAAAGCAGGGCTTTAGACTCGGCTGAGCCTTCAAAATTTCCAGCCAAGATGATTCATCCACTTCTTTGGGTAAGTAATTGCAACATTTCATTGTTTTCACATTGAAGACTTTTTTCTTATATCCAGAGGCACTTACCCTCTTTCCTATTGCCTCTTGTCCCGTCACCATGTATCCTCATTGAAGAGTACCTCCATCCTCTCCGTAACTACCTACTAGACACTGGAAAACTGTGAGTAGACACTCATGACATGCCAAAGCCTTCTCTTCTCTAGGCTGTACAAACCCAGCTCCTTAAGTTGTCAAAGTTCTCCAACCCTCAAATCATCTTGGTGGCAATTCACTAGACCACATCAAATTTTTCAATTTCTCTCTTGAACTAGGGGGACAAAAACTGTACACAATATTCCAGGTATGTCCTAATGAGTGCCAAGTAGTGTGGAATAATCACACTCCTTGATCTGTTGACTACACTCTTACTGATGCAGCCCAGGACACAGTTTGCCTTCATTGCTTCAAGAGCATACTGCTGACTCCTGTTGAGCTTGCCGTTCATCATGACCACCAGGTCTATTTCAGCAGAGCTGCATCCCAGTCAGTCGGACCCCAGCTTGTACTGCTGCTTGGGATTGTTCCATCCATGCATGACTTTACATTTATCTTTTTTAAATCTCATGCAATTCTTGTTGGCCCAGTCTTCCAACCTGAATACTATTAATAAACATTTAGCAGTAGGACATCTTCCTGCTACAGACAAACAGGAGCTTCAGCCCACTCCTGGAGGTAATTCACACTATAGTGTTTGAGCACTTCCAATGCTCAAACTCTAAGTGCTGATTCTATGGGCAATTAAGAGAAATTTCAGGATTAGTAGCCCTTGACCTTATGGAAGATTTCAACTTCCCAGACATCAACTTGGAATACCATACTGCTGAGACAAGCAGGTCTTGGAAATTCTTGCAGTTTGTAGGAGATAACAACTTCTTGTCACAAGTCCTCAGTGAGCCAACTAGGAAAAATGCCCTCCTAGACTTGTTGTTTGTGAATAGAGAAGGACTTGTGGGAGATGTGATGGTAGGTGGCTGTCTTGACCACAGTGATCACAAAATGGTTGAGTTTAAAGTTTTCAGTGTAATGAGAAAAAAGGACAGCAGAGTTGTTCCCCTGGATTTCAAAAGCTGTTCAGGGAGCTACTTAGCAGTGTCCCCTGGGAATCTGCTTTTGAGGGCTTAGGAGTCCATGAGTGCTGGTCAGTCTTCAAGAACCCCCTTTCAGAAGCACAGGAGCAGGCAATTCCAGCATGTCAACCAAGTGGGGGCAGAAGACCAGCTTGGCTGAACAGGGAACTCCTTGTGGAGCTCAAGAGGAAAAAGACATTGTATGATCTCTGGAAGCGATGTCAGGCTCCGCTGGAAGATTACAGAGCTGTGGTTCATATATGCAAGGAGAAGACATGAAAGGCCAAATCTCACTTAAAGTTGAAACTGGCCAGTGTTGTTGCAGATAATAGGAAGGGCTTTTTAAAGTAAAGTATGTTCATAGCAAGGGGAGGTCTAAAGAAAACATTGGACTGACACTTGTCCAAGATGGTCCCCCGACTAATAGGGATAGAGAAAAAGCAGAAGCATTCAATACTTTTTTTGCCTCAGTCTTTAATAATACGGATAGACCTTGGGCTGCCCGGTCCCCTGAGTCAGAGGACCATGAATGCAGGAAAAGTGACTCTCCATTCGTGGACACTGAAATCATAAGGGACCAGCTATATCAGCTGAATGTTCAAAAGTCCATGGGGCCCGACTGGGATTCACCCCAGAGTACTGAAGGAGCTGGTGGATGATACACCAGGGATCCCCCTCGATCATCTACCAAAGGTCTTGCAAGTCTGGGGAGGTCCCCGCTGACTGAAAGCTAGCCAACATTATTCCAATCTACAAAAAAGGCGTGAGGGAAGACCCAGGGAACTACACACCTGTCAGTCTAACCTCAGTTCCCGGAAATATTATGGAGAAGATTACACTGGGTACCACTGAAAGACATTTAAAGGACAATACAATCATCAGGCACAGTCACCATGAGTTCACAAAGGGAGAGTCCTGTCCAGCTAATCTGATATCCTTCTATGATAAGGTCACCTGCCCAGTGGGTGAAGGGAAGGAGGTGGATGTAGTTTGTCTGGATTTTAGTGAGGCTTTTGATACTGTCCCTCATAGCATCCTTCTGGACAAGTTGTCCGCCTGTGGGATGAGCAGGTAAATGGTGCACTGGGTGAAGAACTGGCTGAAGGGCAGAGCTCAAACGGTTGTAGTGAATGAGGCTACATCTGGCTGGTGACTGGTCACCAGCCATGTTCCTCAGCATTTGATTCTGGGGGCAGTTCTGTTCAATGTTTTTATCAACTATCTGGATGCAGGAGTTGAATGCAAGTCTGCTGATGATACCAAACTGGGAGGTGCTGTTGATTCTGGAGGGGCAAGAGGCCTTGCAGAGGGATCTGGATAGATCAGAGCATTGGGCTATGATTAATTGGATGAAAGCTAGCAAATCAAAATGCTGGATTCTGCACTTAGGATGGAATAACAACTATAAACTGGGAGAGGAGTGGCTGGAAAGCAGCCCTGCAGAAAGGGATCTGGGGGTGCTGGTCGACAGCAGGCTCAGTAGGACTCAGCAGTGTGCCCTGGCAGCCAAGAGGGCAAACCCCATCCTGGGGTGCATCAAACACAGCAAAACCAGCTGGTCAAGAAAGGTGATTATACCACTGTACTTGGCATTGGTGTGGCTGTGTGCACACCGTACTGTGTGCAGTTCCGGGCCCCACAATTTAAGAAGGATGTAAAGGTCCTTGAATTCATCCAGAGGAGGGCAACAAAGCTGGTGCAACGGCTAGAAGGCACAGCATTTGAGGAGCAACCAAGGACACTGGGTTTGTCTAGTTTGGAGAGAAGGAGTCTGAGCATTGACCACATTGCTCTCTACAGCTTCATGAGGAGGGGACATGGAGAGGGAGGTGCTGATCTCTTCTCTCTGGGATCCAGTGATAGGACGTGTGGGAATGGTTCAAAGCTGCACCAGGGGAAGTTTAGACTGGACATTAGGAAGCATTTCTTTACCAAGAGGGTGGTCAGACCCTGGAACGGTGTTCCTGGAGAGGAAGTCAATGACCCAAGTCTGTCAGTGTTGAAGAGGCATTTGGATAATTCCCTTAATAACATGCTTTAACTTTTGGTCAGCCCTGAAGTGATCAGGCAGTTGGACTAGATGATTGTTGTAGGTCCCTTCCAAATGAAATAGTCTAGTCTAGTCTTGTCTCAGACACAGACGAAAGGTTCAGATGATAACAGATTTCACGAAGTAATTCAGTACCTGGTCTGTTGATTATCAGTACTCCTCATTCCCAGATACATCAAGGAGTAAAAAGGATTTTAACCCATCCCTCTGCAAAGTAATAATCCATTGCCTCCTTTTTTCCTTTTGTTTGTAAAATCAAAGAGGGCATAAAACAACATCCGACAAACAGCACCCAGTCAGGATAGGAAAATGTATAGATTTACATTTTACAGAACTCATAAATAGATTTATGTGTGGGCCATGTGATGTGGGCTGGGCCGGCAGTCCTTCCTGCTTTGTGAGGCGGAGATCAAGATTCCCTTGCTACGCAGTGGGGCAGAACATAATTTTCAGTGCAGAGTTTCTCTCATTAAAGCAAAGCAGACCAAACAGATCCGACACAGGTAAGCACTCCCCCACTGCTCACTCCGCCCTCTTTCCTAATGAGTTTCCTGCTTTTGTGGGACTGACCTAGAAGAGCTGCAAAAGAGTAGAAGGTATGAGATTGTCTACAAATTGCTTTGGATTCAGAACCTGGAAACATGAGGTCCTAGTTTCCCATGCGTAACTCGTACAACTGGATCTTCCCATCATTTGGTACCTTCCCATATTCACTAGTTTCCGGCTTTTAGTTTTAAAAGAAGTCTTCGTGGCCTCTCTACAAGAAAATTCAAAAGGAGGAAGGGAGAGTTTTTACTGCTGTCCCATCCTCAGGTCAGAAGGGGCAGGAGATTGCAAAAGAGCTTGCAAGTTTTACCTTGTGATGAAGAGAGAAGTTAAAACATGACTGCTCCTACCTATCGAAACCTCTCTCTGGTAAGTAAATGCTGAAAAAGAATGTGTTTCTTTTTCTGGCATTTTTATGTGCACAGTTATCTATTTTTGCTGTAACAAAGGAAGGTATTTAGTGTGCAAAAGCACAAAATGTAACGTGGAACTATATAAAATTGTATATTTGTTTGGAGATGCATATTCATAAAAAATATGCCCATTGTGTGCCCATGCTTTTTTCTCCAAAGGAGTCTTCATCAAAATAGTAGGATGTATGCACATTAGTATGGCACATGCAAGATGACTCCTTAATTATGATATTTCTTGAATACAACAGATCCCTGGTATTCATTCCATATTGACTGCACACAGTGACAATTGCTGTCTCTTTCACAGAGATGGGGTTTGGAATGGGGGACAGGAGGGGCTTTTGTGTTTGAGAATGGTGCAAAAGAGCACACCAACAGAAAACAAACTCAGGATATAGGAAAATATTCAAATGCATGCCTACATTTTGCAAAAACAGACATACTCCAGCTATATCTAGTACCTAAAGTAATGTTATTGCTGTAATGCTACACTGAAGTCAGACACTCAATTTACTGGGGCAGACAGCCCCATTAATAATGGTACTTTTCTTCTGGGATCTGAACTCGTATCTGAATGTTCATTATGCAATGTACAAATGCCCTAGAATTAACCTTTAAAGTTATTCTGTGTTTCACTTTTGTAGTAACCTCAAATCTGCATCCTAGACGGCTCTAAGTTCTATTAAGAAGCTAGACCTTTTTAGATAAGCCTGGCAATAAGTGCTGATGTTCTATGCATTTTATGTCTGGCAACTGTGTGTCCAAGCGTTCCCATTATTCAATATGCATTCACATAGGAAATTCTAGTACATTTACACTGGCATGCATTCATGTGCAGATTTCCCAGGCATATTACGTATGTGCACAGTTGTGTGTTCTTATGATGGCACGTACTTGAGTATGTATGTTCTTATTTTGGTCGTGATACTGATAATGTGTTTGTATGCTCATGTTTCATATTGAAAAGAACTGTTCCGTCTTCCACAGATGTTTGTCCCCTTAACTGCTCATCTGTTCTCAACTGTCTGGTACCGCCGTCTATACTACCATGTGGTTAGAGACACACTGGAAGAACATCCGCCAAGTCTTGTTGCTTCTTTTCACTGCTGCTCTTCTCATTGGGGTCACCATGCTGGCCATTTCATCTAACATCAATCCAGTAGGCTATTTCTTCCTAGGGGTAGGGGGAGTGTGCTTGATCGGGTATTTGCTGAGTGTGTTTGTCGAGTGTTACCTGAAGAATCAGCACCAACATGAGGCAAATGAAATACCTCCAAGCAGACAAAGCCAAGCAGGGTAAGCAGCAACCTGGCAATTCCTCTTTAACTCTCTCCTCAGATATGGCCATTTTACATATGTTTTGCAGCCTTTCCCCTAGGGCACCAAACACAGACTCCATTCCAGAAGACAAAAGTTCTTTTTAGGTTGTTTTCCTTCATTATTCAGATGGAGGTTGCAAATCTCCATGCCATGCATGTCCTGTATCTTGTCCAATATCTATTTTCTCCCCCCCCCCCCGGGAACTGATCCGCTAACAATTGCCAAGGTTAAACAGATCCAGGCCCGGTTTTATTTTTCTTTGACTAACTGAGTCTTGCCAAACAATGAGTCAGACAAGGAAAAAGAAAAAATGCTGAAGCAGTACCGAATCTTAGGCGGGTTTAGCTCTATAAACCTTATCGCCAGAGCAACTGCTCGTTGGCAAACTTTTTAAAAGGAACCGGTAACTGGGTGTGTTTCCAGTCTTAAAAACCCAACTTGATAAGCCCTGATTTTGAGAGGCTCTGAATACTCACACATCTTTTTGGCTTCATGTACATTTGCAGGTTCTCAACATCACCTAATTTGCCTGCTTTAGGTAAAGAGTTTAACTTTGCTTTCTTGTCTGTATAATCCAGATAATCATTATCCACATCCATAAATGACTTGACAACATTCTTGAATACAGGGTGTGGTAGAAGGGCAAAAATGTCACTTTGTGTTTATTTTCAGAAAGAGTACATAAAAAGAAGTCTATATTGGGCTTTGCTAGCTTGGGGGCATATTAGAAGAAAATTAGTATCTGTTTATTTTAAAATATGTCCTAAAAACATATTTATTTTAAAATATGTCCTAAAAAGGAAAATGTTTCTAAAGTAACATTTTTCTCTGCAGATATTCTTTTTAACACAGAATAGTTAGTCCTTGTTTAAACTAAATGAAAATAGTTAATTTTCTCCATTTCTTAAAAATAGATGAACATTGAACTAATGTATTAAAAAAGTAAGGTCCTGTTTTATTCTGAGAAATAACTAGTAGTTAGTAATTCTTAGTAATGCATTTTAACTAGTAGGAGATTTTAAATGAGGGACATCATCCTTTTGGGTCCCTTCCACCTTGAGATATTCTATGATTCTATGATCAAGCTAAGCCTAAGATGCTGAAACCCAGTGTGGGGTTTTTTACTTATTCTGGGGAGTGTGGGAAAATGGTCAGATAATCCATTCTCCAGAAGCAAGAAATAATCCTGGCTGGACAAGTGAGCTGATCCAGTGGCAGAATATCACATCATATAGTAATTACAACACAATAATACCATGTCAGATATCCTATCTCAGTCACATCTATTGATTGTAGCATGGTCCCTATATGACATTATCCGGACTACCTGCCTCTGCATAAACTAAGCAGTAAAATAGCCAGTGTAACTGCCATTCCTCTCTTTGTCCGTAGGGTGAACGCTGCCTATGAAGCACCCACCTATGAGGAGGTGATGACCATGTCAGTTCCACCAATATGGACAATTGCATCCAATCCAGGCTTAGTGCCCTCACCACTGAATGAGCCTCCTCCTTACAACGTAGTCATTGAATCATCTGCCCAAGAAGAGATGATGGTGGAGGCACTCAGGGTGTCAGCAGCAACAGACATAAGGCACACCTCCGAGACAGACACGGGCTCCAGGATGCAGTTGCAGCTGGTGCTGCCCCCAAGACCGCAGCGGTTTGTTTCGGACATCCATGACGTGAAAGGTACTGAGGACAGGTTTGAGCCACTGGAGCCACTCACTCCACCACCTGCTTATGAGAGTGCCATCAACGATGAGGTCTTTGAAGATGCTTTCCAGCCCTCCATGTTATGATTAATTTCACCTTCCATGAATGCAGAACCAAACCCTCACCCCAATACAGGGTACTCCTGAAGGGAAGGTGAAAGAGCTGAGATTTTTCATACCTGAAACTAAAAGTTTGTCTCACCATTCCTTGAACCAGAGCTGAACTACAGATACAGCTTACACAAAATACAAATCAATGCAACACCACAATGCTTTGTCTTGGCAGATATGTAAAACCACTATGAAGAAAGTTGTGTTATATATGGCAACAATTCTCAAACTAGAGATACACCATCATGGGGGAGGAGAGCAAACCATGGGAAGAGACAAGGTTGCCAAAGGACCTCTGAAGAAGGACTGCAGGATGCAGCCAGGAGAAGCTGCCTGAGAAAGGGGAGGAATAGAAACAGCGCTAAGTAGGTTCTGCCTGTGCATTACAAACAGCAGTATTGCTGAGAGCTGTGCAATGATCAGCCACCCTGAAGTCCCTACTGAGAGACTGAGGCTGCAGTTCCCTGACTTGCTGTTTCGCAGCAACACAAATTTATGGTTTGCGCTGTTTGCTCCTACCCCTCTGTCGCACTTGCTCCACATCCTCAGCTGTGCTGCACCAGAGCGTGACTGAGGGGAGGGCGGCTGTCTTCATCTGGAAGCTGGCACCACCCGATACCTGTCACTTGGGGTTGAAAAGCTGACGGCAAGCACGGCACCATGAAATGACTTCTGTTGTTGACAAGGTTCTCATCCCACACAGCCTGCAGTGGTGGACAAGAGGGAGATAATAGCAGTTTTTCTCCTATAAGAGAGGCCGGCAGTGGGATACATACATATATATGTACCCTCTGCCAGCACCACCAGTCTTTGCAGCTCTACAGGAGGGTGTATTCTCTGCTGTACTGCAGCCCCAAACAGATGGCTTAAGATACTTTATTGTCATCATGGCAAGCATTTGCACAGAAAGGTCAGCGCTCCTCCAGTTCTCCGTAACGACGCTGTGCATGGAGGCTTCCCTCTGGACTCTGGAAAGGCCAGTCTGTCTGCCGAGGCCACAGCTGCAGCAGAGAGCACCTGAGAATAACGGTCCTGAGGCACATGTGGTCTTCATCATGACAGCTTTAGGTTGGAGCCAGGTTCCAGCTCCCACCGATCAGTGATGCTGTGCAGTCTTTTAAAATGGTGACTTAAACTGATAGGTTGTGCGGCATTAAAGTGGTCTGCAGTATGGAAAGAGACATTAATATCTGGTGAATGTCCAAATAAAAAAAAAAAATTGGTGGTCCAAATCTCCTTATGAAGGAGAGCAGCAGTCATCACAGCCTTGTCTCATACGACTGCATCATCTTTAATCCATATAAGGAGCCATCAAACCACAGGCTAGAAACAAATAAATTATTTCTAATTGTTTGATTCTTTATAGTTCAAAGAAAAAAAAGACCTTTTATGTTGTTTATAAATAAATGGGACTGCATTAAAATACCTGGTGGCATCATTATTTTTTCCTCTCAAGAGAAACACTCCATAAAGACATGCTTTTACTTGCATTCTGCTTATTTGATACTCTTACCTTAGAAAAAGGAGAGTTCCATTTCTAACTCTACAGCTGAATGACTTTAATATCATTAATGATGAAGCAGCTACGATACCTATATCATGAAAGTATTATGAAAGACAAATTTGCTGATAGAGGCAATGTGCTTTCTTTAAAGCCAATCACTTCTTGCATTTCGCTCCTGTGTCTGCAAACACAAAAGAACAACCCATGATAAAAAGCAGTACAGTTGTACTACTTTAGGTCTAAACTGGTCAAACCTGGACCTTCTGATTGCACCTAATTGCCAGGCATCACGAAGAAATTCAGGTGACCAGCACAGATAAACACTGGCCAAAACAAAGACCAAAAATCTCACCAGTTATGATCACTAGGATTTTGCCTTCAGTGCCTGTAAGGGTTATGCAAGCCTTTGGCCTTGTGTTAAGTTTTCACATACGAAACTCCTCTGCACCAATGGAACAACTATCTGAAGCTTTATATGACAAGAGCTGTAAATGTGCTTCTGCTAAAAGGATGCCCTGGTTGCTTTTCCCTTATTTCCCGTGTTCTCTGCACGTCCTGCGTGCTCTCTTACTTCCCTTTTAATTACTGAACGTTACTTGAGCCCTTTTTTTGATTTCACCTGATTTCAGCTGAAACGCACGTCAATAAAACACGTGCAACAAACTCTAAAAATAAAATCAAAAAAACCGCCAAATGCCAGAACCGGTGTGTTTGCAAGGCAAGCTGCGTACCCGTTAATTCCACCTCCCGTTACCCCGACGTGCCGGACCACAACCCGCGCGGCCCCGCCCCCTCCGCACTGCCGCGCGAGGGCCCGGGGAGGCGGCCCGACACGAGGAGAAGCTCCGCCCCCGCGGCCGGGCCCCCAGCAGGAAGACACGCGAAACCTTTTCCGCGCCGTGGGGGAAGGCATGCCTGCGCATGCGCGCAGCGCCTGGAGGCCGAGGCTTGCTGTCCGTCGCTTTCCCAAGGGGAGGGGCTATGGCGCGGGCCCGCGCATCGGCCACGTGACTGGAGGAAGCGGTCTCGCGTTTTGAATCGCTGGGGCCGCCGGGAAGGGAAGCGCGTGCGCGTGTGTGGCGGAGCCGGGGGGGCGGGGGGCGAGCGGCGGGAGAGGCGCGTGCGGCACGGGCGTTTGGCGGGAGCTGGTGGCGGGAGAGCGCGCAGGGCCCTGCACGCGCCTGCGGCCTGCCGCCGCCTGGCCCGGCGCCTCGGGAGCCGGCGGTGGAGGCCTGTTCTGCCCGTTGTCAGGCGGCGGCTGCCCGCGGAATCGGTCCGCCTCCTCCCGAGAGGAAAGTTGGGAGGGGTAAGGGCGGCTCTTGCCGTTGAGTTTGGCTTTGGTCGCACCCTCTCCTGCCGGGATGCTGGTCGCCTGCGGTATGCAGCGATGTCACCAGGAAGCGCTAAAGAGGAACCGAGTGATGCTGGCAAAAGAGCTGGTTTTAAAAGAATTGATGGAGCATATGATAGAGAAAGACATCATCACCACGGAGATGATGGAAATGGTACAGGTACGCAGCTTATGCTCGACTGCACTGTCAGCTTTATGTCTAGTTAAGCCCAGTGTCGTTCTTGGCAGTGGGAGCCCGGTAAAGCTCATCTGTGTGTTACATGGGTATTTTAATGTGGTTATGTCTGGAGAGTATGCAAAGACTTACTTGCAACACGCGGGAAAACTGTAAGCTGACTTTTGTGTGAGACTTACTAAATCTTTGGCTTAAGTGCTGGTATGTAGTTGCAGCAGGCTGCGCTTGGTGAGTCATGTGGTATCGTCCAGCGCTTTGTTGTCAATTTGTGCCTCTCCGTTTTTTCGTCTGTAAAAAGTAGGAATACCTATTTCCAAAAGAATACTGTGAAAGCAAGTGAAGTAATATGTTATAAACCAGTTTCTTTTGGCACTTGTGCACCTCTTCACTTTCACAATTTGTGTTTCATGTGTGTTTTTGTAAATTGTGGGAACAACCTTATGTGATCCGAGACTCTCAGATGACAAATACTGTTCATGGGCTTTTGTTAACTTACCCAGAGCAGTGGGTGCTATGAAGAGAAGACATTGTAAATAGCTTGGGATTGCTCCCAGAGGTGTGATAGTACACTGAAAACTGTGCAGGGTGGAGATAGAGATCTTCAAAGAGAAGGCAAGCCGGAAACGATTGAAGATGCTGTCAAGTGCATCTCAAGACTCGAGTAAGCAATTGAGGGACTCTTTAGTCTCTTAGTAAGGTTGATGGTCCTGTCATAAGAATAGATGCTGAAAAATACCTTCTGCACTGGTACCCAGCAAATAGCTCATAATTGTATGAACCTGAGACTGATATGGTTTTTGAAAGCAATAAGGAAATAACCTCTTGATGAATTTTGACATGTTGTGTGTCAAAGATAATGTGAAACTCCTCGTGGGACCTGTTAGGATAATACCTGTACTAAGTTGGGGGAGATGTAAGCAGTCTTACCTGAAATAGCTCCAATACTTAGTGAAGGAGAGCAAAGATACAGGAAGACAGTGAAAGTCAGAGGATGAATCAAAAACTGGTTGTACTGGTTTTGGCTGGGATAGAATTAATTTCTTCATAGAATGGTTTGGGTTGGAAGGGACTTCAAAGATCATCTGGTTCCAACCCCCCTGCCATGGGCAGGGACACCCTCCACTAGACCACGTTGCCCAAAGGCCCATCCAGCCTGGCCTTGAACACTTCCAGGGAGGGGGCATCCACAGCTTCTGTGGGCAACCTGTTCCAGTACCTCACCACTCTAACAGTAAAGAATTTCTTTCTAACATCTAATCTAAATCGACCCTCCTTCAGCTTAAACCCATTACCTCTTCTCCTATCACTACACTCCCTGATAAACAGTCCCTTACCATCTTTTCTGTAGGCCTCCTTTAGGTACTGGAAGGCCACAATAAGGTCTCCCCAGAGCCTTCTCTTCTCCAGGCTGAACAACCCCAACTCTCTCAGCCTGTCCTCATAGGAGAGGTGCTCCAGCCCTCCCATCAGCTTCGTGGCCCTCCTCTGGACTTGTTCCAACAGCTCAATGTCCTTCTTGTACTGGGGCCCCTAGGGCTGGATGAAGTACTCCAGGTGGGGTCTCACAAGAGTGGAGTAAAGGGGCAGGATCCCCTCCCTCGACGTGCTGGTCACGCCTCTTTTGATGCAGCCCAGGACATGGTTGGCTTTCTGGGCTGCAAGCGCACATTGCCAGCTCATGCTGAGCTTTTCATCAATCAACACCCCCAAGTCCTTCTCCTTGGGGCTGTTCTCAGTCCATTCCCCACCCAGCCTGTAGTTTGCTTGGGATTGCCCTGACCCACGTACAAGACCTTGCACTTGGCCTTGTTGAACTTCATGCAGTTCGCACAGGCCCACCTCTCCAGCCTGTCAGGGTCCCTCTGGATGGCATCCCTTCCCTCCAGCATGTCGACTGCACCACACAGCTTGGTGTCATCAGCAAACTTGCTGAGGGTGCGCTCAATCCCACTGTCCACGTCGCCGACAAAGATGTTAAACAGTGCTGTTCCCGGTACCAACCCCTGAGGAACACCGCTTGTCACTGATCTCCACTTGGACATTGAGTTGTTGACCACAACTCTTTGAGTGTGACCATCCAGCTAATTCTTCATCCACTGAGTGGTCCATCCATCAAATCCATGTCTCTCCAATTTAGAGACCAGGATGTCATGCAGGACAGTGTCAAATGCCTTGCACAATCCAGGTAGATGACGTCTGTCGCTCTTCACTTGTCCACCAATACTGTAACCCCATCATAGAAGGCCACCAAATTGGTTAGGCACAATTTGACCTTAGTGAAGCCATGCTGGCTGTCACCAATCACCTCCTTATTTTCCATGTGCCGGAGCATAGTAGCTAGTATGGGGCTGTGTTTTGGATTTGTGCCGGAAACAGTGTTGGTAACACAGGGGTGTTTTAGTAACTGCTGAGTAGTGCTCACACAGAGCCAAGGCCTTTTCTGCTTCTCACACCGCCCCACCAGCAAGGAGGCTGGGGGTGCACAAGGAGTTGGGAGGGGACACAGCCGGGACAGCTGACCCCGCTGATGAAAGGGATATGCCAGACCATATGACATCATGCCCAGCATATAAAGCTGGGGGAAGGAGAAGGAAGAGGGCGATGTTTGGAGTGATGGTATTTGTCTTCCCAAGTAACCGTTACACGTGATGGAGCCCTGCTTTCCTGGAGATGGCTGAACACCTGCCCGCTGATGCAAAGTGAGGAATGAATTCCTTGTTTTGCTTTGCTTGTGTGCGCGGCTTTTGCTTTACTTACTAAACCATTTTTATATCAACCCACTCACTTTTACCCTTTTGATTCTCCCTGCCGTCCCACTGGGGAGGAAGTGAGGAGCAACTGTGTGGTGCTTAGCAGCCCACCACGGTTAAATAAGGGTGCTGCTGAAGTATGGGTGGTTAGTAGGGATGTTCAGTTGCTGGCCAGCAAGTAGTCAATGAAGGGGGAGGGAGTGGAGGGGAAGGGAAGAAAAGGAGGGGAAAAAACCCCCAACAAACAAAAAGCTCTCTCAAAGGTAGGATAATGCTAGAGAAAATAGTCTTTTTGGGAAAAGGGAAGACAACTAAGGGAATCTTCTCCTCCAGGTGTAATTGGTAAAAGGAGATGCAACAATGCTTAGTAACGGATTATTAGTAAGGAGAAAGGTGTTATGGTGGATAATTCAGGTAAATAGCAATAGCTTAGTGGAAAAATTGTGCTTAATACAACATACACGCATAACTAAGAGCTGAAATGTGTATAAATAGCAATAGCAGCCTGAGCAAGAGAACAAAGTGACTTGAACTACTATTGCAGGGTATGAATCCGGAAATTGCAGCAAAAATAGAAATACGGCAGGGGTAGGAGGAAAGCATTCACAACTGGAACAGTAGTACTGCAAAATACTCATTGCACTAGAAGGACAGAAATGAAGGGAACGTTTGCAGGATAGTACTAATCATAACAGTGCTATACATAAACATCCTGGTTCTGGCTCGAATAGAGTTAATTTTCACAAGGAGTCAGGACAGGTGAGCCAGGCTGGCTGGGGGGCTATTCCATACCATCATGCTCACCATAATAGGGGGCTCATGGGGGTGGACGGATGACGGGCTGAGTGTGGGCTGAGTGTTCGGTTGGTCGGTCATCAGATGGGTAAATTGCTTTCTGTTGTCACCCATTGTGAGCATTCCATTACCAGTACTACTGTTGATTGTTTCCCTCTCCCTTGGTGTCCCAGTAAACTGTCCTTATCCCAACCCTTCCTGCCCCGTTGGGCACACCAGCGGAAGCGGAACCTGTCCTGGCTCCTTGTGAAAATTAACCATATCCTAGCCAGAACCAGGGCATTAAACAAAAAATTAACATGCATAAAAAAAGAAAAAAAAAATCACTTGCACCAAACCACTTTGCCTTACCTTTCATTTTTCTATAGTAGGTCTGTGAATTTGTAATAGTCTTCTACTCTGGCTCAGATGTGAACAAAGGTCTTAGGTGTGCTGTTAGGTAGCCTAGTCTTGAAAATATATTGTGATGCTAATCATCTGGTACCTTAGTGGAAATAAAAGGAGACAAATGCCACTTGTGTCTGATAGAGCAGATTTGCCTGGATATTTTAACTGACTGGTTCTATATATCCCCCTGCTCCCCCCAAAAGTCAGGAAATCAAGAAGATCTGGATATGTAGTTATGTTCTTAAATCATCTTGTCTTCAAAACACGACAATTATACTGGTCCTGTTGATTTGATTTAAACTAAACAGAAGAATAAACACATTGGTTCTGGAAATAGGGCACTTCACTTAAATAAACTTTTGCAATCTAAGGAAAGTGAAATAAACTGAGGAACTCGGGGAGAAGAAGGAAGGATGAAATTTCTTCAAGTGTGAGGTGCTAAACCAGTCCTGAAACTTATTGCAAGTAAAGAAAAGGTGGGAATGGAGGATGTTGCAGGAAGAGCCACTAAAGACAAAGGTGATTGAGCTGGACGAAGAGCTCACAAGGAATATGAAGAGTAAGTAAAGAGTTTATAGGTCTACACTGGAGAAGATCTAACAATAAGTAGGAGCAGCTTCCTTTAATGTCTGAAATGGGGAGAGAGAGTAGAAACTGACAGGAATGAATTTAAATTGGGTCATTCAGAAAAATACTAAATAATTTGAGTCTTTTTTCAATTATATACACTTTTAAGAAGGAACAAAGAAAAAAAAAAGTGCTTACTGTGTAGAGACGATGATGCAAATATCATCTGTCTCCAGAAGAGAGGGATTTCAAACACAAAACAAAAATGATAGTGGAAATAAAATGGGACAGTGGAAACAGCCATTTTTAAGATGAAGTCCAAAATCCACTTCATTAATGCCTTCTTGTCAGAGCATCACATGTTCCAGAGCTCTAGGATGGACCTTCAGAATTGCAGATATGATAGCAAGAGCTTTCTCTTACTTTTTAAGCAAGTAATATAATTACTCTGCACTATAATTGAAGACTATCAGGTCATGTAGGTGCAGAGGTTTAAATGCTCTGTGTTGATCCCTAGACAGTAATGAAAGGATCACTGGCTTTGACAAAGTCACATAAATTTATTAGGATGTTTGTCAAGTGTATATGCTCTCTCCACAGATTCTGTGTGGATATTCAGGCTCAATAAGAAGACTAATACTATGGGATTTTGACAGGAATTCAGTTTGTCATGCAACTAGTTCCTGTAATGCAGATTATCAAACTCATCTGTGAGGATACAAAAGTAAATTAAGAATGTATTGGAAAATAAAATTAAGAAGTCTGTCATATGAAAGTTTTACTTTATTGATTGTTTACTGGACATTGTTTAGTTTAACCTAAATGTGGTGGTGATGTGGAAGTTACAGAAGGAGGTACAGTGCTTTCAGTATTTAAGGAAGCATTAAGAAAGAAGTCTGCCAAAAGCTGACTGCTGTACATATAGAGTACAGAATATGAACATTATGGAAATTTCCATAAATTTTTCAATAAAAGTTAAGATCCAATTCTTGGGGTCAGCTTGTGTTCTTAATTATGATTTGTGGCTTGGAATCATAGGCTATGAAGACATATAAAGTGAAGAAGATTAATGATCCTAAGCTTGTCATAAACAGCTGCAGGTCTACTAGAAAGGAAGAAACAATTAATAGGTACTTTAGAATATCAGCTGTCAATTTACTTTATTAGGTAAAATAAAATTCAGTAGGCTTACAGCAAGATACAAGTATATGGAGCTGGTTATCTTCTATGAACTAATGGAGAAGTGTACCAGGAGAAAGGGCCAAGTATTTTCATACTTCTGGAGGGGCACAGGTGAGATATTACTGTATGCACTTCTAGTCAACAATGTCTGAAAGTCGAGGTTTCTGTGGGAATAGGAAAGGGTACATGCATTGTCTAGGGGAAGAGGCCGTTTATGAGGAGGCTGAAAGAAAGTGGCTTGTCTACTGTAGCAAATTTATAGAAATTTATAGAAAAAAGCTTGATAAATAAGGGAAAGGACAGGAGAACACTGAAGTCAAGCGACATTGTTGATACAAAAATAAATGGTGTTAGGCAGTCATGAAGGAACGTGAGTGTGAAATTTCAGAGTAGGTCTGTAAGCATTGGATCAACAAGATTCTGCAATATCCTTCCAAACAATGTGATGGAACAAAAGCCAAGCTACTTTTAACACCAAACTTGATTAAAATTTATAAAAGAAACCAGATGTTGTGAAATCTTATGTAGCAGAAGATTTACACATGTGACTCAAGGCTTTTTTTCTGATTTTCCTGCGATTGTAACATAGTGTTAGTCCTTGGTTCTGTGTAACTCACCAACCGTTTCTTCTCGTCCACAAAAAGAAGAGATCTGGGATCTAAGTGGTAATTCAAAAAATATAGGATTAATTCCATGGAATTGATAACATTTATTTTTGATACCCAGTATTTTAGTACATGATGTTTTGGTGTGTTTTAGATTTCACAGGGAAGGCTATTATTGTATAAATTATACAGTTTGTTGGCAAATGTCCTGTTAATATTCTAACAATTAGAACTCCCTGAGAATCTTTTACAGATACATAAATTTCGTTTGGATTGTTACTTTTTCTCATACACTACTATATATTGCTTCATTGGTCTAAATGTTAACAGTTTATATGTCTGTATTATCTTTTTGGAATTGACTGCGTAAAATCAGTATTTGACTTAATGCTTTCTGAGGGATTTGCATTATCAGTGCATAAGACCATAAACCATTGCGCAGTAGTGAAAACATGTTCTGGACCTTATGTATTCAGTGAGGCGAAATAGATATTATTCCAACAGTAACTGGAAGTAAAAGTTTAGAGAGGAGAGGGTGTATTTACTGTGTGTGGTAATGTATGAATTGTTGGCTTGCTATGTTGTCATATGCTCTCCTCCTTGAGCTAATAGGAGCAGAGGAGTGGGAATAAAATCGACTAGGAAAAGCTATAAAAATGGATCTAGTACAGGTAAGCATAGCGATGGAACATTTACATGAAGGAAAAAAGTTGAGTTGTTCTGAAGCTTCATTCAAAATGAATTGTGTTGCAGTTACTTTGAGTGTGGATTTTTTTTTTCTCTCTGGATCTAGGCCAAGTCTGGGAGCTTCAGCCAAAATGTAGAATTCCTCAATTTGCTGCCCAAGAGAGGCCCTAATGCCTTCTCAGCCTTCTGTGAAGCTCTACGAGAAACCAAACAGCAGCATCTGGAGGCAGTGATCTTGAACACAACATCTGACCTGAACCATGGGATTACAAGGGTACCACAGTTTTAAAAAAATAAAATGGAGGGACTGCATTTTAGATTGGGTTTGGGCACAAAGTGATCTTTTTCACATAAACTTCCCCCCCCCCCCAAAGAACAAGATAAGTTTTCATTGTAAACTGAAACTTGTAGTAGCCTTAGTAAAAGCATAGGGAAAGAAATTTGGGAACAACAGAATTTTCACGCAGAATCACAGGATAGTAGAGGTAGGAAGGGACCTCTGGATGTTATCTAGCCCAAACCCCTTGCTCAGGCAGGGCCACCTTGAGTAGGTTGCTTAGGACCACATCTGTATGGCTTCTGAATATCTCCAAGGATGGAGACCCTGCAACCTCCTCCAGTGCTTCGTCATCTTCACAGTGAAAAAGTGTTTCCTGATGTTCAGAAGGAGCTTCCTGTATTTCAGTTTGTGCCCATAGCCTCTTGTCACTGGGCACCACTGAGAAGGGTCCTGTCCTCTTTATACCCTCCCTTCAGGTGTTTATTTACACTGATAAGATCCCCCTGAGCCTTCTTTAGACTGGACAGTCCCAGCTCTCTCAGCCTCATACGTGAGGTGCTCCAGTCCCTTCATCATCTTTGTAGCCCATTGTTAGACTCTCTCCAGTATACCCATGTCTGCCTTGCATGGAGGAGCTCAGAACTGGACACAGGACTCCAGGTGCAGCCTTGCCAGAGCTGAGTAGAAGGGAAGGATCATCTCCCTGGATCTGATCTGCTGGCAACGTTCTTCCTAATACAGCCCAGGTTATTATTAGATTTGTTTGTGACAAGGACCCAGTGCTGGCTCATGATCAGCTTGGTGTCCCCCAGGACCTTTTCTGCCAAGCTGCTTTCCAGCTGGTGGCTCCCCAGGTGCAGGTCTTTGCAATTCCCCTTGTTGAACTGCACAAGATTCCTGGATGTTCTTATTTGATGTGTTATCAAGAACCAAAAAGGTGCAAAGAAATTTTCTCTGAAATCTTTTAATTTAGTGTTCAATGATTCTCTGAGTATAAAGCTACTAAAAGCTAGTCTTGTCTGTTGAGGAGAGGGGGACTCTTTCTTTATTTTGTTATTTTTATTTATAACTTTTCACTATCTGCATTTGCTAGCATTGGACTAAAGGAAGAATTTATTAAAGATTCAATATTCTCAGTGCATTAACAAGCGTGGAATCTCACAGTAAACATATTTAGTATGAAGGAATACCAGATATTTTTGAGCAGAGATGTTCCCTTATTAAAATGTCGGATTTATTAGACTACCCTTCCTATTTTTGTTTTCAATTGTGCTTTACTATATGAACAATGCAATCTTGAAAGCAAACAAAAAGATAGGAATCACTGGACAAATCCAGTTTTGGCAAAAACAAGGAGGATATGACCCGAGTGTAAGGTTTCCAAACTGGGGACTTGGGGAGAAGTAGAGATGAGCAAAGAAGAGAAGGAATTTTGCATTGACAGAAAATGCTGCTGCTACCTTGTCATTATGTTTCATTTGGATGTGAACCATAATATTATTTTTAAAGTAATATATGTGTGTGTGTGTGTATGTAAATACATGTATCTTTGTTCCATGATACCTACAGGCTTGTACCATAGAGAAAAAAATAGCTGGTTTATGCTACTCTTTTTCATGGATTTATTGGATGTCTTGTAGCTTGAACACTGTTACGGATCAAATCTTCCATTCCCTGCCAGTGAGTCATGTAATTCAAAGAGACCGCGCTGGATTGGTGAGTCGCACGTGTCTTCATGAATACTTGATTGGCTATCTGGTTGGTTGCTTCTAATTACTTAATACTCTCTTAATTCAATTCTAGAAATAAGCTTGCCACAACTTTGCTCATCCCAGGAATACAAAGTTGACAGTGAACTGACTATATTTTGATTGGATACAGGAGGCAGAATTAGGCTAGAGAATGAAAGTGAAATAGCATATTAGAAGAGAGAACCCAATCAGTTTCTAGTCGGCGTCATTTATTCTTACAGGAAATTTTATTGCTTAAACAGTACGTGTCAGTAAAATTCTAGATTTTTCCAAGATTTTCTTCTTTGTTTAAGATTTGTAACAGAGTTTAATTGAACTAGAGCAGTGAAAAGATACTGATTTTGGGCAGTATTCATTAACTTAGACTTTCTTCTTCACAAATAAATTTAAGAACAAGGCCTTATGTATGTTACATGGGCCCAACATAGATTTCTGTAGCTTCTGTTGAGTGCAGCAAATCAGCTTTTCTTTAACTAGCATTTGTGACTTAGATCAGGGAGCTACTTGTTGGAACGAATCTCCTCGCTGTTTTTTTGTGTTGCTTCTGGTAATGCCTGGAGTTCTTGTGTTCACTGACCATAGCTTTAACTGTGTGCTGGTTACTAGGAGCAGTCTCGTGTTAAAAAACCAAGTGTCTAGGTTTTGAAGGCTTTTTTTTTTAGGTGCAAAAGTTTTATGGTTGGGTTGTTTTGGCTCTTTGGAGCACATGTTCCTCCAAGCAGGAGAGCCATGTCTCAAAAGGCTGAAAAAGGATTTCAGAGGAGATCATGAATACCATTAGCTCAGTTTCTTGCAGACACTCACTCCTCTGTCCTGAAATGGCAAATAGTTGATTATCATTCCCCTCATCTGCTGTTACCCAGAGGAAAGAGTTGTTCAGAGGCAGGTGAACCAAAAAGGGCATTGCACTTTATGGAAGTTAGAAACATCTAGTTTGATCACTTATGCATGTGTACAGCAAAAAATAAATAACTGTATCCAATGAGCATGGGAGGCCTTTTATGAAAGGAAAAGCACTAATCTGTGTGAATATTTCTAGCAGTGTTTTTTTAGCCTAACTGTGAAAGGAATTACATACTGTACAAAATGACAGAAAGCACATGGCTCTAATTTTAGATGAGAATTCTGTTGTCGTACTCTGTAGAACCAAATTTACTAGGCTTTAGATAAAGCTAACCCACATAGAAGACAAAAAAGAAAGTTGCCAATTAAAATTATAAAAAAATAAGTATACCATTCCAGTACTCATGTTTTTTTTCTGCTATGTTTCATTGTGTAAGCAAGCAGAATTTTGAGAGGTATGAATAGTGTAGTACAGGAATATGCCTTAGACAACAAACTTCAGAATTTGCCAGTTACTACCTTAATGCAGAGGCTTTGTAGCTGGAATTTTTTTTTACTTATTATTGATATGTTTGTTTTGCACAGAACCAGTGGAACATTCCTTGGATAATCGAGATGGTCCCCCGATTCCTCCAGTGAAGTACTGCACTCCTGAATTTTATCATGATCATCAGCACTTGGTGAGTAGTTGACAGAAAAAATCTTCAGATGTGAAAGATGTGAGGTGTTTGGATATATCAGCTGAACACGTGCTACTTAAAACTGAGTCAAAACGCGTGCTTTATTAGGATGCACGTCGGTGTTGTGCTATTTGTGTTACTGAAAGATGTTACCAGTCATGTTTGATTTGATGTAGTTCTTAATTACAAGCGTCAAGAAATTCTAAGTCCTGTAACTCCATACAAATCTCTGCCTCTCTTTTTTTGTTCTCAAGAGCTTCATGAAAGGCCTTCTGTTCTGTTGCTCGTGTAAGCTGTCAGTATTATCACCTCATATTTATTTGTCTGCATCCTCATCTCTTTCTGTGTGATGACACAGCCTGCAAATGACTGTAAGATACTATAACTGTGCTTCAACTAGTAGCACAGTTTTGGCTGTTTATTGCCAACTGTACCCAGAAGAGTCTCTCCTTAGGCTCGAGAACCAGATCAGGATTCTGTGCTGCATAGTACTGGGTAGAACAACCTGAATTTCTAATCTTCTGCATGGTTTGAAGTTCTGTAGGTAGTCTAATTACTTCTTGTTTATTCTGTTTGTAAAGCATAGGTTGTAATGGGGTAGACTTAAGAAAAAAAACAGTTTTGTATAATGGGGCAAACACTTTACTAGGGTTGCACAATGTGCTAACACTTAACGCTTCTGTTGGATTTATTTTTTTTAACTGTCTACAGGAGAGACCTAATTAGGCAGCGTAAGTGTGAGCTTGACTTGGCTTCTTTTACATCTGTGCCTGGATACACCTTATTTGATATGCTCCTTTGGTATTAAATTTCACTTTCAATTTACAGGAGTGTTAGTAACTGATTTACTATTGATTTGTTGTTGTCAGAGTGGGAGGGGTAGAGAGGGAACTTAATTTGAAGACACCTCTTTTAAATTAGTTCTTTCTCTATTAACCTTTTTTGCCAGCTGCCTAACTTTCAGGATCAGTGACTAACAGTCCCTTGCTGTTACAATTGCATGCTATTTTACATCTCTATGTGCTCCCAACAGCAATCAATGTTAGCTAAATTTTACATAGTGCTGTCCTAGTGCCTTTAATGGGGATGACAGAAATATGTGGGGCCGTGCTGGGGTGAGGGTGGGGAAAGGGAAAAAAGTTAGCAAGACTTAATTCATAGTTTGAAATGTATAAACCGTGCTTCTTTTAAAACGAGAAATAAGGCATGCTAGTATAGCATCTTAATAATAGTGTTGTAGGATCATCAATTGTGGAGACTTGCAAATACAGTTGGTTTTGGGACTCTTGCAATACAAACATTGTGTTTTATTTATTTAAAAAAAAAAACCAAGCAAATGTCAAAAATATGACCTCTGCTGGTTTTGTGCCTTCACAATTGAGAAATCCATATCAAGCTTGTATGTAGGGATTGCTATTCTACTCTAACACTCTATTATTTCCTTCTGTAGTGTAAATTTACCAATTTTAAATCTTTTTCTCAGGCATATAAACTGATATCAGAACCCCGAGGCTTAGCGCTTATTCTCAGCAATGTCCATTTCAGCAGTGAGGACTTGGAGGATCGCGCAGGGGGAGATGTGGACTGTACTTCCTTGCAGATGCTTTTCAAGCACCTTGGGTATCAAGTGACTGTCTTTCATGATCAAACTGCACAGGTAAGGGGGATGGATCCCAGTACTTCATAACCAGTACAGATGAGAATTTGTAGCTGTTACATAAACATCTTAAGAAGTTCCCTTTGGTATAACTAAGCTTGAACAGGAAGATGTGGTCACTTATGAATAGAAAATAAGGCTAAATGGGGTGATGTCTGCTTACTGACAAATATGAAGAAGCTTGAAAGACAGAGGATTTACGATGGAAAATAGGATCACAAAGGACCACAAGAGGTCCTACTCTAGTCTGACCCCTTGCAGTGCAAGGGGCAAGAATTTCTAGACCACACCTGGCATGTGTGTTAAAACCACAAATGAATAAAGTCTCCAGTTTACTAGTTTACTTTAGATAGACTTTTCCAGTGTTCTGCTATCCTAAAAGTTAAACTTTGCAAATATTTGACCTAGTCTTTGCAAGTGTAAGTGATGTTTTAGTGTCCTTTCACTGATGGAGTGATCACTAAAGAGGCTGAGAAGGAGTTAGGTAGCTGGTTCCAAGCGCAGTCTGCGGTAGACCCACAGCCAAACAGCCAAAAACTCCCCTGCCAGCACACGCAGAAGGGAGGGAGGCCAATAATGGAGAAGAATGGAAGCTGGCGATGGCAAGCACCAGCAGAAGGAAGACACTTCCCCTGAAGCCTGAGGTGCCCTTGCAGAACTACTTCATAGCTCTGCAGACTGAAGGGGAAAGACCCGTCACATTAGGAGAGACACTAGAGCTAAGCCAGGCAGCCCAATCTGCTCTCCATATAACAACCAGCACCAGAAAAGGTGACGGGTGATGGTAGTGGGCAAATCTCTTGTGAGAGGTACAGAGGCAACCATGTTCCAACCTGACGCTCTCTCTAGAGAGGTGTACTGCTTACTGGGGACTTGGATCAGGGATGTCACTGAGAGACTACCAAGCCAGATGCAGTCCACTGACTTATATGCAGCTGCTGTTTCACATGGATGCCAGTGATACAGCCAGGAGCAGTCTGAGGAGTATCAAGGAGGATTACAGAGCCCTGGGAGCAGCGGCAAGGGACTCTGGAGCACACGTAGTTTTTTCGTCAATCCTCAATGTCAAAGAAAAGTGGTTTGAAAGCGCCAGTCGAATCTGGCAAATCAACAAATGGTTACAGGACTGGTGCCACAGCCAGGGGTTCAGCTACTTAGACCATGGGACTCACTTTGAGAAACCTGGTCTACTGGGGGCTTCTCACCTGTCAAGAGAAGGGGAAGAGCATTTTTGGTCATAGGCTTGACAAGCTGGTGAGGAGGGCTTTAAACTAAAGTTGCCAGGACAGGGAAACCTCAATCCATCCAGTTTGATGCCAGTGCCAGCAATAGATGCCCAGAGTTGGGAGAAGGATCACATGTCAGCAGGAGAGCACCTGAAGTGCAGCACAAAGGAATTCCAGCCAGTAAGTCAGCTTCATCAGGGGCACAGGCCAGGGAGCTGAGGAGTGTTGCTGTCTGCATTGGTGTGGTGGGTTGACCCTGGCTGGAGGCCAGGTGTGCACCAGAGCCATTCTATCACTCCCCCTCCTTAACTAGACAGGGGAGAAAAAGTGTAATGAAAAGCTTGTGGGTCGAGATAAGGTCAGGGAGAGATCACTCACTAATTATCATCACGAGCAAAACAGACTGAACTTAGAGAGGAAATTCATCTACTTTATTACCAAGCAAAACAGAGTAGAGGAATGAGAAATAAAATCTTAAAACACCTCCCCCCACCCCTCCCATCTTCCCAGGCTCAACTTCACTCCTGGCTTCAACCTACTTCCCCCTCAGCGGCACAGGGGGACGGGGAATGGGGGTTACAGTCAGTTCATCACACATTGTCCCTGCCACTCCTTCCTCCTCAGGGGGAGGACTCCTCACACTCCTCCCCTGCTCCAGCATGGGGTTCCTCCCACAGGAGACAGTCCTCCACCAACTTCTCCAACATGAGTCCTTCCCATGGGCTACAGTTCTTCACTAACTGCTCCAGTGCGGGTCCCTTCCATGGGGTGCAGACCTTCAGGACCAGACTGCTCCAGCGTGGGTCCCTCAGAAGGTCACAAGTCCTGCCAGAAAACCTGCTGTGGCGTGGGCTCCTCTCTCCACGGGGCCACAGGTCCTGCCAGGACCTTGCTCCGGCGCAGGCTTCCCATGGGGCCACAGCCTCCTTCAGGTGTCTCCACCTGCTTTGGTGTGAGGTCCTCCACAGGCTACAGGCGGAATCTCTACACCCCCTCATCCTCCCTCCATGGGCTGCAGGGGGACAGCCTGCTTCATCATGGTCTTCTCCAGGGGCTGCAGGGGGATCTCTGCTCCAGTGCCTGGAGCACCTCCTGCCCCTCCTTCTGTACTGACCTTGGTGTCTGCAGAGTTTCTTACATCTAACTACTCTCTCCAGCTGCAAAAGCGCTAACTTGTTTTTTTCCTTCTTAAATGTGTTATCACAGAGGTGCTGATTGGCTTGGCCTTGGCCAGGGGCGGGTCTGTCTTGGAGCCGGCTGGCATTGGCTCTGTCAGACACAGGGGAAGCTTCTAGTAGCTTCTCACAGAAGGCACCCCTGTAGCCCCCCCCGCTACCAAAACCTTGCCACGCAAACCCAATACAGTTAGTGACCTGCTGGAGTGTATGGAGCTCCACCTGGGAGTGGATGAGGAGCTGACCGAGAGCTTATGGGTCAGGCTTAAAGGGAGGGCAGGGACAGGTGCCACTATAGTGGGGGTCTGTTGCAGGCCATCTGACCAGGAATACTGAGCAGATGAGGCCCTCTATAGACAGATAGGAGCAGCCTGACTTTCACAAGCCCTGGCCGTCATGGGAGACTTCAGCCACCCCGATACCTGTTTGAGGGACAACACAGCAGGGCATAAGCAAAGAAAGCCAACCGTATCCTGGGCTGCATCAAAAGAAGTGTGACCAGCAGGCCAAAGGAGGTGATTCTCCCCTTCTGCTACACTCTTGTGAGACACCACCTGGAGTATTGTGTTCAACTCTGGGGCCCCCAACATAAGGACATCGAGCTGTTGGAGTGAGTCCAGAGGAGGGCTATGAAGATGATCAGAGGGCTGGAGCACCTCTCTTAGGAAGACAGGCTAAGAGAGTTGGAGTTATTCAGCCTGGAGAAGAGAAGGCTTTGGAGAGACCTTATTGCCACCTTCTAGTACCTGAAGGGGCCCACAAGAAATTTGGAGAGGGACTCTTTACAAGGACAGGTAGTGATAGGACATGGGGTAATGGCCTTCAACTGAAGGACAGTAGATTTAGATTAGATGTCAAGAAGAAATTCTTTACTGTGAGGGTGGTGAGGCACTGCAACAGGTTGCCCAGAGAAGTTGTGGATGCCCGAACAGTGTTTAAGGCCAGGTTGGATGGGGCTTTGGGCAGCCTGGTCAACCTGGTCTGGTGGAGGGTGTCCCTGCCCATGGCAGGGGGGTTGGAACTAGATGATCTTTGAGGTCCCTTTCAACCCAAACCATTCTATGATTCTATGAATTGCCATCCTATTTATCGGTCTTCCGGTATCTATGCAGTTAAGTTCCACTCTTTCAGTCTTCGCTTTGGTAGAGAAGTGGCTGTACTTCACTTAGGAAAACTGGTAATGTTCCCTGACTGAATCAAGCCACTGTCTTTCCCTAGGAATGCAATCACTGCCTTCTCCAGCTTCATTTGTTTGTCTTCCTTTTAAATCCCTATGAAACCAAGTGGTACAGAACCTGTTAAAGAGTGTTTTATTCAAGAGGGCAGCTTTAGCAATATTATAATAAGACTTTTGCACCTGCCATGTTGTCAGAGTTCCTAAAGTTTTCCACTTTAAATTTTTGTTTTGTTTTGCTCACTGGTGTTTGAACACCTGAAGTACAAGACTATGTATCTGTTAAGTTGCTCCAGTATCCTAGCCAGACTCAAGTGTCAGTGTAAAACCTTGTAAAATACCAGTTGGTTTCTCCTGTCTTAAATCTGTATGTACCACCTTAGATAACTTGCTGCATCACCCTGTTGGACAGTATAGAAATGTACGTGTCCTAAGTGATTTCTACTTCACAATATTACATAAAAGAACAAGAACATTTTGCTGGGTTTTTTTAATGGAACACGTCTTTTGTCCTGTAAATTTGGTGTATGTAGAGGTTATTTCATAATAAGAGGAGCATTGGTGTTTTTCTGTGTATATTGACCCACTTTCCCTGTGCAAGTCTGGAAAGCATTAAACATTTATTTTTTCTCTCTTCCAGGAGATGCAGAATGCATTGGAGAGATTCTCTAAGCTGCCAGATCATCGGGATGTGGATTCCTGTATTGTAGCTTTACTTTCGCATGGTGTGGAGGGTGGAGTTTATGGCAGTGATGGCAAACTACTACAGGTATATTGCTGTGTCCTGATGTGTTGTTGTAGGTTACCTCTTGGAAAGTAACAATGGAAAGAGGAAAAAAAGTTAAACAAAAAAAGTAACGTGAGACACTTTTTAAAAAAGGAAAAAAAAACCCAGCTTGTGGGAAGAAAAGGACAGGGGGCTGTCTATGAGAGGTCTGTTAGATAAAGGATGACATAGAAACAGGGCAAGTAGGAGAAGTTCTTTCATTCTGTCTTCTTGTACAAGTACGAGGTAGAGTGCATGAACTCAAACTAGTAGGACCTGGGGGAGAGGGTGGGGAAGGCATGTGTTTGTTATACAGTGAGTTTGAAGATAAAGGAGAAAATATCAAGACTGGTGAGGTCATAACCAAAATACGGGGAAGCAAGTTGAAACTGGGTTTGGCTCACAGAAGACTGCAGTGAAGAATATTTATCTTTCTTCTCTCAGTTGCAGGAGGCTTTCCGGCTCTTTGATAACGCAAACTGTCCAAATCTCCAGAATAAGCCCAAAATGTTCTTTATTCAGGCCTGCCGGGGAGGTGAGTGCCCAAATACTAAAAGCCATGTATTTGGCATGCCATTAAGGCTCATTTTACACACATACACACCCTCACATTCAACTTGCTGTCAACTCTCCTCTTTGCTTCTCTCAGGTGTAAGTGGGACCCATATTCACCTCCCTCTGCCCTGCTGCTGCCACTGCATCTGTTGCTCTGTAAGTGTCTTTTGCTCTGCATGAGGTGTGTGCATTTGACTTGCAGACCCCAGAGCACCTTAGTGATACAAAGCTCTTTTATGTTCCACTCATATATTGAGGTTTTCTCTTGCTGTGCCTGCAGTAAGGGGAGTGGGGCATATGGTGCATCAAATTGCTGCACAGCATGGAGTGGTACACTAGCACTGGAGTCTTGTCTGAAGTCCTGTCTTTTTCTTGATGTGTGTGTCTTGTGTTGCCTCTCGAGCTATCGAAGTTTGCTCCAAGTCATCTTTTGTTTTCTTTCTTTTCTTCATCCCATCCTGCCTTCAACCTCCAAATGACCTTTCCTTACACCTTTTTCCACATGCTATTGTAGTAACAAATTCCTTTCTTGATTCTCATAGATGGATTCTCTTTCACTCTTTCCATTCTTTTTTTTTAATTCTGCTGTTCGTTTTCCCTTCTTTTGTAACAAAACACATCTGTAACTACCTTTCAGATCTGCTAATGACCAAATTTTTCCCTAAAGTGTTTCGACTTCTTGATAACCACTGTGAAACTACAGATTCTCCAAAGAGAAGTTCTGTCTTAAAAGCTTTGTTGTTTTGTCCTTGTGATAGTTCTAGCTTTTCCCCTTTCATTTTCCTTGTTCCTTGCAACTGTCTTTTCATTTCTAGCTGAGCTTTATAATTTGTCCTCTATCCAAGAGAGTGTTTCGTTCACCTGTTACCTACTCATGTTTAATCCTAACGCAAAGAAAAACCTAAAGTCTACAGGAAGTATTTTGGGTATCAGAAATATTTGATCCTTCTAAGCATTTGGAAATATTGTAATGTGCATGTCTACAATATGAATTTAGTGTGATTGCTTTCCTTTATGTTATTGAACCTTCAGATACTCTTGAACAAATGTGAATATGCAGGCTCATAACATTGTGGACATAAGTGTAATAAGCCAGAATTGGCAGCTGACCTAATTAGGTTTCTTTGGCTGTAATGTTACCACAAGGGGTCTGTTAACCTCAACAAATCAGACTTAGCCTTCCGATTCCCAAAAAGGTTTCAGTTAAGAAATCTATGCAAAATGCTGCAGAACTGGGATACTGCAATAGGCAAAGGATTGAGACTTGAGCAACTGAAAGGGAAAAATCTTTCTTTAACAAAAAGCACAAACCTGCCTTTTTTAAACTTGTCTTTTAAACCTTGATTAATAGTTGGAGGGTGAAGCTAGCTACAAAGTAATTGAGCTGTCAACAAAAACACGTACCTTTTCATGTTAGCATTCAAACATTAGACTAGCCAATACAATTTTTTTTTTAAAGCAACATCTAAAAGACTGTAGAAATAGTGTGGACAACTTTAGATTAGTAGTCAGTCTCTCTATGCCGTGCAAGTTAGCTGGAACCAGTTGAAACAAAATGAGAAATGCATAGGTTATTCTTTTTCCCTAAGCTTCTGTAATAAGCTTTATCTGTCTTCTATTAATGACACATTAAAAAATGTAGATAAGGAAGAGTCAGTACAGTCTACTTAATTTCCAAAGAGCCTTTGGCAGGAGTCTACTAAAGAATTGAAGTAGTTCACCTACAGTCATGGATCAAAAACGGGCGGCAACGGAAAGCAACAGGCGAAGACAAATAGTCAGATGCTGCTTAACATCTGTGTTTAATATAGCAGTTGATCCAGAAATGTGAAGAACTGTGGTAAATAATGACAAAAAGGTAGTTGGAAGTTATTTAAATCATTTGGGAAAACAGTAATCTGAGAGCTTCAGTAAAATTTAAACACTGGATCAAATTGGGTGGGAGGTATTGGCGATATGAATTAGAGGTTAAGTATACAGAGGAATAGCTTGATAGGGTTAGTGCTTTACACTTTAGTTATGTTGGTAAGTTGACTAGAATAGTATTTGAAGACAAATGCATGAGGAAGACATCTAATTCTGAAGCTTTAATTAAAAAGGCTTTGACTGTATACATTATGGGATGACGATGGTGTGAATAATACAGCTTGACTATAAAATTACCCGAGTCCTATCTGAAATAACGTACTCTGTGAACAGTGCTCTAAATTTTTAAGATACAGAACTAAAAGGTTTTGGGGAAGTGTAATAAAAGGCATGAAAAAAATGTGGTTAAAAATGGAAAAATTTACATTGCTACCATAAAGAGATGATGAATTAACTTGCTGGAAGTACTCAGGAAGTTTGACCTATGGAGCCTTAATTATAGGCTGTATCTAGCCTGTCAGACAATCACACCCCTCCCATTGCTGCTTTCATTTTGGAGGATGACGCATGAATGGCTGAATGTCAGAGCTCAGAGGGTTGTGATAAGCGGCACAGAGTCTAGTTGGAGGCCTGTAGCTAGTGGTGTGCCCCAGGGGTCAGTATTGGGTCCGGTCTTATTCAACGTGTTCCTCAGTGACCTGAACGAGGGGACAGAGTGTACCCTCAGCAAGTTTGCTGACCATACGAAACTGGGAGGAGTGGCTGACACACCAGAAGGCTGCACTGCCATTCAGTGAGACCTGGACAGGCTAGAGACCTGGGCAGAGAGGAACCAAATGAAATTCAAGAAGGGCAAGTGTAGCATCCTGCCCCTAGGGAGGAACAACCCCAGGCACCAGTACAGGTTAGAGGTTGACCTCCTGGGAAGCAGCTCTGCAGAGAAGGACCTGGGAGTCCCGATGGACAACAAGCTCTCCGTGAGCCAGCAGTGTGCCCTCGTGGCCAAGAAGGCCAATGGGTTCCTGGGGTGCATTAAGAAGAGTGTGGCCAGCAGGTCGAAGGAAGTTATCCTCCCCCTCTACTTTGCCCAGGTGAGGCCACATCTGGAGTGCTGTGTCCAGTTCTGGGCTCCCCAGTTCAAGAAAGACATGGAACTACTGGAGAAAGTCCAGTGGAGGGCTACAAAGATGATTAGGGGACTGGAGCATCTCTCGTATGAGGAAAGGCTGAGAGAGCTGGGTCTGTTTAGCCTGGAGAAGTGGGAGACTGAGAGGAGATCTCATCAACACTTGTAAATACCTAAAGGGTGGGTGTCGAGATGATGGGGCCAGACTCTTTTCAGTGGTGCCCAGTGACAGGACAAGGGGCAATGGGCACAAACTGGAACACAGGAAGTTCCATGTGAATATGAGGAAAACCTTCTTCACTTTGAGGGTGGCAGAGCACTGGAACAGGCTGCCCAGAGAGGTTGTGGAGTCTCCTCTGGAGATCTTCAAAACCCACCTGGACACAATCATGTGGAACCTGCTGTAGGTGATCCTGCTCTAGCAGGGGGGTTGGACTAGATGACCTCCAGAGGTCCCTTCCAACCCCTACCGTTCTGTGATTCTCTGGGCATGATTATGAGATGTCACCAGTGCCACTGCCTGTAAAAGAGTTAGAAATCCACATGCATTTCTTAGGCATGACCTGGCAACAAAAACCTAGAGCCATCATAACAGGAAGGCCTCTGAAGTGGATGCTTATGCCTCCTAAGACTAGAATCTGACCCATGCTGTTAGGAAGTAAGTAGAGTAGTAGATCCTCATCTTGCAACAAAAGGGCAAAATTATATAGAAAACCTGTAAAATGTAGTTTTATTTTTCATACAGGATAGCTGGACTATTAAAGTTATTGCCACTAAGCAGTTAGTCTGCATTACAGTGGAAATCCTGCATCATGTAAGCAACCAGTTGAGAACATCTATGCTTGTCATAATGCATACTAATGAATCACGGAGAGGACATTAGATGTTCTCCACATTTTAAACTGATCTCCATGTACTGGAGTTCCCTTGTGTTTGAGGTCAAATTATTTTGCATTTTACTATTGTACAATTTATGCTTTTGATTGAAGCAAGATGTATTATAGTCAGGATTTAGAACTAGGTGAGCTATTTGGTCCATATTTTCTTGATGTGTTGGATGTAGACCTTAGCACCTAAAATTATAGCTCTCGTTTGAGTTCTGCAATGAGTAGGCAGGTAAAAGTGGAAAATCTAAATTTTTTGGGCTACGCATCAAATCCTTCCATGCATGATGAAGAGCTATCAGAAACTGCTTTGCTTTGTGGTTACCACATGATCTGCATAGGAAAGGAGAGGGAGAAATAAATCAATTGCCATGTGGACTAACTGTCCTGTTAGGCTGAGCAAGTTCAGCACTTGTTGGTATCTGCATTAGTTTGTGCGGAAGAACTTTGAATGAGTTCTAAAAACAGCTGAAAAGCTTAAAGTTCACACAAAAGCTTTCTACTTGACAGCACTTGTGGCATTGCTGACCAGTGCCCAAAGCTGAGTAAGTACAGGAAGACTATATCCAGTAATTCAGGATAATTTCTTTTTTTTTTTTTCTTTTTTTCTTTCTTTTCCCTCTTCCCCCTCCTTGTTGATTCCCCCTGCCTCCAGATGAGACGGACCGGGGAGTGGATCAAAGAGATGGGAAAGAATGGTCAGATTCCCCAGGCTGTGAGGAAAGTGATGCAAACAAAGAAGAAAATCTCAAGCTGCGTCTGCCTACCTGCTCTGATATGATCTGTGGATATGCTTGTCTGAAAGGTACTGGGGAGAGACCATAATTGTTAGGGCATAAGGAGGTTTTATGTGTCTTCATTCCCAGAAAGTTCATCTTACACTCTTTCTTCTCAGGCACTGCGGCCATGCGAAACACCAAGCGTGGATCTTGGTATATCGAGGCTCTCACCTCTGTGTTTGCAGAGGACTCCCGAGACACTCATGTGGCTGACATGTTGGTGAAGGTGAGCTGGAGCATCTTTCCTCTCCCATACTTACCTGGTTTCCAAAGAGACTTCCAGTGCTTCAAATTGCTAGGATTAATCTGCTATTAAAGCAATTGTTCTTGCCTTGTTTGTAGCAAAATTATTACTTCTTTCCCTGTTTAGAGATATACATATATATCTATATAATATACATATATATGTGTGTATATATTATATAAATGTAATATGTGTGTGTGTATATATACATACAAGTTCCACAGCAGTTTAGCCAAAGTAAAAATGCTGTTTCTTTGACTCCTTCCATCTCACTTGTGCAGTTGCATGGTGAATTTACGAGAAGAATTAATCTGGCTTGCTGAGAATTCCTTTTCTGTAGAAATAGCTTTTTTTCAGATGGTTTCATGCCCTGAACTGGCTCACTACATAGCTGCACAAGTACTTGCACTTACATAAGGTAAAGATTAAGAAAATGGCGGGAAGAGGGAGTGAAGACAGCAGTGTGACCACAGCAACTTGAGCTGCTGTGGAACTGCAACCTAGCTCTTTATCCTTCTTATAATTTAGAAAGACAATACATAGGGGACTACTTAATAAGTTAAACAGAATAATCTATCAGTACAGAAAGCAGTGACATTTTTCTTACTTCTGTCTTCTTAGTCCTGCCAATCTTTTTTTTTTTTTTTTTTTTTTTTTTCAATCTCATATCTAGGTGAATAGGCAAATCAAACAACGAGAAGGTTATGCCCCAGGCACAGAATTTCACCGCTGCAAGGAAATGTCAGAATATTGCAGCACGCTCTGTCGGGACCTTTACTTGTTTCCTGGCTATCTGCCAGGGAAATAACCCTGCCAGCTGTGTTGGAAGAGAGATACTGCCAAAGCTGAACTTGTATGGATGTCTACATTTTCCTTCTTATGGGCTGTAACATCAGATGTGCAAGCAAGGAATGGTTGTTTATGTCTGGCCAGTCCAATTCTTGGTCTTTTTCTAAAATAATGTGGCAATTCTCTTTGTAATCTGATTCACTTCAGGGTTTAAAATTCAAATATCCTGACTTATTCCATATATATAGAAATTGATGGAAAGAAGATCAGCACTGGAACTGGAAAGAAGTGGGAACATCCTTTGGAAGGAGATATAAGGACATTTGTAAGCAAAATGAGTGTGAAAAGGGAAACAGACTAATCATATAATTTTATTAAAAGTTAAGCCTTTCTGAAAGGCCAATTACTCATAAAATGCTACTTATGCTTATATTTTAAAATTTTTAAATACTTTCTGTCTGGTTCTTCATGTAGGACAGTCAACTCCAGTGCATATTAGAAAAGCATTCCCTTGTGAAGGAGAATCCTTCCTCTATCTAAAATGGAAAGGTATTGTACTTGACACTTTCCTATCCATCTTGATTGTTTAAAAGTCTATTTTTGCACATTCCTTCTGTAGCCAAGTTATCAAGAAAACTGTAAGACATCCCAGGTTATCAACAAAACAAATAGAGATCCAGGATTTCTCATACAGATAAATAAGTCTCCATAAACTGCCCCAGAAATAGTTTTGAATCTAGAAATTCTAGATTAGCTCCCCTTAGTCCCAAGAGTGAACATGGAATATTACTTTTGAGGAATTTGTTTGCCATAGTACCTGTGCATCACAACAGGCATAGCATTCAACCCACCAACTTCTCAGGAGTCTGTAAATTGCACTGTACAACTAAATCCCTGAAACCCTACAGTCTTGTACAAAAGGATCTTTTGTCTTTTGTTTAACTAAAAAAAGTATTCAAGGCAGCTCTTTACAGTCTAAGCATGTTGCTTGGATTATTCATCACTGCAGTTTGATGTTTCCCTTTTAAATGAAAGGGAAACATCACATTATTACCTTGTTATGTGAGTTTTCACTCTTCAACCATGATCATTTAAAGCTGTTTAGCTAATATTGTTTGCAAAGTGTCATTTCAACTGGTCAGTAAGAACTGTGGCATAATCCAACAGTTCTTTTAGAAACTTCCTACACGGTCTCTTCATGCTGTAATTTGTCTCCTGCATGTGTACAGTTGCAGTTACTCCCATCTGATGTGACATGGGAGATGGGCATTGTTCTCTTTTTGTGGTAGAGCCTAAATCCTGACCTATACTGGGTTACATATGGACAACAGTCTGTTCACATGAGTCTCAATCTTCTCCATTTTGTAGCAGTAAGTTGGCATAGTTCCTGACTTACTCTTTTTATGTAAGTGTGGCTTTTAAAATATTTTTTCAGGATAGAATTATGAATAGGAAGCACAAAGGGATATGGAGGGAGGCTGGAAAAATAGGCATGTGCTTTTTTTATTGTTCTGCCTAGAAAAATGAAAGCTGTATTTCCTCCAACTGACAAAAATGCAGCATTAATATGCATCTTGCGCTTATCTTACACACAACATGTGATAAACAGAACAAGGATCATACTTGCCAATTGGTGCCTTACTCTGAAGTTTAAGATAACAGTTTAGGGGCTATTGTACCTTCCTGGAGCATAAACACTTCCTTCCTGAGTGCTCCCTCTTTGAAATGGTGCAATATTTTACAGATGCATATATTGATGAAGCAGTCTGCTCTGATGTATTAGATTTCCGTAGGATCGCATCAAGTTGCATTATCACTGCCACTTTCGTAAATACTTTTTGTATACTTGTATTTTACTGCCTTGAGGTGTCAAAATAAAGAATTCTTGTTTGATTAATCTGTGCAGTATCTTCCATTTGGAGAGTTATACCTCTGTGCAGAAATGGAACTTCTGTATAAAGAGAATTTTGCATAATTTCTTGAGACAGTACCTCCCAGAGATGCTTTTGAACTCTCAGCAGAAGCCTGCTACTTGCTAGCTACAGCCAGTATGGGCTGCTTGTGAATTTTGGTACCTGGACTAAAGTAAAGTGAATACATTTTTAATAAAGAGCTATGAGGCAGCACCACCGATTAGGGGGCCAGTGTTGTGTTTCAGCATATAAAATACTTGGATTGGGAAAATTGTGGGCTTGGTGTTCTTGAAAGAAGACTTAGTACCAAAAAGAAGGAATCCCGAAATAAAGAAGGGGTCTTGGAAGGAGGAAGGGCCCAGAAAGAAGATAAAGATACCAGCTGGAGGAAAGATCCTGGAAGTGGGGGAAATATCCAGAGGATTGGAGAGATGCACGGAAAGGACTGCCAGGGAATGCCCGGAGGCATTGACTTGTAATGCCTAAGGCTGGTCACTGTGAGCAGCTGCACAGCGCAGAACCAATGCAATTTTGTTCCACCTTCACAGACCAGCAATGATCTCGCTGCTGGGAAGGGAAGCTGAGACCTAGGTAATGCACCAGGGAGAAAGCCAGTGAGTGTAAAATAAGAAGGTAAAAGCTCTGTTCTCACTCGTTTTAAAATAAACCCCAGTATCCAGATCTGATAGATGTTGCCATTTACTCTGTCTCATCTGTGACACCTAGAAGAGTGTTTTCTGTCTTCTAAGTTCTCTTTTTTTATGGAAAGACTACATTGTTTTTCAATAATACCAAATTCTGGTACAGGAAATCTAGTAGTAACGTTAGCAGTGTAATTACCAACATTCACCTACGCATAAAATGTTTCTAGTAGTACAGAAGATGAAGTAATGTTTTTTTCAGAGAAATAAGTTTTGAGCTACTAGCATAGTTTAAGGAATGATTTTAATAGCCGGGATAGCAAGGAAGTGTTAACTGGTTCATATTTTGCTTAAAAACCCAAAATAAGAAGGTCAAAAGTTTTGTTGTGTGGGACAGGGAGTGAAAATAGGGAACAGGATGTAGACAAGGTATTTTTACAAATCTTGAGTTGCATGAAAATCATTGTATTTATTAGTAGAACAATTCAGTAAGTGAATACAAGTGTAGTAATTCTAAACTGGTTTTGTTTCCCTATTTGCCTTTATGAAAAGTAATACTTTATAAAAGTAGCCATTGATCTCCTTAAAAAACTAGGATATACAGAATGGTATTGAAAGAGGGCATGCTTTCCAGAACATTTGGCTAAACTTCCATAAAACATCTTGTACAATAAAATTATGCCAAGCTGAGACTCCTAACATATGCTGTACCTGTGTCATGCAATGTGTTCTTACCCTTGCCTTCAGGGTATGAGAATTCTTCACTACATCACAAAACTAAATTACTAAGTTAGGAGAAGGAAATGTGAGAAAAGAAGATACTGTTATGTAATAGGTCATCTTTATTACACAGTGATGATGTCATTAGCGTATGCATACAGAAAACAGTTTCCTTTCAAGGAAAGGAATGAAGCAATCTACAGAGAAGTTGTAATCAACCATTATCACAGAGTCAGCAGCCTCAGTGAAGCTGTTTCATTAGGCACAAGTACTAAGTCCCACTCAATGCATTTTGGCCTAGTGTTGCTGCTTTTGTCATTCTACTTGTAGAATTCTCTCTTGTGAAGGTTTGGTATTGTTTTGTTTCCATTCATCTGCATTTGGTACCTTGTTTATGACCACTGTTATACATAACTTAGTCTCCAGACTATAGTTTTGCATAAAATGTTACGCCAGCATGCACAAATTCTTAAGACGACACTTTCTCTGTAATTCACTACATCTTTAGTAGCTTTTAGAGCTACTACATTTTTAGTAGCTTTACATTTTTAGAGCTTAGACTTGTATTCAGGCTTCTCTAACTTAAGAAAAATAACTAATTGCTGTGGTTTAGGCTGTTGACTTTTTAACTTTTTTTTTTCCTTTGTCACTTCTAAAAGTTCTGATTTTCAGCTGCAAAATAAGAAGAAACAGTAACACTTCTCATAGAAACCATGCTTTGACAAAGGAGACCATCATGCTGTATTGAGAAAATATTTAGATTTTGATCTGTTATGTTCAGGTTGTAAATAAAAACACAAATTAGCTAGCTATTAGTATTTGATCACTTGTAAAGTGACTTAAAGGGTGAGGAGAAAAGGTCACACTGAGCATATGCTTAACTTTTCTGAATTGATTTTTACATAGAAATAAACAGTTAAGAGGCAGTGGCAGCTTATAACATCCCTAGGAGCTCTGTGGCTTGGGCTTCTGCCCAGCCCAGAAGCCCTGGGCTTTTTGTCCCAGGTTGATTTTTGCATTTGCAGGTTCAAACAGTGGTGAGGCTGAGTGTGCATCTCTGAAGCAGACGGACATATGGAGAACACTGATGTGGCCGGCTACACAGCCTGCAAAAGGTAAGGCACTGCCTTCAGCAGCACCTAGCATCAGTGCTGCCAGGACTCAAAGCATAAATACAGATGGCCACCTCCCCTTCCTCTTCTTCAGCTGGTAAGGATCAAAGTTCAGTGGTGAAAGCACTCATGTACCACTCTAGGTTCACCAGCACGTTCATGGATCTACTGAGTACCCAGAAAGCATGGCCCCTCTGTCTCTCCCATACTCCTGCCCAGATCTTGGGCCTTCTGATCTGCTCCATGAGTCTGCTTGATACTTGCTAGCAAACAGGTGTGCTCACATGCTCATCCCACAGGCTCCCTGCACTCATGAGTCCCCCTGACCGGACCCAGGACATTCTACTTGCTGGTTAGTCCAGACTGAAGTTTGCCACTGAATTAGATGTATGCATCTCAGGTTTGCAGAAGATACAGACACTCCCCACAGCAGCTGGCACCCAGGACAAGGGCTGTGACCCACAGTCCTGCTCTAGCTGCTGGCGCTGAGCACCCCCAGCTCACCCTGCTCACACTGGTCCCCTCAGCAGTGGTGCCCAGGACATGCGCTGGTCCCATCCTAGAGGCTGGAGCAAGCACTCACCCACTCCTGTTGCTGACACCACAGCTCTGGGGTGCCAACACCCCGGTCTGACTCCAACAGCAAGTTCTCTCACGTAGGTCTCACCTTAGCTAGCACTTGGAGCACCCAGTGAGACAATGTAGAAAGCTATGGCCGCTCCAGCTACTGCTGCTGAGACCCCACTTGCTCCGGTTTCTGGCTCCGCAGCTCCAGAGCCCCTACACCCCTGGTGTGACTGCGGTTGCTGACCCCAAATTCACTCACGCCAGTGTGTTGGGTTTGCGTGGCAAGGTTTTGGTAGCAGGGGGGCTACAGGGGTGGCTTCTGTGAGAAGCTGCTAGAAGCTTCCCCTGTGTCTGATAGAGCCAATGCCAGCCGGCTCCAAGACGGATCCGCCCCTGGCCAAGGCCAAGCCAATCAGCGCCTCTGTGATAATATATTTAAGAAAGAGAAAAACAATTAGAGGTTTTTGCAGCCAGAGAGAGGAGTGAGAAGATGTAAGAAACTCTGCAGACACCAAGGTCAGTGCAGGAGGAGGGGGGAGGAGGTGCTCCAGGCGCCAGAGCAGAGATCCCCCTGCAGCCCGTGGTGAAGACCATGGTGAAGCAGGCTGTCCCCCTGCAGCCCATGGAGGGAGGATGAGGGGGTGTAGAGATTCCGCCTGCAGCCCATGGAGGACCCCATGTCAGAGCAGGTGGAGGCACCCGAAGGAGGCTGTGACCCCGTGGGAAGCCCACGCTGGAGCAACTCCCTGGCCAGACCGGTAGACCCGTGGAGAGGGGAGCCCACGCCAGGGCAGGTTTGCTGGCAGGACTTGTGACCCCATGGGGGGCCCACGCTGGAGCAGTCTGGTCCTGAAGGTCTGCACCCCATGGAAGAGACCACGCTGGAGCAGTTCATGAAGGACTGTAGCCCATGGGAGAGACTCCATTTTGGAGCAGGGGAACATTGAGAGGAGTCCTTCCCCTGAGGACAAAGAAGTGGCAGAAACAACGTGCGCTGAACTGACCGTAACCCCCATTCCCTGCCCCCCTGTGCCGCTGAGGGGGGCGGAGGTTGAAGCTGGGAGTGAAGTTGAGCCCAGGAAGATGGGAGGGGTGGGGGGAGGTGTTTTAAGAGTTGATTTTATTTCTCATTCCTCTGGTTTTTTTGGTAATAAATTAGATGAATTCCCTCTCTAAGTTCGGTCTGTTTTGCTCGTGACGATAATTAATGAGTGATCTCTCCCTGTCCTTATCTCGACCGAAGCCTTTTGTTATACTTCTCCTCCCCATCGTGCTGGGGGAGGGGTGAGCGAGCGGCCATGTGGTGCTCAGCTGCTGACTGGGCCTAAACCATGACAGCCAGTCTCACCAGTCACTGGCACCTCATCTTCACAGCACTCATGTACATGGGATAGTGAGATTTCATGGAAAGATAGTTAAGAAAGGATTTAATAAGAAGATAGGACAGACTCTGGCGATCGGGATGCAGTGCTCAGTCAGAGAAGCACGCTGACCAGCCTTGGTTTTCACAAAACCAGCCCCTTTCCATCTATTTCCCATTTTGTTCCTCCCTAACCCTTTTTCTTAAAAAGTTTTGGATAGTCCCACAGACCCCTACTGATATTCCAGGACCCTCAACATCCCACGAACCTTTCCTGACTGTGCTGTTGAGCAGCTTTGACTGGTTTTAGGTTAAGCATAGGTTAAGCATTGGGTTAAGCATAGCTTTTTTGTTGTCTTTTATATTCCCATGTCATTGCTAGTCAGAGCTTAAGGAAAAAAACCAACACCACAACATTAACACAAGAGGAAAATATGAGATCTTTTCAAGGTAGTTCTCAGGAATGAAATTACATATATTTAGATGTTAGAATATTCTTTTGGTGTATCTGTCCATCACAAAATGTTTCAAAACTTGAAATTCAATTCTGAGGATGATGGGAAATAATTGGAAAGAAAATGAAAAGAAATTAAATAAAATTAAGAGTTAGAACCTCATGAATTCAACCTCATGAACTTCAACAAGAAATGCAGAGTCTTGCACCTGGGGAGGAGCAACCCCATGCACCCAATATATGCTGGGGGCCACCCAGCTGGGAGGCAGCTTAGCAGAAAAGGTCCTGGAGGTCCTGGTGGACACCAAGTTGACTATGAGCGAGCAGTGTGTCCTTGCAGCAAAGAAAGCCAATGGTATCCTGGGCTGCATTAGGAGGAACGTTGCAGCAGATCAGATCCAGGGAGATGATCATTCCCCTCCACTCAGCTCTGGCAAGGCTGCACCTGGGGTCCTGTGTCCAGTTCTGAGCTCCTCTGTACACAGTAGATATGGGTATACTGGAGGGAGTAACAATGGGCCACAACAATGATGAGGGGACTGGAGCACTTCACATATGAGGAAAAGCTGAGAGAGCTGGGACTGTTCAGCCTGGAGAAGAAAAGGCTCAGGGGGATCTTATCAGTGTAAATAAACACCTGAAGGGAGGGTGCAAAGAAGACGCAACAAGGCTCTTCTCAGTGGTACGCGGTGACAGGCCCAGAGGCAATGGGCACAACTGAAACACAGGATGTTCCCTCTAAACATCAAGAAACTTTTTTACTGTGAGGGTGACTGAGCACTGGAGCAGGTTGCCCAGAGAGTTTGTAGTCTCCATTCCTGGAGATACTTAGGTCTTAGGCAAATGGTTCTAGGTGGCCCTGCTTGAGCATGGGGGTTGGACCAGATGACCTCCCGAGGCACCTTCCAACCTGCACCGTTCTGTGATTCTGTATGAAAGATATTGAGTGTTGGTTATGCCAGTGTATATGCCAGTTCATGAAGGTACAAAGACTGTGAGGAAGGTTGGTTATTTGTGGTGAGGTATTGCCGCCAGGGAATCAGCAATAATGGGTATGCTTTAAGAAAAAATGTGTTAAGTGCGAGGACACCATGTAATTTGTATAAGGAGTAGTCTTCCGAGGCCTGCTAGGAGAACTTGCCCTCTCAGATGCTGATGCTTCACAAAGTTGTCCCAGAAACAGGTTGTAGGAATAATCCTGCTCCACTTGCAGGATGGTTCTCTTGTCTCTAATTTTGGTAATTTTTTACTTCCATCCTCTTCATCCCTAGTTCATCATCAGCCCCCACTCTTTCTGTGGTCCCACTGTTGACCCCTTCCAAATGCAATGAAGAATGACTGCCTGAGCGAGGAGAGGGAAACCTTACCTCCTCTTAATTTACTGAGCTGTCCTGGTGCCAGGGCAGCAGGGAGATATTAAAGCAGGGAAGCGGCTGCTGTGTCCAAGCGCAGACTGAACAGGAGGGGGCAGGGAGTCTCTGGTTACACTCTCCCTCTCTGTCTTTCCCTCACCAGTAACCTTCTCTCTCAGGGTACTCTGTGGGATTTTAGCTGAAGCCTTGCAACTGTTTCGCTCCATGATTTTGCTGTGGAGAGCAGACGGGAGGACGTTGCCCTGAACAACCCCACCACACAGGACGTTGTCTCTGGGGATATGACTGGGGATGCCTCTCCAACAAAAGCGTTCCGATACCAACAAACTCTGGTGAGTACAATACCTGCAGGAGGACAGAATGTTTCCTACACGATAGCTGTTCCCTTCTCTGCTCAAGGGGCTAAGCACTTTCTTTGCCCTGTTTGTATTAGCAAGACTCTGAGAGAGTTCTGCCTGAGCACATGCCCCAGTAGCGTCTTCCTCCAAGAGAGTGAGGCTAGATTCTCCTTTTCTCAGTATGAAAATGGAAATCGTTCCTAATACCCAGGGGTGAAAAATTTACATCGCTGGATTCACCAGATGAGGAAAAAAAATGCTGCAGAGACTCAGGGCTGATTCTGTAGGGACACCTCATTTTGCAGACTTGCATAGAAATCCAACTGCTGGTTGTGAATGGGTTCCTTCTTTTTCCAGACAACCACAGATAAGGCACTGAAACCTTTCCCTGCCCTTTGCTACAGCTCCCAGAAGATGTGGTTAGGATTCTACTATGCTGAGCATTAACGGGTGCTATGAGAGCTCAGAGCATGTTGCTCTGTGGCATCTTTTGGGCACGTCCCAGAGGGGTATTGCACTGCTTTGTTTTTATAGGTATTTGGATGCAGGGTGTTGCCCCACTCTCTGGTTTAAGTACTTTAAGAGACTACTGCCAACTAGAACTGATTTATTGTATCTCCTGAGTACTCACACTTCTCTGGACAAGCTGAGGTAGCAGTTTGTACTGTATTTAAAAAGCCACTTCCTTTGATAATTGAAGTGAGAATGGGCATCATACACTCCAGATTGCCTAAAGAAAAGAACAGCGTGAATGGAATTCCAGGCTCTAAAAATGAATGATGACCTGTTTGTACCTGAGCATGCAAAGTTTTGGTAGCAGTGTTTGGAGACAAGTAAGACTGTGTTGGGATTGAGGAAAACAGGAAATCTCATCTTCTTTGAGCTACTGCAAAGAAAGATGGAGAGACTATTTATAGACGCTAGAACATCTGATTTACTAAGGGGGAATGAATGTATCGTTGCCTTTGGGAACAGAAAGCTGACGTGAAGACCAGAAGAGTATCTTTCAATCCAACATTTTCTACTGCTAAGCCCTGCTCTGGTGTATGACGTAGTACCTTACAGATGAATGAAGACTTGTACGATCTTTAGTGTGACCATATAGCCCTTTATGACTGAAAGTTTGATTTCAAATCCAAGCTTATGTAATGAATGTAAATTTCTTAGTGGTCCACGTGGGCAGATCACCAGCATGTGCCCTCAGCTCAACAGACACTATTTATCACTTGTCAAGTATTAAAATCACTGAAGGAGCCAATCATTACAGTGTAAAGGCTGGATTATGAAATATTTCATCTCTATTGGCCTGACTTTCTGTAGTCCAATATAAAAAAGTAGCATCTTCAGCATCAGGATCGAGTAGCACCAACAGCAGAGCATTGAGACTGGGCCTAATATATGACATAACGGGATTGCAGTGGCTTGTTTGCACAGTATACAAGCACGTAAGGTTTGTGGAGGGAGAACAAGAGTTGGGTTCTGAGATCAAAAATTCAAACTGAGTTGGTTTCTGAGTTGATCAAATTGCATAAGGTACTGAACTGTAAGGAAATACCACAAAACTGAACAAAAGCAGTCGTAAAGAAGAGAGCATGAGACAGCAAAAGATGCAGAAATAGCATTACTTGGGGAAAAAGGCTATATTTCTTCTGTAACTGTAGCAAAGTCATGAATCTCTAGAATTTTCAGTTTTAGATTCTTTAGAACTAGACTAGTCAATATTTAGACTGGTGACAGTTTTCTTGAATGCTTGTGGGAAGACACAACTGGTATTAGATTTCTTGCGTTCAAAGAGTATAATCTGTATAACTTGAGCTAAGGCAAGTCATCTTTGACAAAACATTTGTACATTACCAAATAGCTATTCAGGAGAGAAAGCAAGATGATGTCCTGCATAATCTTAATTTATTTATAAATTTATCCCAAATATTTGCCACTGAGAGCTCTTTTGGCTTCTGGACAGGACAGGATTGTGTAATAAATGGTAGGTGTCTGATCCCTCAAGTGTCTGCATGGATAAATCCAAAATGCTTAGTTCTTTAATTGAGTTCAAGTCACCTACATCCCAGATAAGCTTTACGCTAAGGAGGCAACTATGCTACAACCTATTTCATTAGAAGTGGCTATAAATTTAGGAATTCTTTGAGAATGACAATATACTGGAGTCCTTGATGAATTATTTCTCAAAATGTGAAAAATTAAGAACAGTTATAAAGATCAGGTAGCAAGTGAACAGGGGACTGTAATTTGGATATAGGTGCCTCAAGTGGATCCCAGATACTTTTGGGACTTGAGTGTCTTAGCAAGTTATGCCTTAAAATGCTATCTTTATGAGCGTACTCCTATCAAGTATCATCATTACCACTATCTACTCCATGTGGTCAGTCATGTTAGTTCTTTCATGTTTATGAGTGAACAGTAGCGGAGAGCATTTCCATACATCAGTTTTCACACATGAAGCAATCACTGCTCTCTGGGCATGCTGGTCTGTAGTTAGAGAGAAGATGGTAGGTCATCACCTGGCTTCAAAGACTGTAGGAATGACTGCTGTTTTCCTCTGATTTAGAAAATTTATTGCAGTGTCACAATCCAAAACCTAAGTCACTTAGGAAGCCCTTATACCTTGGGATAAGGAGAGATTGTAAACTAGGTAGTTGCTGGTCAATCTTCAAGGTCACAAATCATCTACGTAAGAGTGCTGATGAGTCAGCTGGCCATTTCTTGTCCTTTGATCCCTTCTGTGACTAAAGTATCTCTGCTTATTTATGTAACATGGCAACTTTAATAAATTTTTCTCCTCCTGGCTCAGTCTTTTGCCATTTCTCTCCCATTTTCTCTTTTAGCCATTTCTTTCCCAAGTGTTCATTTACTCTTTTACCATTCTCTTGTTATCCTCACATACCTTTTTCTCACTCTTGCCTTCTGCTGCGTCTCCTCAGTTTGTTTCTCTGCTGTTCCTGTTCCCAGTATATATGAAGCCAAGTGTTAGGTTTCACAGCTGTGTTTTTCTCTGCGCCTTCCTCACATCACTGCCATTGGATTCTGTTCTAAAAATATCCCATGTGACCCTTTCCCTGTGCTGTCCCAAGGCAGTGGGGGGATTCTCCACAGCCCCCCTCTCCTCTTTTTCTTTTTGAAGATGCTGTCAATCATACAGAAAGTAACGTGAGAAGGCAGAAGAGACCTGGAGAACTGAGGTCATGAGAAAGATCACTTGTGCGGATTTCTATTGCTAATTCCAAAACTGGAGAGGACAAAAGATGCAGATGAATACAGGGCCAAGCTCTACAGGGCAAGATGTAGGCTGCTGACAATGACAGTAGAAAAGAAAGAAAGGAGTTCTTCAGCTTCTTGCTGACTAATTAAAAGTGCAGGCTTTTAGGAGCATCACCTAGTGCTATTAGGGAACAATTTTTAGTTTCTCATATTCAGTCTTTGCGGGGAGAGAGTCACCTCTTGTATATTGACAGTATTTGTTGGCTCACAGGCTGGCCTCTGCTGAAACCAACAGAGGCAAAAAGAAGAGATCTATTGCCCATCTTTCTGTAAGTCTGACTGGAATTTAATATCTACAGAAGCTAAAGGCTTTCTATGCACTTATCCACCATATTCACCTTGCCATCTTCTTCCCCTTGCTTTGGCATCTACTGACTTAGTTCTATAGGCATATTTGAAGATGTGCATTCATTTCTCTCCCCACTTCCTATTAGTGGGATCACAGAACTAATGCCTTGCCTTGTCAGAAACTTGCTGCAGAAATCAGTGATAGGGTCTTGTCCTGGCTGCATGGTACAGATGCCTGGGGAGCTGAAAGGCATTCCCCTGCAATGTACACATAGTGGTGGTCCTGTTCTGTAACTGTCAGTCAGTCACTGGGCAAACAGACCTCTTGCTTTTGTGCCATGTGATTGTGCCTGGACCTTTCCTGCCTGAGGGATGGGCCAGTTTCAGAATCCCAGTGAGTAACAGCATGTTTCTAGTGCCACCAGGTATGCCAGGAGGAAGGCTGAAGAAAAGAAAAATGAGAACAGGCCTACTAACAACTAGCTTTTGCTTAAAGTAAGATGGATTTTATTTTAAAGATTTTAGTAGGATGGAATAGATATGGCATTCATCGATTCTGCATTAGGAGCATGTTAAAGGGTAGCCTGAGTATAGATTTATGTCTCCAGAGTGCCAGGCCCTAGAGACAGATTACATTCATAGCTATTCTATCCACCCTTTTTGCAAATAATCTATTTAAGAACATCTTGCCCAAAGAGTAAAATAGTGCTCTGTCCATAACTGCATGGAGAGATATTCAAAGCTGACGTACCTGTTTAAAACACGGGAATAGGAAATTTTTGTATATTTTGCTGTGGCCATAAGCTCCACTGTGAGACCTAGCAGCTTCTTGAAGAAATTATCTGATTTCCAGTTTGTATTGCTAGCAGACCTGGTCTTCATAGTTCTATTAATAATCTGCCAATATTTTGGTTTCGTCTCTGTCAAAGTGGAAAAAAAAAAAAGAGTCACAGAAAAATTTAGATGGGAAGGGACGTCTGGCAGTATCCAGTCCAACCCCCGGCTCAGGCATGAATTTCCCCTGTTGCAAGTCATGGCTGTGGCCTCTTGCGCTTTCCCCATGCCTCTTTGAGAAGAGCCCGGCTCCATCTTGTCTATACCCTCCTTCTAGGAAGTGGCAGAGAGCAAATAGACCCCCCTCAGCCTCCTCTTCTCTGGGGTGAATAAACCCACCTCCTTCAGCTTCTCCAGTCAACAACCCAAGCAAGACTTCCTGAGGTGACACCCCCAGCTGCATACCAGTGCTGGTTTTTACTGACCTAAATGCTTTTCCCATGGAAGAAGTTTGATTTAACAGTAAGACGTGCAGCAGAAAGGGCACCAAAGACCTTGCCTGGCTGTTGCCCACCACTGGAGCAGTTGCAACCTCACAGGTGCAGGTTGTCTGCAGGCACCTTACCACATGGTCCTGGCAGAGTGCTGAAAGGGGCCTTTCCTGCTACTTGCAGAAAAACATTTTTTTCACCCATTTCCAGCATCAGTCAGGTACTGGGTTCTGTCATGAAGGTATCTAGAATTACATGGTTTAATATGTTGTTTCCAAACAATCCAAAGTGTCCAGGTACAAAGTGGAGATCTTGCACACCAGGAGCCAGCTGAATAGCAGTGGTGTTCTCTCTCAGCACAGCAGTTTTCTGTTCCTGAGAAAGCTGTCACACCTATAACACAGCAGCAGTAAGAATCTCTTTATACTTCAGTGAGTTTGTCCAGTTACATTTCCCTTACTTATAATGCTATAAAATTTAAGCTTTTCCACAAATTGTACAGACCTCCTGTTGGAGCAAATAAATGCCAAGGGCTGGCAGCACATTGATCAATCTAACTCTTGCCATTGATCTTGTGCTATAAAAAAGTAAAATAGCCTGCTTGCTAATTGTATATTATATTGCTTGTAAATTATATAAAGGGGCATCCTACATTTGTTTGAAACCTAATAGGGTAGCTTCATGCTATAAGCTTTATTACGTGGATAAAGAAAGTACATCATCGTTTTGACAGCTAATACTTGCATGCTAATTTGGTAGTATAGCAGATTAAATTATTTCAGACAAGTTTGGGGTGGGGAGGTGGGGGGTTGAAAGACCACGTACTAGCATTCCTGATACTTCAAAAAGTTAGACCTGTTGCTATAAAATTGTCAGCAACGGTAGTAGAGAGGCAACTGGAATACAGAGGTTACTGCCCAAGCTGTACAGCAGGTGGCATTCAAAGTACAGTACATGAGAAATAATGCATCGATACAGAAATGTATAGCAAATACAAATTCTCAAGGTAAACTCAGCTACTGTTATGAATCTCCACAAAATCACAGCAAAGAACCTGGGCATGCTGGAGAGAAGCTGGAAGTAAACACTACATAAAAATAATTTATTTTTTCAATGCTTGCTTTAGTGAAGTAGCAGGAAGTTGCTGCTGAAGTTGCTGCTCTTGGTATTGATAGAACAGCTTCCACATACCTGTATGATACAATGATAACTCTCTTAACTCATGTTATTAACACAGAGGAAGGATAGACATAGGCTATTAACGTTGGAGATTATCTTAACTGAGCCTGCGTATTTAAAGTGTTTTCCTTTTCTATTAAGTGACTTAGAACTACTTGAGGAACCAGATTTCATTGCTGCTTATCTGCATGTGAAGACATACTATGCTTTTGTATTTGATAATGGCACAAATCTCCACACTGACCATAGGAGTAGCAAAGAGATGCTCCACAAGTTGTTACTGCAACAGACACTTCAATCTTTGGATATTGCTAAGGATATAGGCAGAGTTAAAGGATTTGCTCACATTGTTAAAACTGAGCCATATATCTCTACAACAAATTCCTGCCTCCTGGTGAAGTAATTGATTCTTACATATCCTTAAAGGAATCAAGTGACTGTTGGAATTGACAGTCACCCATTTCCACAAAATATTTATAAAAGGTCATGGATCAGGAATGCTTGCCTATCAGCTATTGGCATTGACAGTAGATTCTAAAAGTACATAAGAATACAAAGCAACTTCACCATATTTATTGCACAGTGCTAATGCAAGCATGAGTTGTACCTACACCTTTTCAAAGAAAGCCATTACCTGCAGCTCAAAAAACTCTGACATGCAGTACATTCTTTTCTGATTTTATGATGTGAGGAAACACAGTGTTTAAGTACATAATCTTGTGGACCCTCAAGTTTGTCAGATTGAAGTTAGGCCAATTAGTCTTAACTCTGCATAGCCTAGCATACACATTCTTTGGTCATCTGTAAACTACTATAGTGACTATGGATGTCTATAACCTGAGACTTGGAGCTACTCAAAGCTCTGCTGGGACACTGGAGAGAATAGAACTTGCCTGAAGATCATTCACAGAAGTTGACAAAATGTTTCGCTGTTAAAAAGAAATTACTGCTTTTAACATCTACAGAAAAATAACTATCCATTTTTGAGTCTCTAGTCAGCCTAGGTACAGACCACAGTCCTGCAAAGAGACTTAAGAATTAGATGAGGCTTTCTTCAGACAACTGGAAGAGCCTCAACTTCACAGTCCCTGGAAGCAATCTGCTGGAGCAACACCACAGTAGGGCACAAGCAATCCAGGAGGCTTCTGGAGTGCATTGATAACAATTTCTTAACCTAGATAATCAAGGAGAAAGCAAGGGGAGTTGCTCTGCTGGACCTGATATTTACAAACAAGGGGGGACTAGTTGGGGGTGTGAAGGTCTGGGACAGCCTCAAGATCTGAGGAGGGAGAAAGGCTAAAAACAAGATCACAGTCCTTAAGTTCAGGACAGCAGTCTTTGGCTCTGCAGGGATCTGCTTGGAAGAATCCCATGGGATATGGCCCTGAAGAGAAGAGGAGTCCAAGAGAGCTGGCTGGTGTGAAGGAATCATCTCCTCCAAGCTCAGGAATGATCCAAACTTCCAATGAGCAGGAAATCAAGCAAAGGCAACAGGAGGCCTGCATGAATGAACAAAGAGCTCCTAACTAAACTCAGACATAAAAAGGTGTAAGCAGGGTCTTGTGACCTGGGAGGAATACAGGAACACTGACAAAGTGTGCAAGGATGAGGTTAAGAAAGCCAAAGCTCATCTGCAGTTTAACAAGGGCAACAAGAATGGCTTTTACGGGTGTATCAGTAGCAAAATTAAGGTTATGGAAAATGTGGGCCCTCTGCAAAAGGGACAGGGGACCAGGTGACAAAGAGCAAGGACCGTCATTGGAAGAGGATGAGGTCAGGGAACATTTAAACAAACTGGACATACACAAGTCCATGGAACATGTTAGGATGCACCCACAAGTGCTGAGGGAATTGGTCAATTTCATTGCAAGGCCACTCTCAATTCTTTCAAAGGTCATGGGGATCAGGAGTGGTTACTGAGGACTGGAAGAAAACAAATGTCATTCCTATCTTCAAAAAGGGCAAGAAGTCCAGCAAATTACAAGCTGGTCCACCTCACCTCAATTCCCAGAAATGTGATGGAGCAACTTGTCTTGGGAACCATTTCCAGACATGTGAAGGACAGAAAGGTGATTGGGAGTAGCCAGGATGGATTTATGAAGGGAAAAATCATGCTTAACCAACCTGATAGCCTTCTGTGATCAGATGACAGCTTGGTAGATGAAGGAAGAGCAGTGGATTTTGTTTATCTTTACTTTAGCAAGGCTTTTGACACTGTCTCCCACAATATCCTCATAGCAAGCTGATTAAGTACAGGCAAGGGGACCTTGAAGTGGATTGAAAACTGGCTGAACTGCAGGGCTCAAAAGGTTGTGATCAATAGCACAAAGGCCAGCTGGAGGCCTATCATTAGCAGTGTACCCCAAGGGTCAATACTGTTTAACATCTTCATTAATTATCTAGATGATGGAACTGAGTAAACTTTCAGGAAATTTGCAGATAATACAAAACTGGGATGAGTAGTTGATACACCAGCAGGTTGCACTGCCATTCAGAGGGACCTTGACAGGCTGGAGGAATGGGCAGAGAAGAACCTCATGAAGTTCGACAAAGGGAAATGTAGAGTCCTGCACCTGGGCAGTAATAATGCAATGCACTAGTACATGATGGACAGTGACTGGCTGGAAAGCAGCTTGGCAGAAAAGGTCCTGAGGGTCCTGGTGAACACCAAGTTGAACATGAGTCAGCAGTGTGCCCTTGCTGCAAAGAAGGCCAATGCTATCCTGGACTACATTAGGAGGAGTGTTGCCAGTAAGTTGTGGGAGGTGATCCTTCCCCTCCACTTAGCTGTGGTGAGGCCACATCTGGAGTCCTGTGTCCAGTTCTGAGCTCCCCAGTTCAAAAGACATATGGAGTTAAATAGAGTTCTGTGAAGGACCACAAAGATGATGAAGAGGCTGGAGCATCTCTCATGTGAGGAAAGGCTGAGAGAGCTGGGACTGTTTAGCCTGGAGAAGAGAAGGCTCAGGGGAGATCATGTCAACTGATGGGAGACTGAAGATGATGAAGCCAGACTCTTCTCAGTGTTGCCCAGTGACAGGACAAGATGGAAAGGGCACAAACTGAAACACAAGAAATTCTGTCTGAACATAAGGAAAGAGGTTTTTTCCTGTGGTTGAGCACTGCCACAGGTTGCCTGGAGAGGTTGTAGAATTTGCGTCCTTGGAGATATTCAAAACCTGTCTGGACATAGTCCAGGGCAACCTGCTCCTGTTGACACTGCTTGATCGTGGTATTGGATGAGATAGCAAGTGTCCCATCCAAAGCTCAAATATTCTGATTCTGTAATTAACTAAAGTACTCAGAGGAACACCAGTGCAAGTTACCTAGTGATCAACAAGATTATTGTCTTTTAAATATGACACAGACTGTATTTTTAATTTCTCATCTGTAATGAACTCTCTTATCTACCCTTATTTTTAAAGGACTCTCAAAAAAAACCCTGGCATTTACTTTTATTACAGAAAAGCAAACTAAACCGTTTGCCTGCATTTAAATTCCAAGAAGTTGTGACTTTAATGGAACATGATGCATGTTATCTTACCAACAAATTTTTTTGGTTCTGAACCCACTGCCTACCTCCTGAGAGATAGCAAAACAAAACTTTAATTTAGTTTAATTTCTCCACACCACTCATGATTTTCTTCATGACCAGCCCCTGTTGCTGTTTCCAGCCTGAGAGGTTCAAGTCTGCTTAGCTGTTCCTCATACAGAAGCTATTCCATAATTTTGACCATCCCCTGAAACTCTTCTAGTTCTACTGTATTCTTTTTGAGGTTGCAGGAAACAGAAATGCAAATATTATTCAAGAAGTATTTGCACATTGCATTTTATCTAGTCTTATTTTCCTAATTCTTGACCGATGCTTCTAAAAAAAAACCTGAGTGGGTCATTATCATGATCATTCTGTTTAACTCTAAGACATTGTTCTTAAATAGTAGAAGTCAGCTTAAATAGTAATAGTTGGATGATTCTTGTGTGTGCAAAGCTAGAACATCTGTTCCTCCTCCCAGTTATCACTTTACATCTATCATGACTGTTTCATCTGTCATTTTATCACTCAGTCATCCTGTTAAGGTCCTTACACAATTCTTCAGTGAGCCTTTGTTTCTACTCCTCTGAATAACTGACCAACAAACTGTGAGCCCTTTTCCAGACCAGAGAGGTATTTGATACTACACTGCTTGGCACCAAGTTTATTATCAGCAGTAGAGGACAAGGCACTGAGTATGCTGCTTTTAGCTCCAATTCCATACAGAAGTAGGGCATGTTGGATATCTCATTTCCCTTACTTGGAAGTCCATAATGCTCCAGCCCCGTAGAGTAAAAGAACTGCAGGTTCACCTAAGCTTTCCAGGAACGGTAAAGGCAAACAAAAGATTAAACATCTGTGCAACATAGTAGCGACAGAAGAAACAGCCAGTGTGGTGTAGGAACTTTATTCCAGAGGTATGTGAAAATCTTTCTGTTGAGAAGGGCTAAGTAAATTTCTCTTCTTGCCTAAACATGTGGTTTAATGCTTTATGTGAGTTTGTACATTGTAGCTGAGATCATCTATTGACTGTCACATGTAAGAGCTTCTTAAATGTTGCTTCCCTGACCTATGGTGAACTCCTTCAGAGCACGACACCGAGAAATTAACTGCATAAAGACATGAATGTTTTTCTGTCAGTTTGCCTTTCACAGTGCTAAGGGCAGACATATCAGAGCTGGTGCAAGGAAGGCAATGTGATTCTCCTTTCTTTATGCCACTCACAATTTTGAGGCAGATGTGAAAGTTCAGGCTGACACTGAAAAAATCTCAAATTACTGCGTGTTCTCTCTTCTTTAGCCCAGCCTCTTCTTTACTTTTCAAAAGCAGTCTGAACTACTCTTACCCCATAACCTCTGAAGAGTTTGGGTATGGGTTTGATTTGGGGTTTTGTTTTGGTTTTTTTTTGGGGGGGGGGTTGTTTTGGTTTTTTATTTTGGTTTGGGTTTTTTTTTTAACTGCCTTTATATCAAAAGATAAAAGACCAGACTTGACACTTTGTCTGGAAATGTGGAATAAGGGAAGCTAATAAGTTAAAGGTCTGATAACATTATTGGTTTTTGATTAGGCAGGTGCACAGTGACAGGCAGCCTGTTCTGTGCAGGGCTTAGGTAGTGTGGGCTATTCCAGCCTGACTAGAATCCCTTCAGCGCAAGCCCACAGAAAGAGACAGAATATCTGCAAGAAGTAGTCCTTCCCCATAGTACCATTCACTCTCTGTTCAGTTCTAGCCCTCAGCTACCCCATGTCTCCCTCATTCTTTACATTTACTGTTCCATCACCGTGAAAAACTGCTCGAATGCTACACAGGCTACCCATAGGGCATAACCGTATTATGGAAACGCCACCCCTGAAGCGTGAATCACAACGGTTTAAACTTGTGAGGTAGTACCAACTGCCCAAAGCACCCTGCTGGGCCAGCCCTTGTGAGCTCTGCCCCACTCCTTCATCTCAGCAGCATCCTAGGGAACAGAACCCCAGGGGCTGGACAAATACTGAACCGACCTTTTCTTTTGAAAGTGCCAATCATGGGAAAGAAAGGGAGGGAATTCAAATATCCTTTGTTGGTAGAAAGAGATTGACTGAGTATAGCTTGCTTATTATTTCTCAATGTGCTGTTTCATCCAACCTTGTTCATTTTATACTCTACTCAGCCACCTAACTCCTGATATCTTATAGAACCTGATATCCTTATGGCAAGTATATTATGGTATAGTTAGTATAATGTATTAACAAAACACCCTAAGATACTCTGGCACACCCTTTCCAAATCCTTCCTCAAGGATTTTTGACTCTTTCAGAACATCTAGTTGTTTCTGCTTCCAACACAAACCCTTTTTATGAGTGTACGCTTCTCTCTCCTTCTCCCCACTTTCCCAGATCAATGTGTTTGGTTTTGCAGTAAATGGATCTTGTCTAAAGAGAATGAGCAGTCCTGAGCAGATGGCATTTTGCTACTGAATGTGGAGAACTGTAGGACTGACACAAGTGATTCCACAACAGTATATCAGCTGACTGTTTATGTTTTCAGGTTGAAGTTTCACAATATAATATAATGTGATCTAATGGCATGTAGCTGTGAAAAGGGACAGACTTATTTTCTTCCCTCTGTTCTTGGACGTGCTTTCCTACTGCCCCTGTCATGATGGGTCTAATGCCCATGACTGCAATGTTGAATTAGCTCATGCCATTGATTGAACACAAATCTAACCCATCAAAACAATCAACCCAGCTTGGTCACCTCTCAGTCATGTGATTGCTCAAACCCCCATGAAAGGAAGAGAAAATTGTTTGGTAATACAGCTTCTTGCTACGGACTGTTGTAAAGAATGACCTTCTACAGGAGGGACAGACCAGCTGCAGGAATCAGACTTCTGATGTTGAGCATTAAGAAGGTTATCAGCAAACTTTTGGACTGAAGATTTAGGAGAAGATAACAGGTGCAAAAGCATATTTTCTTCAGGTTGTTTCTATGAAGGATAGTAAAGTTACAAAAATTGTGTTTCCTCAAGTGCAGGGCAGATTGGAGGCTGTGAACAATCAAATTAGACATAGAAAGCTAATATGGTTCAATTTAAAGAGAGTACCAAAACAAGAACCAAAGTAGTGTTATACCTACTTCTAGGCAAATGCTAGAATTATGAAAAACAACATGTAAGACCAGTCTCTTGTCCTAACAGGAGATATACCAGGCATATCAAAACTTTCTGGCAGACAATCAATGGGAAATTGTAATACCAGAATACAAAATATGCAGAAAGATAAGGTAAACCATACTAGTAATAGAGTAGTACTATATGCTGATGAGAACTTGGATCAAACTAATAAAGTTAGCATCAGAATAGGTTGAAATTTCAGACCTATATAGCAAGTGTATAGTGTTGGATCTGCATCACCACCTTCTGAACCTAGATTGCAACACTGTGATATGTTGATTGAGATCAGAGTGCCAGCTAAGGCAGAAACTACAGTAGTAATACAACACTGCAATGACCCCTGTATAGGCTGGGCAAATGTCACATTGGGATGTGAGGCAGATGCAGTTGGTGACTGTGGAATAGCCAGCTAGGAAGTCCACGGAAATTTATGACTAGATACTGCGCTAAAAAATTCAACTTCTTAGTTGAAACCACTACTTCATAGTGACCACAATGTGCTTGGAGTCTATACCCCTGTGGAAGCCACAAGGGTCACAAATTCCACTAGAATGGATCAAACAGAAAACCACATGAAAAAAAATGAAGCCGCCTTTTAATCAATTAAGAGACGTGATCAAAAAACCGAAACATTTCCAGAAGACATGGAGAACCGAAACATTTCCAGAAGACTGAAGAACACCATGTTGGTATCTAAAGAGAAGAGGTCCACATAGAAAGCCCTCAGTCCTTCTTTCACCTTTGTCAGATCCTTGAAAGAATTTGTGGTGGGCTGACCCAGGCCAGAGGCCAAGTGCGCACCAGTGCTGGTCTATCATTGCCCTCCTCAGCTTGACACGGGAGAGGAAATACAATGAAAGGCTCATGGGCTGAGATAAGGGCAGGGAAAGATCACTCACAACTACTGTCACGGGCAAAACAGACTCAACTTAGAAAAAAATTCATCCAATTTATTACCAAGTAAAACAGAGTAATGAGAAATAAAATCAAATATTAAAACACCTACCCCCACCCCTCCCTTGCTCCCAGGCTGAACCCAAATTCTCTCCCTCCTCCCTGCAGCGGCACAGGGGACAGGGAATGGGGGTTACAGTCAGTTCATCAGATGTTGTCTCTGCCGCTCCTTCCTCCTCAGGGGGAGGACTCCTCACACTCTGCCCCTGCTCCAAGTGTGGGGTCCCTCCCATGGGAGACAGTCCTCCACCAACTTCTCTAACGTGAGTCCTTCTCATGGGCTGCAGTTCTTCACAAACTGCTCCAGCGTGAGTCCCTTCCATGGGGTGCAGACCTTCAGGAGCAGACTGCTCCAGCGTGGGTCCCCCACGAGATCACAAATCCTGCCAGCAAACCTGCTCTGGCGTGGGGTCCTCTCTCCACGGGGCCACAGGTCCTGCCAGGACCTTGCTCCAGCGCAGGCTTCCCACAAGCCACAGCCTCCTTCAAGTCCCTCCACCTGCTCCGGCGTGGGGTCCTCCACGGGCTGCAGGTGGAATCGCTACACCCCCTCATCCTTCCTCCATGGGCTGCAGGGGGACAGCCTGCTTCACCATGGTCTTCTCCACGGGCTGCAGGGGGATCTCTGCTCTGGCACTTGGAGCACCTCCTCCCCCTCCTTCTGCACTGACCTTGGTGTCTGCAAATTTTCTCACATCTCACTCCTCTCTCTGGCTGCAAAAGCTGCCGCTCCTTTTTTTTTTTTTCCCTTCTTAACTATGTTATCCTAGAGATGCTACCACTGATGCTGATGAGCTCAGCCTTGGCCAGCAGTGGGTCCATCTTAGAACCAGCTGGCATTGGCTCTGTCAGACATGAGGGAAACTTCTAGCAGCTTCTCACAGAAGCCAGCCCAGTAGCCCGCCCTCCCTTCCCCCCGCCCCCCCCCCCCCCGCCAAAAACTTTGCCATGCAAACCCAGAACAGAAGTGATGTCCTCTGCCAGCATGCAGATGATATGCTTCCTAGAACCTTCTTTTTCTCCAAGGTGTAGAGGTGTGGTATGATCTGTCTCCCAAAGAAGCTCCATGAATGACCAGAAAAAAAAACACCAGGACAAGCAAACTTCCAAATGCTACAGCTTAGCCCACTTCTCCCAACACTCACTGTAGAAAGATGGATCACAAGACAGACAAACACTCATCCAGCTCCAAACCGTCCTGTTACGGCTGCCCTGTTGCCACATCCTTCTGCTGGCAGCCATCTCTATGTGTAGCTGTGGAAAGATACACCAGGTGCACACCATTTCCCAAAGCCTTTGGTTCTGTCTTTCCACAGGTCCTACAATACCCATGTTAAAATGGCAAGTAGGCCAGCAAGAAGTGACAGCAGCCCTCACAGAGAGTGCATGGTTGTCTGGGAAGGGCAACAGTTCGGTGTCAGGGGCTGTCTGTGAGATGTTCCAGTGCAAGATGCAGATTATGTCTAGTCAGGAGTCGCTCAGCCTGATCTCTTCCACTTGAATATAGGTGAAAGAAGCACTGTTATCTGCTTGGAGGTGGTACTAGGTGTCCTTTAAGGAGTGCTGACCTCCTGCCTTCCTGATGATATCTGCCTCTTATTTCCAATGCAGCTCTGTGAGCAGGGAAGAAGCAAAATTCACAACCAGGGCCAGACACTCCTGTGGACTGATACTGCTGAGGAAGGCATCCTGATAAAAATTACATTGCAGACCTGCCATCAGAACACAGATAATAAAGACATTAATGCACTTCCAAGCAGATCTGAATGTGCAGCAGCTGATTTAGTACAAAGATCATGTTCCCTAGCATTCAAGGCTACAGGTCAAGACAGGACAGGGTTATAATGATCAGTGTGGCAAAACTGAGTATGAAATTGTATAGACAGACATGTCTGTCCAAGTAGTCTTGCCACAAAGTACAGTTAGATTGCTAAGGTGAAGGTGTCCTGCAGGAGCACAATGGAGAACCCTCCTGCCCAAAGCAAGAAGAGTACCCCACCCCTACAGAGACCTTCCCTCCATCCCATGGGGTTTAAAGATGGGATTTTGAGCTGTTTCACTTGGAGGGAGAGAGAAGAGGTGTGAGAAACCTTCCAGCCAGCAGTGGTGGTGCCAGTGGTACCAGCAGTGCTGTACACCAGCTAGTTCTGTAGCCAGAGCTGTGGTCCCCGTGGTACAGGGAAGCACTCTGCCCCGTGGGTCCCCTTCCCTCCTTGAACAGGGCCGCCACTGATGAAGATGAGGTTGTAATCTGCCATGGCAAGGGTCAACTGCATCTTCTTCCCAAAGCAATGAGTCTTCAGCAGGTGGCACAGCCTGTCCCTCAGCATGATGGGTCTGAGGAGCCTGCAGACTTGTGTGAGACCACGGTCCTTGTAGTGCCCAAAAGCCTGTGAACTGGGACATCTCTGTCCTGCTCCTGCTAAGGTCCTCAGCCCAGCCCAGTCCAGCCAGTGCACCTGGCAGAGAGCAACGACTCTCCCCCTGGCACAAGGACAAGCCACAGATGGGGTGGAATTTTAAAAATTTCAGAAAGACCTTCTCTGCTTTTTTTTTTGTTTCTGACTGATCCCTATCAAAACATGCTATAGACACAACACTACTTGTGGAATAGAATATAACTGATACAGATAGGTAAAAATTGAATTACACCCCAGACCAAGAGCAGTGTCTGAACAAGATACCACAAATACTCTCTGTGATTTTTGCTGACTCTGAACACCAAATAATGCACATGAGCAAGACTATGAGCAACATTATTAAACATACAAACAAGGCATCCAAAAATCAGGATTTTCTCATAAATAAGCTGAGTTAGCAGCTTCTAGAACTTATTTCGGTTCTCAGGTTCAATGAAAGTTGCAATAGTTCCCATCATTTATCTTCTGCACCTTCTTTTTGTTTGACCCATTATCCCTCCACCACTCCTGACTTTGGTCAATAGCCTCTAATGTCAATCTACAGCCCCTCCCTGGATTCCTGTTCCAGGTTTAATATTTTTAGATGGCATGGGCATTAAAAGTCAGCCCTGGGACACAATGTCATTTGTGCGGCACTTCCTGCACTTTGCTGTGCTGACTTACCTTGTCCTGGGCTTGAAATACTAGGCTACCTGTCTCTTTGACAGCTGGATATTGTTGCTCCCTCATGGCTCTGGGGTACTTTTTGCAGCTTTTCTCCCTTGGCCCTTGCTGGTAAACATACAGCAGCTTTAGTTTAATGAGTTCCACAGAGAAAAGACCTTCTGCAGCCTTCATGCCAAAGCGTGACCCGGTACTTCAACCTGGATGCAGTTGTTTGATGCAGTTCTTCCCTTCCTCCAACACTTCCCTACAAGTCAAAGCAGGGGACTGATAAAAGAGAGAGGGAGTCCAGTGAATGTCATGCTGACTCTCACTATCATCTCTGTATCAGCAGCCAGTGATAACAGGAAAGGTTATTGCCAAAGGGGAATTGCTTTCCCCTTGTTTGTGATGGATTTATTATTCTGGTGCCAAAAGAACTACTATCTTCCCTCTGTTTACCTTGATCTTTATCTCATATGACCACCAGGGATTGTTTTATGGGAAACAGGCAAGACCCCTGCTGTGCAGGTGGGTTAGTTGTTTTTGTGTGGGTATCTGCATTTGGATGGGGGAAGGAGAAGAAAAATAGGAAGCTTAGTCAAAACTATATAAGATTTACTAGCATAGCTTTGATAGTAAACAAGGTGGTTAAAAATCTTTAATGGTAGTGATAACATGTCTGTGTTACAACTTTATATTGACATCATTTATCTCAGTTAGCTGAGGACAGGACACATTAGTATAGCCAGCAATTAGTACTTGGCGACCATGGAGTTCATGAAAGCAGTTTATAGTATTTGCTCTAATAATGGTGAAAGTTTGAAATGTAAGCAAGTGATACTGAGAAGAGGTTTATGGTTGCTTATGTCTCTGCTGCAATCAGAAAAGACAGTCCCTTTCCTTATTTCTAGGTGAGTTCCTGCCCCCTTCTTTTCTAACATTCATGTGGCCATGCATCAGCTGGAATGGAGAGCTGAGCTGGCTGAAAATTAATTTTTTGTTGCATCAAGCTTCTTGATCGCTAGTTCCAGTACATAACAAATTAGGACCGTCCTTTTCAACCAGTCTGCTCCTTAAGCCCCCTAAACCAGTAGTGTGATCACCGTCTCAGAGAGATCAATAGATTCTAGGGCCTCAAAGAAGTGACTTATCCAGCATTTGAAAGTTGAAGATGTATCAGGAAAACGAAAGAAATTATTTCTTTCCTTGCATACCTGTAATCCTAGCCATGGCCTCCTGGAGATATCTGTCCATACTCAAAGTCCTTTCTTCTCGCCCAACCCCAGCTCAAGCATATCCCTAACATGTCCTTGAAACCCTCCCTTTTCATCTCAGTCCTGATAATTTTACTTCATAAGTGTGGTGGGTCAACCCTGGCTGGGGGCCAGGTGTCCACCAGAGCCGCTCTATCACTCCCCTCCTTCTCTAGACAGGGGAGAAAAGGTATAACTAAAAAAAAAAACTTATGGGTCGAGATAAGGACAGGGAGAGGTCATTCTCTAATTATCATCACGAGCAAAACAGACCGAACTTAGAGAGGGAATTCATCTTATTTATTACTAAGCAAAACAGAGTAGAGGAATGAGAAATAAAACCAAATCTTAAAACACCTCCCCCCACCCCTCCCATCTTCCCGGGCTCAACTTCACTCCCGGCTTCAACCTCCGCCCCCCCCCTCAGCGGCACAGGGGGACGGGGAATGGGGGTTATGGTCAGTTCATCACACGGTGTTTCTGCCGCTTCTTCATCCTCAGGGGGAGGACTCCTCTCATCGTTCCCCCACTCCAGCGTGGGGTCCCTCTCATGGGAGACAGTCCTTCACGACCTTCTCCAACGTGAGTCTCCTCCATGGGGTGCAGACCTTCAGGAGCAAACTGCTCCAGCGTGGATCCCCCACGGGGTCACAAGTCCTGTCAGCAAACCTGCTCTGGCGTGGGCTCCTCTCTCCACGGATCCACAAGTCCTGCCAGGAGCTTGCTCCAGCACGGGCTTCCCACGGGATCACAGCCTCCTTCAGGTGTCTCCACCTGCTCCAGCGTGGGGTCCTCCACGGGCTGCAGGTGGAATCGCTACACCCCCTCATCCTTCCTCCATGGGCTGCAGAGGGACAGCCTGCTTCACCATGGTCTTCTCCAGGGCCTGCAGGGGGATCTCTGCTCTGGCGCCTGGAGCACCTCCTCCCCCTCCTTCTGCACTGACCTTGGTGTCTGAAGATGTTCTTACATCTTCTCACTCCTCTCTCTGGCTGCAAAAAGCGCCCTCTAACTGTTTTTTCTCTTTCTTAAATATGTTATCACAGAGGCGCTGATTGGCTTGGCCTTGGCCAGCGGCAGGTCTGTCTTGGAGCCGGCTGGCATTGGCTCTATCAGACACAGGGGAAGCTTCTAGCAGCTTCTCACAGAAGCCACCCCTGTAGCCCCCCCCCCCCCGCTACCAAAACCTTGCCATGCAAAACCAACACAATAAGGAAACTCCTGAACTTTTCAGCTATGACCACATTTGTTCCTAGCTGGCCATGGCTTACAGCCAAGTCCAATACAAAACCAGGAGCCCTAGCATATCCTGTGCCGCCCAGTTCTACACTGCTCATCACTGCATTTTCTTTCCACCCCTATGATGTCAGTCATGCTGTTGTGTAATTGCATGATTGACAGATTGAATGTGCAATTGTTAATTTTACCTGTGCAACAAGCAATCTACAGGGAGGAGGGGAAGAAAGGCACAAATTATCTACCATGCACTGCCTACCATCATTCAAGGATGGTTTTAGCTGACAACAAAATACAGGTCATGGTGCAGGTGACTTAATAGGGAGCATTCACCATTTGGAATCAGAGCTCACCATCTAGATACACAGGTAAAGAGCAATTTCCCAGAGTCTGTAGATCTCTGTCCTGGAGTAATAACAAATTCACAAGCTTAGAAGCATCCCTAATATGTTTTGATCACTAGGGATGAATCTGTACTTCTTAGGTGTTCCTTAGTCTCTTTTGCTAAAAAAAGTCTTCAAGCTGATTACTTCAGAGAATGTTTGTGATGCAACATTATTCTCCTAGAAAATAAGAAATCCACTGAACCCACTTCAAGCAGTTCACTGAGTGTTTGCTAGGTCTTACTGACTTTGGATGTATAATACAGTTATAAAAATGTCTCTCAGCAGTCTAATTTTAATTTTTGTGGGTTTTTTTACTTTAACTTTTTGATAGTTGTATATACCCTCTGCCTATTTGATTTGTTGTCAGTTTATTCTAAGACAAGACAATCAGATCTCTATCCTACCAGTAAGAAAGACACCTCTTCCTTTGGAAAGCCATTGAGCATATGCAAGGAATAAATTATTTAATAGAGTCTACAGGGTGCTGTAGGGTAGAGAGTCACTGAGGGAATTGAGGGTTGCAATTTAAGAAGAGGGGCAGCTGTAGGGGAGGAGCCATCCAAGCTGTGGAGGTGAGGAAACAATCTCCTAGGCAATGGAGTGTAAACACAAAATTTTAACAGCTCAGAAGGTCACCAAGTTAATTGCAACCAAGGTCACAGTGGGTGGGGGAGAGCTGTGTATAAACTATGTATTTATATCTGTGCTTCCTGACTTATATGCTTGAAGTTTTTTTTATTTTAAAAAAATCAAATAATCTTATTTTAATTCTAGTAAAGACTATTCTATTTTGAGTTTTGAAGCCTGCTGGTCTTGACCAGAGAGCTCACCAGGACATTTAGTCAGATCCACCTTAAAGTTCTAGATTAATTTGGATCCATTTATAAAACCTAATTTTGCTGTCTTCTCTTTCATCTGATTTTCTGTGTCTTGCTCTTGCTGCTGGGTTTGTTTAAGTTTCCTTATTCTTTTTGCTTTCAGTTCCAAACTGTGACCACACTGTGATGTAAGATAAGACAACCTCAAATGAACAAGTAATTTACCTTAAGTATCAGCATCAACATAGATATGGCTTTGTTTCATTTGATTTTGGGGTGAATTCACAAAGTGCTCTGTGCAGACTGTTACGGTTGGATTGTTTCTGGAACTGGGACATAACCCTGCCCCTTTAAAGCTCATTTGATTTTTGCCAAGTCATGGCATATCATAATGTCATATCATGTCATACCACAATGTCATCATGTCATATCATGATCTGTTCAAGTTTCCTTCCAAGTTCATCTATTCTAACATCTACTTCAACGACTCCTTCATGTCCCTGTGTTCCTGTAAGTATTTATCTGCTTTCAATTGTGAGATCTATTTTTTTTTCCACTCTGCCTCTCCTCTGATAACATCATCGCCGTACTTTATTTATCAAAAGCTGATGATTCTCAAAATCTGCCCTTTTTCTGTCAATTCTGCTCTATTCAGTCCAGTATTAGTCAGTACATGTCCTCTTGAATATCATCATATTACCTTGTTATTTCTCCATGATGAAAGCCCTTAAACTTTCTGGACTTTTTCTTTCGACTTTTTACTGTGAACTCAACCCTTCTTTCCAGTGTTCTCTGAGAGCTCTCTGTCATCATCTCTCCATATTCAGCCTTGCTTGCCATGTTTCTCTGCACAGCTTAAATTTCTGTCTTTTGCTACTGTTCAAGCCTTAGCCCACAGTCTATTTCTTTCACTATAAAAGCTGTCTGTTCTCCCAGTCTCCCTCCCTCTTCCTAACCCTTTTCACAGCATTTTTTCTCTCCCAGAGCTCCAATTGCCTCCTGTAGCTCTTTGAAGCCTCCATGGATATCTTGTCTAATAAAATGTCCCATTCAAGCACCTTGCTCTCATCTACAACACATTGCATTATCTTATGTCTACTGAAGTCTTTTTCCTGCCTTTTCACTCTTTTTTGCTCCATCTGAAGCTATTGCTGGAGGCAAAGTATACTTGCTGTGACTTCTTCCTGTCCTGCATCTCATCCCCTCGTGTCCTTCTGTGCTTTCTTTGTCTCTTATTGCCTCTGTTTATCTCTTAGAGTCTCTGTTACTGTTAAGCAGTCCTCCTTTTGTCGCCTTTCTCCTCTTCCTCCTTCAAAACTCTTCCCCCTCCCCCCATTCCCTGTTCACCTTTACAGTTTCTTTTGTCTCATAGCCTATATCTTTTACATTATCTCCTTCACAGCCTTATGAGCTTCTTGGATTGAGTTCTTTTAAGCACAGAATATTATTTTTTCTTTATTCTTGAGTGGCTGCTTTTCTATTCTGCATGCATGGTTCTAAGTAACAATAACTCTACCTCCACAAATTCAACTCCTTTCAGTCTGGGATGGTAGAAGGCTGTGCATCACCATCTGCTATAATGTCTGGGTATGCAGTACCGGTGGCAGCTGAAAAATAGGCATTCTGTTTCATTCCAGGGGAGGCTGCACTCTGGTGGTGGGCCATAAGGTTTCTATACAGTGACGTCACAAAATGGTCTAGATCTTTTAGAATCATCTGCTAGAGAAACAAACAAACAAAAAAAGCTCAAGTATAAGCAGAAGGCTCAGAAATTAGTATGTTTGATAATTGCATGGGCAGGGCACAGGGAACAACATTAAGCTTGTCACTGTTGATTTACAGCACTGGGAGTTCAGGTGATAAGTCTCCTGGGGCAGGACGGTGAGAGAAGTGCGAGACTTCAGTCATCCCTCCCCACATATTATCAGAGCCTTCACTATGAAGGCAGTAGGATGGGAAGGACAGGAGTTATATTTCTGCATCCTGAAAAGCATTCAGGAGAAAAAAAATAAAGGCAAAGAAAGGGAGACCTGAGAGAATACTGGGAAGAGGAGGGAGAAAGAAAGATGGCTGACTGGAGGAGACCCATCTTGGGTGAGAAGTCTTCTAACTTCTATTCCTTTCTTTTTCCTCACCTAAGACCCTAATTTGGGCTGTAGCTGTGGTTTCATCTGTCATGAAGATGTCCTGCTCGAAGGAAGTGCCACAGAAACACAGTTTGGAGTCCATCTAGGGCCTGTAATACGCAAAGAAAAAACTGGTGATGAGCAGGTTGTATAGCTTCCCTCTTCTGTGCAGTGGGGCAGTCTAGAAACATTTGTGAGCCATTTCAATAGGCTTAGGTGCACCTGAGGAGTCAAGCCATACATATGGGTCATCTGTGTTTGTGACTAGTGCAAGATGGCACTGACATCTTCCTCTTTTTTTACATCTTCCTCCACTTCTGTGCTAGTCCTCTGAGTCTGTTGGTAACCTCTCAAGCAACAGCAGTACCACATTGCTGTGTCTTGGTAGAAGGGCAGAGCTAGGCCTTGGGAGTAAAAAGCAGGACAGATGAGCAATAAAGAAAATATATAAGATATTATATGATATATAATATTATATATATAATATATATAAAATATATAATATATTTGTAATGTATAACTGTGTCAGGAAATGTGATGGGGAGATTTGACAGCAGTTGCTGGGCAGCAGCAGTGCAGAAGGACAGATCTTTTCAGAGTATGCTCAGTATTCTATACTTTTGGGACTCTGCTGATCTGAAAACATGGACAAGACAATGGGTAGAGCTGGAACAATACCTTTCATTAGGTCAGCTGTGCCAACTGGAAAAAGTGGACAAGCTGTCGGGTTTACAAGTTCTTCTTTGAGTCTGAAATAGAAGCAGCAGATCTCCAAGCAAATACAAGTTGAGAATAGCTGCTCTGAATTTAACTAGACTAGTGTCAGTGAGGCTGTGACAAAAGAGTATTGGCACCTTATGGAATAGAGAGAATGTTAATAGTGCCTAGAGAGCTGACAAAGTGCTTTCCTCCTAGGGGAAAGAGTGAGAGGGGTGATTTATAAGCTGTGGAGCATGATAAGATTAGTGTTCAGGACACAGGAAATAATGTGACATAAATCCAGTATCTTCTACAGATGGCATGTATTTTGTCATGCACTGGAATGGTGAATTTCAGTTTTCAGTCTTTTCCTTGGTAGATATTATCTGGGTACAGAGATCAGAGGTAGAAAGATTGTTTGGTGAGAAATGCTCTCCCACTGGGAATTATAAATGCTAGGTTCTTAGCTGCAGATGTCCTTAGAGCTAGAGCGTACACATGCACCACTGTGTGCATAATGATTGTTCAGTTTCACCTGTATACTTATCAGTCTGTCATTTGGTGCACTGGATGAGGTGTATTACATTGTGGAAAGTACAAGTGAGGGTGCAGGGGTTTTGTGGGCTGTCATCCTCATGAAGATAGTAAAAGTTTCTTGTTTGAGTAGCATCTAGAGCCATTTGGTGAATGTTGGCCTTGGGGTCCTTCATGCTTTATTGATGAGGTAACTGAGGCTGGGGCCAGTTTGGATGCTGAGAGGGATAGTTCTTGGAAAAAACCTTTGAGAGTAGGATCATCTTATTTTAGACTATAATTATATAATCATTTTCCATGGAAATTCCACAACAGGATCGTACAAGACAGACAGTAGAGTTTGATTAGCTGGCAGTAGGGGTTTATATATACATATATATACACTGAAGTAATTTCTGGAGTGATATTCCTGTGCCTTTTGAAAAACAAGAGCTAAAAGAGTGCACCTTTGGGTAAAGGTTCCCATTAGTTTTCTCCAGTGGCTGTGATGAGTGTTCTCCTCCAGTAAATGTAATAGTACTGAAGATCTGGTGCTGTATTACAGCTTTGATGTTTGCTGGGGCTTACTGTAGTTGGTCTTTAGGTTTTCTATATATGATGTACACTTGTATTCTGTACAGTTTTTTTATATTTTATACACTATAGAGTGTATGCTATGCATAATTTTTTATGTAAGCCATACTGACATTGGTCTTCCAAAAGCATCTCAATAGGTTGGGAGCAGTTAATGCCTTCATGATGGAAATCTATGAGGGTATCCAAATGTTCTTCTCTGATTTCCTAGACACAGTCACTTAGAAACTCTTCTTTAGGGTAGTTCATAACAAGTTTTGTCCTACTGACAGGCCACAGTCTTCCTGCTGGAAACATTGCCTATCAACAGTAAAGTAAGAATGAAACAGATGAGCCTATATGTTTTGAGGCAGCACTGATATTGCTTTTGTAAATATTTAGAGCTTGCCTGGCCTGCCACCAGGTGTGGCTTGTATAGACTAACAATATCCATATGGATATTATTGCTAATGGATATCCATGTGGATATTGTTAGCAGAAACATTGGAGGAAGTGGGGAGTTGGTTTATGGAGGAAATCAAGCGTGTCTTCCTCTTGGAGACTTTCTTTGTACCCCACTCTTGAGGATCATGCAGACTGAGAAAAAGCAAAACAAGCCTCTGGGAGAAATGTTTTACAGGGGTCTGCAAAATGAAATAATGAGTACTGTTCTGGACCCAAAAGAAGGGTGTTTTGCCTCTCTGTCTTCCCCACCCTCCCTGTAAATCTCTTATCCTGCAGTGTGAGAAGCTTGGAAACCATTATTCTGGAGAGGTCATAGTGTACAAGAGAAGGAAGAAGGAGTTAACAGCAGCTCTTTAGTGACTGTGTTTGAGGCATGTGGGGTCTTCTTGTACACAATTTCTGGGATCTTGAACTCACTGCTCTTTGTTGATTAATAGCTATCAAAAGACATATGGTTACAGGCAGCACACTGACAGTGCTGGGAGGTGTCTCTAGACCTTGTTCCTGGAACATGCTTCTCATTCCTGTCATTGGCTGTGCACTCACTGGTGTTGGCTGAGCTCATTGCTTTTTTGCCTGGCTGAGGAACAAGCAGCAAAGTGGAGAGGAGAAGCTGTTGAACGCTCTAGCCTGTGGAAAAGTGAGCATCAAGAAGAATAGATTTCGGCATATACCCATAATTTAATACTCACAGTTTGGTGACATTCTCCAAAAGTGTAAAGTATTCCCCATAGGGGCACAAGGGAAGGCTGTAATACTCAGCAGTTTACAGGGATGCCTGACTTCCCCATTAGGGCTCACTGTTTCTCTTGTGGACTACGAACTTAGAAAAATTGTCTTGGGACACTGAGTGTGCACCCATCTTGTTCTATCTCACCATAGTTGCTGGCATCTTTATGATTGTCTTTTCGACACCTGGTATCTGGGGAGAGAACAAAGATGCCCACTGAATTTTATTCTCATTGCAAACATGGCTTGCTCAGGATGGGGAGATGTGAAAGAAGAGATCTCCTGCATAATCATTTCTGCTTCCTCCTGTCTGCGTTCTGACTCTGTGCTTCTAACTCTGGCTATCTTACCGCCTTCTTTCCTCCCCCCCACACCCCTCCTTTCCTCTCCTTCAGGAGTTCCCCTCTTGCCCACACCTGATATTCAATCCCAGCAGAGTTAGTGCCTTTTGCTGAGATCAGACATGGTGCTGGGGAATCATGTGGCAGACGAAGGTTGCTATAAATATAGTTAAACCCTGCAATTGCTGCCTTTGGGCAGGAAGGGGAGAAAGTGAGAGAGGCACAAGGAGGAGGAGGGGCAGAGAGAAAGCAAGTGCAGGAACAGGACAGCTCGGAGTGGTCTGAGGAGAGAAAGAAAGGAAGGAGGGAGCAGAAGAAAGTGCGGAGGCCATGCTCTGGGCCAGAATATGAGGTGGTTCTAGGTAAGGCCCAGAGCGGCTGCTCCATTACAACTGAGCGCGAGGAAGAGTAGAGGCATGGAGACCTCAGACACCATGACGCAGGAACCCAGATCGAAGTCAGCTTTGTGGGGGGGCACACCGCAATACAACTATGTCTGCTTTGAGAAATGCACCCATTACGGGATACCTTTGGAGGCAGGACGCGAGGCCGGGGGGACAGGGGACGACCTGCACTACCTGGAGAACTCCCTCAGCTACCCACAGGTAGGGCTGGAGAACTGGGGCGTTTGTGGCAGCACAGGTCTCCCTGGGATCACATAGGCTCTTGGCGCTCCCAGAATGGTGCTGGTAGAGCACAGACCTCTGTCCATTCCCAATCCTACCAACTCTCCCCTTCGCTTGCTGACTCCCAGGTCAGGCATTGAACTTTTGTGGTTGTACTTACATCCAGGAGTGCTAACTGCATTTAGAGTCAGGGATCATTTTCACCTGCCATGGACACAAAGAGAAATAGAATGGACAAGCTGGGATGGGGAAAATCAACCAGGCCATCAATGTATTTGTAACAGCAAAGAGAAACTGCAGCTGCCTTCAGCTGCATAGTGATATTAAGAAGAGCAGAAGAGTGAATAAAACCAGAGAACAGTGATGTATATAGATGGGTATCTATCTGCACAGCTGTGTAGATGAAGTCATGCAGAGCTCTGTTCTGACTTTTCTCTGACCAAAAAGCACTTCATGGTAATAAACCCATATATGTATAGTGATAGTTTTGTAACTGTTAGGGGAGCTAAGCTTAAACTTGACCTGACTCTTGCTTTGGTTCATACAAGCAGGGGTTCAGAAAAATATCTGGGACATAGCTCTATGCTGGTTATGGCTTCTTATTCCATAATCCTCTTTATCTCCTCTACCTCTCCTTTTGGGACAGCCTCCTGCAAAGGGGAGGTTTTACAGCAGAGTCCTGGTGTCTTATTTCCTACCACTCTGCTCAAACTAAACTGACATAAGAGGGGTTTAGAGCAATGAAGGATCCAGTCAAATGATGAGGACGAGAGCATGTGAATGTGAAATTCATACAGAGTGGATGTTTCTCCTTACATAAATACAAATCCCCTTACATGAATACTTAGGGGAATGATTGGGAATTGACAGAGGGGGATGCATGAATCATCTCCTGAAGACTTTTGTGATTTAGTGATAGGAAAAAAGCCGCATTTGCCACCAAGAAAATCTCTTCCAGTAGATAAGCATCCCGATGAGGATTATATGTGCCACATTGCAAAAGATTAGAGAATCAGTTCCATGGCCATATTCAGGAATTTCTCTTCTGAAAGTAAAACATCTGAGAGTTTGCAAATGTCTCCTACATTAAACTCTTCCAAAACCACTCCCCATCTGATTTGGAAGCAGCAGCCCAAAACAGAAGATGTCTGGACAGAGGCCTGACTGGAGCAATTTATGCTTTATTTACACTAACGCAAGGCAATGGTTTGGCTGTAGCAGTCAGGCTAACAGGGTGAGCACGGGGTGGGACGGAATGGAGAGGTGGAGGGCTGAGGTGGGTTAAGGAAATGCACCCTATGCTACAGGAACCGTTAGTGAGTTAGGGGTGGGAGGGAGCTGCGGGATGCAAGCTGTTTCTCCAGTAAAGCACATCCATGCACAAGAACATCGCAGTTCACATGTATCCACCTGATATGCTAGTCCCACGCATCTAAAACCACTCCTACAAGTAGGTGCAGGTGACACAGTGCTTCAATACAACCCACCTCCGTGCTCTTGCTACCTGGCACTGGAGTGCCTTTGTTCTCCAGTCCAGAGGCATGCTGGTCAATAGATAGATAACCTCACCCACGAACAAGCAGGCCATCAAATGCATTCCCATGCATATCTTCAGGCAGGTATGTCCCCAAGCAAGCATGCATTTGTGACCACAATTTGCAGTCTAAAAACTAGACAGATGTATTTATAGATTTACTGAAAGATATGCCCTAGAAACACTTTATATAAACAATCACATACACATGTACATGTACGTTTATGTATAAAACTTTGTATGCAGACATATTCTAACAAAACCGGGCTTGCTGTATGTGTATTTTGCTAGCCCTTCATGCACATGCGGATAAAGTATAAATATACATGCTAAAGTACACCTTGCACAAATATGCACACTTATGTTATTAGCATGAAAAACAACCTGCTGCACACGTTTTCATTCGTTTCCCTGCAGAGTAACCATTAAGATTTCTTTCCCCACTGTCATGTGAGAAAATAGTTGGCAGAGAGAGATTCTGATTTTGTTGTGCCCTTTTCTTTTGCTAGCTGTTGCCATCTGGTTTATATGTAGGTTGGAAGCTATTTCAGATTGGCTCTGTGACTTGACTGGGTTTACATAGGCCCCAGAACAGTGAAATCTTGGTCTTTAGTCTGGGACCTTCAGATAACTGGTGGTCAAAAAAACATAGAGTGTTTCATATATAATAAAATAATAATAGTAGTAGGATAATAATAGTTATATATACGTAAATCTGGACAGTTAAGATAACAGATAGTATACATTTGACAGATGATAAACATTGATAAAAACATACATTTTCATACACTGTAGGGGTTTGTATTGTTTTCTTTCTGCATGAGAAAGCAGCTACAGCTGGTGAGGTGTTTAGAAGCTGTGTTGTTCGTGACTGTAGAAAGGGTGTTCGTGGCAGAGAGCTCACTCGGCAATATACAGATGGGTGTAGTGGGAGGGATGTGTAATAAGTAATTAGGCAATGCAGTAATATAGGATAACAGACTCACAGAAAGATGTAGGTGGGAGAGGCCTCTGGAGGTCTCCAGCCCAAGACCCTGCTCACAGCAGGGCTGACTCCAAAGCTAGGTCAGGTTGTCCAGGGCCTTGTCCAGGCATGTCCTGAACATCTCCAAGACTGAAGGTTCCCCAGCCCCTCTGAGCATCTGTTTCTGTGCTAAACCACCCTCAAGAGAGTGTGGATGGGGATATGTTTTCTTTTTGCATGGACTTCCCTTTCTTGCAATTTCTACCTTCCTCCTTTTGTCCTTCACTGTGCCCCTCTGAGAAGTCTTGCTCTGATGTTTCTCCCCAAGCCCTCTCTCCCTTCAGGTGTTAGATGTCCCCTTTGCCTTCTGTTCTTCAGGAAGAACGATTATTTTGTTGCTGCCCCCCACCCCTCACATGTCCCTGATTGGCTCTATGTCTAAGCAGTTGAGCACAGACTTTTTACTGACATTTAAATTTACTTGTGGAGTTTTGGGAGGTTTCACCTTTGAGACCAAATATGGCTATTCTTTTGTGATCCATCAGAAAAAAAAACCCCTAAGGGAGATCATTTTAGGAAGAGCAGGATGGCTACAAGGCAGGAGTGAGAGGGATGAGCTGTAGAGCCCAAGGCTGCCTCAAGGGCCAGAAGCAGCACATTAAAAGCAGTATGCACTGGCAGTGCTGGAGCAAGGGATTTCAGGACTGACATATGCTGTGGAGAGCATATTGTTCAGTCTGAATGGCATGGGAAATAGCTTAGGCTTTGGACTGTGAGAGGGGGGCAGTTTTATGCAAGTGCTGAGCTTTCAGAAAATACGTCCCAGAAAGGTCTTGAGATTGTGGTGCTGTACATATTTTTCCCCTGAGATTCTGTGCAGCCTTTCATCCCTTACTCAAGCAATGAAATTTCCCCATCTTTTTTGGAAAGACAGTTCAGTTTACTGTTAAACATTAATAAATGCTTCCTCCCTGAAAATAAACTTTACCCTGGTTGTGCTTTCTTCCTGGATGTTTTTTGTTTGGGGTTTTTTTTCCCCCCTTTTTAGCAATAGTTATACCTTCAGCTGATTTTGCACCATTATCATGCTCTCACTCAGCATTTAGCCAAGCTAGGCATGATAGTTCGTTTTCTGGCTCAACCCTTTAAGTGGTAATTGATATCTTTTGAAATTCTCTTCAGTTTTTCTGGTGCTCAGAAACCTTGTGTTCCTTGTGTTAGAGAGGGAGCATCCGAAGAAGGCACAGTCTAAGTCCTACTGTGTTATATTTTTAGTTCTACGTGTCTTCTAATGGAGTGGATATTTCTGCCTAACCTAATTTTGCTTTAAGGTCATCCTCTGATTTCTGGATTCTGTCTCTGTCCCACAATCTCCTACAACTTTAAATAATGCCAGAGTCCTGGAGAAGCAAAGCATGTGTATGAAGCATTCTTTAAGTGAGTTGAGACTAAGTTGTTCTCCAGGACAGAACCTTCATTTTTGCATCTGGAGACTAACTCCTTTTTTTCGCACATCCTGAGTGCACCATTTTCCAGTCAGATAGAAGCAGTGACCTAGGATACCATAGGAGAACTTTTAGCATTCATACTATTATACTGTCATGCTGTTCCATCTGAGCAGATGGAAGACTAATTTGAACATCATACGTGGCATGGGTTTGAGTTCGTAGTTTGGATTAAGCTGTATTCAATATAAACCCATTCCTCATGACTATGTAAAGGCAATGAAACATTAGTTGAGGTGATGTGAAGATACATTCATCTAAAATCTGCTAGTACTTGGCATTTCTGGCTGACATAGACACAGTGAGAGAAAAAAGGAGCAGTCTGCTATTTAGGGCTGGATTCTGTATGTGACAGCTTACCTTGTATATGAAGTTCTTCAGCCTTATGTTTCACTGTCCTTTCTCTGTTATGGAGGACAGAGCGTGGCCATTCCTTACTGCAGAGTCTGCTTTGCTTAATTTGCCTAGAGTGTGTTGATAACCATGTGGTTAATAATTACATTAAATTTGTCAGCTTCCAATACAGCGATGAATGGAAAAATACTTTCAGATGTTCAGATAAGATCAATTTGTTTAAGAGATGGCAGGTAAACCACCTTAAGAATAGGATGATTTAAAAAAGCCTAGGTGTGTGTTCTGTGAAAAAAACACAGAGTTTTTGAAGGGAGCTATCACACATGGTTCAAGTGTCTCTTGAGGAATATATGCAAATAAATAAACTAGTTTGGACCTTCAGTCATATTTGTTATGTGGAAATATGAATTGGTAGAGCACTGAAACAGGTGCTTAGAGAAGCTGGGGAATTTCCACTCTTGGAGATGTTTAGGAGTTGCCTGGGCAAGGTCTTGAGCAGCCTGATCTTGCTCTGGAGTTCGCATGCTGTGAGCAGAGGCTTGGACTAGAGACCTCCAGAGGTGCCTTCCAGTGTAAATCTTTCTGTGAGTCTCTGAATCTATTTGATCTCAAGGGAACAGGAGCAATATCTCCTGTGTCACTTCGAAAGGAGGAGGCATGAAGCTGTCAAATAGAAATGTCTCCTAAGCGTGGGGTAGTGCTTTATATCTCTTACATTTCTTGTCATTCTCCAGCTGAAGTGCCTTATTTTGCTGATGAAAGCATTGCTCACTCAGAAAATCTTAGAGAAGCAGATGTTGTGCTAGGGAGGAAGCAAAGGGTCACCTTCTCGCAGGTGGAAAGTACCAAGATCACAGGCCATGTCTCAGGTAGTAACCTGACCTCAAGTAGAATCATAGAATCATAGAATCATAGAAAGGTTTGGGTTGGAAAGGACCTCAAAGACCATCTAGTTCCAACCCCTCTGCCATGGGCAGGGACACCCTCCACTAGACCACGTTGCCCAAAGCCCCATCCAACGTGGCCTTAAAGACTTCCAGGGATGTGGCATCCACAACTTCTCTGGGCAGCCTGTTCCAGTGTCTCTCCAACCTCACAGTGAAGAATTTTTTCTTTATATCTGTTCTAAGCTAAAGCTTGTTCACTGAAGGACATGTGAGGGGAAGAGGATTATTCTCTGCTGCTCAAATGCACACCTTCCCCACCTATACTCTGAAAGAGTGAGGTAGGATAGCTGTTCTTCAGGGAATCTGATAAACCAACACGGGGGTGCGGTCAGGATCCTTCAAGCTCCCTTGAGATCTCATTGTTGACAAGACAGCACAACTGCCAAGTTTACTACAGATTCTTGTATGAAATGTCATTGGTAAATGCATGTTGCTGGTTGTGAATTGCATATAACTAATTGCATTTCAAGATTAGTATCTGAAGACAAAGACTAGATTAGGTAGTTAGGAAATTCAGAGGAATTGGAGATATGTGAGAACTTAGCATGACGATTTGGGTAAATAATGGGAGGAGCTGTGGTAGTACCCTGTGACATTTCTGAGCTGATGCTGCTTCTTTTCCTCTGCAGGCACCATCAGTGGCTGTGTGCCCTGTTAAGCATTCCTTGGCAGCAGGAGGAACAGATGCAGGACATTCCTGCAGCCTGTTTGACAGTGTAATACCTCTTGAAACCTTCAGAGATGTTTTACAGTGCTGCTGAAATCTATGAGACAGGCCTGAGGGTGGCAACCTCATGCGAACTATTTTGACCTTCTTTTGTACCTTTGCTTAATCTCTTCAGACCACAGCCAGCTCTTTCTCAGGATGTTAGAAAACAATTAATATTCTGTGATCATATCTTGTACCCCCCAAAAAGGAGATGGAAAGGTTTTGGTGAGTTTGGGAAGAGGGAACCAGAAAGGAAAAAGGGAAAAAAAAGATGAGCTGCATCTGTCTGAGAGTTTCTGTGTCTCTGTCTCCCTGCTTGGATACTTTTGGGTCTGCACTTCAGACTGTTAGTAGCTCTGCCTTTTCATCTTTAATGCTCTTTGTGAAGGAGCATTTGCCTTACCTTTTCCTTTTGATCTCTCTTGCTTTCTGCTTCTCTAGCTTTATGGCCAATACACAGACCAGATAACTGACTTTGAAGAGAAGGAAGCAGCAAAACTACTGAATAAGAAGCAGGCCCAAAAGAACAATGAAAGACCCCTGAAACGTGAAAGTCAAGTAGAGATCAAAGAAGAGCACTATTCCAAATGTCAAGGTAGGGACAATTCATCTTTCATTACCCTATGACCAGATATTGGGTGGGCCAGCCAGAGAGATGGAATTCAAGCAAGGCAAAAAGACAAGAAAATTGTGACTGAGGAGTAACAGAGAAGGAAGAAAAAGGAATCACAGTGGATCAAAAAGATTTTTTCATGCAAGCTTTCATCCTAGGAAGAGTCAAGATATGTTTGGAAAAAAGACTAGTTCCAAGTTAATAATTTTTTCCATAACAGATCTCTGTAACATGAGGAAAAGGACTTTCTTGTGTCAGATTTTTGCTGCTAGTGCACAAGATGTTAAATTCTGCCCCATCACATCCCTGTCCCCCCCCCCTTTTTTTTTTTTTTTTGAAACAGCATAAGATTTTGCAGGACTGTGTAAGAGAGGGATGGGTACCAGTCCTTCAACATGAAGCCCATGATGCTTCCAAATAAATCCTTACTGTAGTCAGTTCTCAGCATAAGAGAGGAGAGACAGACACAGGTTTCATCTATGTTCCCCCAGTTTTTCTGGTTCACTTTTCCCTTCACAGACTGTGCTAGACGCGTCCAGAAATACGTTACCAAGAAGCTTGGAGAGGACTGGATTTTCTTGGTTCTGCTGGGTCTGGTCATGGCGTTGGTGAGCTGGGGAATGGATTATGCCAGTGCGAAGAGCTTACAGGGTGGGTCCCATTCAGATGTTGCAAAAGCATGCCATAAATAATGCAAATGTTATACAAAGTCCGGTGACTGATGTTCCTCCTTGTTTAACATCAGTGTCCCATCCTCACCCCTCACTGCCTGGAAAGTTTGAAGTACTTGCGACATAGTTGAGAAAAGGTGAACTAGGGAGAGGTTCTTTAAAGGGATGGCAGGGAAAATTTTGGAAGCAAGTGGGCAGAAACATGTATGATGAGTCAGAGACAAACCATTGTTTTGACTCCCTTTCCCTCCTGCTCCCTTGAATATGTAGGGGCACAAGGAAGCGGTACTGTGGTCCTTCCTATTATACTGGTTCCCATCCTCCCCGAGAATATAGAGGATATGGGAGATGGGGAGGGGAAGGGGCCCTTAGATGCCCTCCTGACACTGTTTCTGCTTTTTTCCTCATTATTGTTCTTTCCAATTTTTATTTATACAGTGCGCTGCAGTTTTCTGCTACCTAGCCACATAGTGCTCTCTCCTTTGGCTCTTTTCACAAATATCTCTTAATCACTGTCTTATATGCCTTCCTCGCATTTTTCCTGTGTTCCCTCTCCCCTTTGCCAGCTATAACAATTACAAGATCTTTCAGTCTCCCTGCCCCCCATTTCGGTGCACACACAACATTGCCCACATTCTGTTAACTGCGCTGTTCCTTTGTCCTTACCCTCAGTGACCCAATCCTGACCGGTGCTCACACCCCCCAAACCTTTTCTCTCAGCGCTCTTGGCTGCTGATGTCCACCAGACACTGCAGTTTCTCAAAGCTACTACTCTTTCTTCAGCCCAGTGTTCCTCCCTCTAGACCCTCCCTGTCTCCAGGCATCTGGCTTACCCTACCAGTCTCAGAGAGCCTCTGTCCTTTATACTCCCTACAGCTGAGTCCTTTGGGGTTTATTTTCTTTCCCTCCATCAAGTCTCAGCCTCCTGCTGTGTGGGGAGCCGGATTTGGGCACAGGTATTAATAGTGTCTAAGAACAGAGAGACACTTCTATCCATTCCTGCAGAATTCCTGTTTTACTTGGGAACTCGTACTCAAGATGTAACAAGGCTTGTCTTAGAAAATGACGATTTTAGGATAGCATTTCTCAGAGAGATTTGGTATGGGCAGATTTAGCAAGTATGTGATTCTTTCATGTTTACCAACCTGTTTGGAGCAGCTGTGGTTACTGACAACTTCTTTCTTTGTCTGTCTACAGCCTACAAGTGGATGTACAGAGAGCTGCACCCGAATGTTCCTATGCAGTATCTGGCATGGGTCTCATACCCACTTGTTCTTATTCTGTTTGCGGCCATTTTCTGCCACCTCGTCTCTCCACAGGCTATTGGTGAGGGCAGAAGGCATGGCAAGATCTGTTTCTGTCTGTCTTGTTTTTCTTATTCCATTTGCCTGTGGGTTTTGTTCATCCCTTGCTCTGCTGTTGTTTTCAGGGTCTGGGATCCCAGAGCTCAAGACCATTATGAGGGGAGTGGTCCTCAAGGAATATCTCACTCTCAAAGCTTTTGTGGCCAAAGTTGTGGGCCTCACAGCTGGGCTCGGAAGTGGCATGCCTGTGGGGAAAGAGGTAAATATTGCGGTTTTCCTGTGCAGTAGTGGCCAGGGTCTGGGAGGTGGGAGGAGTTGGCTGTGGAGGAAGAGTCTATAAGTGTTTTCTTTCTTCTCAAAGCTCTGCTCTTTCCAGCAACGCTTATCTTCCATTGGTCATTTTCCTTCCACTTTGAAAGGCTTGATATAGAAAATGTCAAAGAACTCAAGTCAGGTAGTCTTTGAGAGGGGAAAAAAAAAAAAGAAGATTGGAGGACTGTCTGAGACAGCCAAAGAGAAATTATGAGATCTGCAATGGCTAAATGGTTGTCAGTAACCAGAGGGTAACCCTCTCTGATTTCCTCCTCCTCTTCTCTTGCAGGGTCCTTTTGTGCATATTGCCAGTATCTGTGCTGCAGTCCTCAGCAAGTTCATGTCAATCTTCTGTGGTGTGTATGAGGTAAGGCACATGTCTCTGCATACAGCTCTTCCACAGGTTGAACTCCTAAGACACATAGGATAGTATTGGTAGGACACAAAACACAGAGGAAACATATGGATTGAAGTTCACTGTACTGCTATAGAGCAGTAAAATACAAGCCAAAGAAAATGGTAGTGGGAGGCCAGATGTACAGTCAAATAACTGTGCAGGACCGCAAATGTTACCTACCCATTACACAGAGGCTGGTTAGGAATATGCATTTGATAAGTTCTCTCTCTCGTGATGCTGATACCTTTGCACTGTGACCATTGTCTGTATAAAAAAGTAGCTGCAGACAAAGATCAATTTGTCTTTAAGCCAAATTTATACAGCATTGCTAATTATAGACACTGACTCTCTCTAGGCTTTTGCTATTGCAGAACAGCCTCTGCAGGCTGATCACTGTATTGACTAGTTGTATTAAAAAATCTATTAACTGCATATATATCTAAATGTAGGAACTGCTTTACATACAGGCTCTTATCAGAAACTGCCTATGTAATACAACAGTGGGAGGAGCTGTTCTACTTGAGTAGATCCTGTCTGTGCATAAGGACACTGTCACTGTCACTGCTGAAGACCAGCTGACAGTACTAAAGACTGCACTAAAGTGTGTAGAGCCTGCTATTTGTAATAGCAATGGCTGAATCTGCTGCTGGCTGTTGCTTTGTTTCATTGTTCTGGATCCTAACCCCCTGGCTTTGCTCCCTCTAACCCCAGCATGCCCTTCTCTGGCTGCACTCTCTGTTCCAGAATGTGCATAGGCAGTTCGACCTCCTGGTGGCGGCTTGCGCAGTTGGAGTTGGATGTTGCTTCAGGGCTCCTCTTGGAGGCAAGTGTCTTCCTATATGTGACATTTAATGTACTACTCATTTAGCCTCTTGCTGTGAGATTTCCTGCTCTCAGGAAAGGTTCTCTACAGATACCTCTCCATTCTAGCAACAAAAGTTCTTTCTTTTCGCATGTAACTGGTGGCAGTGAAAGAAAGGGAAGGTTATAGGAAAAGTGACATCTATTAATGTGCTGATTTCTAATGATGCAGCTTGTTCAGTCCTTGCCTGCCACAGACATTGTTCAACCTGGAGAGCACTAAGGGCTGTCCAGAAAATCAATAAGGATTGAGTAGAGAACAGAAGTTAAAAACACCCTTCATGTAAGGAGTAGCAACATCTAAGGGCAGAAGATGATGGCAAGTATGACAGGAAATGATAATGTGAACAGGAAACCACCATATGAATACTTCATTAGTGGACTGGAGAACAGAAATATCAGCATGTAAAGTTTTGGGATCCCCATATAAGAGAGATGTGAAGGGACAGTAAGATGGATGGGAGGTTGGAGTAATGGTATATGAGGAGAAGCTGAAGAAGCTGGCTTTGCTCAGCTTAAAGGAGAAAAGGCTAAAGGAGGGTGGTCTAACAGATGTCATCAACTACCTAAAGGGGGAATTAAGCAAAGGTTGATCTGGAATCTTTTCAGCGCAGCACAGTGCAAGAGGCAACGGGCATAGCTTGCAACAAGGGAAATTCTGTGTATAAGGAAAATATGTTCCCCTTCCCCAAGGGTGGTTCAGCACTCGTGCAGGTCCTCAGAGGGTCCAGGGAATCTCCACCCTTGGAGATGTTCAGGACTCACCTCGCCAAAAACCTGATCTAGCCTTGGAATTAGCACAACTCTGACCAGGGAGTTGGAGGAGACACCTCCAGTGGTCCCTTCCCACCTTTCTATGATCCCACTATGAGGAGAAATGTGGAAATTTATCTCCGTCCCCTTGCATTTTTAATAGCATTCTGATTCACAGAATTTTCTTAAACAGCACCTGTGCCAGAGGAATATGGTAACTTCTTCCTAAAACACTGGAAATATATTCATAAATAATTTGTCTTAAAATTATTTTTAATAACATTCTTTGTTGTGCCTTCATTTCACTTTCTCCCCATGCACTACCCTGAACCTGTCTCCATGGTTATTGTGCCCAGAGGTTTAAAGAGTTTTTACAATGTGTTGCTTTTTCTAAGTTGGCTTTATTTCTTCCATGCACTACTTTCCTGTTAGTCTTCAAACAGATGAGTTTAGCTGACAAATGCAACATGGCCTTGCATCAACAATAATAATGACCTTTACTCTGGTTTGCTGTTAAAAAAAAGAAGGAATATAGTTTGTCAGCTACAAATTAGAGGTTCTTCAGTTGAAAACTTGAGAAGAGATGTGCAAGGAAGAAAATCAGGTTCAGCAAGAGAGAGGCTGACAGCTGTGTATATGTGGGCAATAGAGCAAGCTGGAGACAGCCTGAGCTGAAGCCTGAGGCTTCAAGGCAAAACTTAAAAGTCTGCCAAATACCTTGAGAGAAAGCAGGTTCAGAACCAAGGGTTCCGCAGTCAGGTGGAACCACTGGTAGTACACAGGACAATGGTATCGCTCTTAATGGTAAAAAAACAATGAAAAAAAACCCCACAACAAAAACTTCCCATAACACAGTCTACAGTTCTTGTTTCTTTCTCTGTACCTGGAATTAATATAGTCTCAGAGACTGCAGGGCACATTATGCATAGTTCACTAAGGGAGGCTAGAGAAGAAAAGAGAGAAGGCTAAAGGAGTGGTCTAATTGTTGTCTTCTGTAGCTAAAGGAGATGTTAGAGAGACAAAATAGCCAAACTCTTCTCAGAGAACAGTGAAAGGACAAGAGACAATAGGCACAATTTGCAACAAGGGAAATTCTATCTATGCATTAAAAAGAATTCTCCCCTTATCCCAAAGGTGGTTCAGGTGGCACAGGCGTCAAGAGAGACTGGTCTGCAGAATCTCAGCCCTTGGAGGTGCTCTCACCTAGCACCCTGATCCTGAGCACCCTGATCTAGCCTTGAAGTTAGTCTGGCTCTGAGCAGAGAGTTGGAGAAGTATTCAGAAGTACCTTCCAGACTAAAACTTGCTGTGTGTCTGTGATAACATTGTAGTATGGGAGCAAACTGAAAGTTATCATAGGTTTTGTAGCCCTAATTGGGTTCTTCTTATGGATTCACACCAAATTGCCATTGATTTCCATTACCTGGGAGTCATGTAATCTTTAGCTGACCTTAGTCCAGGATATAGTTCACAACTTCACATCATATTGCCCATGGTGTATAACTTCTTGGTGGTGTTGCTGGTGAACAACATCATGTGTATTAATTAGGAGCCCTCAAAATGGATTTGAAAAGCCAATTTAACCCTTGACAAGAAAAAGGTGCCTAGCCTACTATTTCCGAGTGCAGTCGGGTACTCTTTGTCTGTTCGTTTTGGTCTATCTGGCTACTCCTATGCTGCTACACAGCATCAGCACTCTGACACAGTGCTGGGTCCTGGGAGATGCCATATGCCACAGGCTGTTCTCAGTGGTTGCTATAGGTCTCTCTATCTTATACTGTTCTTCAACACTCTCCCATCAGACTTTGCACCTTCAAGCAACTCTAATTATCTCTTGCCATACTACAGGCCATGTTGCATGTACCCTCAGTTTCAAGCTGTTAATCACCATGCTGGTGGGCTATATCGCAACCTTCCCACTATTCCAGACACTTTGAACCCATCCCTGCTCTGGACATGACTATGACTTAAGGCCACAGGGGCACTAATAGGGCCCAGAAGCTACCTAAGACAAAACTGTGGGTAAGGACACATTGTTCTGGGTCAGGGAATGAAACACGGCCCTTTTTGTTGAGTTGTGCAGAGATAGCCTTAACACATCTTTTGGTTGAGGCTCTATCAAACACCTGCTCAGGTAAACAGGAATTCATGGCTTTCTGGCCTTAGGATTCAGCCTGGCCACTCAGATTCCCACCATAACACAGGACCACCCTTTCTCAAAACTCTCACGGGAGATCTAACAGGCTATGTTGAGAACGCACGATAGTAGAAAGTACCAAATACACAGGCTTTTAACACTGGTGTATTATACACCACCTGGGATTTAGACAAAATAAAATAAAATAAAACCTATCTGCTCACCTTTCACCATTCTCAGGCACTTCAGGGCCAAATCTTGGAGAAAGAATGGAAGAGCATTTTCTGCCTTTCAACAGCTCTATGTGTTCCAAAACTGTCTCAGTAGAGACTCTAACTTTTATACCTTCCATCTCCCTTTAGTACCATGATTGGTTTCACCAGGAGAGCACAATGCTTTACTGGGTGATCTGTTACCCCCTCACCTACCCGGGGTGACAGGACCTTCAGCATCTGTCCACACTCAGTTCTGGACATGCACGTGTCTTGTGCACACAGACTCACAGGGTGCGTTTTTTGAGGCACTCTCTGGCAAATGTGCATCCTGAGATTCCCTGCCAAAGTAAAAGAGATGGAGTAAAATGTACTTATGCACCTTCCACCCTCCGGAGGAGTTTCCATGAGACATTTCTTCTACAGCGACAGAAATGTGCATGTTTCAATGAAAGATGAGATGCTGCCTTCTCCACATGTCTTGAAGATGTGATTCCAGGTATATGCCTGTCTTGTGCCAGGTCTTACCTTTTGAATATTTTGAAGTCATCCAGAAGGGAGAACTAAGATAAATATAGCTATAACTCTGAGACTAGTGACAGAGCTGGGTGACAGCATGTGGCTGTACCTGCCAATTCTGTTACTCACTCTCTGCTTTCTCTCCTTCTTTCTCCTGTTTGTCTGTCTCTCTTTGTCTCTTTCACCAGTAGCAGCCATATTACTACACGGATGTCCTGACTGTGGGTTGTGCTGTGGGTGTCGGCTGCTGCTTTGGGACACCACTTGGAGGCAAGTGGCTGTTCTGTTTCCTTTTTCTCAGGTACCTAAATCCTCTCCTGCCTAGTCCTCTTCTCCTCTCCCCCTTCCCTGCACCATATTTTTGACCGGTCATCTACTTTGAACAAAGAAGCTTACCTTTAGCGTTACCAACCTCCCCAGCATCTCTGACACAGACTTTTTTCCACACGTCAGCCTTCTGGAGAGAAAGAAGGGAAGGCTGTCTAGAACAGTGGTCTCCAAATTGGGGTGTGCATACCCCAGAGAGTGTGCAAGATGATCCACTGGGGTGTGGGAAGGAAATATTGGAATGTCTATTTTTTTTAATCTAAAAAAAGTAAAAAAAAATTAAGCGTCACTAATATTTAGTATACATATTGGCAGTGGTGCCCTCACTCGGTCTGTATGTCAGACGGCCACATGTCACATACAGTGCATGAGCTGTCCTGGGTGTGGAGCTGTTCACAACACGGAGGGTTGACAGTGGTGCCTTCGCTCATTTGCTCGCTTTCAGCATATTGCAATATATTGCAATCAATGTGTACCCATTTAAGTGGATTTATGGATTATATTGCCTCACGTTAATGAAACTAACCCTCACAAAATGGACAAGTGGCTTAAAATGATTCCTGCAAAGAGACCGCGGATTGGAGATAATACTAATAATGCGAGCACAGACGAATGACGAGCAAGTGGGAGAGCCGACACTTCTTCCTACTCCTAGTACGGGCTCTTAATCAGCCACATTATGAGGTACAAACAATGACTAGCTAATCAGATCTGATTAAGAAGTTGGCCAAAAGAAATTCAAAATTATCAAAGGCTATTTTAAATAGGGATTTATATCTGCTATCATTAATGATGAACCTCACCCTAAATGTATATTGTACATGGAGAAGTTAGCTAATGATGGTATGAGGCCATCAGAATTAGCATGGCATTTAAAAGCTAAGCATGAAGACAAACCTCTATATTTTTTTCAGCAGCATTTCAAGCTATGTGATATCCAATCCAGTACTTTACAAAATTTCACTGAACTTAATGATAAATATTTAGAAGCCTCCTTTGAGGTTTCTTACTTCATATCAAAAGACAAAAAACCACATACCACTGGGGAAACATTTTTTTTCCTGCCATGGTAAAAATAGCTGCAATAATACACAGAAAGCAATATGGTGGCAAACTAAAATGCATTCCTTTGTCAGCAAACATTCTTGGAAGATGCATGGAAAACATTGTTGAAGATTCAAAGAAACAAATATCAGTACAAATTACAGTGTGAGAGGCTTGCTGTGCAGCTGGATGAAAGTTCAGATGTTCCTAACTTTCTCAGTTTATGGTATTTGCTAGATTCTGTTTCGATAGTGAAATACATGAACAACTTTCTGTGAGCCACTAAGGAAAGATCTACCAGATAAGCTATATTCTTAACAATAAATTACTTCTTTAATAAAAATGTTTTATGGAAAAGCTGTGCAAGTGTAATGACCGGTGGAGGAGCTGCTTTGAGTAAGAAAAGGATTGTGTGGTAAGGTTACATAGATAGCACCACACCTGAAATTCATTCACTGCGTTGTTCATAGGCAAGCTGTTGCAGCAAAGAAATGGGAGCCAGACGTGCACATCGATGTGGCTAATTTCATAAAAACAAGACCTAGAAACAGTAGAATCTTTACAATACTTCATAGTGAGATGGGGAGGGACCATGAAAATCCTTTGTAGCATACAGACATTTGCTGGTTATCTCATGACAATGGGCTTTTAAAAGAGTTGTTGAATTTAAAGACCAGTTAAATATTTTTCTTTTCCAAAAAGATAAGTGTTCTGAATTTGCGGATCTTATCTGTAATGACAAGCATCTGTCAATAGCATGCTACCTAGCAGTTATTTTTGTAAAAATAAACATACTTGATGCATCCCTTCAAGGTAAAATTGATGTTCTAACAGTAGATGAGTATGTAACTGCTTTTCAAAAGAAACTTGTGGAGATTTTGTGAATTCGTTGCCAAATACAATGTAAGTGTGTCACCTACAAAAAATCTTATACATGTACACTTAAAAAACTTGGAAACAGAACTTTCTAACCTGTTTAAAAATGGGTTTTGAACCCATTTGTAAAAGATATAAAATTCAACACCTTCTGATTAGTTTGCAAGAACAACTGATTGACATCAGGGAAGATGGAAATTTACTATCCAAATTTCAATAGAAAACTTTGCATAAATAACTGGTGGATGGGATTGAAAAAATAGTATCACGATTTAGTCATCACAGCAGATGATGCATTTTTTGCATTTGGATCTATGTATCTTTGTGAGATAGCTTTTTCAGCTATGACAGCTATTAAGACCAAGTATCAAAATAAAGTGGTCATACAGCCAGACATTTGAATCACTGTATCACAAAGTGTTAAACCAAGATTTTAAAAAATAAAGAATATAAATATTTTTACTGAGAACAAGATTTTTTATGTTCCATTAATACATAAAACAAATTCTTTTAAAAAGGTGTTTATTTCATCTTTATCTCATCCTTTTGTTTATGTTTTATATTGTATATAGTAGTACAGCAGTACATGTATATAATTTTTAAATACACATATATTGGGGGGGTACATGCTCAAAAATCTTTTATTGGTAGGGGTGCGTGATCAAAGAAGGGTGGAGACCACTGCTCTAGAAGACTATTTAGAAGCGTCTCTCATGCTTCTAACTTTACAGTTCTGATTTTAACTTTGCTCCTTTTCCAACTCTTCCTAGGGGTCCTTTTCAGTATTGAAGTCACTTCCACTTACTTTGCTGTACGCAATTATTGGAGAGGTTTCTTTGCAGCTACCTTTAGTGCCTTCATTTTCCGAGTCCTTGCTGTTTGGAACAAGGATGCAGGTAAGCTAAGACCCATTCCTACTCTCGTTGTACAGAAGTTGCCTATTAATTTATTATTTTCCATCTTCCTCAAAACCACAATCTTCTGCCATGACATGTGACTTCCAGCAGTACAGAAGGAAAGAGAAATGGAAATATCTTATGCCACCAATTGTATAACCCAGCCTATTCTAGGTGTGCTGGGGATATGACTGAAAAATGACTGAATACGAGTCCTTGGCAAGTAAGAGGGCCCCTGAGGTGGGCATTACTCAGCATAATGTCAAGGCCGCAAACGTAGAGGTATCCCATAACAGAGGATATAACACATACTACAGTGTATGCTGCTGCGATCTGCTGGAAATGCAATGGTCTGCTTTGGTCATCTCTTGACTAGAAGCATGAAAAACAAATAGTCTAGAAAACTGAGATGATAAAATGATTAGGAGGCTACAGGATTGGTAGGGCCTGACTGAAGGTCCTGAAAAAATAACTGTCTCAACTGAAAAACATGAGTGCAACATTTGTGCAGACAGAAATAGCACAGGACAAGCTTGTTCAGGAGAGCATTTCAGATACTGTTGGAATGGAGTTCCAGCTGATGCAGAAGGCTGCCATTTCATTGTAAACTTCTTGCTTATAATGTCTTTAACTTTTATTCTTACAGATATGTCTATTTTATTGATCTGAGCTCCATGCGGGCAGTTCCCTTACTTAAAACTGCTATAACTTACGTCTCTCTCGAATTCACAGGGCTGGAATTTTTTGTGCTAAAACATTAATTGGCTTGAATATTCTCTTGAATATAGAAAGTGACTACATTTGAATGTAGAAAGTGATTACTACTACTTGAATGTAGTAGTAGTGACTACTACTTGAATGTAGAAAGTGACTACATCTTTCTTTGTGAAACACTGCCTCATATTGAGGGGTATTCAATCATCAGATCTGTCACAAAAAAACACATCTTTCTGGTCTTTCCAGAGAAAAATACAAGAAATTTGAAGACAGATGACAGGACATAATCTCCTATCCTTCACTTTTTCTACTCTAGCTCCCTTGCTGATCTCCCAAATCACTAGAAAATAGCTTAGTCTTGAAACATCTTAATTACTGTCCCTTCTTCAAAATCATCCAGACAGCTTTAATACCCACATTAATGGGTCCTTATGCTCTGCTTCATCAACTGTCTGGGTTTAAAAGTTCCATGATCCGATTGTCTGTGAAAAATAGTTCCTTTTCATAGTTCTGAATTTTCTTTGTGTTGCCAGTCTCCTTGTCCTTGTATTAGGAACTAGAAACTTTTGTCTAAGTCATTCATTATTTTATTGTCTTTTATCATGCCTGCTCTAACTTATCTTTCATGTCTTTTCTTGCTCATTTCCTTCTGAAAGTTACAAGCCCAGTCTTTTCAGTCCCTTTGTTCACGCAAGGGTATTTTCTTAGGCCCTTTCTCTAATGTCTTCACAATCTCTAAAGTCTTGTCTACTCGCAGAAGTTATGCACTCAGTAGATAAACGGATGTCTGTGTGCTAGTTTCCTGTATGGCTACTGTTGTTGGCAGTGAGAAAGCCTTTGTATGAGGTAGGTTAATGTACTTGAAAGGGGAAGAAACTGCTTCCCTTAATGTGCACTATGTGCATCTACCTGTAATGTTCATGTGGAATACGTAAACTATTGCAAATTCATACATAATATATGAACTAACTTTTCTGCTCAGGCAAGTTTGCCAACTTCTTCCAGAATATTTTTGAGATAAAATGATCAGAGTTCCAAGCAGGTGTGGCCATTGCATGGATCTATTGGAGGGCATTACAATATTGCAATGCAATACTGTGCATTGTGATATCATTTTTATGCAGCTTTTGCACATTTCCAGCAGCTGCAGTTAGGAAAAAGGTAAAAAGACCGTTTTCTTTGAGCTCTCTTTCTTGAAATACTATTGTTAAGTTAGATTCCTTTCTAATGTATCAATAATCTTCCCCCATTGTATGACTTTGCATTTGTCAACACAGAACATTGCCTTTCCTATGCAGTCCTCTCTGCTTCCAACCAGGGTAAACTGATTCAGTATCAGATGCAGATTTTGCTATCTTCCACAGAAAATGCTGAATGATAGAATAAAAGAATTAGTTTGGAAGAGACGCCTGGAGCTCTCTACTCCAAACTCCTGCTTACAGCAGGGACAACTTTCCACTGCCTCTCTTGGCACCTGTTCCAGTGCTGAACCACTGCCCAAAAAGAAGTATTTGCTCATTATGTGTAGACAAAATTCCCTTGTTGGAAGCTATGCCCATTACCTCTTTTTCTTTCACTGGGTCTTTACAACTCCCCCATGAGGCAGAGAAGACTGCTGATAGCACCCCCACACCCCGCCCCCCTTGGGCCTTCTCAGTTCCAGGCTGAGTAGACCTAGTTCCTGCAGCCTCTCCCTGTGCCCATGTCCTGGACCATCTTGGGGCTCACCACTGGGCTCTCCTGTTTTGTAACATTTCATTTGCACTAGGTTTTTTAGATGTGGCTTCATCAGTGCCACGTAGAAGGAAATAATCGCTACCCTCAACCATCTGGTTGTGCTTTTGCTGATGTGGCCCAGTATGTGGTTAACTTTCATTGCTACAAGGGCAGATATTAAGCACCATATCCACCAGGACACACTGGCGTGAGAGCAAAGCTTTTCCTGTTCGTTAGATCCCCAGGCTGTACTGACACACCTGCCATTCCAGGTGCAGGACTAAATATGTTGAATTTATGATGTTCCTATTGGTCAACTCTTCCAGTTTGTGGAGGCCCCTCTGAGTGAAGCCCTCCAGGTGACAAACCACTCCCTTCTTTCCCTCCCAAGTTCAGTATGGTCACTCATGAGTGAGTTCCATCCTGCCATCTAGGACCTTGATGCAGATGTTAAACAGAATCAGCTCCAATACTGACCTCTGAAGAAATCCATTCAATGTCACAGAGCCCAAAGACAACAATTAGCAACTCCTGCTACGTGTACTATGACATGTATCATTGCATGTCTGACATGATAAACTCACTTTTTTTCTCTCTCTGGGCTAGCTTCTGATCGATGATACTATTATCTCTTGCTGTTTGATCAGTGGACTGCAACATAAGGTTCCACATTAATAATCTTTATAATTAATAATAATCTAAATAAATGCCATTCCCCTTAATCTGGTTTTACTATTTTGTTAAAAAAGAAACACCCTCTACATCATGAAGTTTTTATTCATTTGAATTATCTTTCTGGTTTTTTTCCTTGGCTTTGACGGTCAAAATAGGTATTTCCAGGGTTTTGCTTACTTTTAAAATCTATATGTATGTTACCAATTTGCCAGGTGCTAATGCACAGCTCTCTTTGCACTTCACCACATTGCTCTACAACCTTCTTAAACACATATGCTACCCATCGGTCTCCCTCCAGTCCCTGGAAGCCCTGATGCTCATTAGAGAAGGTAAATTATTTTTTTTAGATAGCTCATCCACCTTGTTACTAATCTGCCTCAGATCTTAATGCCTTTTAAGTCCACAACTTGTTTAATACCTCTTTTATTGTCATTCTTTACCTCCAAGCTGCATCATTGCTATCAGGAAGTAGCAGGTAGGGAAGCAATCACATCAGAGTAGACAGATCCAAATAAGTTGTGTGGTGTCTTACCAAAATTCTTTTCTTTCTTAGACCCACAAAATCTTTGCTGGCTTCTGGATACTGATGGCTTTGTTGGATGGCTTTACACCATTATCTGTACTTTCCAAATAACATCTGGCCCACTCTGGTTGGCTGCTGCAACTTAGGCCCCTGTTTGCTAATCATGGAAGACTGGCATTCTGAAATTTGCAGGATTTCTGTTTTACCATGTCATAGAATCATAGAATCAGTTGAGTTGTAAAAAACCTCTATGATCATCAAGTCCAACCGTTATGTCCTGAGCCTTTATCTTATTTGCCATAGTGTTTTACACTTTGCCTTCCTCCTGCTCCTTCTGATCACTTCTACACATGGCTCAGTGTTATTTTAAAGTTCAAAGTTTTTTTTAAGTAGACTTTTCCATTAACTGGAATTTCTCATTTCTTTTTACTACTTTTAACTTTCACCTTGAAAGAGTTGGACAGCTACTCTAAACTAGTAGATTTTGTGGCGGATGGCGAGAAAAGGGCTTAGCCATTCAGTTTCAGGATGGCTGAGTCACTCAGGAATGAGGAAGAAGATAGGTGGGATGCACCTTTCTGTAGAAAGCTCTTTCTGTCTTGTGGGAGTAGAGAGGGACCCTAGAAAGACTCAGACTAAGTGCTGTGACTGCTTCCCTTTGCTCTGGTCATCTTTGCTGCCCTGTGGCAAAACTCCTTGAAAGTGAGCCCTACTATACTTTTTAATGTACTGTCATTAAGTGGCTTGGACTATCTATTTCCTAAAACTAAATTGAGATGATCCCTTTATTGGACTGATCTAACAAAAAAGAGGACATCCTGCCTTTCACCATCTTCCATCCCTGACTGTTCTTCTACCCTTCCCTTGTACCACCTCTGTTTTCGTTGGACCCCTCCATTCAACTCACTTCCCTGGCAGAGGACTAATCCAGGAAAAGAGCACATAGGCTTTCTGGTAGCTTTTAATGAGGTGAAAGAACTCAGTGAAGGCTTTGACATGTGTCGGAGTGGGCCTGACAGGAGGGGAGAACATTGCAGCTGGGTGGGAAGGCAAGGGCTGAAGAGCCAAGAAGTAAGATTTTCCCATTTTGGATAGTAGCATGCACTTACACAGGATTAGTTATCTTAGGTAATATAACCCACAGAGATGTGATTAAATCATTGCTCTAAACCTAGTCCTGTCTGACCAATTAACAAGTAATTAATGCCTCCTGTAATTATCATATAATGCTATATTTTCACTGCTTCTTTCCTCATTGTGCAAATAATTCCTTAATCCAGGCCAAACCTATACCATCTAGAGTGCTAGGGTTGCAAGTGCTAAAAATAGACACTACTAAAATCAGAGCAGTCTGACAATCTGTAATATTGTATATAACGTCATGAAAGCACACAGGGCCATGTATAAACTAGTTCCCCTGTCCCTGTCCCTACCCCTAGCTTTTTTGGCATTTAACTTCTCACCTCATTATTCCCTTTCCTCCTCTCCCTCTTTCTGCTCTCACAGTTACCATCACAGCCCTGTTCAGAACGAACTTTCGCATGGATTTCCCCTTTGATCTCCAAGAGCTGCCAGCATTTGCTGTAATAGGGTAAGTTCCCAGAAACCTGGCTCCTTGCTCTACAAAGGTTATCATGTTAGGAATTATTTTGCAAAACAGTTACATACCTCTCTTTTAGACATTTTGATTGTCACAAATAAGGCCTCTGTTTGTTGGGATTCCTCCTTCAGAAATGGTGCCCATCCAGCACAATGGGTAAGGAAGGAAATGTGGGTATTATCAAGCTGTTTGTTATTTCCTTTCCATATGTCTTTTTCAGAAATTAAGTTCAAGGAAAAAAAAAAAGTCTAACTTGGTCTAGGTTCTGGGTATAGATTTACTGAATGGGCCTTTAACTGTTTTGATGGCACCCCCAAATGAACTGACCCAAAAAGTACAGCCTTTTCACTTGACAAAAATGGGTCAAAAGATTTAACCAGGAAATTTCCCTTTTGCAAGGTCAGAATGGTTATTTTTTTCAAGAGAGGTTGGTACACTCGACCTGGTGTCAAGGGTTACTGACCTGTAATTGGATTCAGTGAGAACAATGGTTAATTTATTAAGATGAGTGTCACTTTTATTTTATCTACGGAGATATCTGAGTTGGTTTTATTTGTGGAGGAAATTTTCGGAAATGAAAGAATGAACTTAAGAAAACTGAAAAGAGAATTGGGAAATACTAGAGAAAAACTGAGTTTGGAATTGCTGTGAGGAAAAGTCTTGGGTCAGAGATTGAGAGAGGCTCCAGGGAAATCACTGGAGAGCAGCAGTGAAGGGAATACACTGTAGGAACAAATACCTGTGTTGACATTGTGAACTTATTCTGTTGCAAGACCTGGATCCAAGACCAGAAATATATTTGATGTTTTCCAGCTCCTTTTAGTAGGCTGCCCTATATTCAGTTACTTGAATATGAACCCAGGTAGGATTTTTTGAAGACATCAGGTATGAATCATAGAATAACAGGTTGGAAGGGACCTCAAGGATCACCTGGTCCAACCGTTCTTGGCAAAAGCTCTGTCTAGACAAAAGCATCGTCTGGACAAGATGGCTCAGCACCCGTTCCACCTGAATCTTAAAAGTGTCCAATGTGAAAAAAAGTGTCCAATATGCTGAAAATATATGAATATACAGGAGCTTTTGCTAGTAGTACATATCCACTTTGTTCTTCTCCCTAGATTTGCATGCTGAACTTAGGGGAATCTATTTGTTTAGATTGGCAAGGAAAAAGGTAATCTTTATGATTTACAGCTGATAGAATGCAAAACTTCTTGTCATTGTGTTTTGAACAGTTGGCACAGCTGGGGTTTTTTGCAATACTGCACATAGGCTAGGAAAGGAGTATATGACAACTGGGAAATGCTTTCAAATGCTGGACTGTCCAATGTGGTATATTTAAAAAAAAAAAAAAAAGCTAAAGACTTGTATAGTCTTGCATAAAGTCCTGATGCCAACTTGTAATACTCCAAATTCTCTTAACATTAAGTCTCAAAGTTGAACTCTCTTTCTATGCAATATATTTCTTCACTTTCAGGTAGGACAAAAAAACTGAGCCAGCCCAAGCACTATTAACAGGTAGATCTTGTTCTTCTGTGTCAGCAAATGTTGTTAATTTGCAAAATATATACAGGAGGCGCACTTCTATTTTATTGACAAATTGATAGGCAGGAATGGAGTGATCTATTTTTTAATATAAAGTATTACAAAGAAATTCACTTCACTGTGCAGCCCTTAGGCTTATATCGTCTAAGGGATTGGTCTATTCTAACAGTAGTGCTAAACAGTGCTGGCTTAAAATATTTAAGAGAAGCTCATTGAACATGTTTGTCTGTGAAAAGCTTTATAGTTAGTTTAGGCTTGTTTCTATGCAATTTTTAAATGATCAAGCAGGAGTTTTTCAACACACAACTTTTTAGGTAAGCTAAATTAACCTTTGAATGAGATTTGGTAAAAGCCTGTATAACAGAGACTTCATAAACAGCTGAACATGTAAAACACTTAAACTAATTTTCTTGGTTGATGGTTTGTGTATTGTCTGTTGTTTGGTATGATTTTATTTCTCTTCTTCTACTTTAGGATATGTTCTGGATTCCTTGGAGCATTTTTCGTTTATCTCAATCGCCAAGTGGTCCTATGCATCCGGCGTCATACAGCTCTGAGCCAGTTTCTCACCAAGTAGTGAGTACCTTTGAAGATGATACTCTCTTTAGGGACCAGATTTTTATGTCCTACTGGTATTGGGTAGTAACAAATGCTTTCTGGAAGCTAGTAGAACTATTTCAAGTGCAAGATAGTAAAAATATGAGAAACTGAAATTTTATGAGAGTAAGATATCTGCAAACATCAAGCGAGTTTGTTCTGTGCTGGATTTTCTTCTCGATCAGCCCCAATAGTTTCAAATAGCTTCTTGATTTAGAAGGGAGACTGTAATATTCATTAAGAGGACAAGGGAAACTATTGCTTCGACAGAAAATGTTTTTAATTAGAAAATCAATGATCATGCATCTTAAGATCATCCTGCTTCTGTTTACTTTTTTTAGAACCTGTAAAAAATAAATTTAACATCATTTATATTTTAAGAAAATTAAATACAACTGAAATCTAACTATGTCTTTAAAATCTAATTTTTTTAATCAAAACATAGGCAAAAATGTTAAGAATGTACTGCAGTATTGCAATTACTGCAATTATGAACCAAATAATTTCTGTAATATGAACCAAAAGCTGAAACTGATAGTAAACAAATGGTGTGAATTGCAGCATGGAAGAGAAATGCAAAACAAAATAAAAATCTAAGCAATAAAGGTTTTACAAGGCACTCAATTATACTTTTTTCCCCTTTCTAATAAAGTTATAACCTCCAAAGTTATAAACTGAAGAAGAAAAGGTGGCTTACTGTAAATGTCCTCAGTCTCTTTACAGAAGAATTGCTATGAGAATTTTTTGAGAGCTGTGAAGGACCTACATTTCTTAGCAAGTTGCAAGTTCATTGTGTAGCATTATCCTTCAAGTACCAGCAGAGTCATCAAAGTTATTAGAGAAGTGGAGCAAAGCCTGAAAAGTGGGAATTTACTTTAAACTTTTGACTAATTTCTTGGAATTTTGTAGGTCCTTAGACTGAAAGAAATTAAAGGTTATATTTTGTCTTCCTGAATACCACGGCATCTCAGCTAGAACTTCCCATACGGAACATAGTAATTTGTCAGAGGAGACCTGACAGGATTAGTCCCGCACGTGGAGGCAGCTTAGACTCATGTTGTCTTAGTGCCCATGAAGTGTCACAATGTGCCCAAACATCCATCCTGGGACTGGACACAGCAGTAGGAAAACACAGATGGCTTCAGCCTGCTGTCCAGCTATGCCCCACTGGTCCAGCACAGCTAGACCCACTGGCCACCAAGGACGCCTTCCTAAAAATTGTGACAGCAATTCAATGGAAAGAAAAGAAGTTTTTCTCATAAGACTTAATGCAATGAGGGATGCATGCAGAAATGTATAAAACCCCCTACATTTAAGTACACTGGGACAGGATACATTGCATGGGGGACGAAGAAGCAGGAGTGGCATAATCAGGACAAGTGGAGGAGGTGCTGGCTTTTGACAATAGGTCAACACATCATTGTAAATACACACACCCCCCTCTGCATATTCAAATGTGTGCATTTTGTACACCCCTCTCTCCCTCCATCCCTCCCGTTACATTAATTCTGATGGGACAAATGGCTTGGCTGACAGTTGAACTCTCTGTGAATGATGATGATCAGTGGAGCAGGGCATTAAATTGCCAGTAACAGAACTCCAAAGCAATGGATACAGATGTGACAGAGAGCTTTCACAGAAATAGCATTCATAGTCCCAGAGTAATGGTGCTACAAGAAAAGAATGTCAAGTTATATTTTAATGAACTTTTCTTTCTTTTCAGCCGCCTGATATACCCTGGGGTTATAACCTTCCTTATAGCAACTGTGACCTTTCCTCCTGGATTTGGGCAGTTCATGGCAGGAGAGGTGAGAGTGGGATGTGTATTTGCAATTCTGTGCAATTCTGCAGAATAGTCTCCCCTTATCCTGTGCCCCAATAACCTTACATCACCGAAAGGGGAAGAAAGATATAGGAGGAGTTTGGACTGAGGAGTGACTGTATTCTGAGACTCATGATCTCTGCTATCTCCTTTATATAAAACTTGAAAAAGGCCCACTCTCCTAAGCAAGTAACAAGGTGTTGCCCTGTGAGTAAAAGTAGTTGTCCTTTCGGCAGTTCAGATAAAGTTTCATCTCTCTTTCTGAAGATTAAAAATGTGTATTAAGTCTCATAATTGTGAATTACCAAAGTAAAAATCTCCTCCACTTTCTTGGAATAGGGGTAGAATATTTACTGTGTCTAATCTCATGTCTCATGACTGTTTTTTTGCTGTTTAGTTGATGCCAAGGGAAGCCATCAGCTCTCTCTTTGATAACTATACCTGGGCAAAATACACAGGGGACCCTCAGATCCTAGGGAAATCTGCTGCCTGGATACATCCTAAAGTCAGCGTCTTCATCATCATCCTGCTCTTTTTCCTCATGAAGGTAGGAAAGTCAGCTCACAATAAGCCTTGTCCACTCAGAGTGAATGTTCTTGATCCTTTGTAAAATAGTTTGTGAACTGCCAATGAGGAGTTGCTAGATATTGAATGAAGCACTGCAACTGCAGTGGGTTCGTACATCTTTTGATGTGATGTTTGTCCACCTTGAATGCAAGATTATCAAAATTATTAGGGAATAGTTTCCTGGCCTTAATATAGTGACCTCCTTCACTGCTCCCTAGGTCATCTTCATGCATCCTGCTGAACTGTGTAGCATTACCCTCACTGTGTAGTAGTTAGTAGGGAGGACTACATCAGGAAAGATTTCTCAAGTTCCACAAAAATAAATAACTGAGTAAAAAGCTCTCAGATAATTTATATTTGGTCTAAAAATGTCTGATACAGTCTGCTTGGGCAACCTGGTCTAGTGGAGGTTGTCCCTGCCCATGGCAGGGGGGTTGGAACTAGATGATCTTTAAGGTCCTTTCCAACCCAAACCATTCTGATTCTATGATTCTATACTTGATATTCCTGACTACAGATAAGTGACAAATAAGAATATGCAAGCACAATCTATAGTTGTATGAGGCTTAAGGATTTGTTGTCAGTGCTGTAACTTGATGGAGAAATACAGTTGAAAACACTTTTGCTTACTCCTCAGAAAGCAACAGCAGACTAAATGTTCTGAGCTGACATGGTCTGTGGAAGTTGCAGCTTCACAGAGTTCAGCCTCTGAAAGGATCAGGTGTGTAGCTGATACATGACAGAGCAAGAGAAGAGATTTGAAAGAAGAAAACATTATATTCCAGTTTTCAAAATACAAATAGCAAAAAAGAGGGGTTTTTTTTGGGGGGGGGGGAGATAAAAGGGTAAACAGATCATAGAAATGGTGATTATTTTTTGTTGTTGTTGTTGCAAAGGAGCAAAAGAGCTGAGGCCACCTTGCAATATCAGTTGAACATTTCAGTAGATCAGGAATAGACATCAAAGATTGATTGACACAGCTGATTCCACCTAAAGTAAAACACTGTATTGAATTTCTGACAGGCAGGTTCTGCTTCCGTGGTAATTCTGATTATAGTCTATCAAGGAGATAAGGTCTCATTTACTTGAATAAAAGAGGGATGGACTACATGGTGTATCTATCCTGAGTCCAGTTCTCCTTTGGAAGAGATGTATCCTCAGACACTGGACTCATTGGCCTTCCCCCATTAGCTAAAGGCTTTCTCAACTGAGAAAAGCTGGGATAGATCACATTGAAAAGAAACTGCTGTTTCGACTCTGGGCAAAGGCTTGGCCTGATTCTCTGCTCCACTATAGCTGCAATTCTCAGCTGTGTTTGGCCTGGGTTTGGTACTGCAAAGACAGAGCTTAGTTAGCAGTACTCCACTTCTGCAGCTTGCTGGCCTCTGTAGCCAGCCAGGAACGTCTCTGGAATACTCAGATGGCTTAGGGAAGGAAGAGCAATGGCCAGTATCAAATTGATGGTCCAACCCATCCTCACAGTATGTTACTCTACCATGGGCTGAGAAATGCTGTTCTGCTGGCTCTTTGTTACCTTTGTAGAGGGCTTTCCTAAATGGCAGGCTGTATCTTGGCTTCATTTCCCTTTTATGCCAAACATCCTATAAGAGTTACAGACAAAAAGCTGTCTGGGGTGGATTTCCTCTCACCAGACTGACTGTCTACATATTAGCATCTCATCTGTCTACAGCTACAGCAATGTCTGCAGAGGCATCACCTCCTCACAGGTGAACTTTGAACAGGAAAGATTTGCCCACTCTGAGGAAAATATGGTCCTGAAATACCTGAAAGCATTGCTCTTGATGTGCTGGCCCATGGTTGTCTCTCTCCTATGGATGATACTGCTGCAGCAAGGGACATCTTGCCAGTACACTTCTTTGTACAAGCTTTTGAAACAGCAGCATTCTCTGTGTTTCTCTCAACTGTGGAAATCTCTTGTCATACTGCCTGAGAAAGTCTGAGCATATTGGCCTTTGAGATGTTTGTAAGATTAGGCTGTTGTCTCCAGAAGAAGTCTATATGTGCTGGGCTAAGTCAGCATTTAAATTGGTCTTAGCAGTACCAGGATGGATTTCATCATTTTGCCCAACATAGTGATAGGGTAAGAGGCAACAGACACAAGCTAGAAAAAAGGAAACTTATGGCAGTTGGACTTCAAGAAAAAAATTCTCCCCTGAGAGTGGGTCAGCAGTGGCATAAATGCCCAGAAAAGCTGGGGAATCTCCACCCTTCAAGATGTTCAGAATTCACCTGGATAAGGCCCTGAGCAACCTGATTTAACTTGGGAATTAGCCCTTCTGGGAGCAGGGCGTTGGGGGAGAGACCTCCTGAGTTCCCTTCACAGTGAAATCTTTCTAAGTCTGTGAAAGTTTGACGATCTTGTTCTATGAAAAGCTAAACTGTTTGGAGCAGTAGAAAATCTCAACTTCTGAGGTCCAAAGCAAAGGAGTTCACATGTTCATCCATCCCCTTGGTGATTCAGCTTCCCTGCTACCACAGCAGTCGTCTAGAGGTCTCTGTGTCAGTGTTGGTGTGCTGCCAGAGTTTCTCCAGCTCCCCTTCACACCCCATAGCCCCTTTACCCTTCACTTTCTGTGTGAACCACCAGATCCCTCAGAACGTGTCTCCTCATGGATTCACAGGCTGGGCAGAAGAGTAGGGCTGCAGGAAATGCTATTGCTGCTCAGTAACAACCGCACCCTCTGCCTCTGTTCTAGTTCTGGATGTCTGTCATTGCTACCACGATGCCAATCCCCTGTGGAGGCTTCATGCCTGTTTTTGTTCTAGGTGAGTTTCAATTTTGTGTTGCTGCATATGGGTCTGACAGGTGGAGAGGATAAGAGAGACATTGCGTTACATACCTGGTAGGTTTCTTCTAGTGGACAAGGAGTCATCAATTGATGTCTATGACAAGCTCAGTTAACAGTCCATATACCAGCCTCTGAGTCTCTGCTTTTGTCAATTCCCACCCCCCAAATCCAAATGCTGAGGAGGAAATCCCTGTCCTTTTACAAAAAGAAAGCCACACTGGGGAGGCATGCTGGGCCATGGCCTTCTAATTTCTCTGCCACTTCACCTACAGAGAAACTTTCATCCTACAATTATTAGTAGTTGCTCCTTTCACCCCTGAAGGCCAACTGGAAGAGGTAAGTAAGTTCAAAACTAGTATCTGCAATGTAATCTACCACTTACTCATTTCTTCTGGCTGAAATATGGTAACATATGGGAGTTTATTGCGTTTTAACTGGTTTTAATTCCAAGACGCAAAAATAAAAAGAATATGATGCTAATGTTAAAAAAGAGAGGCTATGTTAGACTGAAGTACACAAGCTCATGAAGTTCAGCATTAAGTACCCACAGCTCTGAAACAAAATGGTGTCTGCTAAGGACGTCTGCGTTCTGGCAGGCAGCAACTGAAGATGAGTCAGTAGCATGCCCTTGCAGCGATGAAGGCTAACCACAGACAAGGCTGTATTAGGAAAAGCCTAGCCAGCAAGGCAAAGAAATTGGTTATTTCCCTGCATTCAGCATTTTGGACACAATTCTGGAATATCGTACCATTTTGTGTCCACCAATACAAGAGATTTTAATAAAGTGCAATGCATCCAGTGGACTCCACTGAGATTGTTGGGGAGCTGGAGCACAAAACAAACAAGGAGAGCTTGGGCTTGTTCAGCCTGCAGAAGAGAAGGCCAAGAGGGGATCTAACTGTGGCCTTCAACACCTAATGCAGCAGGGGATAGAGAGGATAGAAAGACTCCTCTTAGAGATACACAGTAAATAGGAGGTAAAGGCACAAGTTGCAACAGAGGAAATGCTGATGGGACATAAGAAAAAAATTGTTTCCTTGGTTAAGGAGCTCAGAAAGGCTGAGAATCTCATAGAATCTCAAGAATCTCCATCCTTGCAGGCTTTTAAAGCTTGTCTGGACAAGGCCCTGAGTGACTTGATTTCACTTTGAAATTAGCCCTGTTGTGAGCAGGGGTCAGAACAAGACCTCCAAAAGTTCCTTCCCACATAAACTCCTCTGTAAGCTATGATTCTAGTGTTTGGACATTAATAGAATGAATGTGTGAAGGACCTCAACTGTGGTCTGGACTGACATTGTACATGTTCTGGAAATATTTCCTCCTGACTGGGAATCACAAATAACCGCTGTTCCTGGTGTGCCTAAGTGGAATAATGAGGGGTCACCTATATTTACCTATCTTAGTATCTTTTTCTCCTCTCTGAGTCTAACTTCTATATTTTGTAACTGAGAACTACTCTTTAGTCCCTAGTGTCATTTTAATGTAAGTTTTGATTTTGTTTCTGTTAGAAAATACTCAAGTGATTGCCCAGCATAGTTGCACAGCACAGACTGTGTGTTCATTAGATGTTAATTTCATAATTGTCAGCAATATTTTCCAGGTGCTGCATTTGGGCGTCTTATTGGAGAAATCATGGCATCACTTTTTCCCAATGGGATCCTCTTTGATGGTATTGTTTATCAAATCTTACCTGGAGGATATGCTGTCATTGGTGAGTCTCCATGTCTTTCTTTTTCTTCACCTGGTCCCATCCCCATGACTTTCCTGTTTGACATGACATGCTGTTTCTATATGACAATCTTCTTCTCTCCCTATTCCTTTTCCACCCTACCTGGGAAAGGTGCGGCAGCTCTGACAGGAGCAGTGAGCCACACTGTCTCCACTGCTGTGATCTGCTTCGAGCTGACAGGTCAGATCTCTCACATCCTCCCCATGATGGTGGCTGTCATTCTTGCCAACATGGTGGCCCAGAGTCTGCAGCCCAGCCTCTATGATAGCATCATCCAGGTGAAGAAGTTGCCCTACCTGCCAGACCTGGGCTGGAATCACATAAGGTATAGTAGTAAAACAGAGGTGGAGGTGGGGAGTGGCAAAGAAATAAAGCAGAAGAGGATGAGACCATGGGAGAATAAAAGGTCATGAAAAGGGGATAGTACTACAAAGAAAATAAAAAGGCAGAATAGGCCTGCAGGAAGAAAAAACAAGTGGTGGAGTAGAATTAGGGTTCATACACAGAAATGGAGAAAAGTCCTCTTCTTTTTTTCACTGAAAGCACAAGTGTGAATAATCTGCAATGTTACTGAATTTGTATTAATACTGCCAAATTGCTTCAGTTTAAAAATTTAAAACACAAGTGTGTGTCTCCCATTTTTTTCTGAATTCAGTGGGGTTTGGATGTTTTTCTCCAGCAAATGTTTGAAATATCATTTTATTTGGATATTTTGCTTAAAACAAAATTCAGTTATTTATATACATGCCTTCCTCTCTCTAGTATATATAATATACATGGGTATGTATATGTAAAACATCTATACATATATGTGAATATATGTGTGTGTGTTTTTATGGTGAGGGCTAATGGAGTAGAATAAAACTGTAATGAAAATAGTTAATCTATGTTGATCCTGTTGGAAAGTCCTCTTTGGTTACTCTCACAGAATATTATTTAGCAACTGTATTGAGAACACTTTTTAAAGAAGTGGTCATTTATACATTTCTTGAAAGAATTTATCTGCTAGACATATTTAATAGACTAACTCTTCCCCTTATTGTCCATAAATTCACAGCAAATACAATATCTTTGTTGAGGATATTATGGTCCAAGATGTGAAATTCGTCTCCTCCAACTGTAAATACCGAGACTTGCAAACTTTACTACAAAGCACCACTGTTAAGACTTTGCCTTTGGTCGACTCACCAGGTAAGCAATGTGGAGAAACTGGTCCTTCCTGGAGACTCTCAGCTTAAAGAGCCAAAAAAACTAGCTTCCTAATAATGTGCTGTGAAGGAGACAGTGTGACCCACCATATAAAAAAAAAAAAACCAGCCTAAAAATCTTCCGCTATGGATGATGTATGACAGAAGGCTGTTTCAGCTGGTCAGACAGGTAAGCTGGAGTGTGGGCAGTGTAGCAGATACAGCAGGTAGGGGAAATGTGTGGAAGTTTGTGGACTGAACTGTGACAACAGGGAGGGATCTTGCATAAGAGCCTGCTTCTGACGTGGTGCTGAGGAGCGGCACGACTCAGGGGTGGTGAGCTTCCCACAGCCCCACAGTGTATTAGCAGCAAGTAGCAGGGCTGCTCAATGACTCTCGTATAGCTCTCAATAGTCCGAGTACTTTGAAGAGGTTGGAGGGTGGCAGGGCCAGTGTGTGGCAGGGGAGATTCAAAACCTTGAAGTGGCTTAATGGCTTCTCTATTCTGTGTTGTGCAGAGACCATGATCCTTCTGGGGTCTGTAGAGCGATCTGAACTGCAGGCTCTCCTCCAGAGACATATAAGCCCAGAACGGCGACGGCTCCTCAACAGAGAAATGCAACAGAAGCTGTCTGAGGCACCCTACGATGGGCACAGCAAGGGACCGTGGGCAAGCATGCCAAAGCTGAAGCATGAATCTTTTGCTTATGTTGATGAGGATGAGGATATGGATGAGAAGGGAGAGGTGAGGGAGAGAAGTGGAGAGACTGCAACACAGAGACTGCTTAAGAAGCAGTAAGGCATTTGGAGAGGCTGAGAAAGAAATGACACAGCGTGGACTTTATTTTCTCTCCTTTCCATAACAGCTGCCTCGACCCCCAAGTCCCACTCCCAGTTACCTAGAGGAGCCCAATGGCCCGACAAGTCCTCTTAAACAAACGCCTGAAACTTTGGAGCCACAGCAACTTCCAGGTACAGTAACTTCTGGCATGCCTCACCCATATCCTAGCCAGCTTGTGGAAGCTTTCATGCTAATGGTGTGTACCTGCCTGTGCAAGGTGCTGATTTCCCAGAGACTGAGAGAAGGAGCTTTCTCTGCTGTTTCTGTATTAAAGGTGCTTTGTTAATGAACCTCAACATCAGCGTAACGTACCTGGAAATATCTTCTGTGTGTGATCGCTTAGAGAGCATGGCAAAAGTAGGCCTGCTCAGGTTGCTCTCTCTCTGTCCATACTCCCCACTCCATCCTTTGCAATAACATCGCCTCAGACATTGTCTGGAGAGTCTGCGCGGAAGAGTCCCATTTCTTGCTTCCTTCACCCCGTGAATGAATTTCCCTGGGAAAAGCAGGCTGAGCGCTAAACATCTGTACTTGTTTTTTGAGTAACTTAGGCTGTTGCTCAGCCATCTCCAAAACTGAACAGCTCTTCCCTTGGACACATATCTCTCTGATTCAGCTACATTAATATGATAGACAATAAGGATGTATTGTGTTCTTTGTGTGTCACCCCAGCCTATATTAGCTTTGCTTCCAAGACTGTACTCACAGCTCATTACTGATTCGTGTATCATGTATATTTGATGCAGGATGGTGGGGTTTTTTTTCCTTTATGTGTTTTGAAATATGCAGAGGATGAGTAAGCACAGATATGTAGCCCAATCTTGAGAATGAATACAAAGGATAGGGCTCTGTCTCGTGCTTTTACACACCCAAAGGTTAGCATGTAACACAGCATATAGCACATTCTGGTTCCTTAACACCACACATGTATGGATAAACTTCTAAGGGATAGGAAAATCCACTTTATGCTTCCAGGGCAGTAGAGTGGTGGGACAGCCATCCACCTTCCTTACCAAAAGAGAATCACATCAAAACAAAGACAGTGTGTGAGATATTTTACATGAAGCTAGTACCGAGTGATCCAGGAGTGACAAGCAGAAGTGGAGCAGGGGTGACTTCACGAGGCTTTCCCTGCCATAATTTTTAGTTTGGCTCACAGCTGTCATTGTTTCTGACCAACCTTCCTCCACAGCCTTGTTCATTTCTCAACAACACCAAACTCCATCTCCTCATCTTTTCTGACTGTCCTGCCTGAGAGCATAATTCTGCGTTTTTTTTCACTGCACTGCTGGCACAAGCCATGGACTCCTCACCCCTTTGTACCTGTCACATTCAGGCTGCTGCTATGTTTTGTCTTCGAAGTAATTTTCAGATTCTCACCTCCCCTTTTCATACTCATCCTCCAAACCACATTCTCTTTGTGGACCACAGAAACCTCTCGTCACAGCAGTTTAGCCCTTGTATCAGATTGTTTGCTGTGTTAATAGTCTTGCTTCTGGTTTTGGGTTTTTTTTCTTCAGGGACACTGACCTATGAATATTATCTGCAAGGGCTGCTTTGTAATGGTTTGTTTCCTCTCCTTGAGGAAAAGATATTGCATGGGAATATTTGTTCAGGCATGTCCCACACACCTTCTTACAAATTGAATGCTAGATTGTGACTGGCTCAGCCCTGTAATATGCCATCTAGTATGTCCCTCATTTTATTTCCCAGCCTGCCTTGGGCAAGGAGATGGGCATGGGGCTTTGTGTTTTTGTCTCTCACTTGTTATTCTCTCTTATCCATGTGTTTGTTTTCATTCTTCAGGCACTTTCAGGAGTTTGAGGCAACTGATCCAGCAGCTCTTGTGCCATTACAACCGTCCACTTGAAACAGAGAGTGCCATCCAGGTTAGGGATGCAGGAGAGCCTAGTAGTACCCTGAAGAGGGAAGGGAATGCAATGGAAATAGAACCTATTACTCAGAGCCATTCAGCATTTGGCCAAAGCATGGACATACTTATAGTCCTGAATTTTGACAGCATCAGTGGGGAACTCTCTCTAAGGGTGTGATTACTGTGAAGGAGTGTGCAACTTCCTAAAGACCCATCTGTGCTCAGGTGTCAAGGCTGAGTGTGGGCATCTTCTTCTCAGTGAATAACTTAATGCTATTTTGGCTAGCCTGCAGTTTGATTCCATTTGGCAAACAGTTTTAGCCAGACACAAATGAAAAAATGCTTTTGCCTTGTGCTACGTTAGATGCCCTTGGGTATCTGACATATCTGTACAGGGTTGGTGGGCATCATACAGAGCCTATGGGAGACCCAACCACTCTAGGGCAGTGGTTGAACCCCATGTGGGATATCCGAGAGCATCTAAAGCACTACTGGATGACCATGCTTAGGCACCTGAATTGCACCACCAGTATTCCATAGTTAATTTTCATTGGCATGAGAAGCACAGCAGGTACAGAGTACACCTTATAATGTATGAGTATAAAGAAAAGCTAACACTCAGTAATATACTATTTGCAACAAAAAGGGGACCACATGGGGTGAGGAGGTTGTGCATTTTTTTCCCTTTCTGTACTCTGTGAAACTGTGGGTTCTTTGTCTGTCCTGAAGAGTGTTTTCTCCTACAGGAGCCGGTGGAAGTCGTTGACACAATGAGGCCAGAAGAGGTAAGAATGGGTACAGAAACAGAGTGAGGTTAATTGAGCGCTTCTTTTGCCCATTTCTTATCACTTGCAATACTTCCTGAACTCCGACAACCTCAGTGATTGCCACATAAAGCTATAGCTAAAGCCATTTTCTTCTTAGAGTTGCTCAGTGGGCCAGTCTAACCCAGTAAAAGAAGAGATTGTTCTGCTTCATGTGCTGAGTAACACTGACTAATCTGATCTAGCTTTGAAGTCTGCCCTGCTGTGAGCAGGGTTTTGGACTAGACACCTCCACAGGTCTCCCCTCACCTAAATCTTTCTGTGGGTCTCTGCTGTTCCTTCATTTTTTATGCAAAGGAACTGTTATCCTGCAATGACAAGGGGAAGATGCACTCAGAAAGGAAAGCTAAGATGTTCACTCCCTCTTTAAGCAGGAAGGAGCAAAACCTCACCTTCTCAGAAAACCTCTGAGGTATTGGAATTGCTCTGTTTCCACAGGGACTTGACATCTGGCAAGGAAGGTATGGGAAACCTGAAGGGTGTGATATAATGGGCAAGATGAATGATCTACATAGGAAGGAAGAAGCATTAACATGAGAATGGGACTAGTTTGGGTACACAAGACAGAAACACTGCTGATTACTGTAAGAGTGATTCCTCTTCTTTCCTGTGTCAGATAGATGCTTGGGAACAGGAGGAGCTGAACAAGAATGTGTGCTTTGGCAGCTGTCGCATAGACCCTTCCCCTTTCCAACTGGTGGAGAGAACTTCCCTGCACAAGGTGGGTACAGATGTCTCTCTCTGAGGCATGCACTGTTCTTCTCCTCCCTATCTATCATTGCAAGTCTAGTCTATGACTTATTTCTTCTCCTTGTCTTCACCTGCAACTACTATCACCAGCTACTTCCACATCCCACTAGAGAAGTCAGTTTGTTCCTGAACCTTCTGGAGGTACCTCCAATCTCCTGCAAACTGAAAGACTACATGATAAGAAATCTGAGTGCATTTATTAAAAGAGCTTTTGGACACCACATAGGATTTTCCAGCCACTAGATTAACAGAAGCATTGTATGCTTTGCTGCTGGGGGGCATTACACTGAGATTTACACTCTGTCAGTGTGCAGCACTGGAACTAGTACTGGATTTCTCAGGGTGTTTCTGTGAGGATGTAGAATCTGCCTCAGTGCATGAGAAGAGTTGCTTGAAACCACCCCATATCATAGGATCTTCACTGAACTGAAGCAGAAGGAAACTTCTAGACTTAGCACAGGATGAGTGGGAATAAAAGCCATCATTGTATATCAGAAGTAAGAGAGGACTGGGCTTCCACTGAATGGAAAGGGAAAGCAGTCTACTCATGCAAAAGTGCACAGTGCTGTTTAAAAAAATCAATATTCATTTAACATGAATGGTCAGTGTATGCCTTGCACAAAATTAATTAATTACTGTTATCAAAGGGGTAAGATCTCAGCCTTGAGCAAAATTAGAACAGGTTAGCATATGCTTAAGATCAGTTTGATGTTTCCTAAAGGGCTGGCTGAAGTAATCTGAAACCCACTAGCATTTATCTTTGAGAATATAGGACTTACAAGAAATTATACCTGAAGACTGCAAATGGGCAAAGTTTCATACCTCTTGTAAAAAAGAGCAAATGAGAAACTGTGAAATTTGACAGACAAGCCAACTTAACTTGGATGCACAAAAAATGCAGGAATAAATAATCAAACTGTCTGAGGTATGCATAGTTGGAGCTAATTGTGAGACTATTGACAATGGCAAGAATATAACAGCTTATCGTGATCAAATTATATTTAACCAGTCTGATTTTCTTTTACAATAGGGTAGAATGTCTTGTTCCTGAGAAATGAGATTTTCCCTAGTTTACACTTGAACATGACATTCAATATCCCATGTGATGTTAAAAAAAGGCAAACACCAGCTGTCAAAGAATGACTTCATATAAGGCCACAGGTAAAGTCCAGCTAGAGCTCAGCTTAAAGAATTTGGAGGTTGGAAATATGCCACAGATGAGCACTGAGAATGCTGAAAGTTTCAGAAAGCCTGATCAGGGAAGAACAGTAAAATAATGGGCTATATTAAGGTTGAAGAAAAGAAGACTCATAGCAGTGTGATATCTGTCCTTTTAAGAAAGATTTGTAAGAGAAAGGGAATAACTTGTTCTCAGTGTTCCCACTGCACCGGATAAGCAGGAACAAGCTTAAATTTTGACAGGAAATATTCTGGAACAGGAAAAAAGAAATCTGCTAGTATTGAGGAAAGCATTGGAATAAATAACCTAAGCAGGTTCTGACTTTGCCTATCACTGTCTGACAGTTTAATTTCCAGCATCAAAATGAAATAGGACCTGCATAAGTCCCCAAACACACAGGGTGTTGCATTCAAGGTGACCTTGAGAATGCACTCTGCATCATCAACACACTCCCAACTGTGGCTGCACAGCAGAAGGACCAAAGGGTAGCATTTGCTAGCTACAAAAGGGGAAGGGAAGAGGTAGTTTCTCACTGCAATAACTGCAGGCTTGTGTGCCTTTGTGATTACCATTTCTAAATTCCAAGTCCCGGATCTAGCACCAAGTATCACATTTCCAAAATCCCTGAAATGGTCTTTTGTGGTTTTGCTCATAGACACATACGTTGTTCTCATTACTGGGCCTCAGCCATGCCTATGTAACCAGTATGGGGAAGCTGAGGGGAGTGTTGGCTTTGGAAGAGGTAAGTACAGATCCTTTCATCTCCTCCTCATCACCTTCAAATGTCCTGTGGATCATTGCAATAACTTACAGGTGCTGGAGGATTTCAGCTGGGAATATATATAACTGTGATTGCTACATTTTCAATCCAGTGTTGAATTCTGAGTCAACCCTTTGGAAGCCATGTAGAGGAATGTATGACTGTATCTCAGAGGAGGCAGCAGGTGTTGTTTACAGGGATGTTAAATGGTTCATCCTTTTCATGAACATAGGGCGCTTAAATGAGTGGCTATTACTGTCTCTGAACGTGATGTAGAATTTGTTATACACCGTGGAATGAAAAATTACACCACGAGTGTAACAGATGATCTCCATAGGTCCCAGAGGTAGAGCTGTGACTCTCTCCATTTGTGATCCCTTTACCTTGCAGAGTAAATGAACTTCTGCTGGGTAAGGCTGGGTCAGCCTCCCTTTCATCCATTTTTTTCTGAACTTTTTCTCTTCTCCTAGCTCCAGAAGGCAATAGAAGGCTCCACACGCTCTGGGGTTCGCCTCCGCCCACCCCTTGCCAGTTTCCGCGATACCAACCGGACTTCTATCAGCAGTGAGAAGGTCAGTCAGGCCACTCAGGTGTGGAGCCAGGAGGACCACTGCACGGCGGCAGCACAGCAAGCAGCAGACTTGGGCGCAGAGAGCCCACTGCCTCCCTGCTCGCACTCCCCCCAGCCCTCACAGCTGCATGAAGAGGGGGAAGTCCTGTGCTCCACTTATGCCACTGATACTGAGTTGGAAGAGATGGAGCTGACAGGGCCAGTTGCTGAAAACATCTCAGACATCCTCAAGGACATAAGCCTACGCTCCACTGACCTGGATGAGGATGAAGATGAGGATGAGGATGTCCCCTTATAGCTGGTGTGAGGGGAGTAGTCCATCACAATCTTCAGTTGAGCCAGTCTTCTTGTGTTTGCTCCTCAAAGAGAAGCTTTTGGATGTTCTTTGCAATCCCCACAGAGGATTGATTCAGCTGGGAGAAGGGGCATCGGACTGACCCTTTCTTCTGCTGCTTTCTTTCTGTGCGAAGACTGTTAGGCTGTTGGACTATACAGGTGCATGCAGGAGTCAGATGTGGACTGCAAGGTGGCTAAGGTCTGGCTCATAAATGCTTAGGCTTCTGCCATGTCTACGTGGCAGAAGGGATTGTAATAGGACATGAATACTGCTGGACACAGTCAGGATGCTCTAGGTCAATCTGCCATGTGGAAAGCGGAGGAGAAGCAGCTCTTCTCATTCTCCATTCGTGTCATCCTTCCAGTCACACCTGGCCTGCATGCACCAGTGTAAACACAGCTGGATCCAGCCTAGAAGCATATTGCTGCTTCTGACTGCAATCCTGTCCATGTTGCTGCAGCTCCTTTTCACTAGCTCTTATCTTGCACAGCCCCCAAACATTCCCATGTAGAACATTTTTTCTCTTTCTCAATTTTTACTCTGGGATTTTCCTGGATGGGGGTGTAGTTAGGAGCTTCTCCTCTGCCCTTTAGCTGACCCATACCCGAAAAACAGATGGGAGGAAAATACCTGGTCTATGTCTCATGTCTTGAATTCAGCAAGGGCTTTAAGAAAAGCACTGGAAGAGAGGAAAGCCTCTTTGTTTTCCCATCATCTCTGGAATTTTTAAATAGAATGGGAAAATCTTAAATGGGGGCATCCTCAGTGTTAGAGGAAGAGGAGTAAAACAGCATGTATGCACCCCTATATTTCAAATACCTGTGTTTGTCTCTCTGAATCACTGTTCACAATTTTTGCAAAGTTATAGTCTTAAAATATAAGAACTGAAAAAAATAATTATGGAGTGTTAGCAGGCTGCCAAGAAATATAGCAGAGGGAAGCCACGTTTTCTACACTTTGAAAACAGGTTTCTTTCTGAAAATTCCTGCTTTCTTTCCTGGTAATTCTACCCTGCCTACTTTCCACATATTTCTGCATACCTCAGATCTGAGAATTCCAGCTCTCACTTTTGCCGGCTTGTCTCTGTTGTGACTAACAGCAGAGACCTCAACCCTTGTCTGCAGCATCCCTCTCTATTCCAGTTCTAAATCTGGAGCAGATCTTGATCTGTATCTTGCAAAAAGATGTCTTGTCAGTTCGTGTCATGCATGCAAAATTGTCAGCATCCAAAGATAGGATGCTGCTTTGTTTAACTAACTGTCCTTGTGAGGTTTTCTCAGTAAACAGGCAAAATCAAATTCTGTGTATTCTGCAGCTTTCCTCTAACATTTTCCATATCTTTCCATCATATTTTTGGTGTGTCATGGCACTTAGATGCAGTCCCAAGCAGCCTATCGGATGTGTTTCTACTTATCAGCAACAGAGAAGAACTCCAGGTTCTGAGAATATGTTCTTGGGGGTATTCTCCCAGATGTTGGGCCACATCCGCTTTCCTGGTATTAGTAAAGCATTATATAACTCAGAGTGGCCAGTTTCACCTTAACAGGTGGTTTTTCATAAGCTTGTCTCAGGACCAAGTCAAAAATATCATTACCTCTAATCCAGTCTCCCTAGGAAAATTCCCTCCTGGCTTTAATTCCAAGGATTGACCTTGCACCAATTCCTCTCTGGTGACGCTCATGGGTGGGAGAGTCTATGACAAGCTTTTAGTAGAGGGAAATCTCTCCAGCTAGTCTCGTGAAGAGGGAGAGATTTATTTTTGCTGTCTGGAATTCAGAACCCACCAGCTGTGCATTGTCTTTGACACGTGATTCCGCTTCTTTAAGCTAACTGGGGACAGCCTTTCCCTGCCTAAGTCATCTTCACTCCTCTGAGGGTCACCCTGTCTCCTTGTGAGAAGACAGCGGTGATCTGCGGGCAAGTCTCTCATGCACACCAGCTGCTCACCTCTACCACAGGGTTGTGGCACATTTCTGGCTGCCAGGCATCAGCACACAGCCTCCCTGCTACTTTTGTGTCACCTTCCCCTGCCTGCAGAGAAGAGGCTATTTTTTTCTCAGGGAACAATGCTAGTCCTTTAAACAAGCAGGGGGGGAAGGACATTTCTTTTAAAAACCCATAAATGTGTGGTGAGTGGCAACTCTGAGACCAAATCTGATCTGAGGGTCCACACACCCTCAGGAAGGACAAGTTTCTCCAAGTCAGCCTCAGTCTTATTACTAGCAAGTACAGACTTACATTTTGCAGCTTAGCCAATCGCTTGCACTGAGACAGATGAGAGAAGGAGAACCTTTGAGGCTGGAGTCAATACACCTCCTCCTCCTCTCTCCTGAATACAGATATATGTTCTGCTCCAGTCCCACACTTCTCCTACGGTGTGTTACAGAAGAACTGGGATCTGACTGGCTGAGAAAGCAGATGGAGTCTAAATCAAAGCCAGAGAGTGTGTGAGTCATGACAGACAGATTGTGAGCTGGGGGAGATGAAGCTGGAACAAAAATGATGCACATGGAGAGGCTTGGGGAGCTCCAAGTAGACACAAGCTAACCTGGAAAGCTTCTTGAGGTTTGTCACCTGAGAGTACAGGAGCACACACATGTGGGCCTACACATGCACACACACCTGTCCATTTCTATTGCCTTTAGCTGTCCCAGAACTACCAGGAGGAGCTGGATGGCTCTCTGTGGGGAAGTTGAAAAGTGGGTGTTACTGCTGCTCTTTGGAGGCATTACTCAAGATCCTTTCCAGGCATGCCCCCACCCTTAGAGCAGAAGGAGCATTCATCTGCACCATTTTCTCACCTGGGAAAAAGTATGCATACATGAATTTGTATAGGGAACCAGGAGGGGACAAAAAACATACTGCAAAGATGGTTTTCAATGGCTGAAGATGTTTCCATTTCCATTTTAACAATAAAATCTTCACTAAGCTGATGCCAAGTACTTTAATAGGTGCAAAATGTGCAGTAAACTGACCTTTGGCAAGGGAACTCTAAGCTTGTACCGTCTCAGGCAATCCCAGTATGCCCCCTCAAAGTTTAAACTTGAAATCTTTGTCCGGCAAACAAAGTCACACTGATCTGTCACTGTAAAACTTGCATCGCTTATGTTATCCAAGTAGCACAGACTTGCCTACCTACACACAAATCCCATTTTTCCCCCAATCCAAAATATCTCCAGAATTTGTATCAGCACTGAGACCTTCCCATTCAGCTAGAAAGTCAAATCTCCCCCAAAAATCCAAGCACAAGCCTTGAAAACCAAAAAGCTCTGAGGCTGTTTTGAACCACAGAAGCTTGCTTTTCTCCTCAATAGCATGTGCAGTTGCTTATTATCATTGTTTTGGGCAGAGATTCATGTGACACCAAGCTTGCCACTACCACTCAAAGCACTAAAATAGAGCTGATCTTGTTCAGCGTTTTCAACTCCAAGCACCTGCTGAACTACATTTTGTACCCAAGATATAATAGTCTGAGAACAACACGATAGTGAAAAATCTCCACCAGAGCAGAAAATTTTGGGAAACCACCACCACCACCAAAAAAACCCACCCTAAAAAAAACTCCTTTGACCTTGTATCTTCAAGATAAATGTAGTCTTAATCTCAACTAATTGCCACTTTATTGATATTCAGTTAATGAAGGCAAGAAGTTATCTATTAAATTTTAATCTAGCAAAAAGATGAACTCTGCCTTTTATATGGCATTTAAATGTGAAAGCAGAAGTCTTGTTATTAAACTCATCAATGTAAAGAATTGAAAAAATAAGGAGGACTTAAGGTTGACAGGACAACAGATAGGGCTTTGGGTAGTTATGACATGGCTAAGAGACTTGGTTATGATTCGGATGAAGTAGAAAACACATGGAGATGGACTACTGGACAATGAGAAAAAATTGCCTGAAAATGTAACTTTTTTTGTTAGCAAACTATTTCAGACTAAAAAAAAATCTAGTTTGCTAACTCTATGGTCAAAACTAGTTAGTACAAGCAGAAATAGAGACACAGACAGAATCAAGAGTTCATAGAAAAATAACTTCCTCCCTCTCCTCAGTTATGCAAACACTGTATAGAAATGTGTGTTTTGTGGCCAAAGAATACAAGACAGGGCAATAACCAGTTGAGCAAGTAAAGATCCCTCTTTGCCAAAGTAGTCCAACCCCAGGAAGGATATAATTAAAACACACTATTAAAAATACTGTCACAGCAAGCACTAAGTTGTTCATGGCCACATAAGCAAGGATCTGGGCATAGCTCTCATAACAATTTAATCAACACTGGAGACCAATAATTAATATTTCCGCACAAAAGTCATGCCTGAGCGTTAGTATTCTCAAATAGAGAAGAACATTTTTTATCTTAAGCCATGTGATGCAAAACTTTTTAAGGCTTTATTTGTGGGAGGAAAGCTTAAACTGCTCCTGACCGTAAAACAGAGACTCTCATTGTGTGCCCCCCCCAATACTGGACAGACAACCCTGTGCACATATACTCACACACACAAACATCACCTTTTTCAGATCACTGGTGTGCAATAGTAGATAGCTCAGCAATTGGGTGGCCTGTGCTTTGAGCCACATCTCCCCCCTCCCTCAGCTTGCTGGAAGTCCGTAAGTCCTGACACAGCCTCACAGACTCCAGACACTACTGTGGACACTGCTGGGATTAGTGTGCTGGCTAAATGAAGCCAGTCTCAGCCAAACCTGTTACCAGTTCAAGCACTGGCCTTTCAAATGAGCATTTGCTCACATCCCAGCAGTTTTGGTGTGCTGCTTGTGCAAACATCTTGCGCTCCATAGTAAAACCAGTTACTGAAATGTATCTAGCCAACTTGAAAGAGTGCACCTGATATGGAGGACAAAGTTTGTTGAGGAAAAGTCCAGTGGAAAATTTATAAAGGAAACAGAATGTAGAGAAATGAAAATGTGAATTGACTGCTTTATATGAACAACAGTCTAAAAGCTGCTAATACCTGGCTATGTACTGAATATCTACTTAGTTTGAAAAACAGAAGGTAAAAATACAAGACCTACAAAAATATGTTCAGAATTAAAGTCACACAAACTCAAGTTAGAAGCTTTTCAGCTTTTCCACACAAAAACAAGTGCAAAAGACAGTAATGGAAGGTTTATGAGGAATACATTTGCCAAAAAAAAAAAAAAAAAAAACCTGCTTTTTTCCCTCCTTCAAACTTCTATAGTGCACTTAAGCAAATGGGCTGTGAAAAGAAATGGGAGCTGTGAGATGGTTGGATTATGACCAAACATGTCACAGAATCTTATACTTAAATCAAATTTGTTGTTTCTCTGGCACAAGATATGAACCGTCTGAGGGAGTGTATAGAAAATACCCTTGCAGCTGGCAAAGTGCAGAGCCAGTGAAGTGTGCAGCAAGAATGGTCTTACGCCATTTTTATTTACTGTTTTCATTAATGACCTGGAAGTAACATAGAAGACCTTGTAAGACAGTAACATGAGAGAAACATATGGTAGATTTGCCATCTAGTCTAAACAGAGAAATAAGCAGAAACTGGAGATCAGAGGCTGGGCAGATAGCACAGAATGAGGTTCATGCTGGGGCTAAGCAGCTAAATCCAGAGGAGATATACTTAACTGAAGGATAAATCTAGACTAGTATGATGATAAAAGAGTGCTGCTAGGTGAAGCACTCAGTAGCTGGACACCATCTTTGTAGCATAATGTGAAATTAAGAAAAAAAGACATTTTTTCCTATGCAGAGGTACGACTTCCAGGCCCAGAGATATGTTATTTTCCTGTGGACTCAAGTCTTAAACATATGTGGAATAACTGATTTCATTTGACACACTACATTTAAAAAAAAAAAAAAGTGACAATTTAGAAGCCATTTGAAAAAAAAAATCAGGAGCGAGTACTAGGGGACTTACAGGATTGACCAAAAAAAACCTCAAACCAAAAGCCTAAAGGAATTAAGTATTTGTGCCTTAGTAAGTCACAATTAATTATATGAACATAATTATGCAGACATACATACCAAGGGGCAGGGGGGAATCTATTCAGTAGCAAAGGCAGGTAAACTGGAAGGAAGCAAATTAACTTCAAACAGAACGCAGAAAGCAAAGATCAGTTAAACAGCCCTGATTGTGAAATATAGTATGCCTTAAGCAGGGCAAGTGACACTGCTTAGCCCCTCCAAGAACCAGTGAAAAAGTGCAAGTATCTTCACAAGGAAATACGTATCTTTTATGGCTAGAACTTTAAATCCTCATATGGTAGATATTCTCAAGCACTACTGGATCTGGCCTAAATCAGAAGGAGATGATACAGCAATGTTGGAAGTGCAGAGATGCTCCTTTCCCTCTGGGCCAACTAATTCCCCAACCTGCTATGAGGACAGCAGGCTGAGAAGCACCAATTTAAAACTGAAATGTGAACCCAGAGTCTTGCTACCCAGTGTCAGTGCCTTTTACAACCCCAGTATCAGACTCTGCTTTGTGTCCTGTCCTAACCTGCTGTTGTGAAACTTCTGTCCAACTCTGTACCAGATGTGTCTGCATGTCACCAATATCGGGACAAAACTTACACGTATCATCTGGAAAATGCTGTTTCAGTGTAACAGGAAAACTCACTCTAGGCTAAACTAAAGGATCCCATTGATGTGATGCTGTCTATCATCAAATCTGCCACAATGGCCTGGGATTTGTGTTATGGCAGCCATAGGCACACATGAGATTTTTAGCCCTGTATAGTCAAATATGTGATGTTCTTATCTTCTTAATGAGAAATAGTGTATCATGTATTTCCTACTCTCGGATGCTTCTCCAAGCCGCCATTTATCCTTTTCAATGTCCTCCATCAGACTATCTCTTTGAGACCCACCCCATCTTCCTAGGATCCTCATTTCTCAGACGCAGCTCCCCTGGAACCAGTCCCACAGAAATAAAACACTTCCACCAGCGAGGATGGCAAGACCACATTCTGTTTAATAACAACTCCATAAAGGACTGTACATGCTATTTTGAGCTACCTCCCCTCCTTTACTGTGGTTGCTGCCACACACAGGCATGGAGGTGTATAGTGCCATATAGTTTCCTAAGTCTATATGTAGTGTGTGTATATGTATGTATGTGGTTGTACATGTATGTCTTTATATATATCTTTGTAGAAGTGTTATCTCATAAGTCACATTATCAAAACATGCGAAGTATATCCAACAAAAATTTTCAGGCAAACATGTTTTGGAGCTGGAAGACCAAAGGCAAATCAGACTCATTTTACTTATTAAGGGCTAGTGTGGGACAAGGTAAGGATGAAAGCTTTCAGTAGTGGGTCCTTTCCCTTTGTGTTTTACTTCCATTCGGTACCTTCCCCTCAAACATCAATGCACCTCTGTAAACACTAGCTTGAAAGAATACATATAACCACCATGTAGCCTCCCCCCTACAGCAAATGTGTACAGGCTTGGGGGAAGCTCTTTAAAACTGCTTTGCAGCATTGTCCCACATGTTTATGCTAAAGCAGTTTCAGATACTGAGAATACAACATTTGAAGACCCAAGCCTTTGGTTACTTTTAAACATGCTTCAGGAATCCATTCTGCATGCCACCCCCGAGACTCCCATCCACCACCCTTGTACCTCCCAAATCCTCAGTTTGTACCCTCCCATATCTGAAAAGAGCTGAAAAAAGAGAAATCCTGCTCCCTGTAAAATTACTTTTGATCCCAATTTTATAGTGTAGGGATTCCCAGAGACCTCCAATCATGCACAACATCCACAAATCAGAGAAGAAAAATTGAAGCCAAACAAGAATATATACCTGCAAAAGAGCTTTTGGCTTGCTACATTGCTCACACATGCATTATCTGAAAAGAAGGGAAGTCCACCTGTACTTGCCTCATGGGAACATGGCAGAGCACTGGAAGAGGGTTCCTAACCTTTTGACCTCCAACTCATGACTGGATTTCCATGCCCAATGAAAATGAATCCAGAAGGCCAGTGAATCTGGACTAGATGCCTTTATCTTACTAGAAGCAAATCTTGGTGCACGATCTTGTCTCCATAATGGAGAAAAGTCTTTTTAGATGATTTGTCTTGCTAGCATAGACATTTGATCCCTTAAGGGAAAGCAAAAACAAGACTAGGTTTCAGAGGGCATTTAAAATGTCCCCAGTCAAAGGAGATGAGGAAGATCCTCAGTAGCAGTCTTTCCACAGAACACTGCAACCCCTGTCTTCCTAGAAGACAGCAGCTACTACTCATCAGTCGGTAAGTCCTGCCCATGGCAGGGGTGTTGGAACTAGATGATCTTTAAGGTCCCTTCCAACCCAAACCATTCTATGATTCTACAATATCTGCACTGAGAACATTCTTGAACAAGTCTTTACAGTTTTAGTAAACATACTCTTTCTCAAAGAGTCACAGCCTGACTAAATTTTTCCTCCTCCAACAATGCGTACCTTCACTGGAAAAATATATCACATACTTATTTTCTTTTGTGTGGACCAACACTGACAATCATAGAGCTTCTCTTGATTTCCAGGGAAAAGATAACACTTTGTTCTGCCTATGCTGGGGAAAATTGTCAGTGCAAGGATGTAAATAGACCCTAAGCACAGGTCTTCCATGTCCATTTGTTAACATAATAACCATGTGTCTTCATCCCAACCCCAGTCAATTCATGAAGCTGGCTGTGATGCTGAGAGAGCATAGTGTCCCCAACAGCCCTGCCCAGGCTCCACAGCATGTTCTGAGACAAAGAGAGACATTGATCTGGCACAGATGTCCAGCTGTTCTCTTCTGCTCCTGTGCAGGTTCACCACTATTTAGCCTGGGAAAAGCCTATGACACAAAAGAGGCACCTGACATTGACTTTACAGCTTGCATTTGTATTTGAGACTGTGCTTTAATGATTGTAGGCTGTCCTACATGCACATTGAGTTCTAATAGGCACTACTTGACTCACATTTTCCCTGTTTATTTTTCCTTTCCCTGAGCCATGGCATAGAAATCATTCCCTGTCAGATTGCTACAGGGGAGGAGAATCAAAGATCAAATTGCTACTTATTTATATTTTTCTAGATGTAAGGGCACCAGCCCTTACAGACAATCTCTATATTGGAGTGGAGGGTTTTGGTTTTTTCTTTCCTTTCCTTTCTTTTCCTTTTTCTTTTGGAAAAAGTTAAACAGTTTGTTTAAGGGAAATGACACATTAGAGTTCTCTGAAAAAGGAACATGGGAAATTCCATCTGGGAGAAATTTGAAGGAAGAGCTTAGACTAGGCCAACATTGGTCTGCTCTCTACAGCATTTAGAGGTGGATTTATTTTAGTTTGTTTCTCCTTCTAGGCAATTACCAATACAACAGTTAAGGCAAACTGAGCTAAATTTAGATATTTTGGGTTTCCAGTGAGAACAGAACTCACATTAATTTCATTTGGACAATGACTAAGTTCTTATTTGGTGTATTTCTTACATGATTACCCCAAAGAATTAAGCATATTGTGCACTGTTTTTCAAAGATGATGACAAAGAAGCCAATGGGTGCCTAAATTCAGGGAGGTCTCTTTCCTATCCCTCTGTCTTACAGAAAGAAGTATGGCTTGGACTAAGGACTACCATAAGCTGCACCAATCCTGGAGCTGCAGCTTGTGTAGCAATTCTATACCTGAGCCCATTCTGCCTGGAGTCTGCCACACTTCCTACCTGTGTTGTGTGAAGTGCCATTCTGGATTTCACAGTAGATTGCAACTGGCTTAAAGACAGGGATAAACCTCACCTCCAACAGCTGTGCTTCACTCTTGCACAAGGCTCTGCCTCTTGCAATTACAGGAGAAGACTTACCAGTATCTTTAGCTGCCATGGAGTGTAATCGCTGAGTGCATGCGAGATTTGTGCATGTTAAATTTATTAATTCCATGCGTATATCAAGTTACTCATCTCCTCCTGCCTGATTGCAAGGGTTTATCTCAAAGGAGCCTGTGGAAGTGGAGGAAATAGTGAGGGAAATAACAGGGCATTAAATAACAACAAAGACCAAATCAGGTAAAAGCATACTAGAAATTCTAAGGGAAAACACTAGGGAAAGAAGGGGGGAATACGTCCTCCCTGGTACCCCAGCTGGGTTTATTCTCAGACAGATATTTCACAATCATCAGCTTAAGACAACTTAGGTTGCATCTGCAACCAAATAAATATTCTTCAGCATGACTATCTGCATGTTTCACCAGCCCTCAGTGATGCTTGCCTCAACAACTGAAACAATACAAGGGGCTGATCCCACTGAAACCCTTATTTTGATAGGGGACTGGGTTAGTTTTCAATGGGGCCAGTTCCTGAGCAGCCAAACGAGCGTTAGCACTGGTGCTTCCTAGGCAGGAAAATTATACAGCTTCGGAAGGGAGGAGGCATGACAGCTCCTTTTAACAGCTTAAACTCATCATGAAGATGACATTTCAAAGCGCACTTTCCCAGTTTCCCTAACCTGATATAAAGGCCAGCTGCTGAGAACAGTGCTCTCTCTCCCTCTGGTCACAGCTGCTCCCTCTTCACTTCTACAGTAGGGTAAAAGTGCGCTGGCTTGCTGTGGGGTCAGCTGCGCATCAGCATCTGCACAAGAACTGTGGGAGGTGAGCACAGCACCCATGTATGGGTGCTGCCTCCTTCACAGCAGCTCACCATTTGATTGGCTTAGAGGTACAGTTAAACTCTGTTCTCTGCCGCAAGCCTATCACGAAAGGTGATGTTAAAATTTTTAAGGGAGAAAAGCAAGTGGGTGACTTGTCAGCAGCTTCCCAGAAGAAGATTTAGAGGCACAGAAACTGAAAGAAGCAGATTGACTTCTCCATCCTAGAGCCTGAGGTAATGGAGTTGAAGAGAACTCACAAGGCTTATAAAGAAAGCTTAAGATTTATATAAAAGAAAAACTTATGAAATAGCGTAACTGATCAGATATGAGCAATCATAGGAAAAGGAACAAGAAAGAATTTTCTTGCAGTGGAATCTGAGATCTTTTTCAATTACTTGTGTTTAAGCCTTCCTTCATATTCAGCACAATAATTTCAACAAGTTCCTGTTCAAGACAAAGGCTTGGGGGGAAAGATGGGAATCTTCTACCTTTGCTGCTTTAAGCAAATCCAAATTTTTTATGTATGTAGTGCAGTTCTGCTTTACAAAGGGTTTGTATAAATGAACAGCAGGGCTCAGTTTCTTAGTAACTGTAGATCATGGATACTGAGCTTACCTTTCCTTCTTATTTTCAGCCTCACAAATTCAATTTGGGCTCTGAGTATTTGGCTGGACTCTCTCCAACTCATCCTTCCTCACCAGGATAAAGGATCTGCAGGCCAAATTTTGCTCACAGAGCACCTGTGCCTTCCATATGCTTGAATAGGTGTACCTATATAACCACTTTGCTGGGAAATGTACAGTAGGTTCCAGGTCCCTCTCTCTGATATTGGATACGCAGAAGCAGTAGGCCTGTTACATAAGAAAAGGCCAGGTTACACAAACCATTTTCCATTTTCAAAGAGATTCAAACTGCCTTTCCAGTTCAGCTCAGGAAGCTCACTCAGGTACCAAGTGTGGATGGGCAGACCTGCTCTCTCCAGTCAAGCTCCTGGCAAAGGTAGATACATTTCTCTTTTGGATTGCAGAGAGGTCATGGAAAACAGCCTTTTTCATTTTTGGTTTGGTTTTTTTTTTTTTTCCCCAGAAAAAGGCTGAAATTTTATTATTCACAGAAAGCCAAGACCTTTATGAAAAAATTTATAGAATTCAGTAAGCTTCAAAGTTTTTATAGAGAGTAGCGTTCAAACCAGCCTGAATTCACAGGGAATGAGAGTCTATCTACAGGTTTCTAGAGATCAGTTAATGGAATTAATCAGCAGGGTATTATTCTCTGTCCCATTCTACAGAGGTTAGAAAACTCTATTATAGATAGGTTTTCTCTTCCTATCAAACTCCATAGAATTTTTCTATAAGGTCAATTATTTATTTTTTTTTTTCACATTTTTTTTCCAATGTAGATAATTCCCTGTTATTGCCTTGCATGGTGATAATGTACACCTTTTAGACATCAATCAGACATCTTAGTAAACGTACCACATGTCCACATTAAAAGAAGCAGCAGCCCTGGACAAGTTGACCCACTTGTCCCAATCCTGTAAACAACACAGAGGGATCATTAGAAGCTACTCTGAAAGTTACCGTAAGCATCCAGATTGGTCCTGGAGAGGCACATGGAAACAAAATGGTTTGGAGAAAAAAGCAACAAGCCACCCAAATCTTCTCCCACAAAGGAACATACCTGACCATTTTTGTTTCCCTGAAGGCTTTTTAAAAAAGAAATAAGAAAAGGTTAATACTTAGTCATTCGTCATCTGCTGAGGTGCTCTTACCACTTGCCCCATCTCCCTGTTCTGCTTAGTGTGATTTCCTAGGCCCTCCTTCATGGCTAGACCCAAACCAGTTCAGGACAATGAGCTAGCACTGGCCCTGCAAGAACTGTAGGAGATCATCTTTATCAAGCCCTCCTGCCCAGGGGAGGTTAGCACCTGAATGTGTAAACATCTTTAAAGAGATATTGAAAGGTCATCATTCAGGAGAAGAGCTACCTCCTTAGAGAGATGTAAGCAAGCCCAAGCGGATGGGTAAAAAAAAGTGGTCACAAAAACTTTTATCTCTTACCTACACCAAAATACCAGTCTTACTTAAATATCCCAAAGGTCTTTCCTTTAGAGGTGCAATGGAGAGGGAAGACAGATCCGCTTGAAGTGGACTTGGCTGGAAAGACCTGGGCATTCATAGAGGAGACCCTCTTCATGCAGCTGCCTGTGTAAGTGGAAGAAAGCTGTGTGGGGTAAAGTTCAACCTGAGAGTCCCATTCGTACGTTTCATAATTCCTGGACATCATCTGCTTTGCTTGCCAGGAGCTGTCTGAACTCTGACACTTGATGATACTACCTCAGTCACATTCTAGTCTCCTCAGACATTCTTCCCTGCAAATATGCTGGGACTAAGCCTGAATCAGGAAAGGAGCATGTATCACTCTCCTGTCATCCAAAAAATACACCAAGCCTGAAGAGGAGGCAAAGAAGAGACAAATGTACCATGAATTAAACAAAGTAGATACGAGAGTAAGCAAGAAAGAGTTGCCCCCAGGACAGTATGGCAGTGTCCAGGCAAAATCCTTTCTCTAGCTCATCAGATCTAGAATCTGGTCTAAATCCATGCTTTGCTGATGCTCCCTTGCAAGAGGTATTGCAATTAAAATTCAGCACTTGGGTAATCTCTGCTGGTTCTGTTCAGTTCTCCAGGAAAATCGATAGCCTTGTACAAATTTTGCTTTTGCTTTTGCCCTTGTTTATTTTCTGGTGAGAGCTTGAAAGGAGACAGTTTGTTTAATTTCCTTTCAAAACTTCTCCCCCCAAAAGGAGGTCTGTAGAAACATGGCGAGGAATTGCAAGAGACCAAATTCCCCCTAGTCAATGAACCATTTTTTTTCACAAAAAAATATAGAACCCGTACAAATAGGGAAAACTCCTGAAATCAGCTTTCTCCACTCCTAAAGAAGAGATGGGAGGGAAAAACAAACAGACCAAGTACTGAGCATTATTTACATTGCTTAGAGTAGGAAAACAAAAGAAGAAAATAAATAGGAGGAGAAAACTTCCTCTCACCGCTTTTCCTCCAGCTACATTTGGAATTGCAGAAGGAGTGGCAGAAATGGGAAAGGTGCAGTTATTTCTGTTAAGTGATGACTGGAATACAGGCCTTTCCCACTATTAACTGCTTTGTTAGGAACACTTACCCAGCAATATAAAAAGGTTAAAAAAAAAGCAAAAACTGAAAACTCCAATGTAAACTGGATATCTGTGATCTCATAGCTGTACACACTGTTCCTGGATCTGCTGCCTACTCTCTGGGTCTCCCCAGACTGCTGGCAAGGGAAAAGACAGAAGGATACAGCAGCAGCACCAAGATGGACATGTTCTCAAGCCCCCTGCAAGAGTCAGCTTTTTATGACTGTCTCCATAGCTGAAAATGTCCTTTCCACTGGCATCCAGTGCCCAATGCCAAAAGGACACACCACTCTTGCCAGCTCCTGGGAAGGTAGAAATGTCAAAGAGAGAAACAAATAAATGAAAAATTAGAAAGAGACCAAAGCATGAATATCTGAGAGCAGGGTTAGATTCATATCTCCATTCTTCCATGCCACAGCAGAGCCATGCCCACAGAGCCACACCATCTGTACTGCAGCACAGCCCGTGCCCATGGAGCGCAGTTTGTATCCATCGAGTCTACAATTTCACATCAAGGTGCTATTGAGGATCTGGTTACACAGCGAATCTTTCATCTCAGTACCGTCTGTATCAAATACAGCCTTATCCTCTGTATAAGCCACAATCACAATACTAGTGCAATCTATATTTCATATATATCTTCATTTTAAACCAGTTTATATTCATATATTCTATCAAAGGGGACCATGTCCACAGAGCAACATCCATTCTGTCAAGATGGATTCTAGCCACATAGCCACTCCCTATACCAAGCCTGTCTCATCAGCCACATCCCCGGTACCAGAAGAGTTTGTATCCACAGCCAAGACTGTATTAAAAAGATTTAGAAATGATTTACCAATCCAGATCTCTCCAAGCACCTCACATGTGTTGCCCAGAGCAATGAAAATCAAAAATACTAGTCCACGGTGGAGGGGAAGAAGAGGTCTTCGTGTGTCAATCACTTTGAGATTTTCCTCTCATTTAAAAAAATAATTAAATGTCAGGAATGGAAGGTGTGTCTGCTCGGAAGTATGGGGAGCTGAAGAGAAGAATCCCTGTAATTTCATTCCTTGCCACCCCTCTCTTTATTCAGCAGTGACGAGAACTTCACAGAAAGCATCAGTTGTTTGTTTCTCCCTCTTCCTCATCAAAGGACTGCACCCCAGAGGAAGTGACATCTGAGACTTTGCGGCTCAGTGCAGCATGTTCCATCTCCTCTCGAGGAGACAGTGATTCCAGGTCCCGGCACACTGCATCATCCTCCTCTGGAGAGGGCTTCTTGTTTAGGAGAGGAGCCTTCTCCAGCCGTGGGTTCCCTTCATCCTCAATGTGGTCCTCCATGTACGTGCTGGACTCAGCCCCACCCCCACCCTGAGCAGTCTGCAGGGGCCACACGTGGACCAGCCCCGTGCTCTGGATGAAGTTCTGCTCCTGCCGCTGTTGCTGCAGCTGTTGCTGCTGGAGAAGGCTGCTCTGAATTAAAATGCTTTCCTGAAGGTTTGTCTGGGACTCATCAAAATTCTGGCCTAAGTAGGAGCCAGTTGCTGGGGAAGCGATGAGGGACTGGTCACTGGTCTCCCAGGCATCAGATGAACCTAAGCAATACATGCCCTGCGAGACGTAGGAATGAGGCCAGCTATCATACTGCGTCTGGGCCATATGCTCTGCAAGAAAAGGAGGGAAACAACACACAGTTAGACACTCTCTCTAGGCCCAACTGGCTCATTCAGATAGCTTGTGTGCCTGTGTATGACAGCTGTACTGTACAGGGTAGATAAATCCTTTAGAGGGGAGGAGGGTGAAGAGAAAAGGCAGTTCTAGGCAGTAAGCAGATGAACTTGATTATACCAATTGACTGCAAGGGCTGGTAGCTTTCCACAGTTGTCCCAAAACAGGCAAAGGAACTGGGTTTTGAAGCCTCCCTGTTAAGATCAGATTCCTTGGACAGCTCCACAAATGGGTGATGCCTCTGCTAGATCCCAATCCCAAAAATTGAGACTACAGAATAAAACAGTAGAGGGAAAGAGAGCAACATGACAACAAGAGCAGGAAAGGGGTGTTTCAAGATTAGCAAGAGGCACTGGAGCTCACCTTGGCTCTCCATTAGCTCCTGATAGTTCTCAGAGTAGTTGCCTGCTGGGTTCTCCTGATTTGAGTTTACACTCACATCCTCACCATCCATGGAGGACCAGGCCATGAGAGTTGCCTCAGAAATAGCAAATTGTTCCATCACTCCTGTGCCAAAGGAGACAGGGAGGGGAAGCAGGGATGTGTGAAGTCTCCACTTCTCACCACGCTCTTGAACCTCATCTCTTGGTCAAACTGTCCCACTCTCGTCCTATCTCAGCAACACCCATCACCCACAATTGGCCCTCACCCTCTCCACTTTGCATGCCACTGGCAATATTCCAACCACAGTCTCTCTCTCTCCTTCAGCCATCTGAACCACCCACAAGCTCTCCTGAGTGTGTTTTTCAGGTTCCTGCACTTTGGTCTCTCAGGGATTCTGCCCTGGGACATCCCAACCAATCCGATCCACATGCCAAAAAGTTAGCGCTACCTGCAAGGAACCGGGCCTCCTTTTCACCATCACTCAGGTCTGAGTAGGCATCAGCGTCTTTGCGTGCTGTCTCATGCGTGTGCTGCTGCTGCTGGCTGTTACCTTTGCCCCAGCCTTGCCATTCAATCATGTGAGCCACACGGCCTTGGCCCATAGCCGTTGGCTTTGTGACATGGTCCTTCATGCTGCGAGATATCCCTAAGGGGCCAGACATTAGAAAACAAGGAGGGGCTATTACACAGCTCCAGGGTTGTCTGCCATGCTGTTTACCTCTCTTGGAAGTGGAGCTTCTCCCCTCCTTTCCTTTCCTTTCCTGGGGTTGGGTGTCTCCCACCTTTCACTGTATCACTCTCCAGGACAGTTTCTCCATCTTTCCCTGGACTAGCTTTCAAAAGGGGGAAAAAGGGAAACCCCAAATATAAAAGACATTTCCTTCCTTGGCTCGAATCCATTTAGGATAGAGTTGGGCATGAAGGATGAAGTCTGGAAGTGAACAGACTAAGAAATAGAAAATGGGGTTAAACCCAAGACTGTTTGAGGGGAAGCAACTGAAGATGTCTGAGGTGGGGTGTATGGTGAGAAGCCAACAGGCGTAAGATGAATCTGTTCTTTGAAAGGGCAACAACTAAGAGATTTCTGTATCTAGAATCATGGTGGTGGAGACTCCTCTAAGGCCTTGAAAAGGCAAGAGTCAGAAAGGAGCAGTTGGGAGAGAAACAGAGAGATATGGGAAGAGGCACGAAGGCCTGTGGAGAGCAGTTGCCAAGGATAAACCCAAATTTTGAGGACCTCACCAGAGAAAGATGATTTAGCCAAAGCCCCAATCCCATAAGCATTGGAGTTGCGTTTCAGCTTGGGGAGGATGGAGGTCGTATCTTCCATGGAGAGCTGAAAAGAAAGAGAATATGAAGAAATGATATACAGGAAGGAGAAAAGGAAGTGAATTGAAGTGAGAAATCAGTATAAGGATTCCAGAAGGTGGGGGGAAGATGAGGAGCAGAAGCAAGCAACAAGAAAAAGAACAAAAGAAGGGAAGGAAAAATTAGAAGCTATTTAACTATGACTGGCTATTGCATAGGGTTGGGACTGAGTGAGGCAAGGTCAGCAGGAGAGGCAGAAGCAGGCTGTGAGAAGCCTCCTTTTGGCTGCTGCCAGTCCCCCATAGGCATACTGCACTGTTCCCAGCTCTTTGTTAGAGATGCAAGACATGGCTGATGGACAATTCAGGGAGCTTACAATGGGGACCTGACAATGTGATAGGTAAAACACAATAATGCATCATATATGCATCATACTACAGATATGAATTTTTATATGTTACTTTTGGGGTTCATTTCTTCTCATATGGTCTTAATAAAATGAACGTCACTGTATCAGTGATTCGTCCTGTTTCAAGCACCTACAACTACCTGTAAAGAAATGAGGTCTATAGATCTGCTTAATTCCCTTTACTGTCTTCTCTGTGTTCATCCTCAGCCCCTGAATAAGAAGGACAGGAAACTATTGGGACAGTCAGCAGTCACAAACACCACCAAACACAATCCCTCAAGGTGAATTCATCAGGCTTCTTCAGAGATGCCAGGCATTGCATAGGAGGCTTAATTTTCTCAAGGGCCAAACAAGCATTGCTTCTGCTCTTCACTTCAACCTCTCTGAAAATCAAGTCCAGCATGTTTCAAACACAAAGATACTCAAAAGGAGAGACCATGACACTGGAAATTTTAAATCCTGACATGAAGAAAGCATTTGGTCATAGGCACAAACCTCATGAAAGGGGAGTGGAGCAATAACTGGGCAGTCAAATACTTGGAGGCAAAAGAAGGCATTGTAAAGATGTTGAACTGCATACAATCCCAGTCAATTGCCAAAACATGAGAGGTGAGTTTCTCTGGAAACTGACTGTAAATGCAGCAGCTAAGGCATCCTGTAACTCTGAAGCCAGGAATGTCTGTGTGTAACATGTGAGCTCAAGAAATCAGAAAGCAAGGGAAGAACTGTAAAAACTGAGAACACAGCCCTTGTTCCATGATGCATTTCCCTTGGTGATGAAGCTGGTTGAAGAATGTCCATCTATGCCCCCACTGGTCATTCCTGCCTGGGTGCTGCTGTTCAGTATCCAGCCATTTGTTTCAAGACAGCCTGGGGGCTGCGCAGTGAGCCACCTCATGGAAACCACCCAGAAAAGAAAGTAAACTGCAGAAGGTCTCTACGACTAAAAGGTTGGAGAGCTATGACATGACGGCAGGAATGAATGGGAAGGAAAGGAAATTCATGAACCAGCTTTGATCCCAAAGAAGATCTATGGAATTACACTGAGAAAGAGCCGCATTATGAAAGAGCTCCATGGATTCAGAATGGGTTAAGAAATGGGAAACGGCAAAAGGAAACTGTCTTCAAGGAAACATGATTTTGTGTACCTTGCTTTCAGCTACAGAGAAGTGCAGTGAGGAAAAAACTGACAAATTTCTTCTAGATAGTTGCCGCATGCACCATTATTTTCCTGCACAATTTGTTTCTCTAACTGAGCCTAGGCAAAAGATCCTAAGCCATAAGTGCCACAATGAAACAGATGTCAGTAGGGCGAGGGTTAGTTAAAAGTATAAGTCCCCTTAATGTTCAGCATCCCATGCTTTCAAACCACAGAGAAACAGAAAATTACAGCCATTTAAAAGTTTTGAAAGTATCTGCAATTTGAAAATGCTTATGCTACCAAAAATGGAGCTTTTAATCCTGCCTTTTGAAGTGTACAAAACTATCAAGCTAATTTATGTGAACATGTTTTTTAAGCCTCCTGAGCAGAAAAAATAGTTTAGTAATGCACTAATATGCATTACTTCCTTTTTAGGATGCTGTTTTTACATTAGTGAAAAAGAAAAAAATAAATCCATATTTTTTCATTGCATAGGTATTAAGAGCAACAAGGAACATGTGTTATTAAAATGTCTGCTTGTTTTTTCTTTTGCTTGTTAACTGAAGTTAACTGGTGCTGACCATCTCCCCCAGTGCACATTAAGAATTCTTTTACTTCTGTATGCAGCTGAAAATGAGGGATACATTTCTCCCAAACTCCCAGAGAAGATCAAATGAGGCTCTAATCAAAGACTACTGATTTTTTAAGCATGCTGGACAGACACCTTTTTGACCTAGCAGTGCCCAGAAATCTCAAAAATAGAACATATGAAATGACATGCATTTGTCCCAAAGAGGACAAAGGCAATTTAACAGCCACCTGCAGATCTAAATACCTGCCAGACAGAAAAAGACCCAGAGGCAAACAAAAATTCATCACCATCCTCTGAATCGTAGACAATTCCCAGAATTTCAGTGGCACTAAAGACTTTCAGTCAGGTTTCCATTCTGGTCTCCACTGTGTCCAATGACAGACAAATCCTGGTCTTCCTATGACTAGAAATTTGAAGAGCGATGTGGCGCATACTTACATTGATACCATCCCAGGAGAAATCTGTCCGTGTTTGCTAGAGAAAGCAAAGAAGGACATCATGTTAGTGTAACATACAGGTTACAAACAGCCATACATCTCTCTACTAGTTTGCCATAATCAATAGCCACTACTTTATCTGATATATTGAAAAAAATTATGTCTTTCAAGCAGGTTTTATTCCCTGCTGTTGATTATGGTGTCTGTAGGTTTCACGGTGTTTGAAAGTACAATGGTGAATAGGAAGATATAGAGAGTAAGAGAGAGAAAAACAAAAAGCTTTTCCTAAGGCTCCCCTTCCAACAGCTCTTTGCTAAACGTTGCAATGCTGGCACCCCTGCGTAGGAGTTGCATCGCTTTGAGGCTAACACAAGGAGGAGCTACACTACCTATGTATTTTGAGTATAATACAGCAAGTTACAGAATTATTTTCTGCTGAAATTATTTTCTCTCGTAGTTTTTCACTTTGTCCATTCTGACCCACTTTCTCCTTGAAAACTAGATCCATTTCCCGTATCAGCCATTACAGAACCAATCCATAGTGCATTTCCTCCTGCTGGGAAGACTCACATCTCAACATCTTGTTTTGGGGATGTGGACACTCAGGAAAATGTAGATGAGTCAATTACACCTATGGTATCCATTCACATAAATCAAAATGTTCACTGAGATATAGGTTATACTCATTGACTTTCAGACCTGCATTTGATTTAACTGAATTTTCCATACAAGCTTGGGCCCCACAATTTCTGCCAGGATTCCATGTAACTCCAAGTTTCTTGAAGTTACATTCCAAGCCAGCAACGTGTAATAAGATAATAAAAATACCTATACATTAGCATTTTGTAAGGTTTTGTAAATTGTATGTTGTTAATGTTATTTGTGAACACTCTTTCTGATTCCTCAAATGTTATGTGTTTAAAATAGCTTTGATCTTTTTATTAATCATGACTGCGTACCCTGAACCTTACAGAACTGAAAATTCAGGTATCTAAGATTGCAGAAGCTGCAATAATTCAGAACAGCAAATGAACCAGCCCTTGAGATACAGCATGCTAAATCAATTGGCAGAGAGTTACTAGTGAATGCATCCCTAAAAATCAAAATGAAGACAAATGTGTTTCTTCAAAAGATTTTATGGCTGTGCTGCAGAAGGTGGGACAGACATAGTGCTGGACATTTAAATGAATCCATTATTCAAGGAATGCAGACCTACAGGCTTGTCAGAACTGCCACAGTTTTTTCCATGTTGTGTTCCACTCCAGTCATGAGTGGTTAAAAGCACTTTGATTTGCAAATTCTTACTGTGGATATTGTGAAGGGAGTGACTCAACTCTATTCAACGCAAGCCAAACTGCACGGATATGAAAGTCTGATCCTCGGGTGCACACTGGCATTCTGGTCCTCTCCCATTGATGCCTCAGCTGACGCACAGCACCTATTCCTGAACTCAGAAAGAACTGAAACTTTCTGATCCCCCCTGGGTAAGTGGGTCTGGGACAGGCACTCACCTCAGTGGAAGGTCGATGGAAGCTGCTGCCATGCAGTGAACTGGTGCTGTCCATATTGATCTGGTCCACATCTTTCAGTCCCTTCCAGTCTACTGCAATCACCTCGTTTCCTGTGGGAACACATCTAGTCAGGCTTCTGAGTACCCCTACAATTTGATTGAGCAGTCTTAAGCCAACTCAGCTCAGCACACAGGAGAATCACAGAGTTTAACGCCACAATAGCCTTAAATCAGTCCTTCTGATTTTAATGAGACCACCTGTACATCAGCAACTATTATATTTCACACAGTTATCTCTATATGAAGACCAGTCATTTGTGTTTTTCTCAAGCATAACGTATGCTTGGCTAAAGCACAGCTCTCCAGAAAAAAATGCACCTACTCATTATGTGTGACTGAGAAAGAACCAATTCTTTTGATATCCTGTTCCAGTATTAAACCATCATCACTTAAAAAGGCATTTCTCCCTTATAATTTGGTCTGAAATGAACTTAGAGCTGCTGGTACCCTTGCTTTACTGTTCTCAGCAAGATTAAAGACCTTTTTAATACCTGCCATTACATTTCAGGAAACTTATTCATACACTTGCTTTTCTTCTTGACAAACTAAACAGACTGAGATCTTTCGGTTCCTTACTGTAGAGCAGTTTTCCAGTCCCCTTAATAAATCTGTGTTGCTTTAGAAAAGACATCTCAAATTTTTCAGTTCTTCGAAATGTGGATATAAACGCATAGACAGTAATGTATGTAAAACTAAAAATAGTTACTTGCTGCTCCTCTTCATGTTAACCCATTGTGCCATAACCTCACAGTAGATTCTCACGTTCAGCTGTTTGTTCACTCGGATCCCTATGCACTTTGCACAGCTTTCTGCAATTGTTACCCATTCAAAAGCAGAGTCTGTGCCGCTTGATTTTAGATGCATTTTAATACAACTTAAAGGATCAAGTAAAATTAAATATTAATAAAATAGAAATTATAAAATCAAGTTAATAAAGATAAAAAATATTATTAAATAAGATTAAATAGTAATAAAAGTGAAACTAAATGTGTAGTACACTTTAAATAGTCAGCCAAGTAACCAGCACTGCTCTGCATGACTGCTCTGTCCAGTTAGCCATTTACTGTACCTCCAGCCTTTGTGCCATCCTCAAACTCTGTTAAAAGTTACGTGCTCCCATGTCATGGAGGACAGGTTGCACTGTATTTAAACCTGAGCCTTTTGGAACTTGGCAAAAAATATAGCTCCCAACATGATCCTGTTCCTGGGATCAATTCAGCAATATCTAATCTATTTGGAATACATGCCCTTGAATATGAATGGTTCTCTTTTCATAAACTTTTAGCTTTTTATTTACTCTTTATAGCAAGTTTCTCCTCCATGGACATGCACAAACCCCTTTGCTTATTCTAGCAGCTCTGGCACGTTTACACTGGCTCATCACTGCACTTCCCAGGTAAAAATCTTCTGAGAGGCAAGACATGCTGTGCTCCACCCTACACAGAACTACAGGAGGGATGTGGGCATCTACGGGTGGGAAAATGGAGGCACTCATCAGCTAGAATTCAAAATGCAAAAAAATAATTTGTTGCCTTAAAAAGGCTAAACATGGTGAGATGAAAACCAGCAGAAACTACTTCAGTTGGTGTCCACCACACCTTCACATCTCATCATTTTCTGCTGTGTAAGATGTCTCTTCCTGAAAGAACCAAGGCATGTTTTCCCCTTCACACCTGAAGTATGTTTCTGTTCATCAGGACAATTAGAACCAAGCGCTTTAATAGCATCCCCCATATGCTTCTGACTAAGCTGAGTAAAGTTGCTGTTCCCTGACTTGTAAGGAACTGTGACTCAGGGAACTTAAAAGAAGTTTCCTCTACTGTATGCTACAAAGGTGAGCACAGAGGTCAGACACAGCCAGACTTCAGGAGGAGGCAGGACATGGCTATGATGAGCATGACAAAGACCACCTTTCCAGGTTGTAATGCTCTTGACTGTTTTTGTTCTTGACAAGCATGTGCATGTATTTGGCCTTACTGAGCTCAGTTATCTATTTCTAATTGTGATTGCTACTAAACATGATCAATTCATGAGCTATGAGTGCAGAGCTGAATTTGTGTTATGTTCTGATCAGATCATTTGGCTTCTATCTGCAGGTATTCCCCCCCTGCAGGGTGTAATGTTAGGCTATGTGACAAAAGCTCATCTGCACACCCAAAGAGGAGCACAAGGAGATGACAGCAGGAGGGGCAGCCCAAGCAGCATCCTGCTAGGCTGCCCCCAGGCCCATCCCAGGAGCCATCAGACCACCAAAGGCCCATCTCAAGGAGCACAGAGGCATGATGGCAGGTGGGAAACTAAATTATGGACTCGGAGGAAGGGACACCCTGTCTGGGCCCCTCAGGGGAGCCTCAGCCCCAGGGAAAGCCCATCAAGATCAGGCAGGGGAGAGGTGTTCAGAAGCGGTCTTGTAACCAGGAGGAGCACTTGCTGCCCAGGGGTGTAGGACCCATTATGAGATGCAGGAGAAGAGTACTTAGGGATTGCACTAAATTTATGTGATGTTTAGGGGAAGAGCCAACAGCAGGAAAAGGGGGGGATCTAGGTGGTTTGGGGCAGGGGGGAAATGTGAGAAAATAAAGGGATAAAAGGGACCAGTAGCATGTAAACAAGTTGCTGATCAGTATGGTTGTCTGGCCATGCCCTGCACCTACTTAGTGCAGCCTGTCTTGTCTTCTTGTTAATTCCACTTCTAACTGTCTTCTGGCATGAAGGACGCTCTATTCTGGGTGCATGTGTTTCCTGATGGAGGTCTAAATGCCAGGAACTAGAGAGACTAAAGTGAGTGAAATCAACTGCAGCGAGTGAGGGCATGTGAATGAGTGAGTGATGACTAGCCAAAATGAAGGTGAAGTGATCTCGGTGCCAGATGTGTCCCCCTGAGGGTGAGACCACAGCGTGAGTTGGCTACCACAGGGATCGGGGTATTCACAGCCACTGTCACTGAGCTCTGTGTGTGAGGGGTCTGTACCAACAACTTCAGTGTGGCTGTGGCTTCAGGAGCTGCTATGCCCAGCTGCCAGTGACTGTGGAGACTGGGATCCAGGGGCAGCTACTGGGCTGAGTAGCCCTGCTACAGGAGGGATCCATGCTGCACATAGTGGATCTCCATAGTGCTCAACCAGAGATGGGAGCAGGATGAGGCTGTTGGCACTGTTTGTGTGAGCGCCGAGTGTATCTGTGCTGATCTGTGTGGCTGGCATGTATGTACATATATATGTGCTGTGTATGTGTGTTTATGTGTATGCACACTGGGAATGGTGGCTGCAGCTGGGGGCAGGGAGCTGCAGCAGCCTCATCTCTGTTGGGCTGCTGAATTCACCCCTGCTAGTACATAAGGGCACTTGCAGGTATGCACCAAAGCTTCCTGGTCTGGAGACACCTCCACTCCCAGGGCTGGGCTGCCAAGGCTTTCCCTATATCCTGTCACAGCAGGAATGGATGGGATAGGCCCCTCGTTCCCTCTGGCTGGGGAGTACAGCTGCAACTAGCCCACCCTGAGTGAATGCTTTTTTTATCACTGCAAAAAAAGCCTAGGAACATCATTGCTACCTTCTACCCAATTTTTCATTACCTTCTGGCCTCCGTATTTGACAGGAGTTTCTTTTCTTTCTATTTTGCTTCATAAAGCTGTGGCTGACTGCACTACTGCCTATCGGACTGGCAATCTGGAGCTCAGCAAAGGGAGGGAGGTTTGGGGTGTCCTTGGATTAAAGCAAGGGCTTGGTGGGCCAACTCATGGGTTGCCTGTTCCTAGCATGGCTGGAGACCTCTTAGATTTGGGGTACAAGCAAACCTCCTAGGGCTAGAAATATCTCTGGCAAAGCAAAGAACCAGATAGGGCCGTGAAAGCCCAATTGTCAGTCCCAGGTGCATCAGCTATAAGGTTTAGTTGTGACTTAGAATCAAATACATTTGTATTCAGTCTCCCTCAAACAGGGAATGGGTAAAGGGCAGAAGAAAGGGGCACTGTTGGGAAGTGCAAAGCTAGAGAGGGCAGGTACAGGAAGGAGTGGAGGGGTTGACTGTGATCAGGGTGAGCTGAAGGATCAACAGAGGTCAGTAGGAGGACGAAACTGGAATTACAGGCAGAGCAGGAGCTTGCCCCTGCATGTGGGATCCAGTTGCCTCTTCCTGCAGAGGAAACCCCTGCTCCTTCCCTCCATCTGCAACCCTTCACGCTAGTTGGAGAGGGCTGGGGCATTCCTGAGACAGTGATGCTGGAGAGCCAGGAGACATGCCACCTCTCCAGAGCAAGAGGGAGCTGTACAGAAACCTTCAGTGCAGGTAGCAGTGTTGTGCCCGCCTTATCTCTGTGAAACCTGCTGCTCTTTTCCCTGCACTCTCAGCTGTTTCTGAGCATAGCGCTGTGACTCTTCTGTAAGTCTAGACAGACATCCTGGCACACACAGTGCAACCCAGGCTGCAGCACTGCTCTGCAAACGCACTGCAAAGACCCCCCCCAGCCAAAGAGAGACCAACCTCAGGGTGCCTGGTGCTCAACACATCTGACCTGACAGCCCCAAAGTCTGGCAAATGATGCTCAAACTTTGCTCCCAGTTTTGCTGCCCACTGACCGTTTCCATGAAGTGTGAGACTGTGGAAAATATTAATATTATTCTGGCAGATGGTGGCATCAAATGGTTGGAGAACATTAACATCAAACAATTATTTGTCTCAAAGTCCACACCTGTTCCATAATAGTAGAACTAAAGGCCTATAAAGTTTAGTTATTACTGTTTTTCTCCAGTTGAAATATCTCCTTTACCTAGATAAGGGAAGAGAATGAGTAATATGTGATCTTGCATGCACTATAGTCGTGAAGACAATAATCACTGAAAATTCTTGGTTTAAACATTTTCACAAGTACAAAGAAAGATATTGGGAGAAAAAACATCTTTAATATCTGTTACATGCTTTTAAGTGCAGTAATATCTGCTGAAGAGTTACAACATCACATGCTGTGGTTGAAAAGGAAATCTCTGGGTTCTAATTGGCATTGGGCCTGGGGCAATGTTACTTCCTCTTATTGAAAACTGGATAAAGGTTAGTGGGTTTTTTCTGCTAGAAATAGCAAGAGCAACATTAATCCACAGACATGAAAGATCAAGTTCTGATCTGATAGATGGACAGAAAGAAACATGGAAAATCAGAAAGAAGTATGGGCAGTGAAGTGGGAAAAGAGAAACTGAAAGCAGTATGTTATATTATAGTATTGTTTTTATCCAACCTCATTCTCACTTCAATTAGGATTGTTTTTTTCTTTTGTAATGGTACATTTGTTCTCAAATATAATTTCTTTTCTCTTATCCATCTTCCATTCCAGCTTCTGCTAATCATCATGTCTATTCCATTTGTAATTCTATCATCAATCACCTCTTAGAGAACAGTATTTGCTCCTCTCCATACAGAGCTGATAAACATTTTAAAATATGAATGGGCCATAAAGCTAATTTTAAAGTGGGATTTTTACAAACAGATGCTACTGAATTTCTCATTGAAATGATCTGAAATGAAATGATGAAAGTTGAGAGAAAACTGGGTCTCTGATTTCCTTGTCATTGTTTCTGTATGGTGTGTATAGAAAGGATATAGATGCCTTTCATTTTCATTGAATTTTTTAAAGATTTCTTGATTAAAAAAAATAAATTATTTGTTTTGGAGGTTTTTTTTAACATCATAAATTCCATCCTTGCTCTGGAAGACTCAGTAGATAATTGAAGAACAAGGAGGAAGCTAATTACATGAAGCAATGAGATAAAACCAAACCAGTTGAAATACATAAATACATTAAGCCACATTGCCTATCATGGTTGCTTTGTATTTTCAACACAAATTTGATATAAACTCTGACAAACACTCATCAGAAAAAGATGTCTCCATCACAACTAAAGTAATTTTCCAACTCAAGTCCTCTAAGCCTTTGGGGAAAAATTATCATTCCTCTTTCTGTTATAGTACTGTTAAGGTAAAAATCAAGATTTACTTTTAACTCAGGCCTTTCTAAAACAATAAAGATAGCAAACATTTAAAGGGGGGGGGGGGGGGGGGGGGGGGGGGGGGGAATGGAGGAAATAGAATACCCTTTTCCTCACTGTGGGGTGGGTTTTTCTAGGATAACTTTGGACTCTCAGAAATTAGAAAATGTGTGTACTAAGCATTCCCAAGCAATATGAGATAATGACCACTTTGAATGCACTGGAAAAATCCAAGAAGCCAGCTGGATGACTGTATCCCACCTTGCTGATCTAATATTACTATTTTTTCCTATTTCAGTAGCTCATTTTGCCACATACTTTAATTTATCACAGAGACACAGAATTTCTTAGTTGGAGATATTTTCAGTTTCTTTGCATTTCTATGATCATAGGAAATTTGCCTTGTTTTGAATTACTTATTACTTGATCTAAACAAGTCTATTCTCCTTGGGTTTCCTCTTGACATTTTCTCAATTCCTATATCACTGTGTATTCATTGATACTATATTTTTGTACCTGTGCCTGTATTTTGTTCATTTATCAAGGTACACGCTTGAATCAGGCATCTGCATGTATGCAGAAGGCTTTAATAATCTATTTTGTTGTAACTTCTGTGCTGGATGCTAAACATCATCTCTAATTTATCTTACCTATTTTGTTCCGCATTAAGTAGACTAATACAGTTGTAGAGTCTTAAATTCTGTTTTTTCCTTCCTGACATGATGCTGGTGAAGATGTACACTATATTCCAAACATGTGCTTGTGTCAGTTGCTTTCTGGTGTATCATGCCAATTAACATAAGAAGCAGTATATTAATTAAACAGTGAATTTCCAGCCCTGCTATTATCCACTGTTAGCAAACTTTCTTCTGTTTCTAGACTTTTACTTTCCAGTAGAGAGCAGAAACATTATCATTTGATATTGGTAGTCAATGTTAATGTCGGTAAAGACCAATATTTAGAGTAAATGGTTCAATTATTCTTTTCTATCCCTTCTTTTCCCTGAACAACTAAGAAAACAACAAATGTAATTGCAGTAATTATGATCAGTCTTTAAATTGTTCTTTCCCTAATATCAATTTTCATGATACTCATGGGAGTGTAGTATCTTTGTCAAACACAACATCATGTCCTGTCAAATGTGGTTGAAATAAAAGCAGTTGAAGCTACTGGGAAGGGCTGTTGGATGGATGGATAGCATAATCATAGAAACATTTTCCTTCCCAGCCTGCTTTAGAGAGACGTATTCAAAGCTAGCCAAAAGGTCACCATCAGGGAAAGGAATAAACCTCTCCCAGTTAAACTGTCCCTGAGGTGAACCTCAGATGGAAACCTTCAAATTCTCCCAGGTAAAGATGAGAAATCAATCAACCTGAGTTATTCACATACCTGTGTAAGTATTCTAGCTTGTACTGCATAAGGAAACATAAAAATTAGTTAGCTGCTGTTGGCACCTACCAACAGATTCACTTGTGGAAGATAGACAGAGAAAAGTCTGTTTTCATGGATGAGGTAGGGCTGAACAGTTTGTTACTCATCAAGGCAGAGAAATGTCTTGGTGTCCACAAAACAGATATCTTTTTCATTTTTGATCAAAAATTTCAACAACTACAGCTCTGATGTGTCTGTAAGGTTAGGAATCAGATGGGCAGTTCTCAGGATCTTTGCTTTGGATTTGGGTTATCTAAATTATTTTCCAGACCATTCTGCCTCTTTTTGCAGGTAGGTCCCATTTTAGCGCTGTTTAGGAAATAGCATTAATGAACAAAGCTCCAACACCAACATTTTTCTTCTTGACTGGAAACACTTTCATACCAATACTAAAGGCTACTGCATACCATGTTCTTGCAACTAAAAAGAGATGAACAGAAAGCCTAATGTTAGACATAGGCAGTTCTGTTCTGAGCAGCAGTCATTTAAGCTAAGGAGGTACTGCAAAACAAAACACATCCAATTAACACAATTAAAAAAAAAAAAAATCTCAAAGTCCTGTCTCATTTGCAGAACAAGTATCAGCTAGCATGAACAGTGGCGATGGGTTTACCCTCGTTCTTCACTGCTTCTCTGAAGTGCAGAAAATGTGTCCCCAGGGGCTTCATTCAGCACAGTAAGTATGAAAACGTCAATATGAACCAAGGTAGCAGCCCTTTTTTTGCTGGCCTATAGCCAGCATTACAGAAGTAATATGCAGCAGGCAATTTCACATGTTGCTCTCCAGAGGTGTTTAAATTTTAATCTCTGAGGCCAGCATGTCACATAGGCACTGTCCTAGAGCCTAAGAATACCATTAGTTGTGACATCTATGTCCCATAGTTTCATCTCTACCGGTGGGGAAGAAGAACCATCCCAAATACTCCTCAGGAGTCAAACGGCAGATCTCAATGCACCTCTCACTCCAGGGACACTCTTGGTCCCTCTCTGTGGGGTGGGCAGCACTACTGCCAAGGTGATGCCAATGGGCCAAGGTGAGACTCCACTGCTGCACCTTTGGGTCCACTACCATTCCCCAGCCAGCAGGACCAGTCAGAAGAAGCAGCAGAACAAGAGCGTGCTCAAAGAACCAGCACATGGGGACAGTGGCAGCCTGTCAGTCCCAGGTTCCACTCTCCTTACCTGTCCCCCCCCTCAGCTGTGGGGTATCACTCTGGCAGCCCCAGAGTATATAACCAGGTGGCTACATCCTTCTCTACCACAGCCATCACACTCTTGGCCACAGTCCCAATCAAGCATCTGGTTTTGGAACAGCAGCAATGGTCAGAGCCAGGCAGGAGGCACCGAGGCTGCTGCCTCCCTCTCACCACCCTCCCCAAAAACCAAAGAGGCAGTGATGCCCTAGGCCGTGGCAATGGCATCTAAGCCATAGTAGGCTTTTTTTCCTGGCAACACAAGCCACTCTGTGGGAAGGAATGGGTAAAGAGCTCTCAGTGAGGGGCTCTTAATTCCCCTCAAGTTCTTTGAGGTGCTAGGTGTAGAGGTGATGCTATCTTTGATGAGATGGGCCCTGCCGGGGGCACTGCTCCCTTACCAATCCATTCTTCTCTATGCCAGTGACCCAGTGCAGCTGCCAAGAATGCCTTGGCTCCCTTCAGATGTACAGGGCAACAAGGGAGAAACTGTTCCCAATGCTGGAAAGCCACCAGCAGGGCTTCAGGTGTCCTCACCAGACAGCACCACAGCTCCCTAAGCAGCTGGGGAAAATGACAAAGACCTGCTGGCACTGAGACTGCAGGGGCGGAGCTCACCAGGCACTGCTGATGGCACGGGGTGTCCAGCCCTGCCTGATTGCCCACCCCTGTACCTGTTGGGGTGAGGCCACAGCTCACTATCACCCCTAACCCCACCCCATGATTTTCCCTGCTGCACCTGAGGGCATCTGCATCTACATGGAGCAACCTTCAGGAAGTACTTGCTGTTCATGAGGTCCCTCTGATTCTCCAAAGGGCTACCCCACTCCCTCTGCTGCTTATCCTCACATCAGGGGGAGTTGTTGCTCTCTGCCAGGTGCACTGGCTGGACTGAGGACCTTAGCAGAAGCAGGACAGAGATGTCCCAGTTCACAGGCTTTTGGGCACTACAAGGACCGTGGTCTCACACAAGTCTGCAGGCTCCTCAGACCCATCATGCTGAGGGACAGGCTGTGCCACCTGCTGAAGACTCATTGCTTTGGGAAGAAGATGCAGTTGACCCTTGCCATGGCAGATTACAACCTCATCTTCATCAGTGGCGGCCCTGTTCAAGGAGGGAAGGGGACCCAGGGGGCAGAGTGCTTCCCTGTACCACGGGGACCACAGCTCTGGCTACAGAACTTGCTGGTGTACAGCACTGCTGGTACCACTGGCACCACCACTGCTGGCCGGAAGGTTTCTCACGCCTCTTCTCTCTCCCTCCAAGTGAAACAGCTCAAAATCCCATCTTTAAACCCCATGGGATGGAGGGAAGGTCTCTGCAGAGGTGAGGTATTCTCCTTGCTTTGGGCAGGAGGGTTCTCCGTCATGTTCCTGCAGAACTTCACCAATCTAACTGACAAGTCTAGCTGCTACAGTGGTAGAAAACCATGGTCTACTTTAGCTGTCTCATGGATAAAGTCTCATGCCACTACCTCTGATGGAAGAGCAACCCTGTTGACCTTGGTAATCCAAATCGAGGTGCTGGAAATCACGAGGACATGCCTGTCACCTGATGCACCTTTCATTCTGTATAGAATGGGAGTCAGTAATCCAGTTGATGACTGTACCTTAAAACAAGGCCTAGTACATTTATAATTCTTCTAGCTTATATTTGCCTTCTTTCTTGGTCTAGTTCCTCCCAAGTGCTATTCCTGAACAGGGTCTTTAAAATATCCCACTGAACTGGACCGGCAGGGGTAGATATCAGATCACAGCAGGTGTCCATCTGAAGATCACACCTTGGTGCAAACTCCACACATCTGACTATGCTTCCTCCATCTCAATCTGAGTAGCAGAGGATGAGCCACTCCTGGCCAGATGGCATCTGTTTCACGCAACAATATGTTGTAAGCTTAGTCTTCTCACATCACTATCCATGGTGCTCACCACCACCTCCTCTAGGATGAGGCTGGCCTACCAATAATTTAACAACCTGATAAAGAATATGAGCTTTATAGCAGTCTCCCAGGGCATCTGGATCAACATGTGAAAGAAAAGCCATCCTTTCCCTTGTCCCAAAGGCTCTAGAAGGTAGAGTAGGAAGTTGTAGGTCAAGTTCCTCTCTTACAACTACATGATGGCACCAAGGCAGTGGACAATTGTGGCAGAACAGGATATTCTCAGGCTGGAGAGGCAGACTGCCCTCAGGAATTCAGTGGGTGCCACATGCAGCAGGGAAAGCTCTGGGTCCTGGAAGACGTTCGGGTCCAGAACACCATTGCCTGGTTGTAGCCCCAGTTCCTTTGGGAGACAGATCTATGGCACTCACTTCTTCCAGAAGTGAGGTGACAAAAACACATTGCTTGCATCCTTGCAAAGTGTACTGCTCCTCATGCTGGTCCAGAGCAGAGGCAAGAAGGAGGAAGGACTTCATGTGCAAGCCCACTTCTGTTTGAATAACACTGATTTCTGCATTTGCCATGTTCTGAGCAAAAGTGCCCAATGGCTGACCAGGACTTATTGGAGTGGCTGAGATCTCAAAAACTCTCCACCACATGCCCAATAACAAAACACCAGGCTCTCCAAGCCTGCCAGGCTGAGCCTCTCAGGAGTAAAGAACTTTGCTTCTCATGAGAGAGGCATGAGAGTTCTTCTGCTAAAAAAAATTGGGACCTCTGCAAAGGGAGGTGCTGCTGTACAGTATTTCTCCTCAGCACAGATTACAGCAAAAGCTACAATGTACCTAAAGTCTGTGCTAGTCTATGTGGTCTGCCTAGACCAGAGCTACATCATGCCAGTCCAGAGCATGAAGCTGTGTCATCTAAAAACCACAAAGAGAGAGCCTGTCATTAGATCTCCTCCTTCTGGTCCCCCAACCAGGAGAAAGTGTTTAACAGAACAGGTAATGGCTATTTTGTAGTGGCCCCTGAAGGCATTCAGTTTCAACTCCTGCTTCATGGGTTTCTCCAGCAGCTGTGTACAACTGCAGAGTTCTTGTTCAAGCTCAACAGGGTGCTCTTGGCTTCAGAAGGGGAGTGAGTCAGGGCTGCCCTATTCCAGCCATTGCCACTCCATCACTGTAGAATCCTTCCTCTGTATAGTCTGTTAGGGCGTGATGGGCCTGCTGCTCACAGAACTAAAGTTGTATGTAGTCATGTGGGTATAATCCTGCTGACATGCCTCCTCACACTCTGGTACCCAGAAGACCTGGCACACATGGATGAACCAAGTCACATGTATAGCATCTTCCTCTGCCCAAGTCAACTGAGTCAAGAGGTCTCACCACGTGCTTGGAAACAGATGCTAAGCAGGCAGCTAGCAACCTCCCAGCTGCACTCCACATCAGTAAGGCACGTGCCTCTTGCTCTGAGAGCCTACCTCCGTGCTACCAGCCACTTTCTGGTTATGAGCTTGGATAAGAGGGACATCAAGGTGTCTCAATAGCTGCAGAGGTGGGCAGAACTGATGCTGCAACTTTTCCTTCAGGGAGGGTTCTGGCTGTCAGCAACCAAAGAGTGCTATGTTTCAATACTGCATCAACACCCTGTGCCCTATCCCTGCAACACCGACCAGCCTCCAAGAGAAAGTACTGGACTTCTGGATTGTCTTTTGTGGTTCACAGTCCAGCTTGGCTTGTACTGGCATGTGCCTTACCCTGCCATTTCTGACATGTCTGTCATGCTACACCAGTGACCCAAGAGGCCTCTTGCAAGACCTTATTGGCAAGGGACTATTTATCAGGGAGTGTAGTGACAGGACAAGGGGTAATGGGTTTAAACTAAAAGAGGGTAGATTTAGATTAGAAGTTAGGAAGAAATTCTTTACTGTGAAGGTGGTGAGGCACTGGAACAGGTTGCTCAGATAAGTTGTGGAGGCCCCAACAGTGTTCAAGGCCAGGTTGGATGGGGCTTTGGTCAACCTGGTCTAGTGAAGGGTGTCCCTGCCCATGGCAGGGGGCTTGGAACTAGATGATCTTTGAGGTCACTTCCAACCCAAACCATTCTGATTCTATAATTCTTGAACTACTGGTGTTTTACAAGGCCCTCCTCAGAACCTGGAAGCTCTCTGGAGCAATCAAGTCCCTCATGATCACCAGCAAGGGGGAATCTTCTTGTTGAGCCTCAGCTGAACGAAACTCACCTCCAAGTGCAGACAGAAACCTTATCACTGCACGGAAGGATTGTCCCTGCAGCATCACTAAGCTGGGTCTATGGTCAGTGAATTGAGGTCAACCCCATACTGCTTGCCTGGTGTACAGTGTAGAACACCCAGATTATACCACCATCTCCTACCTCAGGGAAGTCCCACAGGAGGGTAGTCTCCTCCAACACTTAGCTCCATGGAGATACCTCTGAGGCCTTGACCTGTGACTCACTGTCCAACTCACACACCATTTCAATAAACTTTGAACAACTTTGAACAACAAGATGACCTCCCTTGAGAACACCTCTACATAGTCATGCATCCATTCCTCAACTTCCTCCCCCTTACGCCCAATCACAATACATGGTTGTAGGATCACTCATTGTCAGGAGAGGATGAGAAACCCTTGTGGCCATTTTCTACTCTGGGCTAATTCCATGGACCACTCGGAACACCAGCTGGAAAAATCCTCCATCAAGCATGTCCTGGTTTTGGCTGGGATAGAGTTAATTTTCTTCCTAGTAGCTAGTATGGGGCTATGTTTTGGATTTGTGCTGGAAACAGTGTTGATAATATAGTGTTGATAATAATGCTTTTGTTACATAGACCTGTTGTTGTTGAGCAGTGCTTACACAGAGCCAAGGCCTTTTCTGCTTCTTGCACCGCCCTGCCAGTGGGATGGCTGGGGGGGTACACAAGAAGTTGGGAGAGGACACGGACAGGACAGGTGACCCAAACTGACCAAAGGGATATTCCATACCATATGATGTCATGCTCACTTTATAAGAGGCTTGGGGAAGAGGAGGGACTTGGGCGGGGGGGGGGGGGGGGGGGGGGGGCAGTGGCATTCAGAGCTATGGCGTTTGTCTTCCCAAGTTACACGGGACAGAGCCCTGCTTTCCTGGAGATGGCTGAACACCTGCCTGCCGATGCGAAGTGGTGAATGAATTCCTTGTCTTGCTTTGCTTGTGCACATGGCTTTTGCTTTACCTATTAATCTGTCTTTATCTCAACCCATGATTTTTCTCACTTTAGCTTTTCCAATTCTCTCCCCCATCCTGATGGGGGGGAGTGAGCGAGTGGCTGCATGGTGCTCAGCTGCCGGCTGGGGTAAAACCACAACAAAGCAAAAGGCACAAGTTTGTTCACAGGACCCCCTGACTCATGTCTCATGCAATAAGATGGCACCTTTGTACATCAAGCATGCCTGTCTTCTGACTCCTCCAGAACTTGTTATCAAGATTGTGGCTGAACTTCTCACATCTTTACTTGCCCAGTTCCCATCCCAAGACCTACTAAATTCTGAGCCCTCTTTATCAACTTCCCCATTTCTCACCAACCTGACTGTCTCCAGCTCCAGAAAGAGGAAAACCCAAGATCCCAGCAACTAGCAGTGCTATTTCTATTCCTTTGTTCTGGGCAGGGCATCACTAGGCAGCATCTACCAGTCCCTGGATACCATGGAAATACAGGGGTGCTCCGCTCACTGTTCCTCTCTGCTTCTCTATTTTCCTGGTTTTAGCTTGTTAGTCATTACCCTGTAATCTTTTCTAATTTTTTTTCTTCTCCTCTACCCCCCACTCCACCCACCAAGACAAGTGATTGTCTTTTTTTCTCCCTAGTTTCTTTTCTTCACTCTCTTCTTCTGTGGGGGGACAGTGGGAAAGTAGGCATTTAGTATTTGTTTGTGATGGATATCAGCTTGTCCCTAAAGTGGGAGTGATGTGTAAGAAAGAGTATAAGAACAGGGGAAAGAGTAGTGATATTTTCCCAGAATATTTGTCCTAACCTGCTGCAATTTATGCCTCAAGTAGTTCCTGAGACAGAGATGTTGCCTCTGTATTTAGTCATCTTTTTAAATGAACTTTCTTCTATTCATCTGTTCACTTTTTAAACCAAAGAAAACTTAGAGTTCCCATAGCATCCCATGTCAAGGAGTTCCACTCTGAACAAATGCTGGCTTTTGTTTGTTTGAAACTTGCCACTTGCTAGTTTGATTTGATGTCCAGATTCTGTTTTGAAATAGATAATGACATATTCTTGCCTGTTCATTTTTTCCATGCTTCTCATATCGCAGAGAAAATTCACATTTTAAAAATATCCATCATCATAATCTCTTTTCCATACTTGGGAAATCCCTATCTATTTAAATGGCTCCTCACATATATGCCACACCATACCTTTGATTGTTTTTGCTGCCCTATTCTGAATCTTTTCCAGTTTGATTATGTCCTTTCTGAAATGGGAATGGACAATCAAGGACAACACATTATATTCAAAATAAGGGCATAGTATGGATTTACGCGTAGTATAATGCTGTTTCGCATTTTATTCTCTATTCTTTTCCTAATTATTAACATTTGATTGGCATTTTTACCGGTACTGAGAATTAAGCTACTCATTATAACCCCAAGATCACATTCTTGCATGGAAATAGTAAACTCAGAACCTCCATCATTGCAAATGTAACACTAGAATTGCTTTGCCTGTGTGCATCATTTTACATTTATCTACATCAAATTTCACCCATAACTTTAACACCTAGTCATTTGATATTGTGAAATTCTTTCGCAGATCTCTGCATACAGCTTTTTGTTTGTACCCCCAAATGATTACTGTCATTACCATACTTTGTTACCTCATTATTTACCCCCCTTTTTCATATCATTCATGAATATGCACAAATCTGAAAAAATACCCCTGTGAAAATTGCCATTTCATGTTAACCCTTGTTTCCTATCTTTACCCAGCTACTTCATAATTTCAGGAACTTCTCTTTGACTCAACAGCAGATTCATGTCTTTAACAGCCTGAGGTGAGCGACCTTTACAAATGTATTTTGCAAATCCAAGTAGACTATAGCTTTGGATCTCCTTAGTCAATATGCTTGTTGACCCCTTCTAAGACTTATAAGGTGCAATATCCCTTAACAGTAGTGTTAATGCTTCCTCAGTGTATCTTATTTGTCCATGCACGTGCTAATTCTGTTTTCTAGATTAATGTTTATTAGCTTGCCTGCTAGGCGTATCTTGTTTACTAGTCTATAGTTTCTCAGATCTCAAAATCATTTTAAAAACTGGCATCACATTAGCTACCTTCCAATCTTCTTGTACCAAAGTAATTGGAAGGCATTACAGATCATAATCAGTAGTTCACCCCTTTCAGCCTCAAATTTCTCCAGAAGCCTTGCACAAATACCATCTGATGACTTGTTACTCCTTTGTCTGCCTGCTCCACAACCTCGTTTACTGAGGCTTTGATGTGAAGCTGATCTCCTGATGCATCCTCAATGAGGAAAGGTTCCACAGGATAAAGTTCCACAACTTCCCCCACAATGAACAGATACAAAATTGTTCTTTGTATTTTTTTAAGTTGGGCGGGGTGGGGGGAGGGAGGTGTTCTGCTGTGCTCTTAATCTCTCTGAGTCACCTGAAGCCTCTTTAGTAGCAGCATCATGCACTAAGTCCTCCTAATCATTGCACAAGGCAAATTACTTGTCTTTTACAGGCTCGTTGAATGGTTCCTTACATAAACATTTAATTTGCCAGCCTACATGTGGGGTTAACTGAAGTCCCTGTTACTGCTGTGTTTCCTGCCTTCACAGCCTCTTTGATCTTCCTCTGGCTGTCACAGCTTCTGTCACCATCCTGGCCAGTGACCATAAATGGTCAGTAGTATAATCCCTAAAACTATTTTTCCCATGTGGAACATCAATCCACATGCCAGCCATTTGGATCACCAAACTATTTTCTCCAATTTAGTTAAGAAATTTTGCATTGAAACATTCCCCATAAGCCATGTCGGATCAGCATCTGTAGATACAGCCACATATTCCCAGGATATAGAAACTACGTTTTCTTTAAAAGTCTAGTATACTCCTGGACTTGAGAACTTGCAGCTTAAACTCACAGAGAAACATCCTTAAAATAAGAGAGGCTAAAGGTATTCCCTTTGTTAATTATACTTTCTGTTGCTGTGCTTGAACTAGAGCATTATTTTTTTAAAAAATCTTGATTTGTATTTGTTCAAGCAGCAGAGGACTCAGTATAACTCTTAGTAAATTAGTCAAATACTTAAGTATTTTTACCATTTTATTTTTTGCCTCATTTCCAGTCTGAATGTATCTACCAGTCTTCCATTGCATCTTAACTGTTTTCTGCTAGGCTGAAGAATCAGATGGTTTTGAGGGGTTTTTTCTTCACTCAAACACGTAGAGATTGTCATTGAGTCACTTCTGCAAGTTTTTATTCATGGTTCCATGTTTATTTTCTGGTCATTCTTCAGTTTTGCAGTACTTGTCAATGTGATAATAATAGAATTAGACAAAGTAGATGAAAAATATTTTTTTCACAAGTGCCAAATGCAGAGAAAATATAATCTTCTCTCTTCCTGTTCAATATTCAGCTCTTAATAGATCAAAGAACCACCTTAGCTTCTTCAGCTACAGCATCACAATAGTAGCTGTTGATCTACTTATTATCTGTTCAGATATCTATAATCTTTTTCAGTGTGACTGCCTTCTCATGTAGAGCTCTGATCCTGTAAATATTGTTCACACTCTGTCGTTAGATATATGATATATGAATATAGATATATTGGGTTAGACTGAAACATACACTGCCAAGACTCAGTTCTCCAAATGAATCAAACTGTTTATATCAGTGATTTATCTTTATCATTTTTATTTTTGCTTTTTAGCAGTTCTTCCAGTCTTTGTAGATTCTACCAAGTTTATTAGTATTTTAGATTTCCCTCAGGATTTTGAGCAATATGTTAAAGTCACATGTTACTGACAACTATTGAGGAATGTGGGATCACATAAGAAACACAAGCTTTTCAACAATGATTCCTTCTTTGTTACAATTTTGCTATCTATTGAATTTTGATGCACTTAAAATGTACCATATACATATATTATTAGTCAAAGAATCATATGGAACTAAGTTGGTTACTAACTGATTAGTGATTTTATCTTTTACCAGTCTAGTATTTTAGATCCATTACCATCATTGTAGGTAACAATACTTCTATCACAAAAGTACTTGGCTGCAGGGAGTCTCATAAAAGTCATGAAATGCAGTTAGCTTGACAGGATCTGTTTTGCATAAACCCATTCTGACTGGCATATTGTCCTTCTAATATTTTACTGGGAATTTTATCAGGTTGACAAAATTAAGTACCTAGGTCACCTTGCAGAACTTTAAAAGTTGTTATAAAATCCCAGCTTTTCACTTCCAGATCTTCCTCACTATTTCAATACTTACCAAAAACAAAGCTTTGACTTTTTATCCAACTGCTTAAAAACTTGAGTGTGAGTTATCTTGAATTGGCTGTCGTATCAGTCTAAAATCATGGGTGTTTGCTGTTGGACAGCATATGCTTATTAAATGAGCTGAAAATTATTTTTCTCCTACTTCCTCCCAAGAAAATAGACCTAAAATATTTATTGATGAGTTCACTGGTTTTTTCTGCTTCAATACATGTCAGTCTATGGAAGTCAGACTCCCAGCTCTATCAAGCCAATGAAAGACTATTCATTACTTCCATTTTCCCATCAGGTCCTTTCTAATTTCTCTCATAATACTCTCAGATCACTGCCCATAAGAGTTGACAAAGTCAGTATGTTGTTCTTCAGTTCTTTTCCTCAAAATCGCATCTGTTGGGTTTTTTACCAAAAAAACCCCCACACCCCAAAAAAAACCCCACCAAACAAACACAAAATTCCCAAACCAATCCAAAACAAACCAAAAGTCTTAGGTCAATCAGCAACATGCCATTCATATATTAATGACTGTTGTTGATATACTTATCTACACTTATCTTGCACATGGTTTTTAGTGTGGTTTCCTTACAAAGCTAGGGCTATGCAATCATGCTATTTGTTAGCCCTCTCCCCACAACTTTGAAACCACTAGCCATTTCATTAATCCTGACAAGACAGAGAGAGGGGTCTCAGAGATCATCAGTTTGTACACACTTCATGACAACTAGCTGCTAGGTCCAGGAGACAGTCTCTGTTCAGATCCTTACTAGCACAAATAAGTTCTTATCCCAGAGCTCTTTAGTTGATTTTTTAAAGTGATCAGATTGAGACCTGCTCGAAAGAAGAAAGGGCAGACTGGGAAGAAGTAGGAGTAATGATGTGAGACCAAGCACATAGTCTGTTCTGGAAGGAAAGGTGTCCCTTTGTTCCTCTCTTCTGCTTGACTCCCCCCCAGGTAAGAGAGGAACAAGATACCCGGATGTCCTTCTTCATGTATTCCCAATCTTTTACCCACATTGCCTATAAAGTGGAGGTTTCTACACAGAGCTCTGTGCTCCTTCTCCTTCCCCTTCCACCTGTGTGCATGCAAGTAAATAAATATATCCCTAATGCCATGACTCGCTTTCCCTCTGCATTACCATTTTCTTTCCTAGACTTTTCCCTCTCTTTATTTCTTTTCACTGACTCACTTATATGTTGAAGGTGAAGGAGGGAGGAACTGGACACTGGGCCCCTTGATATGGTGTATGTATGCAGATCAGATGTTTCATACTTTTACACTCCAAGTGCATAGACTACACTTGCCACACCAGATCTCACTCCGCACACCTTCAGATCTGTGGGGGGATGAGTAAGGAGAAAAATGAAGGAGATGTTCAACTGCTTGCTCCAGCTGCTTACCCCCTCTCCTGTCAGTCTCCTATCCTGCTCCCACTCTGCTGAATCTAAAGTGACTGGATTAGAAGCGGGTGGTCTTTGGCTCCATTTCTCCTGCTGTGGATGCTATGAGCCATTCATTTACACTTAGTATAGCCCATCCAGTGAGAAAGCAACATAGAAAGTATGTACTCCTTCCTCTGACAGTACACTGACCATTCCTTGTAAAGAGGAGTCCAGCAAGCCAGCTAGCTGGCTTTGGCAGATCAGATTTGACCCAGAGGTTGATAAATGAAGAGCACTGCCTTTTCCATTCTGCAGGGCCAGTGACTGATTCTGTGCATAAGCCTAAACCAGGTATCACTTGAGCTGTGTCCTGCAAAATTGCCAGACAAAAATACATGGCGAGGACTTCAGCTGACAGCTGGGGTCATCATGGTGAGGGAGTTTGTGGGACTAACTCAGTAGTTAAAGGAAAGTGGTGATGGGGGGAAGGTATAGGAGTGTACTAACAACATGCAGAAGACCTGGGGTTCTCTGGCAGAACACAACTAATGCAATGAAGCTAACCTGACTCAGAAAGGCAACCACTCCAGGCTTTAGAACTTAAGCACAGGATCACAGGATAATTCAGGTTGGAAGGCACCAAATCCTGCTCAAAGCAAAGTCAACTATGAGGTTAGACCAGATTACTCCGGGCTTTATCCAGTCAGGTCTTGAAAACCTCAAAGAATGGTCACTGCACAACCTCTCTGGGAAACCCCTTCCAATGCTTGACACCCCTCATGGGCAAAAAGTTTGTCCTGATATCCAGTGTGACCACCTCTGGTTTCTCTTCCCCCACACTCCAAAAGTACTGTTAGTTTTTAACTTCTTGGAATGTTTTTCCACCATTTTATGTCACTTCACAAAACATGTTTGCTGCAGGCTTAGATGCCAAGATATGAAAGAAATCAGAGACTTCACAGGAAAAAAAAGTAAGAGCAATCTTGAGCTTAATAAGCTTGAGCTTTCTACTCATTTAACTCCATTCAAGGAATTAAGAGAGATCTTGTCACACTAGTCAGAACAGCCAATATTAGGAGATGTCTAAGCTGTGGTCAAAGGTACACTTGTAATGCATTCAGACATCTATGCAGGCCTGAAATCTTAAGTTTGCCTAATTCAGTTACTGACAGTAATCAACTTGATTTTTGCATTTAGTTGGCACTCAAATATCTTCAAGTTCCCAGCTGGATTTTGCAGCCTTAACTGACCAGCAACCCCAGTGAAAACCTCGTTTACATTCACTGAAATAATTGAGTCCCAGCTAGGATGAAAGTCACTAGGCAGCTCTCCAGGAACTATGATGGGGTAATTATCGCCAATATATAGACCTGACTTGTAGCTATTATCAGAGGCAGAAGTCAGCTGCAATGCTCATTGCGTAATTGCTATCATGCCATGTAACACAAAGCACATGTATGACACTGAGGTGTGAGTGGGTGCATCTGTGGAGAAGGTGACTAGGTATCAGTTTAGCCTTTTAAGATCACTTTTCAGCTTTTTTCATACCCTAGGAAATCGTAATCTGATCATTGTTGTTGTGATTTCTGGTGTCCTCTATAAGACTGAAAGATGTTATATGACTCCATTTCAATTTTATGCATATGGAGCTGTTCTCTTATGACTGTCTCAATTACCTTTCCCCAGGGAAAAATAACCAGAAAACTCATATTTAGGAAAGAAAATGTAAAGTTGCACATCACTAAACATGTGCAAACTATGACATCTAACTAGATCATAGTAAAACATCCCTGCGGGAGATGGAGAAATCATGTGGCTTGCTTAAAACTGGAATGGAAAAAGGCCCGGAGCAAGCTCAGGGCGCAATCCTGCACTGGCCCTTGTGTGGTGAATAAACTAAATGTGACTGATTACAGGCTTTCTATCACTAATTAAAACCTCCCAAATTCTGAGTTCAAAATCTGCTACATGCAAATTCAAAGGTAAAACCAACACAAGCATACCACCCTTCTTCTATCTCTAGAACCTACCTGGTCTTGGAAAGGCAATACAGAGCCTGTATATTGAACTAATTCTGCAAAAATCTAACCAGATACACTATACAGCAAGAACAGAAACCTCTACTCATGCTAGGGCATTAGTTTCCAACCACATCCTTGAGCTCAGACCTAGCACTTAAAAGCACCAATTTCCCAAAATAGGTCTGAAGAATCCTCCCAATAACCCCAGGAAGGCTGGAGTGAAAAATCTAGGCTGCCACATAAGAATTGTTCTGAAAAAAACTCATTAGGTGGATAAGTCCAAGTAAAATTCAAGGATCCCACCTTCACCTAGGCCAATGTCTAGGACTCAAAACAGATGAAGCCCCTACTGAAGCAAAACAGTGTAAAAGTTTCACATGAAGCAGGCATCAGGCACTGTTACTACATTCATATCTGACTCCCATAGAGATTAGAATCACGGTTGTACAATCCCCCTTAACACACACCCCCACAACATGAGGTCAAGGAAAATTCCTCAATTAATGGTATAAATAGGTCCCTAATGTCCACTGTGCTCTCACCATTTAGAAAGAGCATATATTGTATAAACCAAAAGTCACTATAGTATGGAAAGTGCAATATCTGTGCCATTAAGGTCTATATTTGAGTGCAATTTGCAGACAAAGTGAACTTTCAATTATAATTATCCCATCATCATTTTAATGCATAGATGCTCTGTTGTATTTTCATCTATGCCCAGATATCTGTATGATATTTATAAATAGATATATTAATATATATATGTGAGAGTGATACTTGCAAGAGCTCAGTTACACAAGTCTTTTTTTTCTTTTTTTTTTTTTTTTCCTAACACAGATTCCAGGTCACAGATCATAAAAATGCTGCCATGCATAGGAACAAATACCTGTGTGGTTAGGTATGACAGCTTAGCCACATTTTGGAGCGGAGAGTGGATGTTACTAGATGTGCATTTTTTCTTTATTTGAACAGTGTTGTGGGTAGGGGGACCAAGAATTAACACTGCTAGTTCAGATACACATTGATAAAAGGGGTATAGACAATTTGCCAGCTAACAGGATAACAACATCCTTGGCTGGGGTGGGGCATGATATGGGAAAGGCAGGAGAGGGAGGCAATACATGTTTTGATACGCTATGGAGACAAAGATCCAGGTGAGCTTGAAGAATCTTAAGGGAGACACTGCTGTGATCTTTGCCATGTGGACATTACAGAAGACATAAGAGATTTCTTTAGGTCATGAGGACATTTGAGACCAGTAGGAGATACAGGCTAGCTGTGGGAATTAAATCCCAAAGTAGAAACTGGAGTCTGTGAAGTTTGCTGCTGCAGCAGATGGTTCCCTGGAAGTGCTCACAAAGGGCTTTCCCTTTGAGCCAAGAAGGGTCACAGCACCAAGCTTTGGCATAGTCCCTCAGATTTATTCTGGGGAGGTGGTTCAACTCCCTTGTCCTCAGAGGTTTCCTTGTTCCACAGATGTCACCGTGCCCATGTGCTTTGTGGAAAGGCCTGAGAGATGTGAACTACCAAATGAGCTGCATTTTTCTCTCAGAGATTGCTTTGGCAGCTTGAATGATATGTCCCCATGTAACTGACATCTACATATGTGGTTTGCACAGAAAGAAATTTGCCTGCGAGGAGGAAAGTATGCCACAGGATGCCGTTTTTACCTGTAGAGACCTGTGTTTGGGGATCAAGGGATCTTTTGGTATCCACATGTGTGTAGGAGGGGAGAGCTAGGTTACATAGCCTAAAGGCTTGGGATCCTCTGCTGTAAAATGTGCATGGCCCAGCAGAAAGATACAATTCTTCCCACTGCGTCCCCTCGCAATGGCTCTGCAAGAGGGAAGAGATTCAGTTTTGTTCGCTGTTCTCCATTGAAGTCTACGTAGGGGGAAGGAGGAGAGAAGAAGACGTGCAGATCACGCAATGTTATATATACTCGGCTAACAATAAACCGCTACCGAGCAAAGGAGACTGCCACCGGCCGTCTGATCCCGCCTGGGGAGGCACACCCCGCACCCACCCCCTTCTCCGGAGGCACCGCACTGACCCACATGTTCCGCGACCTTCCGCCACGGGTGACACGGGCAGACGTCCCTCCAGCCCCGGACATGCCCCGCAGCCCCGCTCCCCCCGTCCCCGCTGCCAGCGCCTAGGCCAGCGGCCGGGGCTCCGCGGCGCCCCGCGCCCCCCGCGCTGCCCGCCGTGCCGTGCCGTGCCGCGCCACGGGGGACCGGGGCAGGGGGAGGTGGGGAACGGTCGCGCTTAGCTAATGGCGCTGGACGGGCCCTGGGCAGCCGGGAAGGGGGGCTGCGAGGGGCGACTCGCCACCCGCCGTGCCGGGGGACCGTCGTGCCATTACCCGGGCGGGGGCCGCGACTGCCCGAGCATCCTCTAGCGCCGTCCCCGCCAACGCCTTACCCACAGTGCGGGATCCGATGCAGCCCATCACTCCGGCAGGGCTCCGGGGAGAGGCGGCAGCCTCAGCAGCGAGGAGGCGAAGGAGGAAGGGAGCGAGGGAAGTCGGAAAGGAGCCGGTCCCTTCAGCGGGAAACGCCGGGGTGGCCCAGCCGGGGCCGGCGCGGGGTCATGGTCAGGTACGAGCGCGGGGTGCCCCCGCCGGGGCCACGCAGGCGGGAGGGGAGCCCGCGGACCAGGCTGTCATCTGCCCCCACCGCGCCTTCGCGCTTTGTTCCGCTCCCCTTGCGGTTCCCTCGCCTCGGCCGCGTCCCTGCCTCCGCCGTGTCCCCCTCCGCCCGCTCCCCCCTCGGCGGCTCCCCGACGGGGAGGCGGGCTGAGATTGGGTAAACAGCTCCGGCCCGGCAGCGCCGCTCCGATTGGCTGCCGGCCTCCGCGGCCCGGGGAGGCTGGGCCGGGCCGGGCCGGGCCGGGCCGTCCGCCCCCCCGGCCTCGGGGAGCGCGGGACGGGGCTGGCGGCGGGGCGGAGGCGAGGGCCGGCCCGGCGGGCGGACAGGTGCGGGGGGGCGGGGCGGGCGGCGCGGTGCCCCTCCCGTCCGCCGGGGGAGCGGAGCGGGGCTGGGGCCGGCACAGGTGAGCGGCGGGCGGTGCCGCAGGCCGGGGGGCGTAGCAGGCGGGGACGGGGGGAGGCGGGAGGGGGGCAGGAGCGTCCCCGGAAGAAGAAGTGAGGGGCACTGGGGATGGCGACGGGGCGGGGGCCGGGGCGGTTTCCCGGTAACTACACTTGCCGACTCGACTCAATTACAGGCAGCCCCCTAGCGGCCGCCTCCCCCGGGGCGGGCCTGGCGCGCTCCCCCGCTCTCGTCGCCGTTCAGCCTGGGCGGGCGGCCCGGCCCGGCCCCCGGGGAAGGGCCCCGCCGCAGCCCTGCGGGGACTGCGGGTGCCGCCGAGGGGCGGGCAGCTGCGGCCCGCAGAGCGGCCCTGGCGGCGGGCTGGGGCGGGAGGACGGTGGTCCCCTGCCTGCTCTGCTCCTTCCGGAGCCCTGGGGAGCTGGGGCTTGCTGCAGGGCTCTGGACGCGCGGAACGCAGATGTGCGGCGCTGCCCTCTCCCCATCGTCCTGCAAAACGGTGAAAGAAGCAAGCTCAACCCTGTGGAAAATCGCTGAGGCCTTTCCGACGTCCTCTCCGCTAACGCGGCAGTGAGGAGGGATCTCTGCAGGTGGAGAAGATGCTGTTATGTCTGCTCCCTTCACAGCCCAAATTCTTCCTCACCTGACAGCAGCAGCAACAGGCAGTGTCCTCCTGGCTTGCTTCCCCAGCACCACGGCCTGTCCCCAGTCTGCTCCTTCCACCTTTACTCTCTGAAATGCTCACGATCTCTCCCTGTCACTTTGTACTTCCTTCACCCCAAAAGCTTCACTGATCTCACCAGCTTCCTTCCACCAATCTGTGGTAACAGCAAATTGAATTTTGCTGATCCCAAATGAGCCATTTTGTTCTCATCCTTGGGCCTGGAAAATTCAGGTTTTGTCTGCAGTGCTGAGAAGTCACTCAAGACAGCTGAACAGCCCTGATTAACAGCAGTAATGGGGAAGAGATAAGTTCATTTGTTTTCCCAGTCACAACTCACAGTCAGTGTAAGGAAGGGGAAAAAAAGATTTAAAAAAAAAAAAAGACTTCACATTGAACATATTTTGCCTGACCCTCTGAAACAATAAGCAGAATGTCTACTCACACAAAGTCAGTTTACAAACTAAAATTTATGTAGGAAGGATGTAGGCAGGAAAAAAAGCAGTGTCTAAATTGTATCTTTTTCCCTTCTTCATGGTATTGAAGATTTACTAAGTATGGTGAACATGACAATGCTGAAGTACAAGGCATCATAGCCTCCTCCTGTCCACGTGCCTGAGGCCAGTGAGAGTCTGCTCTGGTGCTATAATGCTTATCACTGGGTACAGCACATTAGGTCTCTGCTGAGGATGAAGTTTTTCCACAGCTAGAATTCCTTCCCTGTTTCACTCCTCCTTCCACCTTCCCCATATATTTCCAAACCTATCAGTTTTCATCTAGTCTTTTTGAATGACTCACTAAAGATATTTTTCCCCGATATATCTGCGCTCTTGAAACCTAAGTTATAAAAATGCTGGGAAACCATAGATCTGGTGGAGCTTTATGTTAACCAGAGGTATTTCAGCATCCCTGGAAAGCGAATCCATATTGACTTCCAGGGCTAAATGCAAGGAAAGGGGAAGCAAAAGCAGTTTGGAATGGGAAAAGTGGTATATTAAGACACAAGGCCTGTCTCAGATACATTGTAAGTTAGAGCTGCCCAGCCAACTGTTGTCATCCACAGTCTCCCGTAAACAGATTGATCAGGACAGCTGTCCTCAGGAGTTTCACCACAAACCCCACCAAACAGCATTTGCATCTCATCCTAGCCTGAGAAGATGTATTACTGGCACAGCTGTGGGCAATTTCTTTTCCTCTCTTCAGAGAGATTGTGGTTTCGTTTTAATCCCCTTCTCCCCCTCACTCACCCACCCAGTCTAAATCTGTTCCTCTGTGAACCTCCTTTCTGCACAGTGAGTGATCTCTGCTGTGGTTTCCTTGTCAGTGAAGATTCCAGGTAAGCCACATTGACTCTTCTTTCTTTATTCCCCCTCCGTGATGCTTTAGCTTGTCTATCACTTTGTCTCAAGCTCAAAGTCACACCCCAGGTCCTAGGAAGTGCACACTTGGCTTTCATTAAGCTACAGTATCATCTACATCAGCCTGCTCTGACTTCCGCCTCAGGGTGTGATTCCACAGGCAGATGAGCAAGTCCTAGCACTCACCCTGCCTGAAAAGCAGCTTCCCAGTTCTCGATGGGTTTGTCTTCTGCACTTTAGTGAGGTGGTAGTTTACACAGGGTCTGGCAAGCACCCGTGCTGCTGCAAGGCAAGTGTCAGGCATGCACAGCAGAGAGAGAACTGGAAAGGAGGATTACACCCAAGCGTCCATTCATTCACTCCACGGAACTACTGGCCTGTCTCATCGCTGTCTCACATGTCCTGATGCCACAAGCTCTCTCCTTTTTTTTATTTGGAGTCAATATCACTTAGCTGCTGGAAGCACGACCTGTCTTGGCACCTGTAGCCATGCTTTGTCTGCCGTTTTTAACATAGTCGATTTAATCAAAGGATAGACCCTTCACCATCTTTTGGTTCTTACTCATCATTTATTCATTATGGACCTTGTGTGCATAAATCTCCCTATTTAAAGTCAATTTCATTCTCAGTAGGAGTTGGGAAGACTTCGTTAGACTCTCAGTTATCAGTTTTGACACAGTTGCTTGGCTCTTCCTACAGTAGGTTCCATGCATCAGTGAACAGTTTCTAGTTTTTAATAAGCCAATACCTAACTTTTATTTCCTAAATTCAGTTAAAATATGTTTATCTTACAGTAGCATAAGAAAACAGTAGCTATTTTACATTCTGAAGAAATAGATGATTTCATGAGAATATGATTTAATGAGAATTGTCATGTAGGAGGGAAGTGACAGGACTGAATCTTTGAACAAGGGACTAAAACAGAACGTAAATCTAACTGTCCCCCACAGTTTCTGTCCTTGCTTTTCCTGAGCAACAGTATTCCCATTGCTGCTGCAAGGAACAGAAAGTAAATGACAAAACATAAATTGTTTTGTTTTCTTTGAATTAGACTTTCTGACAGGTTCTGAATATTTTCTCTAAGCATTGTGGGTACTTTCTTAAACAATGAGGCTATAATTTCATGTAGGTAATGGTATACAAAATATGTTTTGTAAGTGCCGATTTAAATGCTGGTCTGAAAGATCTTTGTAAATTTAAGTAAATTTTATCATACGGTGTTAGGAGATGGACACATTTAAGTATCTAAAGAGAGAAACATGGATAGATTCTTTACATAGCTGGGTATCTCAGAAGGATGGAGCACTAGGAAACAGCCACTTGCAACCTCCTAAATTATTTGTATGATGGGTGAAATTACGTGCCTCTCGTAGAGCTGTAGACCTCCCCCTCCACAGACCCTGTTGTGAGAGGCACACTAGGCAAGAGAGAAGGAAAAGCATGGCTGCGTTCGAGCTGTCACAGGCTGTACATCACTGCCATTAGGAACTTGTGTTTGCAGAGCACAGCTTCAGGGCTGCCCAACGAGGTCAAGGATGCTGCTGGTGGAAGGGTAACATAAAGTTCCCTTGACCTTTTTCTTCCCCCACTCCTGCACCTTTGCCATGAATGCAACAGAGAGATTGACTGACACGCCATAATCAACTCAACAACAATTAAGTGTGTGCTCCTAGGTGAGTACTACCTGGTTTGGGGGTTGAATGCCAAGATGAGTTGGGAACAGACAAGGATCCGTGCCTCCAGTGGTCTCTTCCCCCCACCCCCTGCACACAGGCAGAGTGGTCGCTCTAGGTCGAAGCAGGGATGGGGGCGGAGGAAAGCATAGTTCCAGAAAAGCTAAAGACAGTGACCTCGTGCCCGAGAGAGGGGCTGGTAACAGCACAGAGCAAAGCAGTTTCAGAACAAGCTCCAATTTTTAACAAGCTCTTCCAAACCCACACTGAGGCACCTCCATCGTAACCCTGAAGACACCCTTATGCTATTTAAAAGTCTGTTTGCTTTTTAAGAGATGCCTTTTCAGCATTGTCTATCTTTTCTATAAGCCATTGATGAATCTATTCAACCTGTTTTTCCAGATGTTCCCTACAGTTCTATATAAATATAAAGATCTTATAAATACTGGATCAGCTTCTTCCTAAGAAACACTACTTATAAAATACAGAGCTATTGTCACTGTCGTACCTGCTGAGTAAATTTATTCTTTTCATCCATTAATTATCAGGGATGCAGATTATATCACAGTAGGTAATGTGCCCCTGTCATCTCCCTTAGCTGCCATTTAAACCAGTCAAAATTTAAAACATTACCAATATAAGTCTTGCCACCTAATGTTCCACTTTCAAGTAAACATTGCCAACCCCCAAATAATTTAAAATTTCTTCCTTCTGTCTATCGTTCATCCTAACATTAGTTCCTGTCCCCAGAGGTCTCACTGGCAACTATGTCTATCCTCCCATGAAAAGGCTCTGAAAAATGACTGTTCACCTTTTTCTCCTTCTCTGATCCTTTTTAAGATCCTTATTTAAAATCCTGTGGCCTGACCAACCACTGTCACAGAAAGACATGCAGAAACTTCCTATATGCTTCTTGCAAGATGTATCTTCAGCTGTGGAAAATATACAGAGGCTTATGAAGTTCATGAGTAGGAGATGTTTACAAAAATAGTATCTGTATCAGATCTATAGAGGCAGGAATCATCCTCCGGGGACCGTTGCTTCAATATGCTTCTCTGCTGGCCTCCTGCCACTGGCAGTATGGATTCCCCAGTAAATGCTGCTTCTGGCAGAGGTCTGTGTAATTGCTTCATAGAAGTAATGGAGTAGATGCCACAAGAGTTAATTCTACATCAAGCTGTATTAGCTACTGATAGGATTTTCACGTGGACTGAAAAGGAAATGAGATAGCAAAATGACTCGTACAGTTCTTTTTTCTTGTTCAGATCTCCTTCAGTGCAGGTGACAAACAGAAAGGCTTTTTACGAGGTTCAAAGAATGAAAAAAAGCAGTGCCAATGCAGTTGAGATCCTGAAAGTGGTGTAACTTATCTCACAGAAGTGGAAGGCTGGGTCCTTGCAAACTGGGAAAATATTTTAGACTACATGAATCAACTGAAGATTAGAAGGGACAACAGGTATAGATGTAGGATATATTTGCATTACATGTTATGGTATCAGGTCATGCTTGCCTATACTCACATCTGAGCAAACATGATCTTGTTCTGCCTGCACCCAGAGGTCATAAAAAAACTTAATGAGAGCATAATAGTTCAGTGCTGAGACAGAACTAATCAATCCACCCTCTCAATAGTGTACTTATTAAAAATTCTCCTGGGTATTTTGTCACATATTGCTGAAGAGAGAGAATGGTGAGCACCAAAACATTATTTTTCCTCTTCCCCTGCATGGTGAGTTCTCAAATTGGCCTACCCTGCCGAAGTAAAGACACATGCTTTGGATATCCTGGCATCATCTATTGGAAACTGAACATTGATGGAGTGTCCCAAATTAAGGACAGTCTTACTGAGAGGAATTAAATACTTCAGTGTTAGCCAGATGCCTTAAAAACACATGCATTTCAACACAGGTTGAATTTTTCAAAAAACATATTTCTGAAGCAACTTTTAAGAATTTTTTCAGTGGAGAGGTATGTCATCCCAACACAGAAGAAGCATACAAAACTGTAATCTAACAACAGACAGTACTCACATACCTGCTGTGCTGCAAGATCCCTGTTGTGTGACCTCACTCATTTGGCGGTATTCTATTAAAATACAATCACCTTTCTTTATAACATATAGTTTTGACGTATTGATACACACTTACATAAATGTTCAATGCTCAGCGTTCGCCATTCTTTTCTCACCTTATCTTAGTTTTTCTTAAGGATTTGTAGCTTCATGTTTCTTAGAACAACATTGCTGGTTTGCAGATTTTTAGCAAGTGTAATATTCTCCAAGCATCTTCATCCATGTTTGCTCTTTATCCATAGTCATGCAGAAGTGTCACATTCTGTTCTACATACATTAAGATCTTATCTTTCATACAGTTCCTGTTTCTAGACTTTACAGAAGATGTAGGAAAGAAATTTACCATCTGGAATTGTGGTGGTGCGGTCTGTTCTGTTAGCATTTCACCAATGCCTTTGTAGCACGCTGACCTACTGCATGTGGTCACACATCACCTTCCATTTGAGCATGAAGAACTGTCGCGCTTTGGAACGGCAGCTCAGTATCAAAGAATTAGCATGTCTAGCCTGCTTCATCTGTCACAAACTTCACCCACTCAGCAACACCATTCTGGCGAGTATCTTTCATAAGTCTAGTCTGCATCTTCGTACGTCCTTACCTTGTGCCTGAGCCAGCTAAATGCCTTCTCACACAGAGTAAGACTGGAGGTAGGCTGGGCCATGCTCTGAAATTCCAGTTTCACCCGCCATGGCCTGGGGCTTTTCCAGTGGCACATGTGATGGGAAGATGAGTGAGTTCACAGATAAGGGACTCTTTCCCACTCCCTCCCTGCCAGGAAGGGCTCAGCAGATGCTAACAATTGAGGAGGAGAAAAGAAATCCTGGGAAGAGAAAGGGAACTTGGTGAATCTCTGGCAGTCACACTGAGGTTCCTCACCATCAGGGGAGGTCTGAGGAGGTCGCTTTGCAGGGTCAGAAAGCGTACATGGTATGCACTAGAAAAACAGCCAGCATCAATGACATAAATGTGAGGTGAATATTAGGGTGCAGACATCTTTGATGCAGTTTGAGTCTTATTTTGCCTTTTTAAAAATGTTTACTTCATTCTCTACTGAATGTCTCCGTTCCAAACAGTGAAACATACAGCAGCTACTTCTCCTAAATGTCAGTTGAATCTATTATACTAGTGGTGTTGCTCAAACTGCATTTTTAAAAATAATCTGCAAGCAGTTTATGTGCTTTTTAAATTCCCAGTGTTATGTAAAAAGGCACAATATTTTTAGCCTTACAAAATATCAGTTGTCATCTCCTCAATCTCTCCCTTTGATATATTGGAGATGGGGGACTAGAAGCTCACAGAAACTGTAGATACCAACTCTTTTAAAAATAAGAGGGTTTTTTTCCTGCAATGTGGTTTTGGAGTTATACAAATCTTAATAAAAACATATAAAAATACCCAAAACCTTAAAATCAAGTCTGAATAAAAAAAGTATTTCTTATTTAAAAAGCTAGTGATTCTGTCCTTGATGCCAAATTCTTTTATCTGGAATAATGATAGTATAATGTATCAAGAAGCAAAATATCAACTTAAACTGTTCACTCATGCACTGACAGAATGGCCCTCATATATAAAATCTCCAGAAAGTACCCTCTGCCATATAACATAGAGCACACAGCTGCTGTGAGTAGGCTCTGGCAAATCAACATTGACACAAACTATTTTTGGAATCAAGTCAGGCTTGCTGCTGTTTCTGGAGGACGTGAATACATCTACCTGCTCTGTTGTGCTGTGCTGCACTCCATAAGGAACATGGTGGAATCCAGACTGCTCACCTCTCTGCTTATTTGGAGGTCACCTTTCCACTCCCATCTGTGTTTGCAAGTCTTCTGAGTTCAAATGTTTTCACCTGCTGACGACAGCTTTAATTAAGCACATTTGGGCCTTGCTTCTTTCTGTGTTCTCTGCTGAAATTTGAGGAACAGGATCTTAGAAGAGGCTGCCTTGCTACCTTTTCTTCTTATTGTCTTGCAACCCTTGACATCCTGATGGTACCCTCAGGTGCTTCTGGCTAGGAGGCATCCCCTACCTGAAGCAGGCCAGGAAAGATGAGCATCCTGTCCTCAAACCCATTGTGATCATAACTAATCCTTGAAAGAAATCCCCTGACTTCCTGGGGTTTGTGGCACTGATGCAATTTGAGAGGTGGCCACTGGAAACTCCTCAAATAATAAAGTTTATTGTTGCACTGCACAGTATATGGAGGTGTATATATCAGTACTGGGCTAAGGCAAAGGCCCTGAAGTCCATGTATGGGAAAGACAATAGCCCCCAGTCTGGGCAGCATTACGTCCAGCAACTGGTAACGCTGTCACTTCCCACACCTATGAAGGAATGCTCCTGCCTTGGGACAAAGCAGCCGCGGGGTGAGAATGCCTGCTGGCCAGCACTGAGGAGGGCCTTCTTTAACACTGCTGCGCTTTTGTGCTGCCGCACAGTTGTGCTGCTTCTCCTTAAACCTAGTTGAGTTTGTGACTGGCCAGCAACTGCAGTTGGGTACCCCTGCCTTGAATCACTGGTGGTTTAAATGCCTGCAAATACTGGAATTGTATGTGTTGGAAGGGACCTTTAAAGATCACCCAGTCCAACCTCCCTGCCAAGTACAGGGACACCTTTCACTAGATGAGGTTGCTCAAAGCCCTGTCTGACCCGAAGGGCAGTGGCTTGTTCTTACCCAGCATCTTTAATCTTCAGCCAACCCTTTTCAGGCCATGTTTTGACAGAAAAACAATTTTCAATGGAATCAAGGCATACATTGATTCAATATATGGGGGTTGTTTTACAGTATGATACTATAATCAGCCATCACAATTCTTCAAAAGGTTTCCCGCTTTTCATGCTCTCATGTGTAGTAAGCCCATTCTTACACAGTAAGGCCCTGAACCATAAGGTGCAGTTAATGCAAGAGCAGGTCTTCTGCATTTTGGGGGATCTTAGCTTTTCTCTGTTCTCACAGAAGGCTGCTTTTCCCTTCTGTCTCCCCAAAGTTGGTTTTAATCTGCAGTAGGTAAGAGAACATTTATCATACTTTCATATTTACTTCCTCAGTTTACTGTCAGCTGGGAGAAAGAGTTGAAACAATGGTAGATGAGAAGAGTTCTGATCTCATGGTCCCTCAAATCATGTAAATAATTGCTATGTTTAGGAGAGTGGAATTCTTCAGGCACCATCTACGTAACTTGAAATTCCACTCCTTCCTTGGAGGTGCAGGGATTTGGAGACCAACAATTTTTGAGTCAAAAGCAAACACAAATGGAAACTCTAGGACTCTGGTATAATCTGAGAGAGCAAAGCAGACAGGATGCAGCTTACTGTAGGCTTCTCATCAGTGTAGGCTTAAAGACAAAATTAATTCTGTGTCTAATGAGGGAGTCATCCCAGCCTCAAAACCAAGCCAGGTGCCTGAGAGTATGGAACATGGAAGAGTCAAAAAGAGACAAAAATTTAGTGTCCCTCTAATCTTGACTCCATGCTAAGGTTATTAAGTTGAATTTAGGCTTTTCGCAGTGAAGGGCTGATAGCTGTCTGCAGTGATATCAAGTCTGAGGAATTAGAGGCAATGAACACTATCAACCAGACCAGACCTTCATCCATATTCTTCAAAGCATTCATCTCAGTACTGAACCATACCCTCTACCCTTCTCTGTCCCATTCCACAAGAAGACTCATTTGCAGTGTGTAGACTAGCCCCTGTGGAATGCCTCCTTTTGAAACTTAGGAGGGAATGGATACAGACAGTATCCCATTATGTATGTACAAATTTGGACCTCTACACAGATTTCCTCTTTCTTGGATCAGGAAAAAATTGGAGCCATTTTACTGCATTGAAGAAATGCAGGCTGTCTGGTGTGTCCCAAAGCAAGCAGACAACTGGAACTAAGGCAGCTCCTTCCCTTTCAGGGTGTTACATCTGAGGTTGCTGTGGTTATGTCATCTTGCACTGCTTGCCTATGCATTGTATGGATAGAATACATGGCTCTTGCACTGTTTCAAATTTACCACACCCTTGCACAAATCCACAATATTTTCTGTTTTACTTCAAAAACATGTTTTCAATACAAATATACCCTTTTTTTAAAATCAAATCTCATTTTTGTTTTATATTCTTAAGATAGAGGCTTGATGACCACCTTGGGAGGACACAGTTGTGGAGACCACTGCCATAAAAGCAAAATAAACAGAAAGTAAACAGGATTATTGCCGGTAGGACCCAGCAATTCTTTTCCTGACGTTGAGCACTAGGTACCAAGGTGTTGGGAAGAAAGCTGTTGGTGGGAGGCCCAGGAAAAGCAACACTGATCTGCAGAAATAGCTTTGTAAATACGTCATTTATTTCTTTTGGCAGCAGCAAGTCTAACACTGTCTCTGAAACCATCAGTCACTCTGCAGAAAATAGTTTGATAGGGTTTTCCTCATAACCTGACCCACCCTATTTTCATTAGCAGCCTGATGAGATTCTGCTGGCTTAGTTTCCAGGCATCTTTCACTACCTGCTGCTCTGAAGTTGTTTACATGAAAACTGAAGTGTTTTGGATAAGGTTAAAGGTTCCAAGTAACTTTTTTTCAAGAGCCCTGGAAGCAAAGGGTCAGGAGGTTTGCCAAGTACCTGGGGGACATGGTCATCATATTGACCTTCATCAAGGCAACTGGAGAATGCCTTAGCTGAAGGAAGTGCATCTCCAGAAACATACATCCACAGCTGAGTTCTTTAATGCTATGTCTTTAATGCCCTGGCCCAAACATCTACTACTGACAGGCAGGGATGGTTCACAGTTAAGAGAGGAAAAGCCCTCTGCATTGGTTTAAAGTGGTGGTAGTCAACAGATCCAGAAATTAGGCTATGCCTCTGTCATCCCAGCACACCTCTGGAGAACCCAATGTGCAAATTGTCAATGGCTATGTAATACACAATGGAACGCTTTTTGGGGACCTCTCCTACATTTCAAACAATAGCCATGGCTACTGATCTCTCAGTATAACTTAGACTAGCTACAAAGCGCTGGCAATGGGGGCCTGTAACTGCTGCTACCCCATCCTCCACAGTCAGTGGCTTTCATACAGTGCTTGATCACTTTGCTAGATACAGAATGAACTTAGCACAAATCTTCAGTAAGGCCTGTGTGTCACACCCTTATATTTTAAACCTACTGAAACTCATACTCTGCTCAAAGATCAGCTCTCTCCCCTATGTTGTCACTTGTCACAGACTCCTAGCTGCCACTGAAAGGACAGTGGCTCCACTGCAAGGCCCTGCTAATTATCCTGACAACCTCATGAAATTTTTGTCTGGTCTGTAGTCATCCTCTTATTCATACCGGCGGTAAATTAACAAGCAAAAATACTACTAGCCCCATGTACTAAACCTGGGAACTGCAGAAAACTTCATATAGCTCCACACCTCTGGCTTTTGGAAAGCAAGGGCTTGAGGGGCTGCACCTCTTAAGGCTGTACTCAAACTATATTTTACTGTGTCGTTTGTAGATAACATTTGGCCTAATATTTTTTGCAAGCAGACTGTTGGACTATATGTGACTATATTGCTTAATTGGTTGGTTTGTTGCTTTGCTCCAGGGCTTTGGTTCCTTGATCATCTACACTGTGTACATACTAGGTTTTGCCAGGACTCCAATCTGGAGTTAACCAATTATTTGGTTTTGTGAGGCTCAAAAGAGAGGGTAGTTTGCTTCAAGATCCACACCCTATAGATAACACAGGTGTGGACTACACCAGGCTTCATTGTTCCTGACCAGAACAATCTTCTTATATATTCCTAATGTACTCATAAGTCCAGCATGCCCTGGCATATGCATGGCACATCTTTGTAGGCACACTACAAAATACAGAATTAGCAGTCTTTAAAGCTCATCCCTGCTTATTTGGCTATCTCACTTCTTATGCAAGAAAATAATAGCACTGGGATACAAAGGGGGGACTGGAGTGACCAGGATCCTGTCCCAGGTTAATGTCACTGAGACTGTAGCCCGGCATCTCTGTCCCTCCAGTACTGAGCAGCTGCACTAGATGCTTCTCTGGGAAAGCCACCACAGAACTTCTATTATATAGCATAGGAAGAAGCGCCATATGAGACCAAGGGAGTTGATAACCTTGCTTTTGCCTCTCAGCTTTGTCACAGGGAGGATGAAGGGGAAGAACCCTTTTCCAAGGACACTGTACCCTCCCCCCCAACACATACGCACACTGAAATTTTTCCTGGAACTTTTTCTCAAAATCCCTCAGGGTGCAACAAAGTGTGCACCCAGCTCTGCTGAGTACATACATGTATGTGATTACACTCATTTGCAGGAAGGAGCGTGGCTTGTTTGTACCATGCTTACAAGACTACTCTACATAACTAAGTGAAGAAAGGAAACATCTACCACTAGGGTATGGCACACAGGAGCGGAAAGAAGCTTGCACCACACACAGGAACTCTTTAATTAGCAGGCTGACAGATCTCTTTCTTTGACAGTCAGTTCTAACAAGCAGTATTTGCCACAGAACAGCCAAATACATCACTGCTTGTCTTGCTGGTGGCAGGGGTGGGGCACACAGTTGAGGAAATGGCAAGGGTACCTTGGAATGTGGAAATGGCTGCTCTCCAAGCAGAATGGGCTCTGGCAGCCATCCATACTCAGCCACATACACAGGCATGCCCCAGTCACCCATCCATGCTTCAGCTGCATCCCACTGCCTTCTCCAGGCCTTGGCTGACTGCTCACGGTTCTCTAGAGTTGCAGAACAGCTCATACTCCACCTGGGGGAAGAGTTACCTGTGGGACAGCCTGCTTGTTTTCCTCATCCCTCGGGCACAGAGCCCAGCAGCGGTGAGCAGGAGGTGTGGGAAGGAGGAAGCCTGACGGCGAGCAAGCCCTAGGAGCCATGGAGCTGCAGGCCTGCCGCCCTGCCAAGAAACGGCCAGAGGCAGCGGCTCACCAGGAAATCTTGGTGGCAGGAGACAAGGAAACAGCCGTGGTAACTCATCTGGGAGCTGTTTCTCCTGCCCAGGACCCCCTGTCATGGCTCTGTTTAGGAAAGACCTACCAGCCTTGCTGGAAATGGAGCTTCCTTCCTGAACAGGCACTAGCCCAGACCCCTGCTTCCCTGGCCCCTTCTGATGGCCCGTCATGCGCTGGCACAACCAAGGTCATATGACAGGGATACTTTGCTCCCTCTTACTTGTATATGGCCGTTTTGCCTCACTAAAAAGCGTTTGCTGGCACAGCAGGGCTTTGCTGTTTTTTGTTTACAGCTTATGGCCTATTCTAGTGATTTAGTCAGGCTAATCCAATTGCATGTGTATGGCTAGAGTGGCCTTTTAAAAATATCTACATATATGTGTGTGTACCATGCAATACTTGCGTAGTGGGATTTGAAGACCTGCAGTGAGACTTGTCAGGGATCAGGGAGGCTCTCTGTAGCTGCAAAACAGCTCCCCTTCTGGGGGACAGACACTTTCCAAGTATGCTTTGCACAGCAGACTCAGTTTTGAAGGGAAGCAGCAGAGAGACACTAGCTCTGTGTCCTGGGTAGCTGGTTGCTCAGGAACTTCTCCAGGAGAATTCATGACCTTTGCAAATAGCATTCCTGACTGCACACCAGTTTCACATATGCAGGAGGATGATCAAGCTTGTAAGGACTGGAGGGTCTGCCGCCCCCGGGGCAGCTCTCTGTGTTTGGCATCCAGCTGTCGACATGTATCCCACAGTGGGACTGAGGCACTCCAACTTGAAACTGCGCTTTGGTCAGGAGACAGACAGCTCTGCGTACATCATGGTCTCCACAAAGAGTGGAAGCAGCAGCCGTGGCAAGTGTCAACCTATGCCAGATGTAGCCTTTCACATGGAGAACACAGAGGGAGGACGTGAGGTGCACACTCGGAGAGGGCTGTGCTGTGGGACCACAACAGATCCTAGGAGAGCTCTTACCAGGGCACGTTACATCTGCTGCTCCATACGGATGCAGACGATTTGCTGCAGGTGGCCCTGCCCTGGATGGTGTGGGCCTAACCTCGTCTGTACCTCTTGGCCTGGGGACCAAAGCAGACCCATTACATATTCCCAACTCTTCCAGGAGGCCCAGACATAGCATTTAATACAGCACAGGGAAAGCTTATGAGTAGCTGCTTAGCATTAATCAATAAAATGTGGTTAGACTAAAAAGAAGTTATATGACTAAAGAAGTATCAGAGATGCAACACAGATATGAGTCAAAATTTTTCATTGGTTAGAAAAAACACGGACTCCTACGTGGCATCACTAATTATTAACTAACTCACACTGAGAGAAAATGGCACTAATTGACCTGTTGATATGGACAGAAATTATACAGATGCAGACATTTTACATTAACACAACTAAAGCATCCTGTCCAGCATCCAGATTGCTCTCCTCTGACCTTAAACCTATTGTTAACACAAAGATTCCCATCTGCAGCTACCTGAACCCTCCTGAATCCAGGTAAGATTTTTCTGCCAGACAAGTTTACTTCCCTGTTCTTTGCATTCTTGCAAATAATCCTTCCTTTTGCATTCAAGGGCTTATTTTTCCTTCTCTTACATCTATTTTTATTTTCATTTTATAGGCATCTAACCACTGCTAGCATACTCCTCATCTCAGTGCAGTATATGAATTTGCCACATCAGTTCTGTATTGCATTATTCTTTATTTACTCATTGCATTGCACGGCTGAATTACCAGTGAAGATTCTTTATATCTGTCTCCATGAAAACTCAGTCTCTCTGAGATGGGTTCTTTGAACTCTTAAGAATTTCTAAGCTTTGATTTGACAGCCAGTACTGGGACTTGCTTCCAGTCACTCATCTCAAAGAAGCACCCTTCTAAACTGCATATTCTAAATCCCTACAACATCTGCTTTGTAGTGGGCTGTCATTTCGCCCATGGTGCAGAGCATTCACACCACAATACACTCCAAAATACCAGATCACTTTTTTCATGGCATGGGATAGCCAAAGTGATTTATGCAGAGGAGTGCTGCTAATTCCAGAAATGACAAGGTCTGGCACAATAAACTCAGTATACCTGCTAATCCATCTCTGTACCCAGACAGATAAATGCCTATTCAGGACTAATATTTTGCTTCAACTAATGAGATTGACTACAGCTGTGCACATCTCAAGGCACTAATTTCAGTTTGCAGCAGAAAAATGTCTATTCTTCCAAGCAAAGAATTGCATGAAGGAAGATTGCGACAATAAGGAGATTCTTATTTTCTTTCCGGAGGAATCAAAACTAACATAGGGAAGTTGGTTCATCTTCATTTCCGATTACAAAAGCACAAACTTTAAATCCACTATATGGCAAGCACAGGACCAGATTAACATTTCCCCCCGAGTATTCTGATGTATTCCGATTTGAGAAGCCTAGCTTTCACATGTCCAACCTGCTAAACACTTCTCTGTTTTGTATTTGCTTCCTCATAGCAAGGAGTTAATACAAAATGTCTAAGAGGGTTTGCTTTTCCTTTTTCTTATTCCCACTTTGCTTGATCTGCCTTCACGAGCTTTTAACATCACGTCGGTGAAACAAACGTATCAAACGTATAAGCATCTGGATTTATGGGGATGTGACCAGAAAGTATGAGAGTGCAGATTTTTTTCATATTCTCTGAGCACTTTTTAAATCTCAGTCCGAGACATTCTTTGTTTTCTCTGGAGTCGGGGATAGCCCAGAGTGCTCTGAGGTCAGGCTGATTGTGTAAGGTGTGCCGTGATGTTCCAGAATCTGGTTAGTGATTCCACAATGAAATCTTCTTAGCTCTGCACTGACATCTTTACCTGAACTAGAGGGAAAAAGATTGTCTGCACTAGAAAAGTGACAGTGTTAGAAGACCCAGCACAGAGATATCCCCCCATGATTAATGCACAAAGTAATTATGTAGGATAAGAAAGGTAACAGGGCTGATGCCATGCCTACAAAAGGCAGCAGTAACTTCAGGATTATTTAGCACCGATACAGGAGCTATAGATCCCTAAGCAAGTCACAGCTAGATCAATAGTTCAGCAGTTGCAGCTATGTAAGGAGATGCTCAGTGCAACACATTGCTATGGGTGACATACGCATTGTATGTAAAAATGAGAAACCTCACAGAGGGCCCAATTTTTCCACCTGTATCAACTAGTTAAATAACAGATATTACCTCTTTGTATAAACCTTGCTTATAAAATTAAAAATTTGTTTACACTGGATTTCTTAAGCCTTGATGAACCTCTTTGCATAGCTCTCTTAATATGAGCATTTTGCCAGTAGCGCACACTGGGAATCTAACTGGTGTGGTTTGTGGCTTACCCACCTGTGAGTACTGAAAGATACTGATGTTGATAGGTAAGTCAAGCAGACAAGCCCCAGACATCCTGAGCATTACCAAATACAGTAATTTTCCAGGGAATTTGCAACAGTAGGGGTATTAACCCCAATATTAAGACCAAATTCCAAAGTACAATGATTGCGCAAAACACAGGAATTGTGTCTTTATTGGTGTCCCTCCTCCTCAAGACGTTCGGAAACAAGGAGAAGAAAAGGCTGGGGTTGAAGCTTACATGCTCTGTTGTGCTGGGTCAGGCTGTCCCTGTCTAGAGCAGGGCTGAACCCCCAGCCAGCACTGGGATAAAAATGAAACTGATGCACAGCACAGGCAATCCAACAAAGCAATTAGAATGGCTAGTGTTTGATATGAAACAGTTTAGTGTTTGCCTTGCAGCCAGTACAAGGAGAACAAGTTGCTTTTCTGCACAGTGGAGTCATCTGATGTTTGCTTTAATTTCTGGAAGACTGGGGGAGCATGAGTCAGATGCTCTTGCAGCTGGTTCATGCAAGGAAGAGGCCAGCAGGGACCCTGACTCACCAGAGCTGCTAAATTTCTCCCTAAAGTCCAGCTCAGCGACTGGAGTGAAATCACGGGCAGGGGGGCAGCTCTGGAATTAGGGAGGGCGGGAGGAGCAGAATTCTGCGAGGATGGAAGGCAGCGAGCCCGGCCCGGGATGGACGCCCGAGGGGGGGAGGGGAGGGGCAGGACGGGCGCTGGGCGAGTGACAGCACTACGAGGCCCTAGAGGAAACCCCAGCAAACACTTCTTCTTCACAAGAGACAGAGAAATAACCCCCTCCTCTCCGTAAAGCTAGAGGGGGCACGCAGAAGATGGCAGCCCGGGGCTCCCGCCGCTGCCCCAGCAAGCCCCGTCCCCCGGCGGTGCGCGCCTTCCCCCCTTACCTCATTGCCACATTCCCCAGCGAGTGAGATCAGCTGTTCGCGCAGCCTCTCTCCTTTTATGGTCAAACAACTTTGCCTGGGCGAGGCTTTTTTCGCGAGTTGGTAAGAAGCGTCTGGGCTCCGCAGCTCCCCCACCTTTCATTTCTGCTGCCTTTCCCGGCAAGCCGGCAGGCCGAGGCAGCCGGCCGTGCGGGGGCAGAGGAGCCCATCCCTAGCCCCGCGATCTCCAGCCCCGGGGGCGGCATTTCCCTCTCCCCCCTAGCCCCGTCCCCAGAGGTGAGTCCCTTCTCTTGGTTTAGCGAGAAAGGTTTTTATCTGCAGCCCTGGGGCTGGCGTTGACCGAGTTAGGGGTATGCGCCCGTGTCGGGAGGTGCGGGTTTCCTGCCGCTCCCGCCGGGAGGGTTGCTGGCCTCCTACGAAGTTTCTCGGTCTCTTTGGGATCGATTAACCGTGGTGGCTCCTGGGTTGTTTTTTGTTTTTTGTTTTTTTTTTTTCCCTTTCGCAGAAGAGAGGTTCGCGTGTGTGTGAATCTGGTTGAGTTTTCTTCCCTCGCGGTGAAATGGAGGCAGCTAAACGCTCCCGCAGAGGGGAAGAGGGAGGGGGTGTTGCCTGGTCGTAGTCGGGACAAGCTCTCTTTTGTGTGCGTAGGGATGAGTGAGACACCTATGGAGCCTTTTTCCAGATGTGCTTGAGAGAGAGGAATCTGGGGCTCTTTGTGCATGAAATTTGTTTAATTTATGAGTCTGTCTCTCTGGGAGTGCCCTGAGAAAATGAAGATACAAGTCTTGCAAAGTCGTAGAGCTTCCTAACATTTTAAATATGTTTGCATAGCTTTGGGGAGTTTTTCCTTTTTTTTTTTTTTAACCCCCCCAGCACAGGGACGAGGCAAGCCCAGCATATATGGGACATGTTTGTAGCTCTTAGCTCTGAATGGCCCCCTCCCCCAGCTCGGTTGTCTTAAGGCTTTACCTTGCAACTTGCATAGCTGATAGGACTTTGCTCTCTTTGAAGCATTGTAACTTTGGGCTAGGCTGGGAGAACTTTCTGGAATTAGTCTGTATGAGAAGATGAAAAGAAGCGTAACTTCTAAATCTGTTTAATCTGTTCATTTCATATGCTGTATTTTTTGCCATAGTTCCCTTCTGATCTCCCTCAGTTGGGAGGAAGTTGGTGAGTAGGGAGAACTATAGATGTGGTGTGTCACACCACAGTGCTGGGCTAGCTTTTACAGGGGCTCCCTCTGTGGCTGGAGTCAATCTGCTTTCTGCCAACAGAGGTGAAAAAGAATGCTCAGCTCTCTGCCTCCTCAGGTTCCTCCTCCTTTCAGTACCCCAGGAAAGGAGCTGAGCTTTTCAAAGTACTATCTTGGGGTCACAGAATCACAGATTGGGGGTTGGAAGGGACTTGTGGAGATCATCTAGTCTAACCCCCTGCTAAAGCAGGATCACCTAGAGCAGGTTGCACAGGATGGCATCCAGGTGAGTTTTGAGTTTCTCCAGAGAAGGAGACTCCACAACCTCTCAGGGCAGCTCAGTCACCCTCAGAGTAAAGGAGTTTTTCCTCATATTCAGATGGAACTTCCTGTGTTCCAGTCTGTGCCCATAGCCTCTTGTCAAAGAAGTGAAAGCTGTCTGGATGCATAAGAGGTGGGAGACCCACCATGGGACCTTTTGGGAGGTGACTCTGCTGCTGAGGGAGGTGTCACTTGGTTCTGTGCTCATACATCTCCTTGCTCTCTGTTAGAGAGGAACAGTGTATGAGGCAACTAAATATCCTGCCTCTGTCCTTTGGGGACATCTTTCTTCATAGCTCCACTTGAGTCATCTTAAACGCTGTTACAGCAGGCAGAAAAATCTCTCCCCTCAGGGAAAGCGTGAGGACGAGAAGGATTTGAGATTAGGTCTGCTGGTGTGACACTCCCTCTCCAATAGCTTTTACCAACAGCGCCACAGGACTCACATAAGCTGTGTGTTTCTGGTGAGGCTTAGATGGCATTGGCAACACTGCAGGGCTGGGGGGGGGTGACTCTCCACAAGGCGAGCTTTTCTCAGCCGGTTTGGTCTGTGTGGGGGTGGACCGATAAACAGAAGCGAGGATGAGCAGGGGCAGGTGCTGGATGGAGACAGCTCTGAGCAGAAAGGGACTTAAGTGTGACATAGCATACTGGGAAACGGGCTGCTTTGGTTTAAGGGAGATGGCAGCTGCTGGTAGCAAAGCCAGGACTTTTTTGTGAAGCAGCCGATGTCTCAAGACTGACTCTGTTGACTAACCCTGGGATGGATCATGATGAGAAGTGACATTATCGCTGTGGTGTTCTGCTTATAATGCTGTCGATTTTGGTAGAACTACTAAGTGGTTCATTATACCATTACGTGAAACAGTGGAGCACATGGCAGAAGTCTCTAAAGAAAGGCTGGAGGGCTTTTTAATAGCTTCTGTAGCTCGGTGGGAAGCTGCAGACTGGAGGGAGTTGGTCAGTCCCTTCTGACGTGCAAGTCTGAGGGATTGAGGGCAGACCTTGCTAATTACTCTTCTGCCTTGGCCCTTTCCCGTGCTGGAGCATGTGGGAGATGCTCAGCACAGCTCTTTGGCTGCTGCTCACTGTTGGAGCCTCTTCCTCCTTTTGAAAAGCCCAGAAGAGTCTGTCAAAGTGCGTGCAACAAATCAGCCCTGCACAAAGGGAACAAAAAGTGCAGCAACACGAACTTTTGTCTATGTCGTCACATGCCTGTGACCTGAAGAAGCTGTTACAGGTTACTGTATCTTACCATACTGCACTGAATCGTGGGAGTGCTTAGAACTGGGTGCGCAGGTCTTACTGGCAGCCATGGGTGAATTAGCAGTGGGCGGATGTTTGTGGCACCAGGGCTGTCTGTCTCAGCAGCTGTTATTGTCCGTGGGAGAGAGGCTGGCAGCGTGGAGGGGCACTGTTTTGAACATGCCAACTTGAAATGCTGGCACAGAGCCCCTGTGCTGGTGGAAGCGCTATTGTACTGGGGTGTTAGGAGGACTATCGGCATGCCAGGCTTTACAACAAAGCATCTGACTTCATGGAGCTTTCTAGCATGGATGAGATTTCTGGCGTGGATTGCAGGACTGAGGGAATGCTAGAAATGTGGCTCTCATGAGACCAGCGGCTCCTGAAACAGCCGACTTGGTGGGGCTCTCCCCCGCCCGCTCAAGAAAGGAGGGGGAGGAGAAGGTTCGTTTGCCCGCACGCTGCAAGCGGAGTGCTTGTCCCCCTTCCGCGCCGCAGGCTGCCCTTGCGCAGGCAGGACCGTGGCTGCACTCACTGCCTGGAGGACGAGAGCCTCGGCTGCACGGGTGCTGGCTGCGCCCCTCGCAGCCCGAAGGGACGGGGGGCGGCGGAGCGGCGTCCGAGGAGCGCTTCCTGGCGGGGGCGGAGCGGGCGCCGGCGCAGCGGTGAGGGGAGGCGGGAGCCGCTGTCACCCTCGCCGGGGGCAGGAAGGAGAGAAAGCGGAGGCGAGATCCAGGAGAGCAGGGGCCTCTGCCCGAGGATGTGACACCGGGGAGCTCCTCACCCGCCCTGTTGTTCTGCCGCAGCTGCCAGTGCTCCTCCGGCATGCAGGGGTCTGGAGGTAAAGGATGGAAGATGCAGGGGTACGCCAGCGTTGGGGGGGGGTGGGGGTGGTGAAGGGGGACATTACTGGGGCTGTCACAGGCTGAGGTCCAGAGGAACAGGGTGGTGTTATTGGGTAAGTGGGGGAGAGGAAGTGCAAATTCCAGTTCTGGGAGAGCGAGTCTGGGGGCATCCCCTCGGGGTGTGTGGGGCTCCATGTGCGTGGCAGATAACACTCATTCTGGTGGCCTGCTGCTGTCCTCCCCAGCATGCGTGCATGCGTGCAAGGCTCTCGTGCAGCAAAGAGCTTGGTTTTCTCCGTGTCAAGAGCCCCTTTGCGGTTAATGCCATACTAAGTTGAAATGGTGAAGCATGCTGGCTCATTCGAGTAGTCTGCAGTTTCTGTTCCTCCTTTTTCCTGTGATGATCCTAGAAGTGCTCTGTGCTCTGCTGAGGCACCTCAGCCTCTGGCCAGACTTAAACTTCTGTATCCCTCTGTTTCCTGTGTTCTTCTCTACTAATTTGCTCTCTAGCCCAAGGCTGGCTTCATATAGGTTTCTTCCCTTTTCTCTCCTGCCAGGTGCTAAGAAGATGGCCTCCCCAGGTGCCCCAGGGACCCGCATGACATCCACAGTCAGTATCAACATTTCTACCCCTTCCTTCTACAACCCGCAGAAGAAGTTTGCACCTGTGGTTGCCCCTAAACCGAAGGTGAACCCGTTCAAGGCTGGAGGTGCATCAGAGTCATCGCTGCCCCCGCCTTCTGGAGCTGGCGCCCAGCGTGCTCAGATAGGGAAGGTGGGGGAGATTCCATCAGCGTCCATGTCCCTTCTGGCAGAAGGTAGGTGAGGGCTTGTGTGGCAGATGTGAGTATGCATTTCTGAATTCTCAGGGGGTGAGGTCTGTAACTGGGCTAAACATGAGAACAGGGGCAAAACTGCTGTAGGTGATGGATACTCTTGTTGTAGAGGCTGGCAGGTTCCAGAATGAGCTAAAACAATTGTAAAGGGATTTGTAAAGTAGATAGTATCTCCATTAGGAAAGGAGGCAGGAAGGCAATCCTGCGTTGCACTAATGCTGGAGGAATGCAATGGATTTTTTCATAGTATTTGCTGAGTGCATAATTGTGTAACTGCAGCCAGTTTCTGGCCAGCATGTCAGAGAGCAACTATGTTGCAGGGAAGTTGACCCTGATGGTGTTGAATCATGCTATTCTCCTTCTTGTTGATTCATCCCAGCTCAGGTTGGTTGTTTCTGACTGTAGAAATCTTTCTCGTGGACTCTGCAGTTGCCACCTTTGCTACTGGAGATGCGGAGGAAGAAATAATTGCATAGAAAAATGGTGGAAGCTATCTTAAACAGGAAGTGAGACTTAGAGTTTGTATGGCTTGTAGAATTTCATACTTTTTCCTACTGCTTTGGGCTGGGTGTGTTTTCCTGTGTAGAATGACTTCTTGCTGTATTGTGGTTTTCTTTTTCTTTTTTCTTTTTTTTTTTTTTTTTAATTTCCTGTGGTGATGGGGTGGTTTTTTGTTCTGGGGTTTTTTTTTTGTTGGTCGGTTGGTGTTGTGTCCTCTAAGAAGCAGAAGGTTCCTGGTTGTGTTGCTCCACAGCTGGAATTGATGAGTGTAAGGCCACCAGAAATTTCCCTAGGGACTTCTTGCTAATGCTTGATGCTGCATATTACCCCTAGACTCTATCAGTGTGCACCTCTGTTGGGACATGCATATTCAGATAATGCTAACTGCTGTTTTAAATTTCTTTCCTTTCACTGTCTAGCATAGACTATGCAACAGTGATGTTTTCTAGGTTAGCATGCTAAGTTAGTGGGCAGCTGACCTAATGTGAATTCTCAAGTCACGAGGGCCTCAGCATGTTGGTGTTTCTGTCTACTAGAATTGTACCAACCAACTCTGTTGACCTTTTTCTCATGCATTGCTGGCTGGACTCTTGTGTCTGTAATCCAAGGTCCCATCTTAGGCTTTATGATTTTCTGCTGTAGTTGTATGGATTAAGGATGTGTTTGTTGGAAGGTCTCAAACTGACACAAATAACCTGAAGTACAAAAGTAGACAGATGAATGTTAAAATTTTTTTTTCAATATACAATGTGAGTGGAGGATTGGATGTTGTTTGCTCCACTTCTCCCTTCCTTGTAAAGCTTATTATGAAGAAACCAACTTGACAGAAAGATTAGCAAAAGAACTATGTGGCTTAAGCTGCTGTGTTACCACCGGGTGAGGGCGGCCAGCGAGACATCTGAAGTACAGTTGAACCACCAAAACTCAGTCATCAGAGAAATGCATCTGATTTGATCCTTCTCTGATGCATCTCTTCAATCCTTCTCTCCCTTTCTTACACACTCCCCAAACAAATAGTAGTATAAGCAATAGCAATTGGTCTCTTTGTCTTAAATGACAGGATGGCTAAGTTAGTATTGCTGTAGGAACATTATATTTAGTATTCATCATTCTATAAATCTGGTATAGTAATTTTGTGGGGAGCTTTTTTGTTTGAGTAATTCATAAAACAGGCTTTTAACACATCTGAAGCAATGTGACAACAGATCAGGGCTTAGGTATTCTGTATCATTTCAATAAATCAAAGGGCATGCTTATACAAATTTGATCCCAAAACTGTAGTTTCAAAGAAAAAATACCAGCCCTGTATTACTTCCCTCTGCCCCAAGCAGAATGTCTCTGGCACAGGAAGGCTTGGAAGAGGTACTGCATACAGTGGAGTTCATGCATTCCACTGGCTAAAAAGATTTTGGCTTTAATTTTCTGAAAGGGCAGTATTGTCTCTCTTAGGTTACAGATCAGAAGTCCTTATAAAGTCTGTCGACAACAGCTGGATATAAAGATGAGACAATTTGATTACTGCTGTTAAAAAGTTGCACATGGAGTAGCAGGAGTGAGAAATGTGGTCTTTCACCCTGCTGCTGGTTGGGGCTAGCTAGGAAGAGAGGTGGGTGTCCCAAATAAGGGGTGTGGAAGTTATGCATCCTTGTCTTCAATGTTCTTTGCTGCTTGGATGATAAGAGGACAACTTCTCCCATACGTGGTGAAGGGAAGAGGATTCACATTTATTTGACGGTGTTGTAGTAGAAAATGTTTCTTTTTGCTTGTTCCATGTCTTCGGCAAATATGAATAGGTGAAAGCAATGGGGTTTTCTTCTAGGAGGTTGAGGGTCTCTGTTTCTTTTCAGCCTGCTTAAAAGGGTTCTGGAAGATTTCTCATGTCCTTATCTGTATTGGGTATGGGGACATTTTAGCCTCCAAAAGGAAAGCTGTTTTCATCTCCCAGAAAAATAAAGCCATTTCAAAGATTGGTCATATGGTAGTTGGTTTGACTTGCTTTTATTTTCCCCCATTTATTTCTTGTAGTGCTTACTAGCCAGCTGTGAGGTGCCAGCTTATTTTCCTGTCATCAGGCTCCTCAGGGTCCTGGGTTGTCCACTGGCATTCCTTCTAATGCTGCTCTATATTCAGCAATCTGAGCCAGTCACTGGCAAGAGAAGCATATGCTAGGCACCAAAAAATGAGAGGAGGAGGGGGAAAGGGCATAGTAAGATGTTTCCCAATTATACAATAACTATTCCCAGTGACTAATTGTAGTAGCTACTGAGGAAAGTTTATATGATGGCAGATAGCTTTGGACAAGTGAAAGCCAGCCTGTGGAGTTCAGTTGTCCTTGATGAGTGCTGGGTTCCCCTTGGTATTGGGGAACTACTTGCTGTGGTACCTTCAAGAGCCCTCCTGGGGTTTGTACTGGCTAAGAGTAAGAAATTATCCAAACTTGCTTTTATTCTCATTCTTCCCCATAGAGCTGCCGCTGCCACCTCCTCCCCCACCTGGAGAGGAGGCAAGTTTCTCCTCAAACTGTGCTTTTCCCCCACCCCCACCCCCCTTTGAAGAGCCTTTTCCACCAGCCCCGGAAGACGTTTTTCCTTCTCCTCCTCCTCCGCTGATGTTTGATGAAGGGCCTGTGAGCAAAGTACCTGCCCCACAGGTGAGTGAGGTCAAGGGAAGTATAGTTTCTTGTGATGCTCTGTGAGTTGGGATAGCCTTTCGCTACTCTGAACTCAGCAGCAGGAAGTCCTGAGATCTGGGAAGGCAGAAAATGCTGCCACCCCATGGACCAGCATAGGTTAGGGTCAACTGGCTGGGCTACAGCTCTGCAGATGAAGGACCTGGGGTTCCTAGTGGACAGTGAGTTGAATGTGAGCCAGCAATGCACCCTTGTGGCAATAAAGGCCAACCATGTGCTGGACTGCGTTGGTGAGAGTGTAGTCAGCAGGATGAGGACAGTGATTATTTCTCTCTTCAGTGCTAGTGATGCTGCGTCTTGGAGGACTGTTTCCAGTTGGGCTTCCGATTATAATAAGCCCAGAGGAATACTGAACTAGCTGCAATCCAGCAAAGGGTCATAGCGATCATTTGGGGTTGGAACACATGATGTGAGAGCCGGGTCTGTTCAGCCTGCAGAAGAGGAGGCCAAGGCAGGGATCTAACTGCAGTCTGCAATACCTAAAGGAGGGCTGGAGAGAAGACAGATTCTTCTTACTGGGGCACAGCAAGAGAACAAGAGACAATGGACACAAGTTGCGGCAAGGGAAATTCCTGCTGGATGGAAGAAAAACCTGTTTCCCTCCAAGGGTGGCTCAACACTGGCACAGGTGTCCAGAGAGGCTGGGGAATCTGCGTCCTTGGGGATGTTCAGAAACCACCTGGACAAGGCCCTGAGCAACCTGCTCTGGCTTAGGAGTTAGCCCTGCTGTCAGCAGGGTGTTAGACTAGAGACCTCCAGATGTCTTGTCCCACCTAAATCTGTCTGTGGGTTTCTTTGGGCTGTGTATTTTCTCACTGTTTGTAGACCTTGGAGGCTGTGCCCTGTTCATCCTTACCAGCTTGCTATCCACTCAAAGCAAAGAGCAGATCTGTACCACAGTCCAAAGTGTCAAAATCTGCTGTTGTAAGGGGATACACCTGGTTCTCTGACTGTTCCTGTAACGTGCTCTGCTCCCTCTTTCCTCATGGATGGTGGTATAGGTACATGGCAAGATGAGCAGCATTGATCTTGAGATTGACTCACTGTCCGTAATGTTGGATGACATGGAGAAGAATGACCCCTTCAAATCCCGGGTGAGCGCTCCAGGATGTCACAGGTGGAAGGAAAGATGACTGGTTTGCTGAACAGAGGTGGTGAGAAGGGTGCTACTGAAGATTAAAAAGTCTGGATAAACCATAGCAAGAAACTATACCTGAAGGATCAGAAAGCATAGATCTTGCAACATGTCAGGACTGCTAAATATGTAGCAGTGTGGGAACTCTTAGCATTGGGGGTCTGAGAGATGCTGTCTATAGCAGTAAGTCAACAGCTATTTTCTCTTCCACCTTGCTGATAACTGGCTGTTTCTCTCTGCTGCTTCCCTTTACAGACATCTCCAGGATCCACAGGTTCTCTGGAGAAACCATTGGCCCCCAAAGCCCCTGTGGAAATACCATCTGCACCCAGAGATACTCCTCATTCCTTTCCTTCCAAGTTCACTCCAAAGCCAAGTGGAAGCTTACCTTTCAAGCCCCCTGGGGTGGATTTGACGCCCACCCCGACCCCATGGGCAGCTCCACAGCAACGCAAGGAGCCCCTAGCACCTGTGCCTCCACCCCCCTCTCTCTCTCCTGCTCAGCCTACCCCTAAATTCACCCCACCCCCTGTTGCTGGCTCTCCTAAGTCTGGGCCCAAATCAGGTGCCAATGTTCCCACGGCTCCCTCAAACTCTACAAGATATCCTACCTCTCTTCAGACTCAGTTCACAGCCCCTTCACCTTCAGGTCCATCCTCTCGGCCACAGCCTCCCAATTTCACCTATGCCCAGCAGAGGGAAAGACCCCAAGTGCAGGAGAAGCCACGTCCCACAGAACAACCTGCTGCTGCAAAAGACACGGTAAGGGATAGAGCCATGACACCAGTGCCTTTGGACAGGTGTCACTGGGAACAAAGTTGGAGGATGAGGAGGCAGGGTCTGTCCCAGGCTAGGGGAAGCTGTTACCCATATGAAAGAGAGATGTAATGAGAGACGGTGGTGGAGAGGGATAGTTATTCATGTAAAGGTGGAAAGAAGCAAGCACGGTGCATGGCAGATTATTTCTTCTCACTGTCTCTCTCTAGGGAACAAAGGTGAGAGAAGTAGGTTTATTAGGGACAGGGTGGGAAGGAGCCTGTCTATATGTGTCCTTTGGCATTGAATGTTTCCTCTTCCTGCAGCATCGACCCACAGGCTCCAGTGCAGATCCACCTAGGGGAAATTCCTCTCTGACCATGAAGGAGGTAGAAGAGTTAGAGATGTTGACCCAGAAACTAATGAAGGATATGGAGCGTCCGCCTGCAGCAGAGGCTGCTACTTCTGGTGCGTTCCCTCAATGGGCAGCTGTAGGACTAAGACTGTGGTGGTTTTCATCTCTGCTAATCCCTTTCTTCTTCCATTGACAGAGCTCTGTGGCTTCTGCCGGAAGCCCCTATCACGAACCCAGCCAGCTGTGAGGGCCCTAGACTGCCTCTTCCACGTGGAATGCTTCACCTGCTTCAAATGTGAGAAGCAGCTACAGGGGCAGCAGTTCTACAATGTGGATGAGAAGCCCTTCTGCGAGGACTGCTATGCTGTGAGTCACTGGGATGAAAGCTGCTGGAGAGAGCTGAGCTTGCTGTGGTTGCTCTCTCTTGCTTTCCCTTTCTTCTTCCATCTTGCCTGTCTGTGCTGTAGCCTCCCAGGGGTGGGGGATTGGATTGATGTGTCTTACTTGCTTCCTTTGGGCTCAGGGGACCTTGGAAAAGTGCAGTGTCTGCAAACAGACCATCACAGACCGGATGCTGAAGGCCACTGGTAACTCATACCATCCCCAGTGCTTCACCTGCGTGATGTGCCATACCCCTCTCGAGGGGGCCTCTTTTATTGTGGACCAGGCCAACCAGCCTCACTGTGTGGATGACTACCACAGGTACAGAGAGAGCACATGCATGTGGTGTCTGAAAGAAGGCAGATTCCTTCACACCTGTTTAATTTTGCTGCAGTATGGGGTTGGGTTGCCCATGTGATCTATTGGAAGTGAAGTTAAAAATGAGTCAGCAATGTACCTTGCAGCAATTAAGATCTTTCCTCACCTAAACTTCTTTGTGATTTATTATTCCTCTGCTGCTAATACTATTGTACAACAGTGAGAAACTTGAATGTAACTACAGTGGTCATGGTCTCCACCATATTTTTGTGTGTTGCAGGAAGTATGCTCCACGCTGCTCTGTCTGTAGTGAGCCTATCATGCCAGAGCCTGGAAAGGATGAGACAGTGCGTGTGGTGGCATTGGAGAAAAATTTCCACATGAAATGTTACAAGTGTGAGGTAAGCCTGGTGGCCCCACTCCTCCCATCTCTCCCATGCCCATCACCAGCAACTGGGCACCTTTGTTGTCTATCCTGACCAAACACTAAGGTGGTTTTGAATGAATCTGGAGCTTTTTGAAGCAGATTCAGAAAAAGATTAGACATCCACAAGTCCATGAACAAGGACTATGCAGGGCTGTAGTCTCTAACATCCCTAACACGCAGTTGTTTATACCAGGGGAACATGCTGTGATCACAGTAGGGGTTTGCCTATCCCTCAAAATAGTGTCTCCCGTCAGCACCATCAGAGACAGAGCAGTGGGCTGTTGAGCCTTTATACCGATCTGATGGGGCATTTCTTACATCCTTGAATGCATTTACCCTGCTGTGGGCTGTCATTGAGCTCCCTCCCTCTTTTCTTTCCCTGTTTAGGACTGTGGGAAGCCCTTGTCCATTGAAGCAGACGAGAATGGGTGCTTCCCACTGGATGGGCATGTGCTGTGTATCAAATGTCACACCGTTCGTGCCAAAACAGCACACTGAGGAGCTTGGAGTGGGCATACCTTTGATACTCCTGCACTCAATACTCTTCCCCTCCCCACCGTTGTCCTATCCCTCTGCCTGACAAGGCAGATTGCTACCAATGGAGACTACGCCAGCGCAGTTCTTAACTCATGTAGGATTCACCACTCCTAGACTTCACTCTGCACACCCACCAAGAGAGGACTTCTTGTCCTGTCACCACTTCCTGGCCACAGTATATTCCAGGCTGGGGGCTATGATGAAGGTGAGTGCACAATCTCTGTTCCCTCAAGACTCTGGAGGAGAAAGTCCAGACCTCCACCACTGCCTGGTGGAAGTAGCAAGAGTGACCTGGTGGCAGGTGCTGGGAAGGGCTGAGCGTTCTTCTGTTCCACCGAGCCAAGAAACAATGATTTGACCTTAGAAGGTGGAAGCCTCCATCTTGGCACCACTTCTGTCTTTTGAGTTTGTTTTTTCTTGTGTGCCACCTCATTATCAGGATGTCTTCCCCTGCCTCCTCTCTTGCTCCTGGGTTAGAGTGTGGAGGCAGAACATATTGGGAATTTCTGTTATTGTTGCTGGAAAAAAGCTAACCTACTATAGCTTTTCTGTCTCTAATGGATTTTACTGGCTAACTGTCTTGTCAAATTTTTTTTCCTTAGCCAGATTTAACTGGCAATGTTTGGAATCCTACTCTGTTCCTGAGTTTGGAAACTTTTTTTAAAAACCTTTTTCCCTCCCCAAAATGAATCATTTCCCAGTGTGGTTTCTGGACAGCCAGGCTGGGCACCAGAGTAGCAAAGCAGTCCAAAGAATGCATGTTTACAAATAAAGACCGTCGTAAGGACGGGCAGCGGATGGTGAGGAGGCGTCTCAGTGCGTGGATGAGGATTCAGCAGGCTGAGGAACGTCTCCCCGTTTCAGTAGGGATTCTTTCACTCCTGACAGTGAAAGCTGCAATGTACTTGCAGTGTAATTGCAATGTACTGTCTGGCTCCAGGTGTTACTGCACTGAGCCCCATTTCCTGGACTAGAAACTCTCAAACTGAACAACCCTTTTGAATAACTACACTGTCCAACCACTGTTTGCATTCAATAAAATGTGGGTTTTTTTCCATTAACGTGTGTCTGCTGTATTTGTTCAACTACTGCTGTCTTAGGCAGTAGAGAATGTATAGCTGTTATTCCACCTAGCCTCCAGACATGAGGAGTCTGAAAACAGCCTTTCTCTCTCCACCTCTTGGTCTCCTTTTCAAACCATTTAGTTTCCTACTTTCTGTGCCTGAAGAGTAGCTCTCATTTAAAGCAGTGGAAGACTGCATTTCAGTACAGCAAGATTGCAGTCTGCTTGATGTGTCACTGGGATGTGAGTTACAGTGCACTTGCATCAGACTGAAGTGGTCAATTTGCTTGCTTCACCTTTATTGCTAGTCGGAAGGTGTTTGATGTGTATGGTTTTAAGCATGGTACTGTCTTGGTCACTGCAGGTGAAACTCTTCTTTGTGGTAAGCATCAATGCTTCTACACTTCAAAGACATGAAACCTACTCTTATTCTCTTGCCAGTTTTGGGGAAATCTTTAATGATTCCTTGCAAATTGATCCAGTAAATGCTATGAGGTTTCCTATAGGATGAGTAAAGAATGAACAAATTGTACATTTGCTTTCTTACCGGAGTTCTTACTGTTTTGTAGGCGTTGTTATGAGTGGTTGTTTCTAGATTATGTGATTAAAAGCTTATGCCCACAAACACCAAGGAGCACAGAGGAGAGAAACAATGATGGGAGAGAAGCACCCCAACCAAACTCCTCCCAGAGCCATCAGAGGACTATAGCCCGGTGTCTGAGTATGAAGCCAGTCCAATGGAGTCAATGGGAAGGGTTCTGTGGATCACCTCGCAGATTAAGGGGAAGTTAGTCCGAGGGGCATGGGGCACAGTGGAAGAGCATCTGCAGGCTGTACAGTGCTTGTTATGGGATGTGTAGGGGCAGGATCAGAGGCAGGAAAAGGGAGTGATCAAGGAGAGGAAGCAGCACGGGAAGACTGGGGGGAAAACGGCACAGAAGGGGCTGGCTGCACATACACAGTTCACTTGTTTGGCCGTGCCCTGTGTGGCGTCAGTGCAGTCTGTCCTGTCATCTTACTAAACTTTTTTTTGTTGTTTTTTGGGGGGGGGGGGTCTTGGGTTTTGGTTTTTTTCCTGTATGACGGGACTCTCTTCAGTGCACAAGGAGGTCTGAGTGCCAGCAACTGGAAATAACCTGAGTGCATGCATATTGTGGGGGTGTGCATGTCCCATTATTAAGCATAATCACTAGCAATAATCAACTCAGAGCTGGTGAAAGAACAGGGCAAGAGACTTGAGAGCCATGAGTTGGCATGGCTGCGAGTCTGGCTAGATGCTGGAAAGACCAGTCTGAGAGTCAGCTGCTAGAGCTCCCAGGAAGTCCAAGCCAGCTACTCTCTGGTCTGGAAGTCAGCTACTGGTAAGCTTGGACCAGCTACCAGAGAACTGCATCTGTGTGTGAGTGACTGGGAGATCAGGGCATCCTGAGGCCAGGTGCTGAGTAGAGCCAATGTCTAAGGCTAATCACTGGAGTGTCTGTGCGTGTGTCTGTGTTAGCTGGTCTTAGATGCTAGAGGGATCCATAGTATGTATGTCTGTATTTCCTGCTAACAGGTTCATCCTGATCAGCCAGAGAATGGAATAGGATCAGGCTGCTTGTGCTCTGCTTGCATGACTGCTACGTTTTCTGCCTCAGGCCAGTCATGTACAGTTTGTGTGTATATCTATACATGCACATATTATATAAATGTATATTTTGCGTGCACGACTGCCTGTTGGGAATACATGCTCAGGCTTGCTACTGGCTGTTCCTGAGTACATGGAACTGAGCAGCTGCTTCTCTGTCAGGCCAGCTGAGTCAGCAGCTCCTAACAGTTGAAGTTGGAAGGGACGTCTCTGCTCAGAGCGGGGTCAACCACAGCAGGTTGCTCGGGAATGTACCTCATCAGTTTTCTAATACCTCCAAGGACAAGAACTCCACAACCTCCTTGAGTAACCTGTTCCAGTATTTAACAACTCTCACAGTAAGTTTTTTCTTACCTTCAGATGGAATTTACTGGTTTTTGATGTGTTTCCACTGCTTCCCCTTCCACTGGATACCACTGAGGGGAGTCTGCTTGCCTCTGTGGCTCCCTTCCATCAGGTATTTATACACAATGATAAAAGCCACCCAGACCTTTTCATCCTGAGGCTGAACAGTCCCAGCTCTCTCAGCCTCTCCTCATATGTCAGACGATCTAATCACTTCAGACTCATAGTGGCCTTTCACTGGACTTGCTCCAGTAAGTCCCTGTCCTTCTTTGTACTGGGGAGCCCCAAGTTGGACACAACACTCTGGATGTCTGACCCATGCTGAATAGAGAAGAATTGCCTCCCTCCAGCTACTGGTGATGCATTTGCTAATCAGCCTGGATAGCATTGGTCTTTGCTACAAGGGCACATTAGTGGCTCAAGTGCAACTTGCTGTTCGCTATGACCTGCAAGTCCTTTCCTGCCAAGCTGCTTCCCAGCCAGTCAGCACCCAGCATGTACTGGTACGTGGGCTGCAGGGCTCTGTGTTTCCCTTTGTTCACCTTTATGAGTCTCCTGTCTTCCCGTTTCTCCCATCTATTAAGGTCCCTCTGAATGACAGCACAACTATCTGATGTATCAACCACTCTCCATTTTCTGTCATCTGCAAGGATAGGCTACAGTTTACATATGCATGACACAAGTTCATAATCTTCTGTCAGCCTCATCAGGGCTTATCTTCTAGCCTGGATATCTGCCATGTAGCAACTTCATTTATTTACCTATGCTTCATGTTAAAGACACCTACTACTGAGACTGAACTTACTGATATATTAACAAAACTCACTGTAAAAGCTGATCTTTTCAGCTGAATCTCTTACTACAGTTGCAGTGATTTGAGTGGCTAAGGCATGTGTATACTATGGTTCCCTGTGTGCACTATGGTTCCCTGTGTACACTCTGCTGCTTCTCATGTTGAATAAAAACCAGCATTCTTGCTTTAAGTTGCAGGTCTTTAGATCCCTGCTTCTTAGCCCTTCTGTCATTTATGGTTAAGCAAGACCATTTCCAGGAGCAGGAGTGTTAATTTACAGCCTTAAGAATTTGGGGCATTATGCAATTATGGAAACAATGATAGCTATCTACAGCAAGTAACTGATTGCTGAATAGCTAGCACTCACCTTCTTCACCAACCTGGAATTAGCTCAAGCAGTGAAAAATAAATCTTTAGGTGACTACTCTTCTCAGGTAGTCTTAGGAACATCAGTGAGGTTTTTGTTTTGGTCTGGTTTGGTTTTGGGTTCCCCCCCCCCGGGCAGTCTATACTGCAGGAGAAGGAAGTACTACTCACATGTATTTCATCAAACTACAGCAGCAGCTTCTAATACTTCTCATGGTTTAGGAATAAACACAGGACCTGTAAAAAGATGGACTTGGCTAATGGATGGATACAACTGTATTAGAGAAAAAAGTCTGGTAGCCAGCTGCATATGTATCCTTTAATCCTAATGCAACTGCATTTTCACATTAAATCTGCAGTTAAATGGACAAAGACCAGTGGCTGAAACAACTAAACATGGATGTAAGGACCCTGCTGGAACTCATAATATATATGCTAAAGTAAAGGTCCCGATCATATTTGAAATAAGGCAAAGAACTCCAACACAGCCTGCTCTGCCACAGATTTATTTACAAAATATTATTTACAGTCTATAACTGTCTTGAGTTCTGATAAATAATATTTCCTCCACAGAGAAGGAATAAGACAGACCACCTACACATTTTTCTGTTACAAATACCCTATCCAGCCAAACAAGACTATCCTCTCTTTTAAAAAAGGGGCAGAGAAAAGCGGGTAATTAAAGGTTTGGGGGTTTTGTCCATGGCACAAGTAAAGGCATTAAGCAGTAAATCTCCCCACTGATGTGTGCACGTGCAAAACAGCAACATGCTGAGGTTACGTGATCACACAAGTTACAGCAGGGTGTGCTGCTACTCCTGACTTCTCCTCCAAAGAAAGTACACCATGAGTTGGTGTTTAAGGCAAGAATAGCTGAATTTAAAAATATATTCCTTACCAGCAGCCTTGTGAAAGACTGAATAGTTTGTTCCTGTTGTAAAATAAGGAAGACAGACGGCTCCTGAAGTGAGAAGGGATGTATGCCACGGAGTGAATGGGCCCGATCTCTACATGTCTTGTGTCCTTGTGTGTGTTCCTTGAATGTCCTAGTCTATCTGAACCCTCATCTCATCTCCAATCTTAAAACGTTATCCACTGACCCCAACCCACTTTGTATGTATCCTTAGGTTTCCATGTGATATAGTGAGGGTCTGAAACTCCAGTATGTGGACTACAGGGATTACTTACTGCTGCACAGAACAGACTACAGAAGACAGGACCGAGAACATTTTCTAAGACCAGTGCTCTGAAACATACTGATGGCTTCTGTAGAGCTAAAGCAAGGGGGAACAGAAAGGAGAGCAGGTGGTGTTGCCTCATGATCCTTTTCAGTTCTGGTTGTTTTGCTTTGCTTGTCCCAGTCACTCATTTGGAAGCAATTGCCATAGGAATGATTCCAAGTGATATCTGGTAAGAATGGGCATTTAGCAAGCTTAAGAGAGCAATGACTGATCACTCCTTAAAGCCTTGGATGCTACACAGGATCCTCTTCTGGTGGCCTGGAAGTGATACTCCCATCTGTTTCAAGTCCCTGAAGGAAATGGGAAGAGAAAGGAAAAAAAATGAATTGCTGTTCTTGTTCCTTGGCGACTGGGATGTGGGTAAGGGCAGACACAGTTACCAAGCATCAGTTCAGAAATCTTCCTTTCCCTCAGTGCCTCCTACTATGCCTACCTTTTCTCTAGAGGGAAGAAACGTCTTGCTGTTCCTGCCCCTCCCTGGCTACCTCTGCCAACCCAGTCCACTGCCTTCTCCCACCTCACGACTAGGTCTGTGCTCCCATTAAATCAGGATTGTGTCCGCATCAGCTTGTGATGTGGGACATGTCTCAACCCTATAGCAGGTCTGTCCCTGCACTGTGCCTGCTCATTTGTTTTACGGAACTGTCCTGGTTGGAGGTGGCTATACATCCCCGACCCTAGAAATGAACATGGCTGTGTTGGGAAAACATCCGACCCAAGTCCTTCTAAAGAGCTCAGAAGGACTTTGCTCTATGATAGAACAATGCCTGGCTGATGTGGGGGGGATATCACTAGCCCATATGGAGTTCAAGGCAAGAAAATTATCCTATAAAGTCCTACAAGGCTGGGGAGATGGTCAGGATAGAGAATTGTTTACCATCTATTGTTTCCCCTTGCTGTTTGTGTCTGATGTGAGTTCAGAGCAGCTCGGGCCCCGGAAGAGCCTCAAGCATGGACAGTTAGGGAATTAGTCTGACAGTTTGGACTGATCCCCATTCTTCTGGGCAGATTCTTCCCTTTTAGGGCAAGAAGCCAGTCCATTTCCATTTAATTATATAGAGAGGGATGGAGAGAAGCCTACCAAGTAAATATGAGTGCCTGTTCAGACACAGCTATTTGTAGCATAGCCTAGGGTGCCATGTGGGAGTTTAGCCTGCCCTTACTCAGCAGTGAGCTCCAGAATAGACTCCATTGTGTCCAGGCCGGCAGTGCGAAAGTTGGAGATGTAGCGCTTCATGCGAATGGATTCCAGCCACTCAGGGATAGATCGATAGGGGATCCCATCAGATCCACTGCAGCTGGGGAGCCGGAGTGTTACCCTAAAGACAGATAAAACCCTCATTAGCCAGGCAACTACCTTAAACAGCCAGTGCTATGAGACAGTAGCTTATCTGCCAGGACTAGGCCAACTTATCTGATCTCTGCACAGTGAGGTCAGACTGCCCAGGCCAACAGCTATGCCCTCTGCCACCATGAGACAGAGATGGCTACTATCTTCTGTGCACAGAGCCTCTTGCCAGTTTCCACTGCTAGCACTACCTCTCCTCCTGCTGGAGACCAGGAGGTGAACATCTCCTTCCCATTTAACCTCTCCTCCTCCAGTGACAGCCTGCTTACCTGGGATCAAAGTCTGCAACAGGCCGGAGGAGCTGGGGACTTGAGATGAAATGTTGCAGCTGTGCGCGGATTTCCTGAAAATGAGGCCTCCTCATCCGATCATGTGACCAACAGCTCTTCATGAGCTCGTAGAGGATAGATGGGCAGTCCACAGGTGGGGGGAGTCGGTACCCATCCTCTAAGCTTTTCATCACCTGCATAGAGGACAGAGAGAAATCTGGCCAAGAGCAGAGAGTGTGAAAGAGGAGCCAGAGACCTCTGTGGGGCTGGGAGTAGGAGGTTCACTATTTTGCACAGTGTGCAGCCAGGGAGAGGGTGAAGCAGATTACATGTGTATGAAGTAGGGTTTGGGCAGCACAGCAAAGGATCAGGACACCTAAGGGATGGCAAAAAGTGAAATGGCATATGCATGTACTTTTAATCCTTTACTAGCTCAGCTCCCATTTGCCATTCAGGGCATGTGTTCATGAGAAGTGAGGACCAAATGATCCTGGCACAGGCCTGGTGAGAAAAGGGCAACCAGACTCTGGGGAATAATTTCAACAGCATGTGCTAACCTCACAGATGTGCTGAACCTAGAATGAGACCAGGCATAATGCTCCAGAGCCAGATGAAGGAGAGAAAGAAACCAACAGAGAACATCTCCAGACCCAAAGGCCATGGCTGGTTCAACCACTCTTTAATTTGACTCATTGCTGTTGACACCTGAACATGGTTCAGAGGCCCAGACACTTATTGCCCTTGATTCGGCTGCATTGATTTTTAGCAGGAAGGGAGACATAGTAGTTATGTGTTCAAAAGAATGTCAAGACTGCAGGCTGAGGGAGATCTACAAATGTTTGGCCTACATGCCTTGTTTATGCCTTTTTAAATCAGCACCTGAGCTCAGTGTCTGTTACCTCTTGATTGGTCATGTTGCCATATGGCTTGTCACCAAATGACAGCACCTCCCACATGACAATTCCAAAGCTCCAGACATCGCTGGCTGAGGTGAAAATCCGATGAGCAATGGCCTCTGGGGCTGTCCATCGGATAGGAATCTTACCACCCTGTGAAAGAGCAGAGACACAGTGTATCCAGCAAGTATCATTGAGTTGTATTTCTCCAGTGCTTTCATGCAAGGAGTTTACAAAGTGGTTCAAAGACTGGGCCTGCTTCACTTGAAGTGACGTGTAATCACCCCTGGGGAAATTTCTCAAAAGGACAGAAACATTCTTGGAAAGAGAATGAGTTTAAGCAAGCCCTCTGTTCAGTTGAGTGCTAGAGAAAACTACTGCTGCAGGAGTTAAGAGCCTGACAGCAGTCACAGCCCTACTTGGAATGACACCAGACATTAGAATCACTGAAACTTTCATTGAAAGGGACCTATAGATGCCCGTAGTCCAAACCCCTGATCACAGCAGGGCTATCTTCAAAGCTAGATTTAGTTAATTGAGTCCAAAAGATCAGACCTCTTATTTTGCTTCTCATTTCAAAACCACAATCCTTCTGAATCTCTTAGCAAACAAAATCAACATGGCCTCCAGACAGAAAAGTACCACCTTCTGAACCATCCACACTGTGACTTGCAGTTTTACTGTGGGTTTTCCTCAGAGATTTCCCATGCAAATCCTCCAAACTGGTGTTTCCTATTGTGAAGAAATTCTGCCATTCTTATGTGGCAAAATCCCAATTCCCCTGAGACTACAGTTCATTTACAAGACTGAGAGATTGTTTTTGCATTACCTTGGTTTCATAGGTTCCCTCTGCATCATTCTCCAATATTCGGGAGAGACCAAAGTCAGACACCTTGCACTGAAGACTGCGCGTTACCAGGATGTTGCGAGCGGCCAGATCCCGGTGCACATAGTTGTGTTCTGAAAGGTAGGTCATGCCAGAGGCTATTCCCTGCAGCATGCTCACAAGCTGCACAGGGCTAAATTTTTCCTCATTCTCCTGCATGGAAGAAGTGAGAGAAAATCCTGGTCAAGTGGCATCAATCTGCTTAGTTTCTAGTTACTGGTCTTACCAACTTACAAAAGTGGGCATTGGAGAACAAGCAAAAAGGCAATGCTGCAGCCCAAAGGACCCAACAGGTTCTCTCTAAGGTATTGGTGGTGGTCTCCAGAGTCATCATTAGGCACCTGCACTTCAACTACCAAAGACAGCACTCTGGACACTGAGCAAACTGGATGGCAGCAAGCTTCAACCGCTGAGACTGAAAATGTTAGTGAGCAGAAAGTAAGTGGATGTCTGGATCTTATTTCTAGTCTTCTTTTAGGGTCCTAAATCCAGGTCAAGTGCAAGTTTCAGCAGTACACAAGCCTATTACAGAGTCTCTCACCCGGAGGAAGGTATCCAGCGCTCCATTCTCCATATACTCAGTGATGATCATCATTGGCCTCCCTTGAGGAAGACAAGAAGGTGTCAGCCTTTTTGCAATTCTCCTACTCTTGCCTTTCAATGCTCTCCACATTGCCCCAACACAGAGAACCATACCCAAACCCAGCCAACACTCCCACTCCACTTGCATGGCTGGCTGACCCTTCTCCTTAGACCTCCCTCCTTGTGTCACGCCTATAAGCTTACAGCACCCCTTACACTAGCCCAACTTCTCATTCACTCACCAACCCAAGAAGACCTCTCATAACACTGCCTCATGACTCTGTTGGAAATCCATACCTCTCCTCCCTTCCTCATTCTCTGCCATAAGCTAACAGGGCAATGCCTGTCTTCTCCCAGTGCAGCCTCTCTGGCATCATCCTCTCTAAGAAAGAAAACATGCCCGTTTCTGCTCTCATCCCAGGACTCTCTCTGAGACACTCTTACTTTTGGTGACAACTCCTTCCAGACGCACAATGTTCGGGTGATTGAATTGCCCCATAATTGTTGCCTCACGCAGAAAGTTCCACCATTGTGAGTCTGAATATGTCGACTTCAGGGTCTTGATGGCAACCACAATACGTTCTTTCCCTGGGAGCCGTAGGGACCCACGATAGACCTCCCCAAACTCCCCTGAGAACAGCCAGAGGCAAAAGGTCACAGATGAACTCAGGAATAGGCAGCAAAATAACAGTGTGGGGCAATGGAAAGATGGGGAGAGTGACAAGTAACTCACCCTCTCCAATCACATTCTCCATAGTGACACAAGAGATGTCCAGTTCCTTAGTGAATTCCAGCACCCCTCTGCTGGGGTCATCATATGGTTGCAGGTCTACATAGGGCTTCAACCAGACCTTCTCTATGGTAAAGTGAAGACAAAAGAGCAAATTAATTTGTCAACTCTTTGGACAAGCTTTGTAGGGCAAAGCTACAGAAGCAGAGGTGAATCCATGGAATTCTGACAATGGCAGTAAACAAATCTACCAAACATACATTCAAAACTAGAGCTGTTATGGGAAGAGGAAAAATCATCATGAAAAAAATCAGCATCAGAAATTCCATGCCAATGTCTGGTCTGAAACTACTGTTTCTTTTCATTCCTTCCAACCCATTCTAGGCTTCTCCCTGATTCTACTACCCCTTTGAAGCTCACCTCGATCAAAGCCTGAAGTATTGTAATCTGGCCGTGCCTGTCTCCGACGAGCCTGCCTGGAACATAAGAAGCAGTCATGAAAATAAAATGGTCAGCAGATAGCAAAGAGAAAAGTAAGACTTCCAGGACATCTGCCCTAGTTGATCAAGGACAGAATTCAGGGTAGCACAGAGCAAAGTGGAACCAGACACTTCACCTACTTATTAGAGTACAGCTAGCAAGAAAATGTGATGCTTCGTTTACATTTGGAAATAGAGCTTTGTTTCCAGGCAGGCAATTTTGTTCATCCCTCTGCTTGCTGAATTAGAGATGAATTTCTATTTATTTTATATTTTCTGTACACTTTCAGTACAATACCTGATCTTCTTAAAACCAAACAATAGCAGCCTTATAGACATTTAGAAAGGAAGTAGAATTTTGTATCTGGGTAGAGGACCACGAAAGTAATGGTATATGGAAAATGGTTTGAAATGATTGGATACATGTATTGCCCACTTAATCAGTCAGCAGCTATAGAAATGATTGTACCATAACAATACTTTAATTCATCTGTCATGATAACAGTCTGATAGTGCTGGATTATAACAAAACTGAGAAATCACCACATTTTCTTCTGTCCTCAGCATCAAGTATTATCTTACAGACATATCAACCCCTCCAATCCTGCTAATCAAAATTACTTACTGAGACTCATTCCATCTTGCTACAGCACACTGGTCTTACTCTTTCTTCTGTAACTAACCTCTACCTATCCAATACCCTGTGCAAAATCAGGGCCTCCCTCCCTTTCTCAAGCTCCCATAGCTCAGCTATTCCTACATCTATACCTTTTTCAATACCAAAAATCAACACTCACTTTCGCCGTAAGATAAGAAGTCCCAGAAGCAGCCCAAAAAATAGTAGAATTCCGAAGATAATAGAGACTATGACTCCACCAGACAGAGCTCCTGTGTCTGCAGAAACAAAGAGAAAGGTCATATAATTTAAAAGACCAAGAACTATTTGTCTGGAATGTAGCAACCAGCTTCACCAGCCAATGATATTAGGTAAGCTACAGCCATTTGTCTTCCAAGCAGCAGAGCCACCAGATTTGAGTCCTATTCTATGGTTATTCACGTGCATGGAGCACCTCCTGGTGGGTATCTGGTTGACTCTTATCTACAGTCTTGGTCTTCCAGTTGAGTAATTTATCTCTATGCCTGATTGCCCACATAAATTCCATGACACTTTCAAAACCAAAAAACAGCTGTTCCTTCCCTCCCACTCCTCTCCAACTACTCTTCCAGATCAGACCCTTCTTCCTGCTCAGTAATTGATTTAGACTATGGCACAGCAAAGATCTGATTTTTCCCCAGCAGTCTAACTTGACTCTCTTGTTATTTATGAAATTAATTTCCCCCTCCCCTTCCACCAATATCTGGGACTGGTTCTTTGGCTAATTACCTTCACAGAAGCCACTGTCTGCTTAGGACTTTTGAAACAAGCAAGTGCTAACTTATGAACTTGCAGTCTAACATCATATTCCTGCTTTCTCAAAACTAAGTGTCAGGTGGTTTCATTTTGTGATTGGATAGCATTCAGATCGCGATCACATAACACAGGTTGCCTTCTTCCAGTTAGATTCTCAAGCTAAAGGCATCCATTTCCATACAGTATATTAGAATTCATCAGAAGAAATGCTAAATGACCTCTGTTGGTGAAGTATGTGTTTTTAACCCTTATTTCCCCTAAGTTAAAAAACTATTTAAAAACCTTAAAAATACATTGATGAAAAGTGTTCATATCCATATCTAATGAGAATCTAATTTTTTTAATATTTTCCCTAAAGAGATTTAGGAAAACATCCAGAAGAAAGAAAATTCCTAGAGAAATTGTTTCAATAAATGAGCAGATTTTAAAGCAAGGAACAGCTTGTGTGACACAGACAACTGTGTCTGGAAGTGTTTCCTAATATCCAGTCCAATGGTCAGCATCCGTTAAGCCTAATTAACACTTGTTATTCTTGCTCAATTTGATGCTGACTCATCCTAGTAAAATTATTAAAAATCACCGGATTAGTTAAGCAGAAATCAAGAGGCAGAGCTAATGTTCTTTTTTGTTAAAATCAAAAAGGCAAGATTTGGAAGGCGAAATAAAATATATTATTCATAAAATGGACAAGCTTTTAGGTACATAGCACTTCTGTGGGAAATTAAGGGACCTAAATTCTCAAATTCAGACTAAAAAAATTGCTTCTCCCTGCAAATCTTGTTCCATTAATATCCCTAGACCATTACAGCTAAACAATTTTTCTAGTATTATCAAAGAAGAACTCTCACCAAATGAAACCTTGCTGGCACTTCTTTTTAATCCCTTTCATATTCAAAATATCTTTGTCTTGGCATTTAAAAAAATGATAGAGCTGGATAGAATAGCAGTGAGCTCCTTTGAGCTCTCCTTCTCACTAGTAACTTTCACACAAAAGGAGGCATATGGTAATCATTTTGCTAATGTTCAACTTCTTAGAAACATTGGCTAGAATTAAAATCTTTCAGAACTAGATGAAAAGCTGGTTAAGTAATTTGCCAGTACAACACACAAACCTGAGACTGATCAGTTCTGAATGGTAAAGTACAAGTCAATTTTATATGACAGCAAAGAAGCAGGATAAATGTCTCCTTGTTCTACATTTTTACAAAGCAACAGGCTTGGCCTTGTTGACAAGGAACTCAGGAGGGCGGTGTCTGTGCCTTACAGCTAGCAGAACACAAAAAGAGATCCACATACCACATGAATATACAATGTGATGGAGAAGTGAGTTTCTGCTGAATGGGATACCAGTGGTTGTCCTTTACCTGGTGGAAGGGTGCGGAATTCCTGCTCTGGGGAGTAGGGCCCAGGCCCGAGGGGTGTTATGGACCTCACACGAAGCAGGTAGGCTGTGTCTGGCTGCAGGTCCGTCAGAGTGACATTTGGCTCAAGAAGGTGCTTCACTGTGTACCGTGCCTCCTCTCCCTGCAGATGTCAAACAGGGTCAAGTAACAAATACACGTTGAACAAAGAGGACGCTTCCACCCCTTTGGGCGAAAGGGGGAAGAACAAGTAAGGCAGCCTCACCTTCTCAAAGAACATGACCTCATACTCCACTGAGGTCCGGCTACGCTGCCGTGGGGCAAGCCAAGAAACAGAAAGACTACTGTCATCTCTTTGTGTCAGGATAAACTGGGATACTGTCACTGGAGCTGCAGGGGAGAGAAAAAAAGAACATCAGGAAGAAATACAAACATAATGCAGACTAGTCCCTCTCTTCACCAGAAGCTCTCTCCTTCTCTGGTCATACCATGCAACTGGAACTGATTCTCATTGCCACTGCCACTCCCTCATCTTTCTCTTCTGTGAAGAAAGGGAAGTGAGATCTCCGGCTATAATGTATTGCTTTCCATGAATAGTATGCTTCTACCCCAACAGTGGAAGCATAACTTTGCTTGGCCTCCAAAACAAAATCAGTGTTCCAAGAAATTACATTTAATCCAGCAATGCACTGAAAGTTTTCATTATGAAATAAAAATGTTAGAATTTTATGCTCTTACAGCAGAAGTAATACAATTATCCCATGTGATTTATGAATGCAGCTCCATTTCATAAGGGTACAGTGAAATTCAACGCCCAAAACCTCTCAGCTGACTGCAAATGCATGCTGTTCATGAATAAAAAGATAATTCTCAACAGTCTGCAAGGACTGAAGAGTCAAGCCTGGTTCTCTCCTTGTCCTTCATCATCACCAGAAGTGATGAGGCAAGCCAAAAGTAGCTCAGAGTTGTGCTGCCCACGCATAGCGTCAGGAAGAAAAGTCTTATTTTGTCACTAAATCATAACTTGGGGAAAGCACCAAGGGCTGTTGAGCACTGCGATGTCACTTTTCTATAATCACATTTCACAGCACTCTGGAAAGTACTCACAGGACAGCCAAACTAGCCAGCTTGAAGCTAAACTGCAGAAATGTGGCAAGAACTTGCATTTTTTTAACATTCTCATTTCTCCATGCTTTCAAAGCTTTTTTTTTTTTTCTCTTGTATTTTTCAGTTCCAGCAGGGTTTCTGTTGCTTTTGGTCAGATTTTTTGCAATATCCGAGTCATGGGAAATATTTTATGCCACAGTCCCTGTTCTTCCTGTCACACAGGTAACAATAGTTAGGCTGGACTACACTAGTGTATCACAGGGAGGCCTTTATCCTCCTCACCTCTGTTAAGTCCTTGGTGGATTGATAGTTCTTGGTGGGTAATAAATACTGCTGCTTTCACTTGCAAAGAATATGACTGATGGACTTTACATGCCAGAGGCAGAGGTACCTTAGAGTCTTTATCATACCATACCAACACATGTGGCAGACAGAAGGAGAAGATGGAGAAAGCTTAAAACATTCACAGAGATTCCTCTTCCTTTTCCTGATGAGCAGGAAGAACTTCTCTCTGCTTCTGCTAACCTGCATGTCCAACTGCGACCCAGACAGCTGGAGCAGTTCTCTGTGGAGCAGGTCCCATTCCTGAGACACCATTATGGGCTTCCACAGCAAATGTGTAGTTGGTGTAAGCTTCTAGGCCGTCCACATCCACAGCAGGTTTAGTGAGACCAGAAGCACTGGGGGAGAACACCACACCAGCCTCACAAGGCTCACATGACAGGAAATGACAGCGCTGACAGAAGACTGTGTAGGTCAGGTCCTTTCGCCCACCATGGTCGCTGGGTGGCTGCCACCACAGACTCAGCTGTGTGCCAAGAAGGGAGAAGCTGACATTGCGGGGAGCTGAGGGGGGGCCTAGAAGAAGCATGAAAGGAAGTATTAGATCCAACTGTTAATACCCAAAGTACTGTGTCAGTTTCCCATCTGCTGATGCATTTCAAATGGAGCCTTCTGTCTCCCCAGTCTCCCCCTCTCTGATGTCTCATCCCCATTTCCCAATGTTTTGCTTCCTCCCATCTCATTGTTCACAGAATCATAGAATGGTTTGGGTTGGAAGGGACCTTTAAAAATCATCTAGTTCCAACTCCCTGCCATGGGCAGGGACATCTTTCACTAGGCCAGGTTGCCCAAGGCCCCGTCCAACCTGACCTTGAACACTTCCAAACACAGGACATTCACAACTTCTCTGTGCAACCTGCTCCAGTGTCTTACCACCGTCATCGTAAAAAATTTCTTCTGTATGTCCCATCTAAATCTACTCTCTTTCAGTTTAAAACCATTGCCCCATGTCCTGTCACTATAGGCCCTAGTAAAAAGTATTTCTCCATCTTTCTTATATGCCCCCTTTAAGTATTGAAAGGCCACAAGAAGATGTCCCCAAAGCTTTCTCTTCTTCAGGCTAAATAACCCCAATTCTCTCAGCCTTTCTTCATTAGGAGAGGTGCTCCAGCCCTTTGATGATCTTCATGGCCCTCCTCTGGACTCGCTCCAACAGCTCCATGTCTCTCCTGTACTGGGGCCCCCAGAGCTGGACGCAGTACTCCAGGTGGGGTCTCACCAGAGCGGAGTAGAGGGGCAGAATCACCTCCCTCAACCTGCTGGTCACATGTCTTTTGATGCAGCCCAGGATACAACTGTCTTTCTGTGCTGCAAGTGCACATGGCCAGCTCATGTCCAATTTTTTGCCCCCTAGTATCCCTAAGTTATTTTCTGTAGGTCTGGTCTCAGTAAGTTCATCCCCCAGTCTATACAGATATTGTTCTTTCTTTCTATCTGCGACTCACGGGTGCAAGCAACGTTCTGGCCCTCCAAAGGTGCTCGGTAGAAGCCTGCATTGCAGGAACAAGATGTAGCCCCTGATTCATTGGATAAGCTGTTGGGGGGGCACTTCAGGCAACTTTTAGTATCCAGGGAGTTACGGTAGAATCCTCGCTGGCAGGCTGTGAAGAGACAAACAAGTCAACATAAGCTCAACAATAAACCAAGATCAACAAGAAACCACTTGCCAGTTTTGTTCAACTTCTTAAACGCTTCTTTATCTGCTTGCTTTTCTTCCATTTTCTTAGTTCACAGAAGCATTTAGGTTGGAAGGGACCCCTGGAGGTCACGTAGACCAATTAGCTTCTCAGAGCAGACAGGAAATGTAAACTCAAGGTAGGATCAATGTTACGATAGGACTTGTAGACTAAAGAAGGGGGATCTCATTCCTCATTGATGCTGTAAGAAAACAGAAGCTGGTCAACCTGAAGCTGGTCAACCTCAGAGACTTCTTTCAACATAAACACAGAGTGGTCCCCACCTTGCCCTTCAAGCTTTCCACACCATAAAAGCTCCAAGTCCTTATACTCCTCAGAGTCCTCAGTTTGCTGACTTCATATGGGATAGCCATTGGGCTTTTTAGCAGAAGCATCTTTCCTGATTTCAAGTGTTGTGCCAGAGCTTCACCTAGCAGGGCCCTGGGGAATATCTAGATAACTATCAGTTCACCTAACAGCACTGGCTATGGACCCAACAGAGACTGCAAGAGAATAGGTGCCACATGCTTTCTATCTCCAGTCCTCCAAAAATAAGCACCCACATCTTTCTCTAAATATAACATCTGAGACACTGTTTTTGCTCCATTCCTATTAGCTTGATCTACAGGAGCACTGGTCTGTCTACCAGTTATCTCAAGGTCAATGCTTCACCTCTGTAGGTATGTAGCAAGAAGAAAATGAGTGAGGGAGGTTGAGGTAACCTGTGAATTTAATGGTTTATCAGCCTGTGCTAAATGTATCTACCAAGTGTTCTTAAACCAAAGAAACAAACAACCTATCACTAATCAGATGGTTGAGGAATGCATACACTATTTTTCTGCCACAGCTACCACCTTGCATTTAACTTGAGCATTGAGGGAATACCCCTTTTCATATTGTACTATAAAAGCGACAATGTCCTGTACAATCCCTCAGAAGATCCCAATGGAGAACACCCCAAAGCCATCTGCTCAGGACCCTAACACAAATGGCTCACTGCAGTGGAGCATAGCATAGGAAATGATCCTTTATCCAGAAGACAAAAAACAATCCTGCCATTCCTACTATGTGACACAGAGGAACACCTGCGGGACCTAAAATAATTTCCCCTAACAAAGGCCAAACGACTCCTCACCATCAGTCTCAGGAAGAGTCATTATCCTCACTACACAGTGAGGTCTCTCTCTAGTCATCAGAGAAATGGCTTCATCTCATTCCTGTTGGTCCCCCTTCTTGCCCTGGGATGGCAGACAGACTGTCCCATTAGCACTGGATGATGTCAACTGGCCTACCAGTTGCATAGTAATACCATCACACAGCCATCTGGGGATACTATGACAGTACCCAGGCCAAAAGGATTTGCAGCAGTGAAGCCTAAAGAGCACAGAAAGGAGAAATAATCACAAGAAGCAGGAGCAACCAGCACCTTCCAATTTCAGGAAATAACAGAACCACTCAGGAGTAAGTCTGTCATTCTGAGCTACAGTCATACAACTATGTGGTCAATGATAGCATTAAAAGGCTCCAGCATTGACTGTCACCAGCCCAAAGAGCAGCCAAAAATTTATATTTAAGACTAAATCATCTCCTTCAGAAATAGGCAAGAAGAAGAAAAGTTACTTTGACCTCTAGGCTGCTCATGACTGAGAGCACTTCTACATGCTGGAGCGAAGGCTTTGTGGCCTCCTGTCATTTTACTCCAGCGTAAGATTTCCAAATTCCTAACACTGGATCAGTTTGCATCAACAGAGCTTTGACAGCAACATGAAAAACAAACCAAGCACAGGACCACAGACTTGTGTAACACAGAGGTTCTGATGTTCCCTGGACAATACTACCTGCCATAAATATGGGATAACATACACACCCTCTTATTATCAGGCTGAGACAGTCAGCAAGTAAATTAGGGAAATTTGGGGTTGGGGACCTTTGCAGAACAGTTAGCTGCAATCCCAAGAGAGCCTCCATAAGGCCTCTGTTCCTCCAGGCCTAAGCTCCAGCGCTACTCCAGATCTGCATTACCCACCGGTGGTGCTGAGACCTTCAAGGAGAGCTGCCCTGCAGGGAGACAGCACGCCTCGTAGGGAGAGGGAGTGCAGGGAGGGACATCTGGGTGAAGGGACAAACCCAGGAGGTAACTGGGCAGGCACCAGCCGGCCAAACCAGGTCGCATCACCCGAGGCTGTGTCTAGACCTGTAAACTGAATGGGGCTGGAGGTGCAAGCAGGAGCAGAGGCACCCAGCTGCCTGCACGACCCAGACGCCAGCACGGCCCCAGCCCCGGGCCCGGGCCCGGGCCCGCTGGGAGGGACGGGGCACAGCGCGGGGGCACCTCCCGCGGGCAGCAGGCATGAGGCCATCCCGTCTCGGGCCGGCGGGCCACACAAGCCCAGGCCAGCCCCGACCAGCGCGCGCAGCCACAACCCCGCAGCCAGGCAGAGCCCCCGGCACCCGAGAGGGAGCGGCCCCGGCGCCTCAGGGCGGAGCCCCCGGCCCCGACCGACTCGCCCCGCCGCCCCCGAGCCCCGGCCGCCGCCTGACCGCACGACGTGTTGCGGTGGCGGCGCCCGGCGCCTCGGCTCCCTCGCCGCGGCAACCTGGGCCCACGGCAGCGACCGGCAGGTGGCTGCACAGCACCGGTGAGGCGCCCCGCGGCCCCGTCGCGGTGCGAAGCCTCCCCCGGAGCACACGGCGGGCTCGGGGGTGGGGGCGGTAGACGCCGGCGGGCCGCGGCCTGTGCCTACCGCATGAGGGGGCGAGGAGGCGCTGCCTGCCTGGCGGGCGGCAGGCCGGGGAGCCCGGCTCCCATCGCTGCCTGCCTCCCTCCCCTGGGCAGAAGCAGAGGAACGCCTGCCCTGGGGTCCACCAGCAGCGCAGCCGGCGGGGGAGGTGCACAGCCCACAGTCTCGGCTCCCGCCCAGCCCCTCTGGCCCCCGGCACCTGGTTTCCCGGGCCCTTGGGCACCCGCTCCAGGCGACAGGATGGGAAAACAGGCCTGGGAAAGAGCCTGCTCAGCGCTGCTCGCCAGGCACCAGAGGGCAGAGAGAATGGCTGGGGCCCTCCCTTAATTCCTTATTCCTGCAGCGCTCATCGGGAGACTGCCAGCATGCACGGGGCAGCATGCAGATGCCAGACCGGAGCTGACAGGGAGCTCAGCTCGCCTGACACCCTGCAGAGCCCATCAAGGAACCAGAACACAGGGCAGGGGTACAGCCAGCCATCGTGTTCACAGTAAATTACATACTTGAGAAAGTTAATCACAGCACCCTGGGTTTATCGGCAGCAAAGTCTGCAACACTATGAGAGGCTGAGATGTAATGCTCTGGGCAGGCACAGTCTTCCTGGATCATGGGATGGCTAAGCCATTATGTACCCAGCGGAGCTTTATACAGCCAGGAATTCACCAAGGGGTTGAGTGCACTAGTTCAGACCCTCAACCTCGGTTTTCTGCTGCCTCCTGTCCTGTAACAGAGTTCAAGTTCTCCTCACTGTTACGAGGCAAGCTTTCCTTTTTTTCTGTTCCTACTTAAGGCAAAACTAAGGACCAGAAGACACAGCCTGAAGATCATCTTCCTCCATCCTGTCCCCCTTTTTGTGTTTGAAGAATTCCTTCATCTTCCGAGGACAAAAGTAGAAGGTCTGTCCTTAGTCTTTATCCTCACCTGGACTTGTTCCAGTCCTTAGCACAACACCTGGTCTTTTTTGTAGAGGGAGAGGAACCCAAGATATCCCCCAGCAGGCAACCTACATTCACCTTCTCCTCTGATCCTCTAATAAGACACTGCTCTGGGCATGAAGTACCCCTCCCTACCCCTGCGAGGTTCTCCCCTCTTCCCTTCCTCTCCTGGGAGACCTCCCCAGCCCCTACTGATCCTACAAAACACACTTCTGGCTGCAGCTGTACTTGGGTGGAGTGGGATAAAAGCACAGATGTAGAATGAACCTGTGCTGTGATAGCAGTCAGGGCCTGTCCAGACATGACAGCTTCCCTGCCCCTTCCCAGGGGAGTGCTCTCAGGAGGGCGGGGAGAGCTCTGTAGCACCTAAGTGGAAAAACTGGCTGGGCTGTGCAAGGAGAGGGGATTGCTGGAGAAGGGCAAGGATCTTGTGCTTCAACCTTCACCAGCTCCCCAAGCAAAATGAGCAGCAAGCAGTGGGGATTCATAGGGGCACCAGATCCTTGTAGCAGAGCTAAAGCAGAACAAAGCAGAGAGACAGGGCACCCCACTGACCCTGACAGCACTGCATGGATTCCTTTTTCTGTATGCTTTAGCCTTGTGCCATATGGCTCTGACAACAAGAGCAGAGATGTGCCGTCTTTTATGTCCCTCTCTGCAGCAATATATATCCCCCAAAACGTCACACACATCCTCTCCCCTGACAAACACACAAAGTTGCCCTAAGAAGCTGGATCTTGTCCCCTCTGTGGCAAAGGGAGAACCCTGCACTGCTTGCTCCAACAACCCTGGCTCGCTCTGTGGCTCCAGTAGCCTGGTGACTCCTATGCTTGATAATTGCTCTTCCTCAGAAATGAGCCAGGTACCGACAGTATTGTGCAATGTGCTTTACACGGTTTTCCATCGCAGAAGATCCATCCCAGTCCAAGCAGAAGGGGACACAGAGGAGAAACTTGCCCCCCTCCGGCTCTCAGCTTTCTACTCACGGGACAAATACACTGTTCCATGCATCTGACCCGTCTGCCCTGAGAGAACAAGGCTGCCATTTAAGGGTTGGGAACCAGTTGTTAAGTGAGTCAGTGTCAATCACACAGTTACAGCTCGCAGAAACGAGCTCCAGAGCTGAAGGCTCCTGGATGAAGCCCAAGAGGGAGTGGAGAGGTGTGTGCAGGTCTTACACCTGACACATGAGGAGAAAAATCACAATTGGAAAAGAGAAGCTAAGGAGGGGAGGAAAGGTATAAGATACACCTGGCAGGCTCGGAGGGCAGGCAAGAGAGGTAGACCACACTAACTCCCCTGATCCCACTTTACGCTTGCAGATGCTCAGATCTTTAGCTTCCTGGAACCTCTCCCATGGCCTACAGCCAGTGCCTGTCTGCATACTCACCTACGCAGCTCCCATCGATTTCTTCAAACCCCACAGCACAAAGGCATCGACCCATTGGTACCAGCCACTCCCCGTCAGTGCTGCAGTGCATCCTGGGGGGAGAGCCCACTTCTTCAGCTGCATACTCCACACAGACCCCGGGCACTTCTGTCAGCCCCTCGGAACCTGGTAGCGTCTCTGGAAAATGGGCCAGGCCCCGCACTGCCTCCGGGCAAGTCTTGTAATACACTCGGACAGACACCATCGCTACACAAGCCCCAGAGTTCTGGAAAGCCAAGTAGAAGCCCCGGCGAGATAACTTCCCAATGGGGCACACTTCTGTGTTCAGCTGCATGGCGCCCGATTCGATGTCTCTGCTTGTGAAACTTCGATCTGCTGCCACAGTGTTGAGCTAAGTGAAAAAGACAACAGTGTTAACATCCGAGCAGGCACCAGCAGCTGAGATACCCATGTCTCTCAAACTTCTTTTACACTAAGGCCTTTTAGAGGCCGTATGGTCAACCGTTTCTAATTCTACTGCACTGCATGTATTCTTTGCATGTGGAAGAAATGTTAACAATTGGGTCCGCATCCTTTCTTGCCTCCATACTTTCCACCATCTCATTTCAACTCCTATGCAGTCCTTCACCAGTCTTAAACACTACCCATTGTTCTGGGTCTCTGGTCGCAGAGGTCTTTAGGAACTGCCTGTAAAGGAGCAAATCTCTCTTCTGTGATATTTTTCTTTGTTTGCAAATTGCATGCAATACAATCACAACAGCACTTAGAGTTGTGTTTTTAAATTGACCAGTGAATTACAGCCCCCTGTTTCGAGGCTGTACTCGATGCAGATCAGATCATATACTGCAAGATGCTTCTCGTTCAGCACTGTGGATACTTGGGTGAAAAATGCTGCCATGCTCTTATATTCCTACTGCCTCAGCAAACAAAGGATGAGCATGAGAGACAGATGCTTTCAATGCTTGATTGTGTGATATGGAAGAGCTGGACTGCAGGTAGGGTGGCCTTTCTGCCCAGAGAGCCTGATGGAGGAGTGGCCTTTCTTCTCAGAGAGAAGATAATTGATAACTGATCCTCTCCACCACAGCCCCTCCCCATTACATGACACCACCTGCTCTGTGTAGCTGGATAGCAGATGAAAGGATCTGCACAGCAGTTGCATCTGGCAGTGGGATCCTGAGGCAGCTTTAGGAGTTGTGGAGGTATCGCACAAATTCACCTGGTAGGTCCCAGCTGCAGGGGAGGTGGAGGAGCACTGAGGAGGGAGGGAAATCCATTAACCAGAGTCCTGCTCTGCCTGTGGTGGCCTTTACCATTCTTTGTTTTCATCACATGCCATTTAAACTGCAGAGGAAAGGGCAGTCAAATAATTTAGGTCTGTGGCTTCTTTTAGGACAGAACTGGGTTACAGAAGTTACTTTACAAAAAATCTGAGGTTCCCTGTTCTGCAGTTCAAATATTTCCATGGCAAGAGGGTATTAAGTTGGGGGGAAACAGCAGTTAAAATATAGCGGTGCTAAATACCTTCACACAAAGGAGAATTTCATTATAGCAAGCCATCACCTCCAATTTTAGAAAAAAAAAAAGACCCTCTATCTCGTAACAATCAGAGTAAATCATCAGGAGCAGAGACCTGAACTGGATTCTGTTCTTCACTTGGTCTAATCTTGCTTTGTTACCTAAGGCAAGTCAAATTCCTTTGGTCTCTGCTTTGCTATTTCAGAAAATTGGTGTAACCATCTAGCACTGTTACAACCTTTTAGAATCCTTACCTACATAGTGTACAGTTAAATAAGTGCTTATGCAGAATGGAGGGCTGATCTCATTTGAAAACTCTTGTGCCTCCTGTGGCAAAGACTGCTCTGAGCATCACAGAGGGCACTAGAGGCAAAGTTTATTCTAAGGATAAGGCTTACTATCCATGCCACTCCCAGATGCTGGTTCTCCTGGCCTCCCCCAGCCAGCAAGACACACCTAGTTTAAGCTGAAAGATATGACTAGTTTAAGCAGAAAGATATGACTCAATCTTCATCCCCAGCACTACGGACCTTGATGAACAGAGGGCGGCGGAACTGGATCCCAACATCTTGTTCTGACTCCATGTAATAGAGATTGAAGGTCTCTTTGCAGGTCACCACTTCACCTTTGAAGCTCTTGCAGTCCCTTACAGTAAACTTTAGCTCCACATAGATGCGGGAGGCTGCCTCACCCCGATAAATCCAGTTGGTGCGAAGCCAGTGATCAGTGTCACCCTCGGAAAGAACGCTGCAGTCCTGGTACATATAGACTGGGGTACCATTAATCATCTGCTGCACTTCACTCCACTGCTCCCAGGACAGAAGAAAACACACATTGTTAGACAGATGTGAGAAACAAGTTTCACTTCAAATATGACAAAATCAAGTGTAAAAGATCCATTCCCATATAGTGTTCAGGGCTCAAAGCCTGGCTAGCTAAAAGGCCTCTTACACTGAGCAAAAGCTGGATCTGGCCTGGAGGCCCATGTCTGCCCGAGCTCTTTACACAGGGAGCAAAGAGGATACTGTAATTAGGATTTGACTTAGGACAAATTGAAGGGAACAACAGTGCATGGATCTTTGCACATCCCCTTCATCCTACCTTGGTTCCAATCTCTTTCTTTCATACATGTCTTAGATTGAGAAAAAGACCCTCTACTCCCATGTATTGGCTGCTTCTCCCTGCCATCATTTACATTCAAAGTGTACAGTAGGACATACCAGATCAGGGCTACTACCTGCCCCTGAGAATAATACACAGCACTTTGGGGTAAGAGAAAAGATAGCCCAATGCAATGGGAAGGTCAGTTGCAGAAGGACTGTGCTAGAGCAAGCACTCATTAATTTGAAGTTCATGCTTCTTTAAGTGTAATATTTTGCAAAACCTAATTTAACTATGAAAACTCAGTTGATTTTCTTGACTTCATACTAGGTTCTGCTTCTTCCCCAGGCAAATAATGGCTGAGAGAAGGACGTGGGCCCAACTGGTTATGTGACCTCGCTGATACTATTTTTATGAATCCAGTAGGATTTGATACATATTTTAACATACACTTTTGCTGAATTTTATGTGGTTCTAGTTTTGTTTCCTCACCACAGCTCAGATACAAAATGCAAAGAGTATTCACTTTTGAGTAAGTTGCACATGAGAACGGAAAACTTGGAAAGCAAGGTTTTGTCCACAGGGAAAATAACTTAGATCCTTTTTCCACCCGTGCTAAGACTGCCTTTCTCATTATGCTTTAAATGTTTAATCAAATTAAATTGAAACAAGTGCCCACATAGGTATTGGCACAAGTTTAAGCATCTTGGTTTTAAATCACACCCCAGGTTAAGATGCAATTTAAACAAGGGCTCGGTCTCTATATTACTCTAGGATTGTCAAGTCTCATGGGCTGAGCGTGAGACTCGTACTTTTCTCTAGTACCACCACCTCCTGTACTCACAGCACAACCCTGCAGCCTCTCTGCTAGCTTCTCATCCCACAGACCAGGTTAATCTGCTAGTGGAATACAAGAGATGAACCCACAGAGTGCCAAAGGATGCTCTGCTTTTATGCCATGACTTAGAGCACAGCTGCTGTACAGCCCCACTCTGAAAACTGTCAGAGTACTTTCTCCAAGCTAGCAAGCCCTGCTGATACCACAAGCTCGTATCAGGCTGATTTCAGCCATTTACTTAAGCGCATACTAGCAGTCTCCTCCCAGGAAGTTCTGCGGATGGTATCTATGTCTCCCTTCTTGCTTCCTTTTTCTCTATGTAATTAATCTCCAGTGTTACCCCACCCTCTTAATCTGATCCAACTGGTATATACCTGCACCACACAGGATTTACACTTAATTCATTCACTGGAGGTCAAAGGATTTAGGATAGCAAGAGAGAGAAACAGACTGATCAATCCCAATTGATCAACCAGAAGGAGCAATCACTTAGTCACCCCTTGCACTATTTCATTGAAGAACTTCTGGAAAATGCTACAGAACTGAATTTACAACACATCCTGAAGTAGATTGAAATAGAAGAAAAGAAGTTAGAAAGGAGAATAAGAGCAAAGTAGCTTTCATAAGAAACTGCCAATGTTAGGACTGGCTTTTAGAAACATTTTTCCATGGGTGTCTGCCTCCATCAAGCTGATGGGAAATGTATAATTGCATTTGAAGGCTGAGAGTTAGACAAGTTTCCATTAGCAGTTTATCCTAAGGCAATGCCACAGACAAGTGTCGTCAGAAAGCAATTTTTGCATGTCTCACTGAAAGACATAAGCTGTTCTGATGCATGTCCCGAATATACCATTTTCAAAACTTAAGTGATACAGGACCAATATTTCATTTTCAATAGTGACAAGTCTAGCAGAAAAAAATTCCTTTAAACTCTACTGCTGGAAAAAATCCAACTGCTAACTCCTGTATTTCTTAGCTCATTTCAGCCCAGCTTCTTCCAGACTGAGTTCTTCATGGCAAAGATGCTTAGCACTGACTATTGCACAGTTTCATATGCAGTGTGGTGCAAAGAAAGAACAAGGGAGTCAGACTTGGCTTTTCTAGACTCTACTGCTGATGGGTAAAGGAAGTAAAATGAGGATATTATTTATGCTAACAATACAGAGCTATTGTTAAATATGCTTGTGACTTCTTTTCATTATTCAGTTAAGCTTTTAAATTCAAAATAGTAGGGGAAAACTGTTACATATAACACTTAATGAAAGGGTGATGTGTCCAGAAGTTGCTAGGCAACTGTCTCACATCCTCAAAGAATCTGCTGCAAAATCAAAATGTATGCCTCTGATTTTTAATGTAATGTTCTTAATGAACATGTGTGGTAAACTCTGGCTCAATCAATATGAATTACTTGGCTCTCCAGTTTGTCTGCCAATGACATTGAATCAACCTCCTTTGCTAATGTAACTTTCTACCCATTTTATTCTAGACACTGTACCCTTACTCCAGTCATCAGTTTGGCCATAGGATGGGAAACATTCTTCTAGGAGAAGTGGGGGACAGTGGGAGTCAGAATTCCTCATTTTAGCAGTGAGTGAACTGTGGTTTTATGATGCTATAGAAAGTTTTCTCATGAGACTCAGAATCATAGAAAGACTTAGGTTGGAAAGGACCTTCCAAGATCATCTAGTCCAATTCCCTGCTCCAAGCACGCTAAAGAGTTCTTAAACTCTTTAAATTTTACTCTTTAAAACTCCTTTTAAACTCATTTAAATTTAAATTCCTTTTTAAGTTTAAGTTTCAACTGCCTTTAAACTAGTCTTTAAACTTTTAAAACCTTTTAGAATTCTTTAAAAGTTGCTAAGAAGACAAAACCAAATGCATTCAGGAGAGGGCCATAAATTAGTAGCTTGACTTTCTAAGGATGTAGCCATGGGATTTGAGAACAAAAGGGTGTTCTGTACTTCTCAGGAACCCATGTTCTTGAAAGTCTTGGTCTGGTGGTATAATACAGAGCAAAATCATTCCAGCACAGCAATTAGCATTAAGTGAATGAAAACCTCAAAGCAAAAGTACTATCTCAATAACCTCAGAAAACTGCAAGTTTAGGAAAAAGGAAGGCAACTTTCCTCCCATTGCTAGGTTGGATTTAATATAAAGAAAGCAGTGGTGGAGGGAAGCTGTCTTTATGAAGGCAGCTCAGAATTATGTGAATGACAATCTGGAAGGGTGCCAGTAGATATTTGTAGTAAACAGCATTGGTTTGGTCTGCCTTGTGAGTAAAGATCCAAAGATAAGATAAGGTCCATGCCTTTTAATGTCTGCCTCGATCAACTCTGAATTGATTATACAGTTTGAAGCTCTGAAGCCTAAGGAAGGCTTACTCTGCTTTTTCTAGAAATGAGCCTTCTCTAGGTTAGGTCTGCATCAAGGACCCTATCTAGGACAATCTGTGATTCATCTATCCATCTGTGGGCTACTCTTCGTAGGATCTGTCATAAGGTATAAGACGGAAACAAACTGAGGCAGTTCGTATGTCTTCTTGGAGCTACTGTATCAGGCTCTGCAGACACCAATAAAGTGGTCTCTTTTGGTTTTAGTCTTTTTTATGTGAATAAAACCCCCAGACTTTCTATGATGACAAATACCAAATTCAACCTTGCTGATAAAGAGGTAGGCTAACAGTGACAGAGGCAGCAGGCTGTGACAATATTGCAAATTCTTAGGCTCAGATTGCAGTTAAAGAGCTTGTAGCTCACAACAGTAGTGCTGTCTCCATCTTCAGCTTGCCATGGTCTTGCCCTGTCTTCTTTCACATCAGAGCCTGTCTGCTGTGACCTATAGTTAATTTGCCTTCACATTATCTTAGCACAATGGTTTCCAATCTTTGGCCTGCAGACCCCTGGGGAAAGGCACAGCAATACTTTTAAGAGACTGACAGAAGGCAACAAGGCAAGCATCTTGCCAATAGGCTTAAAGTTACTGAACTAAGATACATGTCTCCACTGGAAAAGATAGGAGTTCATATACTGAAAACGACTAACTTTTTTAACTTTGGGTTAGAGATTTGCACTAAGATAAAAAGACCAGCTGAGATAGTACAGCCAGCTATGGTGTACCTGTGCTTAGCAAATCCCATCTAATTTGCAGCACAATTCAGAGTGCTATTTTAATCCATGGAATCTATTCCTGAAGAAAAATCGCAGGGCCCCAGAACAGCAATCTTTTTCAGCAAAAACACATTGCTGGTGTCCCAAGCCTGAAACCACCCAGCAGAACACACACCACTGAATGGTTTCTATCTCCTTCCCCTGGCAGCACTTTTGCCAGGAGTCTCTTTGGACTTTTGTATAGAAGCATTTGCATGCTACCATGACCAAAAAAACCTTCCTGAAATATATTCAGAGTTGAAGGGAGTTGTACATTACTGGTTCGGCTGTACTACATTCTTAGCATAGTGCCTCAGAGGAAAGACTGTGACGATAGAGACATCTTGCTGATACCTGCTGTGATATGATGAACAGCTTCTCTTCAGCTAAAATACTCTGACAAAAATTTGTCAGTGGGTAACACTAGACCAGCCAGTCAAAAATAGCAGCACCACAGTGGTGTTTTGACTGTTCCAGAACACAGTTTCTGTGACCCTTCACTGAATGTTTCTCAATACTCTTGCAAGTTCTTTTGCTGGTGTGGAAGACAATTTAGTTGATGATGATGAAAGAAATGTGGTGACATCTAGACACCTAACTCATGAGTCCTATAACTTTAGATCTGAGAACAGCAAAGAGGCTGCTTTTATTTCTTTGATCATTTGGCAATGGTCAGGGAAATTTGATTTCATCACATCATCATGGAGTCTTTGACACAGCTGAACATAGAAGTGATGTTTACTTGTCTACAGTATCTTTCTGGGTGGGATGATATATTTTTTCCCCACAATGATCCATTGATTATTTTCAGGGAGGAGCAACTGCATTATGTAATTACTTGTTCTTTAGGGCACTAGTACACAGGACTCTATCCCACCCTTCTCCTTCCAATTTAACTTGTACTCAAGTTCTTATGGAAAGATAAGGTGCTAATGTGAGCCACAGAGCTCCTGCACATTGATTACAGAACCTGTTTATCAAATCCAGGTTCTGCTGTCTGCTCATTCTCTGAACTGTCTGGCCACATTAAGGTCTTGCATGAAAACAGTTCTGGTCACAACAGATGCTACTAGATGAGAGATAATGGTACTCCATTACAACATTTCAGCTTGGTATTTTGGAAGCTTGTTTCATATATACCTATTTTGCTAACACCCACTAAGAATACCAATAACTACAAAAAGGGCAGGAGTGGAAAATCAGATGGTACATCTTAAAGAGTTCAGATTCATACCTAAAGTCATCTTACCAATAAAGCAAATGTAAGCTCTCATGTTGTTTTTGCACTACATTGTACATTGCATAGAATCCATTGTAAATAGAAGTGATTTTTTTTTTTTTCCCCCAAGGGCTGTGTATGGTTTTGTATGGTGTGTCAAGTATACTTCCAGTATTTACAGAGAACCTGGGAAATGAGTCTGATGGCAATGGGCAATATTTACTCTGTTTGCATAGGTTCCTTTTAAAGATGAATGACAGATCAGGTGGAATCTCACCCAGGGAAAGGGTAATTGTGCCTTTTCTTTGAGATGATCAAACCTGCCTGGACAAAAGAAGCTGCAGGATGTGGCAGCATGAAAGTCACAGTGAGGAGCTGGCAGGCTCCACGTCAAGCATAGGGAAGCCAGGAACTAGGCCTTAGAAGCAATGGAAATAACCTTCCAAGAAATCACAGGAAACAGGCACATTTTTTTTGCAACTGCCTCTGAGATGGTAAGAAGAATCACACTTCAAAGCATAGGTCCAGCCAGCCAGGACACCGCAGGCAACAAATGATATAAAGCCTTTTCTTTCTAACCTGCCTGCCTGCAAACTCACCAGCATTTTGGTTTGTATTATAAAAAAAACAAAAAAAACAAAACAAAAAAAAAAAAGGTTTGTTTTTTACTTTAAATAGCTTGTTAGTCTTCTTGGAGGACCTTGCTATATACAGACTCATCTCAAAGCTCCAGCTGACTTGTGGTGCTTTTGTGTTGATGTGAGGAAGTTCAATGAACCTTGTCCATGCTCATTCAACTGCTATAAAAGGGTGAATCAGTTTCCTGAAGCTGCTAGGTAACAGTGCTGTCATCACTGTAGTGCCAAGGTGATGAATGTCATGGTTGTACAGCATCTTTGCTTTGGCTCAGAATGTGGTCTTTTCTGCCCTTCATGTCACAACACTGAGTGCACTAGCTGAGATTGCTACTTGGGTCTGTGGCAGTGACTTCATCCTAGGCTACATGGTTGGTGCCTCATGCAATCTGGCCTACCGTACAATTATTAATTCACACTTTACTTCCTCTCATTTCATTTTTATACTCCCCGTTCTCACCCCTCTGAGTAAAGCAAAGTATATCTGGATATGCATGACTTTTTTTTCCCCCCTTCTCTCCCAAATCCACATAAAATAATTAATTTTCACTTAATAGAATATCATCAAGTATCTCTACCAATTCACGTATCAACAGCACCAGGGCATGTCAGGATACAATCCTGAAGCCAGAACTGTTCCCATTTCCAGTTAATTGTTGACTCTACTAGGCAATTGTCCCTTATTTCTGTACAGATCCTGTTCACTTGGAAGCTAATCCTCTAAGCCTGATACTTAAACTGAGAGCAGGCTAAAGTATATACTCTAGTCCAAGTTCAGAGGTGATAACATCCCTTTGAGTTAGATCTTGAAGGATATACATTGTCAACAGTTGTGGGAAGAGATGCACATAATAGCATTTCTGATGGTTATTTTTCACTCCACCTTTGGATGCTACAGAAAGCTGACTGGCTGAGACTCGTTCCAGGTAAGGCTATCTGACTAAGATACCAAGAAGTCTGATTAAGTGAACTGCCCAGGTTTAATGAAATAGGAGTGTTGTGCTAGAATCACTGCAGGTTCAGGGCTGTGTGTCCCACAACACTATTTCCTTCATGACCAGGCCTATCTGTCTGAGCAGAAGTGGTGAAAACAGAAACCAGCCATCAGCTGTTACTAATATCTGGTGGCTTAGTCTGGTGGAACACAACCTCACCTTGTTAGAACCTGAAGGCATGTAAACATTATCGTGTGGTCAGTGATATAAAAGTTGCTGAGGGGTCACGGGTACTTGATCTAGTCTATTACCAAAAGAAAATAATTGAGTAGTATAGAATTTGTACTATGCCTGAGATTTAATAGGAAAATAACAGCATTTAAAAAATAAAAAAATCTCAGCACTGGCTTAATCAAATTGCATTCACATAGATTGGACAGTTCATAATCAGACTTCCAATGAAACATGGGGTGCAGAACTGCACAAGAATTACATAAGTTTCGAAGTTTTTCAAATGTTTTTGGAGCCACAATACTGCAGGTAGTGGCTATTTATGAATAGCCTCTAGGACATATTAGGTCACTGGGATTAAATGCACATCCTTAGTACTGTGTGAAGGTTCAGCTTTGGAAAAGTTGAGCACGTCAGGTGCCAAGCACACTGGAGACCTGGTAGAAAGTTTGAAACTGATAGCAGCAGTTTGAAGTATGTGTGGAAGCAAGCAAGAGTATGGAATAGGCAGAGAAAAAATATGTCTTCCACCTCACCATGCATAAGAGATTGAGAACAATGGCAGCCTAGAAAGGAGACTAAGTAAATAATCTGGAAGTTTTACTAATACCATGATCCATGCAGGAATATATTGGAAAAGTAAGCTCCATAAACCAGTTACCACTTGAGAACTGAGCATTGCTGAGCCTTTAATATGTAATAAATGTGACACAATTTGGCATTTAGTGGCAGCAGCAGAGTTGATGTGATTTCTGAAATAACACGTACCCAATTTAAAAACAAAGTTACTGTGAAAAACTACTCTTTTACAAGCAAAAAGACAGCTGTAGAACTAGTGAAAGCATGCCTCCCAGGAAAACATACCAGCTAAAAATAAAAAAGTGTGTTTAATTTACAATCCATTCAACAGCATAGAGACAGAAAGTCATATTGAGAGGCCCACTATGCAACATCCTACAGTACAAATGGCTAGGAACTTAAGTAGTCACATATACTCATGAAAGTATGGTTGAATTATGCAAATACTATTCAGATACAAAAAAAGGAAACTGGAAATAGCAGACAAAAGGAAAATTTCAAGATAGGTCTGCAAGTTGGGGGTACAATAATCATAGCAACTAAAAGCAAATATTAGATTGCCCAATATGTTGTATCATAGGCCTACATAAACTGATACAGAAAATCCATAGGAATAGATATTACAGAGTTCAAAACATTAAATCAGGTGAAACTGGAAGGACCGTTTGTACCTGGGCTAAAAATGCAAGCTCAGAATGCTAACAAACAAACAGTGCAAAAATACCACATAAACACAGAAAGATTTAGGTGGGAAGGGACCTTTGGGTCTCTACTCCAATCCCCGGCTCACAGCAAGGCTAACTTCAAAGCCAGGCTGGGTTGTTCAGGGCCTTGTCTATTACAAGCAAAAAGCAAGAGGATAATATGACTCCTCATCACCATCTGTTCAAAGCTGATGCAATTATACTTGAAAGCAAAATAGAGATAAATAACTTTTTATACTGTTAGTTTACAAGCTGCCAAGAAGCGATGTTACTCTGCCCAGTAACTGTTCATGATGGGATTTCAGAAGTCCTTTTTGGACAGTTACAATTAATTTTGAAATCAGTTCAAGTGGCCAGGCTGTTTGTGTAGTATGGGGAACCTCAATGAAATGTCAGAGCAAGTAAATTCTGGACTCCTGATACCTTCAAAGTGATCATCATTAGCTCTCTAATATATGTGAAAAGACAGGAGTCTACCACTAGTACTGTAATACATGTCCCCGTGCCCAACTGATACTGCTGTCTCAAAACTTCAAAGACAAAAAATTTATCAAGAAATTTGTTAGATGATAGGGGTGTGGGGGTGGTAAGGTAGATAAGAAAGTGATTATAGGAACTACAGTCTGACTTTGTAAGGGACTAGTTTCCAATAACAGCCTAAAATGAATGAAACCCTTTCTAAAGAGCTAATACAAAGCAAGCTAGCACAAACTTCCTTTTAGCAAACAAACTTCTACAGACACTTTAAGTACAGATACTTTCAATTAAGGACTACCTTTAAGCTTAGGCAAGATTTCACTGCCAGTTAATCTGGACTCCAGAAGTCCAGAAAAATGACCCATGGTGTCCAAAACTGACTGGTATACAGCTTGGTGTTCTTAGGCTGAGCATGTGTTAACAGAAGTGTTGTCTATACTGAATACAGACCATGTCTGACCATGAAACAATCACATATGGCAAGCCACTTGTCACTGGCTAAAAGTGAGGAGAAAACAAAGGTGTAATTCTGCCTCCACAGAATTATCCAACCTCTTCTGGGCTATGCCTCGGAGACCTTGTCCATATAAAGCATGAAAATTCCTCACAGCAAATTCCTCCTCTGTGTGATAAGCATATTGACACAAATCCAGCTCACAGATGGAAAATCTCTGGCATCTGAGGTTAGGTACAAGTAGCATTGTTACACAAAATATATGCTTCAACTCTGTATGCAAAACACATCAGATGTTTCCAGCCTGTTACTAATCAAGCTAGTCAGACTATTCAGTATTAATCTTAACTCTTTTGTGTAAAAAAAATTGTCTGAATTTCAAACATATTTACTTCTTCATTTTGGAAGAATGGTTTCAGAAACAGTTGTTCAAAGTTCTGATTCCGAGAGAATCACCCATTGTTCCCTTTTTGCTTGTGGCAATTTGTCAGCCTTCCACCTGACAGTTATTGGGAAATGACGTAATTAGACAAATCCCTGCAAAAGAGTAGCTCATCAGCAGTCAATGAATCTATTCTTCCTCCTCTGTGAGTTTGTCAGTCATCAGTATCCTGATCTATCAGTTTAGATTGCTCTCAGGCCATGTTTTCCAGCATCTTCTACATTTTCCAGTTACAACTACTATATTTTAATTATACCTATTTTAAAAAAAACCATATGTAGCACAAGCAGAAGGGTATGCAAACTCCTAGCATTGCTGTGAACCTGTGTAACAAAGCTTTTGTCTTCTTTCTATCAGATTATTTTTAGAATGCTCTTTTCAGTGTTTTTTTCCTATCTCTTCAAGAGGCGGACTTCATCCTGAACATGCCTGGAGCTTAGTATTGGGTTAAAATTACCACACAGACAGTTGGTGGGGACAACAAAGGGAACAATGGGCAAAACATAATCTACATGTACGTCTCACTAGGGCACCTGTTTTGAGTAGGGTATAATAATAATAATGATAATAACCAAAACAGCTGTACAAATGAACCAAATACAGTTATGTCAGTAGAGGAGAACCTCACTGTCTGGCTGTAGTTCATCCAGCAAGACTACCAGGAGTAGGAGGAGGCTGGGGTGAATTTAAACCAGCCACAGTGCATTAGAGAGGAAAGTTAGGAAAATGAGCTAGGAACAGGCTGAACCCGGGTCTCCTTTATAAGCAGCAAGGGTAAAGACTCTTTAGGAGAGCTTGGGGCTTGCTAGAAAGGTAAGAGCATGGATGAGGAACTATGTATTAACATAGGTCCTTCTAACTACTGCAGCATAGTCCCTGAATTCCCTTTTCTTTGTGCCTTCCTTCCACCAGTCCCACAGTCCTGCTGTTACAAAGGAAACCATCTTCCATACATAAGCTGTGACGCTAGAGGGATTGCTCAACTGTACTTCATACAAAATAGCTGTACTTGTACAAAAATAGCTGAGAGCTCAGCTGCCTTTTGGGTCCAATTTTGCAGTGGTTTCAGGAGTAGATTTTGAAGCACTTCCATCAAGTCAATTTTACAGTCATGGAAAAAAAGGAAAATGCTCCCTCATTATCAGCTGTGTGGGCCAAACACAGCATTAAGGCTGGGTATAAAGTCCCAGAACCTTGCAGCCCACCCAGTAGGCCAGATTGCTGCCCCATGAGTTAACAGTTATTTCTTCAGTCAGCTGCTGAGTAAAAAAAATGTGTAACTGAATCATTCAGTTTAGTACTCAAGGGAAAAAAAGAACAACCTTCAACAGACAAAGATTCTAAATTCTTGAGACACTTGCAGACAGAAATACTTCTGCCATGGCTATTTGCCATGTATTTGCAACATGTTAGAATGAAAAAACTGGATGATGATTTGATTTTTTCCTTTTTCTCCATTAAGTTTTATTACTTCATGGAAACAATGTATTTCAAGGACATGTTTAATCACTGAGAGCTACTGGAAATCAATAGGCATCAGAAGAGCTACTGGAGATCAATGAGGCATCAGTCCTCAAACAGCTGGCTAGTAGGTGAGGCTGCAGAGATGAAGGAGCTGCAATGGAGAAAGACTTAGAAAGCATACAATGTCCAGTAGAGGGTGGAGCTGCAGAAGCCCAATTTTGGGAGGCAGGATGAAATTTCAAATTGGATTAGCTTTTTCATCATTTAGTACTCCCAGTGGCTCCCCTTCCTTGAACGTATGTACTCACCCCAACTTCTGGAGGGTCTGGAAGCCAGCCCAGTTCACCCTGCGCAGTGCTTGTGTCGAGTAGATCAACTGAAAACCAGAAGAAGGGGGGAAGACAAAAAATCAATGACCCAATTCAATGGCCTGTGGACTGGCTTCATCCTCCTTTTGTCACAGAAGGCAAAGCCCACACTTCCCCTCTCAGCTCCACATAATTTGTGACCTTTTACCTTCAAAAAGCATGGCTAGACGAAGGATGGGAAGATATAAGACAGTGCAGCTAGTCACGAGTTAAAAGATTTTCCTCATATATGAGACGCCCCCCCTCCCCTTCCATCCTCCTCTCAAGTAATACCCACACACATCTAAAAAAAATGCAATCCTGGCAAATTTTTCTGCTTCCTAAAGCTGCCTCAAAATGGGAGCAGGAGGTTGAATCCTATTGCAAGGGGAACCCAGCATTAGCAGTTGAACACACATCTTTCTTTTTGGAATAGGAAGGCAGTAGTCAAAATGGATGAAGAGGCAGGCGATCAAATAAATTACCAACACAAAAGATCAATCACTGTCGCCCAGAGGTACTATTCAGTGCTTGAAACACTGTGGGAAAGTACAGAGGCAGTGTGAAGTTGTAGAAGGGACTTTCCATCTTCACAGTACCCAAAAGCCATGACATGCATCAGTTGCTCAAACTGCTGAGCCCTCTACCTCTGACCCACGCTGTCCGCCATCTGATAGTGGGCTGGAAATCGTTTCACTGTCTCCCCACCCTCGAGTGTTTTAGCCATAACAGCAAGAGACTAAAGGCTCCCAGGCATAATAGCATTGCCACCTCTTGCAGAATTGCGCTGCATGGCTGTGTTTTTAAGCCTTGGCTTCTGGACTTACGTGACCAAGAAGAAATTCAGTGATATGTTCGTCATTAGCCCTCAAAGAAATTTTAAAATGTGAGTTTGCCCTCAAGTCTTGATCTGAAGAGAAAGTAAAAATGTATCACTTTGTAGGCAAACAGGGAGAAGGGAAAGGAGTTGGAGTAAGCTGTACTGCTAGATGTGCAGCTTCATGCCTGCCTTTGGGTCTGCCGGTGCTGCCAGAACAGATGGGTGGTTTTGGTGCACCTATCGTAGCCCCAGCTTGGGAACATAGGAAACAGGAAAAATTCCTTGGATTCCCTTTCAGATTCCTGTGGGTGTATTCAGAGGGGCCATTTCTAAACATCTTAGAAAAAAAATTTGGGGGTGAAAGGTAGGAGGGGAAAATATTTAAATGGCATTTAAATAACCAGATTTCCTCCCCCTCATCTGACTGCTTTAGAAATACTGCCTGCCAACTACAAGTAATAGAGTGTAAAGCGCAGATCAGCAAGAGTCCTGTGGAATGAGGAAGCAGGCTGTGGGCCCAGAATCAGAGATAAGAGGGATTGCATTGCTGTTCTCACCTCTGAAACACACTTTCAGGATTGGGAGAAGGGAAAAGCAGGAATCCAGGTTTTGCAAGTTCACGATGTTCACAGGATGGTCATATGGCAAAACCTTCCTAGCCACAGACTCCCTGTCCAGACAAGGCTCCTCACTCACTTCCCTGCTGCTCTCAATCTCTCTATTTGAGATACTATTCTTGTGTTGTTGGCTCCAAAAACTCCCAGGGTGAGGTAGCCTGTCCTTCCAGAACCGTCACCCAGATAATATCTATCCCACGCTCTACAGGCCTGAAGCAGTGATGTGGAAGTGAGAGGGGCTGCACAGCAAGTTCTAGCAGAGCAAGGGAAAAGGAACTCAGAAGCGGCCGGGATGGGAACCTTGCAGAGCCCATGTGCCATGCCACTGCACTGCCAGCAGTGGCTCCTTCAGCTGCCAAATGCCTGCTGGAGGGGGTGAAGTCCATTCTCAAAGAAGTATCTCTCAAAGTGAAACCCACAACAGGGATTCTCCAAGGAAAGGAAGAATGAGTCAGCAAGGTTACAAGAGCACGGGGAATACGAGTACTCTGGGGGTCCTACCTCTTTGGTCCACAGCCTTACTGCTAGGAATCTCATGTGGCTGTCCAGCCACATGGGAGGATGTCTCCCCAAAAAGAAGAAAGACTTCAGATAAGAGAGGATGCCAGGGAAATGAGCTGTTCCCAAATACACACGTTAAGGAAGAGTGGATCACAGACACAGCCCAAATGAGATGGTTGAGATAGGCGAGAAGCTGGCAGAGAAGTCCCTGTTACTGCCAACTACCAGTGACACACTTATGGAAACCAGAGCCTGTGTGGCGCTACCTTATATTGCTTCTCACCTAGGCTGGCCTTCTCCACAATGTTGGTTAGATGCATCTACATAGCTGGATCCTTAATACAAGCGTGCTTGTCAAGAACACTTTAAAAGAGCATTCAGCACTCACAGAGTCTGAGATGAGCCCATGGCTGAACTGCCAGTTATGACTAAGTCCTCTCCATTGGGAGCCTGGAGCAGCAAAAGAGAGGGCTGTCCTTGGGATGGAAAAGCCCCAACACCTCTTGCTGTGCAAAACAGAGATGAGAAGTCTCTGGCTGGAATTGACTGCAGGAGGTGGTAAGGAACAGAAGTTTACTCTTCCTCACCTCTCTATTCAAATTCCCATTTCCCAGATGTTTCATAACCACTGTGCAACTGCCAAGATGGAAGAAAAAAAGATGACTACATCTAATAAAAGGGACTAATTGGAACAGAGAAGGGAAGCAAGGGACTCTTAAGAGAAGAGGTGGAAGAGGAAATTGTGAAGCCCAGCTCTACCTTCCAACACTGGGGTAGGTCAAAGAGACTGTCTCACCTTCCAAGCCTCCAAAAAAATGACTCTCCTCTTGCTCACAAGGGTTAACTCCCAAGAGGGCTTCCCAAGGAAACTGCGGGGGTGTTGGCAGGGGGGGCAGAAACTTTCTGAGTTTGTGTTTAAACTTGTTATCTGCAGCGCTTGTGTTTAAGGCAAACAGAGGCAGAATTCTCTTGGATCACTGGATACACCGAGGCATTTGTGCTTCGACTGGGAGGGGGTGGAGAAGGAGCGGGGAAACATACCTGGGCTCAGTTCCCTGAGCCACCAAGAGTTGGATGGGGTTTGATCCTGGCCCTCGTCCCCCCACACCCACCTGCCCTCCCCAGACCCCCAAGTCCCACTCCAGTCCCTCCAGGCGGGCTGTGGTGTCCCTGGGGCCCCACGCATGTTGGCGTGGCCCTGTTCCCTGCCCCCTAGAGAGGTCCCTCTCTGCCTGCCCACCCAAGCCCAACCCTCCAGGCAGAGGGATCAGCAGGTCCCAGGCTTACCTTCTTTCCCAGGCACTTGGGGAGGAAGGAGAGCCCAGAAGAGAAGGAGCTGGAGGAAGAGCTTGATCCAGCTGCTGCAGGTCGTCAGCTCCATGCTGGCTGGAGAGGGGGCTGGCTCCTAGCCCCTGCCTGCTCTTCTGGCTCAGGCCTCCAAGCCTTGGCTCCTGCTCGCAGTGCATGAACCTCTCCCGCAGCCTCCTGACTGGAGCGCACACATTGCACAACCTCCCTGCCTGGCCCACAGTTATGATGAAAGATCAAGGCAAGTGGGTGGAGAAGCCTTACTGCCTTTACCTGTTTTAAAGGGGCTGGTCACAGACTTCCCATCTGGCAGGCAAATAAACCCACCTTAAAGGCAGACACCTTTTTCCTGGGAGCCTCCCTCCACCTTTGCTCCAGTCCCGTAAGAGGCTCCCGATTGCCACCTCCTGGGCAGCCCTCGGCACCGTCCCTGCTCTTGCTCTGCCGCCGTCGTCCCCGGGCACTCTCCGGAGTGGGGACCTGTCCAGGGCTGGGCCCCGATCTGCCCCCGGACCCCCCCCCCGAGGCGTATTGGTAACTTTTAGAGATGAGAACAGCCCCGACACTGCGTTAGAGACTGCTCGGTTCTCTGCTCTCTCTGATCATCTGGCTAAAACCACTGAGCCCTCCTTGCAGTAGGTATTTAGGAATTCCATCTGTACGCAGTGGCAGCAGCCCATTTTGTTTCCCAAGCTGTGACAGCATGTCACAGAGCGATAGCCATTGCAATTTATCTGGCAGAATTACTAGTTTTCTTTTAGTAAGCTCCTCAGCATCAAGGGAAGGTGCTTGCTTTTCAATCAAAAAATCATGGGAGAGGAACTGAGCCAAAAGGATTCTATGTAGGAAGACCTCATGAGACTTTGTTTCCTTCCTGAGGGACATAAATATGAAAGAACTTGCTTTTGTTGTATCTCTTCCGCCATTCATCAAGGATGTTACTCCCACCCATACACAGCTATTACACTCCTCCCCGTAAAATACAGATGGCATTATTCCTCCACTTGCTGTAAGGCTGCATTCCTCCTGCTGTCTTCCTCCTCCTCCCTGAGGAAGGCTAAAGAAAAGATTTGGACAGGTTGCCTAGAGAAGCTGGATCTCCGCCCTTGGAGATGTTCCAGACTCACCAGGACACAGCCATGAGAAACTTATCTACCTCTAGAGTCAGCCCTGCTGTGAGCAGGGGTTGGGACTACAGACGTCTTGAGGTCCCTTGTATCTAAATCTTTCAGGGAGTTCTGTGATACTCTCATCATACATCTTGGAAAACCAAAATCTATGCCAAGAATTTTGAACACAGGCAAGAGAAATTTGAAAACAAATGGTTAAAATACTAAGCTTTAAATTTCTCGGTCTACAGTCCTGAGTCTCAAATTTTTATGCCCACCTTTCCCCCACATTTGAATGACTCCCATTGCAGCACTAGTATAAGGTTTCCTTGTCTACATGCGATACCTTGAGTTTACAGTAGTGCAATGTATCCATTTCAGTCTTCATTTGTACAATACTGGGCCTTCTTCAGTCTGTGATGTAGCAGTGGGGCAGATAGATGGGACAACATAGGCAAGGCCTACATAGACATGAAAGAAATACTTGCAACTGAAGGGTAAGACTCTAGGGCAGCTCAGGAGCTCATATACTTCCTAAGGCAAAAAAAAAATCAGTGTTGCAGCCTTACATTCAGTTCCTCAGGGCTACCTGAGTTTGCATCTGTAGGATCTCAGAAGTGCCAAAGCTCTGGGATGAAGAACCTGGGGATGCTCTGTCTCTGTTTCATTAGTGGGCAGATACTCAGGACATTTGTTCTAAGCTATTTGGAATAGGCAGGAACAGATTTACTAGGACTTATTGGAGAAGGTGATCTAAAAAAGATTTACTTTCTTTTTCTCCCCCTTGTTAGTGTTGCCTGATGGGGATCAGAAATTGGGGTATTCCAGATGACAGTGGTCAGAAATCATATGTACTGCTTTGTTATTTTGTAGATTGGAGTTCACCTACTGTAGCTCCCAGTCAGAATCTGTGCAATGGTAATCAAACATAACATGATCTAATGTTACAGCAAGATCAAGATCTGCAGCAAATCTGTAAACAAGTGGAAGCATTAAAAATTAGAAACCCCAAATGCCTGGAACTTTACTGATATCTGTAAAAGCTTGCTGCATTGCTTTGCCATGTGCCCTCAGCACCAAAATGCAGAGCCAAAGGGAAAAAGAGGGAATCTGCACAGAGACTGTATCCAGTACAGTGAACTACTACATGTGAATTATTCATACAACTCTGCTGACTATTTCATTGACAGGATCCTTTTGCTTGTGCATCACAAGGTTGGATTTTGTCTTTGTAAACTGTTGGACAAAACTAATTCCCCAAATGTCTAGTGGGAAAAAAAACCCCACCACAAACCAAAACTAAAAACAAATAAAAAAAGATAAAACAACTGAAATAATTTTGAAAAATTTTTATCTTTACAATCATATTCTATTACTCTATGATTTACAACTCCACAACTTTTTCACTATCATTGGCTTCCCAGGGTGCTTCCCATCTCTGGCATGCTTTTTGATGGTAAGAAGATAACTGCATCTTTTAAACTCACTCTCAGCACGTCTTTGGGTTGAATTTCATCCTGTGTTTCTAGCCTTTCTGAATCACAGGGCATAGTTTTTCCTTCCATTTACCAGTATCCTGTTTCATGCATCACTGAGATTAGGTGTCTAGCTGGAAAACATCACTACACAACACACCTGGGCTTTCCTCCTACAGATATGTGGGCTTGTGGTGAGGGAAGTGAGGAGGAATGGTATGCACCAGGTCTTGTCTTGATGTACTGTTGGGACAGTCAAAGGGAACTCCCAAGACTGAGTTGGGACGTGCTTCTTTTGAACTGCTGCTCAGACAGAACTCTTTCATATGTTTCTTATAAATTGTTTACTGTTTTTGCTGCTCCTTGCATTTTAGAAAGAGCTGTAAGTTTCACCATTACACTGTTAAATGTCCTTCTAGATGATGAATGAAACTGAACCGAGAAACAATCTCTGGAGTTTCTCACTTGGTATTACTTCCCAAACTATCAAAGCATCTCTTTGGTATTGATAGCTTCAATCAACTTCAATTCATCTTGAATTGGCTTTCAGTAAGGTGTTATAGGAACATAGATATATAGGGGTCCCAGGGGCCTATATCACATTCTGCAACAAGCCCCACTTCAGTCTAGAGGAGGAACTTGCCCTTTTTCTGTGGCTTCTGATTCACTCATTTTATCCACTATCACTACAAGTCTAAGAAAAATCTGTGACAGCTCTACAGAGCATAGGGGATGCTCTGTGTCAATGTTTCATTCTCTGCAGAGAATCCTTGCTCTCTCTCTTATTCTCACCTCCATGACCACAGTTTAATATTCCAGTGTTTTCATTTTGATCTTGGAAAGTTTTCTGGCTCTACTCCACCAGCAATCATCTTAGAATATTTCAAACAACTGACTTCAGAAAGTCTTTCTGCAGAAAAGAGACTCCTACCATCTAGTGGTTTAAGCTGTTAAATTAGTTTTGTATATGGACTTTTTTCATTCAGAAACTCAGACTTGATTTTAAACAGATATTTTAAAGTCCTACAAAGGAGACAAGTGACTCCTCTTGATCACAGAGTGGTCACCCCTAGCTTAGGGACTTGAGAACTTGACTGCATAAGTAGTCAAGCTGGTTATCTTTCTCCCCTGAGAAGAATAACAAGGACAAGAGAACCAATGAAACTGATAGAACCAGGGTGTAGATCTGGGGTTTCATTCCCGGTAGAAGCAGAGGACACTCTCTCACTCTTCCTCACATATCCAGAGACAAACACCCTTGGAGGTGTACAGGATTTGCCTGAACAAGGCCCTCAGCAACCTGACACAGCTTTGGCGTTAACCCTGAGGGACTGAGGGATCTGTTGCAAAAAAAAAAAAAAGTCTAAGCAAAACGGGGCTTCACTTATGTTAAGATGCAATATTTTGGATAGACAACTGGAAAGCAATGCAAACCCAGCCATAATATAATCTGATTCATGTTGCCATTCATAAAACTGCCCTAAGTAGTACAAGTCTGGGTCGCAATGGTTAGTTACTCTCTAACAGATGTTATAGCACATTATATACTTATAAATCCAAAAAGTGCAGTTCTAGACTTACTACCCGTCTTTGAGAGCACATTCTTCCTGGGCATGTTTGAAAATATTTATTTATCTTTGTGGCATTAAGGTTTTGCCTTTTTTTTTTACTTCTATTTCTGACCTCAGGAAGAAAAAAGAAAATAAAAAGCAGGATTCAATTTCTCCTTGAACATTACTAACGCAACAGCATATGTACAAGAAACATAAAATTTGACCCAGAGAAATTTGATTTCTGGTAGAGATGCTCATGACTTCTTCAACTAGGCTGTAGAAAAATAGGATTATAATATTTTTAGAAACTGAATCACAGCTCAAAATATAGCAATAGTAGTCTCTGCAGAACAAATACATACCTCTCTGTAATTTGTAATTTGTTCATATTTTCTAGCTGTGCTTTCTCACTCTTCAATTAATTATGCTTATGTGTGAAAATACCTCACTAACATTGAAAAAAAATCATTAGCATTAATAACATGCAGTAACCAGCCATATTGATAGTCACTTTGATAGTGTGATTTTAAATTTCTTTTTTCTACGCTGACAGCTGAATGTGTGAGTTTGATTAATCAGTCTTTTAATTTCTGGGAGGGTCTAATAGGAATGTTAGAGATTTTATGTCTTTTCAAATCTGCAGTTATTTTTATGGTCCTCTTCTTGACAAATTAGTTGCCTCCACAATCTATACACAATAAACTTGCCCTTATTCCTTGCTGTTATAACTTAATCTTGGTGTTGTAGTGTTGCTATCCTGTGCAGAAATTAAATAGTTGCCACTGGTCACTGCATTAACAACCTATATTAATCCTGAGTGGTTTCAATGTTGGCATCAAGAGAAGATATTTGAAATAGACACCTTGCTTTCTTGCAGGTAGAAAGAGCGCATTGATTGTGGTAACATCTTCCCAACTCACTGTCAACTCTTTTCCCAGTTCAGCTTCCCACCTGATTTTTGAAACTTGAACTTTTAATTAAATCAAAACATGAAAACTAAAAATGAATGCTGAGAACAACTGTAGGCCAAAACCACAATAAATCATGACACAGATTTTAGGAGACCTGATTTTCAGCGGTGACTAGGCGAGAGGCTATATGCTTCTGAGCTATCTGCTCTTCCCTCAGTTTTACATACCAATTTGTAGAACCAGACTGTCTCCTATCTTTGCGTTTATGCAGGTAAAGCCAAGGGTACATATTGGGTGGGTATTGACCTTCCTGCTCCCACTTTTTCCTGGACTTGTCTAGAAGATAAATGAGCACAGCAGGATCTTTAAAGCCAAGAGCTTTAGGTTAGGGATGTGATGCTGGATTATTAATAGCACCTTCAGTCAGCTTTTTGATGTGGAGATGATTGCGGGGCAAAAGTGAAACTGACTCTGAAACCAGCCAGCTGGCATGGAACTTCACTTTGTTTCTCAACTCCACTTTGGTCTCCTGATTGTTTCTTGTCCTGCACTCCTGGTTGCTTCCATTAAGGGGGGGTTAAGGCCTGCACAAAAACCCATTTGGAAAATAGAAAGCTTTTAGAGTCCAGAAATTTTTTATTCTGGGGGGAAGGGCAGAATATTTAAGCACATTTGTTCCCCATTAGCTTGTTTATAGGGGTGTGGACTTTATTTTTTTATATCATATAGGATCCTATCAGATTTTATATGCTAGGTAAGTAATTTCATATAATGGCATGAAACAATCTCTTCTTCTGTAAATCTTCTATCTATAAATACCTGCAAGACAAATTCCTATAGCATTCTAGTTTTTATTGACTTAGCAAAGTCAATATGGCTATTGCCTTTGGCATGTCAAATGATAAACATAAGGAAAACAGGGGCTTTTTCTCAATAAAGCAGATCACCATCTTTGACAGCTTTTCACCCCCATGATATTAAAGTCCGCTTTCTAGGTTTAATCCTGTTTCCACATCCGTTTTCACTGGCTACAACTCCATTGTTGAGAATAGCTGTATTAATTTCACCTTGATGCTTTCCTTCCGCTTCAGATCAAAGGACAAAAGAAGCTATTTGGGTAAATATAAGATTATCTGCAGGTTTTCTAAGCTTTTAAAGAATCCAAAAGAATGGAGGCTGGTGGACTCACTTTCCATGTAAGCCAAAATGGATAGGCTGTGATAATATGACTTTGTCAGGGGGAGGTGAATATATTGAAACTTCTTCCATGCTCTTAAAATTGGACTTTCAGTAGAATTTCAACTTCCCTTATCCATAAGAAAAACACATCCCCTTAGTAAATTTCTTGTATTTAGACTCCTAGAAAAGTAAGGGAGTATTTTTAATGCAAGTGCATTTAATTCTTTTAATTCTTAAATTGGTTATTTATGGGAACAATATTTAGGAAATGTCTTATCTGGGTTGCCAGCAAAACATGACAGTGTGCAATAAAAAAAGGAGCCATCACTCGTTTCTCTACACTAAAAAGGAGATTTTACTGGTACCCTACCAGTATCAGTGGTACTGGCAGGTAGCGTTCAAGACACCATCTTGAAGTATCTCCTTGAGTGAAGGTACCTCTTTGAATGGTATGCACCATTCAAGGTACTGGACCCTGAATGTTATTCAGCATCTCTGCCATCATCCTCCAAACTCTCTTCATTTCTGAGGATGTGGACAGCACTGACGTGATCTTAGAGGCATTACAGGTTGACCTGTATTACAAGTTGAGCTCTGGTGCTCAACCACTGATGAGATCTGTGTTCTTATCCAGTGCCTTGCTCAGGGAATCCTTTACAAAATTAATTGCAAGGATTAATACTCTATTTTTATGGCTGTGTAAAACATGAAGGGATTCTTAGAGATGTCTTAGCTGGTTTAATTGGAAAACTTCATAACACCTGTGTTTGCCAGACCTCAGACCTCTGCAAATTTGGGGATTTTTTTTTTTTCTTCCAAAAAAGGACAGGACCATTTGTGTAATGTGGGTGCTCTACTATGCTCAAATACTGGGGGGTCTTGAGACCCTGCCCAGCCCAAACAGATGGTATGATGCCCATGGAAAGATCTTTGCCCTATCCATCTTTGTTTGGAGGTGGAATATCATAGAACTATAGAATCGCAGAATCATAGAATCATAGAATGGTTTGTGTTGGAAGGGACCTCAAAGATCATCTAGTTCCAACCCCCCTGCAATGGGCAGGGACACCCTCCATTAGACCACGTTGCCCAAAGCCTCATCCAGCCTGGCCTTGAACACTTCCAGGGATGGGGCCTCCACAACTTGTCTGAGCAACCTGTTCCAGTGCCTCACCACTCTAACAGTCAAGAATTTCTTCCTCACTCCTAATCTAAATCTACCCTCTTTCAGCTTAAACCCATTACCCCTTCTCCTGTCACTACACTCCCTGATAAACAGTCCCTCACCATCTTTCCTGTAGGCCTCCTTTAGGTACTGGAAGGCCACAATAAGGCCTCCCCAGAGCCTTCTCTTCTCCAGGCTGAACAACCCCAACTCTCTCAGCCTGTCCTCACAGGAGGGGTGCTCCAGCCCTTTGATCGTCTTCGTGGCCCTCATACTGGGGCCCCTAGAGCTGGATGAAGTACTCCAGGTGGGGTCTCATGAGAGCGGAGTAAAGGGGCAGAATCACCTCCCTCAGCCTGCTGTCACACTTCTTTTGCTGCAGCCCAGGACACGGTTGGCTTCCTGGGCTGCTAGCGCACATTGCTGGCTCATGTTGAGCTTCCCATCAATCAATACCCCCAAGTCCTTCTCCTCAGGGCTGCTCTCAATCCATTCCTCGCCCAGCCTGTAGTTGTGCTTGGGGTTGCCCCGAACCACATGCAGGACCTTGCACTTGGCCTTGTTGAACTTCATGCAGTTCGTACGGGCCCACATCTCCAGCCTGTCAAGTTCCCTCTGGATGGCATCCCTTTCCTTCAGCATGTCAACTGCACCACATAGCTTGGGGTTGTTGGCAAACTTGCTGAGGGTGCGCTCAATCCCACTGTCCATGTCGCTGACAAAGATGTTAAACAGTGCTGGTCCCAATACCAGCCCCTGAGGAACGCCACTCATCACTGATCTTCACTTGGACATTGAGCTGTTGACCACAACTCTTTGAGTGTGACCATCCAGCCAATTCCTTCTCTACTGGGTGGTCCATCCGTCGAATCCATGTCTCTCCAATTTAGAGACCAGGATGTCATGCAGGATAGTGTCTTGTCTAACTCTGCACTGCCTCACTGGATCCTGCTGTTCACTGTGAAGTTCTGAAAAGGACTTAGAAATTCTTTCTTTTTATTTTTTTCCTATGCTCATGCCCTACATCAGGGATGTTGCTGTCTTACTTCACTTGAGTACTCTCCAGCTCTCAGCATACAGCATCCAAGACTGAAATAGCCACTCGTAAAGGGGGCGGGGGGGAAGGGACCTCAGGCAGCTCCTGGCAATTAGAAGGTCACATTTAAAAAGAAAGTGGTTCTGACGTCTCTTACACATTGTTGCTGCTCTTACCTCATAAGCTTTCCTCTTCCCACTCTCATGCCTGAGGCCACTCTACAGATCTATACAGCAAAGCCCTGCACTCAACACAGCTGGGCATAGGAGAGGGGCTGAGGGTGTTGTGACTGGGTGTGGGAATACTGGTAAGGATAGGATGGGGGATAGTCTTGGCCTCTGGGATATCTCCTCACCCCATTCATGTGCAAGGACATTGGATGGAGACAGTGTCTTTGCAGAAAGCCTCCCCTGCTTGTTGGGCTCCCAACATGTATCTCAGAACTAAAGAGCTGGGAGTGTAGCCTGGCTGCTGTTGCAGTCATGTCATCCCTCCCAAAGGTATCATCCATATCCTTACTCTGAGGAAAGGTCTGCCAAGGTGCCTCCAATAAGCAGTTGTTCACAAAGAACATCTCTAGATCAGGACACATCTCTGCTATCTTCTCACACCTAGCAGCAGATGATAGTTATATCTCTGCTATCCAATGTCCACAGCTGCCAGAAACATGTGAAGGCCTCTACCAAGGTTTTGATCAGTATTATAAACCTCAGTGTCTTTCTGTCTCTTAGTTTTATTGCCAGGTATTTGAGCAATTGAGTATCAATTGTATTGAGTATCAATACTTCCTAGAAGGCAGGTTAGAAACCTCTGCCGTAGAATTCTACATAAGGGACCTCTGGAGGTTTCTAGTCCAGCCCACTACTTGCATCAGGATTAACTTCAAAGCTTGATTTGACTTGACAGGATTTAGAATTGATGCTTCAATTTTGTCCTATGCTCATTACAGTTATTTACTATCTTCAAATCCTTTAATAGTATTTGATTCAAAATACTTCTCTAATGTACTTCTGAAGTACTTCTCTATTAGTAAGTAATGTGCTTTTATTGAGACCCTCCCTGTCTCATTTTTGGAAGACCTGGCAGGTGATTAAAATTTTCACTACAACTTTGATCATTTTAAATAATGCAGCTAAACCTTTGCTCACAGCAGTAATTAGGTATTCATTGACGTGAGAGCCAATATTCTGTGTTAATATTTTAGGCTGGCTAGACTGTCAACTTGAAGACAGCTTTTAATGTGAGTTTTAAATTCCACATTTCTCTTTTGTCAGATGGCTCCAAGTTAACTTCCTTAGTTACCATGCCAACTTTTTACATTAGTCAAATCCATTTACCATAATTTTTAATGATTGTAGCCCAGAGAAAGCAAATATCACTCTGCTCTCTCAATCTGCCAAGGGAGAGCTGAGGACAGCTGGGGTGCTGAAATTCCTTTGGATTAGCCAAAGAAACAGAAGCAAGCTTTTTAATTTTTTCTCAACAATTTGATATGTAAGAGGTGGGTTCTGAATCACAGGGTCTGTTTAGGGCTTGAAAGAGTGAAGAGTGTGGGAAGTATTAAAGAAAATAATGAAGTCACTTCTTGCCCCCTCCGTTCCTGTCCAAAACTGATCTTCACTAGTCTGAATCATGCTGTTCCGCCTACGTGTAGGAAACACACAAAATAACACTGCTTTGCACCTTTCAGACTCTTATGTCTGCTGCAGCCCAGCATGTGCTGTAACTCTCACTGGTTTTGCTAAAGAAATTACAACAACTGTAGCAGTGGTACTATTAATCTTACTATGATAGATTTCAGCACTCCTCAGGCATCCTTACTTATATGATACAGTCTTTCCTGATAAAAGTCACATGATAAGACCAGTATTTTAGCCTTTATGTTGCCATAGGAACAATCCAAACCCAAAGCATCTCCCTATAAAAGGAAAGATTGCTTCCTGCAAATCAGGCTGGGAAAATCATACTTTTGTCGAATCAATGGCACTTTAATTTTCATTGTCTAGAATAATTCAAAGATGAGTTTACACTAATGGTCTTTCCACTTGTGATGGGATGCTGGAGTGCAGCCTTCTGCTAAATTTGGGGAAGACCACAGCTTAATTTCCATTTCTTTCTAGGCATGAGCTTTCTCCTTCTAACCTTCCAATAACCCTCTTTAGATTTTTTGTGCTGATAAACTTACCAATCTATAATTTTTTATTGACTTCCCAGTTTCCAGTTTCTAGTTTCATCTTGATAGAAAAATAATGAATCCAATACATCAGCTTTAAATAATTTTGTGTTGATGTTTTGATTGTGCTGAGATGACCATGAATATAAGCATGAGTATGTACGTGATCACAGAAGTGAGACCACAAATTGATCAAAGCTCTTCTTCCTCACAAGTCATTAAAGCATTTCCCTTTAGGTAAAGTATTATGTTAGAGACCTTTTTTGTGTGTGTGGTTTGGGGTTGGGGGTTTTTTGGGTTTTTTAGCAGAGATGTCTTTTTGCATAAATGAATTGATGTGTATTGAATTCTGCCTGGATATTTGCTGTAGTGAAGTCTATGAAGAATCTGGTCCTAACATGGTTATGGGGCTGTTTTCCAACAAGCACGTATTTGTTTTACTAAAATTTACCACACACACATCAGAGTTCTGATAGTATCCCAGTTCAGCTGAGTTATTTTCTTCCTCCTCAACATTTTCCTGAGGACCCCTCTGATTTCCTTGTTCCTCAGACTATAAATGAGGGGGTACAGCAATGGAGTAATGTTGGTGTAGACAAGAGACACCATCTTGTCTCGAGCTGGTGAGTAACTGGACTTAGGACGAATGTACGTGAAGGTGGCACATCCATAGTGTAGCAAGGTGATGGCCAAGTGTGAAATGCAGGTGGAAAAGGCCTTGCCCCTTCCCACGGAGGAGGTGACATGTAACAAAGCAGCAGCAATGCAAACATATGAGGTCAGGATTAGGAGGAAGGGGAGCAGCAGGAGGAGCACACAGGCAACCAGCAAGGGCAGCTCGGGGGTGTAACTCTGTGTACAGGCCAGGTGCAGCACAGCAGGGACATCACAGAAGAAGTGGTTGATACGATGTGATTGACAGAAAGGTAAGCGGAAAACAGCCACTGTCAACCCCAGGGCAACAGCAAAGCCTCCCAGACAGCATGCCACAGCCAGCCTGAGGCAGAACCCCTCACTCATCACAGCAAAGTAGTGAAGTGGCTGACAGATGGCAACGTAACGGTCATACGACATGGCGACCAGGAGGAAGCATTCAGCCCCACCAAGTGCCACAAAAAGGTGCATCTGTGCAGCACACCCTATGAAAGAAATGGTGCTGCCGTCCACCACTATCAGGCTGAGGAGTGCTTTAGGGACAATGACTAAGGTATAGCAGAGCTCAATGACAGAGAGCTGACAGAGGAAGAAAAGCATAGGAGGACGAGAAGGCTCCATAACCACTGCCATGAAGATCATCACATTCCCTGCCAATGTGACCAAATGGACAATGAGAAAGATAAGGAAGAGGAGGACCCGCAGACAGAGCAGCTCAGAGAAGCCGAGCAGGAGGAACTCCATGGTTGCATCAGTGCTCTTATTGTCCCTCTCCATGCAGCCTTCACATAGCATCTACAGGGAGAGAAACAGAAGGGAGACAGTTGAATTTGACCTGATGCCTGGCAATCAATTCCATAAAGGAAATAATGTTGCAGTTTTGTAGAAGCAGTGTAGTAAAGGTCATTGTGTGGGGAGGAAGGCGATTTAATTTAAAAGCAAAACTGATTTCACTTAGTCACATTCAGCACACTCTCAGACTTATGTTCTCACAACCATCAAGGTTCTTGTGCCCAAATGATCTGCCTAGGATTCTTTGCCATGGCATTGATAATAAAGAATGTCAGCTGTTGGGTCTTCATCACCTCTTCTGAGTTGTTCTTAGAGTCATGACCATGTGCAGGTACCCTTTAGGAGTTGACACTGATTAGTCTCCCCATCCTGTCCTGCTTTTGAGATTCATCATTGGACTTTCCCTCCTATCCAAAGAAGCTGCAGATTGATGTGTTGGGATCTTGATGACTGTCAACACCTAGGTCTTGCAGATGATCTGCTACTGCTCCTTCTGGTGCTTTCACTCATTCTCTATCCACACTAATACTGCACTTCTCTACACCTGTGCCAGAGATGTACAAGGACAACCAGACAGTAAGCTGAAGCTTCTGCTCAACAATCTGATTCCAATTAATGGGAATTTGAGGTGTTGAAAAACTGACTAGTTTCTCCCTTACTCACAATGGATCTGCCTCAAAGTTCATATGGAAACAGAGTTTCAAATGGAAGGGGCCAGTGATTAGACATGAGATTCCAAAATTAGAGCTGGCATTTTGGCTGCTTACATCTTTTTGCCTGGTTCAGACCTATGGCATCAGAGTTAAAATAAACAAACTTCCAAATTCAAAACCAAAGATGTCCATGACAATGTACTCTGTATAACAGTTTTTTAAAGAAAATACAAAGCTAATGTCTTGGACTTAGAGAGAATGAGATATTGCTTATCACAGGAAGAATGGAAAGTTCCTAGGAATGTGCAGTGATGCAAAGCTGTCTAAGTTGTAAAGATCTAGAAAAGATAAGGACATAGAGACCCATATAATAGTAAGTTACATATAGCAGTCATAGGTGAACAGTGCTCATTGCTCATGTGTTCATCATGTAATGCAATATTTACTACAAGGAATAATTTAAACTCTTTCTACACTTTACTGTAAACCAGGAATAAAAACAGAGATTCCTTGAAGACTTCTGCTCACCTCAAAAAACCAGCAAGTATGAAGGAAGCTGTAAAATTACATTAAATATTCCAATGCCATCAAGAGCAAATAGAAGGAATGGGAAGTTGATGGGAAAAAATATTAGTGGAAATAGGGATTTTCCTGGAAAGAAGACATCTCAAAAAAGCTCCAGAAAGAAACAATAAAGTTGAGGAGGTGAATCTGATAAGCCTACATGACTTTGCCTTTATTTTTGCCACTGCGATCACTGGAACTTGCTGCCCAAAGGTTTCCTTGTGATCCAGTATCTCAGCAGGATTCAAAACATCTGGGGACTCAGGTAAATAATGAAAATATCCACAGTTATACTACCTCAGGTGCAAAACTAGGAATTAAATCTCTGTGCTTCAGAGCATAAGTCAACAAAATGACTGAGGAAGAAACTTCACCATATGCTCCAAGAGAAAAAAAATGGACAGTCAGTGAAGACCAAGAAGGATCTCTTTAAAGAATGTAGAACGAGAAGTGATCCTACAAAAGCAGGTAACTCAACAAGGACTAATGCTAGACGGAGTTCCCACTGCTTATAAAGCCATGGCAAACTCCTACAGCCATGGTCCTTTTGCTGCTGCAGGACCCCCCCGACAGCTATTCTAAACAGTCTGGCTAGAAAGCTTTCTTGACACTGTATGCAAGTAGTGGGTCTTCACAGAAAACAGAAATAATGAGTTTGATACATGATCTCAAGACTGTGGACTCAATCACTGGGGACCAGCTGGGGCTCCCCTCACTCCAGGTACCGAGACTTTAAGAGGATTCTACTAAACACAACAAAGCTAAAGAGAAGAGAAGAAACAGGAGGTTCCCTTCCTATCATTTGGAGCTGATCACTTCAGTGACAACATACCGTCTCTGGGTTAGAAGATAAGGAAATAGAGACTTCTTGATGATGTGCGTGGTTCAGTCTGGGCTGAGATTCTGTTTCTTGCCCAGTCTGGGGTCCCTCTGTCTGAGTGTCCCTAGAGCCAATGTTTTCTTTCAGCATTTCATAGTCATCCTCTCTTTTCTTCTGCAGCACCCAGTTCCTTATATACAATATGACACAGAGGTCCTTCCTCTTCCCTGCTGCCTCTGCCCTCCCTTCATGAATGACAGGCAGTTCCATTCCTCCCAAGAAAAGGGGTTTTGCAGGTTTTCTGTAAATCAAGCAACAGGATGTAATTGCACCTTCAGAGGAAGGCAGTGTTGTAACACCCTCTTAGAGGGCTCTGGGCTGGTTTGTACCAGAAATGGCAACGATTTAATTACAGAATGCATTGCTGCTCGTAAATAAAAATAAATCTGTGGGTCTTTAAGTAAGTTTAAACCAAGCTCACACTTAAAGGCAAAGCAAAACAGATCTAAAGACTTTAAACCCATCTGCAGAACCATGTGTGGAGTTTTCACCAGTTCAGATAATCCATTTCTGGATTTTCAGTTTCTTACTGACTCAGATGAAATCACTGTTCAGCCTGAGATTATTCAGGCCCAATTTATTTTTATTACCATTGTTACATTCATTCCTGGCAACTTACACTGAAATCATTAAAGAGATCTGTAGGCTTTATGTAAGTAGAAAAGAGAGGCAAAGTAAAGATTTTTGGCCACTAAAATTGAACTGTTTTTCATTAACCCAGCTTGGCAGAAACATGTAAATATGGTACCTTAAGATTTTTCCCAGGACATGGTTTAGAGGAAGTCTACCTTTCAAAATATTCTTCTGTAGTATTTTATCTGTATGGCATAGTAATTTTGGGACAAAACTACCTCATGCATCAGTACCATCTGAGGACTAATTGTGTTGGAACCAGCTCTGCAGAAAAGAACCTGGGTTTCCAGTGGTCAGCAAAATGAACATGACCCAGGAAGAGGCAACGAAGACCAACCATGTACTGGGCTGCAATAGCAAAATGTGCCCAGCAGGTGAAGGGAAGTGATTATTCCTCTTTGTCACACATGAAGCCATATCTGGAACACTGTGCCCACTGTTGCAGTCCCCCATATAAGAGATGACAACAAGCTCAAGAGGAGCACATGATGTCCAAGGAGAAGCTGAGGGACTTAGGTTTGTTCAGCCTGGCGAAGAAGAGGCCAAAGGGGGATCTAACTGATGACTTTAGCTAGCTATTAGGGGGTTACAGAGACAACAGAGTCAGAGTCCTCTCAATGGGGCACAGTGAAACAGTCACAACATTTGCATCAAATAAAATTCTGATTGTCCATGAAGAAAAAAACACTTATTCTCACAAGGGTGGTTCAGCACTGGAAAAGATGTCTTGAGAGGCTGGGAGGTCTTCCTCCCTGGAGATGTTCACATGTTGCCTGAACAATGCCATGAGCATCCTGATCTAGCTCTGGACCTAGCTGTGCTGGGAGCAGGGGATTGGACTGGAGACCTCCATAGGTCCCCTCCCATCTAAATCTTTCTTTGAGTCTATGATTCTGTTCAGCCTTGGTCAGACATCCAGTATGAACGGGAGCAGAACTTTCTGTACATGAGGAGCTTCACTGTCACAAACTGAAATACTTGTGGAGTTTTGGCTCCTCCAAAGCCACCAACTGGGATTCTATAGTGTCACAATTTTGAAATTAGGCAGAACTTAAATGCCAAAGTTGTATTTAAGTGTTTATACTCTTTTTTAAACCTGCCATGTAATTTCTTGGAATTAAAGCTATGACAGTGCAGTCTATCCTCTTTAGTTTCTCAATTGACTTCCTTAACTTTCAACTTTTAAAACTTTTTTTTTATTTCAACTTTTTTCCCTATGCCTTTTTTTTTGTTTAAGATGCTGCAAACAATTCAGGGCACAGAATGTCCTTAATGCATTTACAAAACTGAATTCTGAATCTGGCTGGAATTTCTAGATACTGTTGTATAAGAATGAATAAAACAACAGCCCTGAGGCCTATCTCTGTGGCATGTCATCTCTGCAGCTGTAACAGGAGTAAAATTGAGGAGCTGGTTATTTTATAATTCCATCTAGCAAATTGGGTGTATTATAAGTGGAAGTAAATCTTTACAGTGAAGAGTCTATTTTAGTCAAATGCTTTGCAGATTAAGATTGCTCCCTCTAGCAAATTCTGTGAGAATTTCAGAATACCAGCTGATTAACTCATGTATAGTTTCTCTTTGGGTTATAAAATAAAATTCAGGTGCTTAGGTGCCATTTCTTACTTTAATTTGTATTTATCATCTTCTCTAACCTAAACCGCAGGAGAAAAATCTGCTACCTCAGAAACAATGCAAAAATAATTACAAGGAACTATTTTGACACGTCTGTTCCAACTTTCGCATCTTCAGATGGTCCTTTTCTGCTGCTGGACTGGAGGTGAACGTAGTTGAGTCAGCATGTACCCAGTAACCAATACAGTCAGCAGTAATACGCACCTTTTTTTTTTTCTTTTTTTTTTTTTTTTGCCATAGTGCCCAGCCTTACACTGCAATAAGTAAGGCAAATTATTGTTTCGGTTTGTGTGTGTAGATAAGCTGTCATTTATTAACATGCAACTTACCCCTCCCCACAATGTTTCAACACACGCCTACACATTATCTCCAAAACATGGCTCACCAAACATGCGAGCATTAGCTGGAGTGAGGTATGCATCCCAGTGCCAGAACACACAGCAACAAGACAAACAACGAGCAGGAGAGGATGAGAATATGCATGTCAAAGAGACTCCATACTTCCTCCTCTAGCCCACACCTTTCAGGTTCCCAGCATTTTCATTGCATCAGCTTACAGCCAAATTCATAATAGATTAATAAAAGCTGCATGTTGGCATTAGCATTTGCATGTCTTGAGTCTGCAGTGTGTTAGAAGGATGTGCCTTCTTACCTTGCTGCAGAGTTCAGCCCTACTCTCCTCCCCCGCACTCTTAGCTGTGTGATTTTTTTTTTGGTACATGCCTGCAAGGCTTTGGGACTGGCCTGCCTTAGCCCGGATTTGTATAAAGAGTTTCTTGGAATCCAGCTACAGTTAATGAATCACATCATATCAGTTTCTATCAGCAATTGCAACATACTTCAGAGGATGTTCCCCTTGGTCTTCAGAAAAAGGACCAGCACTGGGCTTGCCTATCCACACCTGTGAGTCGCCAGCTTGCTCCAAAGAAGGCAAGAGAAACAATAAAGTTGACTGGGAAGCTCAGCATATTCTGGAGCAATCTGGACAAAAATGGAAACAGCTGAGACATGTACCAGGAAGACTGGAGGAGAGGGATGGCCAGTCCCAACGACAGCCAAGGAAACAGCACTCTCAGCCCACAGCCCTGTGGTTCTGACATGATGGGGAGATGCAAAACTTTTCAGCAGGCTGAAAATAATGTTCGAGCAACATGAAGTAACTAACCAGTGGTAAAAGAGAATAAAGAGAATAAGAAAGATTGCAGATCTTTGCATGCAAAACCATGTGATATTGATCCTCTGGGGTTATCATACTGTTGTAGACAGCAAAGATTTTGGCTTTAGCAGCTTCACTGATGTTCTGCTGCAGGTATGTTCACAAGCAGAAGGTACTTTTTGAATTTTCTGAATTCTGCTATTCAGAAATGTTATGGTGACTTATTTGATTAGAGAAATTAGGGCAGTTTTAAGGTAGACTGCTTGAATTGTTTTTGGTGATTGATGAAATGTAAGATTCACTCTAACGAAAATGTAACTGCGGGAATGTGAAAACAAACATTCATATCATTTGAGAAAGTGCATTTGACTCAATATAAGGCTAATTATGATCAGGATGTAGCTGGGCCAGGGGCTAGAAATTGCAGCATCTTGACAGAGACTTTTTAACAGATACTGGATCCCTATTCTGTAGCCAACAGGAGTCAAGAAATGCTGCCTCCCACAGAGGCAAGACACTGAAACAATTGTGCACAGCCTTTAGGAGAAGCAGTGTTTCCTTATTCCTGTAACCTTCAGAGCTTTCTGGAAACCGGGAACTGAAACTGGATGAGGTGGTAACAGCAGGATGACTGACATCAATTTGCCTTGGTAAGAAAAAGCATCATCCTGCTCTCGTTCAGTTTCTGTTGTTTGGCTTGATAAACACTGGCTGGGAACTCACTCTGGGAAAGATGCTGAACCATAAACCAACCAAAACAGAGACTTGTAAAAAAAGAGTAGGCAGCCTGGCAGCTGACTTCTCCTCATGGTTTGTTAAAGGTGGGGCGTTTCTTTCACTTCATCGTACTTACTCATACTCTCACCTAGCCAAAGGCATTGTCTTGCATGTCTTGCTAAGAAAATGGTTGCATATATCAGTTAATACTATAATAAACATGCAAGCTTTTCCTATTTGGGAAAAAAAAAAGTTACTGAAAGAAAAATCTTTTAGAACTAGAGAGAGAAAGGACAAATCTAAAAAGGGAAGACATGAAAGAGGATAAAAAGATTTAAACTGAAAACAGCAAGTGAAAATGAAAAAGACAGACAAGCTGAAAATTAATCTATAGTCCCTGGAAAAGATTAACTTGAACTCATGTAGTTAAGACAAGAAAGAAGGTGAAGGTAGTAAGGAAGGCTGATATTCTAAAGGCAGATCTAAGTTTTATCTGATTGAGAACTTGCTCTATGATTACTCTGGGATTTCAGCTTTCCTGGGCATCTGGTTGTTTCTGTGAAGTAATCAATACAGATGTCCTCAGCCCTCTACAGCCCTTAGGGGTATCACCCATCACTAATTCTGAAAAATTTGAGGTGCCTGTTAGCTGCCCTTTTCAAGTCTTCCTCTTGCCATGTGACATTAGGTCTCACATTGTGACCACTCCATCTTATCTACAACATCAGTTAAGTTCGCAATAAGATAATCTCATAAGCCTAAAATAGCAGGACATGATGACACAAAATAACATGGCCTCATATTGCTGTAGGCCAAGAGAAGAAACATGTAGTCACATATCAGTAACTAAAAACATACAAGAGTGACAAAATGCCAGTGGAATAACAAGGACCTTAGAAATATTGAGATGAAGAAGATGAAGATGGAGCTGGACCACTGTGAGACCAAGAAGTGAGAAAGTCCACATCAGTCATGTGAAAGGAGTACATATGTGACACCAGGTGATGTTAATGGGGGCTGCAATCCCCTTCACCTCTACCCTGGAAGCCCTTCCCAGTTGTTAAAAATGAGCTACTGACCAGAGAAGATACCTGGAGATTGCAGCTCTTAATGTTATTGAAAGATAGTTTCAGATTCATTTGGACAACTTTGTGGATGTCTCTGTGGATCTAATTAAAAGTTTGGTTTTTAACTGCCAGCTTATAACCTGCAGCGAGAGGGGCTCATCTGGAAAGAACAGAGTAGCTACATCTCTCGTAGTCCTTGAAGGAGCTCAGCAGTGCTCAGCCCCTCTTGGGACTGGGATCACAGCACCCTGGGGCCTTCCTGACAACCACTGGTGTTGACATCTGAAAATCATGTATTTATTGCCTCCTTTTGTTCCCTATGCAATGGTAAATGAGGCATTGTCCCACCTGAGCTTTTCCTTAGGGTGGCAGTGGCTGAGACACTCCACCTGGGAACATAATTTGGTTTTGCTTAATTTGATCTGATGCAACTGCAGCTCCTGGGAGGAATGGCAGAAAAGCTCGTTCTTTTACAAAGTTTTCCACAGGAGGCACCATCCCAGGATGATGCTGCACGCACTCCATCCCCAGTGTGTCCAGGATACCACTCATTTCCTCCTCCTCCCATCTCATGTTTGCCCACCTCGGTTAACATTTTGCACCTATGTCATTTAGGAACCCAAGGCTCATTTTCAGGGTAGTGAGGCAAGTAACTATTAGACCAACATGTTTTTCTAAAGAAGCTTATTGCAGAAAGTAAACTCTGGCAACCAGCATCCCAGACTGAATGGACAAACTCCAGGTGAACTGGAGCTCATTTAGACAGAGGAACTGTGGTATACTGTCACTATATGTGTGGGCAAAGAAAACACATGGGGTGCAGAATCCATTCTAGCACTGAACTCTTGAGGTTGTTTCAAGTTAAGTTTCAAGCAAGTTAGTTGGAGGTGAAAGAAAAGTGCAATCTGTCGCTAATGGTGGACAGAACCTATGTTTTTGTTGGACTGGATAGCAAGGGAACAGATGCTCAGTCAAAGAACCATCCAGCTCTTGCCTTCAGCATTCTTTAACATCATTCCTACTTGTTGTCTCACACAATGATATACACATTATCTACTTCTATTATTCTGTTTCTTGTGTTCACAACATCTCTATATACTCATCTGGCATAAGAGTAAAAATTAAAACAACTCAGTGAGAATACAGCAAACTATTATTAAAACAAAGCTAAGTGTTACAGCACCACTGCAGAATACAGGGTGAGATGCAGTAAAATGGTATTAGTGCAGGTGTTCATGAACACAGATTTACAGGAAATAGTTTCAAGATAAATGGATGCAAGAGAGACAGACTTTTAATAGCTTTTCTGCATGAGGTTAGAGATAGAGGAGAGACATCAGTCTGCAGGGATCCTTGTCTACAGATATGTCGTATATTTAATTTCTTCATTGTGCTCCATGGGTGACCACAGTCCTTATCTGAAAGAAGACATCGCATGGCACAACGAAATCATGAGCTGCATGGAGGAACAGGGGGAAGAAGGGGACAATAGCCCTATCATTCTTCTGCTGAGCAGGCAAACTGTACCACTCAGCTTCACTGCCTGTTTCCATTGAGTTTTGTTATTGGGACTCCCCTACCACAAATAATTGGTAGTAAGGTGCCTTCACTGTAAACACAGGACAAAAAGAGTAGGCCTTATCACCTTCCGGGAGTCTCAGTGAAGATGTGACAGTAACAGAGGACTTGTGCTTGGCCAGGCTCTCTGGAACCTTGTGGGGCACCTTGCATTACTGCGCTGACAAACACCCTTCGGCTGTCAGAGTCCTGAACCCTGTCCTGGACAGGAGATCTGTGGAAAAAGTGACATTTTGCAAGAGACCACGCTCATGTTTACATGCTTGCTGACCAGTACAGCAGACCTAGGCCTTGGATGGGTGACCAAAAGCCTGATACCTCTGATGCCTCTAATGTTTTCCAAGCCATATTTACATGGATCTATTTGGTGCAAAGGCTTGCATCTATAAATAAACTGGTTATTAGAGCATATGCTATCTGAGAAGCATACCTATGCCTAGTCCTTTATATTCAAATACTGAGAAGAATTTTCTCCATATTCAGTTTCAGCAACTTTCTTTTATTAGCAAAACCTAATTTTTGCTAATTAGGGAACACAGGCTGAAGATCTTGCCACAGCCTGAGCAACAAACCAAGCTAAGTGCTCAGATGTTATTTCAGGCTGATGAATATGAAATGTAATGAAACTGCATCAAGTGGATGTGATACCGAAACACTGTCTAGCCCTACAGAAGCTCTTCACTGAATTGCAGAAACAGAAGAAACTAGGCTGGAAGATCCGGCCTCCTGCTCAGAGCTTGTGTATCACTAACACCACATCATCATGGCCTTCTCTAACTGAGTCTTGAAAGCCTCCGAGGTTGGAGAGTCCTTCACCACACTGGATACTAGTTCCAGTGCTGTGCTGCCTCTTGGTGAAAGTTCCTAATGTCCAACCAGAACCTCTGAAGCTGTGATTTACAGCCATTGACCATTACTGTTGATTTGATGAAGCTGTCATAAACCTCTGCTATTTGGGACTGGAACATGGGGGGAAGAGGGGGAGAGGAGGGAGGAGAAACAAGATCAGTACATGAAGACCATGTTGGAAAACAGTGTGTTAGAATAGCATGAAGAAGGACTAGCTGCCTTTACCCTTTTTTGCGTGAAGTCACAAGGTGAAAGACTTGAAGGAGCAGAGAAGCAGCGAAGTCTAGACCTTCTTTGCAGAAAGCACCATATAAATGCAATGCCTTCCTTTGAGCTGCTGTGCTCGTTAGCCAGCAGTCTTTCTGTGCTGAGCAACTGCATTTGAACTGGTACTGAACTGAAAAGCATGAAATCTACTGTCTTCTGTGCTATGGGGCAAGAGCTTGCCAGGCAGAGCCTGTTGGCTATTGAATTGCTAATGGCTTGAGCTGAGCTGACCGTAGATAGCTGTGTAGTGAAACTGAGTTCAGCCTCCACTATATCCCCACTTCCATTTTGGTTCACATACAGATGGATGGAGGACATACTGCAACTGAGTGCACATGGCAAATATCTTTTACTCCTGGGAGACACTGGTAGCAAAGCTTTGTTTATAATGTTTCTTTTGTCTTTGCTTTTTCCCCCCCCACCATAAGCTCATCGATCGCCATATCTCTCTCATTCACTACTTTCAGTTCGCAGTGGTTAGGTCTTCAGAATGAAGGAGTAGTCAGTTCAAAGGGGCTGCAGATACGAAAGTCTGTCAATGAGATAAATGAAAGGAAAGTTGGGAATCCATTTTTTTTTCTGTCATCAGAAGTGCACTAATGTAGACTGTTTTCTCTCTGCTGAGGATCTGGACATATGAAGATCATCCTACAACAGCTCTTACAGTCTCAGGAGGTGAGTAGTCAACTGGGAAAGATGATCCTAATTTACACTGTAACAGATACAGCCATACTCATCAGCTGCATACACTTGAATACAACCTTAGTTATGATGAGGATGGGCCACCCATGGCTTTGAAGGATATGAAATTACAGAAATCTGTTAAACACCAGCTGGAAATACCAGAGATGAAACTCTGCAAAGTTTGCATGCTATTAAAAACTGGTTTTATTTGTTCTGGGCTTTGATGGATAGAGCAGCCTTTTGTTGCCTGAAATTTAGAATAGCCTTAATGTCGCATAAGTTAGGTCACAGAGATAGGAGCCTTGATATGTGGTTCTCAACACTTCTAATGGACACTAAAATCAGAAGATCAACTTCATTGGAATTAAGTAATGCATATAATTATATCTAACAATTAAACAATTTTTTTTTCAAGATGCTCCAAACCTAGGCTTTAACTTTTACCCAAGATGGAGCAACAATATCGGTACTTTCTCAAATCACTACTCTCCCTGTCTGATTTTGGAAGCTCAATGACAATTCCCAGAAGCACCATTGGTTTCACAGTGAACAGCTTTCCTACAATTTTTTTTATTTCAGGAGGTATTGTTCATATAAGACTTAACACTACCCTTTTGTGTCAGAAGTTGAGGACTGTGGAGCAATGGAAATGCTGCATGGTGGGTAGAACACAAGATGCAAATTATGGCCGTACTTGTCAATTAGCTACACATGCCACAGAAAGTAAAGAGGACACAAGGACACCCTGAAAACAAACAGTGAAGTCACTGGTAATAGAGATTTGTAAATGTCTCGCAACATCAGGCCCTAGTCAAAACAAGAGTGATAAAACTGGGAGCAGACCAAGCCTGAGCACTGCTACTTGTCTCATGGGGTATTTCTTTAAAGTACAAAACCTGGAGGGAAATGAGACTTTTGAAAACTCGCTTGCAGAGGAAGGTGAATAGTCAGAACAGTGACTGCTGCTGACATCCAGGCAGATAAATGGACCAACATCTTTTTTCCACTACAATGAGGAAGAAAAAGCCAAAGTCTGAAAATTCAGGGCCATGAAGCTGATCAGAGGGCTGGAGCACCTCTCCTATGAGGACAGGCTGAGAAAGTTGGGGTTGTTCAGCCTGGAGAAGAGAAGGCGCTGGGGGGAATCTAATTGCGGCTTACCAGTACCTGAAGGAGGCCTACAGGAAAGATGGAGAGGGACTGTTTATCAGGGAGTGTAGTGATAGGACAAGGGGTAATGGGTTTAAGCCATTAAGGAGGGTCGATTTAGATTAGATGTTAGAAAGAAATTCTTGACTGTTAGAGTGGTGAGCCACTGGAACAGGTTGCCCAGAGAGGTTGTGGAGGCCCCATCCCTGGAAGTGTTCAAGGCCAGGCTGGATGGGGTTTTGGGCAACATGGTCTAATGGAGGGTGTCCCTGCCCATTGCAGGGGGGGTTGGAACTAGATGATCTTTGAGGTCCTTTCCAACCCAAACCATTCTATGATTCTATGATTCTATAATAGGACAGAAGTAGAAATCTTTCCCTGTAGTCAGCTGAGTCTGTGATGCTTGATGTGTTGACATAAGGCAGGCATTCACATCTCTACCCAGAAACACCCTCCTATGTTAGGCTGATTTTTTTTTGAGATTAACCTCAGTCTAGGAATGCCCTCAAAAGAGTATGTTTCTTAAAACTGTAAACACAAATCTTTTCTCTCCAATAAAACATATAGCCAAACTGAGACTGACAACAATAGAACTGGTAAGTAACTCATCCACCACTATACAAAATATGTAGCAGGTTTTTGATGTCACAACTTTGCTGTGTTGTAATTAGAACTACATTTAGATGGAGGACTTGGCTGTCTATACTTGTTTTATGTGAGTCCTGGTAGGTTATACATGAGGTTGTTGAAGGTAGCGCCTTGTCTGTGGCAGCCTGTGCAGCTGGCCATCTCAGTGTCCTTTGTGTGGACGTGTGTGCACGTGTCTCTGGGTTGCATGCCCAACCTCACTACTGGCTGAACCTGCAAGCTGGGAAGCAGCAGCCGTGTCCACCAGCCTTCAACAGAGAGACCCTGGCTGGGCTCCAGCAGCCGCCAAGCAGGAGGAGTTACCGGGGCTCAAGCCTGCCGTACATCCCTTAACTATACTTACACACCATCTTGAAAAGTGAGTGGACCAAAAAGAAACTCTGGAACTGGTGTTTCCCCACAGGACAACTAGCTTGTGCAACTTTATTTTCCTTGCCTTTTACTTTATGCCCTTGTTCTGTGATATGTTTTCACCCTTTGGTTCATTATTGCTGATCAACTGCTTACAGGAACTATCATGGGCTTTCTTGGAAGAGCATCTTGCATGTTGAAATCCTAGACATCAGCAGACAGTATCTGCGTTTTCTTTTTCTTGCAGTTGTTGTAAGATGTTCTACTGTTCAACTTCTGCTGTGTCAAAAGCAATAAAACAGCATCCTGAAAAATTAGTTTCACTAATAAAAGAAATTATCACCAGAAAAAAAGCATCAAACAACAAATTGAGGCCTAAGGCCAGAATCACAGTCTACAGAAAAAGATAAGGTGGGAAGGGACCGCTGGTGGTCTCTAGTCCAATCTCCTGCTGACAACAGGGCTGAGTCCAAAGTTAGGTAAGGTTCCTCAAGGCCCTGTCCAGTTGAGTTCTGAACATAGAAGCATGGAATGGTTTGTGTTGGAAGGGACCTTTAAAAATCATCTAGTACAACCCCCTGCTATGGACAGGAACATCTTTCACTAAATCAGGTTGCTCAACCTAGCCTTGAACCCTTCCAATGATGAGGCATCAACAACTTCTCTGGGCAACTTGTTCCAGTGTCTCACCACCCCCATTGTAAAAAGTATCTTCTGTATGACCCATCTAAGTGTCTTCCATATGCCCCTCTTTCAGTTTAAAAACATTGCCCCTTGTCCTGTCACTACAGGCCCTGGTAAAAAAGTCTCTCTCTGTCTTTCTCATAAACCCTCTTTACATATTGAAAGGCCCCAATAAGATCTCCCCGGAGCCTTCTCTTCTCCAGGCTGAACAACCCCAACTCTCTCAGCCTTTCTCCATCGGACAGGTCCTCCAGCCCTCTGATCATCTTCGTGGCCCTCTGGACCTGCTCCAACAGCTCCATGTCGCTCTTTTACTGGGAACCCCAGAGCTGGATGCAGAACTCCAGGTGTGGTCTCACGACAGCAGAGTAGAGGGGCAGAATCAACTCCCTCGATGTGCTGGTCACTCTTCTTTTGATGCAGCCCAGGAGACAGTTGGCTTTCTGGGCTGCAAGTGCACACAGCCACCTCGTGCATGATTTTTCGTCCACCAGTATCCCCAATTCCTTCTCTGCAGGGCTGCTCTCAGTCCATTCATCCTCCAGTCTGTACTGATCTGGGGATTGCCCCAACACATGTGCAGGACCTTGCACTTGGCCTTGTTGAACTTCATGGGGTTCGCATTGGATGACTCCTCAAGTCTTTCAAGGTCCCTCTGGATGGCATCCCTTCCCTTCAGCATATCAGCTGCACCACTCAGTCCCTGTCTTGAGTTTCAGGGGCTTGAGAGAAGTGGGAAGAGAGAAATGAGGCCAAAAAAATGTTGAATACCTCAGCCTTCTCCATGTCAGTTGTCACCAGTTCTCCTATCTTATTTATTGTGGCAGGTGTGGGTGTGGGTGTGTACATTGTCTTTAATCTTCCTTTTCTGCCCAACATACCTGTGAACACCCTTCTTATTCTTGCCAAATTCAGCTCCAGCTGTGCCTTGGCTTTCCTGATCCCATCCCTTTGTGTTTGAAGCATAGTTACATCAGTTAGGAACATGAAAATACTCCCTCCAGCCCTGCTCAGCATAGTTGTACCTCATACAGGGAAGGACTTTTATCTCCCTGAGTTGCTGAGGGAGATATTTTTGCTACACTCCTCTTACCATACCCCGTACCTCTCCTAGGGGGAGAGAAAAAGCTACATCCACCTAGCCTTTAGTAGTGTAGGGAAGTCCTTAACTAAAAAAATGAAGTGCTGTGGTGTGGACAGCCTGCACACAAAGTCAGTGTTTAAATATGGGCTTCCACTGACTGTGCTAACCATAATCTCAGCATGTGTCACTCAACAATCATACCCTTCTGGTGTTTGCACATGCCTTCATCCACTCATAATAATAATAATTGCCCTGACACAAGCTGTGAGGTTTGGACTGTCCCCTGACACACTAGGAGTCAGTGCAGCACTGGACTGGGAAAGAGATAGTGGACTTCATCAATATTTTTCAACACTTGGCTAGATAAAGTCAGAGTGACCTGACATGGTGTTGAGGATAGTCCCACTTGAAGCAAAATTTCTGAACAATGCTCCACTGATTTGACGACCTGGAAATCCCTGAACAACTGATAAACAACAAATGAATTCTTAGTTGTGCTTACAGCTCCAGCTTCTCACACAGGGTATCTTAATGTGCTTCCCTTTGTAGCTTGACTGGGAGCTGTTTCTGCCACCAATCCTTTATAGTCCTGTCATATTCACTCACCATGAGGTGATAGCTTTATCCAATGGTATATTGAAGTTCAGACCGTGTCATCTTTGCTTAGCATCAATTCTTGACATTTCGTTGATCATAATGACAGTGCAATAGAGAGTTCTGTGGAAAATCTGGGCAAGTATAGCAGAGTTTTCTTCAAATAATGCAAGGATGGATGAATTAAAAATACTGATAAAGAGCCAGCCATCCTCTCTCCTCCCCATTCTTTTTTGGCTGCCCAGGAGCACAGTGGGGGGGGCGGGGGGGGAACCAAACCAAACACAACGCAACACAGAGGTAGTGAGTGCTATTATTTATTTTTTAGGGAGCAGATATTCAGGCTATAGTCACCACAATCATCTGATACTGGCCACTGTAGTCACAAGTAATAGTCCAGCTAACTATTAATTATGTCAGCTGAGTGAATAAGGATATTCCTGACGTGTGGTTTATATTCTAACTTCTCTAACAAGGATTATGAGAAAGCAGTAAAAAGGAGTTTCTTATATTAAGCCCTTCTCTAAAACCCTCTTGCTGCTGACAGGCTGCTGGCCCCAGGGCCAAAGGCACAAGGCTGTGCCACACGATGGCAACCACTTCCTCAGGACACACTAGTCCCAGCTTCATTGCCCACCTCTTTCCAATCAGGGTCATCATAGCAAAGTTCTCCCCCCTCTCCCAAATGAAAGCCAAGCTTTTTTACTAGCAGCGACAAAACCCCACCACCACCCGTCATCACCACCCCCCAGGAGAAAGAAAGGAAAAAAAATACAGGAAAAAAAGACAAAACAAAAAAAACCCCAAACAAACCATACAAAGGCAGCCCATTTAGGGTCAGGTCGCTGCAAGCTACATCCTGTCTCTCTCCAGAGGATGGCAGCAGAGGTCAAGCAACCCCGAAGCACCCCTCTCTGCGCCCTGCTTCAAACCCCGCTGAGCTCCCCACTGTTTCCAGGCTTGAGCTGAGCAAGTTTTCCAAGGGCTCGAGGCGCGGCAGGATAAAGTCGTACTCTGCAGCAACAAAATCTGGACAGCAGTCCCAGGTAATACCAAGAGAAAAGACATTGAGCGGTGCAAGAGGACAAGGACCACCCCCTGGCCACCCGGAGCTCTCCCCGGCGGCTATCCGGGGGCGGGGGGTGCCGGCAGCCCTGCGGAGCCCGGCCGTGCCGGGAGGGAGCGCTGCGCCTGATGGGTCTGTGCAAGCAACAGTTTTCCCACTTTCCTCAGGAAAACCTGGGATTTCAAGGATTGGGAAAGACCGACCTACCACAGCACTGGACTGTCTGTTGAAAATAAAATGTGTTTATTTCGGCAAGCAATGAGAAGTGTGTTATAGTATGAATTGGCTAGGGTACAGCAGGGACTGTGCAAATTTGTGAGATAGGTAACTTTCAGCGTTGATCAATGGTGAATACACCTTGCAGTAGCTGTAGATTGTTTTTCTTAAAGTTCTTTCTTTCATGGTGAGATATTTCCAGAGTAAAATGAAAATACTGTGTGTATAAATGAGTAGGTCTATATCGATGTATGTAATCATATCTATCTATATCTATTATAATAGATATAGATGGTAGTATCATAGAAGATAATCAAAAGCACCAATATTGTTGTCTTAAAAACAGAAAGGAAAGTCACAGTGTAGAACCCAGAAATAGGGCATATATTAGTATGGTGTAAAAACAGATTAAAAGCCAAACTTTTAAAGCTGAAGCAGGAGAAAAAAAAACATACATCTTTACAGACATTTTAATTTGCAGTAACTACCAAATGTTGTAAATGGTGCTTCATACTGTCTGTTTTGAAATAATTGAATTTGGTTAGAGATGGTGTTTCACGCAATTGACAAGGAACAATATTACTGTGCTCAACATGACTCCAAACATTTTCCCCATTCATTCTGAAGTAAATGCTTCATATACTCTTTCTTTTTAATATTTTTCCTGTGTGAACTGTTTCCATTTCTGTCCATGGAACAGGAAAGCAGAGATTATCCTTCCCCTGCATGTTTTTCTGTCTTTTTAAGTTCCTGAATCACAGATCTTGTTTCTTCTCATTTCCCCATCCTCCTTTATTTTCTTCTCTACATGGGTACAAATTATCTCCTGCATCAAGTTATCGGTTCTCTCAAATTCCAGACTTTGCTCTCAACAAAAAGTGCACTGAAGGATCTTTTTGAAAGATCTCATGATCAAAGGATTCAAATTGATACTGACACAGAGGTCTTAAAGTATTTCCTCTGTGGTCACATAAGTGACAGTACCTTAGGTGTGCTCTTGAGAACTCAGCCTGTACGTGATTGCTGTAATCTGTGACTGTGAAACAACTCACTCTTCTGTGAATGCCATCTCCAATAGTGCTTCTCCAGAAAACTGCTGGACATGGTGAACAACCTACAATGAACACTGAGGGAAAACAGTTTACTGAGGTGTGATGAGTATCATTACTTGATCACACACTTTGAGTCATACTGGAACTCTTCTTTGCAGAAAACAGCATCCCCTAAACACTGCTGGAGCTTCTTCTGTAGTGTGGGTGCTCAGGACTTAGCCCATCCTCTATCTGGTCACCATCTTTCAAGGGGCTTCACTCATTCTATGCTGGTGTACCTGACTAAATACCAAGCACCAGAAAGATCATCTAATGAATTACTGAATTGAATTCCTCATACAGTGAATTGCAGAATTTGCTATGCAAACATTGTTTTTCCTCATAAATATTATCTAACCGTCTTTCATCATTTATCACCGGGCATCTGCTTTACAGGATCATGCAACTAGAAGATGTTCTTCCTCGCTGCTGGTTTCGAAATTAACTAACAGGTATTCTGGAAAATATTACAAAATCATCCCTAGAACAATTCCCAGAGTCAGCTTCCAGCCTTCATGCTTTATCAGCTGTTTAAAAATCTTCCTGGTTTGTGTTTTCACAAAATGTTTTATATTATCATGTAAAAATTTCTTGAAAATTTGCATAAGCATAAAATGAATTTTCAGCACAAAAATAAAAATAAATGATGGTGGTTTTTTTTTAATTTCTGCTTGCCGTTTTTGTTGAAAGAATGTGAGACACTACTGGTGCTCACTCAGGGGAAACTGCACTAGCCCAACCACTGTCAGAAATTAAAGTTAGGGAAAAGTTAGAGACACCTATGAAACTATGTCACTAGGCATTCATGGTGGGTCTAAGATTGTCTTCATCAAGCTTTGAATAGTGTGTGGGACAGGGCAGTGTGTGGTGCTTTGACAGGGAAGCCATGGCTGGACAGACATTAAAACCTCAGATATAACTGAGGCAGTGACATGCGATAGATGGTGTTGACCTGTAGCTGCTACAGATAAGGGTTCTGCTAGACCATATTTAAGAGGCATGGATCCTGCACTGGTGTAAATCTAATTGAATTATTCTGCTGCGCCTTATTGTCTTTTCTCCTTTGGTCACCAGCTCTACAAGTGTCTCCTTCTGCCCTGCTAAGACCCATCTTGCTCTTTATATCTGTAGGCTTGGAGCACTTCTGAATTTTAAAGTCATACTTGTAAGAGTATGTGGAATATGAGAACATTTCCTTCATTAAGTTTATCAGACCAAGACTTTTTTGGTCATAATGGTGTAATTTGCTAGCAAACTTCAAGCTGGACTAGCCGTCAAGCAGGAGGCCCAGGATCTGGGCAGGGATATCAGACAGGCAGAGGACTCATGCTGATACTCAAGGCATCCACCAGTGTGAGGATGCCTATGAGTGTGTGAGTGTGTACATTGGTTGGCTAGCAAGCACCAAGCTGGACTAGCCAGTGAGTAGGAGACGCATAGCTCTCAGTCAGAGAGCCAAGATCCAGGCATGATATTGAACAGGCTGAGGGCTCATAGTGATACTTGAAGGACCTGTGAATGTGCTTGTGGATCTCAAGAGTGAGGGTGTGTATGTTTTCACTGTTGGACTTCAATCTTGATCATCTGGGTACACTTACATTTTATGTGTAGTTTATACATGAGGTTGTTGAAGGTAGCGCCTTGTCTGTGGCAGCCTGTGCAGCTGGCCATCTCAGTGTCCTTTGTGTGGACGTGTGTGCACATGTCTCTGGGTTGCATGCCCAACCTCACTACTGGCTGAACCTGCAAGCTGGGAAGCAGCAGCCGTGTCCACCAGCCTTCAACAGAGAGACCCTGGCTGGGCTCCAGCAGCCAAGCAGGAGGAGTTACCGGGGCTCAAGCCTGCCGTACATCCCTTAACTATACTTACACACCATCTTGAAAAGTGAGTGGACCAAAAAGAAACTCTGGAACTGGTGTTTCCCCACAGGACAACTAGCTTGTGCAACTTTATTTTCCTTGCCTTTTACTTTATGCCCTTGTTCTGTGATATGTTTTCACCCTTTGGTTCATTATTGCTGATCAACTGCTTACAGGAACTATCATGGGCTTTCTTGGAAGAGCATCTTGCATGTTGAAATCCTAGACATCAGCAGACAGTATCTGCGTTCTCTTTTTCTTGCAGTTGTTGTAAGATGTTCTACTGTTCAACTTCTGCTGTGTCAAAAGCAATAAAACAGCATCCTGAAAATTAGTTTCAAAAAAAAAAAAAAAAAAAAAAAGCAACAAAAAGCCGAAAACACCAAACTGAGGAGAGACAAATTCCAGGGACAAATTAACTGCTGAGTGCTAGGACAAAGCAAAGAAGCTCATTAGACCCAGTTCAGTGAATGTCAGTGTACATAAATCCAGATCAGAACAGTAGCAGACTGGTATGGCTTAATAGGAGCGATGGATGAGGGACATGGATCATCTTTATTTATAGCAAGATTGCTGAGGAATACTATGGACAGGAAATATTTGGATTTGCCAGTCTTGGGTCTTAAATAATGAGCTTGGATGATCCTGCTAGCCAGGAGGATCATGGGATTATAGGATAATTCAGGTTGGAAATGACTTCTAGATACCATCAGGTCCAATCTGCTGCTCAAAACAGGGACAACTACGAGGTCAGATATGGTTGCTCAGGGCTTTATCCAGTCAGGTCTTGAAAACCCCCTGAGTATGGAGACTACCCAACTTCTCTGGGTAATATGATCTAAATTTTTACTGACCACATCATGAAAATGTTTCTCATTATATCAGTTGGAAACTGTCTGGTTTCAGTTTATGCCTGTCACTTTCTCATCCTCCCACCACTCCAAAAAGTCTGGCTTCATCTTCTTGATAACCTCCTTGTAGGTATTGGAAAGCTGCTACTAGGTCCCACCAAATTCTTTTCTCCAGGCTGAACAAGCCCAGTTCCCCAGCTTCTCCTCACAGGGCAAGTGCCGCACTCCCTTGACCTTCTTCATGGCCTTCTATTGAACTCACCCCAGTTTATCGACATCTTTTTGTACTAGATCACCCAAAACTGGATACAGTGTACCATCTGAGGGGCACGAGGAGAAGCATGCTAGTGAATAAGCAACCAAAAATGTGATATCCATGGATCTGGAAAAGGGGAGGCCAAAAAGGGTAATGATCCTGTATGCAACGATCCCTGTAGAATCTGCAAGAAACAGACTGTCAGTACTCTATTGTTCTGGCCTATGGGTGACCCATCCTTTTTATGCTAAAGAATCGTTAATTAAAATGTCTGAACTATTTTAGCAGCAGGTGAGATCCTGCTGGTCTATGGAATAACAATCATGAAGATCCAGGTGGCAATACACTAACCTGGTGGAAGAGCACCACTTTATATTCTTCAAACCTGTCACTCATCCACAGTTATTAGGAACATGTAGGGAGTTCCTCAGACTGTCAGAATCATTAGTAATAAGCCACCAGGGGAAAGATAACTCAGCCATTAAATTCAAAAAGAGATTTTTTTCCAGATGTCTTTTCTCAACATCTTCTTCTTCTAGGAAAAAATGTTCCCTCTGTTACGCGAGATATGTGCAAAACTTCCAAAGATTTTAATACTACAGCTAATGAAAAATAAGATTTACTAAGACTAGCATTTGAAAAATCCAATTGTTTAAAAGTGACAGCATAGTACAGATAAGATCCCGCGTCACTTAGGTATACATCCAAATGAGGTTAAGAGGCAAAACGCAAGTCTTAGGTGCAGTCTGTTGCCTCAGTCCAACCAACAGTTCACACACCAGTCACCCTGTTCACCTGCCCACTCGAAGGTCAGTCTCCATTGTGTTCATCTGACAAGGGTCCATCGTGAGCTACTGTTTCTACAGGGCACAGCACTGTGCTAAAGACAGACACGAGCTTGGATCCCAGGGTTGTGTATATGTGTTAGTACGGTGTAGTCACTGTGCTAGGAGGGGCTGATTTACAACAGGGCTCATTAACTCAGGTGCAGCCTTACACTGGCACATTACATCAATTTAGGTTCCAGAGCAGGGGTTTTTTTGCCATGTTGCACTGCCATGTAGAAGCAAACTCACCGGCACCACTGAGGCCAGATTCCCAAATTGCATACACTCACTAGCCTCCAGGGCTCATCAGAGTGTCTGCATTGGTATCTTAGCAGAGGAACTCTTGAACATGTCTGGCCTGGAAAAGCACCCTGCAGATAATCTGTCCTCCGAAAAGTGGTAAAAGGAATTAATATTTCACAGGCAGAATGAACCACAGAACAAGATCAGGCTGGTTTATGTCACCGCCACATGTAAAAATTAGGCTCAAGGTCAGATCTTGTCTGCCAGGAAACCAGATAACAAGTAGGCGTACCTGCTTTACCTTATTTGTAATATATGAAACTTTGTAATATATGTGCAAGGTGCTAATAATCGGCTGCTAAAAGATAGGATTTATCAAAAGCAGTGCTCCCTTGTCACTGAGCTGGTTTTAATGCCAAGGTTCCACCTGGAGGCGTAATGAGGTCTTCACACACTCACCATTTCATGACTAAAGCAGGGAGAGAACACTGCACTGAAACAGCTGGTCACCTGTTACTGTTTCCCAGCACCTTAAAATTTAATTTCACTGTTTAGATTATTTTCTTCTTGTTAAGCTGAAAAATTCATTTGTGAAGTATTTGTACCACTTCGTTTTGATTCATTTGCTGATATTTTCAGATATTATATTTTCAGAAAGCCTCTTCTAAATGCAGTTCTTTGGAATAATTTTTTCTGGAGCCATTTCCTCAGACAATATTGGTTCGCAGCTCAATGGGTGAATATGTGATGCATGATAACTGAAGCAACATACCTCCAATACATTTTTTGCGACAAGGTCAGATTTGACAACTTGAATGATCCCATCAGAGACAGTGTTGTGAAGCTGGAATGAAACTACATTTTTCCACAACATGTTTGGACAATTAGAGTCAATTTTCACAAAAAACTGGGGGGGGGGGGGGGGGGGGGGGGGGGGAACGGGACGACAGCCAGGACAGCTGACCCAAACCAGCCAAAGGAATATACCATACCCTATGACGTCATGCTCAGAGGGGGCTGGCCGAGGAGGAGGGATCACTACTCGGGGATGGGCTGGGCATCAGGTTCTCGGCAGTGAGCAAATTGCATTGTGTATCACCCGCTTTGTACGTTCTTTAATTAGTATTGCTGTTGTTATTTTCCTCTTCCTTTGCTGTCTTTATCCCAACCCATGAGTTTTACCTTTTTCTTCCAATTCTCCTCCCCATCCCACTGCGGGGGGTGGGGGTGAGCAAGCAGCCATGTGGTGCTCAGCAGCTGGCTGGGGCTGAACCACAACAATCGTGTATCATACATTATAATATATAATATGTTATATATTATATTATTCACATCCTTCATAGCAGGGTGCACTGCCTGTTGTGAACTGTGGTAATGGGGCCTCTGAAGTGCTGGTATTTGGTCTGAATGATGCAGCAGAAGTGACCCATTGGGTTAGCAATGGGTGGAGGGTGCGCGTTGGCGTTGGCTGGCTCCTTTCCTCCAGCCCCTCCCCGCACAGTATGCACTGTAAATGTATATAAACAGAAATAAATGCATATGTATCTGTATAACCACTGTAGAGGGGCACAGATATAAAGCTACAGAAGGCCATGAGAACATCCTGCTACTGTTTGCGTCCAGCAACCTGGCCAAAAAATATCCTAGTAATTGAATCCGTCTACACAGGGAGAAATACACACACCAATGCACTGATTTCTCCTGGAAAACCCTTCTCTTCCCCAGCTTTTCTTACAAGACACCTGCGATCTCATTCTCCAAGGTGTCAACACCACAGGCACCAGTACAGCAGCTATTCTCTTGATTTGCAGGTAGGTGTTCCTGTCAGAGTCAAGTCATGGCAAAAATGGGGAAAAAAAAGTGAAGAATATCCATATTGAGATTAAATTAAATGCTTATAAAAGTATCTGCCTTCTGAAGCAAATTATGTCCCTTTGTTGAAAACATGGGAGTGGCCAGAACTTGAGAAACATTCAGTCCTGCTGGCATGGTTCTCCAGATAAGATGGAACCAGGAGGTAGCCAAAACATGTCTCTCATTATGTACCATAACCTAAAATGTCTTTGGTATTTATATTATAATATCGTTGAGCAAGAAGGGAGCCTGTAGTTAGGACAAAAGAGCTAACCTGAAGCAAGTGGCGGTGGTTGTTCACCAAGAGCTACTGCCGCTTGGTTCCACGGGTCCCCACAGGCATGCTGAAGAAAGTCTTTTCTCCCACAAAAGGAAGCTATGTCCCTCTTTAGGCAAAAGGGTGAGAATATAGCATACCTCCCTTTTTTTAAGCAACTAGAATAGTAAATGAGAAATATAGAGCAATGTTTTACACTTACCTGTCTCATCTCCTTCCTGATGCAACTGTTGGCCTTTCCCTAGAGCTTTTGTTTTCCTCTCAGTGAGTCTCAACTCCACTGCAATTCCTTTCATGTGGAGTCCTGTGGTGACATCTGAGTGACATAAGCAGGGCAGAGGTGACTGGATTTAGTTTTTCCATGTTTATACAGATCTTCAGGCAGTCAGATATTTCAACGTTGAATTACAGTGAATTACACTGTGTTTCTGGTTTTTGACAAATAAACTAGAACCCTTTTGTAAAACCCTTTACTACGAAAAGGTTATGCAATGGATTGTAAAGGTACATTTGATCACCTGGAACTAGACTTTTTTTTTTTCCCCTGAAACATTTAAAAATACTTTTAGTTAGTTTTAGTTTTATTTTCATTTAGTTTTAATTTAGTTTTTAGTTTTATTTTAGTTTTCATTCATGACTAAACAACATTGTCAAAATGCAAGGATGACCTCTTGATAGATGTTTTCTTGGCAACTGCTTTCACAGCCTCATCCTATCTTTGCTGTTTCCAGATTAGTTTCCCATTAGGGACCACAAGAAGTCAGTTCTCATGCTATAAATGAGACCTTCAAATAGGTGATAGGCAAGTGGGGGGATTTGCACAACTGTACTTTCATTTATAGTTTTGTCATTTACTGTGGCAAGATTTAGACTGAACTACATATCACATAAGTTACCTTTTTTGTTGTCTTTGAAATTTATCCTATTATATTGGCTGCATAGTAATAGAAATTTTCCCCAAACTAAACTGTTCATGTATTAAGATGATAAAAAGCTCCATCCAGTTCTTGATGAGACTTCATCTTGATTGATCTTCATCTGTACACTACAGATAATTTCTGGATGAAACAGCTGGGTACATCTTCCTTCATCCTAAGCCACACAGACTCAGAACTGAGATGAGAAGAATTATAAAGGTCATAGTAAGCCATAATAAAACCCTTCACCATATGTTAGCAGAGCTCAGATACTTCAGAGCAATGATTTCTCTGCATCTCCTGCAAACATGCAGAAATAATGAATGAACTTCTACTAATTATGCCTTGAATCCACAAATAGGCCCTAGGAGGATGTGACAAACATAAAAGGTAGAGGTTCAAATTAAATCCTCCTCTCTTTTTTATTATCTTTTTAACTCTTTCCCCTAAATTCAGGGTTTTGCACAGCACTGTTGTAGTGACATCAAAACAAACTTCAGATGAGATCACTTTACTCTCAACAGCAGTCTAACCATACAGCAGCAGAAACCCTATTTGAATTAGACCATATGGAATTTTGTGGACACTACCTGCTAGCTAAAGAAATACCATTGTATAAACCTTATACTACATTCCATGTGTGATAAATCCTCAGTGTGTCCTAATTTCTTAATATAAAAAAAAACCAAACCATTATTCTGATAAATTTTGTACTTTATGTGTGGTAAGACTACATGTGTGTAGTTTTATACAGTACTCAAAGTTACTGAGAGAAACAGATTATAGAACATTCATGCTTTGTTATTAAATGGTTATTTTACAAAAGTTGTTTTATGGAAGCTGTTTTTACAGATATTATGAACAAAAAAGTCTGAAATGGCTCCTCTGCTATTTGAAGATTTTTCTTCTAAACACATAACTTTTCACATCTTTCAAGCTTTTTCCAATCAATTTTGCTTAGGAGATGCTAGATTTTCCTCTGTTTTTCCCAGAAATCTTTTTAAGCTTCCCAATGAGATTTTTCAACCCAGAGATTCTGGAGGAACAACTAAAAGGCAGCTGGTTACATGGAAAAGTTAGCATGCAATAGGTCAGAGGCAAATGTAGAATATGCCAGTTGCTCTGAATGACCTTTTAGCTTGATGATATTAAATGTGAGCGTATTCCTGGGGTTTAAGAGAGGCAGCCAGGATAGGAACTGATTGTATACCACACCGTCCAGGAAAACCCTCCTTTGGGGAATTACATACTTGATGTCTAACCCATGACTGCCTGTACCGCAATGGGAGAAACTGAACACTTGATTCACTCTTACGTACTTGAACCTGACTCAGGCAAACCAGGGTCTCAGCTGACTATCCCATGTTATATATGTGCATGCTTACAGCAGATTTATTAGCTAGTCTATTACAGAAATATCCCTGTCTCTCTCCCTCCCTCTTTCTTCACAGCTGCTCAGGAAAAACATCCAAGTGCCTCCCTGCCCAAATGTCTTCTGAATTTCTGACACATTTAGGGTAAGAAATACATCTGGTACACATCACAGGTGCTATCCACCATTTAATTCCTGGTCAAGCCCTAATTTCAGAATTCCTGAAAAATTGTCTCACAGGGAAAGAAAATGTACCCTGAGTATTGTGAACAGATCAGAGAAAACGGTAGTTGCATCAGCTCATAACAAATTCCTCTGCCTCATCTGAAAAGTTAGCACATTTCTATTTGCATGCAGTAGCTGTATTAATATTTGACTGCATAGAACAATTAGTTCTTTAAAGCATTTGAGATCTAACAGGTGTGCACTGTTTCTTGTCTGTCTTTGTCCCTTTCCTTCTCATCAATGATTGCAACTTCTAAAGCAAAATTTCACTGTGGAGTCACCAGTTAGGAGAATAGGTTGCTGCTAACCCAAGAAAAGCCTAAGAAGATTGCAAATTGATTCTGTTAGGATGTTAAATTACAGAAGATGTCTAGTATTTCATTGATGTTATCTCATGTGCTTCTCTCAACACTGAGGTTACTCAGCCATCCTTGCTTTCGTAATGATTTCAACCACTTGCCCTCTTACACTCACAGAGTTGAGTCAAACATCTAAACTCTTCAGAGAGTGCTCCGAGTAAACAAAAAAAGCATCCTAACCACGTAACTCCAACTTTTATGTAGTCTCTGAGCAGAGGATTCTCTTGTTTTGGCTCTTTTTCACCCAACTTACTCCTTCGTTATACTTCATTTTGAAAAGTAGCTAGTGCACTCACTATTGCTGTAAAGGTTTTACCCTACCCCAAGCTTAATGGTATTTAGTATATGCAACAACCAAGAGAAGTGAAAGAATTTGAGGTGTCCCTGAGTTGTCTCTTTCTCACTCCATCCTGTTGGTGGACAAGAAGTTGAACATGAGGTAATCATGCAATTGTGTGTCAGAGAAGGTCAACTGCATACTGCACAGCATGAGGACAGGAGTAGCCAGCAGAGTAAAATCTTTCTGTCAGTAATTCTAATAAAGATTAAAAAGCCTTAATCACTCTGGAAAATTTGATCCTTTGTTCAATTCTAATAAAAAAGTTTCATCATCATTTCAAGTCATATGTACAATAACTTGGAGATTACTGTTTTGACCTTTATAAAGTCCATTTCCCCAATGTCAGTCTTCCCTCCCAATTCCTCCACAGGCTCTCACTTGCTATCTTATCATTCTAATCCACAGGGCTCCATTTAAGGGCCAAAGTCCATGTCCACCTTTATTTTCTCCTCCTATTACTGAAAAACCTTCAGGAATCCTTTGCTAGATTTTTTTTGACCTGACACTTCTGCATTTGTTTATATTCTGTCACTTCGATCCAAAAAAAAAGAGGAAAAAAGAGCACTGCAACAGCAGATGCAAAATTTCTGACACATCCCCATCCATATCCCTCCTTAGAACTTTCCTTTGCTGTGACACCTATGAGGGATTTACAATATTTACTGCTACAGTGCTGACATCAGCCTACAGCCCTGTTATGTGCTTCACTTAAATGCCTATATTCGGTTCTTGACTGCAAAAGTTTTGTAAGATTATACTCCTCTCCGGTGCATAAGTAGCTGTGTCTATGACAGGCCAAAGAGAGGTTTATAGAGTTATAGAAACATTTAGGCTGGAAGGGACCTCTAAGGTTTTGTGCTTTAAGCCCCTGCTCATGGCAGGATAGAGATTTTGTGAAATCCATGTAAGATCTCTAAAAACTCCACAGCTTCTTCCATCAATAATTCTAGTGTTTCTCTCTAGCAGGGAAACAGAGAACAGATTCCTTCCTTCCTCTTCTTGTGTTTGAAGCCTGTTCTCAACTCTTCTTATTAACTCCTTCAGACTAAGCAGTCTTAGCTTGGTCAACCATTCCTTAAAAATATGTTCATGCTTTTAGAAAAAACCTCAGTATTTTTGCTGCAGTCTTCTTCAGACATATCCATCCTCCTTAGAACGCAAAAATAATGCAAAAAAAAGAATTCCCAAGGGAAGAGGAGGTGGACTAGACTGGCATTTGGTAGCTCAAAAGGAAGAGAAAGAAGAGGAACAATGTTCATGAGGGTTATGCATGTATTGGAAAGGTATTTGTGTTGAAAAGGGAGCCCAGGGATGTCTGGAAGCAAATTTTTTAATAGACTAAAATACTTGATTATAGATTAGAACACATAATTATGTCTAAATGGATTTGGGAAAAGTTGTAGAATCACAGAATAACAGAATAGTTTTGGTTGGAAAAGACCTTTAACATCATCAAGTCCAACTGTTAACCTAACACTGCCAAGTCCACTACTAAACCATGTCCCTAAGCACCACATCTACATGTCTTTTAAATACCTCCAGGGATGGTGACTCCACCACTTCCTTGGGCAGCCTGTTTCAATATTTGATGACCCTTTCAGTGAAGAAATTTTTCCTAATATCCAATCTAAACCTCCTCTGGCACAACTTGAGGCTGTTTCCTCTTGTCCTATCACTTGTTACTTGGGAGAAGAGACCAACACCCACCTGGCTACAGCCTCCTTTCAGGTAGTTGTAGAGAGCAATAAGGTCTCCCCTCAGCCCCCTTTTCTCCAGGCTAAACAACCCCAGTTCCCTCAGCCACTCCTCACAGGACTTGTGCTCTAGACCCTTCACCAGCTTCGTTGCTCTGGACATGCTCCAGCACCTCAATGTCTTTCTGGTAGTGAGGGGCCCAAAACTGAACACAGTACTCAAGGTGCGGCCTCACCAGTGCTGAGTACAGGGGGATGATCACTTCCCTGGTCCTGCTGGGCACACTGTTTCTGATACAACAGCCAGGATACTGTTGGCTGCCCTGGCCACCTGGGCACACTGCCGGCTCATATTCAGACAGTGGTTGACCACCCCCCCAAGTCCTTTTCCACCAGGCAAAAGATGATTCATCTTAATACACAAGTTTTGATATATAGAATAGTACCTAAAATGGAAATATAAAAAAAAAAAAAAAAGGGTAGGAGTTTTCAGAAAGGTAGAGAATAGAGAGATTTTACAAGTGCTGGTTATAAAGCTAGAGGAGAGAAAGTAGTGTTAAAGAGAAAGGTTTGTTACCCTCTAACTACGAAAATGTTTCCTGTAAGGGACTGAAGTAATGGGAAGTGTTGGGAAAACGGCCACAACTGTGTCAGTGAGCGAGAAACAGAGAACAACGGCTGCAGGAAGCCTCAGGGAGCTGATAGAGACAGCAAGGCTCACCACAGATACCACAGCTTCAGCTGGGCATCGCTGCCACAGACATGCCGGTCCCCAAGTGCGTGAAGTGTTACTGCAAGAGAGAAAGGGCAACCAGGTGGCCTAGCAGCTGCCTCTCCAGGGGAAAGACTGTAAGGCAGCGACAGGTATTTGGGAATTAAGTACTGCGTGTTACCTTATTTATCTACCCTTTGGGACTTCTCTTTTCACCGATTCACAGATTCATAGAACAGTAGGGGTTGGAAGGGCCCTCTGGAGGTCATCTCGTCCAACCCTCCTGCTACAGCAGGTTCAGCTACAGCAGGTTGCACAGGATGGCATCCACGCAGGTTTTGAATATCTCCAGAGAAGGAGACCCCACAAGCTCTCTGGGCAGCCTGGTCCAGTGCTTGGTCACCCTCACAGTAAAGGAGTTTTTTTCTCATATGCAGATGGAACTTCCTGTGTTCCAGTTTGTGCCCATTGCCCCTTGTCCTGTCACTTGGGCACCACTGAAGAGAATCTGGCCCCATCCTCTTGACATCCACCCTTTAGATATTTGTAAGCATTGATGAACTCCCCTCTCAGTGTTTTCTTCTCCAGGCTAAACAGACCCAGCTCTCTCAGCCTTTCCCCATACGAGAGATGCTCCAGTCCCCTAATCATCTTTGTAGCCCTCCACTGGACTTTCTCCAGTAGTTCCATGTCTTTCTTGAACTGGGGAGCCCAGAACTGGACACAGCACTCCAGATGTGGCCTCACCAGGGCAAAGTAGAGGGGGAGGATAACTTCCTTCGACCTGCTGGCCACACTCTTCTTAATGCACCCCAGAGTACCATAGGCCTTCTTGGCCACAAGGGCACACTGCTGGCTCATGGAGAGCTTGTTGTCCATCGGGACTCCCAGGTCCTTCTCCACAGAGCTGCTTCCCAGGAGGTCAACCCCTAACCTGTACTGGTGCTTGGGGTTGTTCCTCCCTAGGTGCAGGACCCTACACTTGCCCTTCTTGAATTTCATTTGGTTCCTCTCTGCCCAGGTCTCTAGCCTGTCCAGGTCTCACTGAATGGCAGTGCAGCCTTCTGGTGTGTCAGCCACTCCTCCCAGTTTCGTGTGGTCAGCAAACTTGCTGAGGGTACACTCTGTCCCCTCGTTCAGGTCACTGAGGAACACGTTGAATAAGACCGGACCCAGTACTGACCCCTGGGGCACACCACTAGCTACAGGCCTCCAACTAGACTCTGTGCCGCTTACCACAACCCTCTGAGCTCTGACATTCAGCCCGTTCTCAACCCACCTCACTGACCCCTCATCCAATCCACACTTCCTAAGCTTGCTAATGAGGATGTTATGAGAGAGACGGTGTCAAAAGCATCTCTGAAGTCAAGGTATACAACATCCACTGCTCTCTTTTCTTCCTTTGATAATAATATGGTTCTCTAAGCCAAGTGTTTCCTGCTTGCAAGCACAGGAAATTAGCTATCTGACTACCAGAAAGCTTTGTTGACTTTTCCCAAGTCTCCAGATAAGGTCTTGTCCTTATAGTAACCCCTTCAAAATATTACCTGGACCTTGCTGGTCTTGGCAGAAGGGTTACATTTACAAGTGGCATGGGAGGGAAACAAAACATGTAAAAGAGCTAATGTAGATGACAGGAGACAGCTGAAGCTATGCATAACAGGCCAATCAAACAGGTATTTGCAGACCTTTTTTTTGTATTTGAATATATGTCCTGCCTCCTGTTTTTATCCAATAGGTATAAATACAATTAATAATTTTATAGAATAAATGCAAGTGACAGAAATCCCTATCTCTCTGCCTCTTCTTCCTTTACTAAATGTTTTCAACGCTTGCTTAGACACAGCAAGTGAGAGTAGCTATAGAGTCTTTTGCAAGTAAATTCAACCTTTCTGAAGTTAAATATAGACAATTTCTGATATCCCTGAAGAAAAATAAACCCCTTTAGGTTTTGCCAGGTTAATAGTAGGTAACTCATTTGGCCATTTGTATCTTCCACTTAAAAGAAAGAGAAATAAGCCCAAAGCACCAATTTAAGAGCAGTTTCTATTCCCATTAAAAGCCAGAAAATGTTACACTCTAAAATGCTACATTACAAGAAACATCATATCATTGTGTCAGTAACCAGGAAATTACATGAACAAGGATGTTCTTGCATCTTCATTTTTTTCCATTGTACATATGAAAACATTCCATAATATTAATTTCCTGCCTTACATGTTTGGTTTTTTTTTTTCCCACCGTGCTTCACTACATTCAGGTGCTATCTATGCACTCTATGCCTAGTAAGGAGCTATAAAAGCATTGTTCTTGTATCCTTTAATACCACAACCATAAACCATTCACCTTTAGCTGTAACAATGCTAAAGTTTTACCATAGACGTACCTGGGTCTACACAGCCTTACGCCTTATTATAGGGTAGATTTCCTTCTCAGTCATCCATGGATAGCATAAATTTTAAATGTTCATTTTGCTGATACTTGGAGCTTTAGAGACTCTTTTTGCTGATATACAGAATTTCTAAGTGTATTACTAGCTTGTAATGGAACTGCTGTAGATATGAAAAATGTAATATGAAATTAAGATAACCTGACCTGAAACCAGGGCAAAGTTCACTGTATTGCTAAACTTACACATCATAGAATCATAGAATCACAGAATGGTTTTGCCAGGAAGGGACCTTTAATGACCATCTAGTGCACCCCGCCCTGCCATGGGCAGGAACACCCTCCACTAGACCAGGTTGCCCAAAGCCCCATCCAACCTGGCCTTGAACACTTCCAGGGAGGGGGCATCTACAACTTCTCTGGGAAACCTGTTACAGGGTCTCACCACCCTCATTGTAAAAAATGTCTTCTGTATGTCCAATCTGAATCTACTCTCTTTCATTTTAAAAGGCCCTGGTAAAAAAATCTTTCTCTGTCTTTCTTATAAGCACCCTTTATATGTTGAAAGACCACATAAGGTCTCCCCGGAGCATTCTCTTCTCCAGGCTGAACAACCCCAACTGTCTCAGCCTGTTCTCATAGGAGAGGTGCTCCAGCCTTCTGATCATATTTGTGGCCCTCCTCTGGACCTGCTCCAACAGCTCCGTGTCTCTCCTGTACTGGGGACCGCAGAGCTGGACGCAGTACTCCAGGTGGGGTCTCACCAGAGCAGAGTAGAGGGGCAGAATCACTTCCCTTGACCTGCTGGTCACTCTTCTTTTGATGCAGCCCAGGACACGGTTGGCTTTCTGGGCTGCAAGTGCACACAGCGGCCTCATGCATGATTTTTCGTCCACCAATATCCCCAATTCCTTCTCCACAGGGCTGCTCTCAATCCATTCATCCCGCAGCCTGCACTGATCCTGGTGACTGCCCCGACCCTCAGGTGCAGGACCTTGTGCTTGGCCTTATTGAACTTCATGGGGTTCGCACTGGGCCACTCCTGAAGCTTGTCAAGGTCTCTCTGGATGGCATCCCTTCCCTCCAGCATATCAACCGCACCACTCAGCTTGGTGTCATCTGCAGACTTGACAAGGGTGCACTCGATCCCACTGTTTATGTCATTGATGAATATATCAAATAGTATTGGTCCCAGTACAGACCCTTGAGGAACACCATTTGTTACTGGTTTCCATTGATCCCGATAAGGCCTATCACGTACTCACCCTGAGCATGGCAACAAAAGACAGTTAATGTGTCGGTAGCATAGCACTAATGCTGTAAAAGAAGGTATCCCTCAAAGGAGATCTATCAAGATTTCTTTTAGTGGAGAACTGGGTGACTTCTTCAGTTAAGGTGATTCAGCAAGAAGGTGTGTTAACAATTAAAGATATCAAACTACTTCCTGCTTGTTACTTCTTTTTGCGTTTGTATGCATCACATGCTGATTTAGCCAAGATACTCTTGCGTCTGTCCTCCACAATCATCTTGATCTCCTAGTGCAACAGCTCCCACTCTGATACTTCAACATCCAGCGCTTGCCCCAGGCAACAGTGAATTTCCAGGATATTCCTGTCACTCATACCTCCCAAAAGAAGGTGCTGTTGATGATAAGCCTATGAGTCTATCTTGCCCGTCATAGGTATTTCCATGAGCAGGTGTGCTGCGTACAGGGTTCCCAGCTACAGTTCATCAGCCACTGCATCGCAGAGTATCACTGCAATGGGAACTGGTACACAGCAGCTCTATATCGCCAAGCTGCTTTATTCCCCACAGGTCCTATTGCTCTGGGAGGGTGTCTCACGCAGCAGCCATGTAGCAGGTTTGGCTGTTTGAGTGCATCTGCCTGTGGGGCATAGACATCATACACATGCCAGGAGTTTGGGGGATTCAGGATCAGTCTGTGCTGAGCTCCAGGGCTGACTGTGTTTAGCTAGATGAACTGCACCCCAGGAATACGTGGGACTGTATGAATAGGAATAGGGCTTTGGGGCTGTATGAAAGACAAGCTTGTTCCAAGACGGGGAATTCCTTATAAAATAACCTGCTGCAGCTGCACTCATTTCACCATGTCACAATTATTTTCCCAGTGATCTGTAGGGATGTCTGAAGGAAGGTCTCTCATTACTGCTTTTGTCAGCTTCATGCTTTACATTTTTCGAGATTTGATTTAAAATGGTGGAGAATCTCATTTAAGCTTTGCCATAGTATTGCTATGATTAAATCAAAGTCAAAGAAGGCACTGCCAAGAAACCACAACAGCATAAGGGGTAGGAATATTCTGACAAAGAAAACCAAAAAGAAATTAAAGGAAGAATCAGCAGTAAAGCTGAAGGTGGGATTGCCATGTTGCTGGGTATAGAGAAGATGTGTGAAGATGCATATGAAAAAAAAAAAAGAAATTGCTGCAGCCCTTCTTCCTACAATAGGTTTTCAGTGTTGGATACAGAGATTAAAAATGTACAGCTGGGGGAGTACCAGCACTGGATGAAATAAGCGGGACAGAAGCAACACTGAAAGCTTGCAAGTTTGCAAACAGCAAGTTTGAGAATTCTGTATTTGAAAAACAGCTTGAGTTTCCCCAGATGAATGTTAAATCATTCAGCCAAAAAAAGAAATTAAGGTACGTGCAGCAGAATATCCTGTCTTCTTGTTTCCCTCCGCTCCTCTGATTCTGGGCTGCCTCGGCAATGGAGCTGCCAGTACAGGTTGAGAGTTAGAGCCGCACGGCTGATCCAGAGGAGCTGCATCACAGCCCTAAAGTGACACAAAGGGGCCTGGTGTTGATCATCTGCCTGGAGTTATTGCCCTGTAGTTTCTTCCATGGTGAGACACAGGCTATGGGTTACTGTGTCCTAACTGATATTATTGTTTGTGTGACTCCAAAGCTTTTAACCAGGATTTCGAGACCTGCTTTCTGCCCTCAAATGCATAATTCTCCATTTGAATGTGAAATAATAACTGCCTGCATGTTGATATGTATAAAAGAATTTACACTATCCTGATGTACTTCCTTTGCAGTAAGAGTTTCAAAACTGCTTCATAGGTTTCCCTCTGAACAAACATGCCAGTGCCAAACCAATAAGTGCTACCAAAGATGCCATTCTTTAACCTAGAATTGAAGTCTTTCAGCAGGGTCCTTCTCTCAACAATGGGGCAGCCAAAACTTGTATTGCTGTATATGCAGCTGCTGAAACTCTGTGGAGTTTCTCCTCAGAATGCCTCCAAACTTGTGGTGGAAATTAAAATTTGTGGTGCCTTAAGCTCTGTACATATTCATTTCTGAGAGTTAATTGCTCCCGTGGGGTCACTTGAGTATAGGTTGCTGTGCAAGCAATTCTCATATGTTCAACAATAACTTCTGGTGTAAGTAAGGGGGGAAAAAAAACCCAGGAAGTGAGAACAGTGATGTGATATAATGTGTGTTACACAATTTCGAAAAGAGAAGTCTATTTTTGCAGTTAATGATTGCACATAGGGATTTAAAGATTTCAGCTTTTATGCAATATTTTCTGAATTAAATTTGGATCTAGACCCTATAAGTCATACCAAATGTAATTCTTACTTTAAACACCACAGACTGAAGGAGAGTCGCCTGGTGTCCTATCAGTCAAGAGTCATGATCCATCAATGCATCAAGCCCAGCCATGAGCTGAGAGCCGAGTTGGCATGAGGAATCAGCTCCAGGGAAGTTCTCTGAAGAACATGTTATCTAATCAGCAATGCGATATGGCATTGTTACGAAGTAAGGTAAGTGGTTAATGTGTAATCATCACCCTGTTTCTCGGTAGACAAGATCTGACCTTATGCCCAAGTTTTATATTCTGTGGTTCCCCAAACATTCCTGAACTTGCTGTTCCTGAATGTGCTGCGGACATTTCTAATCCAGCAGAGAAAAGGAAAGTCTGTTTATGTATTACCTCTTCGTTACACCCATGGTGTTCGAGCCACCTTCTTTAGACATCTCCTTTTGGTATATCACAGGTTACAAGCCTTCCTTATGCAGCACCCTGTTCAAATCTCCATTTGCACTTCACTGTGGATTAGTAATAATCCCTTCTGTGAAAGTTTTTTACTGGTTGTTTGGTTTTGAATCAGTCTTTTTACTCTGTATTAGTACTATGTGTAGTTTAACAGGGCTTGGGGCCTCCAGATACTGTTTATCCCTGTGTTGACAGGCAGATTGAGATGCCAATGCTCTAGTCTTTCCTGAGCAAGAGTGTCATACAGTACTTTTTTTAATAGGGATGCACATCACATGAGAAGTACAGTAGTGTTGTCCGAAAAGCAAATTCGTTGCCTGGTGTGCAATAAGCCATTTCTCACACACACAGGAGAGAGAGTGCTTTTTATTCAGGCCTGGATGCTCGGTGGATTTCCACAAATCAAGCACATCTAACACCGGTTCTCTTGTCGTATTTATACAGAAATGTTACAAATTAGTCCACTCCCAGTTACAATGATTGGTTCATATTTCTTCACCTAGTATGCAAAATACAACGCATGCTCAGTTCTTTTCTCCGCCTTTATCTTTTGAGTAGGTGGTATAATTTGGGTAGAGGCCTCATGGGTCGGTGGTCGTGGAGACCCTGGCCCAAATTACTTTCCCCTAATTTCTTAATACTTCTGGCACTTCCAAATGGTTCTTCAGGGTCTGTTGATCAGACTAATGATTTACTGGTTATGCTTCTACTTCTTGACAATCACATCTTCATTGGTACATTGTTTGGGTAAATATTAACTAACATAATGGTAGGACTGTACAATAGCTATCCTTAGTAGTTCCTAGCAACTGTTTACAAAACTATCTGTGACATCCTTAACTATGGAACTATGAAAAACTATGTATCTGTAACTTCTTAGCTACAGAATCATGATTAACTTTTAACTTTGATGCCGGATATCAATTGGGAATGCCAGTAGGGAATGCCAGGGAGGGTGTTGTATCCTTCTCAGATGCGTCTTAAAGCCTGCTGCAAGGGTGAGGGGTGAGGATGATCAGAGAATATGATTTCAAGGGTATTGCTGTCTGAGTAGTGTAGAAATTGCCTGCTAGTCTGCAGTGCACTGCATCCCATGAGCAACTAGACCTCCCATCCCCAAAATAAAGAAAATCCCCTCCCTGGTGACCAGGAGAACCAGAGACAGACAGGAATATGAGATGGTTAAAATCACAGAGTAACAGCAACTTTGGCAGGTAATTGTCCTGGTTTAGCTCCAGCTGCCAACTAAGCACCACACAGCCGCTCGCTCACTCCCCACCCAGTGGGATGGGGGAAAGAATCGGAAGAGTGAAAGTGAGCGAACTTGTGGGTTGAGATAAAAACAGTTTAATCGGACAAACACAAAAAGGAAAATAATAATAATAATAATAGTAATAATAATATATAATTTACAAAACAAGAGATGTACAGCACAATTTCCCACCCTAAGGTGACACAATACGTGTCCCCTCCAGCTGCCCAGCCTCCCAGCCCACACGCAAAAGCAAAGCAAGACAAGGAATTCATTCACCACTTCCACGGGTAGGCAGGTGTTCAGCCATCTCCAGGAAAGCAGGGCTTCATCACACGTAACAATTACTCGGGAAGATAAATGCCATCACAGCTGCTCAAGACCCCTAGCTACCACGCAAGGCCCCCAGCTGCCACGCCAGGCCCCCAGCTGACACACCCCTCAGCCCACCCCAGTTATATTCTGAGCATGATGTCATATGGTGTGGAATATCCCTGGTCAGTTTTGGTCAGTTTGGGTCAGCTGTCCTGGCTGTGTCCCCTCCCAGCTTCTTGGGTGCCTGCCACCTTCTCGTTAGCAGGCCAGTATGAGAAGCTGAAATGTCCTTGACTGCTTGGCAACAACTAAAACATCAGTGTGTTATAAACATTATTCTCATCCTAAATCCAAAACACAGCACTACACCAGCTGTCAGAAAGAAAATTAACTCTATCCCTGCTGAAACCAGGACAGTAATGCAATCTTTTCTTTGCCCAAGAGAAACAGAGGGAAGACTCAGAGATAACAATTACCTGATTTAGAGACATCCTGGCTGTAAATAAATTTTCAGTTATATATGCCAAGAAAATAAGAAAATACCTTCTCTCTTCTTTAAGAAATGGGATTTTTCACAAAGGAAATATCATGAAGTGTATTTCCTAGGAAAGATAATTAGAGACATCCTAAATAATCTCTCTAATATTAGCAGTGCCTATGTAACGTCATTATTGTGCTGAGATGCTGAAAGGGATCCCTTAGACATGACCAAGGCAATTCAATAGGACTTCCAAAATAATTCCTTCCGCAGATTGGTTTGGGCAGAAGATGATGTTTGCCACTTGATTTGCCACTCCAAAAGGTATTAGTATTGGACAGTTGCATTAATACAGGGAACAAAAACATAACATTGATGTTTTGCAGCTTTGTATATATTGAGTAAACGCTCCGCTTGGGCCTTTTGGAATGAGTCTAACGATGACAACACAGAGCTCTGCTCAATCTACTTTACCTTATTGAGAAGGCTGAGAACACTGCATACCACATACCCTCTGATACCTTTGCTACGTAGAACATACATTGCATACCTTAGAACATAACAGTGTTTGCTTTCCCCCTCCCAATACACTATCTCCTTTCTTTGGACATAGCTGGCTTTATCTGGAGAGTGCTCAGTGTTTGCAAGCTATTCCAGCCTAGAGAAGGGAGTATGCTCCATGTTCTTTGAATTGAATTTTGAAATTCCATTAAAAGAAGATCTTTGGTGAATAGAACAAGGAAACCTGAAACTGGCTGCAAAGCTGTAAGAAGTGTCCCAAAACACACGGAGCCTGAGCTATCACCATTGCATCTGCCCACATGAGCCTAGCAGAGTAACACAAGTGGCCGATACGTCAGCACGGCCTGCAGTGTTTGTTTCAAAATAGGAAAAAAGCCCAGCAGATGGTAGCGCAGGATGTTCTGGGTTTCATTTTTAGCTATAAATACAAGAAAATTGCAGCAAACAGGAGCTCATCACAGAGATAGGTAAACATTGCAATGCCGAGCTGCATGACAGCTGTCATAGTACATGCCTCAGAGACTGCAGCTGTCATTAGACAGTGATAACGCAGAACTGCAACTCTGTGCTCTCCAGGTAAACTTGTACATGGCAAAACAGTTCCTGAAGTAGCTACTGATCCCACATCTGCATGAAAGCCTTGCACAGTTCATATTCTGAACGCCATCATTTTGAAGTTGACTTTGTCATGTAGCTTTTAACGCATCACGATCCTGCAGGAATGCTGAACAGTAGGTCATTCTCCAGGCTGCTCTGGGGCTTGCAAAACACTGAACTATGGATGCTTCAGCAACCCTTCTCCTGTAGCTTGCCGCTTCCTGCAGCTTGCATCTTCATCCTCCATTTGCCCCCTTGCCCTGTGAAACATCTAGTTTGTGTCCTGTGGTGCCCATGGAACTGGTAAAGGACAAAGAAGGGCCTGCTGGGATTCCTCACGTGCCTGTAGCAGCGATAACCCCTGGCACTGCTTAGTGTGTTGTAGGGCCCTGAGCTACCTGACCTAGCATTTCAGCCTGACCTGTGGTAGAACATACCACGTGGTGACCCTCCAGAATGTTACAACAGCATAATGCCATTACAATGTAAAATCACACTGAAGGTAACTTTAGAAGAAAGGGATTTTCCCATTCTGCTTGAAACACTGTGCTTTCAAAAGGATACTTCATCTCATATCAAGATAAAAAAGGTTTTAAAAAAATCAGACAGGTTTTCCTATTGGGATCAACCAATCAATCAATTCAAATTTATCAAAACTTTCTGTTTGATTACATAATTGAGGGCAGTAGAAGACAATATCATTAGCATGACCAATGCCTTGAGATATGGTCAATCTTGTGATAAGTCAAGTCTCCAGGTGAGAGCTTGGCCAGGGTCACCGCCATACTCAGCATGCTCACCAAGCCTTTAAGTCTGATTGAGTCAAGCCTGAACCCAGTGTTACTGACAAGTGAGAACGGAAGGAGATAGAACCTTCCAGGAGAGGTCCACCAAAAATGTTTACAAGCATCTGAATACACAGAGATAGGTCAGCATGAAAGGGCAATATTTATCTATAGCAAAGCACAAACAATACATAAAATAGACCCACTGTTGCTTTCAATATCTTCTTTAATGGCAACCACACAAAATGGAATACAAAAAATGGCAGAGGCCATGCTGAAGCAAGAGCATTGTAAAACAACTTACAAAGTAAGTGATGCTGGTTATATACTCACACAGCAACAGAAGCAACGTGCAATGCTTTTACATTACATAGTACAGGACATTGGAATGCCAACTGCAGGTGCAATAGATTACACACCCCTAGCATGTCTCTTATCTTTGAATCTCTTTCATTTGACCAAATACGATAGTTCTTGCATTCGTGGGGATTATAGGGAGGGAGAACAGTGCAAGGCAGGATGAAGAAATATGGATCTGCAGTGCAGCATGAAAGGGAGCTCTCCCACTCAGTGTTTCTGTGACACAGGGGAAAAAAGCGATACAAGCATAGACAGAGATCTAGGTCTCAGATTTCTTGCTGGGGCTGCGTCTTCCCTCAGTGTTGCAAGATGTGCAGTCTAACAGCCGTTGCCAGGGCGAAGGGGACGCAGAAATGAAAGCTTGTCATTGAAATTGATTGTGTTGTAATTCGGCAGGTGTTCGTGTTCTCGCGCAATGTAACAAAAACCACCTCCATCGCTGTGTTCACACAACAGCCAGGCACCTCTCTGGACTTTGTGAGAAGATATGATGTCATTGTCATATCCCCTACTCAGATTGGTTGCTTCTGTTATGACCCTGGTCTTCCCTTGATATTGGGCATGTTCATAGAGAGTGATCTGGGGATTGTGCAGATTTTCAGTGATCACCTTCAGAGAACTGATCTTATCATTCATCTCTGTACCAACAAAGCTATGTTCTCCCTCCTCAAATACCAGTAACTTGCCTGTATAGTTGACATGCTCATAAGCCACCCAAGGCTGGCCAATTACTTTCACTGAGGAGACACAATCATTCCAATCTACATCTTTTAGATTGTCAATGTCACTGGTGAATTCTTTGGAGTAACCCTGGAAGTTGGCATGCTCGTAGATGATGATTTTTCCCATCTCAGTAGGACTTCTGTAGTTTGGATTTCTGGCTGCAGGAGCTGGATGACAGCCTGCAGGAAAGGAAAACATAAAAAGAAAACAGAAAATAAGCAATGCCTGTAAGAAGCCTTTTCACACTGGACACAAAATGCTGGAGAGGGTGGTAAAGAAAGAAAAAAAGGACAAGTAAAACATTTTTAGCAGAGGATAAATATAGCAGCAGCTGTAAAAGAGGAAATTTGAATTTGGAAGAAAAAAGTAAAATAAGATATGTACATCAAAACTATCCAGTTTTATTTAGTTGTGTGTTTTGGTTTATGTGAGGGACATCTGAGCATTTAGTTTAACATCTTATTGGTATATCCTAGGTAATAATGAAATATATAACTGGTGATAAATCTTGCAGTTGATAATTGACACTGCATGTGAGGATTATTTTAGAAATTGGCATTCATTGTTTGGACTAGATTTTGTGATCCACATAATATTACAAGTAAAGAAGCAGTGAGACATTCAATTAATGCAATTAATTAATTCAATTAATTTCTAAATGAAAGTGCATTTTGTACTGTAAACAGGAAAAAAATCTATTTTGTTAAGGCCAGAACTGAGCTTTTAGACTCACTGAAATACCTTATTTCTCTTTTTATATGAAATGCTATTGAAATCAAGAGATTCCTCTTCTTGACGTAAGCTGAAAAGCAATCAAGTTCAAAGCATCAGCTCTTTGAGTCGGACTAAATTTCGAGTTGTAAATGTCTTTTTGTAGCAAATACTCATATCTAATTCCACACAAAATCATCTGGAATCAGATAAAGAATCACCATGTTTATTAGTAACAGCTGCAGGAACAGCAGCAGAAATGACCAGCCAATTAAGATAGCAGCTCCCTTTCTAAATCACTTAACACTCATCAAAGCAAAGTTTTAGATTTCAGGGCAAAAACATCTGAGGGAAAGAATCAGTTACTCTGATTCTGGGAAGGGGTGGGAGAAGATCATATCTGCCCAAGAAAGATGAAAAGTCAGACTAAAATTGCAAGACCTGAGCAATATAATCAACATTTTTAAACAAACCTCACTTAAATCTCGCTTTTTAAAAAAGAATCTCACTCTGTGATTAAATACATTTAAGCATTTTTTCACAGTTATAATTGGATTTATGGAGGCTGTGGCAACCCAAACTCTAATTTATTGTTTGTTTGAGCACTAGTATAATGACCTTCTTCCTGTAGAAAAAGTAATAATAAGAATAAAACAGTTAACTTTGCTGTCATAACATAAGGATACTATGCCCAAAATTAATCTGTAAAATACTCTCACTTTCACCCCATGGAATTTTGCAGCAGTGGCTCTCTCCACCCTCTCCCTTTGTAAGGTATGTTTAACCTGCAGCTGTCTTCTCATTACCTGAAAGACACATAAAGTTTCTGCAAATACAGACACCAGATCCTCACATACATGTTGCAGCTCTCATCCTAACACTTCGACCTCTTTTCTCTGCAACTTCATTTCACAGTAGCTGCCCAAGAAGCCATTGGAAGTTTTCATCTAAAAAGCATGCAACTCACCTTGGTGTTGGCGTCTTGGATGGGGAAAGCTGACAGTACTTCCTCCGGTCCAGTGCTGCTGTTTGCAAGAGGCAGCTCACTTGCCTGTATTTGTAGCTTGCACAGAAGTCTTGTGAAACACCTCATTTGACAGAAATTAGAAGTGGCCTCAGGGTTCAAAAACAGTTAACTACTTTATTTCAGTTTTGTTCTTCCTAGAAACAGCCATCTTATTGCTCTGGGTTGAAAGTCCATTGAAGAGCGAGCATCTTGATAAACCTTAGAGCTTTGATTCTTGTTTGTCTTTATTATTGAGAAGCCAGCTGAATCACAGTAATAAAAACACATCAAAGTATTTTGTGATGCATAGGCTGTACAAATTTTTTGCTTCCTGCAGTTTACATGTTTGCTTACCTGGGAAGCACATCTAATACACATTGTTAGCTTTACAAAGGGTTTCTATGATGTGAGCTATCCAGGTGACAGAGGTGGCATTTAAGTAGGTTTTTTTTAAAATTCCCTTTCCTCCTTCTCACCTATGTAGCCATTTGAGCAGCGACAGGGATGCAGAGCTGGTAAAGCAAGGCAAGGAGGCCCTGGCAGAGGTGCAGTGGCAACATTTTTGCTTATTTTCATATTGCAGGTTTACTCTCTAATATATTTTCAGACATATTAATTGGCTAGCATGCTGGCAAGCTGTACCACAGTGGAAGGAAACAATGGGATCTTGGTTAGTTCAAGAGCAATCCAGATCCTGCAAATACTCACACCCGTAAAAAGAAAATACTTCCTTTAAAGGCTTATTTTGCCTTAGCCATCTCCGAATTTTGAAATCAAACAGTCAGATGAATGATAACAACTGTATAAAAAAATTAACAAGCTGCACTGCCAGTGAAAGCAAATGAACGACTGTTTAGCTTCACAGAAAGATTTAGGTGGGAAGGGACCTTTGCAGGTCTTGAGCCCAACCACCCCTCCTCATAGCTGGGCTGAATCTAAACCTACATGGGGCTGCTCAGCACCTTGCCCAAGTGACTTCTGAACATCTCCAAGGCTGGAAATTGCCCAGCTCCTTCGGGTGCTAAACCACCCTCAGAGGAAAGTGGTCCCTGTCTTACCAGCAGATGCGAGAAAGCTCACAACAAGGACTCAGGGGGAATTTAGTGGTTATTGGAGGGAGTGAATCAAACACTCACAAGCTCAGGAGTGGTAGATCTCAAACTTATCTTGGATACGGGCAGGCTGGCCAGGCGCTGTGTGCAATCCTCTGAGACCAACCAAGGAGGCAGGGGCTATGAGCCAGTTTTTCATACAACAGAACTCCCAAGAAAGAAAATACGTACTTGTGCTCACAGCTACAGAGCAGATGTATCCGTTGGCTCCTCTAGGCTGTCATTAAACATAATGACCTCAAAAGGCAACATTTGACCAGCACGGCTTCATCCAAGGTCACTGTATAACATGCCCCACTGTAGGATGCTTCAGGGACCCCTGCTCTGTCAGGTAGGGTGCTATTGGAAAAGATGGGGAGCTGGGAAGTGAGAGAATTCACCCCTGCCAAAACAGCCAGCCTGTATACTAGCTCCAGCCAAATCCTCCTGCTGCGTTTCTTTCACTGGTGCTTGCCTGACCCCCCAGTTTGCCAGATCACAAAACTGAGATAGCACAAAAATACATGGGTTTTTTTCCACACAGTTCATTCTTTTGCTGCTCGGCAGAGGCTGGGAGCAGAGCAATTGAAATTTGCATTCTAGGGTTTGGAGGAGAGAAGCAGGACCTCACTTTCTAGCGGCAGCTAGATGCAACATCAGCTTTGCTGTACTGCCAAATTGCACCTTTACGGCATGGGTTTGAGTGTTGCAGCGAGCTCACCCTACAGTTCGGTGCTGCTGGAAAGGGGAAGGCCCCATTCCGTTCCTGAACCATGGTGTCCACGACATGGCAAGTGAAGGGAGAAAGAGCACAACAAAGTGAGGAATGGTTAGAAGAGGGACTAAATCAGCCTAGAATAGGATGGATTTATGCTGCTATTGAACAACATTCTTTTTTGGCTTGCTAGTATATTTTACTCATGAAATTATTCAATTGTGTTTCTGGAAAAAAAAAATATATATATAATATGACATAATTCAGCACAAACTAAACATTCCCACCTTTCTCAGCATCTGCAGACTCAGAAAAGCCCTTTGGACAAACATATGAGCCATGAAGGCAATACAAAGAAAGAGTCTGTTTCAATTGTGTTACAGAATGATACAGGCAACAGTGAACTCCGAAGTCCCCCACCTCCTCTCTGCAGAGCACCAAAGCTGGCAGCGGGGCTTTTCATGGCACTGAGGAATATCGAAAGGCAATTCACGATAGGATGTGTTGATGCAGAAGCTTGGCAAAGGATGTCTGTATAAACACTCCCAAGCTCACAGAAAGAAATCATAGAATCATAGAATGGTTTGGGTTGGAAGAGACGTTAGAGATCATCTAGTTCCAACCCCCCTGCTGTGGGCAGGGACACCCTCCACTAGACCACGTTGCCCAAAGCCTCATCCAACCTGGCCTTGAACACTTCCAGGGATGGGGCATCCACAACCTCTCTGGGCAACCTGTTCCAGTGTCTCAACACTCTAACAGTAAAGAATTTCTTTCTAACATCTAATCTAAATCGACCCTCCTTCAGCTTAAACCCATTACCCCTTGTCCTGTCACTACACTCCCTGATAAACAGTCCCTCCCCATCTTTGCTGTAGGCCCCTTCAGGTACTGGTAAGCTGCAATTAGATCTCCCCAGAGCCTTCTCTTCTCCAGCCTGAACAACCCCAACTCTCTCAGCCTGTCCTCATAGCAGAGGTGCTCCATCCCTCCGATCAGCTTCGTGGCCCTCCTCTGGACTCTCTCCAACAGCTCCATGTCTCTCCTGTACTGGGGCCCCCAGAGCTGGATGTAGTACTCCAGGTGGGGTCTCACCAGAGTGGAGGCAGAGGGGCAGGATCACCTCCCTCGACCTGCTGGTCACTCTTCTTTTGCTGCAGCCCAGGACACGGTTGGCTTTCTGGGCTGCAAGCGCACACTGCCGGCTCATGTTGAGCTTCTCATCAATCAATACCCCCAAGTCCTTCTCCTCAGGGCTGCTTTCAATCCATTCCTCCCCCAGCCTATAGTCGTGCTTGGGATTGCGCCAACCCATGTGCAGGACCTTGCACTTGGCCTTGTTGAACTTCATGACCAGCCTGTAGTTTCCTGGGTCTTCCTTTTGTCCCTTCTTAAAAATGGGGGTTATGTTCCCCCTCTTCCAGTCAGTGGGAACTTTGCCGGATTGCCAGGACTTCTCAAATATGATGGAGAGTGGCCTGGCCACTTCATCCGCCAGTTCCCTCAAGACCCACAGATGCATCTCATCAGGTCCCATGGACTTGTGCACCTTCAAGTTCCTTAGATATTCTCGAACCTGATCTTCTCCTACAGTGGGTGGTTCTGCATTCTCCCAGTCCCTGCCTTCTGTGACCTGGGCAGTGTGGCTCAAGCATTTGCCAGTGAAGACTGAGGCAAAGAAGTCATTGTGTACCTCAGCCTTCTCCATATCCTGGGTAACTAGGTCATCTGTTTCATTCTGGAAGGGACCCACATTTTCCCTTGTCCTCCTCTTATCACTGACATACCTATAGAAGCTTTTCTTGTTGTCCTTGACATCTCTGGCCAGACTAATTTCTATCAGGGCTTTGGCTTTCCTAACCTGATCCCTGGCTGCTCGGACAGTTTCTCTGTATTCTTCCCAGGCTATCTGCCCTTGCTTCCACCTTCTGTAGGCTTCCTTTTTTTATTTGACTTTGCCCAGGAGCTCCTTGTTCATCCATGGGGGCCTCTTGGTGTTTTTGCTTGACTTCCTCTTTGTTGGGATGCATCGCTCCTGAGCTTGGAGAAGGTGACCCTTGAATACTAACCAGCTGTCTTGGGCCCCTCTTCCTTCCAGGGCTTTGTCCCATAGTATTCTACCAAGCAGATCTCTGAAGAGGCCAAAGTCTGCTCTGCTGAAGTCCAGGGTAATGAGCTTGCTGCGCACCCTCCTCGCTGCCCTGAGGATCCTGAATTCCACCATTTCGTGGTCACTGCAGCCAAGGCTGCCCAATGAGCTCTAATGACCATCTTTCAAGAGTGTTATTGGGATTGAAAACTAAATGGATTTCAATGTTGCTCATCTCATTTACATGGTGCTTTATCTCAAGGAAGTAAGGCACTGAACAAAGCAGAATACCAGAGGGTGGGGTTAGGAGATTGAGATTGGAAATATTTACGGCTTAGGGGTTTTTTTCTTGGGTGTTTTGGTTTTTTCCTTACGAGAAATTATTTTTCCAAAACTTCCCTCCACCAGCCTCCTACAGAAACAGCAGTATTTCAAAATCTGGAAAAGGAAGTGAAAAGAAAAAGAAAACTCAAAGATGATATGAGTAAACCAATTTTCCTCTATTGCCCTCACCAGACAAAAAGCAGAACGAGCAAGATGAATGATGAACATGCAGAGTCTTTGAAAAATGTGCAGAACTACATTATGCAAAAAAACACTTGAACAAATGAAGACTTATTCTGATTTGGAGCAAAAAATTACGGAAAGATTTTTGCCTTTTTCATAAAACTGTTTTTGGGGTTTTTTGTTTGTTTTTGATGAGTCTTAATAGCAAGCTTATTTTTTTGTTCTCCTGTAGAATCATTTCCAAATACATTAAGACTTTTATGTATTTATTTACTTTTATTTCCTCTGTGGTTGACTTCATCATCATTGCACTGCCAGAGTCTAGTTTCCACTAAACTGTAGGGTGGTAAAACAACTTCACTTTGAACTGTGGATGTCACATATGCACCCACTTCACATCATTAGAAAAACAATAGAAAAATCAAATTAACAACAAACTCCTTCCTCCTCCAGATCCTCTTGTGTTCCCACCCTTCTCCACCACAGTGGATACCTTAGTTTGTATCTCAATAATACTAATCTCTTTGTATTCTGTACTTCAAAATAATGGGGTTTAGAAAAAAAAAAAACAAAACCCACACATGAACTGCATCTCCCCAGTTCCTGATTGCTATTTTATCTGGTAATTGTGGACTCAAGGCAGCAGGACACTGGTTTCTTTGTTTCAGAGTGGTTTTTGTGGTTGGGGGGGCTGTGGTTTTTTGGGTTTTACTCTTGGCAGTTGTTAGGGCTAGTCAAGTAATTCTTCACCCCAAAAAAATGCAACATAGGAACATGCAACTGGACCACAGAACCCCAAGCTATGAACAGTCCACCCACCCAATAAATACATTCACTGCCAAACCCTTGAGGGGAAAAAAGATGCCTCCTTTTTTGCCTAGCATATATCTCACACAAAATCCCCCCCCCCCTTTTTTTTCTCTTCTCTCTTTGTTTGCCACTGTGTTTGCTGCACTGCCCCATTGCCAGAGCTAAGTGGCCTGAACAACAGTACTTTTTCAGCACCGACTAGAAGAGAGACAATAGCACCCTTTTGGAGGAGTGCTGCATATCCATACATGGCACTGGGAGTGAGCTCCACAAAAGATGGGCTGGAAAGAGAGGCATAGCAAATGCAGACTGACAAAAGCCTTGTAAGTCCCACTTGACAAGACACAGAAACGGGAAAGGGAAGGGCTTTTCTAACTATTATTTCCTTCCCAAAGTCTCCCCTTCCCAGATAAAGGAAAAGGCAACAGACTGTCTGTGAATAATTTAGTTCAATTTGTTAGAAACCAAACTGGGTTGCTTTCTGTCCCTGTGTTTAATAAATGTGCGAATGGGTTTCTATAGCATGGTTGCTAAGCTGGACTCTGCAAACACAAATGCTTAGACTAATTAGATGCTTAGTACCAAGAAAAAAGAAAAAAAAAAGAGCATCACAGACCCGCATAAGGTCCTAGCTTCACAGCACCACATCTGGCTGGGAAAGCCTCTCCAACTCACAAAAGCCACACGTCCAGCATTTTGTTGCTCTGATGTTTTATTAGCAGGTTGTGCTCCTAAACCCTTTAATAGCCTGCTCAAGTGTGTCAGACACGGACCTGCCTTGACTCGCCACTAGGTGTCACTTCCGCTTAAGACACACGACGGAGAAATTGAAGAGTTTCAAAAAACCTACCCATCCGGTATTAGATTTTCAGGGCATCTCTGTACCTACAACTCTTCCTACAGTCATGGACAGTTACAAAGTTTCACGTCTCAAATCGGGCATCCAAAAGCATCAGAAAATACCAGGAATGCTTTGCCATACTAAGCATAATGGTGATGGGTGAAAGGTTTCTCTTCTTACCTTTTGGAGGAGCAAGGAAAGAGATGGCTAGGTGAACAAGGGACTACTATATGGAGAAGCTGCCAGAGTCTGCTCTGACAAAGTGACCTGCCTCTATTGCTGCTTTGCTGCTGCAGATGGGAGAGCTGTTGTGATGCTTTCAGTCCTTCCTCAGGAGCAGACTTGCCTGCCAAAAGATTTCTGAGCATCGGGGACTGACTCAGAGGAGGAGAAAGATACATGGTGTTTTGTGGTCAGAGACCCAAGGCAGGCTAGGGTATGAATGATTTGCAATACAGGAAAAGTAGAAAAGATGCAGAAGCATGGGGTACAGAGGTAGGGAAAGAGCTCCCCCTGGGGAGAACTATCCTATTTAGGAAGGAGACACTAAAGAAAGGAGCAAGAGAGATTAATGAAAGTATAAGAGGGTGACTGCAAGACCAGTTGTTTGCTATGTCTTACAGTGCCAGAAGCAGGAGACCACAAAGGAAGAGGTAGCAGGCTTAAAACAAAACAAAAAAAGACTTTGGATATCTAAATATGGTGCATCCACAAGACATCGTAGAGACCAAAAGTACTACTTGGTTTGAAAATCAACAAGATGCCGGCAGAGAATAAATTCACCAAAGACCATTAAACAAACATACTGATGCAACTTCTGGGTCAGGCAATTTTTAAGCAGCAGACAAAGGAGAGTACCTGCTATACTCTTGCCCTTACACTCTTTCCATGAAGACCCACTTCAGGTCACCACCTCTAGAGAAAGACTGGTCTGAGCCCCTTCCAAACTGGAAGGACTTCAGCACACACAGGCAAAAAAAAGGTAGGAGCCTAGGACAAGAGATCGGAGGGTTGTAACTCAAGAAAACCCAGGATCATAAAGAGGCTTAATAGCTCAAGATGAGGAAACTGCAGTGGTGAAGTACAGCATACAACGGCAGCACATCAACCTTCTTGACAAGCATGGATGCTAATGAGGAGCACACTGGCTAGAGGTATAAGGATCTCAAAGTACAAATTTTCATTTGCTGGTACCTCCCAACTGGGTGTTGAATCAGGCCAACACCAAGAGAGAAGAGATTCTAAGACTTCTTGGGGCCTTATGCAGCAAATACACAAAACACTGAGGGAAGAAATACAACAGAAACATAGCAAGAAGCATGAGTGGAAGAACACATACTGAACATCCCCTTTGGCCACATGCCCAGTGCCCTATGAAAGATCTAGTTTGAGTCCTGTGATGCCATGGATTTGGTTAAGAACAAAAAAGGGTCTGCTGAGATCCTTCACATGCTTTTAGTGGTGACAGGCCCTGCCACTGTTCTGTACACTGGGAGAAGTACAAAAAATACAGAGCATGATTATTTATAAGGCCCTCAGCTACCTGATCTAGCATTCAAGTCAGGCCTGCTGTGAGCATTAGGGACCTCCGAACACCCCTCACTGCCTTACCTTTCTGTGAATCTGAAATGCTCACTACCTGCTACCCACCCCCACTATACAACAGGGCTCAATAACAGCAGATGTGGATGCAGCTGGAAATGTAAAGTAGGATCTCAGATACAGCCACAGTGCAAGCCTGATTTGGAGGTGGCCAGAGACAGGGTTGCAGAGGGCAGGCAAAAGGTGTGAACTGGAACCAGAACGCAGATATGATCAGCCAGCTGCTCTTCCCTGCACCAACACTCCGTTCCAAAGAGAAGTCTTAACAGGACAAGGTTAGACATGGTCTGGAGAGAGGCAGCTCACTCATCACTCAGCTCTGGGAAACTAAATAGGGACTAGTGTCTAGGTGAAGATCTGGCCTCAGCAAAGGTAGCACAGATGCTGTGAGATGATTTAAGGTGAGCAGAGAAGAATCTGACAGGAGGATTGAAATTAGTAAAAACCAAAAGGCACATCTCTGACCAGAAGCAGCATCTGAGCAGGATGCAGAAGCAGTTTTACTTCCTTTTAGACAGCACAAGCAGCAAAGTGTTTTGTATGCATTACAGCAATTTCAGAACAGTGTACGTGGTTTCGGTGCCACAGTGCGGGATGGGAGACAGGGGAAGCTAGAGCTCAGAAAACACAGCGAGAACTGCTCCCTGCGCACATTTTTTGCTCCCAATTGTTGCAGCAGTGAGAGCTAAACAAGCCTGTGAGGTAGAGGTACGAAGAAACAGGTGCCTGGTGGAAGAGGAAGAGTAAGTGCTCCCTGCCTAAGCCCCTGATCTCAACTACTGCAGCAGTCAGGTTCCTCAAAGAGGTAACACTGCAGATGGTAGGAAAAAGTGCTTCACTGACCCCTAAACCTAAGCAAGGAAAAAAAAAAAAAAAAAAAAAAAGAGCTTTTGGCACAGGGAAGCTCTTCTGCTGGCTCACAAAACTGAAGCCTGAGGCTACAGCAAAATGAGGTCCTTTAAGCTTCATTTGCATATGAGCTATCGATAAAACAAAACCTGGGTCAAAAAGGGAGATAGAAACTGAGAGAGACTCAGATCTATCTCTTGAAAAACAGTGGGCTTATACCCCCAAAGATCTATACTACCCACCGCATGCAGCTCCAACAGAGGCACGAAGACGTAGTTTTGGCAATTTTAATTCTCCCCCCTTTATTATACAAAATACTTTACAATTAAAAACATTTTCCCCAATAGAATCATATACAGATATTTATAATTAACAAGATTCAGTTACAGACAAGATGGGGAACTTCTGCACAGAAGACAGTGACAGATCATCAAGTGAAAATTAAGACTTGACCCTTTCCCCACCATAATTCTGGGAGGGGAGGTTACATTTTAGACACTTGTTCCTATCACATTCCCTCAAGTCTGAACTCTGGGATCTCCTCTTACCATGACAGGCTAAGGGCCTCCACCTGTGTCCCTAGCATAAGTATAATACTCTGCTCTCAGAAGAGTTATGAAGAGATACTGAGAAAGTAGCATCTGGCTGTACCACAAAGTTACCAGTACCCAGAAAAGGGGACGGCTGCCCCAGTTTTCCCTAGCAACCCACATATACACACATGCAAGCACATACATGGGGGAAGCATGCTCAAAACCCAGAATTTTTCACCCTTTCACCAAATGGCAACCCCACCCCACCAGAGCAACCTGCATTCGAGACACATTCAGCAGCAGGCAGTCTCTGCAGAATGGCTGTCATAACCTCTCATAGCCGAGCTGGGCATTACTGCGAACGCAGTCTGGCAAGAGGGCTGGATGTCGCTGTCTTCCCCTCTTTGATCATCTGCCTACCACAGCAGAGTGTCGGTCAGTCACAGAGGTGGTAACATGAACTGCTCAGAGATGCTCAGGCTACAACGGACAGGTAGGGGAAGTCGCACGCTTCAGTGGGAGGTCCTTGAAAAAACAGTTGCCAGTGATCTGCCCTACCAGAGCAAAGATATGTGTGAACCCTAGTGAACATTTTCTCTCTAAGGAAGATCACTGCTGGGCTGGGCGAGCCCTGCACTCACAGGGAAGCCCATCCCAGAGTCACTGCTGGAGGCCAAATGCCTGAAGCAGTGTGGGGAGATCACGGGCATCAGCTGCCCCATACAGATCACTCTGTCCCAGCATGGAGAGGGCCATGCGGAGGGTGCTCCAGATGTTGTCAGACATAGCACCTTGCTGTCCCCGTGGACCTCGGCTCTTCTGCTGCATGTGCAAAGCCTCTAAGAAGTGCTCCACAGCCTCACTGTCAACATGAGAACATACACATGCTTACAGGAGAAGATGATACATCTCATACGTACTCCCTTCTGAAACAGTTTCCCCCTCTTCACCAGATCCTGCCCCACTCCAGAACCAGAGATCCCCCTTTTCCTTCTTAACAGAAACTGAAGTCCAGATGGCCTCCACTCCAACTGCATCTGCCTGACACTTTGTACTCAGGGCAGAGTCCTCACACTCACTCTGCTCTTCTATGCCAAGGGAAGACTGCAGGTAGCGTGGCACTGCCCGAGTAACCTATTGCAGTCTCTCTCCCACAAACCCATGCACGCTCATAGGTGACAGCAACCTATGCTCACCGGTGGGCGCCTAAATTAATGCAGCTGATGCCCAAGTTGTAACGAGAGCGGATGTATCCTGGCTGGAGCTCCAGCGCCCGACGATATGCAGCCACAGCTTCCTCACTCCGATTCCCATTGGCCAGGGTGGCACCGAGCTTGTTCCATAGAAGATGGTCCTGGATGAGGGGGCAGAGAGAAAGGGCTGAGATAAACTGGATCTTTTTAAGCTCCAAGCCAACCCTCCCTCCCCCATGTGTCTGTCTTCTTCCTCCACTCCAAAAATGTACTTCTCATACCAGCAGCACAGCACCTCCACCCAAACCTTCACCCATAAGCCTCCATGTACCTCTAGCATCCACAGTCTGCCCTTTCTTACATTGGGGCGCACACTGAGTGCGGCACTGAAGCAATCCACAGCCTTCTCATACTCGCCGCTAAGGTTGAAAAGGACACCCAGACCACACTGAACATCAGGATCCACAGTTGAGGGGTTGCTGCGCACAGCTGCTAAGAACAGCTCTTTCACCTCTACGAACAGCGAGCTGGAAAAACACAGAACAAAGATATTGGTGTACTGTGGAGAGAGCTGGCCTTGGGTTGCCCTCTCTGCTCCTGCCTGGACCAGTCCCAACCATCCAAAAAGCTTTTCAGCTGAAGGCTGAAATTTGTAACCCTAACTCACTCTGAAAGCAGGGAACCGAGGACACGCTTGGAAGGCCCCAGGTTTGTCCCTGAGACACTGTCCTCTGGTTCCTTCTCCAGCAGGTGGGCATAGTCTGCTTTATGGCGTAGCCAGTCCCGCAGTGTCTCACATGCCTGCTTCTGCAAGGACTCATTGGTGAAGCTGACCGCTAAAGCCATAAGTGCCGTTAGGTTCCCAGGCTGCAGTTCCAAACACCTGCAGGTCAAAGAAAAAATGAATACAGTATTAAATCAGTCTGGGAGATGCCCAGATACAGGAGGTAACACAATCGAGACACAGCACACCATGCTAGCCATGTGGTCCTTGTGGCACTACGCATTAGACAAGGAGCCATGCTCAGAAGCTCTTCTGCAACACTCACTGTCTGAGGGCACTGATTGCCAAGAGCTCCTGTTCATTCTCTGCTTGGGTGGTTCCCAGATATTGCCAGGCCTGGAGAAGATAAGATGCACGAAGTCAGACTTCTTCACATCCAGAGAAAAAGATCAGCTGATAAGCCACAGCGATTACATCCACTGCATTATCCCACACATTTTTAGAGTGAGACCAAATATATGCAAGTATACACATTAGCCACAGATAAAAGTTTCTCTTGAAAGACATATAGGCTTTATGGCACATAGGTCCTCAAGGCCAATAAAACTGGTGTTGTTATAGTGAAAAGAAATGAATGTCTACCTGAAGATCTATCATAAAGCAACTGTTGGCAGTTTTATACTTTTAAGTCACAGAATCTCCACTTTTAACTTCTAACTGTGGTCAAACTGCAGATGAAGGAGGGAGAAGCAGATCTCTTATTTCCCAAGAACAAAATGGCATAGCAGCAGTGCTAATAATGAGACCCCCAAGGTAGGCAGCTGTATATACTTGTGCAGTAGTCCATTAGCAAGTGAAAATCTTGGACTTGACCACCAGACCTGAATATAGAAGCACTGTTATTTTACTGAGTCTTCAATCATCATGACACTAGTACATGAAAACCACTTCCACCTTCAGGCTGCTGACATAGGGAATATTTAAGGCACTAAATCCAAAGTACCTGTTCACTTTATGTTGATAACCACAGCCCTTGCTCAAAAATAGGCTAGATAGTTGGCTGAACTGTCAGCAGGAAGTACCTGCTTTTTGAATGCAAGTCACAAAACGCAGTATCCACTGTCTCAAGGAAGGAAACTTTCATTAGCAAAGACCCAGGCACACTGCACAAGCCACCACAAGCAAGACGCAATCTACTGTCTCAAATCTCTAATGTCTCACCATACAGTTGCAACTCAAGAAGAGCTGACCAGTGATAACTGCATAGTGTTCTGCAGGCAGAAGAGCTGAGATTCAAGGTAAAGTTGTGATCTGGACCAAAGCAACCATGACATTTCCTTCAGAGCAATTACTCAAGTCTCTTTGATCACTGTGAAGTCTTGATTTCTCCTGTGCTTTCTGCACCGTCACAGTAGAAGAATTCAGAATGCTTTCAATATAGCTAGCCAGAACTGACCCAAGATTTCCTCCCCTAAGGTTTCAACTACCTCTCCATTACACTCAGCCCGCAGCCCATGCTGCCTATGATAAGAATGCATTGATTCTAAAGGACTGTCAGCAACCCCTTCTGATCATTTTAAAGCTAAATTATATCTCCAAAACTCTGCTTGCTTTTCACCTACTCCCAGTACCTTAGAAAGTTAGATGCATGTATTTCCAGAAGCCAAGAACTTCTGTTCTGAGAGGTCACTGTCATCTAAGCCTCAGGATTAACAAATTGGGTATTTCCCATCATATACAATTAGCAGAGCTTGAACCAGACACACTGAGAATTCAGCATCCTTGAGGCAGGCACTCCAGAAACAGACGTGGGTGTATTTTGCATTCTTCCTCTTCCTCCTGAGAACATCCATGTCCTCTACCTCTGGTCAAAGGCACACAGACTATTCCATTTCTCAATCCATCCTGCAGAAGCTGAAGTGCTTTATGGAAATAAGTATTCACTGAATTAGGAGCTGGAAACTCATCCTCAGTATAAAAATCATTCTCTGACCCACAGCTTCAGATGAAGACTATGAAGACACCCAAGCCATCTCTCAACCCTTCTGGGTTACATCTTCTCCTGGCATCTAGATGGAAGGCCTAACCAGGACCCCTAGTCTAACGAGCTGCTCAGAATTAGTCTTTAATACAGATATTGAGAGCAGTTATCAGTCATAAGCATCTCCAAACTTGCAATGCCAATAAAGACTTCCACAGAAGCAACTTAAGAGATCAGAACTCCTTATCTTGGTTCCATGCACAGTCTCACATGCTCCAAAGATTTTACACAGTTCTGGATCAGAGTCTTTGTACTTTTTGTAACTGATCTTCATCACAAACTTCCTTGCCCACAGCCCTCCTAGGGATTCACATACATCAGCTACAGACCCACAGCCACAGAAAAATGAGATGTTTTCATACACCCTGCACAGCTCTTAACACTAAAGTAAGTTTTCTACACACACCCTGACATCTCACAAGGGAAGGATCCAAGCAGCAGGACATCTGGTCCCGGCCTGTTATCTCTGCTCTCACTCACCTCCATATGATCTGGCTTCTGTTGCACTGCAGCCTCAAAGAGCAAGACAGCATTGGGGAGGTCACCTTCCTCCAAGCGTTTCCGCCCCTCTTCAAATGCATCCGGGTGATCTCTCATGGGATTATCTTCCTCAAACTGGTAACCCTAGCAAATAAGACAGATGGGGGCTAATGCTAGGAGACAGGCTTAGGGAAATAAGCACTCTCTACAGTACAGTCTAGTCTTGCTGCATCAGAAACACTCAAACTGCAGACCAGCCAGCAACTAGTCCTCTCTGCTAGTTTGTAGCAGATCAGAGAACAATGGCTCTTCTTCCTGCCTGGTCTGTGCTGAAGAATTCCCCCAAAGCTGACCTGGAGTAAGTTGCAACAGAGACTAAACATCTGGTGTGGGCCCCATCAGCTGAGGGCGGGGCGTGACAGCACCAGTATTCATTGCAAAGAATCCCAGCACTAACTGTTATTTGGTGTTGGGCAAGAACTAGGCAGCATTTGCGGACAAGCACAAGTGAAAACAGCATTTGTTTAACCCTTAGCTGATCTGGGATGAGGGTGCAAGTGACAGCAGAAGATCAGTGCGAGAAGGAATCCTAGCAGCATTTGGGGTCCATGGAGCTCACCTGCAAGGCAGATATACTGCCAGTCTCCTCAAGGCAGTCCATCACAGTGCCAAGGCTGAGAGACTCTGTTCTCTATTACCTTGTCATATGATGAGGAGCTGAGGTCTTCATAATCACAGAGCCAAGGGTGAGCCTCTGCATCTCTCTTGGCCATCTCCTCCCATTCTGCCTGAAGTTTGTCCCAGAAGTCCACATCTGACTGAAAGCAAAACAGAAAGCAACTAGAGTCACCTTAAACTGAGCTCTATAGACACCCCAGAGAACACCCTCTTAAATGTTTCTAGCCATCCTCACAGCATGCAAAGGAGAGAGGTAACCCTACCCACAGGCTCTCAGTTGGTACCCCAGCCCTCCTCCTCCATCAGCTTTACCTCTACAGCAGTCTTTGCCTGCTCAAATTCCGTATCAAGAGTTGACATGTTCCCAGATCGCGCAAATTGATCCACCCAGGCATCGGATGCCCCCTGGGAGTTTGGAAAAAGAAACACACCTTTCTTTTTAGAATTTGGCAACCTCAGGGCACATCCCAAAACAGCAGGAGGGCCTGTGATGATCCCTCCTCCCTATCACCAAGAACCAATGGCCTGTGTAAAGTGGAGAGCGTTCATTTGGACATCCCCTTCTTCCCAGGTGCTACAGATGAGAAGACTCACACTGCCCAAACACCTTCCCAGTTTCTGGCTAGACTCTGCTAAGAAGAGCCCAACATCCCCTCCCTTGCCTCCCCCAGCCTAGTCATTAGTAAAGCATTGCAGAGAGTTGGACTTGCCATTCTCCCTCGCTCCCAGACTGTGCACTGTGGCAAAGAGCTTTCCTCCTTCAGAGCACATAGGGCTGGGGCTCCTACCTGCTGCTGTATAAACTCAGCTGCCCATTGCTCTGCCTGATCTTGGTCTCTGTGGGTCACCTGATTAGCTTCGATCGATACCCTCCCATCTCCGATCTGGCGGACAAACTTTAGGAACTGTGGCAGAGAAATGAAACAAGGGTGGAGCTGGGCAGATGCTTTGCCAACAAGCCCTCTGCCCATGCCCCCCTCCTTCATTAAGAGGACTTCTCTCTGCAAAGCGAGCACAAAAGGCCCAAAAAGGTAGGGAGGAGAGGACTTCACAACAGTCATGTGGTAGAGGTGGATAACATCTAGAGTGGATTGTAGGGTTCAACTTCTAGGAATCAGGGAAGAAATGGAAACACGGGACACAGCAGGAGGCTTTATTCCTTTACTGTCTTCCCCCTTCTCAACTCCCCACACCTCTTATTCACACTAGATATCTGTCAGCCCCAGCCAGGGAATTTCTCACCTCAGAATTCTTGAGTTTTGGATCATCCACTTTAGAGAGGAAATCACTAACAGTTTTCTTAAGATCATCCTCAGGTTGATATTCCTCATACCTGTGTTCATAGAGGCAGTAAAAGGAAAAGAGATAGTCTGATACCAGTCTGATACTGTAACAGTGAACTCTCACTAACAACAGTCTACACAATGGGCCCAACAACAGTATTGAGGGACACAATCCCTCCCTTAAAGATTCTGGGGTTCTCCCAAGTGATTCAGTACCTTTATCCACCTGTAAAAATTCCAAATTACTACTAGGTTAACTGTGCAAGTGACCGACACAAACGGTAGCAGAATTAAACAATTACAGTGACAGCACAGTTCTGCAGAACAGTCTGGATTCCTTGGCAAGCTCACATGCTATCAAACATTGCAAGTTTTAGCACTATCATAAACAAGGTCATATGTCTAGAAACAAAGAAAGTAGGTCGTGCTTATGGAAGAGGAACAGTGTCTTAGAAAAGCATCAACTCCAGAGGATTGAGGGCTCATAGCAAGCATGTGAAACTATGTTGTCTGGCTTACACAGGATAAGACCAGTTCTAGGTGTTACCACTACATCCAGTCTTAGTGAAGTCTTTGGAACTGGCAGCAGTACCTCAGGAATGCCCATATTTGCAGAAAAGTATCAGAAAAGGCAAAAGCCAGGAGGAAGGAGAATCCAAATATGCAAAATCTCTTTTAGGGAAAGACCTAAGCAGCCCAAATTTCTTGTGTTTTGCTGCTTTAATTGAAAAAATTTACTGTAGTTAACATGTACCTATATAGAGATTTGTAGTAGTAGACCATTTTTTAATCTGCTACACAAAAACACATGAAAATAATGTCTGAAAGGCTGAATCTAGAAATATGCAGAGGAAAGGCTGGATATGGTTTGTCAAATAGGGAGAATAAAGCGATGAAAGTTTACAGCTAGTAGTGTCTAGTACTTGAGATCTCTAAATCTAAAAAAGAATCTGTTGTGGAAAAAAGTTCTGCTTGATTAGGAGTTCCTGAGTTCACTCCTGAAATCACTTTAAGGAGCTTTGCATTAGACATGAGATTAAGTTAGCCTACACGATCACAGTATCTTCCTGGAACTAGAAAATACAAAAGCTGGGATCTCAAAAATTTCAGTCTCCAAGCATTGTTTCCTCCTTTCTCTGAAACCAAAGGCCTGAGACCATCAATCAAAGTTAAATGACTCAAAAGCATTCAGACCATAACTGATTTCTATCACCTATCCAAACTTCACTCATTCAAGTGCCTAGCAGCAATAATTAGTCTTTGAGAAAACAAACTCACCATTTATCTGCCAAAGACTGGTCTTCTGATACCCCAAGCCACAGTTTCTCCTCTGACTGCTCTAGGTATTCTTCTGCCCACTTGGCAGGAGACACAGACAGCGGATCTGCATAGGACATCAGGAAGAATGGGGAGAAGATTAAGAAAGGCAGACCATCACTCAGATTCATTTCAGATTTTGCTCTTTCCTCTTTACACAGATAGCTAACATACAGCAAAGACCTCTTCGAAGAAAAATTGTTTACACTTGTTTCTTCTAACTCTGTTTATTCTGATCTAAAAATCAAGCCTTAGGTTCACTACGTATTAATACAGATGCCACTGTGGTGCCAACATGCTTATGATTTTCTACTTGAATTTCACAACTTATTCGTCTGCTCCATGCAGGATACTATGTAGGTCAAGAAAATTAGCAATGCATTACAAGTCTCTGTCAACAGCACAACCTACACAGCACTAGGTTTTCATCAAAACTTTCTCAAAGACCTTTGTGTAAATACTGATTTATACTCCCAGAAGTATAAAGAGTGAAGATCAAAGAATGGGACTACCTGGCTCTCTACAGTGGCTACTCCTGGAGAAGTGAATAGCAACTATTTAAATCTTACTCATAACTTCCAGATTAGGTCATTGATGGTGCCTGGACCCTATTCCAGCCCTGGCTCTATACACAATGCAGGATGGCTTTTCAGATAAACTACTGGCTTGCTTGAGACAGAAAGCTCAACCTTTGGGCCAGAAACATTCACTTTGCACATTTCCAAGGTGCAACATCCCTTTACTTCCATGAAACGGACAAAAAGTATTTGGCCAAAGCACACTAAACAGTATTTACCTTTGCACCAAAGGCAAATTTAGCCTTAAGAGTGGGAATTGGAGAATATGTAAGCATGAAGCAGTACCAGACCATCTCCAGAATTTGCATCTGTTGAATCATATTAATTTTTATAAAAGCAGTTTGAATAGCCTGCTTCTCCTAAGTTCTCCAAGTAACCCAAGCTAAACAGAAGACCCTTACACCTGAATAAAAGCTTCCACACCACACTGTTCGCAATTAGACTAAGCCATCACAAAGCAGCTTTCCCCCCCACCCCCGTTAAAGCTGCTACAGTAAACACTAACTGCTGGGCCCAAAGCATTACTCCAATTTCACATTCAGTGACTCTTCACTGCACACAGGCATGTGACTGGGCAACATCTTGACAGTAATTCCAAAAGCGCCCCTTCACCTGTCACTTCAGCAATGAACTCCTGCGACCAGTCAGCCTCATTGTAATCTGAAGAGACATCACCAGCACTATCTGCTGCAGCCAAGAATTCCTGGGTCCAGTTTTCAGACAGTGCCAGGGCTGCCACACCGGGAGCTACAAGAAGAAAAAAACAGAAGTGAGGATCAGAGGACTCAAAGGCATCATTTAAGTGTTCCAGGCTAGCCCTCATTATCTCTGATCTTTCATTTTCTCTTTGTTAGAATAAAAAGACCTGTTAGAATAAAAGCACCTGTTCCAATACTGAACCGCCCTCCAAGGGAAGAAGCGTTTCCTTACATCTAGTCAGTTCCCCTTCCACAAATTATGTCCAACACCCTTGTCCTTATGCTGTGTATCACTGTGCAGATCCTGGCCGCAGCTGCTGAAGACAGCAACTAGACATTCCACTTCCCACTCCCTCTGCCCCTTAGACACCTCTTCCCTAAGCTGACCAAACCCGGATCCCTCAGCCTTTCCTCTTACACTACATATTCCAGTCCCTAAACACCTTACTGATCTCCACTGGACTTATTCCAGTATGTCAGTGTACTGGGAAGCCCAAATCTAGAAACAATACTCCAGATACAATCTCACAAGTGCTGAAGAGACGGGAACCACCCTGCTAGGAGCTTAACCAGAACACCAAGATCTTTTCCAGCTCTCCACCTTCTAGCTCCCCTCACCTCGCTGAGGGGCCTGTCGGAAGCTTGATTGTTCAATCTCTTGCATCTCGGCCAACAGGTCATCCATCTTAAAGGTCTGGGGTGGACGGGACAGTAGAGGGGCATTCTGCTCTTGCAGGAACTCTCCAACCAGCTGTCAAAGACAGAGACGGATTACAAACATAGCATAGAAGATGAACAGGCAGAGCCATGGAGCATGAGAGAAAGACATGGGCTTGTCAGAAGGAGAGATTAATATCAGGTAAAGGGGAAAATAGCAAACAGCATTAATGAGAAAAGCTGTAAGGAGATGCATCAATCTGTTCTTACCTCATCTTCAGTGGCCACTCCCAGTGGTTTTGATACCTACAGGGAATAGTGGGCAATTATCCCAACAGCTTTGACCCCATACCCCTCTCAACACACACCCTGTGGCCTCGTTAGTTTACATCTTCCTCTTCCTTGAGCTTAGGCCGTCAGAATTTTATTGCATTAGCTACCTACTTAGCTAAAGGACAAGGAATACTTTAAGTGATACTGTCCAACTCCCTCCCACCACTGTCTGGGTTAGGGCCTGTGACAGTAAGGCATACAGCCCACCACAGCCACCAACATCCTCTGAGCACCCATGAACACAGGTTCCACAAACAGGCCCTCACCCTATAACCCTGCAGGACAAATCAGGTGACCCCACGGCCTCTTTCCCCAGAAAAAAGCAACACTGCACCTGTCTGCATCAACAGCCCCCCGGTACTGCTCACCCCACACCCCCTTCAGCCAGCACACCCCCACCCCATTCAGACAGACCCAGACGCGGGCAGGCCTCACCCCCAGCCCAGCAAGCAAGGCAACACTCACGGCCACAGCTCCGGGAGCCCCAGGGGGCCAGGCCAGCGGGCCCTGAAGTCCTTCCTGGCGCAAGGCTTTGTCCTGGGTGAAGTGGCCGGCCAGCTTCATGAGGGGGTTGGAGCCCCCGCACTCCGGTTCCACCAGCTCCCTCATGGCCATGGCGCCAGGCAGGGAGGGAGAGAAGGTCGGCGCCAAACCCTACCGGGCCTGCACCTGGCCCCGGGACGGCACAGACACCGGGTGAACGCCAGGCAGAGCGAACGGCTGCCAGAGCCGACCGGCGCCGGGCCCTGACCCGGCGACCACCCACCAGCCCTCTCGCCCCTGCGAGCGTGAGGCCGGCTGTTGCCTCCGCCTGCCCGGGCGGGGAGGCCCCGAGCCCGCAGGGGCGGGGGCCGGGCTCAGAGGCATGCCACCACAGCGCCAGCTCCCCCGCCGGCTCCCAGCGCGGCCGAGCGCAGCGCGGGCGGGCACAGCTCCCATGACCAGGAAGAGCCCCGACGCCCCGGGGAGCGGGACTCCCCCCCCCCGGCCCCGGCCCCGGCCCAGCCCCCGCCCGCTGCCAGGGAGAGGACACCCGCTCACCAGGACAGCAAGGCCGCGGCCTCCCCAACGAGTCCCGCGCCCCCGCCCGCCCCTCCCGCCAGCCGCCCAGGCGGCGGCACCCCCGGCCCAGCGCTCCCCGCCCCACACGGGCGCATAGAACAGGAGGGGGGGGGGCAGCAGGGGCCGGCGAGGCTACCCCCACCCGCCACTGTACCTGGGACTGCCAGGGCTCGCGGGGCTCACGGGGTGGGGGGCGGGGCCAGCCCTTAAAGGGCCAGGCACCCCGCGAGGGCCGCACCAGAGCGCCTTAAAGGGCCAGCGTCCCGCGGGCTGCCAGCGCCCGGAGGCCCTGCCCCTGCTCGGCCCCGGCCCCGGCCGCTCGGGTCCCTCCCGCCGCCCGGCCTCCCTGCAGCAGGCGACAGTCGGGCGCAGCCGGAGCTGCGCCCGCGCGGCTTCAGCTCTTGAGGCGCAGCCAGGGGGGCGGTGCTGGCGCTTCACCGTGTCACCGCCGGGCACCGTTCCCCCGGTCGCTGCACGGCCGCCGGCCTCACCCCATCTTTCTCCCGCAGCTCCTGGGCCGGTTCCGCGCTGCCCAGCACCGGTGGCGGAGAGGACGAGCATGTCAGCACGGGCTTTGCCAGTCCGGGCTGCCCGCCGGTGGAGCAAAGCGGTGTGTATAGGGTATGTACATCTACTGCACCGATGTGCATGATGCTATAACGTATCATTAAAACCATGCCACAGAGTCAATAAACACGTTGCATAGACTTAGAACAGCAGTTCTGCCGCGGTGTTGGTGTCCTGCTCGCCGCTCATCTCGGTTGAACTGCAGGCAGCGGTAAGCGGGTTTTGCACAGCGGCTGCAGCCCCCCCGCCCCCGCAGCAGAGCACGGGCCGCTGGCCCCAGCCCGGGGCAACAGGAGGGGCTCGTAGCATCTGTGAACAGCACACCTTCATCTGCCTGGCGGGCTGCTGTCTGCTTTGGGATCACTAAAATATTGCAGCTGGTGGTAACAGGTTAAAAGTGCCTGCGTTTAGCTGAAAAGCGTGTGATGGCTTCAGGTAAGCCTTAGAAATGTTAGCTCCTTTACAGTTTTCATCCGTCTACATGTGTGATTCCAAAGAAAGAGCAAACCACCTGGAAAAATCAGAGCTCATTTGTGTGTAGAATGGGAAAAGCACAGAGGGGTGTAGTGGTTTAGCACGATGACTGCCTCCTGGGATATTAGGGTGCTATAAATAAATTGTTTTCAGAATTAAATCCCATCTTCTCCTTTTCAAAAGGAATATGCTCATCTGCAGGGTCCTCTCCAGACTTCCCAGATGCAGTTCATCTACCCAAAAACTGATGTCTGGTGCTGTTTTAGACACTATTCTTTGGCAGTAAGTCTTCTTGTCTGCTCTCCTTACAGCTTTGAAATGCGGATGACATATACAGCCAGTTCTGTGCTAGCAAGTAGTATGGCTTAACAGGAGCAAATCTTTATAAAGTGATAAGAGGAGGCTGGAAATCCAACATCCATACCAAACATGTTTGGAGAGCTTTCTTTGTATTATATCTTCCCTGGTGCCATGGACTGCACACCAATTAGTGGTTGAAATGCACAAGGTGTGCTCCTGTGTACGGCACACCTACTAGCTTAGCCACACCTGAAGGGAATCTAGTTTGCACACCAAGACTGTTCTGCAGTACAAACCAAAGCCCAGCAAGCGGGGATTACTGGAAAATTCACTTTGAAAGCACACTTCAGACATCCATTCAGGCACTGATGAGGAAGCACCCTACATCTGGCAGGCAGCTGCATTAAGATGGCAACACTTGAAAAGACATTTACATAACCACTCTTACACACGGAGACTGAGGCTGCATATGCTATGTAACACTGGCACAATACATTCCACTCTTCCAGATGTCTGTCTTTTGATATTGCTCCCTGCTTGCCTGTAAGTTATAGTCATGCTGGGACTATGAGTGTGCTAACCCGACCCTTCCAGAATGAAGCCCCTGGAATAACAAACAAGACTCACCCACTGTTACCAAATGCCAATCCTGTACACACCTAGCGTATACAGATCAAGAGTTAGCAAGAGCACTTGAAGAGAGAGATAGAGGGAGGAGGCTTTTGGGGACAATCCTGAATTTCTCTCAAGAAGAACAGACAGACAGCGCTGCTTATAGGGAAAACAAGAGACTGCACACAGACATGGAGAAAGGGGAGTGTAGGCATTGAGAAAAGGCATGGGCAAGAATCCAAAAGCCATCAGAGACTGAGCAGTGAAGAAGTCAAGATGAAGCAGTTTTGATTTATAAACATTTGTATCGGTGTCTTGGGGTATGCCCATGACACCAGCCTGGCCTACTGGTTCAGGACAGGAACTGTGGAAGAATGATCTGCAAAAAAGTCCCCACAGCCTCCCTTCTTCAAGCACCAAGAACAGGCCCTATAGGGAACGTATCCAGGGTCATCGCTGCTGCCTGCAGGAACAAGACACACTAAAGAAAAATGTACCCTCTCTTCTTTTATCTTCCGCTCTTTCTCTTCTCCTGGGAAGACAGTTTCTTTTCCCTGGCTCTTGGCCGCCTTCAGGCTCACCAAGACTCTTGCAAAGCAGTGCTCATCATTGAACCAGTTCCAACATTAAGCAATCCTTTGATCTACTGAAAATGTCATGGCATCATTTGCACCAGTCTGAAGACAGCCTGTAGGAGAGCTTCAGAAAGCATCTTCCATGGCTGAGTTACCATTTGTCGTTGCCTAAGAGTGAGGCATGGGTGCCCCTCTACCTGAAAGTACAGAAAGAGACCTTGCAGAGTGAGACTTTCTAGGTCTTAGGTTTATCCCTTACACTCCCAAAAGACTGTAGTGCAACTAGAGGAATCAGAAGTGGCAGTGGTGGCAGAGCATCCAGGACAACCAAAGCTATAGCTATTGCTGGATAAGTATCCTGCTTGAAGCCACAAATATTTCTGTTTGCAGGTAGAAAGCAAAGGGTCTGATCTAAAGTTAGCAGGAAAAGGAGCAAAGTCAATGGGCCTTTGCATGCAAAGTGTAAATATTTTGGCAGTAAGAACTGCAATATCAGGGGGCCTCAATAACTCTTGGAGAGGTGAAAAAAGCCAATTGTACAGTTCCTGAAAAGGCTATTCTGGGCTCTGCATCCTTCAGCCAGTCTGAATTTGATGGTAGCCAGTATTCTGCTGAAGGTCCTGGGCCTGATGGGGACCAGTGACAAAACAGAGGTCTCTGCCTAGCTATTCCCCATCCTAATTTTGTGACATTCATTATTTCTTTCCAAGTGCAGAACTTAGCATGTGCTTTTATTAAATGGTGTTCTGCTCTTTCAGGCCATTTCTCCAATTGATCAAGATAATTTGAATGCTAGTTTTGTCTTCCAAATACATTACAACCCCTCTCAGGATAGTGTTGTCTGCAAATTTAATAGACACACTTTCTAGTCCACTGTATAAATCATTGAAGAAACTATTAATACCACACTGAGAACAGATCTCTGCTGGACTCTTCCTTGATACTTTTCTCCAGATAGACAGCATACCATTGAAACCAATCTTAAGAGTTTTCTAATCAACATCAGACTCTCCTAATAGTGATTTCAGAAGATCCAGTTTCCCATGTTTCCTAGCTTTTTTTGTAAGACTGTCAGATGAAACAGAATAAAAATCCTTATTGAAATCAAAATATATAACATTGTTACTTACTCACAAGGCCTGTTCTTCTACTGTGAAAGCCTGGTTTGACTTGATTTCCTTTTTTTTTTTTTCTTTTTTTGCAAATGGAAAATGTAAGTTGTCTACTTCATGTTTATTTGTTCCAGTATCACAGAGGGAGGCAGTATAATAACGTTAGCTGGCCGGTAATTCCTCAGATCCTTTTTTTTTTTAATAGCCAATGTATTTGGCCTTTTCCAGTCTTCCGAACCTCTCCATTCTCTAGAAGTCTCAAAGATAACTGCCAGTGGGCCTGACGTTGCTTCAGCCAGTTTCCCAACCATCACAGGATGAATTTCATCAAGCCTAACTAGTCTGAAAGTATTGGCTTTGCCCACGCGCTTAGAAATCCTGAATGACTTTTTATCCACTTGTCATTGGTGCCATTTAAGGTATTCACCTAGCCACCATCACAGTGAAGACAAGTAAAAAAATACTTGCAACTTCTTGGTATCTTTGGTGGATTTTCCATTTTTCTGACCAGAAGGCCAATCCTTTTTCTGGTCTTCCCCTCACTGCCCTTGTAGTGACAGGCACTACTGATGGGCTGATAGTTGTTTTCTTCTCCACCACAGGTAAGGAAATTATTAATTTCTTTTTTGAAGTATCTTTTTACACAGCTTGAAGTCAGTTGCCGTGTCTCCCTCAATTCCTTCTTCTCTAGACTACACACTGCAATTTTTTCAATCTTCCTGCTCAAATGGCCCAGTTGAGTTGTTCCCCTCTGTGGCTTCACTCCACCACATTTGCCTGTTTTGTAGCAGTGTGGTACCCGAACTGTACACTCAGTCCTGTGTCACTCCGTGCTGTGAGTGCTGAAGTTATAGTACAGAGTTGATCTGACAGCTTATTTCATCTGACCTACAGGCTTTCCTTCCAGCCATGCAAACTGATATGATGTGTGCCTTTTTGGCAACAGCATGTTGCTTTTTTTCCAAGGAAGATGATATTCTGTGAATTCTGACACCATCTGAAACTTTGCATTTGCAAAACAAAGCATCTTTCAGCCCTGAATATTCCCCATCTTTCACATACTGATCCTTTGAACTTCAGAATCGTGGGTCTGATTTGTTGTGAGAGTTGGTTTTTTTTCCCCTGAAACACATTGCCCTGTTTTCTTATAAACCCAAACATTGGATGAAGCATCTGTGGTCCCACTGAGCAAGGATGAGAGTCAGGAACGACTAGGCTCTGCTCTTGGGCACATCACTTCCCTGTGGTCTAACCTCCAAGAAATTATTTTGCCATCTCGGCCTTGGTTCCCCCACTTGCAAAATAAAGACGAGGATTTTTTTTTTTTTTTTTAATGAAAGAACCTTGAGTGGCCGGGCAAAAGGAATTAGCACCTTAAAATCTGCCAGGAGGGAAACGGGAGCACAAAAGCACGGAGCGGGGAGTCCACCCGGCAGGAGCGAGGCCCGTGTTCAGCCCCGGGAACACACGGGAGGGAGGCACTGACCCGAGGCGGCACAGGGTAGGCCGCCGGGCCGCCCCGCGGCCAGGAGCAGGAGCTCCGCCGGCCGGCCTCCCCACGCAGCCCTCCCGGCTGGCGGGGCGGCGCCCCGGCCCGTCCCTCCCGCTACAGCCGCCGGCGGGCCCGGCCCCGCAACCGCCCGGGCGCCTCCTCCGGCCGGCCGGGAGCCAATGCGCGGGGCGGCGGGCCGGCCAGGCGGCGGCCTGCCGGGTGGCAGCGGCGCGGGGCGGGGGCGACGCCGCAGAGCGCCGGGCCATGCCGCAGCACAGCACCCTGCTCCACCTGCTCGCCGGAGGGTGAGTGGCCCCGCGCGGGGCGGTCGGGGCCCGCCGGCCTCTGCTCCGAGACACGCGTCCGGGGAGGGTCCGAGGCTGCCATGGGCGCGGGGCCTCGCCGGGCCCACGGCCCGTCCTTCTCCCTCGGGTCGGCCCGGGCCCAGCGGGTACGGCGGCCGGGCAGCTCCGGGCCCGTCTTCTGCTTCTGCCTGCTGCCAGGCCGGGGTCTCCCTCGCCGCGGCCTCCCGGCGGCCTGCCCGCCCCTGAGCAGCGAGGCCTGCGGCGGCGTCCTGCACCACCGCTCCCCGCGGGCGGGCCTCGGGTCGCGGCCCTGTTTTGCGCTGGGGACCGACTGCGGGTCCGCACGTCCAGCAGCAGCTGCCAAAGAGCCGGAGGGGAGGAGACCCTGCCTTGCCCCAGGCCAGATACTGCCTGTGCCCCATAAATCCTCACCGGCGCTTGCTTTGCTGCGCCAGGTTCAAACGTAGGCGCGTTGGTGTGGCACAGCCACGTAGCACTGGGGTGAATGTACGGCAGTGCAGTTTGGGAAGAAGGGGAGCCTGTCTGTGAGTCGTGGGGGTCTTTGCCTGGCGTTTCATCCAGCCTGAGCTTACTGGCCATGGGGGGGGGCAAAGGAAGCAGGGCGCTGGACAGGGGAATGAGAGGCACCGTGAGGCCTCTTCAGTGGAGTAAACGGTGGAGCATCCTTGTCTTTGGGAGGGCAGCCAGCACTCCATCATCACATGGCTGAGATTCCTGCATGGCTTCTTTAAATACTGAGGCCGATTCTGGTGAGTCAGGTGTGTGGAGCGTGGATCCCAGCAGTGCCTCTGAATTCACAGCGTGCCCTTGAGCAAGTCCCTTCCTCTTTTTAAGAAACATTTAAGTCTCAAAACAATGAGTTTTAAGTTTATGATGTCCTAAAGCAGAAGAGATCATGGTCCTCTGGACTTTGCTGAGTAACTGCAGAACTCCCTTGCCTAGACAGCCACCTGATGCCTTTCCAAATTCCACCAGCCTGTTGGAGTCCGTGTGACAATGAGGTCCGCAGTATAGTGTGTGCAATAAAGCACAGCATTTCATTGCTCTTAATTAGTAAATGTCCAGCTTTCTGGAGCTAATGCAGTTATTGTGCTATGCTGATCTTTGCTTATATGTACTTGCCCTCTCTATTCCCAGTGTTATTTTGTATATGTTATTCTCTTTTATTAATTTATCCTTTGAACTATATAGTCACTGCATCTTAGCCTTTCTTAATATAATTCTTCCTATTTCTGCACTTTCTTCTTAAGCTTTTCCTCGTCCTCGTTTTCTAGTTTGGTTCCTGAAAAACTGCGAATTTGGCTAGTGAGAGGAGCATTGCTAGCGGGAGCTTTCTCAGTCTGTATCCTGTCCTCGCTCATCAAGCAATAATCCTTGAATTACAATTAATTAAAACCGAAGAGATGAATAAGAGATGAATAAGAAGTTCAGGTTATTGCTGCAGTATATAGTTAATGCTATTGTTTTACCTAATGAAATGGATCTCATTGATGAAGGAACAGTTGTTCACTTTATCTTCTACTACGAGAAGTGGGGACCATCAAATGAAACTTGCGAGAGGTTTGTTCAAAACTAATGCAAGAACATAGCTCTTAACACAGTGTGCAGTTAAACTGTGGGACTCCTGGCCACAGGATATTAGAGGGTAAAAGCTTTTTATGTGTCCAGAAAACATTTTAAAAAGATTAATGGAAAAGAATGTGTTGAAGGCTATTAAATGCAATGCAGCATTTCTGGCTGAGGAAAATCCCTGAGCTGAAAATTGCGGGAAGCTGGGAGAGTGTTCTGGAGATGAGTATTTCTCCTACTCTTCTGTAGGTGATCTTTATTTGCCTGTGTCCCAGGCAGAATCCTGGTTTAACTGCAGATTTGTCTGACCTAGCATTACTATTCTTAAATAAAGCTTTTCAAGCCATCTCAATTTTTGGCTAGCCTAAGTAAGGGCTAAAATGTGACCTACCAGTAAACCTTGTCACCTCTGTGCATGTTTTCATACCTTTGTCAGATCATTGAAAAAATGTTAACAGTAGTTTTTGTATTGTTCTCAACTAATCCTCTTTTTCTGCCACCTCCAACTTTCTGGTTTTCCTTTTAAAATGTGACAGCAAGATCTAGAGGCAAGTACTGTTTTCTAAGGTAAAAGTACCTGCCTTCTTCAATCAGTTGGTTTTGCCACTGCTTTGCTCTGGGAGTACATAGTGTACTGGTTGTCAGCTGCTGCTCTTCCTCATATTTTGCAGGAATTGCTTTTGTTCCTGCTTCTAGAGTAATGACTTCGGGATTTTGGTTTTGTTAAACTTGTCAGTTTAAGCCCAGTATAAGGACCCTTGGTGACTGCTCAGTTCCGTGTGTTTTTTCGTTAGTTGCCAGCCATTGCAGCTTTGCTCAGTACTGTGACAATATTTGTCACCCATGGATTTTTATCAAGAGTAAAATGTTACCTCCTGTGTGTTGGTGGAAGAACTGAAAATTGTTAGGTCTAGTCTAGAAGTGATGTTCCTACACTCTTGCTGGACCACTGCTGTTTAATTCTCTACTGACAACTGGTTTCAGGGCAAGGAAAGACGGGCTGATACTTTTCTTCTTTTTGAAATTTTGTGGTCTGATTTTAATCCATTCAGCATCTATGCTGTGGACAGAGTGCCAAAGATCTAAGTGTGTTTTTGTGAAATATCAAGCTCACTATTTGCAAAACTGAAGTATGTTACATATGTTACATCTTTGTAATTGCTTTTGTGAATCCACCTTTTGTTTGGTAAATTCCATTAAACACACACACACACACACACACACATTGATTAGTACAATGTGTCTTTTAACTCTATAGTGATCTGATTCCATAATGCTTTTCTAGCATGAATCTCAGGTCATATAACCATATAATCTTAGCAACATAAATTATTACAAATACACTTTTTTTTTCCTTTTTTTTTTTTACTCCTGGTAGACATTAGAACTCTTCTAAGCTAGTATATTTCCCGTCTCCTAACATTTCTTAAGCATTTAAATCTGTAGGTATGAAGTCTCTTCAATCAACTATTTTTAATATCCATGGCCATGGGGGTTTTGTGTCTGCCTGTTTGTTCCAAATAGATTTTGTTCAATTTTGCCTTCATTAGTATTGGACTGAAAAATAGTTCGTCTCTTTGTGATGAGAGTACATAATTTTCCATTTCTCCTGAAACAGAAGAATTTTGGAGACCTATACCTTTCGTACCTTGTGAGCAGCTGTATCATCATGTAGTGTGTGATAAGACATCATAGTTGAGATTTCTTCTAGTTTTGAACAACTGGTACACCTTATTTCCTTAGCTTTGTTTAGTCAGTGTTCTTTGCTTCCTGAAAAATCCTCCTCAGTGTTGCCATTGAGCCATAGTGGCTCAGAGATCCCCCTTCACCTTGGACTCTCTTACTGCTGATTAAATGACCACCATGCTAATGAGTAACAATTTCTTTAACTCTTATCGCTTTTAAAATTCTTCTCTATTATCTATACATACCAGTAGCTTGAGGAACTTGAACTCAGGAAACTTTTATATATACTGGAGGCGTGGGTTCAAATTCATATCCTGACCATGCTTAGGTAGGGATTTCTTGAAGAAATGAGATATTATGAAAACATTACATAAAGTTGTGCTTCCTTATGCACTGTTAGAAAGAAAAATCTTTAGGATACCAAGCAATTGCTTCTCTAAATGTTACCCTGTTGTAGTATTTGCTCAGCTTTTAGATAAGAAGTTGAAACTGCTCTATTGAGATTTCTTAGACATCTTGATCTGTCACCACTGCACTCCATCTTCTCCTAGGCAGGAAACTACACTTCTCAAGAAGTGTTGTCAAGAAGACAACAGGCCTGTATCAGGCAAATTAGTAGAAACTGTGGTAAAGAACAGGACTGTTGGACCCTGAGTTATATGGTCTCCATGGAAAGAATCACAGTGGCTTTTGTAAAATGAGGCCCTGCCTCGTGTGACTCCTGGATTGCTCTGTAGGCTGTCTTGGTGTCTGTGCTTGATCAGCTTGTTCATCCAGAGAACCTGAGCCAGGATGTTTACTGCTTTGCTTTGTGTTGCCATCTGAGCCCGAGCTAAGTTCTTTGGCCATGTTCCACCTAGTCCCAGACTCCCACCACTCACAGTATCTCCTGAGGGAAATCGCTGCTGATTGGCTGCTCTGCAAGTCATCACCACTGTGTAGATCTGCAAAGGGCTTGACAAAGCAGCATGAGTGTAACGGAGTAGCATAACGAGTTGCTAGTTGCTGGCATCATTATCTGCATAACCTTCTAGCTGCCAGATCTTCAACTCTTGGACTTCATTGCAATAGCCATCCAGGCCTCTTTTCTTTTTTTTTTTTTTTCTTCTTTTTTTTCCCTAACCTGCAGGCAATAATAAGTGAAGCCCTAGGAACAAAGGCTGTGAGAGCAATGTATATGTGTGCTGAGCCGTAAATACTTTTTCAAAAAAATTCTTCAGAACTATTGCCATTTGCTGTCCTGTGCCATCATATGTAATTCTGTTGATACACTCAATTCTTTCCTGATATCTTGTAGCTCTTTGGTTGGCTTTTCTTTCTTTTGGAGCAGAGCGAGCTTTTTTTTAAGCCTCCATCTCTTGTGAAACAAAGCAAGTTTGGCTGTAGCAGATATGAACAATTGTCTATTTGTCAAAGCCTCTTGCATGGCAGTCCCATGCAAATTCACCTCAAAACAGACTTTCAGGTACTGAGCATCCTCTAGAAGAACAGAGTTATCGGTCAAAGGATCTGAAGGGGCAGAAGCTGAGAACTGAACATATCGCTTCTGACTTGTCCCTGGATGGCAGAAAGGGATAAAAAAGGGGATATGTGTCCTTTCGGTGTTACTGAGGTGTGACTAGACTGATGATGATGTTTCATCAGTTCCAAAAATAGCTTCTGTCTGCTGAAGGTCAGAGTCCTCTTTCATTAAGCAAGTCAGGCTAGGGGTGAGCCTGGCTGTTGGCAGAAAATACAGATCCTGGTTACGAGACCTTGCAAATGTGGGGCTGAATGGGGTGGGAGAGTTTTGTGCTGCCCCTCTATGAGCCAATGCTGCCATGGGGAGGTGTGAGGCACTGTGCCTGGTGATCTCAGCAGAAGGCATTGCAGTGAGGTTGGGCAGCAGAAATGTTTGCTCTGGGAAATTCTGAATGCAAAGATCAGCAGCTTTGAGCTGAGGGACTGCTGAGTCCCTATGGACTTGGGACTGTTTGTCTCAAACACTGAGTGAGGTTTCAGAGTGAGGCTGCCTTATTACGTTAATCAATGTCAGAGCAGGAGGTCATGTGTGACGCAGACTGGGGGACCTAACCTCCTCTCCTAGAGGGGAGAGGTTGTGGATGAGCAGGGTCAGAATTATTGCCCTGTTCCTGCACAGGGGTCACTCTTACATGTGCTGTTATGCCCTTGCTATGCCCTAGATGTGGTGGCACAGCTGGAGCCATCCTGACCTGTCCCCTGGAAGTGGTGAAGACACGTCTGCAGTCATCCCAGTTGACGCTGCGGCCTCTGTGCTTCTCAGAGATACAGCTGCCAGGGATGAGTGTGAGGCTGATGAACCCCACCCCACCGTCTCCTGGAGTGCTGAAGTTGCTGAGGTGAGTAGGATAGGGAGTGTGCATGATAGCACCAGGGAGGTGAAGGTTTGGTCATCAGGTAGAGAGAGAGGAGGGGAGAGAGAGATGGAAGCAGCATTTGAGCTAAGGCTCTGGAAAGTGCAAGTGTGGTAGGGATTTTCATCAGAGTACAGGTACATCTACTTCTCACAGTTGATCTGTGCTTTGCACTCTGAGTCTGCAAGGCAGCTTTTGGGACTGTGAGAAATTTCTCAGCTACGGAGTGGTGGTGTCAGCAAGAATGGGAAGAAATGACTGAAGGCAAACGGAGAAGTGTTTGGAGAGAACATGAGAGTAAGGCAGAAAAAGATAAGATGGGAGGTGAGGAGAGGATGCTACAAGGACTACTGAAGAACGGAGGAGGAGGAACTGGAGAGCCCCCAGCTTAGTTATTCTGCTGATTTCTCTGTTCATTTCCTTCTGTAGGGCCATCCTTGAGAAGGAAGGCATGCGATCCCTATTCCGAGGTCTGGGTCCAAACCTTGTTGGGGTTGCTCCTTCCCGGTGAGTACTGCTCCCTGAGGATAGCTCATGCTGTACACTTTTTAAAGGACCTCTGTGACAGCTACTGCTCCACATTCTGAAAGCAGCCTGGGCCTTGTGCTCATTGTGCCACAGGACCCTTTCACGCAGATTGCTGAGGGCCTAGTATAAATGCTGTCTGATGTCACATTAGACAAACCTGTGCTGGGAGTAAGAAAAATTGGAGTGAGACCCCACAGCAGTGCTGTCTCTGCTCCTCATAGGTAAGCTGTAACCTGTTCTGTGTTTCTTTCCAACCAGGGCTATATATTTTGCTGCCTATTCTGGCGTTAAGGAGAGGCTCAATGCTGTCCTTGTACCAGAGTCCAAGAAAGTACACATGCTGTCAGCAGCCTGTGCAGGTGAGCCTCTTCTGTCTCAAATCAGAACCAAGGGGTCCTGCTGTGAGTGTAAATGGGTTTCATTCCTTCCCTATTGCTGCTCCCATCAGTCCTGCTCTCTCTTCTGAAGTTTTGTCCCTCCACACCTGAAGCAGTGAGTTCCTTGGTTAACCAAAACTTTTTCTCACTCTTTGTTCTTCTTAAGCTCATCTCTTCAAGTTATGGATCTAGTCTTTACCCCTTCAGCTGCTATCAGGAAAAGAGCTCCATTCAGCTGTGAGAGGGAGAAGGCAGTGTGTGATTTAGACCACTCACAGAATCATTTCTCTTGATATATCCCGGTTCTCTAACAAAATCTTGCACTCTTGCAAGTTTAACCCATTGTTTCCTGCCTCTTTGTAACACCTGGGCCTGTAGTAGGGTTATGTTGGAGGCAGAGGAGCTAATTACCACCAGACAAAGGCTGGAATGGGGGAGGAGGAGAATCAGATAGTCTGCCCTAAATATCTCTTCTCCCATCGGAGCTCAAGGTCATTCTCAAATTGCAAATGCCTGCAGCTTGCCAAGCAGAATTCAGAGAGCTGATAGATCAGCATCTCCTCACAAACTGTCAGCATGATCCTGGTGCTCATGGCTGCCTTCCTCTTCTGTTCTCCAGGCATTACCTCTGCCACACTCACCAACCCTATCTGGTTAGTGAAAACCAGGATGCAGCTGGAGACCAGGTAAGGCAGGCTAGCAACGCCGAGCCACTCCATGTCAAATCAGGACTGGATTGGGGGTGGGGTTTGGGTCTGTGACTTGCCATCAGAACGCAGGCCTTCAAGGCATGCTGGGGAAGAGTCATACAGTTGTATCCACAACAGCATTTTAGGTCAGTGGCACAGTACGCTGTTCTAACCCTCCCTCCTCTTTACAGGGTGAAGGGGGAGATGGCCAGCAATGCTCTCCAATGTGCCATGCATGTGTACCGTACTGAAGGCCTTCGTGGATTTTACCGTGGTATCACTGCTTCCTATGCTGGAGTGTCAGAGACCATCATACACTTTGTCATCTATGAAGCACTGAAACAGCGGCTGAGAAACAGCCATCATTCCCTTTCCCCACCACTCACGCTTTCACCAAACAGCCATGATTTCTTTGGACTAATGGGAGCTGCTGCTGTTTCCAAAACATGTGCTTCATGCATTGCATATCCACATGGTGAGTGGGTCTACTCTCCTTGCTTCTGTTCCCCTGGATGGGAGATGCCATGCCTGTAGGATCAGCCTGCTAACATCACTTTTTGCTTTGTCTCTCCAGAGGTCATTCGGACACGGTTGCGAGAAGAAGGCTCACGATACCGTTCCTTTATACAGACTCTGCAGCTTGTGGTCCATGAAGAGGGACCCTTGGCTTTATACCGAGGGCTCCTGGCTCACTTGATTCGCCAGATCCCAAACACAGCTATCATGATGGCTACCTATGAACTCATCGTACATTTGGCCTCTTCCACCTTGTAAGCACACTGTAGCACCTGGCTGAGGCTGCTGTAGAGGTACAGGGACCTCATGGTCCTAAGACTTGGCCTTTTTCCATGCTCTGAGAGGTGATGCTTTTCATCTCATATCGGAACTGGGTCAGGCGTAGCATTCTCAGGACATAAGACTATTTTGTGCAAAATTTTTGGCTCCAACGTGCACAATGTAGCCTTTCTTCTTTCTGGAGACTTGAATTATTCTGGTGCTTCAAGATGTCAAGGCACTGGTTTGACAGTGCGTGCTTTAAGTTCCCTGTGTGAAACAAGGGCGTGGAACTTATTAGGAAGGAAACAAAGGAGAAAGCATAAGAGTATCTTCGTCTCAGCATGTTCACTTCTTTTGGACCCAGTAACAACCATCCGTGGGCACAGTTGGATGTGAAGACAGGCTAAAGCTGAGACATCTGAGAGAACTGCAGCAAGCACAGAGCTTGTGCTGAGACCTTTCATGCCCTCAGAGGGGCTCGTCCACTTTCACCTACTGTGCTAACCTTCCTACCCCTAAGGAGGATTTCTCAACCTTGGCTGCCAGCACATGTCCTGTTGCAGAATCTTCCTTTGGGTCCATATCATGGGCAGCCGTTGCCCCAAGACGTGTCAGGCAGCTGACGGCCTCTTTTTGTCTTGCAGGGTCTGACCAAGTAGGTCAAGGGAAGAAGCCCAACCTGCTATGAAGCACTATCCTAACAACTCATGCTACTGGGCTCACAGCCATGCTTTGCCAGTATCTGTTGTGTTTCTATCCCCTCCATTCCCAGTAGAAAGAGATTCCCAACAGAAAGAGAAGACACCTCTTTTCCTCAGAAGTGCGGGGGCTGTTTGGCTACAAGCTGGAACCCCTGGTGTGAAAAATACTCTTTTATGCTGGTAAAGAAAGTGAATCAGGTGAAAAGATAGATGAAGCTGAGGATTTGGCCTGTTTCTATTGATGATACACTAAGTGTATGGAAGGAGCCTTATTTTTTTTTCTGCAATCAAGAATTCAGTTTGCTGTGTGAGTTAACACTTGCCTGTAACAGGCTGGGATGCCTTCTGTTCCTAGCACTGTGTCCTGGGGAAGGCTACATTGTGTTTACAAAGAGTATTTTGACTCTCAAAAAGGCAGGGGGCAGGGTGAGGGGTGATGTGTTTTTCTTGTTGCAACACATACACTAAAAAATGTAACCCTTCCCCAAGATAAGGCAATAATTTCAGTTAATACATGCTCTGGACAATCTCCAGTCTCACATTAGAGGCTACACTGACTGTTTCTTTCCCTGCTTGTAGTGAAAAACTGCAGAAGCCCTGAACATTTTATTTGAAATCCATTTATTTTAAAATCCACTTTTGCTTCCTCATCTTTCTTACCTTCGTTCATTTAGTTTAGGAGTATCAACAATTTTACAAAGCGACACAAGCTGCGGTGGTGGGGTTGGTTTTTTTTGCATGAAACGAGAATAAACCTCAAACGACAACATTGAAAAAATATACAATATATATATATAATATCTGGGGAGGGGTTGTGAGAGACCCCACTCTGAGCCCTGTGACTGGCTCCTCCTTCCAAATTTCCATTCTTTCCAAGCCCCTCCTTCCTCATCAGAGTTTGAACTGTGCCACTGTCATGTGCAAGTGCCCTAACACGTTTCTAGAGAGCCAGGGTCAATAATGTGGGGAATGTCCACAATGAGAATGGCAGAAGATGAAGGAACATGGGAGGCAGAAATGACAAATGAGGGAGGAGCGCATGTGTACACGGTAGGGGAAGGAAGAAGTAAGACACCTCCTCCTTCGAGCCATATGTTTTTGGGGGATCCATTGGACTGGTGTTTTAAAGCTCCTAGTAGCGGTGAGAGCTGTCGCTTTTGCCGATGATGTGTCGGTCATCCATGTCATTGCTGTCTGGGGAGTCGGGTGTCTCCGAGTCAGTGCTGTCATCTTCATCCTCCATGCCGTCGCCAGTTCTGCCCTCGCTGCTTTCTGCTGCCCTCTCCTGGCAGCTCTGGTAGGACTGGGGAGGTGAGACATGGGGGTAAGTGGAAGGATCTGGCACCCCAGCTGCCTGCCCAGCCCCGGCCGCTGTGGCTGCTCCTCACCTCCATGGGGTTGACTATGATGGTGAGGGCCGAGTCATCCCAGAACATGTCGCTCTCTTTGCCCCCGGTGCTCATATGCCCCCCTTCAGCAGCCCCAGGAACCTCTTGCCCCACTCCCCGCCGGTGCAGGGAGTGGATGCGCAGGATGCCAAGGATCACCATGAGTGCCAGGAAGCCCACACACACCACAATGATGACAGTGGCAGCGCTGGGGACCACTTTGGAGACAGAAAATGAGAAAGCATGGTTAGAGTCTGTCACAGGAACATCCGTTTCCAACCTGACCTGCAGGAACTGGGGTTCTTGGGCAGAGCTTGGGTTTTTGGTTTAGTCAGGAATATGTCCTGACTTTTCTGCTCCCCTGGGCACCAGCAGTTCCTGCCTTCAGCTGCTGTCTCTTTGCCTGAGGCCTGCATGGTTTTCCAGGATGCCTAGGTCCAGGTGTCCTCTGATGTAGAGGCCTGTAGACACTGCACATTCGTTATCTACAGAAGTCACCAGTATATATATTGCACAGCAGCCATTTGTATCCCCCTCTTGGGAGGGAGAAATGTGTACTGGGGAGAGCCTCTAAGGGCGCACGGATGATTTTCAGAGGGTGTGATTTCTGTGCAAGCAGCAGAGAAAGAAGGAAGCCTAAAGAAGTCTGCTTTGCACATGGGCCAGAGGTGAGGGCTACGATGACCTAATTCATGCCATCATCAAAGCCTGGCTTCTCCACAGGAGAAAACTTGAAATTCATCTAAGACCCTTAGCCCAACTCCCATCCCTTTGTTCTAGGCCCATAGGCTGAACCTTGACTCCCCAGATAACCCCCTTCCCTCCCTGCAAAATCTGTCCAGGCCCTCCATGGATTTGTTCTGGGTGGTTCTGCACAGCATGGACAACATTTCCTTTTCTGCTGCTTTGGGGCAGAGCTGGGGAAGGGATTGGCAAAGGCTGGTTTTTGGTGCTCTCCCAGCACATACGTAGGCTGTCCCTGCAATGGCTCAGTGCCGGCTGCAGGACTGGACCAGCTTGGGAACAGCTGCTGTGGGAAGCTGCAGCAAAAGCTAGCACCAAAGGTGCTTCCCATGTTCCCTACAACAGGGGCCAAACCCAACAGGGTCCTCTGTAACAGTTCTAGAGCTTTCACAGCCCAGGAGGAGCCAATTGGACTGTGGTCATGCTTGTAGCACAGGGCTGCCCGCACAAACCAATAAATCTAATCTCTAGTCTAGGTTTCAGGCTTCTCTCTCCTCTCTTTTGGGGGCAAGAATCCTCTTGTCTGTGTGGTGCCATCTGTATTTGTCTGCCTTGCTGGCCCCAGCTAGTCCCATCTCTTTTTTTTTTTTTTTTAGAGCAGTGGCAGTCTTGATTCTCCTTTCTCTCCTGCTGTTGAAGTTTCTTTCTGAACTGACATTACCCAAGCCTGCATGGGCACCTGCAAGGTGCATGAATGAAATCCTACCAGCTTACTGTTGTTCTTTTTCGACCTCCTCAGCTGTAAATTTCAGGCTGCTGCTACATCAAGAAAACAGCACACCAAAAGAGGAGGATTGTTGCACCAAGCTCTAAACCACAATTTCACACAGACTGCAGTCCATTTGGTAATGACGAGTGGGACAGGACAGTATATTGAGAACTCAATAACATGGGTATAGGGAGCCTGAAAGGAATCCTCTGCTGCAGGTTCTACCAGGATATCAGAAAATCAGCATCCTAACCTAAAGGAATAAACCCAAAAGATAGTGTTACATACTTGGGTTGTTATGGGTGCTTGCCAAACTGTGTCCAGATAGCTCTGGGGGTAAATGATGGCCTCGGTGCATGAACTGCTGGGAACTCAGAATATGGTTAGGATGAGCGGCTCGGTTCATGTTGTGGAGGACATTCACCTGCAGAAAGACCAGAGCGAGAGAGAGTCAGCCCTGTGTTAATGGTACATTCTACACCATGTGCATTCCTGTCCAGCATGTCCTTCTCCATGCATGTACAAGCACCTACGTGTGCATGTATCGATCTTGTACCTCAACGGTAAACTCATTGCTGGAGTAGCGTCCATTCATCTCAGTGCAGGACAGGTGAAACTTCCTTTCATAAAGGGCAGCACCATGGTTGATGTGGTATGAGACCTGGCGTAGTATTTCCTCGTAAACTGCAATGCTCTCCACGCCTGAGACACGAAGAGAGGATTGGTGTGGGGTGAGAAAGCTCCTGCTTCAAAGTCCTCTGGCACTGTAACCCTGTAGCACGTAGGAGCTATAGAGGAATCCAAGGTAATGCTGGGTTCATTAATTTTAGGAAGGGAGTAGAGATGGAGCTAGCTGCAAAGGAACTGATCAAGTCCGTGCTGGCATTGATAAAACAAGTGGAAGGGAAGGAAGGATCAAGAGCAACAGCCCTGTTAAGTTCTGGAGAGTACAGTAGTGTTGTACCAGCCCACAACCTCTGGGATGTGCTGTCCCCCAGTCATGTGATGCAAAATGCTGATGGAACCTGAGAACACCAGACCCCAAGGAGTAAATCAGGAGGAGTGATACAAGCCTGGGTGAGAGCTCAGACGCTCTGCCCTACTACTGTGTGCTGGAGGAGGAGCCACCTCCCCAAGGAAATGGCTTGGGACTTCCAAAAGCTAGGGCTTCAACAAATGGTCACACCTCAGAGTCTCACAAAGTACACCAATGCATCTCTAACGGCAGGTTAAGTGCTTCTCCCAGCAATGCCTGACAGGCAGTGAGAGAGGGGTAATTAGACAGCTGTGGCCAAGGAGAGGACTTACCTGTGATGGTCAGGTAGGCAGAGGTGTTAACAAGCTCTAAGCCCCGCTGCTGCAGCAGTGCCCCATCCAGGAGCAGATACTCCCTCTCTGGGTCCAAATCATCTCCCACTAATGAGATCTCGCAGCCATCCAGGTTGTGCACAATCTCATCCGACATTCGTGTGTCTGTCACTGAGATGCAAACAGAAAGAAGGCAGGGCCAGAAAGCCAGACAGCCAGGAGTTACTTGGAGTGGTACCCACTTACTTAAAAGTGATCACATCATACATAACAACTTCTCTTTCTCTGGCTAGCACTGACCTTGAGTAAAATCACTGTCAGTCTAATTACTTGTTTGAGGAGTCCTCCTGGTTCTAATGACATTATTTATGCACATAATAAAGTCACTTTATTTTGGAACAACATACTATTATCAGACTGGTTCATGATAACACATCTTGGCTGTAAGGACTCTGTTGACACTGACAATGTGCAAATTAGGAACAACGGTATCACACATTCCCAGACCCCGAGTGCTATTGAAAGCTTTCCCCTGTCTCATGACTGCTGGTTACCATGGTTGAGATCTTCTCTTCTTTAAAATGGCAACTACTTTCAATGACTAACTGCTTTCAGCAGGGCTAAGACCAACCTGCTCCAAGTCAAGAAACTCATCATTGTATGAGGAAGGCAAAGCTGCTAAACAGAAAACTATGAGCAAAAAATCCCATTAGCAGAAGAGATATGAAAGAAGCGAAAGGACATGTAGAGCATAGAGTGCAGACAAATAATACGGGGATGATGGAGAGAAATTGAGGGACAAGATATTATACGGTGTGAGGAAACTGACTGGGGAATTCACAGAAATAAGGGATGCAGGAAGAGATGGGAGGGGGTGAGAAATAAGGAAAGCAGGAGAGAAGGAAGCAGGGGGAGACTGGAGAGGGTAACAGGCAGGACATCCATCCAGTGCTGGATTCAATAAAGGGAAATGTAGGTAAAATGTAAAAGGGATTAGGAATGAGCAGCCTGGGAAAAGAGGAGGAGAGAGTGAGGCAAAGGAACTGTGTGGATAGAAAAAGTGCAGGGAGGAGCAGAAAGGGATAAGAACTGATTAGCCTACATACTGACAGACAATGTGTCTTGCTTCTATATTTGTAAACTCTCTCCTATTCTGGGTGTAATGAGAGGCTCTACTTCCTCTGCAGGACAGCAACACTTGCAGGTCTTTCCAGTTTGTCTCATACCTTGCCCTGTACTCCACTCACCGGTACCATGCCAATTCTCATCCTTCTTGGCCTCCACCTGGTGAGAAATAGAGCAGGTGATCTGGAGGTTGGGGAACAGGGGGACTCCATCAGGAGCCTCAAAGTCTGATGCAGGATGAGCAAAGTGGGCATTGCCACTCAACAAGATCTGGGGGGCATCAGGCTGTAGCACCACAACATAACCTTCCACATCAGGAATGGAGACACAGGACTCTTCACTGAAGCATCTGAAGGAGAGCAGTAGAAAGCATCAGTTAGCCCAAGCTTCCATCAGCAACACTGTAAAAGAACACCTCCTGCCCATTACTGCCAGCGACAGGAATATCCTTTTTCTGGTAGTCTTCCTAAAGCTTCTCTGATGTGCACAGAGAGGTGTGGTAGGAATGACATCACTGGGTTTCAGGAGTCTCAGGCCACATCCACACACCACAGAGAAAATTAAAACCAGCCCACATGCCTGGAACACCATGAAGTTCTGCTGCCTGCATAGATCCCAGGACCCAGTATTACAGTATCCATTTGGACAGCGGATACTTTAGTATTTATTTTCAGGAAGACACCCATTTCAAGACCGTCAATTAGAATTAAAGTACAAGGTGAAGGAGTGTCATTTTAGTCAAAAGAGAGGTAACCCTCTTGCTGAACTTAGCCGGAGGTGCTGCTTTGTCCACTCACTTGACAGTAGTGGTGAGTCTGAGTGGCCGGACCCCAGGTGTAGCAAAGCGCAGTGAATTCATGTAAGCCACATGCTGGATTGCATGGTTGAAGGTTTCCACATCATCACCCTCTAAGGTGAGCAGGGACTGAGAGGGGTTCACATGAACCTACAGGTGGAAGAGAAGAAAATACTCAGGGTTCCTTGGCAAATGCCAAGAGTCCAGGCTAAGAAAGACACAAAGGAGAAAGGTGGGGAATTGTCTGAGGTGGGGGAGCAGGCAAAGTCCTGGGAAGCAAGGCTGGGGAGGAGAGTGGAGGAGACCCATGCAAGCTGGGCAGATGGGCATACCTTCATCCCTTTGCCCAGACTGTCGAAGTCACTGTAATCAAGCCCCTCACGGCAGGCATACAGGCATTCAATAACCTCCCGGCTCTCCAAGCTACCAGGGCGTACAGTGAAGCCAGCCAAGTAACCATGGAAGTAGTGGTGTATTGACAGAGGATCTCCTGAGGGAAACATGGGAGGTGGAGGGTGTGAGAGACATGGCGAGGAAGAGAGCAAAAACAACAAAAGCAACAGTGTGAGGGACGTACGGATGTTAAGGGAGGTAGAGACACACAGAAGGGTGCATGGGGCATGGCAAAGCCAACACAACAGAAGCAACAGCGTGAGGGACATACAGATGTTAAGGGAGGTAAAGAGAGACAGAATGGTGCACAGGACATGGAAAAGCAAAGACAACAAGAAAACAGGGAATGCTGAAGTAAGGAGATGACAATTTTTTGAATTCCAGATGGGGGAAAGCGAGAAAAACAGACCAACAGAAAGACTAGGGCAGTGAACAGTGGGTAGCGTAGAGAAGTTTCTGCCAAACTGCTGAATGCCAGATGGAAACAATTTCTTGTCTCCTTGTCACTCTGCTTCCTGTGAGGGCTTTTAGAAGAAACTATATGTTCCATAGACAGTTAGGGATGAGGTGACATCTCCTGATGTCTCTAATGTCTATTGTGTTCTTCAGAGACCAACTTTCACGATCAGGCATGAGGACTTTTTCCACATGAAATGCATACTCCATCTCTCAAAGCAGGCTGTAGTCCTCCTATCAATCAGCCTTTTCATGCTCCACAGATATCAAGGTATCAAGGACCAATATGCCAAATACAGGTTTTCCTCCCAAGATGGTGGGAGGTGGCAGGACAGGATTGGGGAAGCTGTATGAGGAAGGCACCATGCAAGAAGTGATAGTCATGCATGGTGAAGAGGGGAAGAGAACCATCTTTCTTTTCCCTACCTTGTACAGTATCAGTGGAGTTCTCATTTCCTTTGGTTTTCTCTTTGTTTTTCTCCTCTGCAAAAGGAGAACATTCAGACAAGCAATAAGGCATTGGAAGAGGGTAGTTACAGAGTCTGGCAAGTATCTATACAAGTGCCTGTATTGGCCAGTCCACAAGAAGAGCTCTGGAGTCACATGCCAAGCAATGCATCCTTCAGCCCTAGAGACAGCACATCACAGATGAAAGAGGGTAGAGTTCCTCTCATGAAGGGGATGGTGAGACTGTAAGATGAGTAACTGGCACAAGGGAGAAAGTATAGGGGTTTTTTTCTCCTTTCCCAATGATATCTATTTTGGAAATTAATTGATTTCCATTTCCGGAACATGGTCCTAGCTGTGTTCGCAACAAGCCGTCTTCTCAACATCCTTTTGAAACTTAGATGGTTCCAGGAGGGTGTCCCAAGCTGCTTAATATTTGTTTGTTGCAAAAGGCCAATTGAGAGCACAGCACTGTGGGAAGATCCCTGACCTGGGAGAAGCAGTAGTACAGTAAAGATTTGATCTTGCTAGAAATTTCTGCTGGAGTGAAGGCAAGCAGCAGGCAAATTCCTTTAGTTTTGTCCTGCTTCAGTCTTGCAGGAGAACTGAAAGACCTGGGAAATGCAGCCTTAGATCTCCACAGAACGGGTTTTAATCTGGTAGTGGCTTAACTATATTCCTAACCTGATCTTTGTCCTCCAACCCAATTTCTCTACAGAATGATTTGTGACTTCTTCATATAGACCCTTGAGACACAGAAATCCCCATCAATACAACCTGCAGCACAAATAGTACTGCCTGCTCTCTGGTGAAAAGCTCTGATAGAAATGCCAATGCCTGAATGAGGTGCAGAGTTTCATCTCTCCTCTGCCTGAAAGCTGGTTATCCATCTCATATTCTACTGCTGTTGTCCTGCCAGTGACACTTGTCCCTGAGCTGTTATTACCATGGCCTGCTGGCTTGGTCCATAAGGAAGGAAGGAGCCACATTGGCTTTGGAGCCAAGGAGGCAAGATGGCTGCAATGTGGTTTGTATCTTTTAGTATTGGGTGGCGTTTCTTTCACCTCTTCTGGCTCTCCCTCCACTCCCTTGTTTGGCACATGGGAATAGTTCAGGGAGCAGGCACTCACCGGTCCAGCAGGCTCCAATCATAAGCGAGGGTTCCTGCCGTGGGGGGTGAATGAGGCCATTGTCGTGGATGAGGGCAGGGTCATAAGAGACACCATCCACATAGAGCGTGACAGTGGGGAACTCCAGGTTGAGGGCATAGTGGTGCCATTCATCATCGCAGACCTACAGCAGACAGCAGAGGAAGAGGTCAGCAAAGGGTAGAAGGAGAAGCGACATGGGGAAGAGGCAAACACTTCCTCACCTGCTCGAGCTTCCAGAGGAATTTCACAGGCCTGGCACTTTCCAGCAATGGCCAGTAGAGGAAAGCAATCCGGCAGCCGTGCACAGCCAGAGAGTAATGCGAGTAGCCATCCTCTGCCGGGGACAAGCACAGGGAGTTACATATCACACCTCAGAGCAGTCTCACTAGTCACAGCCCAGAAGCACACGCTAGCCCACATGACTGGCACTCAGCACTACGTGCTCACAGCAGGCTTGACCGCTCCCAGAAAAAGTGACACCTGAAGAAGCTGTGTTCCTAAGGAGGGACCCCGGCCCAGGTCCCACTCTGGAACACGAGAGATTTCCTCCTGCAGGGACAATCCCTTCTAACAAGTTAGAGACAGTGGGGAAAAGTGTCACCACCCCAGGAGAAGTGTCTCACCACTCTGCACTGTACTGCAGATCACCGTCTCCTCTTCCCGCCTGCCTTTGCCAGGCACCACGGCATGCTTCATCCATACAGACAGGGTGAAGTGGTCACTCAGCCCCTCATGAGCATTCGGCCCATTCACCACTGGCACCTGAGCAGCCTGGCTGCCATTGAACCAGTAGATGAGGCTGCTGTCCTGGCTGTAGTGCACAGAGAGCCGCGCGGTCCAGTTTGCCGTGGGACTAGGCACTGGCAGCAGGTCAATCTCTCCTGAGGCAGCACCTAACAAGAAGGGAAGGAGTCGGGAATGTCAGCACAGGAGAATAAGGAGCCTGGGAACTGGGGAACAGACAAAGAGGGTGCTAGATGACTTTTCTCCATAGTTCCCATGGACTCTGCATACCAGGGCAATGTACAGAAACCTCTGGCTACCCAGCAAGGAAAGCACAGGGAGCCCCTTGTAAATACAGGCAGGGTGCCCACTGCCCCTCAAGGCAGCATGTGAGCTAGGTGTCCTCCCAGCCCCACTGACCACAGCAGATGTGAGGAATGCATCCCCCAGCATCTCCGCTGCATGAGGAAGCCCTCCAGGGGAAGGGACAGGGTGCTGTGCCACAGCTGCCCCTCGGCCCAGGAAAGAATCAATTCACCGCAAAGTTTGCGTAGTGACTTCTCGGAGTAGTTATCCCGGTCACAGCCCTTGGCCACGTGGTTTGTCTGCAGCTCCACCGTGGCCTGGATGTTCCACAGGGGCTCATCGCAGGTCTCCAGGTGAATGCTGGGGAAGAGCGCAAGGCTGCCTGCACCAGGCGTGTACTCAATCCTCTTGTTCCACCCTAATGAAGAAGGGTGAAAGAGAGGGGTTAGGTCCTGCCAAGGACATTTGGCACACACACAAGCGGCATCTGTGGACTAGCCCAGAAACAGAGATTTTTGGCCGTTTCCGTGTTGAAAAGACAACTTTATGCAGCTGGTATCAGTGCAAGGGAATATTTCCTAGAAGCACAGAGTCCAAATTCTCATCTTCTACAGCTAGTACCAGTACAGCATCACTTCTTGGATTGCCAACCTCTCTTATTGGGCAGAGCAGATATTTAGCTGTGTTGATTTCCCCTTAATTCTATTACTAAGCTGAACCTGTAGGCATACAACACCTCTGGAAAAGCCAAATATCCTCAAGATGAGCAGCCCCAAAAACAATCTACATTGAATACAGCCTATGAGCCTTATCAAATACACAGCAGTTCACAGTAATCCAAGGAATGATTTTCCTATGTAAGAATTGACTTTCAGTGGCTTTGCAACAGACTTAGATGTCTGCTGCATCCCCTTAGATGAGACTGATGCGTCAGTGCCAGAACTGAACCATATATATGGGCATACAAAGTCATATGTGTATATACAAACATTTGCAAAGAGCAGGACTGAGCAGTAGTTCAGCAAAAGCAAAGGGAAGACATAACTGTGTTTGGAGGTTTCATACCCTGCCAGCTGGGCTTGCAGGTGGGTTTCACCTGGATTTCCACTTCAGCATCATCAGAAGCCCGCTTTTTTCCACAATCATAGGCTGTCACTGTGAATTTGTAGAGACGATCTCCACTGTACTGCAGCTTCTCCGTGTTCTCAATGTTCCCTGGTTAGCAAAACAAAGAGATCAAGGGAGAGGAAAGACAGTCTCCTCAAAGATGCTCCTTCTAGAAATCATTGTCATTTTTGATCGACTACAAAAACAACCAAAAAGGGGTTGAACCCCCACAGTGCCACTCTGTAACAAGCTATAGCATCCCACAAAATGGCTGCTGCATCTCTGCACCAGGGGAGAGAGATCAGCAGTGCTAGAAAATTCATATAGCACAGCTCTGCCAGCAAAAGGGACTGGCAGAGAGGGAGCAAAGCAGGAAAGGGGGAGGGATGTGCTCATGGTAGGTGTGGATTCTTACCATCATTGTCAATCAGAAAGGGAATATTGGGGGTCAGGATCTCATAGTAGCAGATCTGGCTGTACTGTGGTGAGCAGTCTCTATCAATGGCCTCCACACGCAAGATGCGGTCATACAGCTTTCCCTCAGTCACTGCCACACGATACAACTTTTCCACAAAGACAGGAGCAAACTCATTCACATCATTTACTCGAACGTGCACTGTGGCCCTGATGCACAGAGACATCAATAAGAACTGGTCAGCTGATTAGGAGCCATACACCACCTAAATTTCAGTATAAGTCACTCCCCTAAAGTGCACCAGTCTGATTTCCAGCCATCAAAAGCAAGGACGAGGAAAGAGACCTTGGTTTCAACACAGCAATGCTGGCACACAGGAGCTTGGACAATGGTTTCCCACCCCAGAGGAAGAGCAAAAGGAATGATCATGTAATCTGGACCTCCTGCCCGTATATATACGCAACATAAACCACCACCCTTAGACACAACCATCAAGCAGCCCTCATTTTTAGTGTATCCACTCATGTGACTCAGTGAACATTTCTCTTTGGGTCTTATTAACATGTTGAGTTATAGTATCAAGGCTAGAGAAAAATACTCCTGGCTACAGGAAACCTTCCCACAGCAATTTTCATTTGCATTTCTGTGACAGTTTGCATTTTTTAACATGCAGCAATGACTGCATGGACTTACTTGTGTGATTTCTTGGTATTTGTTCCATCAGGTCCCTCCCCACAGTCATAAGCCTGGATGGTGAATGTGTGCTCCTTATGTGCTTCACAATCCACTGGTTCCTTGGCTCGGATCAGCCCCTCACCTGTAGCTTTGTCCAGGATCACAGCTTCAAAAGGTACCCCTGCCCCATGGATCCTGAAGCCACAGATTTCACCTGGTACCCGCAAAGGCAGAGAGGAAGGGGAGAAAGAAAACGACTGAGGAGAGCGCATTATGCCCCCTTGCTTCCCTCCTCCATATTTTCTTCCTTTCTAACCTACACTCTCCTTTCTCCCTCATTATCACCTCTCATTTTGAGCAGTTTTTGGTTCCCTAGGAGTTCCACCTGCCATCTCTTACAGCCGTTAACGGTGTGGATTGCCCTCTGCTGGAGACTACTCCTACGGCAAGGAGTCCTGACCAGCACCAAGAAAGATTAGAGGTTACAAGGCTCGAGCTAGATTTATTAGTGCTACACAGCCACAGAACTGAGGGAGCACCTTATTTCTCCTCTGCATCACTCAGGGAATCAAAACAGGCCATATATTGCAGATAGACAGCCTAAGCATGAAGATCCATGATGTCTCATCCACCCATATCCGCAGGATGTGCACAGTGCCGCAGGGAACTGCAGATAGGGTCACCTAAATCCTAAAGTTCAGCTCACAGGGACCACTTTTCCTCTCCCAAAGCTGAGGGAGGATGTGTGAGGAAGCTCTAGGCATGGCCTAAGCAAGCACCAGGAATACAACCCTCGTAAAGCCTTGTCTGTAGTTTCAAGGATTTTTGCTTACTGTGAGGGGATGTAGCGCTGCCAACAAAGTGTGCCCTACCAGCTTTCTCCAGTACTCACAGACACAGAGCTGTGCATGTGATCTTTGGAAATAGCAGAACTGCGTCAAAAAGTAGCTGGCTCCACCCTCAATTTCTCTCCCTAAGGGAAACAGCTCACAGCATCCTAAATCAAGCTGTGCCCAAATTGCCTCCAGACTTCACTGGGGACCTCCTCTGGAACAAGGTTTGGAGGCAATCGTTTCCTGGAGAGAACTAGAATCCAGCACAGGGATGAATGTCACCCTGTCTCTGCCTCTTCATAAGTCTCTCCCTGCCTCCCACCCTTCCCAGAGCTGCCACCCACCTACCTGCATAGCGCAGTGGAGCATCTTTGTCCAGTGCAAATAGCGGTGGGTTGAGCAGGACTGTGTTGTCATTCTCCATGACGATGCCCTGATACTCAGCTTCAATCCAGGGTTTGTGCTTGTTTGCTGAGGTGGATTTGGGGTAAGGGATGGAGCACAGGAATGTATTAGCCGTCATGGACAGATTCAGTTGGAAAAGAGCAGAATATCATCCAGTGGCAGGTAACAACCACCCCTCCCCACCTTCTTCTCTGGAAATAAAGAAGTCTAAAATAGGCTGGGAGGAAGAAGTTATCTTTCTTTAGTTCTACTCTACGTGGCTCTTGGGGGACCTCATCAGAAACAATGTGTTCCTTCTGGCCTCCTCATTACTATCTTATTAGAAATATGGGGAGAGGCATCTGGGTGCCCAGGAAAGGTGGAACACTTTAAAAAAAATCAAATCAAGAGGCAGAAGTAGCCTGATTCTGGAGACAGAGTCCAAATGCTAAATCCTTTAGCTCACTGAAGCCATAATTAAAGTATCAAGGATACATCTTCCCTTGGGGTGTCCCCAGGGGACAAGTCTTGCATGCAGCTGTTATCACTTATGCCTCGCATCCTCTGGACTAAGGCCCAGAATCTACACACACGTACCCAGGTACACTTCCAGTCAGTCATCCTACACATATAACAACCCGCTCTGAGAGTCGGTCCCTTGCTCCTTCCTTCCCCACTCCATGGCGAGCACCATATTCCCTTGGCCCCTCCTTGCTAATCCCGTTGGCTGGAGCCCAGCCAGGCTTGGCATGGAGGCAGCAGCCAGCAGGAGGCTCTGAAAAATGTCACAGGCCCCGAAATAGCAAATTAATCTTTATCACACAGGCTCCGGGGCAGGGAAAGGGAGAAATAAAGGGGTGGGGGGAGGAACGGGGAGGGGAGAGGAGGGGAGAGAGTAGAAAAATCATTACAAATTAAAAACCCCTCCCCCATGCCCACTCCCTGCCAAATGGGCCTCAGAGATTATATTACATGGCCTAGTTACAACCCCCATTCCCAGATAATCCCCCACTCTCCCAAGCCCCCGGAGACCAAGATTTATTACGACCGAGCAATACTTTGAGCACAGCATGGCTGAGAGCTGGTGGGGAGGAGGATACAGAGCCTTTCTCCTCAAGGGCACTGCTTCCAATATGTGAATTCATCCTCTGCAGCACAGCATCCTCTGAAACCACACATGGCATGATGTGTTGACTCAAAAGGGACAGCATCCCTTACAACCAAGAGCTCCTGCAAACTGGGGCGAGGGGATGCTGCTGGAGCCGGGTGGTGGGCCAGCAGGCAGGGCGACAGGTCAGAGTGGGGATGCACCAGCAGGGCAGAGGAGGCTGACCTGGCTTGGCGTAGCAGTGAAGAGCGCGGGTTGGCATTTCTCCCTCACCATATTGATTAAGATTATAAAGCATTGCGTAGGAAATCCAGAGAAACATCCATCCTGCTCAGTATGCAGGTGGAATCCTCCCTGTGTGCAAGTGCCCACGTTTCACCTCACCCCTCCATTGCCCCCACCAGATTCCACTCCGTGACGGCTCCAGTCCATGCACCACACCACCGAGGTGGGAATCCATGATACAAATACCAAATGTGCCCTGTTGCTGGGGTAACATGCTGGTGGTAGAGAGAGAAATCCTTTGCTGCATCCACCTGCAACTTGGGAATCACCAATCTGATTTCTCAGGAAATTAGTTCCTGGAGATTAGAAAAACATTTTGGGAATATTTTTTAAGATACAGACTTCTACCAGCTTCAAGAAAGCTCCTGCAAATCTAAACTAATTTGCCAGAGGTGGGCAGATGTTTCAGAGTGTAAATTCACAAAGGAGAGAGAAAATCCAGAGCGCAAGGGGCCTTGCCTCACCACTGGGCCCCTTGGCACCAGAGCAGTACAAATAAATGCCCCTGCCAATGTCAGCATCCACAGAGCTCCGCGTTGCACCCGCCCTGTAGCCCTACCTCTTCTGAAGCACAGAAAGCACCCTGAGGTGTCACGTTCCCTGATGACCCCCAAGACCCTCGCATGTTTTCAGATTCTCCCACCCTGTCAGATGATTGACGCACTGGCTCTCCCGTCAGATGAATTTCTCATGCCTCTCTACAGGCACAGATCCAGAAACCTACATCTTTCTCCATCGCCCTACACGTTCAAAGAACATCTGCATTCAGAACGTTACAGCTGTAGCGTTTGGGGGTTTTGTTACATATTTAGTACATAAAATACTGTTTTATATAAGCAACCTGCATAATTAACACATGACTGTACAATAATTCCTATTGACAGATTGTAGATGGATGAACTAGAATTGAAGATGGAGCTAGGGGATGTGTTTTGGAGACCACAGGAGTCTGTGGAGAAGCAACACATTCTCTCTCAGCACAGTGAGGAAGGGAAGGAAAGCTAAATCCGCACAGCGATACCTGAAACAAAAGCAAGACAAGTGGGTGGAAAAGAGGAAAACCCGAGGGAAATGCTAGAAGGAGAGGAAGGAATGGAGAAAGAAGCGGTGGTAGAAGACAGATGGAGAAAGCATGGAGAGAGGATGGGATGAGAGCGCCCGAAGGGGCAAAGAAAGCCGGAGCCGCCGGGGACCGCAGAGATCCCCCGACAAAAACGTGCCAGGCGAAGGCGACAGGCAGCGCGGAGCCGTACCGCCACCGCGGGGGCGGATGGATGAGCCGCGGCCAACGGGTCGCTCAGCCCCGCCGCGGGGGGCAGCCGGAGGGTCCCTGCGGAGCGCCCCGCCGCCGCCCGGGACGCTGCCCGCGGCGCTCCGCCGCTCACCTTTGTTGGAGGCGCTGCCGGGCAGCGCGGCGCAGAGGCAGAGGAGAGGGAGGAGGACGGCGGCGCGAGGCCGAGGGTCGCCCATCGCGGCGGCGGGTCCCAGCCCGCCCGGGGCTACTGGACAGCGGCGGGCGCCCTGCCCGGCCCTGCCCGGCCCGGCCCACGCCCTCGCTCCCGCGGCGGCGGCGGCGCGCAGGGACGGCGCGGCACCTCCGCGAGCCCCGCTCCGCTCCACGCCCGGCCCCGCCCCGCCACTGCAACATGACGTCACGGGCGCGGCGGGGGCCGGTGGGGGTCGGCAGCCAATGCGAAGGGCCGCCGCGCCAGGTGCTGCGGGGGGGGCGCGGCGCGGCGCGGTGCGGTGCGGGGGAGCCGCTGTTTTTCCTTCTCACTGCAATCCGGGCAGGGCACGGAGAGGGGCGAGGGCTGGGGACGGCCGGCCGTGGTGGGCGGGGTGGGGGGTCTTCAAAGCCGGCGCCCGGTGCTTCGCCCTGGGAAGCATCCTCGCAGCTGCAGGGGGACGCGGGAGGAGCAGGCCGGGGGGGGGATGTGAAGATCGGGGAGGAGATGGGGGCTACCGGGGCGAGGGGCTGCGGATCGCATCCGGAGCCCGCCGCCCATCCGCCCCGGGGTCGGCAGGGCGGAGCTGCCAGCCTGCCGCCGCATCCCCTCGACGGGTTGACCGGGGCGGGGGGAGCGTGGGCCGGGACACTGCTCTGAGGAAGCTCGCAACCACCGGCGTCACGGCGTGAGGAAGGGCCGGCGGGGAGGGGGGGGGGGCCTTGCCGCTGGTTGGCAGCCGAGAGTTTAACACACGCAGCCCCCGAGGAGGGCAGAGGGTGAGGAGGTGACCTGCCGCGCTCACGTCCTCCCCGGACGAGGCGGAGATGCTGGAAGCAGGGGCAGTCCCGGCCTTTTCCGCGCCCCCCGGCGCGGGGACTCTTACTGCAGCGGGTAGTCCGGGAGCCGGGCTGCCCCGCAGACCTCGCCGCACCGCGGGAGAGGGACCGGCCCGCCCGGCGACCGAGCTTGGTCCCAGCTCCGTGCCTGTCCCGCTCCTTGCCCTCTCTCTTCCGTCGGCCGTCGGCCCCGTCCCTCTGCCCCGGGATGCCTCCCAACCTCACCGGGTATTACCGCTTCGTCTCCCAGGAGAACATGGACAATTACCTGCGTGCTTTAGGTAACTCCACCCTCCTCATCCCCTTTTGCTCCCTTCTGCCTCCAAAAATGTCAGAAGTCGGGAAGGGGAGGAAGGGGTTTGGGAACCCTCTGGTCTTTCTGTCTGCAACCACTTTTGCACTGTGACGGGAGTGGGGAGGAGGTATCATGGCTGGGGCTCCCTGGCCAAAAGAGTGGAGGAGCTCTGCGGGGATGCTGCTAGAGGAGGGGCCCAGGCCATCCACGGATCTCCCCTCCCTCTCATCCTCCAGATATCAACGTGGTCCTGCGAAAACTGGTTTGCCTCCTGAAGCCCGATAAAGAGATCATCCACACAGGAGATCACATGGTCATCCGCACGATCACCTCCCTGCGGGACTATGTTATGGATTTTGATTTAGGAGTCCAGTTTGAGGAAGACCTGGGACCCGTGGATGGACGCAAGTGCCAGGTGAGAAGCCCAGGCAGTGCAGTTTGACAGCGTACTGGGGCTTGCTCAGCTTTTGACTCACAAACCAGATGAGAGCCCAGCCCAGAGCTGGCGTGCCCCTGCAGGTCCAGGAATAAGTGGTTTTATGAGTAAATCACTTACACCAAAGGGGATGAGCACTAAACAGCCAGAACCCCAGTACTTTGGGACCAAAAGGGTACTATCCTCTGGAGCAAAGCCCTGAAAAGACAGAACTTGGCCGTACTCTGTTGCACTTGGAAGCCAGAGGGTCGTTCACCTCCCACAAAGAGCATCAGTCCCAAGGAGCCACCAAAGAGACAGCAGATCAGGGACTGCATTTGAAAACGTGTTTGAGAGAAATAGTGTCATCACTGGAAACTTCTGTTGCCAGGACCTGCTTGTCTTGGGACCATGTCTTCCCCTCTCCTCCTTTTTTTCAGACAACTGTCTCCTGGGAGGGGGATCAGCTGGTGTGTGAGCAGCTAGGAGAGAAGAGGAACCGAGGCTGGAGGCACTGGCTGGAGGGGGACCAGCTGCATCTGGTGAGGAGGGGTCCACCACAGCTCTAAATCCCAGTTGCAGTGGGCGGGTGACACACAGTGTGGGTGCTGCGGGCTCTGAGCCAGCTTCCTTCCAGCTCCCCTCAGACTTAAGTCCCAGCTCCGGGGGGCCAGCCACCGCTTCACACAAACATCCGCCTCCAGGGTTTAAAAGTTAACACAGCTCAACAAAGGCAATGGCCCTTCCCTGCCCCTGCAGCCTGACCCGCTGGAGCTTTGGGAGGGTGGGGAAGGGCATGCAGCAGCATGTGGCCTGCAAGACTCCTGCAAGCAGGAGGGCAGGCAGGACCGCAGCGGCTGCTGCTGGGGAGGGAGAGAAGTAAGGGATCCAGCCTAAACTCATCTTTCGCCCCCCTTTCCCCAGCGCATGACCGCTGAAGATGAGGTCTGCGTCCAGGTTTTCCAGAAAGTGAAGTGAGCGCTCCCCTGGACAGATGCCGGGACGGGACCCTCGCTCCCCAGTGCGAACTGCTCCGCATTGAAAAAGAAACAAGACCCGAGCGAGCCGAACCCCCCCCGCCTCCCCGTAGCAGCGTGTTTTCTTATGCCTCGCCTCTCCCTCAGCAGCGGGACGGGACGGGACGGGGCGGGACGGGACCTCCCGCGGCCGGGGGTCACGGCGGGGCCGGGCCTGCGGGGAGCGGGAGGCGGGGAGAGGAGGCGGCCAGGGTGGGCCGGGGCGGGGAGGGTGATGGGCCGTCGGCTGCGCGGAGGCTCCTTTCAGAATAAGAGCTGGGCCGGAGGAGCGGGGCGGGGGCTGCCCCGCGCCCGGCCCACACCCCCCCCCCCCCCCCCCAGCTCGCGCGCACCTCCCGCCGAAGCCAAACCCCGCACTGCACCCCCGACCCCCTCTGGGAAGCAAGGGGCTGATGCCCGAGTGGGCAAGGGTGGCTGAGGCTGCCCCTTCTTCCGCAGCCACCGACACCAGCCGTCTTCTCCTGGGGACACCGCATTCTTCTCAGGATCACGAGATCATCGAGCAGGGTGGGTGGAAAACAGAACTTGTCCTTCAGAGTCAAGGATTTTCACGTAATGGTGTGAAATCCGAGGGCTGGGGCAAGGGAACTCGCCCCATGTTCACTGTGCTCCAGAGAATGTCCCAAAGGTGAGGAAGGCTCAGGCTCTCCTCCTGGTGTAAGAAACCACAGCCACCGCCTCTAGCCCCAGCATCCCTGGCGTTCCTGGCAGTGTCTCCCCATGGGCATCCTAACTCCCCCGGTCTACAGCTCCTCTACAATCAGAGACCAAGGGACAAAGGAGGTGAGGTCCCCTGAAAAGCCAGACCAATGCCAAAGACACCTGATGGGATGTGCATGAACCCACAGGCAGTTATTTCTGAAGGATGCTTGTGGCTGCCCCCCAACAAAAGGTTGAAGGGCAGGGCATACAGAAATGTGTAGCTACTGACATCACAGAGAACCAAGAGGTAGGCAGATTTTGGAAATACAGGCCCTTTTCAAGCTGAGAAAATGCAATTTTTACCTCCAGCAGCTCATCTAAAAAGTAGTATTTTCCAAAGAGTTTCTTTTCAGGGAAGTGCAAAGATGAGTGCCATGAGGAAAGCATTACTTCAGAACACGTGATAAGCAAGGGGTCAGGGACCTGCAGCTGTACCTATAATGTTGACCTCTGGCTCTTCAAGGTTGTCCCTGAGGACATCCCAGGCTGCAGCACCCTGTCAATATCCACAGTGCAAGAGCACCACTGGGTGGGACGCAATCAAACCCAAGGAGCAATCATAGCCACACCATCCAGCACGTCATTTATCTGCTTGTCGTGGTTTTACCCCAGCCAGCAGCTGAGCACCACGCAGCTGCTTGTTCACTTCCCCCCTGTTGGGATGAGAATTGGGGGAGAGAATTGGAAAAGTTAAAGTGAGAAAACTCGTGGGTTGAGATAAAGACAGTTTAATAGGTAAAGCAAAAGCCATGCGCACAAGCAAAGCAAAGCAAGGAATTCATTCACCACTTCCCATGGGCAGGCAGGTGTTCAGCCATCTCCAGGAAAGCAGGGCTCTGTCCCGCGTAACAGTTACTTGGGAAGACAAACGCCCCCGCCCCCCCCCCAAGCCCCTTATAAACTGAGCATGATGGTCATATGGTATGGAATATCCCTTTGGTCAGTTTGGGTCACCTGTCCTGTCTGTGTCTCCTCCCAACTCCTTGTGCACCCCCAGCCATCCCACTGGCAGGGCAGTGCAAGAAGCAGAAAAGGCCTTGGCTCTGTGTAAACACTGCTCAACAACAGGTCCATAGAACAAAAACATCTCTATATTATCAATGCTGTCTCCAGCACAAATCCAAAACATATCCCCGCACTAGCTACTATGAAGAAAATAAATTCTCTCAGCTGAAACCAGGACACTGCTTTATGCAGACCTCCACAACCCAGCATTGCTTCTACCATAAGGAGCCTCTACATTATCTTTGCTGTATCACGAGGTTGCAAAAGGCAGAGCTTTGACTGACAGCAGCTGAAGCTGGTTCAACTGTTGCCCTCTTTGTACTCCTTCATACAATTACAATAAGAGCCCTTCTGAGCTGCTTCTGATGCCCAACACCAAGCTCACTTCAACACATCCAGTTTGGTATCTTGCAGACTGTGTGATCAACAACTAATCAACTCATTTCCATCCCTGCACCAAAAGCTGGTGCAAACTTTCATTTTCTGAGTCTACGTTCTGGTTTGATGGTAGACAGCTATTGCGTACAGGTGGTTAGCCAGACTCTTCCACTGGCATGCCAACCATTCACATAATTGTCATGTAAGCCTGTGAGGTGATGTGCTGAGTGGATTGCTTCTGACTGGTTGCCAGCCATCACATAGCCATGACAGTCTCACGTCTTCAGGAAGCATCCGGTTGTGCCAGAACCATAGATAGGAATCATACCCACTTGATGTGGTCCACACTCATAAAAATCATAAGGGATAGTATTACAACCTATTCTAGGGCTTCAGTTAGTAACTACCAGCACTAATAATTCACTGTTTTTTCTTTTGTAATCATGCTGCAGGTGTGATGCCTAAGTCAGATGGTGACTTTGCACAACAGTAGTATATTGCTGAGACACAAGCCTGTGGGAGGTGAGGATGCTAGCGTAAGGCAGGGGATAAGGTGTGATACTGGGAGGACACTCGCTTTGTTCTTGCCTCTTGCTGAGTGACTGGTGCTGCAGAACTACATCCCTTCTGGGGTATTGCACTTGGCTTTGCTCCTTGATTTAGAAGACGCAGAAACAGACTACCAAGATGATGATGCTGCTCACCATCTCGTACTGGGGTAAGATCCACTCTTAGAGTCCTGAGACTTCTTTTGGTGTAGGTCATCTTCTCCGTATCAGCCAGAGCTGCAGGAGTGGCATGATTTGTCTGAGAAAGTGGTAAGCCATTGGGTAGCACAGGCCTGGCTGTGTGAAGCCCAAGCCCTATGGCTAGTGGCAGAGCATCCCCAAAGGGCTGTGACGGGTAGTCAAACCAAGGGGATGAAGGTAGAGTACCCTGGGAAAGCAGCTCAGTGTTTGCCAGTGAGCCTGGGTCTGTGGCCCTGATGTACTGTAGGGCAGGTGGTGTAGCTGTAGGAAGTCCAACAGAGGTATTTCTCTGTCCTCCTTGCTTCAGATTTGAGGATGAAGTATCCAAGTTGTCTTCTCCTCTTCAGTGGATGAGAGGGTCTGCACATCAGAGGATGATCTCATGACTTCTGAGGCTGTAGAGCAGGTTTCTTTCCAATGACCTCCTGCAACACATTGTATTCAAAGCAGGAGTCTCTCTCCATGAGAGGATATTGGCATCTTTGACAGTGCTGAACATCTACAGTTTCTTTGCTCTGATATTGTCTTGATTTATTGTCCAGTCCTCTTGTAACCCAGCTGAGTCAAGCAGGGTAGTTTTGGCATTTTGTGGTCCTACACGTATTCTGCCTTTTAGCAAAGAAAGGTACAGGCATCGTCCCGAGGAAAAAAGAGTACCAGATATTTCCCAGCTTGTACCTAACATAAAGAAGAGGATTGCACAGAGCATCTGAAGGGGAATGCCACCAGTGGGAGCACTGGAGCAGGACTGAGGGCATAGCTGTATTGTCCAGATCAGGTGGGCCTATGAGACATGTATTAGAGGTGGGCTGCTCCAGTTAGGCCTATCCCCAGCTAAATGCCCTGGCTTTACCAGCTGAAGTACTCTCCTAGTAGCCCAGATGGTGTTATCGGGGCGGGGAGAGGAAATGAAGACATGGGAGATGTGCCTTGAAAGTGCCACAGGGATAGAAGATTCCTTGTCAAGAACACATTGAAATGATCAGCTTCCTTACAAATGGTCCTCAATCACCTCTGCCTGTCCGTACTTTGCCAGGGAACGCTCTTCCCACTGGCGACCTGTTCATAACAGATCTCTTGGAGTTTCCAGTGCTTGCCAGCTACTTTCCAGATGTGGTTCCTGAGTAAAAGCTTCCCTTCTGATGGGACAGTAAGCCAGCAGAACCTGCTCTGGCATGGCACAACACAGCAGTGAGCCTGCCCATGTACGTTTATCATGCAGAGGAGATATTTGGATATCAGGAAGTACTGGGGTAATGTCCCCTGCTTAATCTTAATTCTGATGTGTGGGGGCATATGGTGTTATTACAGAGGCACTAATTACATGTTTATGTGATCTTTTTCAGATAATAATTCAAAGACGTTTGATGAGCAGGTTCTCTAGTAGACTTGAATGAATAGACCATGAATAGCCCAAAGACGCTTTCTTCATTCTTTTTAACACTATTTTCATCTTCATTCAACATGTTTTTGTAGCTGTGAATTATTTCCTATGATCCAAGGCAAGAAACTTGCTAATTTCTCTGAAGTCACCCATAATTCTAAGGGAAAACACTAAAATGGTGTTTTACCTCTCACACCAAAGTCTGAAAGCCAAGAAATGTTAAACTTGATGAAGTTGGTGGCACACAATATGTGTCTTGGGCACTGTGTTGATAAAAGCCTGAAATGTGTTTCTAAGTTGCTATACTTTCTCATTTCCCCATTAAATACTGAAGGCCTTATCTATCTTGTTTCTCTTAAAAGTGTTTGCAGAAGAAACAGCAAGAAGGGTCCTTGAAAAGGGACTTGTTCTCAGAATGCTTTTAATTGTATAGGATTGTTCATTTTTCCTAATATCTATTTAACTCAAATTCCTGAGGTTTCTTGCTTTCCCTGAAGATCCCGGTTTCCATCAAAAAAACCCACAACTAAACCCCCCAAAAAACACCTCTGAAGTGTTCTTCCACAAGCCAGAACAGAGAAAACTTGACTTTTGTGATGGTTTGGTTTGCTGGTTTGGTTTTGGTTTGTTTTTTGGTTTTTTTTTTTTTAAGTTGTTAAGACTAAAATTTCTGGTCTTCTTCCTACACCAGAAAACTGCACCAGAGTGGGGGAGACTTCCTAGGAGGACAACTTTGGAGGGGAACAAACTGAGAACGGCTGCTGGATTGCAGACCAAACCCTAGGAAGGGTCTCTAGCAATCGTTTTCCTGCCTTCTCGCCCAGAAGAGACAGATCGGCTCTGCGGGGCTCGGATGCGACAGGCCCCCAAAAGCACTCCCCGGGGCCCGTGTTCGCATGGCCGGGGGGACCAGCAGCTCGGCAGCAGCTCGGCAGCAGAGGGCAGCAGGGCCCGGGCTGCGGGAGCCTGGTCCGGGGCCAAGCTGTTCGCAGCTGGGCTTTCTCTTCCCTCCCTCCGCCCCTCCCCACCTACCTGACCGGCCCTCGGGCTTCCCGCTGATCGCCGCTCCGGAGCTCCGGCCGGGGCAGCGGGCAGGACGGGCAGGGCTGCGTGCGCGGCGCGGGAACGCATGGACATGTGAGCGGGGGCGTCTGGGGAGGGGGGGCGCCCAGCCACATCTTCGCGGGGAGGGAACGGGAGGTTAGACCCTTCCAGGAAGGAGAATAGGGCAAAGGGGCTAAGCTCATGCTAGCCGTCCCTCCATTAAAGCTTTGCTAGCACGAAGGGTTGAGGAAGAAGGATCGTCCTGGCAGATGTTCTCATGAGATCTGGGCAGTGAGCTTGTTTTGGAGGAACACTGATAGTCCCGTTCCCCAGAGGGGAAGAGGGGACATCTGCAGGATGAGGGGGAAAAAAAAAAAAAAAAAGAGGGCCAACTTTTGGAGGAGAGGGACTGAGGCATGACTGGGTAGAGGGCTGCCCTGAAGGCACTGCAGGATTGCTCTTCAGCAAACTGAGCTTGAGATCTTCAGACCCTCACCAAAGGAACTGGGCAGAGGTCCTAAACTAGCAATAAACAAAAGTGACCCACTGGCCCAGAGCCAACGGGAAGCAAACTTCCCCTGGATCTAAGGGACCTAGCCCCATGATTGCTGGGAACAAGCTGATGTTGCTCAGGGAATTCACCCATGTTCCTTCAGACTGATTCCTGGGTTGATGAATCACTATGGCTGGGTCACAATGCCTTGCTAGAACCTGGGTAGTGCTGGTGTCTTCATTTCAGCTGTCCTCCTTGTTCCCAAGTAATCCAAGCCAGAAGCTTGACCTGCAACTAGGCCTCCTGTGTTTGGATTCCATTAGACAGTGCGCAAGTCACTTTTGAAGTCTCCCCTGATTTTGGATGAGCTAATTTTGTGCAATGTCATAGTTTACTTGCCATGTTCACAGGCACGTTCCTTTTCTGCTGTGGGTGTTCCTCTTCTTTGGAGTAATCAGTTCTAGTCCAGTCTCAACAAAGCTTTTTGGGGAGATCAGATCCCCTGGTTATCCCAAGCCATATCCCAACAATAACATCAGCATTTGGGATATCCATGTCCCAAAAGGCTATGTGGTGAAGCTGACCTTCAGATATTTTGACCTGGAGCCATCTGAGTCCTGCTTCTATGACTATGTTAAGGTACGTGCATAGATACCTGGGCCAGGGGGTGGCTGGAGATGGGAATCTAGTGGCCACCGCATGCAATGGCTCTTCGTTCACCATGGCTCATCTCATACTTCCCACAAAGGGAAGGGAAGGAGTTAAAGATAGAAATGGGTGGAGCAGGTACTAGCAACTCATGGCTGGGTGATAGTGATGCTTGGAGTAGACTGAATCTTATGAGGCTACAGTGATTTCCCCTTAACTTTGACAGATCAAAGCAGACAAGAAGAACTTGGGCCGATACTGTGGCCAACTTGGGTCAACCACAGGCAATCACCCAGGAAGAAAGGAGTTTGTATCTAAGGGGAACAGGATGCATCTTGCATTTCATTCTGACTTCTCCAATGACGACAATGGTACAGTGATTCCCTACAGGGGCTTCCTGGCCCATTACCAAGCTGTGGGTGAGTAGACAATACCCTCAGCATGCAGAAAGAAGCCTGTGTGGCTGCAACCATTTTTCCTCCTTGTCATGCAAATAAAGAGAAGCTGTAAGCAAGGATATGGATCTCTATGTACTTTCAGTGTACAGCAGAGAGGTTTAACACTTTCCTCCTCTTGTCTCTGCATCTCCTGCGTCTTCAGATCTTGATGAATGTGACCCTAACAATGCTATTGAGAAAGATGAAAGGACTCCGTGCCAGCACTTCTGCCACAACTATGTGGGTGGCTATTTCTGTTCTTGCCGGACTGGCTATCAGCTTCAGAGTGACCACCACTCCTGCAAAGGTAAACTGAAATTTTGAAAGATCAGAAGGTTCCAGGGAAGGAGCCCTTCAGCTGGGAAGGGTGGGAGAAGTGGTTTAGGGAGCAGTTGACAGGGCTGCAGATGACACAGCTCCATAATGTGACCTCTACTTTCTTCCCCTATACCAGTGGAATGCAGCAGTGAGTTGTTCACAGAAGCATCTGGGTACCTGAGCAGCCCTGAGTACCCCCAGCCCTATCCTGAAGACCTCCGGTGTAACTACAGCATCCGTCTGCAAAAGGGCCTGTCTGTCATCCTCAAGTTCTTGGAACCCTTTGAGATTGACGAACACCAGCAGGTCCACTGTCCTTATGACCAGCTCAAGGTACTGGAGATCAGCAAGCTCTACTTCCAACCCTGCTGCCAGACCTGGACCAGAATTGTGGGGACACCACCATTCAGATGGGAAATATGTGATCAGTACAAGGAGAATGCCCCAGCATGAAGGACTGAGCTCTTCCCTTGTCCTGGCCTCGGTGCACTTAATTACCATTGTCCTGAGGTCAGAAGCTCTCAGTCACAGGCCCCTGTGAGTGAAGCCAAAAAAAAATCGTCCTTCTTCCAGTTTTATCTCCCTTTGACTTAATCTCAAGATTTGAAGGGGTTGACAGCTCTGATTCCAATGATAATGGAGAAGCAGAGCTTGCGGTAGGTCAGCCCTTTGTTCTGATCTCTCAGTGCAGACATCAGCAAAGACAGGTCGGACAACCAGCCCTGTTCACCATCATAGGCACCATGGCAAACTTGGTCTGGATTGAAATAGGGATACTGGGGCAGAGAGGCATGTGTGTTTCTGTCTCTGTGATACATGTTTTCCTCATCAGATCCAAGCACGAGGGAGAGAGATTGGTGAATTCTGCGGCAAGGAGTCACCTGGCAGCATTGAAACCAATAGTAATGAGGTGGACATACTCTTCCTCACCGATGAGTCAGGGTTCAGCCGTGGCTGGAAGATCCACTACACCTCGGAGAGTAAGACATTTCTTCCCCAGAGGCTACTACAGCCTATCATCTACACCATTTGTTAATACCATCTTACTTTGTCCCATTCTCTAACAGAAATACGGTGCCCACAGCCTGTCCCACGGGATCAGTTTACCATCATCAGAGACCTGCAGCCTGTGTATCAATTTCAGGACTATTTTGTTGTCAGCTGCAAAACTGGGTATAACCTGATCGAGGTGAGATCCCTTCTCCACTCCCTTCAGCCATATTCTGGCTTCTCTTCAGTTTGTGTAAGTCTTTCACCTTTCAGTAAAACTTTCTTTGGAGATTTAACTCATGGCAACCTCTTGCAATTTCTTTTTCTTCCTTGCTTCTATCAGCTTTCTTCCAGTGGTTTCTCCTTTTCTAGCTCCCTTTCTTATGCAGTTACTGTTCCATGAAGCCCTGGTAGAAGATGAAAGACAAAGATCCCAGGAAACACTGGTAAACAAGAATATCTCTTTGGAAGGATATAAAATCAGACTTGAAGCAGAAGATGTTACCTGCCTCCCTTGCCATCCACTTGCCAGGACTGGGTAGCACCCCAGGCTTGTCATGGTTTTATGGTTGCTGGCTGCTGATATCTTGGCCTGCTATGAAGAATTTGTAGCCTGTGGCAAACACAGGGTAGAGGGAAAGCAGCAAAGGGAGAGGACAGCAACTGGAACAGACTGCAGAGGGGGAGCTATTGGACAGCAGTGAAAAGATGGGCACGTAGAATATTATTTTATTGTGGGGAACGGGATGTAAGGCTCTGTACAACCAACAGAGATGTTTTTCTCTCCCGTGCAGGGCAATCGAAAGCTACTGTCCTTCACGGCTGTCTGCCAAGCTGATGGGACATGGCATCAATCTATGCCCCGCTGTGAAAGTGAGTGATCTGAGAACAGGAATTATGCCTGCTGCCGTGGCTTTCCCTCTCCAAGAACATGGGGAGTTCAGCCTCCGTGACTCAAGTCTGTGACCGCAGACTCATGGATATGCTGGTTGGAAGGACCTGTGGAGGACCACTGTTGACTTTCATTACATTTTTCCACTTGCAAAAACTTAAATGTTTTTCCTCCCTCACAAAAACGCATACAATATCACTAAAATTTTGCTATAATGTTGTAACATCTAAAAGCAAAAGATCCCAGTCTGGGATCCATTTTGGAACAACCCCTCTCTGCCCGCTGTACTAACTGGTCCTTCACATCATGGCCACAATCCAAGTCAAGCCTAAACCTGCAGGCAGTAAAGCTGTCTTTGATTCATCTCTCTCTTTTTTTTTTTTTTTTTTTTTTTTCCCTTTTCTGTAGTTGTGAACTGTGGCAACCCTACAGACCTGGCCAATGGGGCATACGTCTATGTTAACAAACCTGCAAACAACAACTACCAGTCAGTGATCACATACCAATGCAATGAGCCGTATTATCACATTGTCACCGGAGCAGGCGGTGGTGAGTCCTAATCCCACACAGACATTGAAATCTGTGTGTGAAAAGCCCTCTCAGGTTTCCAGTTAGAATTATCTCTGCTCCCCAGGCTTAGGGCTTATGCTTTCCTCCTGTGAAGGCTCTCCAATCTTTCCTTGGCTCTGCAGCATAGCTCCTGAGGCCTCTTCTCTCAACCTCTCCCACCCTGCTTCATTCCCAGAGTCCATCACATCCCTCCTCCACACTCTCCTTAACTTTTGCAGAAGGTCTTACTCTCTCATCTGTAGTCAAGGTTTATTCTTCTCTAGTGGGTTTCATTCTTTCACGGAAATTAGAGGCATGCTGTCTGGGAAGCACCAAAATTATGAAACCTCACCACACCAGTCCAAGTTGCTACAGATGCAAATAAATAAACTCAAACTCTACTCCACTGTAATACTGTTTACCTCTTTGGGATATTGTTCAGCAGCAGAGACATCTGAGGGCTAAATAACATACATACAGAGAAATCTATTTTTATGCAGCAGATCAGAAAAATTAAGGCAGTGTTCAAAACCATTCATGTGCCTTCTTTTTGCACCTGAGACATGATTTGATGACATATGAGCTTTGGTTACAACAACAGTATAAGGAGTTCATGATTTCCATGCCATGGCTGCTCATTTGACCTCTGTAAAAAAAATGAAGATTTTTAAAGTTGACTCAGTTCCTGGATACGGTTTCCAGCAAGGACACACATTGTGCAGCATGCCTGAGAGAGGTGACACACTAGTGCTGGGGCTGGGTGCAAGCAGCTAAGGCGTTCTTTAAGTTGGTACTAATGCTGAATTTGATTATTCTTGCATCTGAGTTTATCTCCTTCATAAAGAGTCAGAGCTCAATCGCATCAGAAAAAAAAATCAGGAGCAAGTAAATATCAGCACCAGCCAAATTCTGATCATGATTTGAAAGAGAACAGCAAGCACTTTCTTGGAAGCATTTACTACAGTGTAAGATAAATTGTATATAAATTATTTTTAGTCACCAGCACAAACTTTCTAAGAAAAGCAAGAGTGTTGGAGGTACTGGAGTTTGTGTTGAGAGGGGACATGCAAGTTAGCTGACCTACCATATAGCCTCAGAAATAGATACTGAGCATGTGCAGTAACTGACTCATCTCTTTCCTGTTTCTGGATCAAACCACCTTGTCCTACTCTTTGCAAACTACAGAGATCAGAAACTTGAATCTAAAATCCATGTCTTTACTTCTTTTCTCCCTTCTTTGGCCTAAATAAGGTCAAATAGTGCTCTGTAAGCATGTGGACTGACTGAAGTTAGGACTTCACTCAGATGGCTCTTCTGGCTTTTCTTCTACGGAAGCAGTGCCTGAGCTTTACTGGTCCCTGGAACTGAGGTGGTTCGAGATGTACGTGCTCTCCCAGATGGAGACATTCCAGACTATACCACAGGCAGCTTTTCCTGGGAAAGGGTGCCTTTGGGCTGGAAGGGCTGAGTGCAGCATGTGGGACACCTTGGAGAGAGGAATGCCATGAAAATTTCTATTGTATTTTTATCTATTCTTATCTATTCTTATCTATTCTATTCTATTCTATTCTATTCTATTCTATTCTATTCTATTCTATTCTATTCTATTCCTATCCTATCCTATCCTATCCTATTCTTTCTTCCCACCCCATGCCTGCAGACCTGGGTGTCATTCAGTTTCCTCTCATCCTACAGACAGATTCACCTGCTCTCCTGAGGGAACCTGGGTGGATCGAGATGGTCAGACGAGGATTCCTGCCTGTTTGCCAGGTCAGTGAAAAACTCTGACTTTGTCTGGTGTTTACCAATTCATGCTTACGGTCAGTACAAAGCCGGGACAACATGTGGGGAGAGGAGTAAGGATAATGGTATCAGTGAGGGAGGACAGGGAAATCTATCCAGGAAGGCAAAAATAATGTGAAATCAAACAGTGATGGTGTAGGAAAGAGAGAGATGAGCCAGGGCAACAGAGGGTGTCATGATCTCCTCGCATTTTTCCACAGTGTGCGGGAAGCCGTTCAATCCCGTTACTGAAGTCCAGCGGATCTTGGGCGGCAGATCAGCAAGGAGAGGCAATTTCCCTTGGCAGGCTCTGACTGGCATCCACGGGCGAGGAGGTGGTGCACTCCTGGGTGATCGCTGGATCCTGACTGCTGCCCACACCATCTTCCCCAAAGGGGCGGGAGGGAGCAATGCAAGCCTGGACCAGATAGCAGAGGAGGCTGACATTTTCCTCGGCCACAACAAGGTAGAAGAGCTCCACAAGTTGGGTAACCACCCTGTACATAGGATCTTTATCCACCCAGATTACAACCCTAAAGATGAGCACAACTTCAATGGGGACATAGCCCTGCTGGAGCTGAAACACCCAGTAACCCTGGGACCTACAGTACTGCCCATCTGTCTCCCAGATACTACCAACACCACGTTCTACATGGATGGGCGCATGGGCTATGTGAGTGGCTTTGGTGTGGAAAAAAACTTTATTTCAAACAATTTGAAGTACGTGAGCCTGCCAGCAGTTGCTCGAGAGAAGTGTCAGAGTTGGCTGGACAGTAAGAAGAGAGACATACCTATGGTTTTCTCTGAGAACATGTTCTGTGCTGGCTTCCTCACAGTCAAACAGGATACCTGCCAGGGCGATAGTGGGAGCGTCTTCACGGTGTTAGACACAGGAAGTGGTCGCTGGGTGGCTACCGGTATTGTTTCTTGGGGTATCGGCTGTGCCGAGGGTTATGGCTTCTACACCAAGATCATCAACTATTTGGACTGGATCAAAGGGATAGTAGGGGAGGATAGGCTCTAAGTGTTGCTGTCCTACTAGCTGAAGAATCACTGATAGCATATAAATTTCCAGACACAGCAAATCGTATCTAAAGCTCTTGATGATGTCCCAAAGGCTTTTCAAACACACAGACCATATAACCTTCATCATGAGCATTTCTGAAAGCCACCATACTGTTTGATCAATTCTTGGTGGTACCATGAAAACTTACCAAAGCTGCTGTACCATTGGCAGCTTGTGGGACGCCTTTGCGGATGTTCTAGTTCTTCCAATCTTATTACTGGATGAAGCCTTAATAGTATCAGGAAATCTTATGACAGTAAGCATGTTATTTTTTGAAGTGCTGATGATATATCATAAGACTACTGCAGTCTACTTTTGTACCCTATTCTGTGGGAAAGTAGCAGGGCAGCAGACTTTCTTGAAGGATGTGGTACTTTGTGCTGAGTACAGTGTGCATATACCCATTGGCATCAGTGAGATTCTATGAATATTAAAATCATTGCTGGAGAAACCAGGTGTGTTATGTTTTTCTGTCTTTGTTTTTAACAACTATAAATATTCCCCATCACTGAAAGCAACTTACAGACTTCATACAGGGATTGCATTACCCACCACTAAAGTGTTTCCAGCTCTGCAACAGCGCATGGCAGTTGCCCACCTGTCACAAAACTGCCATTAGATTACCCAGTCTGAAACTCCAGGTTGCTTCAAAGGAGGCAAAAGTAAGGTGTCTGTGTGATGCCACATTCAAAAGACGGGGGAGACAACAACCAATCTCATGGAGAAAAGAGGCCAGGAACCTTTCTTTACGGATCAGAATTTGAGGATGGATTTTTTTATACTATATGAAATAAAGCTCAGACTGCAGGACAGCATCTCTAAAATGCAGGACAGCTGCATCAGAGAGAAGGTGACCCCTCGTGTTGTGGGCATTCTCTGGAGTTGTCTCTTGACTAGTTTTGCTACTGCAGAACAACCTACCTTTTTCTTGTGAATCACTGAGAGAACTGAAGTGCAAGAGCCTGATGGGAACTCTGGGAGTAAGGTCATAGTTGCCTTCTCAAACTGTTTTCTGTGAGATCCAGCTCCAGATCTCAGGTGTCAGTATTTCTCATTTGCTTTTGAGATAATGTACCCTGGGGGAGTGATCAGTGAAATTGCACATCTGATATAAGTTCATCTGTGATCTCCAGGGGTCAGAATCCTGTTGATTTTTCCCATTTGTATGGGCAAGAGGGGAGCATGAGAGGCAACAAGAGCATGGAAAAACAAGGTGTCCAATTGTACTGGAGCAATGGATAAACCCTGGTCCAGGGGAGAGAAGGGAGAATGAGACATGCAACGGGGGGGGTATTCCAGGTGAAGAACAGGGAATTTCTGGGATGCTTGGTGAGTACAGGTAACAAGAACAATAAAACACTCAACTCTTCAGTCCTTGTAAAAATTAGGAAAAATGACTGAGAAGCCATCTTAAAGAATCTCCTGCTTTGCAGGAGACTAGGAAACTTTGGGAAGCTGAGGCATGGAGAATAGATGATTTGTCCCAAATGCCTGTAGGAATCTGTGACCCTCCCAGGAATAGCAATCTGAGCTAAAAAAGTATCTTTCCTGTCTCCTACTCCTGGACCGTTCAGCCACATTTCTGTTTTTCTTCTCTGCTGTCCTGAATTGATTTCAGCAGTTTGTCTTCCTGTCCTTTTCCAGAAAGATTGGAGTTAATCAGTGAGCTAGTGAGTAATCATGTGACGCTGCTTGCCTGAGTGGCTTTGTGGTCACAGAAGCTAAGGAAATATCTTACCTTACTTTGAAGGTCACTTTTTCAGAACTTAAAATGGATTAATTTTCCCCAAATTGTACTTTGTTGAGCTATTTCTACTGCTGAAGTATCCATCACATACCAAAACAGAAGCTTCCTAATAGCCAGACATAGCAGTCTGTAAGATTTCCAGTGGCTTTTGCTCGTGATTACCTCAGATGTTTGGGCATGTTTGTGTGATTTATGAAATTCTAATACATACTGTGAAGTAAAAAAATATTGTTACAACAGCAGCACTGCATCATTATTGTTTCTTTGCCAGTCTATAGTCACCTCTTTGCACAAGAGGAACATGGGCTAAGATTGCAGCCTGGACTATTTACCAGGGATGGACATTCCCTTTTGCACTCCAAAAGATGAAAGCTGAGATGAGTCCACCAGTTAGCCACAAGAAGGAATTACTATAAATCTTCATACTAGATTAAAGTTGGCACATACAGTAAAAAGCATTCAACATCCTGTGGGTCACAGTTCCTCAGGAATGCAGTGTAAGATCCTTGCTTACTAGCCCAACAACAAAATAACCTTTTGCTTGTTACACAAAATTGAAGGTGCTTGAGCCGAGTGCAGGAATCTATATGAAATCTCCCAAGAACTCCACACGTCCTCCTCACCATTTCCTAAACTCTCAGAAAAACAGGCTGGAAGAGGAGGTCTCTAATCCAATCTACTGCTGACAGCAGGACTAATTTCAGAGCTTCAAGGACCTTGCCTGGGCAAGTTATGAAGATGTCCAGGGACACAGATTCCCCGGTCTTTTATGGCACTTGTTCCAGTGCTGACCCACACCCTGGGAAAAGGCCCAACTGGAAATTCTCTTATTGCAATTCATGTCTATTGTCTCTTGTCCTGTCACTGTTTACCTTCCAGAAGAGTCTTGTTCCATGTATTCTCTAGCCCTCCTTTAGGTACCTGAATACAGCAGTTAGATCCTCCTCTTAGCTTCCTCCTTTTCAAGGTGAACAAATCCAGCTTCCTCCGTATTTCATCATATGCCAGCTGCACCAGTTCCCTGACCATCTTAGTGGAAGGATACGTGTGAGTGATATGGGACTTTCTGGAGCAGAAGACACCCCTAACGCACGTCAGGTAATCTTCTCCCACAACACTACCTTCCCTAAATCAAGCAAGCTTTATTTCTTATCCAACACAAAAAAGTTTGAAAAATAAAGCCCTGAGGACAGGTGAATGAAAGGATTTTGAAGTTATCTCTTCTGCTTTGCTTGATTCAGAAGTCTAAAGTCCTCATTGCTGGTAATGGTTGGTCAATGAGATGCAACCACCTCAGAAGAACTACATAAAGACTCTCAGGTAGAGAGGTGAGGTAGCACAAGTTACAGCTTGACAAAAGCTGGCAGTGTAGTGGGTCAAAATGTGACTAGACACTTGATTTAGGGAGTTTCAAGGAGAACTAGGTCTAGACTGAGAAGAAAGGCAATATACACACAGTAGCGCATTGCACACAAGGCAATTTGGAAATTCTTTAATGCTATTAGATATTCTGAACAATACAGGAAACAGATAAATCAGAAACCAGGCTCTGAACCTACCAGGGTTCAATTTTCTATTGTCTTCACTGAAATCTCCCTGTCAGGTGGAGCATGGCTAGGTCTTTTTGAAGTGGGAAAAAATGGGATAGAAAAAAAATGAGAGGAAGCAGCAGGAGCCTCTTTCTCCAGAATAGCATCTTCCTCTTATGCTACTGAGTGGGAGAAAGAGAATTTCCCTTCCCAGACTCAATGACGGTGGGAGAAACAGATACATATTCCTGACTCTCCTCTCAGCACAGACACAATGAGTAGACTCGTTATATACACAGAGCGAACAGGACCACAGCCAGCCTGAATATGTAACCATCACATTTAGAAAGGGTGACTGTGCTGAAAGGAGAAAGAGTTAATACTGCGAAGCTTCTTCATCTTCATGCTTGCTCATGGTCTCTGTAATCCAGTCCAAATAACGCACTACCTTGGTGTAAAGACCAAAGGTACCACATCTTGGTCCCCAGGAGATCAGCCCGGCCACATAGTACCGTCTCTCATCAAGAGGATCTTGGATAGCATAGGCTCCACCGCTATCGCCTTTACAGCTGTCCTTGCCACCACCAGCACAGATCATATTGTCAGTGAATCGGTAAGCACTGGAATCAGCAGAGCCCTCCGGTTTCACAGACCGGCACTCATTCATGTCCACCACGGGAATCTGGGCCTTCCAGAGATAAATAGGCAGTCTTCCTCTCTCTCTCTGGCCCCAGCCAGCAATGTAGCCCAGAGTCCCTTCCTGCAGCTCATACTCAGGTGATTTACCAGGAAGACAGAGGGGTGAGATGTTTGGGCCCATCTTTACAGGATCCCTCAGCTTCACTAGTGCAATATCATTATCAAAATCAGTCCTGGTTTCTATGGGCTGCTTCTTCCAACCAGGATGGATGAATGAAGCCTCTGGGATCAACTGCTTGGCCTCCAAGTACAGAGATTCTCTGCCAACATTGATTACCCCAGCATACATGTTGGGGTTGTCGTATCCCTCCAGTACATGAGCTGCAGTCATCACCCATCTTTCAGAGATGAGTACGCCACCTCCTCTTGGGTAATCGAAATACACCTGCCAGGGAAAGTTGCCCTTTTCTGCAAGGGTGCCTCCAAAAATCTTTGCTTTCTCTCGAATGGGATTACTAGGCACTCCACAGACTGGAAAGAAAAGAAAAAAAAGAGGAACCAGATGGGAGAAATTGCAGTTACAAATAGGGGGTTCTTTGGTACTGCTAAAAAGCCCATAGTCCCCTCCTTCCTGTGTCCTCTAAATCATTTTTGATTCTGAGTAGCTGGTGTTTATATTCTATGTCATAGAGTTTGCAACTACTATTTACAGAGAAATTCAGGAAATTCATCTGGATCTTGTACTTTGCCAATGAGGATTTGGGGGTCTGGAGTAGAGAAGAGGTATCATGTACAACTAGCCCTAGGCATACCGGCTTCTCTAAGAGGGTAAGCTGAACAGTGTGCAGGATACATAGGATTTAAAATTCTCTCTATCAGCTGGAAGTTAAGACCCAGCCATAACTACCAGCAGGCAGGAACTGTAGTACCCATGCACTTGCCTCCTCAGTGTCTCCCAAGTACACAAAGAGACCATGAGTTGGTCCTTGACAGGGACCTTGCTTGAGCTTTCAGTCACAGTAAGTGTAGCTGAATACCGAAGGACATGTTAAACCTTAAGGGTTTAGGCTATGACTTCCAGTGAGTGTAGTGAAAGACCTTTCCCTATAGCGCTGCATCAGTCCACAGTAGTGGACAGCTGGGCACTACCCCCAGGAGAGGTTTGAAGAGAAGCTACAGCTCTCAGTGTAGTTTGAGAGGGACCGAAGACAGAAAGGTCCAGCATTGTTGGATGTCTCTTTTGATCTGTCAGTCTTTTTGCTACCTGCAATATACACAGAGATCTAAAGCACTGAACAACTTGAAAATGTGCACACATGAAGGTGGGGAAACTGGTGTAGAAACACACACTGATACTCAAAGAGGTCCCGTTATACCAGATGTCTTATTATGTTGCCCATTTTTGTCTTCAGTTTCCTTCTGCTGCCTTGTCTGACCTTTCTTTGGGGCCCACAGCTTTCAGAAATGCCCTGTCCAACGTGATTCAAACAACATAGAAAGGATCAACTGTACTATCAGGCTTAGCAGTTTAAAAACAGAGCGATGAAAGAAGCAGTGGTCATCATATGCCGTTTGTACATATACAAAGTTTTTGGTAGTACCTGGGACACATTTTGGTAGCTTTGTTCCCATCTCTTCGTTGACCCATTCTCCACTGGCTGAGCACTGATACACCACTTGGAACACACAAGAAAAGTGCCGTAAGGATACAATCAAGATGAAGAGAGGGTAAGTAGCATTACTGTATAAGATGATGTATTAACCTTCTCATTTTCAAGGCAAGCACAGCTTGGTAAATATTGCTGAGATCTCCCTAGAAGTACACAACCCCACCAGGGTGCTTCTGCCCCTATTTTGGAGGGACCTCATCTAATTGATTTCTTGAGTCCTTTACTTCTCCACCAGAAATGTGTGCTAGATGTGACAAAAACCCCTGTGGTTCACACACCAGGCAAATGGAGACAGGACTGGCTAATGCATGTAAGGTCAACAGCCCAAGTACAGACATTATTAGACTGTATTAAACACAACAGCAACACAAAACTGCCTGCAACCCCACACCAGTAAGAACTTTTTCCCAGTCTTGACCTGATGGGATATAATCCCAGCCCCATGACAATGCCAGTACCATTTCTTAGGACTTTGATCAAAGAAATACATTTGTGTGGCAGAGGTAATGCTTACCATCCTTCTCGGGTTTTAGGGTATAGTAAGGTGCATCACATTGATACCGGAAAGCAGCTTTGTACAGAGGCTCATGAAGCTCGGAGACGTATATGGCTTGGGCATTGTCAATAGGAACGGGATCACCACAGTTCACAGCTGTAGAGAAGAAACAAAATCGATCAAATACAATCAAAGGGGCATCCTCACCCAACAATATGATTATTATGTATATCGGGGAACCACTCAGCTCCTCTGGTCCCTGTACAGTCATCAGCACTCCCTTCCTCTGTACCCTTTAGCATGCTCACATCCCAGTCCTTCAGGGTTCTCCTAATCTGGAGCTATAGTGGATCTAGAGCCTAAAGGCTCCATTCCAGTCTGCTTCCCACAATACAGAGATGGGTCACTTACGAACACATCTGAAATGGGAGTTGCTCCATTCACCATTGTCCTGACAGCTGGAGTAAAAAGTCATGATGCTGTCCCGTTGCTAGGGAAAAGAACACATGATCCATGTAAGTCACTGGCCATGAGATATATCTCACACAGGCACTCCAGTGGAGGGTCCTCAAAATGCTGCAGTGGCTGGAAGAAGTTTTCACTTACTACAGCTGTGGTGAAAACTTTGAGTCCCCAAAGGTGCTCAGGACACCTGATGAGAAATGGCATCAGGAAGCTGCTGAGAGGGACAGAGAGGATTTATGCTTTTTTTTGTAACTTACCCTCACAATTTCATAGCCTTCCACACAGGTCACCTTCACAACGTCCTTGATGATATACTTGTTCTTCTTTGGGTCAAGAACAGAGTTGGGGATGACACTCAGGGGACAGGTTATAGCTTTGAAGAGATAGGTGGAAATCAATGATTAACTGTTTCAAGATTTACTCTCCTTCCAGCTCCCAACTTCTTTCTCCCCAGTGATTATTTTCCCTACCAAACAGGCATCTTCTGTTTACCCAATATCAGCAGCTGTGAACATGTTAACATGGTGTTCTACCATGAATCTGACCTGGGACAAACCCTCTCCCTAACTCAGCAGCAGAGAGGACACTTTCCCACATGTTTACTCACGATTCCCATAGTAGCGTATTTTCCAGCCTTTGTGCTGTATTGCATGGTCTGTCTGGAAGATTATGTCAAGAATGTTGCTCCTAGTTTTGATTTCAGGAGGATCTGGGAATTTGCTACCACAATAGGGACCAAAATGCTGCTTTCCAGAGACAAGCTAGGAAAATAACAAACAAGAAGAAATGAGAAATACCAAATGTATTCAGAGAGATATTCAAATATATATTCTATATATACATATTCAAATGTATTCCCAAGAACTTCAAAAGGCAACATAGTTGAAAATAAAGTTAGGAAGTCAGAGGGTCTTCTGAATATGAGGAAATTGAGGGGAGATCCAGAGCATCCTGACTGCCTCCCTAAGCCCCACACCTACTGTTAAGCTGTCGTGACAAGTCCCTTTTGAGTCAGCTGGTTCCACATCGAAGTCCTCGCTGAGTATGGTCAACGCCACAAAGTAGCCTGGCCTCAGAGCCACTCGGTACTCACACCGCGAATTCTCTGGGTACTGGTTGGGGTAGTTGGGGCTGACAATCTCCCCTGATGGCTCAGTGTAGACATTTCCACTGCAGTTCACTAGGATTAGGGAAGGAACACAGGTATGATTCAGAAAGGAGATGGCCCATCTATGAAGCTGACAAGCCTTCCATTTTCCACTACATCTCCAGTCTCCCCAATCACCACGTCACAAACACTGCATCTTTCCAGGAAACTGAAGCCAGGGCCACTCTCAATCCAATTAGCCAGGGACTTTAACTTCTAATGGCCTTTCTTTTTACCTTCCACCTGCAATTTAGGCCCTCTTCCCTCATGCTCAGGTCCTCATATTATACTCCTTTCAACATACACCATTTGCGACTTTGTAATTTTTTAATTCAAGCCAAGCAGTCCCTTGGCCATTTTTATGTCTTTATTGAACTGCCCTGTTTTGTCAGAGGTTAAAAGATTCACAGATAGCAGTACGCTAAGAAAGGTCTCCATCACAGTCTTTAAAGAATGTCATTTAGTAGTTTCTTAATTCTCTTGACACAAAAAAAGAAGAGTGTTAAGAATGTTAATAGAAATTCCCCAAATCACGGTCTACTGCCAGTTCAGATTTGCATGGGGATGGTTTTTTTGCCAAAATATACCTGTCACAACTGGTTCAGAAGGTTGATAGAGGTCTTCCATGTACAATATCTCACTTGGACTAAACTGACTCTTGCTGTTGACCACAGATAATATAGCTCTCTTACCTCCACATGTTTTCTTATCCTCGTAGAGGAAATAATCTGGTGGACAGGTACAGAAGTAACCTCCAATATAATTATTACAGTAATGACTGCAAGGTTGCTCCACAAAATCCATGCACTCATCCAAGTCTGCAAGTGTGAAAAGATGAATCAGCTGAGAGTAGGAGAGGGCCCTAAGGGCAAGAGGAACGTGAGAAAGTGAAGCAAACACTGGTGAACAACAAGGAAAAGGTATCTCTAAGACAGCATTTATACTGGCCATAATGGAAAGCAGTGCTGTCTGCTTTAAATAAGGCATTCTTGTAAGGAAAACCCTTATGTCAGTTTTCGTGTGTGTCCCCCAGCCTGGACACTACAGAGATTCAGAGGAGGCTGTTTTAGCCTTACCCACTGCAACATAGTAGGCTGCAAAACCAGTGAAACGCTCCTCATTGGAAAAGTCTGATCGGAAGCTCATAGTGAGGGTGTTGTAAGGGATGTGAAATTCCTCCACAATCGAGGAGCCAGGGGCACGAGGTTTCTTCCGCCCACAAAGCACACCTTCAACATGGCCACCAGACAGGATCTGCAGAAGAATGCAGAGAGGTTTTCTCTCATTATTGGAGTATGTGCAATTGCCAACATTTGAGTCTTTTGGCTTATAGGTGGCTAACCAAAGCCTCCTAAATTGCATGCATTTCTCACAGCATTCAGGTAGATCTCTCAGGGCACAGCTATGTCACATAGCTAGCAGGAGGGACCGAGGCTGCTGTGCCATCCACCGAGCTGGCCAAGGGTGGAAGACAGCCAGCCAAGGTACAGCTGAATGGAGCCCCTAGACAACGAGTTTCATGACATTTGTAAGATGCCCGAGTCTACTGACTTCCAAGCTGTGAAATGCCTGTCTTAATTTCTCAGATACAAATTAATCCAGAAATGGATCTCTGTTCTCTGTTAACATCCTTTCCTCAGGCCCACTTGCACACAAAATCAACACCTTGGGTCAAAATGGCAAAACCAATCACTGACGGTCTGCAGAGCAGTCTGACAGGTTCATTGGTTTGTTGCAAAAGGACAGGTGTTATTACAGCTCCAAGCAGAGCACATCCATCCTACTGTCCCACCTTGGTCCTTCTCCAAGGTCTCCTTCTAGTGCTGCACCTGATCTTCTTGCCCCTTTTCACACATAGTTATTGCAGGATAGGATGGTCTTGTTTCTGTCTATTTGTGTGGAAATGCTTGATCTTTTGTGCCTTGTGGGACAACATGGAGCAGAGCTAGTGGGTCTCTGTTTTAAGAAATCTGTGGTGCATAGATCATAGAAAACTGTGGTGCAATGTACCACAGCACTTTATCTGAGTGTCCGCTATCCATACACAGATCTCTTGATTGGTTTACCTTCATCATTTCCAATCAATTTTTGATTGCATTAGATCATCTATGTCCACTCATGGATTAATTCTGAATAATTTCAGGGACAGAAAAGCAAATGCCCTAAGAAAATGGCCCTTTTATACCTACGGTTCACTGGCTAAGAATATGCCTTGCAATAGGGAGGTGTCAGTGATGGCTAAGAAGGCTTTTCCTATGAATATAGGAGAAACATGGGGAAGGGGGCAGAAATGGGACACTCAGTTGGCAGACAATGCTTATGTGGTTATGAGGCAAACTCAAATCAATTTAGTGACTGCTAGTGCAGATACACTCAGTCATTTGGGCTTCTTGGAGCTCAGAACAGGAAGGATGTATCTATCTCTTCTTCCAGCCCTGGGCTTTGTACACTGTTTTGCTGTTCTGTGCTCTAACCTGCCTTCTTGTCTTTCTCTCACTTGGGGACAGGGACAGTACCTTCACAAAGTCATATTCGCAGTTCTGCGATGGTTCAAGATCCATATGTGTGAAATAAAGGTGAATGCCATATCCTGAAGGGACCTGGATTTCCCAAGATTCCTGCAGATCATTGGGATACACCTGAGGATAATTGGGTGACAAGATCTCACCATACATGGACGCTGCATCAGCCCAGACAGGGAGACAGAAGATAAGGTACCTGAGAAAAGAGGAGGGAAGATGACGTTGCAGTAGTCTTCTCTGTCCTCATACACGCGGAGTCCCTAGTGAAAAAGCTAGTCTTTGGCTGTACATAGCATGCAGCGTAGCTCCTGGCTTTGGAGTTTTAATGACCAATGCTGTGGCTGTGTGAGGCTTGTCCTTCTCCTGTAGCCTTTCACACAGAAGGAGCACAGCCTCAGTTGTGCTCTCTGCTCCTCTTCAGCTCTAGAAGAGCTGGTAATGCTGCAGGAGTTGAACACAAGGGTCTTAAGTGCTATTCCCTACTTCACTGCCTTGTTCTGGAGGCTAATTGGGCTATAAATACATTCAGATTTGAGAATCAGTACAGTACTACAGGAAAAACACCTAATTTATAAAATGAAATTATTAATAAACCTGAGTTCCCCTTGGAGATTCAATAACTCACCACATCTGGAAAAAGCTGATCTTCCTTTTTGAAAACTTTCAGGAATTGGACTTTGGAGTCACAGTCTGGGACAAAAAAACCAGTGTTATTGATTAATGTTGTCTGTGCTTCTGCGTGCCTGCTAGGCAGGTCAAAGACCCTAAAACCCCAGCTTGTGGAGAATACATCAATGTTTTGCCTCAAAAGCAAGTTTATATCTCTGTTCCTTCCCGCATACAGCAACCCCAAGCATCAAGAAGGGATGCTAGGCTCTGTACTGGCAAAATGGAGAGATGATCCCTATCCTGGTACTCACTGGTACTCGCATTCTCTCCTTATGACCATCACTGTCTCCAAACACCATGCCGGCGCACAGTAAATTAATACAGAAAGCACCTCCCACCCAGGGTACACAATCCATTTTCCCCACCACCTCAAAAATTATGCTAAGGCCCTGGGGATGGGGAGCAGCTTGTCCTGACTCTTCTAGCAGTTAGACAGCGACGCTCAGGAATATTTTCCTTTCTCATGTCCAATGCTTGCAATATTTACCTTCTCTCCCTAGTTCGTGCCTGGCTTTCTTCTCTCTTCCCTTCTCTTTTCTCTCTTTCGCTTTTTCTTTTTTCTTCCTGTGCACACCCTCCTCCAAATGTACCCAAGGCTGAGGTCTGGGGAAGAAGCCTCTAATTCGCAGTATCGCAGCACCCTCTGTCTGTGGGATGCGGCTTCCCAGCCCCCCGGCTGGGGTGAGATGCTCGGCTTGCCAGCTCTCGGGCAGGGAGGGGAATTGCCAGAACAAATTGCACAATCCCGTTGGCTCGGGCTGCGCGGGGGGGCGCACAGATCTGGTCTACATTAAGCGTTTTCGGGAAATCAGATGACTTTGGGGAAAAGGGAAGGTAGTAGAGTTTTCGGCTGCCTCCCCTCTCCTCCACTTTCCCCGCCCCTCTGCCTTTTAAAAGCTAGGAACAAAATCCAAAGGGTGTAGAAAAGGGAGAGTCCACATGAGAACTGGTCCAATGTTTTTGCATGGAAAAAAATGATCTGTTTGATCATCCCATCCAGAGACCACTTTGCCAGAGTCCGCTCTGTTACTGCAACCTAGTGGCCACTGGGCTACTGCCACTGCGCCTCATCTGATGCTTCAGACACCCTCTTTTAGGAGGAAAAAAAAGGAAAAGACAGTGGCCTATTCAATGTTATGCCTCTCTGAGGCTACCAGCAGGAGTAAGGGTGCATTGTTTTGCTGGGGTTTGTTATGGGAACACTCCTGTAAGTAAGAACTTGACTAAGAACTCATAATTACCTCTTTATGTACCAAGTGAACTTCATGTGAGAGCAACTGTTTATCATACTTAGCCCTGGAGCAAGTTAGATCTAAAATCCTTATGGAAAGGAGTTTCAAGACTTATGCCAGACAGGACTCTTAATCCAGCCAGTTCCCACAAGCCAAGACCAAAATATAACCATACAAGCTAAAAGACCTGTCACTGATACTCCAGAATACCCCTTCTCCTCACAAACCAGCTACACTGGGACCAGCCTATTAATAAAAATGGAAAACACCATTACAACCTCTTACCCTTTACAATCAGCACAGCACACTCCAGAGCATGTTCTAGGCAGGAAAAAAAACAATGATTCAAGTTTCAACAGGCCAAAGGCAAAGTGTGTTAGCAAAGCCCAGCTGAAAAACTCCTTTATATTGCCAGGGGAGAGAAACACCTACGGATGAATCATAACTGACTTCATTGTAGTCAGGATAAAGGCTTTTCTTGAAGAACATGCCTAGTCTGTTTTCTTTGTCAAACTGAGAATGGATAGAGAAAGAAAACAGTGTGTCATCTCACTTCTGATGTCTCTTGGGAGCACACCTTGATGTTTCTAACTGGAATGTTGAGAACCAGGAAAACAGTGATGAAAGATACACAACAGATCATGGGGAGATGTTTTCTCCTCCAAACTGGGCAAAGTAAAGACCCTGCCAGTGACTCTTCAAGTCACGATCGTATTTTAAAATGGACATGGCAGAAGTAAAATGAGTGTGAGCTGATATATTATGCATGTCCTTTCATCGCAAGGGAATTGTATATTTTCATATAAACCTGACTCAACTTGTCTGTTGCAGTGGTAAATTAATATATGTATGAATATTAATAATTCTTTAGAAGACATATACCTATTAATTAAGAAAAAGATTGCTGAAGTTAAATAAAAGCTAGCTGCATTTTATCTGGGCACATATCTGCATAATGCTAACTATTTATGCAGAAGACCAGTGATATTTATGTATATATTTCCATTAAATACACACATAGCATTTTATTGCATTTGCCTAGATCTGTATTGTTTTTACAATTTGTAAGATGAAGCAGCTAGGTAATATATTTTACAATTCACTGAAACTATGTCAGAAATTATATTCAAATAATAATTTAATAGAGGCAAAAACATGCCATTAAGGATAATAAATGATAACATTAAGTTTGACAATGCAATATAATTCTGCTCAGTTACACATATTCTCTTGAATTCCTAAATTACATGACCACATACTACTTTTCCCAAATTGCATAAGACAAACCTTTTCTTAAGATGACTCAGAGCTGTGTAGCTGTAACCTTTCTGCCAGATGTTATGATGAGCAGTAGTGTTCCAGTTTTCATAAAATTACCATCTAAACCAGGCTTGACTGGCTTGTCCTTCCCCAGGAAGTTGGGAGAAAAAAAAGGTTTTCCTGAGTTCTTACTAAAAGCCAAACTTTCACCTCTGAAAACACTGAGTCAGTGCATAAAACAAAGGGAGTAAATATCAAAAGAGAAAACATAACATTAACCCATCAGCAGGTAATCAAGGATATGTAAGTAGCTAGTAAAATATCTTTGATCCACCAAGACCTTGGCAGTAATTTGCCGGATTCATGTTCTACCAGTAAGAGGATTCAGTGGGTTTCTTTCCCGCCTCGCTCCTGTTACCCAAGCCGGTTTTGTTGCCTGTGGTTAAATTCAGAGCCTTGGATAAGCCCCAGGAAAACCTGCCTGTGTGCTGCCTCAGAACTGCTCAGTATAACTCACTGATTTCTACCTCTGCATAGTGTACAAGGGGAATTTTCACCAGAGTCTGTTCACTTCTGTTACTCCCTCCAGCACCGAGTTTGAATGCAAAGCTCCCACAGCCTCACAGCAAAACCTGGGACTCGGGACCACTCAGCTCCATGCAGCGGACCACACTGCGATGCCTGCTGCCTTCTGGACTTCCTTCCTCTACACCGCTGCGTGTAGCTTCAAGCGTCCACAACTGCTGAGCGCAGACGATGCCTGCACAGGCGATGCACCACCTTTCCCATAGAAGAGAAGCTCTGGTCTTGTTTACACCCAAGGCCTTTTCCCTGTGGGTGAGGGGCTCTGACTCACAGCTGGAGATATCCCACCATGGGATAACTGGCGTGGGTTCTGCCGTGACCTTCCTAAGGACGTCCATGCTCACCGCATGCATGACTTCACCAGCGGTGAAACAGCGGCTGGAATGGAACAGTTTACATTTTGTCTAGTAGCATAAAACATTCCTGAATACTTTGGCTTACTTTAAACCACAAGGCTGTAAACTGCAGTGCGGAGCAGCTGCGACGGCTAGCAGCAGTGACAAGATGCTGGCTCTTTCTGAGACACGCCAGCCGCTCCTGCCAGCCGGGCAGAGCTGCCACGCCACGCCACGCCACGCCACGCCACGCGTGGTGAGCGCTGCTCTGCGGCTCCATCAGTACGGCGAGAGTCTCCTGCCTGGCCCCTCCGGCCTGCAGCTAACGGCGGAGGCCCAGCCCGCCGCTCCCGGCGGCACCGAGAGGCGGCAGCAGAGACCGGCCGGCGCCGCGGAGCCGGCGAGGGCGGGAAGGGGCGGCCCGGGGGGGGGCGGGCTGCCCGGCCCCGCTGGGGGGCTGCCCCGTCCGACCCTCCAGGTGACAGGATGGATGTCACCGCGGTGGCTGCTGCCACTCTGACCCCCCGCCGGCGACAGCAGCGAACGCCTCGTGTGCCGGTCACGGTGTGTCCCAGCCCATGAACCGCAAACAGAGCTGCGACTCCCTAATTCCGTGGAGGGTGGTCCAGGGAAGAAAGTCAGCAATGTCTGAAATACAGGCTCTGGCATCGTGTTTATTTGTGCAATAATTTCCACACCAAAAAGGTGAATTGTTTTCAAGCATATTGTTCCCTCCCCATCTCAAATGTCCATTGGGTCCCACCTTTCTCTGACTCTGGTTTGTCATTCACCCACTCCAGACTTCTCTTCCCCTACAGGCTCCAAGGCCCCCTATTCATCCTTCTAATGAAAACTTATTTTCACGTCTTCCCTGCCTGTTTTTCCAAGCAGCCTCCCTTCTCCCTCCATACCCCATCTCTTGCTAGTGGTGTTTCTCTCCTTGCCCTCCCTGTGCTCTTCCTTTGGCTCAGTGATCTGCAGCTGCAGACTTCAGTCAGATTTAATTTTATTCTGACTCTTGCTTTTCCAGTATCTTCCTCCTTGTTGTCAGTGTTCAACCCTAAACTGCAGTCCCACCCACTCTCCAGTCAGTCACCTAGTAGCCTGCTTCTCTCCCGTGGCCATTTCAATCAGGAGAGGCTCCTGTGCCTGCCTGGGAGAAGAGGCACTGGCAAGGCAGGGTGCAAGATTCCTGTTTCAGTTCTTCAGTGCAGAAGAAATGGTCCTGGAAGGAAAGTCCTACAAGAGCTCTTGAAGAACCATCTGGGGTCTTGTGCAGCTGTGGTCTGTGGGAAAGCTGCATGAACCACTCGAACAGAGTCAATAAAAATGAATTTGCAGAAGCTTCAGCAGCTACCTTCCCTTATTGCCACACTGAGCTCATGTGAACTTCAAGTTTCACACCAATACCTATGTAATGTCATGAAACCACAGGGTATCTTTACAACAGTAAAGAAAGACTTTGGTTACACCTCCTCCTGCCAAGCATAGCACTGCTCTAATTATTAAAAAAATAATAATAATGAAAAATGATGGTGCTCATCATGATCTGAGTCTCAAAAACAGCTACTATGCTCTGACCCGAAGTGGCTATCTACCACTTAATCTAAACAAGTCAAATACAGCAACATTTCAAGCAACTGAAAACAAGAGTATCGCAATGGAAACTGTTAGGCAATCTCAGGAGCAGATGCTGCTTCTGAAACTCTTCTCTGACAACGGTAAATCACAGAATCAAATAAGTCTAAAAGTTCATATACACTCTCTTTCACTATACACACTAACTGACCACAAGTGTATTTACATACTACAGTATTTTTTAAATTTATTTTACAAATAGTTGACATTTCAAGAAAGTTATTCTGTGCCCAAAAGGAGTGCTTCACAAGTTTGTTTCCTGAGCTACTCCAGAATACAAAGGACCTAGGCCAGAAGTTTGTCCAAATGAGCATAGCCTCTAACTCTTCCTTTTTCTGCAGTCTTAGGTCAGAGTTGTGGATGGGCTGCTGGAGGTCTACAGTAGAACACCACTTGAGCAAGACTGTGGTCGAAAGCCATTTTTGTGGCTACAAGTGTGACCTCCAAAATCAAACCTTGCCTTTTCAAAAGCAGGAGTCTACGTCTGCCAGGAGACAGAGGTCTACTTGGGCATGAGATGTATTGGTGCATGGGGAAAGCTAAGCCCAATACTGTGAACCCTTGTGGCAAGCCCAACAGAGTACCACTAGCCGCAGAAACAGTGGCATGGTTGGTGCCAGGTTACAGTCTGACCTTCAAAGCAAGGCTATTACCCACAGAATCTAAGCAATCCTCCACATGATCTAAATTTGTATAGAAGGGGATGAGAAGGGAAGGGGAAGGATGAGGGGAGGGGAAGCTAAATGTGGAGGTTTAAGGAAGGAGGCAAGCATGTGGCAATCTTTCCTTGGTATATTCTCCCATTTTTGGCTATCTAAAGCTTAGAGACTTACTGAGCCGGAAGTTTTATCTGTATCGTACTGTTTACGTGTCCTCAATAGATCTTTCTTGCATGAATGTTCTCATCACTTTTTAACTTGTTTGTGGACTTTTAATAAAATTATAATAATGATCCCCTGTCAGACAACAGCATAGTTGAGCAGGATAGAGACTTTAAGACGTTATAGCCCTAGAAGCGTTAAATTTGTGAGCTAATTTAATTGTATCAGACATGGGAGGAAGCTCAATTATGGAGTGGATTCCTTCAGCGGTGATGCCAACAGGCCTCTCTCTCCAATCTGGCTCTCCATTTTCATGAACTTCTACAAATGCAGAAGTTTGAGATGCACATTCCTTGTCAAACACGACTAGAGAAAGGACAGTCAGCATGCTCACAGAGGCCTCATTTGCTTAGGAAACTGGCCTAAACACCACATACACACAATTAAACATGGAAAGGACAGATGAATATTCAGTCAGTCCTTGGACTTTGCAAAAAGTCTGGCGAACAGTGACCAGTGAGGGTGAACAAATACAGTAACCTATTTGTAAAATGTAACCTGATGGAATCAGCTACCCAGGAGAGTTTTTAAACCCCTACTGACCATCTTGGCCTGCTACTCCGCACCTTACACTGCCTTCAAGGGACTTCTGGAGGTCAAGGCCAAGATCTCCCCTTCTTCATACACTTCCTTGCTGCACTGGTTACTCTTGATTTCCATTTTTCTCACCTTCTGGGAGCCTCGGGGCCTTGTCCAGGTGTCTTCTGAGCACCTCCAAGGCTGAAGATCACCCAGCCTCTCTAAGCACCTGTCCCCATGGTGAATCACCTTCGGTCCAATTGAAATTTCCTTTGTGGCAGCTTGAGACCATTGCTTCTCACTGCTTCACTGTGGACCTCTGAAATGACTCTGGCTCAGTTCTTCCTTACCCTCATGTTAAGCCACATGTTATGTCGAGTGCGTTTGTTTTTCTGAACTTTGTGAGGTTTCAGTCAAACCACTCTTTCATTCTTTTCACTCCTTTTCTATTCTACTCTCTGCACTCCATCTTCTGCTGCACTGCCCAGTGTGCAGGGAAAATTGTTCTTTCAAGACTATTTCCTCTTCCTTCTCTGGATCCGTGCCTTTGCCACTATGGGGCAGGGAAAGGAAGATATGAGAAAAAACATATAATTTAAAGCAAAACCCATGCCCACCAAGGCCTGTTCCCAGCAGGTGAGCCCACCCCATGGCCACACCATAACTTCATGGTCAGAGCTGCACCTAAGGTGAAGTAATCCTATTTCCCTCTGTATGGCACAGATAAAGTTGTATTTGGTATGCTGTGTCCACCAGCTCCCCAGTGCAAGAAAGGTGTGAACTGGAAAGAGCCCAGTGGAGGACCACTGGCTAGCTGGCTAGAGCCTTCATACCAAGGCATCTGGATTTGTTTAGCCTGGAAAAGAGAAGGGCAAGGGGAGGCAAGATTTTTAGCCTGGTCTCCTAAGTGAATGAGTCTATGCAGGCATGTTGCTGGTCAGTCCCTCTTTACATCAGATTTAACAAGGAATGGGATCTAATAGGTGCCACTGCCTAAAGGGTGGTTATAAAGAGGATGGAGTCAGACCCTTCCCAGGACAAGAGGCAAAGGGCATAACTTGCAACAGAGGCAACTCAGAGTATAATCTGGAGAAAAATACTTTCCCCAAAGCATGATTCAGCACTGGCTGAAGTGCCCAGGGAGGCCAGGAGCTCACCACCTGTGGTGGGTTGACCCTGGCTGGAGGCCAGGTGCCCACCAGAGCCGCTGTATCACTCCCCCTCCTTAACTAGACAGGGGAGAAAAAGTTTAACAAAAGGCTCATGGGTTCAGACAAGGGCAGGGAGAGATCACTCACCAATTCTCATCAAGGGCAAAACAGACTGAACTTAAAAATTAATCTATTACCAAGCAAAACAGAGTACAGCAATAAGAAATAAAATCAAATCAATAAAACACCTCCCCCTACCCCTCCCTTCTTCCCAGGCTCAACTTCACTCTCGATTTCTACCTACTCCCCCCCCAGCAGCACAGTGGGATGGGGAATGAAGGTTGTGGTCAGTTCATCACACATTGTCCCTGCCACTCCTTCCTCCTCAGGCAGAGGACTCCTCACACTCTGCCCCTGCTCCAGTGTGGGGTCCCTCCCATGGGAGACAGTCCTCCACAAACTTCTCCAATGTGAGTCCTTCCCATGGGCTGCAGTTCTTCACAAACTGCTCCAGCGTGGGTCTCTCCCATGGGGTGCAGACATTCAGGACCAGACTGCTCCAGCATGGGTCCCCCATGGGGTCACAAATCCTGCCAGAAAACCTGCTCTGGCGTGGGCTCCTCTCTCCACAGGTCCTGTCAGGAGCTTGCTCCAGCATGGGCTTCCCATGGGGTCACAGCCTCCTTCAGGTGTCTTCACCTGCTCTGGCGTGGGGTCCTCCAGGGGCTGCAGGTGGAATCTCTACTCCCCCTCATCCTCCCTCCATGGGCTGCAGGGGACAGCCTGCTTCACCATAGTCTTCACCACGGGCTGCAGGGGAATCTCGGAATCTCTGCTCCAGTGCCTGGAGCACCTCCTCCCCTTCCTTCTGCACTGACCTTGGTGCCTGCAAAGCTTCTCACATCTCACTTCTCTCTCTGGCTGCAAAAACTCCCTCTAGGTTGTTTGCCCCCCCCCCCCCCCCCCCCCCCCCCCCTTCTTAAATACGTTATCCCAGAGGCGCTACCACTGTTGCTAGTTGGCTTGGCCTTGGCCAGCGGCGGGTCCGTCTTGGAGCTGGCTGGCATTGGCTCTGTCGGACATGGAGGAAGCTTCTAGCAGCTTCTTCAAGAAGCTGCTCCTGTAGCCTCCCCACTACCAAAACCTTGCCATGCAAACCCAATACACCACCCATGAAAATGTACAGCAATTGCCCAGGCAATGCCCTGAGGAACCTGATCCAGCTTTGGAGTTCTGCTTGTGAGCATGGGTTTGAATCAGAGACCTCCAGAGGTCCCTTTTCATACAAACCTTTGTGTCAGTCTGTGTTTGCCCCTCCAGCTTAATTTGGGCAATACTGCCCACCTGAATGACACAGCAGGAACATGGTAACACAAACAAGGGGAAGAGGATCACATCCATTGCACCTGAAGCTTATGCTGTGGAGAACTTGGGGTGCACTCATGGATGTCTGCATGAAGGGACACACCTAGGAGAAGATCCTCCAACGGAGGAGTTACAAGGAGGCTGTGCAGGCAGAGCCACCCAGTGACTACAAAGAGCTGCGTGCCACGGGGCCATGGTGAGGGCCAGGTGCTGCCATAATGCCTGGTACCGGAAGCGGATCCCTCTGTGCCACAAGAGCCAAGCACCATCAGTCTATCTTCCTGGAACCACCAGGGTGGCAGACCTGGCAGCACTGGGGAGGCTTAGTAGCATGCCTTGTCCCCAGCCAGCAGAGCAGTGCCCCAAGCCAAAGCCGAGACTGAGACCCAGACCCAAACCTAGACCTAGACCCAGACCTAACCCTGGCCCAGGCGCAGGGCCTGTCCCTGCCCCGCTGGCACGACCGTTGGTCCCGCACCGCCTGCCCCGCGCGCCTCGTGCCCGCGAATAACCCCTGCCCCGCCCCATCCCCTACCCCTCCCTGCCCGGCTCTCTCCTGTCTCGCCACAGCCAATGGGGAGGCGAGCTCCGCTTCGCCTGCCTGGCCCCGCCCCCCCACCGCCCGGGCTGAGCCCCGCCCTCGGAAGCGCTTTCTCCAATCATTGGCTAGCGGGGACAGCCCCGCGGCACCGCCCACTCGCGGGGTAACCTTTGCCTTAGTGAGCGCAAGGCCCTGCCCCGCTGCCACCGGCTGGCCAATCGGAGGCACCATGGGGGCGTGGCCGCCCCGGCGCAGCCAATGGGCGCGGAGGGGGCCGCGAGCGGTGCGGGGGCCGCGGTGGCTGGTGCCGCTGCCGGGTTCGAGGAGCGACCGGCCGGTGGGGCGGCCGGGGGAGAAGATGGCGGTGGCGCGGTCCGGCTGGGGCCTGGCCCAGCTGGCCGAGGCCCTGGGCTCGTCGGAGCAGGCGCTGCGCCTCATCGTGTCTATCCTGATGGGTAAGGGAGGGCAGAGGGCGCGGCGGTCGGGGGTGAGCGGGTCTGGCGCCCCGGGTAGGGCGCCCCGCCCGTCGTGGGGCCGGACGACCCCGCCGTTCCGCCGCCGTGCCGTGCCGTACCGTGCTGCGCGGGGGCCGGGCAGCGTTCGCGCAGCGCTTTGCCGGCGCGGAACCGCACCTGTGTCGGTGCCGCCGTGCCAGGCCACGTGTGCGCGCGGAGCCGGTGGGCGAGCCCCCTGCCGCCACCGGCCCCGGCCCGGCCCGGCCCGACCGGCGGAGAGTGGCGTGCGGCGGCACAAGCCGGGACGTGCCTCGCAGCAGCTGTCGGGGTGCGAGCCCGGGGCGACCCCCCGGTGGAGAGGGGCAACCCGCCCTGAAGCGGGGCGGGCGAGCAGGTGGGTTTCCCCGGAGGGAGGTGGGGGCGAGGGCCTGGCAGGCGGCCTGTGAAAGGGGTGCAGGCACCCCGCGTCCGGGGGCGGGAGCCTGGCTTTGAGACCTGCTGGTACTCGGCGTGCTGCGAAACGAGTCCGCTTTAGGTCCGTGTCGTGAGCGATGTTTTGGGCGCGGGAACTTTGTTTGCAATTGTTCCGCTGCCTTTGCGTGAGTGCCAGGCGCTGCACGTGCATCAAATTCCCCCCGAGCACGTGTCTGGAGGGGTGCACGCTTAGGAATCTCCAGAACCCCTCCGAGATGTCACCCTGTCCGAGTGCCGGGAGGTCTCTGCCAAGAGACATTATTAGTGTCTGCAGCAATCATGGAACTATGTGGGAGTGGCATGGCACCACAGGGACTCCCAGGTAGGGTGAGCAAAGCCTGCTAACTAAGTGGCCAGAAGAACCGGGATGTTATGCTGTGCTCCACCTGCAATGCAAAGCATGTTGCAAAACTCATGCTGCTTATGCGTACCTAAACATGAGATAGTTGTTACATGTAAAATGGTTAAGGCAGAGCTAGAGTTACAATGTGGGCTAACAATTGAAGGGGAGGTTACAGCTCCCAGAACATTAATTCAAGTGTATGTATACATGCTGTCTACATAAATCTCGGCGGATGCCCAGGGAAACTTTGGTTTTTGAAAGCTTTTGGTGGTGTAGTCACCTAGCAGAAAGGAAATACAAGCTTTTTTCTGAAGCTAAAAGTATATTTGAAGTGACACAGCTGCTACTGTATGATCTGTCAAAGTCGCTTTGGCTAACTAAAAGTGTAATTTTTAAGGAGATGCAAGAAAAGTTGTGTCACTGTATAACTGTGGTCTGGACCAGACTTATTTCCGCCTGATTTAATCTACGATGTGTAAGATCAAACTGAACCAAAACATTCTTCACGTCAAGGGTGAATATAGGGGACTGAACTGACTGTCGTTTTGAACTTAACTTAGAAGTTAGTTAAACCAAACTTCTTCTATAAAGAACAAATGAAGTAATAGGAAACATATACAGGACATAGACATAAATCAGTCTGAATTAATCTAGCAGCTCCCCCACAGCTGAATAGGAAAAGTCCTGTTTTCTTTTCTCCCACATCTGTCTGTGGTACTTTAACTGCCATCAGATTGAATTTACTTGCCTGGCAGAAACCTAAACCAGAAAAAGCAGATAGTTTACTACCAGGTTAGTCAACTGAACCAACCAAGGCACTAGTCTAACAAGTGCTGATGCAGAAGAGGTGTTAGAAAGCGTGTGTGGATAGTGATGCCTTTGCAGAATTCACCTCGAACATACCCTCAGAGTTTCTTGCTTCTTACTAGCAGTAAGCTAGAACACGATATTGGAAGGCTGTTTCCTGCTTGGTGTTCTATGGGTGAGCAAAACCACTTCTCTGAAATGAATAGCAGATAATTACCATCTTAATGATAAGAAGAGATGCCTGCTGCAGTCAGTAGATTCATGAAGTGTGAGATTCGTGTGTGTTGTTGCAAATGTTCCACGTATAGTGTTGACACTAAGCCTGCTGAGATGGCGCAGTGTCCCTTCCTGAGGTAGGCCACTATCTATTTTTCATAAAGTCTTAATGGGTCTTTATAATTTGTATTGAAAGTCTGGAGATCAGGGCCTGGGAACCCACCTGCACTTTTTTCCCCTGCATACCTAAGACCTATACCAAACCAGGAGGCTAGAGCTGCACCTTTCCCTGTCCTTTCCCCCTAGCTCAGTATCTCTTAATTACACGCAATTGGAGGCAGAACTTCAGATGGAAGGCTTAAAGGCATGCAAAGCAGCCTTGCCTGTAGTTTGGTACTTTTGCAGGTCATGTAGATTGAACCGCTGAGGCAGAGGGGATTGACTCGAGTTTTCCTGCTTAATGGATGGGTAGTAAAGCATTATTATATTAAAAGGAAGAGCCAAGCACCACTCCAGAACAACATGAGAGGGGAGTGAGAAGAGTTCCTTAACTCAGCACTAGCGAAGAAATATTCATTTAATTGCAGCTTAGTTTACAATCCTTTTAATGTGACTGAAAGCCTTAAGCCTGTTGGTAATGCAGCTAGCGCTGATGACCACTTCATAGGATGGCATGGGGTATAAATGAAAGGCATTTCTAAAAGCTGGAAATGGCATTAGGACAAGCAAGGTACGGCTTTTCCTTTACTTCCTCCATTTCAGGTGTTTGCACAGATTGAGGAAGAAAACTATTTTTGTTGACCGCAGCTAATGCTGCGGAATTATTTCAGAACAAGACCATGAGGATGAAGCACGGTACTCTTGTTCAATGATAGATTATAAAGTTGTTGGTTATCTCCCTCTGTGATGCAGCTTACCATCTGCACTGTGCAGTTCTACTGCGACAACTGTTTCTAAGGTTTTGCTGTTCAGGAGATCACCAGAAACTGGTAAAAATAGCCTTCTGAAAAAAAGAGGAAGAATCGCAAAGGACTTTGCAACTTCTTACATTAATTTCCAAAGAAAGCTGAATTATTGTTGAAAAAATAGTTTTAATGCACTCTCTTGACTCAGAATAAGAGCGTTCACTTAGTCATGATCTGAAATAACCAAAATGGGTCATTTAAAATGTTAACATTCTGCCACTACTGAAAAAAAATTAAATACAGGGAAGAAGGAGAGAAGGAGGAGCAACCAAGAACAAAAATCGGAATAGTCCTAAAGGGCACCACATTTTCTCAGTGAACAAGTGAAGATTGTAACAGCATGTTGCTGAGCAAATTACGGGGATTTTAGTCACAGCTTTGTATTTAAATCAGAGACACCTTTTATATATCCTGCATTTTTGAAGCAAAGAATACAACTAGAATAGAGTCCATTACTCAGACTGTGCAAGAATTAAAACTCACTTCAGACTTCCCATATGTGAAAATTTGCATAAACCGCCTTTGAAGAAATTAGGCTGCAATTTGGCGATGTTATCAACATCAATAATACTTGAAGCATAGTTCTGGACCCTGTCATTTAAAAAATTGTGGTATGTCTAGTACACTAATGTCTGTCCATCGTATGAAAATGTCTTTTGAGAGATGTACTCTACCTTGCATTCTTCAGTAGGTCCAAGGCCCAGTGTTCCCCCAGGAGAAACTGTCTTTAGATCAGCACGGAAGACACCAATGGTCCCAGCTCTGTACCTACAGAATTACTTTTCCAGCTGCCGGCGTAAACGATCTGATCCAATGCTGTCCTAGCCTCTTGGCGAAGAAAAGGGGGGAGCCCCTCCAAGGGTGCGAAGAAGAGAAGGTCTCTGTGCTGATGCTCTTGTCCTCCCATGAGAGGAGATGGCTTTATTTCCTGCTGTTACCGCTCAAAGTGTAAGCCAGCACACAGGAGGCCTCGTGGCACTGTGTATTTAAGACTTTAGGTTGATCTTATTTCTTGCATGGCTGTATGATCCCAAAGAGTTAAAGATATTTATCTGGCCATACTATTCCACAGTGGCTTGCAAGCTACCTGGCATGTTCTGCTGCATAATATGGAGGGGGGCCAACGTACTGTTTACAGCCCTGAGCCAGAACTGACCCTGCTGATCTGCCCAGACCTGCCAGGAAAAGCACTGGGGAAGTGTTCCCTCATCTACAGACATAGCAGTGACCTGCAGAAAGTAACACGTTCCTACAGAAGAGGTGCCAGAAACCAGCTGCTTTCCTTGCAAGTGGTCTTACCTCCTCCTCTTCTACCTCTCACTGGTTTTTTTCACATCTGCTTGTTCCTGCTGTTTGCATCCTGGAGCTTTTTAGGCTCAGTGAAATTCTCCCTGTGGTTGCCCATAACTGACGACTTATCCCAACTCAAGTCCCCAGCTGGTCAGCCAAGATAGAACCTTACTGAAAGGGAGGTAAACAACTGGTCTTAATGGGTAAGAGATGGGAGGAGTTGTAAGAGCAGCACCATCCTGTCACAGGAGCTGAAACCAACCCTGTCACAGAGCACTCGTGTGCTGCCTTGTTTAAACTTTTAACTTCAACTACATCTTATCCCTTAAATAATAATAATTATTTAAAAAAAAAAAAAGTGCTGCATAATGCTACACACTATGTCTACATAGCAAGTAAAATGGTACAGTAGGAGCAGATCTCTAGAGTGGACTTGTTTTGTGTGCAGTACCTGATGGGTTTTGGGCATTTACTTTGGATTTGTTTCAGTCCAGTCACACGGACTGAGCACCGATTGGAGTGCATTTTCAGTTCATTTTCATCTGAAGAGAGTCCTGTTCACATGCTTTAAGACAGTATTGCTATGCAAACTAGAGCACCATAAGTGGACTTTTAAAAGTACACTCCTGAGCTGAACTAAAGTACTCATGTATATGCACCCAGTGTTAAACAAGGTGTGGGAGTTTTGCAGTATTGTAGGCAGAAAAAGAGAATACCTTTTGAAATCAAAATATTAGGTAAGGCTTATAGTTTAACGTGTCTTTTTCCTGTTGTCCCATTCCTTTTAGTTTTAGCATTGTTATAAGAAAACAGAGATAATTGATCAGCTAGATGTTAACAAAGGTGGAGTTAACTGATCAGCAAAAGGGAGAAGAGGAAAAATAGTCTGATCTGCTTTCTTGAAGATGAAACAGAGCTAACGTATATAAACGGGGGAAAAAAAGGGAACAGAGATGAAAAGAATGTTTCTGGTGTTCTTATTTGCAGTTTTATCTCCAGAAAAAGACAGGCACCTTAATCACCCTTTCCAGAAGATGGCAAACTTGACAGTGCTATTTTTGCTTGGAATCGGTAGAACTTTCCTCCTGCCTAATCCAGCCTCTTGATCATTTACTTCTTTTGCTCAATTAGATTTTCATATCTGTGGAGAACCTGGAATCTGTGCACTGGCCCATTACTCTCCCAAATGGCTGTGGCCAAGAAGCCGACCTTTCCTTCCAGTGCAGGCATTCTCTTAACCAGAGATTGTCCTCTTGTTCCTGTGAAGTTTTGTGGTTTTTTTTTTTTTTTAAAAAGGGGGGGGGGGGGGGAATTTGTCATCAGCAGCATGTCTTGGCTAATTTGTCCCTTTTGTATCAATTATTAATTCCCTCCTATAGAAAGTCTATCTAGAGGCAAAAATCAACTCTGCATGCAGATTGCTTTTCAACTCCATGTTGCGTAGAGCAGGAGAATTACTTCGAATTAGGGGGTCACCTTCTGTTTTCTCCAGCAGTATTGCAGCTGGTTTCCTGCCTTGGTCCACTCTACCTGAGGGAGTTGTGAAAAAGGATTTTGGCAGACTGGGAGCTGCCGTGCAGGGTCCCTCGGCTGCAAGGAGTAGGGACTCCAGTCCTGTTGCTTCTGAATGGCACAAGCAAAGCAGCGCAGCGTCCTGCCGCTGGCATCTCCAAATGTGACGCTGTGACGCTTGCCAGGAGGCAACGATAACCTCAAAAACTGCTCTTCTGCTTTTGCTGCGCTATTTCAGGCTGCTTCAAGAACACCGTAGTGGGATGGGAGTACTGCCATTGTTTTTGGTAGGAATAGCTCATTCTTTAATAGATAGTTTATGAGTGTTAATATGTGAACAGGCCACAGGAGAATGACCACTGGTATTCAGTATCCACTGCCATTTGGGGGTTAAAACTTGTATCTGCTGTGTGGAACTGGCCCAGTTGTAAACCAGAACATTATCTCATGCACAGCAAAACTGTAACTAAATTGCAGTCCAGAGTACTAGCAAGTTGCTCTGGATATCAGAAGAATTTAGGCTGACATTGTGACTTTTGAACTGGAACAGCACCTATGTAGTGCAAGACCAGGATTTAAATTTGTGGCTTTCTAAAAACATGTATGCTATGCATATTAGTAGCTCTCTATTTGCAAGGGCTTGTAATTCTTTTTCCTTCAGAGCAGCACTACCCAAACCACGATACGATCACCTGCTTAGAGCTAAAAAGGAGTATGCCTGGCAAGTGAGACAGGTCTTTTAAAGAGTAAGAACACCAGTTGGGAATGGGAGAAAGTAGATGAAATTTCTGGCTTTTAGAAATTTGAGGTACGTTATAGTATTCAATCATAACTTAATTCTGTCTACAGAAATGGCTAGAGCCAAAACCCAGGTATTTTTTTCCCAATGAAAAAAAATGGAATGTTTTACAAGATTGTACTGATTTTTGAGAGAGTGGGAAACCCTGGAAAATGTGGTTTTAAGACTGTATGTGTCGACAAACAGCAATAAATTGTGCTTTGCCTGTATTCCTGCTGTGATTTTTCTCCCCCTTGCTCAAAAGGGGGAAACATTTTTCCACAGTAAACCTCAGTATTTTAACTTTTGATCTAAACTGATGGTAACGCTTTTTTTTTTTTTACCACTTCCCATTTTACAAAGCCAGTTGTTAATACGTTTATTAAACTTCAGCAGGAAAATTGGCAGGTGAAAAAAGAATCCCCTTCTGCATGTTTCTGAGTAAAAGACTGATAGACAATACTAGGTTGTTTGTTTATTTTAATCATGTGAATTGCTCTGATTCTTTGAGTTACTCCTGTATGCCCAGAGAGCTGGTGTGATCAACTCTCTCTGCCAGTTCCCTCTTTCCCCCCACCAGCTGGTGTGCAGGGAAGCAATGGGGCAAACAGGACAGACGTGCATGCTGGATAACAAAATAGAAGGCTGTAAAAAAGCATGGGGGAGCAGGAAGGGAAAGGGACGGTTTGGGTAAGGCATTTTGTAGGGGAATTTGGAGCCGCTGTTGCGGTCGGGAAGAGCAAGCTGGATGAGCGGCAGCAAGGTTGCCAGGCTCTGTGGGCGAAGGGCCGTGGTATGTGGGGCTGGCCGGCCGCTCAGACCGAGAAAGCAGCCTGTGGCGTGGAAACCGGCGTGGGACACAAAAGGAGGAAGGAACAGGAACAAGGAGGCAGGGAAAGGGGTGGGAGAAGCTGAGGAAATGGGGAGCAGCAAGAAGCAGCAGGTACGCATCTGAACTCAGTAGAGCATGCTGCCGTCCAGGATGTAGAAGGGAGCCCAAAGCTCCCAAACTCTGGGACTCCCTCCCAAGGGGTTTGGGGGGACAGACAGGACCTTAGAATGGCTCCAGTCACGCCTCAGCATGTTAGCACTGACAGACTGCAAGACATCTATTTTGCATAATGTGACGAAGTTTCTCATTTCCTCTCACAGCAGTGATTAGATTTGGCCTTGCTTATTGGAAACCTTCCATCCATCAAACACTTCTCAGCAAAATGTGCATTTCATCACCTTTTATTACTGCTCCATACAAAACATGACTACCTACTGCTACTATTACTCCATTAGTGCAAGTAGCAGAGATCTATCCACTGCCACAAATTTCAGCAATGCTAATAAGCAGTATGGGTGTCAGTATTGTGGTGATGAATTTCCTTTTTTCTTTTTTTTTTTTTTTTGCTAGAAGAGACTTTTTTGGTTTCTTTTTAATCAGGATAAAAGAATGCAAGCTTGCAAAGTAAAGCAGTAAGTTATAAAATGCCAGAATTAAAGTTGCTTCTGCTATCCCAGTTCAGCTCGTTGTGCACATGCCTTTAGAAACACTAATTGCGTGAACAGATTTCACATACTCGTGAGATGGACAACACTTTCTGTGTCAATATGTATTAAAACAATATATTTATTGTCTAATATGTGGCAATGTTTATTGCATGCTACATGAACCTCACCTAGATGACAGAATTTAATTTACTCATGAGTTTCTGTATGGCATTTCTCACCGTACTACCAGAGTGCTTCACAAATGTTTGCTTCTCACTAGAGCAACAGATGAATAATCTGGAGGCATTCCTAAATTAGACTTGGAGCTGACATGCAGAAATTGCAAGGAAAAAACTTCTTCCGCTTACCTTAGCTGCTCCATATTAAATGCTTCTTTGATTTTCTTCAAAAATACTAACTTGTAGTCCCAGTGGATTTTAGTTACAGCTTTGTGTGCCCAGTAGCTCACAAATCAGATGTAAATCTGAAGTTGGAGAGTTAGAAAAGAAAGAGTATACTACTGGAGATCACTTGAGGAAGTGGTCACTTGTGGGATTAAAGCTGGTCAGCACGATGTTACATCGTGAACTCATTGAGGTGGGAGCGGGGATTTAATTTTTTAGGAGGATATAATGGTATTAACCATAAAATTCCACTCTCCCCCCTTGCTCTTTTTTTTTTTAATCTAGCTTCTTTCCATGTTCACTGTATTTGTCACAGAATTTGGAAATGAATCAGAGACTAAAGTCCAATTCATGTATTTCAGCATTATCCATCACATGTATTGAATGAGGCCAGAAACTGTAATCCTGGAATTTCTTGCACTTCAATGTCAACTTTGATATGATTATGTTCCTGTTAAAGTATTTTCTTCTGTGTAATATACAGAGTAATTAATCTGGTATTTCTATCTCCCGAGATGGAAATACAATATCAGGAATGTACACCGTGACCTGTCTTGATGATGTATCTATGCAAAGTGCGTGTTCCTAATAACATGTTCAAGAAAGCTATAATGTGGACCATTACAAATGCTTGTCTACACTAATTTACGATTCTTTCATCTTTTTGTTTTCTCGTCTATTCAGGATATCCTTTTGCCTTGTTCCAGCGCTATTTCCTCTTCCAGAAGGAGACCTACCTCATTCATCTCTACAATGTGTTCACAGGACTCTCAATTGCTTACTTCAATTTTGGTAAGATGAGTTTGGGAAGACAGAGCTGCCTGGTCCAGGGCGTGCTGCGGTTTGGGAAGACCTGTAGTGGGAAAATGTCATCTCTACTTCATATTTCTCTCTCTCTCTCTCTTTCCCGTCCCACAGGGATGCAGTTTTTTCATTCCCTGCTATGCGTCCTAATCCAGTTCCTCATACTGAGACTAATGGGTCGCACAATCACTGCTGTCTTCACCACGTTCTTCTTTCAGATGGTAAAACTCCCTTTCTTACTGCATCGGTTTGTAGAAAGGAGCCCTCTATTCAGTTTTACGCTTCTCAGTAGTAACTGTGGGTGGAAAAGTGGAGACAGATCAAAACCAGCTGGAGGAATTAGTTTGAATAACCTAAACAATGGTTTCTTTCAGACATACCTTATGGCTGGATATTACTTCACAGCCACAGAACATTATGACATCAAGTGGACAATGCCACATTGTGTTTTGACACTCAAATTGATTGGTGAGTGACATCTCCATCCTATCTTGCACTCTGCAAGCCATGCCTCAGGGAAGAGAGGACAGCTTGTTCAACCCAACCAGCCCATCCCAGGGCTTCAAATAATTGTTTCTCACCTCTAGGTCTGGCCATCGATTACTATGATGGAGGAAAAGATCCGGTGAGTAAGACACCATTTCTGCTTCATTCCTCCTCCCCTCTTCCCTGCCATTCCAGTGAGCTAGAGGTCAGAAAATCAAGTTCAAAGGATATGAGTTAGCAAGCTGCATCCATTGTTTGGTAAAGCCATAGCTGAGAGGGGAGACTCTGTGAGTGTCTGAGGGCACTGAATTCTGGAGTGGAAAGAAATAATTTGAAACAGAGACAGTAGTGATTAGAGATGGACAAAATCTGTTTCAATCATGTCAGAGTATTATTCTGTCCCCTTCCAAATTCCCCACCATCTCCTTCCCTCAAATCTGTTGCTTTAGATTCCAGATCCCCAATGCTCTGTGTCTTGTGGGTAGCGTACCTTTAATTTGCACTGGATCTCAGTTCCCATCTTCCTTTCCTTTGTTTAGTCTTAGCATATCCTTCTGAGTGGTCACCCTTTACCATTTGTTGGGGCCCTGTTTTTAGAGCAGATGAAACAGTGAGAGAAGTTGCACAGCACAGTGTGTGGGAGAGGGCAGAACACTTGCTACAGTCTCTTAATCCTACGTCAAGCATCTGCATTCCCTGTCTCCTATTTGGGGCCTGACTGAGTCTTTAGCATCCATGGAATCACTGCTGACTGCAAAAAACCCGAGGTTGAGCTGAAATTTCCTAAGCTGAAGTTTCAAGTATTTAAAGACAATGAATTCTTGCATCAAGAAGTAGGAAAGGTAGGATGATAAGGTCTTGGGAGAGTAGATGCAATTGCAGTCACGTATTGGAAGAGGTCAGATACAGTACTTTTACTATGCCTACTGTGCTGGCAGGGATGCATCTCAATAGATCCCTTCCATCTTTTGAGCTTATTTGGGAATAGAGATCCGTGCAACTGGTCTCAGCCATTGGGTCTCGTTGCTATTTAGAGGGGGTGGGGATAGAAATGGCTGGGGAGAAGAATGGACATGAAGTACAAAGTGGAAAGTTCCATATACATGGACAGCAAGAACTGAGAGGTAGGCTGAGAAAATAACATCCAGAGCTAGTACAAGATCCCTATGGATGATATTAATGCCACTCCCTTTGGTGCAGGAGTTCCTGACCCCTGAGCAGCGGCAATTTGCTGTCCGGGGAGTTCCTACCTTGCTGGAGGTTTCGGGATTCTCCTATTTCTATGGTGCCTTCATGGTGGGGCCTCAGTTCTCCATGACAGACTATCAGAAACTGGCAAGGGGTGAGATGACTGACGTTCAAGGCCAGAGACCCAATAGGTAATAAAAAGCCACTTAGCTCCTCACCTTCCTAAGATCCCAGAATGCTGAATCCCCCACGTGTTCCCTGCAGCAGAGTGCCTTCTTACCTGGACATTGAAGTACTGTGACCAAAAGTGATTTGTAAGACAAGGCAGTCTTTCAAAAGTTGCTCGTAACTCTCTGCTTAATTTACTAGCATTGTTCCAGGGCGTGAACATCAACAACCATTTGACATCTTTAGTACAGACTCAGTCTCAATCTGGTAATGTTAGCAGCCCAGCTTCCAAATGGAGGCATCTGCTGCAGTGGAACGTGGTGACTCCCTGTTGCTATCTCCCCTACCTCCTCTTCTTCACATCTGTTTTTAAAATTGTGAGTTTGACGGACTCTTTCCAAGGCTTTTCTTTGACTTTCATATTTTTCTTTCACAGTTTTGTGCCAGCTCTCAAGCGCCTGAGTTTGGGTCTCTTGTTTCTAGTAACCTATACCTTGTCAAGCCTGTACGTCTCTGATGAATACCTCATCTCAGATGATTATATGGTAATATGATTAATTTGGCAGTTCTGGGCTGTGGAAGAATTCCACTTCTCCGGTGGGCACTGGGTCTACAAGAGTGGATTTTATTTTTTTTTCTTCAGTTTTTCCTCAATTTAAAAATAAAGAGCAACTAGTTATAAGCCTTTCCACAACTGATTTGGCTTTACTGCCTGTCCTGTGGATTCCATTTGATGCAGAACAGGAATGTGTTAAGCTGAACTGAACAAAATAAAAACTTTTACAAATAGAGAATTAATCTTAGATGCTACTGTTTTTGTAAACCTAACAGGTGTGTTTTGTGACCTTTTAATGACCCTGCATTTAAGCATTACATGCAAAGAACTTCACTAGAGTAACTTGCAAGGCTCACCAGAATCTTTGAGGTTCTTAGAAAACTCATTAACAATTAATTCCTACCTGCAGATTATCAGTGTTTCTGTGTCAGTATGAATAAATGAGGGAGTAAGTTCTGCAATGATTATGCTAATCCCAGAGTCTTCCCAAAGTACCTGTTTCAATACAGCCAAATATTACCAAAGGAAGGAGAATGATGTATAAATTTGCATAAGCCAATAGCCTGGCAGTACAGTCCATATAGCAGTCTCAACACATATATCAGATTAAAATGAAAGACAGTGATGAGATCTCATCTACCTTGTCTCATTATTGCCACTCAACTCCGGGGTTTATTTTTATTCTATTTCACTCTTATCTCTGCAGGAGAAGCCTTTCTGGTTCCGTTGTGGTTACATATTGATCTGGGGCAAAATTATACTCTACAAATACGTAACTTGCTGGCTTGTTACGGTGAGTCTAGATGTCATTCCAGAAACAAAAGACAAATGAACAAAGGTTGCACCTTTGCAGCTACTTAGTATGCTCTTGAATATAGCATTAAATGGAAGTAATCCAAATATCTGGGGATCAGTGCAGGTCAGTTTAGCTTGCTTTAAGTTAGCAAAGGCTAGCTAACTAAAAAGCAGGCAGTTTTTTATCCATTTGTTCCATCTGCAGTGGTGCTCTCCACTCAAGAAAGTTAGAGCTTCCACAGCTCTGCCTTTCCAGAAAAAAAAAAAAAGGCAATTTTTTCCTCTCATCTTTCTTGCTTTCTTGTGAATCTTTTTTCCATAGGAAGGTGTCTGCATCCTTGTTGGCCTGGGGTACAATGGGAAGGACCAGAGCGGAAAGCCTTTGTGGGATGCCTGTGCCAACATGAAGGTCTGGCTGTATGAGACAACACCTTTGTTCACAGGGACCATCGCTTCTTTCAACATCAACACCAATGCTTGGGTGGCCCGGTGAGCAGGACAAAATTCCCCTTCTATAATGTGTCGGTCACGTCGGTGGCAACAGAACCAAGATCCTAGGCTGAGAGGCAGTATTAGAGGAAGAATCTGCCAGTTTTCAGTTCCTACACTTTTTCTTCCACATTCTGCTGCTGTGCCATTTGAAACAGGTTACTGGCTTAGACCGATCTTTTCATTCAATTTAAAAGACCAATTCATTAATATAGGCAAGCAGCTGATGGCAGCAGGAGGGCAGAGACTAGAATGGGACCACAGCGAGCCTGGTCAAACAGCCACAGAACTGCTCTAACAGCTGGTTCCTACGTCATGCCTCTCGATGCTCCCTATGCAATGACTTAACCGGGTTTTGGTTCAGCACTTGCTGGGATACACAGCTGAGTTGTAAAATACTATTTTTGTGTGCGTTGTCAGATGAGTCACTTCTCCCCATTAGCTGGGACGTCTTTAAGACAAGGGCTGAGGTACATTTTGCCCTTGTAAGGGGAACTCTCTTGCACTCTCTGGCAGGGTGTGCAAAGGACCGTATGGTCCTCTGGGCCCTGCATCTCTGATGTGGAGAGGGGAGGAGAGACAATAAACTAGAAGCACTTTTGAGTTTGTTTCTTTTCTGCTCTAGCTACATCTTCAAGCGTCTGAAGTTCCTGGGTAACAAACTGCTGTCACAGGCACTGGCCCTGTTCTTCCTGGCCATTTGGCACGGGCTGCACTCTGGCTACCTGGTGTGCTTTCAAATGGAGTTGCTTATAGTCATCGTTGAAAGACAGGTGCGCTTTGTCTGACTTAACCAGAATGGGGTGGCCTGCATTAGCCTTTCCCCAAGAGTCTGGAAACTGCCACACTGAAGGCTTTGCTTGGATTAAATGTAAAAAATAGCTGCTTGCTTTGGAATTGGTTTTCAAACATGATACAGTTCTGTTCTCAAGAGTTCAGTAGGTTGCTAGCTTCTGCATGGGCAAGCCATGAATTTATCGTAGAAGCTGACAGGAAGAAAAGCGGAGGACTTGGCATACGAGTAGAGGGCAGCTGAAGAGCTTGGCAGCTGGAAAGGTTGGAGGACAAGCACATGAGCTGAATGTCTCTACTAAATCTCCCAGTACTGAGAGAGCAATATTCCATATTTGTACTGTGGGGTTTTTTAATTAAAACTGTGAGGATGGGGTACTTTTAGCTACTTTTTTTTAGACTGCTTACTAAAATTCATTTTACACAGCTGGATAGAAAACTTTGGCCCCAGAGCCTGCATATATAGTCATAGGACATCCAACTGACAAGAATTTTTTTTTTTTTCTTTAAATTAGGTCATAAACCTTGTTCGGGACAGTCCTCCCCTAAGCACTTTGGCCTCCATCACTGCCTTGCAGCCCATCTTCTATGTGCTACAGCAGGCTAACCACTGGATGTTTATGGGTTACTCTCTGGTGCCATTTTGCCTTTTCACCTGGGACAAATGGATGAAGGTATTTAGTAGTCACAAACAGACACCTCATGCAACTAACCCTTTTCTCTCCAGCCCGTCTCATATCAGCTGCTGGCTGATCCTTAACCCTGCCTTTTCTCTTCACAGGTGTACAGGTCTATTTATTTCCTTGGCCACGTGTTGTTCCTCACCTTACTATTGGTGTTGCCTTACATTCGCAGATTAATTGTGCCACGAAAAGAAAAACTAAAGAAAGCAGAATAACAGCCAAAAGGTAAGGCTGCACTAGGTAAAGCAAATCCCACACTTGGGGTAGGAGGGGAAGCAGGGCAGCAGTGTTAAATCCCAAGGTGAAAAGCAAACATAAAAATCAACCAAAACAACTCTAGCACTTTTCTTTTTCAGATTGTACCACCCGTGCATTTGTAGGAGTTGACTTAACACTCCGGAAGCAAAGCATCACCTGCCAAGTTTGCTGTCTTGAAGTATGACTTTTTTCAATGTGAGGAGGGGGAAAGAGAAAGCACAGGGTCAGGGACCCAAAAGGAGGGGAATGGAGTAAGCTTCCTTCCAGACCCTCCACCTTCTGTATGTTGCCTTATCTCTCTGCCACCCTCCAGTGGACACTCGCCTCTCTCTGCTGATATCAGATGATTGTAAAACACTCAACGCAGGCACTGTATTGGATTGGAGCCACCCTCTGACTTTTCTACGTTTGTCATCCAAGATAAAAATTGCTCCTGGTCTTTTTTTTTTTCATATCGGCTTCACCTCCTTTCCTCTTGGGTGCCTCAGTGTGGGAGCATCAACTGTCACACACTCCCAAGCAAAGTGATGCCACAGGACCGAGTAACTTCAGCTGCAGGGCAAGCAGGGCACAGCTAAGAATTTCAGTTCCATGACTGTAAAACCACAACAATGACAAATTTGGGCTGAGTCCCTGCTATAAAGGGATCAAGCCTGCCCACATATTAAACACAAGAAAGTAAAATACACAAGCACTCTTAGCAAAAGCAACCTTTAATAGGAGGAAAAAAAGGTTGGTGGGGCAGTCCTTTTAAAGTCTCTTTGCTCCAGAAGTTACAAGGATGAAAGATGGGCTCCTGGAAGGAAATTTCAAAGTTGCACCAGGTCCACACCTCAGTAAAAGAGCCTCTCCAGATGTGGAGTCACTGTCTAGGAGTCCACCATGACAGTAGCAGCAGCAGCTCATACTACTCCCCAAACTTCCTCAAAGGCAGTAGTAATTTTAGCACATGTCAGGGCAGCAGAGAGGGGGTAGTTGCTGATGGAGACCATCTTTTCTGTATAGTCAACACTGACCTAGAGGAAGGAAAAAAAAAAAATAATAAGCTGCAAGTTTTCACTTAGCCCCATCTATTTTCAGTGGTTGGGGAGGCATGATATTTCTCCAAGGTTGAATACAGCCACAATTAAATACAGCAGGACAGCTGCTAGCCCTCACTAGTGCCCTCAGGAGGGAGAAAAGTCCCAAGTGTGGCAATGTTGGGGCCTGTTTTTGACAGGCCTACCTGGGGGGAAACAAAAGGGGGTGGGACAGGGGAACCAAGCAAAAAAAAGGAGCAGAAAGAAAACAAAAACGAAAAACCCCACATGCCAAGAACAAGACTGAAACCTATGCCGATAAAAATTTTTACAACTCTAAGTAAGGGATAAGTGCACTTACCGAACCGTGGGCAAAAGCTCCCACAACAATGGCAACTGGCTCCGCTGCAGGAACCAGTTGACGCAGATCTGACACCTTTGGAACTGCAAAAGAGGTACCTATCTTCATACAGCCCACAGGGAGATGATCACTGACTGGGTTTTTAATCACCTGTAGAAAGTTAATAGGGGCATAGAAGTAAGAGACCCTGCCACATAGCTAAATCCATGGTTTTGCACACACAAAATAACCCCCAAAACAATCAAAAAAATCCCACCAAACTAAACCCACTCCTACATCACTAGCTGCAGAGGAGGAATGTTGCGATGTTACCTGCGAACAGTTAAAGAATGTTTACCTTCAACAACTTCTGAGGCCCATCAGCTGCTCGAACACTGAGCTTATGCAGCAGCTGAACTGACAAGAGAAGAAAATCAGTTAAGCTATCCATTCTTTTGCCAGAGGAATCCTATCCTCTACCTAGTGATCACAGCTACAGTAGACAAAAAGTCTGTCTTTAGAGTTCCCAGCATCTTTTAAAGCGGTCCTAAGAAATACTGATGGGTGAGTTATTTTACTGCTAGCACAGCCTCATGCAGACACTCCCCGCTGTGCTAAGGAGCACATAGTTGGACTATGCATCCTGGAAATCACAAAAAGACACTTTGATTTCTCTGCACTTTGTTCACTTTCATATTTTTAAGGTTGGTGCAACTTTTTGACTCTTCCCAAAATTCTTCACTCCTAACCACCTTCCTGCAGTATTTTGTGGCTGGTATAAAGTTTGAATCACTTACCCATAAGACCACAGAATCGATCAAAAGTTCTTGGGATTCTGGTTTGGGGATTGACTTCAATTAGAACATTCTTCTGGGTATGGATATAAACCTGCAGGAGACCAGCCCTATTCAGGGGGCTGTCCATGAGCATCAGGAGACTCTGAAATAGAAAAACACACAGTAGTGGAAAAAGTTGCAAGAAAGAGGACTCTTGGAAAACTTGAGGGTCAGGCCCCACAAATGCAGAAGGGACCAATGTTGAGGCAGAGAGGAGTTATGCGGCAACACAAGCTCTACTGTGATGCTGACAGAAAGCAATCCCACAACCAAATAAAGAGAATTACTCAATTCACAAGCCACGAACATATGGGGTAAGGCCAACCTCACCCCCGTTCCAGGGGCACGGGCTTCCCCCATGCTGATGGACAACTCCGCTCAAGCCGCCCGCCGCCCCGAGCAGCCCAGACCGCCACAGACACTGCCCGGACCCTGCCGGTACCTGGTGGGTGATGTCGGGCCGCACCTCCCCAGGGTCCCGGCCGTTCCGCAACAGCAGAGCCTTGTGCTTGTCGCAGTTGAGGAGCTCGAACGTCTTCCCCACCTACGGCCAAAGCACGGAGAGGTGGGCAAGAGCGCCCGCGGCCGCCCCCGGCCCGGCCAGACCCCCCCGCCGCCCGTACCTTCACGGTCTCCAGACTCGCCCCCTCCAGCACCACCAAGAGCCGCCGCGACCCACGGGGCCGCTTCGCCTCCAGAGAAGCGTCTTCAGGCTCCATCCCCTCCTCACGAGGCCGCCTGGGCGCCGCCATTTTGTTACCGCGGCACCGGGCACACGGCTCCGGGAGCACCGCCCCCGCCCCGCCCCCAGCCCGCCCACCGGCCGCTGCGGCCACCCAACATGGCGCCCGGGACGCTCCCGTTTATCTCGCTCCGGCCGGAACCACTTCCGGAAAGCCGTGCGGCCGCGCCGGAAGGCGGTGACGCCTCCTGCGCCGCGGTTTCCCGCCGGAGCGCCTTGGAGGCGGTAGCTTCCGGTGTCCTTCCCGGCGGGGCGCGCGGCGCGGCGCGGCCATGGCGCAGAACCTGAAGGACCTGGCGGGGCGGCTGCCGGCCGGGCCGCGGGGCGTCGGCACCGCCCTCAAGCTGCTGCTGGGCGCCGGCGCCCTGGCCTACGGCGTCCGCGAGTCCGTCTTCATCGGTGAGTCCCCCTCACGCCCCCCCCCCTCCCCGCGCCCGGTTCCTCCGTTTCCCGCGCTGACCGTACCCCTTCTCCCCGCAGTGGAAGGCGGGCAGCGGGCCATCTTCTTCAACCGCATCGGCGGTGTCCAGCAGGACACCATCCTCGCCGAGGGGCTGCACTTCAGGTAGGGCCCAGCTCCCCCGCCCCGAGCCCGGCCCCGCGGTCCCGGCCCCGGCCGCTGCGGGTGCCCGCGCTGTCCCCATCGCCCCCCGGGTAACGGGCCTCCCGCCCCTCGCAGGATCCCCTGGTTCCAGTACCCCATCATCTACGACATTCGAGCCCGGCCACGGAAAATCTCCTCCCCCACCGGCTCCAAAGGTGAGAGCGGCCCCGCAGGCCGGAGCACGGGGTGGGAGGGGGCGGGAGTCCGGCTGCGGCGCTGGCCCTGCTCACGTCTCTTTCTCCTCTTCAGATTTGCAGATGGTGAACATTTCGCTGCGTGTTCTCACACGCCCCAATGCTGCAGAGCTGCCCAGTATGTACCAGCGCCTGGGCCTGGACTACGAGGAGCGAGTCCTGCCTTCCATTGTTAACGAAGTGCTCAAGAGCGTGGTAGCCAAGTTTAACGCTTCACAGCTCATCACTCAGAGAGCCCAGGTGAACTTTTCTGGAGGAAACTTACACTCAGATTGCAAAGAAAGAATTAAACTGTGGATATGGGGAACGTTCTAACAGATGAAGGGTAAATATATTAGACTGGTGGATGATGCATCCAAACAGAAAGGGCGTGGAACTGTATCCCGCTTACAGTTTGATTCCAATACCGATACAAAGACTAAGGCTGCACCACTAGCTTCTGAGAAGAAAACGGGATTAATTGGTACATAGAATGCAAAAATGCACCATAATGTAATGATGGGGGAGGGAGACCTGACTTACACCATCATCTACAGGTAACAGTAGAACTGGCTTTAAAAAAACAAATGTCTGGCCCTTCATGGGTCTCAGAAGAGCTGTCAGAGCAAGTCAAACAGTTCTAAACAATCTGAAAAACAAAGTAGATGAGCAGTTAACAAAGCAGTAAATTTTCAATAATGGGTGCTACAGAAGGGTAGCAAATATTTCTGTTTAGAGAAAGATTAGAGAGTAATCTGGGTGGGTTACAAAATAATAGAAATATTTAGCTTATAAAAGCTTGTACCTGAAAGCTTGTCTTCTGGTAATTTGCTTGCCAGGGATTCTGAGAATATATGTCACCTACGACAGCTGAGGCAGAGAAGTTGCTGATCTTCTAAAAGGCTTTAGAGGAGATCCTGCATGAGACTGCTAAAGAGGACAAATTGTCAGAAAGATTTTCATCTCTTAACAATCATCTCTTAACTAGCTGCTGATCCATGACAAGAAAAAAAGCAAAGAGTAGAACTAAGTGTCCAGGTCTTGTTGTGAGAACTGATTCACAGCAGGGACTTCAGGGTTTTGTGCTAGGCCACATGCTGTGCACTGAAGGGATTTTTTAATGGTCTTGTATAAAGAGAATGAGTGGAAAAGGGAGGATGTAACAGCAAAGAAACAATGTCTACAGGGGATTTAGGTTTAGTGGAAGCAATGAAGACTTCAGTATCTCTGAAATTTCTGAACAAACTGACTTGAATTTGCCTTCTTGTCATATATTCATCTAGTGTTCGTTATTGTGATGTATATTGAAGCAATTGATAATCAGAAGAAAATTAAGTGACTTTACATAGTTACGTACTCGCAGTTCACTCAGGAAAGGATTCAGGCATCATTTTACAATTCTGCCCAGAAACAGCTGCAGTAAAAGTAGCAGCAAATGCTAGACTGGTCAAGGATGTGATACTGTAGCAATAATTCTGTTTATGTCAATATTTGGTGCAGGACTCCTCAGCCTGCCTAAAAACGATACTGGCAAGTTAAAGATAACTCAGAAGTGAATAAATCAAAAGATCTACCAACAACACTCATCCACTGAAAAAGTGGAGTAGCCACACTACACAAGTAGCTACAGTAATTAAGAAATGTGATGCATCTACAATGTGTAGTAGTGGGGGGTGATGATTTTATTTTCTTACTCTGAATACAAATACAAAGAGACAGTCAAACTGCAAACAGCGGCAAATCCAAGATGGAGAACGAAATACATGCTGCCAAAACGTGCAGGAACTGTGGAACTAGATGTGATAACACGTGAAAGCAAAAAAACTTCCAGGAAGTTTTTATTTTTTGCAGTATTAATTGTATAGTACAGTAAAGTGATAACTATAAATAAGCTCTAATATACTTTTGAAAATGTGGTAGGTAGCTACGGATATGCAGCGTTCTTTAGAGGCAGCAGATTCAGAGATGGTATTAATGTTTAGGGTTTGGTTTAGGTAACGTCTCTTGGGCCCGATGTGAATGAACTGTGAAGAGCAGTTGTGCTTCACTTTTGGAGTGCACAGGAAGTGAGAAGCAGCCTGTGTTTGGTACTGGTTTTGCTATTATTTGTGTTTCAGGTGTCTCTGCTCATTAGACGAGAACTGACAGAGCGAGCCAAGGATTTCAGCCTCATCCTGGATGATGTGGCTATCACAGAGCTTAGTTTCAGTCGTGAATACACAGCAGCTGTGGAGGCTAAGCAAGTGGGTGAGTTCAGTTTCTGCCTGGAAAGGGTGGATTGCCTTTGCCTTTTCATAGAATTATTAAACAAGGAAGCAGAATTTGGGCTAGTGTGTCATTGCTTTTGTATTGATGCAGCTACAGAGTTATAAATCTCAGCCACCTTAGTAATGGTGCTAAACAGGTTATTTTACAAGTATTATCAGAAAACTTTGGGTCATAGCTCATGGGATCGACCATCAGTTGGACTGAGTTCCCAAGACTGTAGGGTTCCTTTTCAGACTGGGGCTCTGTCCCTTACTGTGGGGATTATGTTTAGAGGGCCTGGATGCTGTTGATTTTATTTAAGAAAAAGTAAAGTATGCCTAGATACATTTCTTGTTTGTGGTTATGGCACCAGAATGCCATCAGTTCTTTCGAAAGCGGAGCCCCCAGGCCTCAGCTGTAGGCTTCTGGTGGAGGGCTCAGAAAATGGGATCTGGTTCAAATGCTTTTGGCCGTTCTCTCTGCAGCCCAGCAGGAGGCACAGCGTGCACAGTTCCTAGTGGAGAAGGCCAAGCAGGAGCAGAAACAGAAGATTGTCCAGGCTGAAGGGGAAGCTACAGCTGCCAAGATGATATCCTGCTTTGGGAGATTTTGTGGGATGGGGCTTGTGAGCTTGGCAGTCTCCTGAGAATCTGTCACATTGGGCTCATGCTTAGGAGAGTGTTATCAGGTGATAGCTTCAAGTGGGTCACTTTTTTTTTTTACTTTTTTTTTCTTCTTTTTTTTTTTTTTTCCTACAGTTGGCTGGAGTGAGATTGCAGGTCAGAGCAGAGGCCACAAGCCTTCATTCCCTGTTCTAAGGTTTAACTTTTATTGGCTGTATGTGACCATAATCCATAATGTTGTTCTTGATTTGAGGAAGTAAAAATATGCCTGCCAAAAGGCCCGAGTTATTGGGATAGAGATTGCTAAGGTATTTGATGATATGGCTTAGGAAGAATTCCTTGAGGGTAGGTAACTTCTCTTAGCAGATTTTTCCTTAACTTTTGCTCTCCTGTACCTCGGTGAAGCTCTGAGCAGGAATCCAGGCTACATCAAGCTACGTAAGATCCGAGCTGCTCAAAACATCTCAAAAACGGTGAGCAATGAGGCACAGAATTTCCTTTGTCCTTGTGCTGTTCTCCCAGCCCAGTGGCCACATGATGAATTTAAGGCGAATGTGACCTGCCCTGTCCTGATCTTTGTTCTCCTCAAGTAGAGCTTGAGATTTAACTTGCAATGATCGGCAATTAGATGTGAGGCTAGGAGTTCATGCCCTCTGTATGACAAGGCCAGATCCACATCAGATTCCATCACCTACACTCAGCTGCAGCCACCAAAAGCTCCTGGTTTCCTGCAGGCTGAGCAAAGGGAACAGATAAGCTTGGGGTCAAAGGTCTGTCTGACAGGGAGACAGAATGAGCGCTTCTTTTAGAAAGTCTGATGGCGCTGGGATGGGAATTCAGGAAGTTACAGAGTTGTTCTGGGGAATTGCATTGATTTAACTGAGATCTTAAGTGAATAAAACAAGAGTGCTGTGTCTGGAGGGGGTTATAGGTTCTTTATTAGGGCTGTTCCTTCATGTGCATATATACTTATGTTTGCCATCTCTGTAATGGTTTTCTTTTTCAGATTGCTGGCTCACAAAACCGTGTGTATCTCACAGCGGATAACTTGGTACTGAACCTGCAGGATGAGGGCTTCACCAGGTAAAGGGGCCAGATGGCTGGATTTATCTGCACCCTACCTGTGAAGCTGGTCCCCTTTCGGGAGCGCTCTCAGGATATTTTCTCTGAGAGAAGCCTGATGCCAGAGGACACAGACAAGTAGGGAGCAGTCTTACTTACTGTGGAAATTGATATTTTGTTAAATCTAATCAATTTACTCTTGTTTTTCTTCCTTCCCCTATTACTGCATCTCCTGACACACAGAGGAAGGTAAGGCACTGTTTATTTTGATCCTTTTTGTTAGTACTTGGAACAAGGGTGTTGATGTTTGCCTGGTGCCTGGGATGTCTCTGGCTTGAGTCTTTCTGGCCACAGGAAGTTTATTCCACCTCTATCTCAGTTCCCACTTGTGATGTGAAGCTTGAAGCCTTCCTTGCAGGGGCCACACAAACATTTGCATCGAGTAGGAGGTGCTCAGTAATTGGAGCTCTGTGTGTGTCCCATAAAGAACCTTGCATGGGGAAGGCAGGAGTAACTGAGGAGCGTCCTCTGATCTGTCCCACGTGTACAGGGCATCCTGCATTTGCGGCAGAAGGCTTTAAGAAGGCATTTAGATGACCGTAGGAATTTGTGTTGCTTAGGGGTAACGATCTCTAGGGAAGATGTTCCTGTTACTCTCCAAAAGCTTTCCAGCCCGTGCTAGAAAACCCCATTCCCTGCTTTCAGGGCTGGGAGGAGTTTGGTGACTTTGTCCAATCTGTCCACTGTTTACTGGACAAGGCAGCGCCAGCTGAGCTAATAGCATGCGGCTAAAAGTTTAGATTCCTTACAGTCAAGAAAGGAAGCCAGAGTTGGTTTCTTTTCTGTGGGATCTCTGATTGTAAGATCTTTCTTCCTTACCTCTGACCAAATTCTGTGTCTTATTCATCCCAGGAGGCTCAAGGGTCTTTGAGAAAAGTATGTAGTAGGACAGACTTGGAAGTCCATATCCTTTGAGGGTGACACCCTGCGCCCCCAAGTCTGTAGCAGGGGTCTGGTTTGACTTGGGTTTGTGCTTTCTGGAGTAATGACTCACTTCTGTCTCCCTTTCAGTGACAGTCTCCTACTCAAACAAGGGAAGAAATGAAAGAAACTAAAGCCTGCTAGAACCACCGGCGCTGACCAGCAGAAGATATGAGTGAGGAAGCTTTGAACTCCCTCCACTAGTATTGTTTGCCCTCACTTTGAAGTTGTTAATCCAGTAGCCAGATTTGGTTCCCATGCCCCTGCTCCATCTGTGCTGATCCAGTTATGGGATTGGGCTCTGCCATTAGGAAGCTGTAATCCCTTTCTCACCCCACCAGTTAAATTTGGGGAGGGGGCAAGGGTGCTTACTGGTATTAACCCATGTGGATATAGTAATCGACCTCTAATCTTGATTTTTAGATTTCTGTAGGGTAAAATCAGAATTCTTTTTGGCCAAGCGAGGGAGTTCTGCTGCCATCAGCACCAGGCTTTTTTTTGAGTAAATTTTGTTTCTCTTTCACTCTTGATCCCAAGAGAACCTGGGACTGAATTCAAGAAAATGTCATTCATTGGGTGCCTGTCACTGCTGGAATATCTTTATGTCACTGTCTGCTCAGTGATTCTTTCAAACATTTGTAAAAATTAAACCCCCTGAAATTTATACTGTGTCCAAGTGTGTTTAGTGCCAGAAGAAGAGGTTATTTTCTATGGGGGAGGTGGAATAGAGTTTTTATTTGGTTGAAGGCAGAATTGGGATGTTGCGGGGGAAAGGAGCAAGGGAAATAACCTCCTGTTCATTGAGAAATCACAGGGCAGGGAGAGAATGAGCAGATGCGAATGCTCATATAGCTTCATGGGTGACCAAGGCCCGTTTCTTAGCTGCCTGTAGATGCTGGAGGTGACCACAGGCTTACCTGCTTTTCCATGTCACAGCAGCATGTATGTACTATGTCCTGACTTCCGTTGTTAGAGCTTGTTTTTGCCCCCCCCCACATTCCTGGCCAAAAGTATAGGAGAAATCTTCCTCCACTGACTAACTCTTCTGTGCTTGGTTTACCAAGGCACAGTCTTGTCTGCTTCAGGGGCCAGCTTTTTCCCTGTCTCACTGGGCTGCCCTATACCAGATTTAGGACTTGGGAGATTTCACAGAATCATAGAATCGTAAAATATCCTGAGTCAGAAGAGACCCACAAGTATCATTGAGTCCAACTCCTCACTGCCCACAGGGCAACCTAAAAGTTAAACCATGGATAAGAGCATTGCCTAAACGCATCTTGAACACAGACAGGCTTGGGGCCATGACCACTTTCCTGGGGAGTTTGACCACCCTCTCAATGAAGAACTTTTTCCTAATATCCAATCTGAACTTCCCCTGATGCAGCTTTAAGCCATTCCCTTGTGTCCTGTTGCAGGACACCAAGAGAAGAGATCAGGGCCTCCCCCTCTCCTTTACCTCATGAGGAAGTTGTAGACAGCATTGGGGTCAGCCATCAGTCTCCTCTAAACTGAACAACCCTAGCTGCTCCTCAGAATTCGTTCACCATCTTTGTTGCCCTCCTTTGGACATGTATTTTTATATCCTCCTTGCATTGTGGAGCCCAAAACTACACATGGTACTTGAGGTGAGGCTGGACCAATGCTGAGCATAGCAGGACCATTGCTTTTGACCAGTTAACTATACCGTGCCTATTGCACCCCAGGATAACGTTGGCCCTTTTGCCTCCCAGGGCACGTTGTTGACGCATTGACCTTGCCATTGACTAAAACGCCCAGATCCCTTTCCGCAGCGCTGCACTCCAGCCTCTTGTCCCCCGGTCCATATGTACATCCAAGATTACACCAATCCAGGTGCAGAATCTGACATTTGTTCTTGTTGAGTTTCATACAGTTGGTGATTGCTCAGCATGGTGATCTATCAAGATCTCTCTGTAAAGCCTCTGTCCTCTTGAGGGAATAACAGCTCCTCCTAATTTAGTATTGTTGGCAAACTTGGTGTGTACTCGGCTCCTGTGTTTAGGTCATTGACAAAAGCTTTGAAGAGAACTGGCCCTAAAACTGAGCTTTGGGGAATACCACTAGTGACTGGCCACCAGGTCGATGTTACCCCATTTGCTGCAAGTTTTTGAGCTTGACCCATCAGCCAATTGAGCACCTACTGTATTGTGTGCGTACCTAGCTGTGTTGTCCAGAAGGATACTGTGTGAGACAGTATCAACAGCTTTGCTAAAATAAAAAAAAATCCCCGCATCTGCTGCCTTCCCTTTGTACACTAGGCAGGTAACCTTGTCATGAAAGATTAAGGGATGACTTTCCTTTTGTGAACCCATGCTGGCTTTGGCTGATGACTGCAGTGTCTTTCAGGTCTTTTTCAATAACTTCCAGAAGAATCTCCATAATTTTACCAGGCACCAGTGAAATGGACAGGCCTGTAATTACCAGGGTCATCTTTCTTGCCCTTCTTGAAAATTAGGATGACATTTGCCAGCTTCCAGTCAACTGGGACCTCTCCAGATTCCTGAGACTGTTGATAAATAACAGAGAGAGGTCTCTCAATAACATTGGCCAGCTCTTCAGTACCCTGGGATGAATCCTGTCAGGCCCTATAGAAGTGTGCATTCAGTTGCAGGCGCAAATCCTGTACAAGTTCAAAGTCAACTGGGAGCTTATCAGTCCCCCAGTTGCGGTCCTCCAGCCCAGGGCCTTGGGCCTCCCAGGGCCCATCATCGGTGTTAAAGGCAGAGGCAAAGAAAATGTTAAACGTCTCTGCTTTTTCTTCATCCCTGTTTGGGTATGAGGTGACCAACATCAAGTAATGGACGAATGTTTTCTTTTGCTGTAACATACTTCTTTAAAAAGCCTTTTCTGTTATCCACCACAGTACCAGCCAGCTTCAACTCCAACTGAGCTTGGGCCATATGAATTTTCTCCCTGTAGTGGCAAATAGCATGTCTGTAGTCCTGCTGTGTACCCTGTCCTTCCTTCCAAAGTCCATGCACTTTCTTTTTCCACCTAAATTGCAGGAGGAGATCCTTACTCAGCCAAGCCAGCCTTTTGCCTCGCTTAAGACACATTGGAATTGCCTGCTCAAGTGCTCTTGAGAGAAGGCGCTTAAAAAGTGACCAGCATTTATGGACTCTGATATCCTCAAAAGCAGATTCGCAGGGGACCTTACTAACTAGTTCCTTGAGCAGTCTAAAGTCTGCTCTCCCAAAATTCAGGGTAGTATGCTACTGTCTGCTGACAGTTTTTCTTATATCAGCAAAGATTTTGAACTCAAACTATTTCATAATCACGATGGCCAAGACAGCCACCCACGAGACCATCTGTATTTACAAACAACCATCTCTATTTACAAACAACTCCAACTTTTAAGCTCTCCAATGAAGAGGAGAGGCCTTTAGGGACCTCTTAGGCAGGCGAAGCACAGCACAAGCTGTTTAAAGGAACAGACATAATCTATGGATTCTTGGTTTTACAACTCACTGGAAATCAGAGCCATAGCTAATAGCCATATGTCTTGACTTGTGGCACCAAGGTAGCACCAATTTTTTGAACTAGCTTTGAAAATGCTTTCTCAGCCAGCCACCCAAAAAAGTAATCTGTGTGTAACAATGCCTAAGTGTAAAGCAGGGTAGGCTGCTTATTTTAGTGCTGCATTTCCTGATGTACAATCATGAAAGTTCTTGTTCAGTGGGTGTTATGGACTCATTAAGCTCTGGAATTTAAACATCAAGTGACGTTCTCAGTGTAACCTGAATTTGCTCCACAAGATGTCATCGTTTTCATGCTTTGGGTAGAGTTTAAGCTAACCATTGGTATGCTTTGCTTTAGGCTGTGGCAGCTTTTTAAGGAGGTGGATTAGAGTCTAAAGCAAAAGCAGGTGTTTCCTGAGAGTGGGTCTTTAGGCCCGTGGCTTAGAAGAGGTTATCCGGTATCATTCAGAGGTGAAACACAGTATGCTTCCACTCATCTTTCAGCTTTTCTTCTCTGTCCATTGTCCTCGTTGTCCCCCACCGTCCCGCTGTGGTGTCTCCCCCGTCTCCCCCGTCCCCCCCCCGATCCCTTTCCTGCCTTTTCCTCTAGTGGCAGCAGAGTTTCAGAGCCAGCCGGTAAATGCATATCCCTGTTGGCTCACAGGCTAAGGGAAGCTGAAATCCAGCGCATGGGGAAGTGGGTCTGCTCGCAAAGTACCGTCTGTCTTCCGACCGCTTCCAACCAAGTTTCTGCCATGTCAAATGACAGCAAGTGGTGTCCTTTCTCCCAATATATTGTGTCTCAGATTATGTGTCTGTATCCCAGGCAGCTTTCTCAGCCACATGCTCCAGAAACAGCTGCTGAACTCAATAAGGATGGAATTGACGCTGTGGCATTGTTTCTGCCTTTGCTTGCTTGAGGCAGAGTTTGTAGCTAAGAAGAGGGAGAATACCGCCTAGCATACAGAGGATGCCATGCAGTACTCGTCCTTGGTGCTGTGATTTGTCCCTCATAAGTTTGCCAATTGCCTAGAGATAGGGTGAAATTGTTTTTTTCTCAGGATGCGGTCTTTTATCTTGGACATGCTGTATTGCTGTACCTATGCCATGCGGCACTGGCTTGGGGAATGCTGTTCTGTTAGTATGGCTGAAATGACTACAACATCCATAGAGCTTGTCTGCTCCTTTGTACGCTGACCAACCTTGCCTTGGCTTTGTTTATGGATTTGTCAGCAGATCAAAGCAGGGAACAGCTGAGGTTGCCTAAATCATCCTACACATCACCCTGCCACTGCCTCGCATCATTCATGTTCCCTCCTGCATGAGTATGGGCATGTCCTCTGGCAGGCAGCAGGATCACAAGGAGGCAGTGCCTGCTTCCAGCTGGTTTGTACAGACTGGTAGCTGCTTCACCTTGCCAGGTCCCAGGCAGGTACGGCACCTTGCAGGCACATTGGCCACTGCTGCCATCTTACAAGCTATGTGGAACAGAGTTCAAGGTATGTTGCATTCCTCCTCTTTTCTGCTCCTTCTGTCATCTGGATTTGTGCTCTAAACTGAGAGGAGAGACCCCAGTCTTAGGGTCCCCGCACCAAAGCGGGGGACGATTGCAGCTGAACGTTTAAAGTGCGCAGTGTGGTCCTGTGTCAGACAGCTGATGGTGAGTGAGGGTGCAGGTCCCTCAGTGCCATTATCTTCCCACACAGGGCCTAGACATGGCTCAGACCAGATGAAAGTCACTTTGTGACCTAGCTCAGACTTTTCCCGAAGTGGGACTGAGCTCTTCCTGCCATCAGCTGTAACCAGGTCCTAGTCCTGCACACCTGAGACATCTTTTTCTTTGAGCATCAAATGCCTACAGCCTAAGCAGTACCTGTAAATTAAGGATTCCCCCAGCACATTCTCTGTGATCTAGGCCAACTGCCACAGAAAGGTTCAGGTCTGCACTCTTTAGCTGTGGCTTTATCCAAACTCTCTCAGCGTTCTCCCCAATGGTTCCTGGGTGCAGTTTTAACTGGCAAGACTTTAAAAACCATGCTGAGTTCCATTCTAACACCACCAAGGATAGGCTCCAGTGCTAAGGAATGCTCTCTGGCCCTCACGGAATGATATAAATAGTGGTGGGAAGGCACCTCTGGAGGTCTTTAGTCCAGGCTGCTGCTGCAAGTGTCACTATTAACAGCACTAGATCAGATCAGCTGTGGCTTTGTCCACTGGACTACTGAAAACCTGCAAGGACAGAGTTCCCCCTCTGTTTGAATGCTGTCTGATAAAACCAGTTGTAGTGTTCAACCTGAACCTCCCAAGCTGCAATTTGGGACCATTGCCTATGGTTATCTGCCACCACCATCGTCATATCACACCTCTGTGTCATTGTAGATGAGATAGATAGCTTAACCTTCAGCCTCCTGTTTATCAGACTAAATCATCCAGCTCCTTTAGCCCCTCCTTCTAGGTAACTGACTAGTATCTGTGAAGCCACAATGTGGCCATGCTCTGGTCTACCTTCTTCATAAAGATGAAGCTTCATTTCTACCAAGCGGTACTCAGGAAGGAGCAGTCAGGCACTACACTGTTTGCTGAAGTGGCGCTTATGATTTACCCTCCAGCTCAGGTTTGATACCACCAAAGACAGATGAGACAGATACCAAAATGACTAATGATTTGGAGGTATGAGGATGATTTTTTCCAAATACCAAAATTTGAGTGCAAAAGCCTGCATCTGAGTTTGTCACAGCTAACTTTCTGTGCTCACTTACCTGACGACTACCAACACTCAAGTCTCACAGCAAGGAGCCACTGTAATTGGTCACAGCTTCTGTTCAGGAGTCTGAAGGCTGTAGAAAGTGATGAAAACTAAGCTAGAGCCATTCTTGTAAGTCTTTGCAGAGCTGCAAGTGAAGCTAGAAGTACAGATATACCCAAAGAGAAATTACGGGAAAAAAATTTGGGACTCAGCATTCAAACAAATACATGTTTATTTACAAACAAAGGAGAAAACATGGCCATCACATCAAATTCTGGTATATTTACAGCATCCAATCAATGGATCAAGTAGAAAAGGGATTGTAGGGCAGAGGGTTGGTGTTAAAAGGCAAGAGGAAGTTTCCTGTTGAATTGCAGAGGAGCTGAGCTGAAACAGGCCAAAACCTCCAGACTTTAAAAGATGAGGCTTCAGGGAACACTAACAGGCTCACCTCTAACTCACAGCAGTGGGCAGAAAAGTAGCTCCTGTAAAGACTTCCTTAGCTCCTTCTCAAGAAGTCAGCTGGAGCTGACACAGCAGACATGAGTTTGGGCCACAGTGCTTGGAGAGCAAGGGAAAGAAGGGGTGTGATTATTTTTTTTTTTCCCCCTGTTAATGAATGATGAAGGGGCAGCAGGAGACTTTGCTGACCTGCACAGGCAAGGGACTGGCAGCCTGGTTCAGGGCACTGAAAGGTGGTGCAGAAGAGAAGGGGAAAGCCTAGCTCCAGTCCAAAAGCAAGGAATGTGGGACAGGCCAGCCTGGACGTGAGCTCCAGTTCTGCACCCCAGGTTCAAAACCCCTGTGGGGCTACCTGCAATATATGCTTATTTTTTCTTCAGTGAGCCTTTCAGCTTCTTCTCTGAGGAGCGCTGTTTCCGCACCTTCTCCTCCTTTTTCCCCAAGTTCTCATAAATCGTTGACTCCTCTTTCTGCCTGTAAGACCAGAAAAAAACAAGGGGGAAAAGTGAGCAAGAAGAAAAAGCCAGCCAAGCCAAGCAGGGAGACTATTGCCAGGGGCAGGCATAGCTGGGCCTCTGGTTTAGGTGAGCTCTTACTTGGAGGATTTTCTTGAAGCCTTGGCATGCACATTCCTCGCTGCAGGGGGATAGGCAATGTTCCCATACTCTGACTCGTTTGGTTTGCCCTTCTGAGACTACAGGAGAGGGAAAAAAAAAAAAACCCGAGCTGAGAAGACTGTGGTCTGGGTGAAGCATGTGAGGCATCATGAAGAGTTCTGGCTGTTTAACCATGCTTCATGCTAGGATCTCAGTGGATCTTGGTGGATTGTGGAAGGTCCTCAGGCTCAGTGCACGCCGCCCGCTGCTGTCACAGAGGTGAGCAGCAGCGATGCAAATGTGTCCTTGTACAGGGGTGAGCAGTGGGGCAACAAATTTCTGGAGGTGCTGGAATGCCTGGCAGTGCCAGGTGTCAGCTAAAGAATATTCAACAGGTAGCGACAGCTAGTGGATGCTGCCAGAGGCTACAAGGAGAGATAAAAGATGCCACTTATCAGCAGGTAAGAGAAAATCCTTTCCACCAGAGCTTGGGAGGCAACTGCAGAACCAGGATGGGAAAGACGAGGGTCAGGTCTTGCCTGTCTTAGATTCAGCTTGTAACAAAACAGCACTTGGTGGAGACGTGATATAGAAGTGTAGTTGAAATAACAGCATTAAATCTTACTGCTGTTTAGCAAGCAGTTCAGAAGGGGTTGGTACTTGAGTTGCTAATATTGTCCCTTGAATTTCAAAGGGAGGAATAGGGACTCAAATCTTGGTGCACTGTCATAGACTACGTAGGTCCCAGTGCTAGCTTAAAGCCTGGGAAACAGAGCACTTGGCCTCAGAGACTGCACCATGCAGGGCCTACACTCACAGGACAGGAAAGTAGAGTCCCCTTTCTCACCTGGATAACTTCCAGCTTTTTCTTGGTCGTCTCTATGAACTGGCAGATGGCCATGTAGATGAACTTGTACTGGGCCTCCGTCTGCACCATCCCTGAGCGTTGGGCCCTCACCATCTGGATGGTCTTCTGAATGTCAATGTCACAGTCCAGCCCTAGCAAGGGGCACCAGAAAAGCTTATGGACATGTTCACTGACATCCCCCCGCCCCAATTCTCCACCAAAAGCAGTCACACTGGTGGTCAGTCAAGAAGTTTCCACGTCCCTTCATACTCTTTTACTCCTGTATGGATCTCCTATCCCTCCTTCCTGCTCAGCACCTTCCAAGTCTGGCCTTGGAGGAAGAGCCCAAGCTGAGGGAAGGCTGAAGCCACAGAAAGTGGATACGGTGCAGAGATCAAGCAGCTGCCACATAGCAAGGGCAGCACAACCTTCTCAGGGCTGTGGCAGGATGTCCCCCACTGATACCTGGTAGTTTTCATCCCTTTGCAGCTGGACTTAAGCCCTACTGGGAAAGCCAATTCACTTCAAGATGCTTTGGGGTCCTCTTACCCTTGGTGGAGATTGTTTCCACTATCATATCAATGACGATGATAGTCCCAGTGCGGCCAATCCCAGCACTGCAAGGAGAGGACAAGCAGAGGTCAGAGCAATACAGCTCCTGAAACAAAATGCAGCTGCTTCTGGGGAAGGATGCAGCACTTGTAGCGGCTGTTCGGCAATGCCACAGAGAGTCGAGGATTCAACAGGCAGCAGACTTTGGTTTGGGGGCATCAAAGAGGAAAAAGCAAATACAGGGGCTGTCATAAGCTTCACTGTCAAGTCCCAAGGAAGAGCTGGTGCAGCAGGACAGATTTTTACACCCTATGTAAAGGATGGTGAATGCTTCAAACCCCAGCCTCTGTACCAACCTGCAATGCACCAGAATAGGCCCTGCATCTGGGATGCTCTCCTGCTTCTGGTTTATTTGGTCGAGGAAGCTGAGCACTCCTCCTGGCTCGCTGGGTACACCATGGTCAGGCCAGCTCAGGTACTGGTAGTGCCAGATCTCACGCAGAGCCTTACCCTGATAATAACAAAACACCCTGCTGGTAAAACTGCAATCCAGTCCCATCCCTGGCCTCTGTCCCAGGGAGTGGTGGGTCCGAAGCCAGAGGGAATCTCTGTCTCCTGCACACTTCTTGGTGATTCCAATAGTGTGATTCCAGCCCAAACGAGGTGGGAACAGCAATCCCAAGAACGATACACCCAGCAGCATCACCACAGCACCCAGCAGTTCCCAGCCTTAGATACAGAGTGACCATTAAACATGTGGGCTCCATGACAGCCCTCAACCAGGCACACTCACATTATCCTTTGGACACACACAGAGGTGACGGAGTTTGTATTCCAATGCATCGTGCTCCCCACTGTTCTCCACAAGGTAGGGACCGTATTCCTTCGTGCTGCCCACCTCTGGCCAGTAAGGCACACATTTGTTCTGTGTGGGCAGAGGGGGCAGGGTGAGGACAGGCAGAAGGCAGGAAAGAGAGAAAGAGCAGAGTAGTGGTTGAAGGGAAAGAGGGCAGCTCTGAGACACCTACAAACTGTGACTTACCCGCCCTTTTTCTACCTCCCGTGTGGTCATCACAATAACGCGCGTGTTCTCCTGCCACACCATTTGCCAGAAGTCATTGACTGTGGCATCCAGGCAACCCTGGCTAGCGATGTAGGTCTTGGTGAGGTCATCTGGGCTGATTAGGTTGTTCTGAGTGTGGACAGGGGAAGATCAGGAAGGCTGCAGGAACAGGCAGGCCCTCCTCCATTTTGGGCATACAGCCAGCTTTCAAGAGTCTCACCTTCACATAGTTGGCATTGATATAGTCAGATCCAGGTGTATTTGGGTCCCTTCCTTGGAGGATGACTCTGGAGTGATCAACTGGGGATGCAGCAAAAGAATAAACAGAACAATGAGATACTCTGTGCCCAGCCACATGAAGTTCCTTCGCTGCTCCACACCACCTCATTCATGTTACCCTCTGCATGCAGCATGCCTCAGATTTTCACCTCTCCTTCTCTGGGGTCAGACCCAACTCACCCTATCCTCCCATCTCTCTACCCCTCTGATGGACCATCAGAAGCTGATGAGTCTGATGCAACCCTCCCTCCTTCCTTCAAGGACATGAAAAGGCTGTGATATCTCTCCTCAGCTCAATGCCGCACACCTTATAACCTGCTCTGGAGGATAGAGCGGGCTGGGTCAGGGATGGCTCAGACAGCTCTTCATTGCCTGTGTATTTGGTGGGGGTTATTTTATAGTGGAGAAGAAAGACTCACAGGGCAAGATGTTCTTGTATCGGTTCTTGCTCTTGTTTTCAGGTCTCTGGCCCTCATGACGGTCAAACAGGTGCTTGGCTTCCTGTTTTTGCAAACTCTGAGAGCAGAAGAGAGAATAGTCATGGCAATGTCACAATGTATGACAGGGGAGGTGGGCACTCAGAGGAACAGTGGTGGCTCTGGGGGCACATAAACATGCTTGTGAGGAGTAGAGAAGTGAAAAGCAAACCCAGACTTGAAAAGTCCAAGCTTCATGCCCTTATTGGCTTGATGACTCATTCTCCCAACCATGAAAAAGCACATTTCTGCCTCACTGGGTTCACTTATGACATTCACTCCTTAGAGGAACAGGTTCCAAACAGAGGCTTCTATCAGAGATAAATTGTCAAGAATTTACAAGACACATGAGAAGTTTGTGTCCAGAAAGAAATCAGGGACTGAGAATGAGGTGGTGCACAGGGAGCTCCCAAAAAGCCAAAATAACGTCCCCCAGCAGTTTCTTACATCAAATTCCTCCCAGAATCCAGCCTTGGACGTCTCCTCAGATAGACTCGTCTTGTTCAGTTCCTGCACTCTATTCTCAATGTCAGCAGCATTCACCCTCGTAGCGTAGTAGGGCTGGGGATGGGAAAACAATGGGTAGCCATGAGAGAGACGCTGCTGGAGAGCAAAGTCCCCTCTGCGTGCTGTGGAGAAAAGGAGGAGAGGGACACAAAGCAGAAACACACAGCAAGCGTGTCCCTCCAAAGGATCCCTAAGAAACAGAGGAAACATGATTTACCTGCTTCAGGTACACAAAGGAGCCAGATACCTCCTCAATTCCAGTCTTCTTGAAGTGCTCCACCAGATCTGTGAGGCTGTCAAATGTTTCAGCACCTCCAACTGTGTAGCGTCCATTCTAAATGGAGGAAGAATGTGTAACGTCCCCCTCATAACATTCCTACAGACAAAGCTGGTAATGCTTAGGGAAAAGGTAACGCTGCGGTGCAAAGCCATAGGCACCACCCTGTGCCATCTAGAAAAGCATTTCCTCTGGCAGGGAGGTCAAATGGTAGTTTGCCCTGAGAACACTTAAGTTCACAGCATGGTGAACTGACTCCTGTTCTCAATGGATGGAAGACCAGCAAAGAGGTATTGCCCTCAGCTCTCATTTAAGGGCAGTTGCTTTCTGTCCTTGAAATCTCCCTCCACTCTCTGCATCATCGCATATGAAAGAAATAGGAGAACTTGTGACAGCCAGGTTGGTAACATCCTTCACATGAAGCGTGGAGGCCTTGCAGATGCCCCTCCTCTTCCTCCAAGAGCTTTTAACTCTTCTGATGAACTTGTAATTAGATTGTGAATCCTCCTTTCTCTTTCACCACAAACGCCCCTGGAGTTCTCGGTCACACTTAGCCCTGCTTCCTCCCGTGTCTGAGCACCCAGCACTGCCCATGCTCACCCAGGCTGGGGCAAGGACATAAGGAACCTGCACAGTGACAGCACCTTAATCCAAATTCAGAAATACTGCTGGTGGTAATCAAGCCAACAGGGCTCATGCTTTTGAGGATGTGATCAGCAGAAATCAGCAGAGACCTCTTCCACCCCCTTTCCTTTTGCTCTCCCAACTGCTCACCTCACACATGATCTTGATGTGCGTGACTTTGAGCCGGCCCCCAGAGCCACTGGTTGCCCCAGCTGGTGGAGCATCAGACCCAGGTTTAAGCTGGTCAGTGAGGACAGACAAGACAAAATCTCCAGGTTTGCTGAAGCTCTCCCGCACCAAAAAGGTCCAAGGGGTGGCTTTAGCCTGGAGAAGTGACTCAGCTGCAGAGCCTGACAGATGCCCGTGGTACCACCTAGGAAAAAACAAGAGAGGGTCAGAAGAGAGGTGGAGATGCCCTTGAGCTGACGAGTGAAGGACAGCAACACTGGGGAAAGGTGAGGGAGGAGGAAAGGAAGGGGAAGACAGAGGGGAGGGAAAGAGAGAGGGAAGGAAACCAAGGGAGGAGCAGGATCTTGGGAAAAGCAGATGAGACAGAAAGAAGTAGAGAGCTGGCAAGAAAAGGAAAGGGCAAGGGATGAGGTGGAAGCAGAAGGGACCCAGGAAGCAGAATGCTGGTAGCAGAGGACACAGTGGGAAAGCACCAAGTGTGATCCGGTTGTGTGATACACAGAAGCACAGGTAAGCAATGCTTGCTGGCTTGAAGACCAGTTGGGGGAGGGTAGTCCGTGGGTTTCAGCACCTCCCAGCATTATTAGGATGCTAGCAGGGTGCTTTGGAAACTCAAACACCAGGGAAACAAAAATAAACCCCCAGTGAGTCAGAAACTCTCCCATTGGATTTAGCAGCACCCAGATGGCTGTCCTGAGATCAGATCCATTAAAGAATCATCCAGTGACCCCTCTTTCTGAAACTCAGTCACGTCTTCAATCAAAGGATAATTCTCTGGGCACATCACACTGCAGCAATCTGCCTAGCCATGGGAGTGAACACCAGGAGCCACCTGGCGCCCATATTCTGCTCCTGATGCTTATCACTGTTGTTGATCTATGTGCATGTTCCTGTCCTCAATGCAAACATCCAATCAGCAGTTCCTTCTCTCCTCTCAGCACAAAGTGAGGAGCATCCCCATTTGACCGAGGTGCTCTTTGCCTTGCTGCAGGATTGGACCCAGGGTGCAGATGGACACAAGCTTGGTGCAAATGGCACAGCTGCTGCCAAGCCCCTTCCCACCCACAAAGGTTTCTGGAGGTGTCTGCGCCTGCCTGCCTGCCTGGTGGGATCTTAGTGCACTGTGCACAAGTGCAAGTGATGGACACTAGAAGCAGGCTGGGAGATGGGACAACCCTGGCCTCTCCACCTACTGCAGGGCTCAATAACTGGCGACCAATCACCATTGGAGCAACCATTTTGAGGTTGTTCTCAAGAATTTTGACAGCAAGGTTAACTAAGGCATGTCCCATCAATCCACAACAAAGGGGGTTTATAAGATCATCAGGATGTGCGGAGAATCTGAAGCTATTGCAACTTCTGATTCGAAACGCAAAGACGGAACACCAGACCCTGGGCATTGTATTTGTTGATTTAGTGAAAGCCTTTGACACCGTGAGCCACTCTCACATCATAGTGGCTCTAAAACAAAAGGGCATGGACAATCATATTATTGCCTTGATAACAAATTTGCATCATAACATCAATGGCCGTATCCACCTGAAGAATGAACAGTCAGATCCTATTGGAATCCAGACTGGAGTGGAACAAGGCAATCCAGTGTCTCTGATATTATTTAATTTATCTGTGGATCCCCTCCTGTGCAAGTTAGAAGAGGAAGGTTGTGGGTACCAGCACTGTTTGAGAAATATTACAACTATGGCTTTTGCAGATGACTTGGTTTTACTGAGCGACTCATGGGATGGAATGCAGAAGAACATTGAGATTTTGGAGGTCTTCTGTAATTTAACTGGCCTCAAAACACAGGGTGAGAAGTGCCATGGCTTTTATATACAGCCCACGAAAGACTCTTATACAGTTAATGACTGCCCTCCATGGACAATTAATGGCACTCCCCTCTATGATTGAACCAGGCAGCTCTGAAAAATACCTGGGATGATGCATTGACCCATGGATCAGAATATCGAAACCAGAACTAATGGAAAGAGGGAAAGGATGGTTACAACAGATTGGGACGGCTCCATTGAAGCCGCTACAAAAGGCAGACACCTTGAAGGGTTATACTGTTCCACGATTGATCTATCTTGCGGACCAAGCCAATGTCAAAGCCACGTACCTAGAAGCCCTTGACTTAGCAATTCGATCTGCCGTCAAGGAGTGGTTACATCTACCCGCAAGTACCTGTGATGCCATTTTATATTCCAGCACTAAAGACGGTGGTTTGGGTATTATCAGGGCTCTTGGCCCTGCAGAAACTCCTGATGTGACCCTGGTTGTCTCTGTGCAGATCCTGTAGTTCCTTGTGCCCATCCCAAGCTCCATAGTCAATTTGGACCACACCAGAAGGTCCTGGGGGGGCACTGCTGAGCTGCCAAGTAGAGTTGCAGAAGGCCATGTTCACTGCAGCTCTGTCCTGCTTCCACAAAACTTGTTTGGAAGCTGGAGCTAGAGATCCAAATTACAGAAAGTTGAGAGCTGTGAGGTGCACTGGGAAACGCTCTGAATCATCTCAGTCCTCCAGGTACTCATTTGCTGGTGGAGCCTCTGATGGGTCTGGACCCATCTCAGCTCAGGGGCCACCACATCCCTGGTGCTCCTGCCCCGGCCCCTTCCCTCCTTCCCAGCTCAGTGTCGGGGAGGAGGTTTGAGCCCTTCTCCTCCAGCCACCTCCCCTGGCGAACAGAATTTCAAAAGCAGGTAGCTGTTGCATCAGACTGACTTGCAACGCCTCTCCCTGCTCTCGCTCATTGCAGGTACTGCAACAAGCACCAGACACGCTCCATACGTCACTGCGCACACAGCCATCAAGGCCAGGCTGATGCTTAGTAGACGAGCCAGTGTGGTTAGAGCTGTGGGAGCCCGTTTGCTGCCTTGGAGCAACTAACAGTGGAGGCCTGGGTTGGTAGTGGTGTCCGTGGTGAATTTCACATCATTAGAGCTATCTGTTCCCAAGAATTGAAATGGAGTTTAGGAGGTCATGCCCCAGTCACAGATGCAGCCAGGGCATTCATTCACCTCTGTATCTGGCCAGACCAACACATTCCTCTACACAACATCTAGGAACCATTGGCAAGTAAATTCTGTTGATCCTCACCTCACACACTGCAAGAAATAGGTGCTGACTTACATTGCACAGCAGTCATTGACTTCTGATCTTCCTCCTAAAGAAGGGTTCAGCTACCACGTGTAGGTGCTCAGATGCCCTCCAGGGAATGGTTGACCCCTCCTGCTCATCAAAGAGGTCTCTGGGCCTCCCCTCCATAGGTAGGAAGAGGTTAATGGGACCCGTCCCCCCTCCCTTCCCCTAGTAGAGCCCAGCTCTTCAAAACCACGTGATGGAAAATCACTTGGGGAGAGAGTGAGAGGAGCTTTCGCAAGAGCCCTGGGGGGGGGAAGTTTCCAACCGCAGGGAGGAAGGGAGGAAACTGCAGGGCCACAACCCAACGGCCTTGAGTGGAAAGGACAGCCGGCATGCAGACACTGGCCCCTCTGCAGCCTGACCCCGGAGTAAGCAGGGCTGCACCCAGGTGCTTTACCCAGGGCATCCTTCCTCCCTGTCTCCAGGTGTACAAGGAGGACCTGTCTGCCCCAGAGCATGGTGTGACTGCTCCCTGAGCTGCATCAAAGAGCCTAAAAGCACATCGCAAGGGCAAAACCACCTGATTTGATTTAGGAACTTGGTGTCAGAGACATATGCAAAGTGGGGACAGGAAGGAGACTAAGCAGGCTAGGAATAGCAGGGGAACGTGGTCCTTCTCTTAGCTACGTGAGTCAACCAGGCCCAGAATAACCAAGGAGGTTTGGGGCAAGGCTGAGGGCTTCCACATAACATATCATTCTATGGACCGCTGCAGACCGATAACTAACACCACAACCTTTGCTTTTAGGAACAGTATATAAATAGCAAAGGCAACAGGAAACCAGAAGTAAAAATAGAGCCCTGTTAGGTCTGCTGTGATGGGTATTCCTGGGGATGCTGCCCCTGCGGAAGCACAGGAGGGTATGGGAGGCAGGAGACACTTTTTGCAGGGTTTGCCCTGGGGATGCAGGCAGGGCAGAAAGAAGACCATGAAATACAGAGGGGGTCTCATCGCAGACACACCAGCTTCTTTGCTTTCTCCATACCTCTCTGTAGTGGGGTCGGAACAGTTGAGCGGGTATCGCAAGTCGATGATTGTTCCATCTTTGTCCTGCAGCGAGCCCTGTTGCTGTGTGTAGTACTCCACCAGTTCCGACAAGGTGGCAAACTTCTCTCCTCCATACAGGTCATAGAAATCCCCAGTATTCTGGATGCGGATGTGGGTTACCTGGTCACCAACCCTGTGGGATGATGCAGGGAGCAGTCCAGTGAGGCAGTCGGAAAAGAGGCAGAAAATGTTCTGCATTACCTCCTGCCATGGAACCAGAGCAAACCATCCCAGTGAAAGGAGATGACTGGAAAAAGAAGCTCCTGGGGCAACTTGAGGAAGGGTCTAGAAGATGTTCAAGTCCTTTTACAGCTTGGAAAGAACTCAAAGGCATAAGGACAGGATGAAGAAGATGCCACAGGACATGTGAGGAACTAAGCATTCTGTGTATGTAACCCTGGAAAGACAGAAGTTGGGGTCCAAGTTACTTACCGAACTGAAAGAGAAAAATCCCCCTGATTCTTCCGACTGGGTCTGGCCAGAAAGCTCCCATGGACACCTCGTCCCTTCAGTAAGGCTTCAGCTTCCAGCCCACTCAAGTCACGGTGAAACCACCTAGCAGAGGAGATAAAAACAAGACTAGGTGAATAAAAAAGGACGGGTGCTATTGTGGAGACTTGTACTTGTGAAGAATGGTCCCCGGTCAGCATTCCTAGAGATATTCATACAGGTGACAGCCAGCAGCAGCATCCCTTCCTATCTGATACCTCCCCCAGCCTATGAAAGGTTTCCACTGAGCTACAGCTTCCAGGATGATCCCCCTTCTAATCTGTCCTACTTTCCTGGTCCCCCTCCCTATATACACACACACACACACATTTCTCAGCCCCTCTTACCTCACCATCGTGGAGGGCAAAAGAAGAGGAGGCCAAGTGGCTACCACCAAAGCAACTCAAAAAACACAGAGGAAAAATCAGTTTGCGCTGGTGAGAAAAGGGAAGTCGGAGGTCTGTGCTGGAGCACTCAACACCAAGCTGCTTCTGCACCTCTTGGGAGCTGGCCATGTATCTCTCCTGGCGTCTACCATCAGTCCATCCAGACCTTCTCCATCCACCTGATTTTGGATACGTGCCTTGATCTCTGGCCCTCTGCACCGTGCTGTTGGGCACAGGCAGGCGCAAGCCCGTGCGCAGCTGGGCACGCGCGGCTCCAGGAACAGGAAGTGCTCTGAGCCATCAGCTCCCCAGCCCCAAGCTGCTTTGCACACACTTCTGCTTCTCCTTTTGTGTCTTTCCTCCCCATCCCCCCCCTATTATTCTTGGGTCCCTGTCTTTTTTTCACACCAGGGTTGACTCTGCGAGTGCATCTTGGGTCTTGGCCGTGCTCACAAAATTCAGTTCTGCACTTCCTCTGTTCCCCTTCTTCCCCAAAAGGCCAGTGAGAGACACGAGTGCTCCCCACTCCCAAGCCCTTGCACCTTGTGGTGCCAAGGGGACCACAGCTGCCTGGGGTCACCCACACACCTGCAAGGCTGAAGCAGGCAGCACATGCTGGCATACATTGAGCAATGAAGCACCCTACTACAGGTTACGACCGCCCAGCCACACAGCTTGGCCCTGCTGTGCTGCCCTCAGCTGCCCAGCTGAAACCTTCATACTCCAGCTCGCTGATGAACCCTCTGGGCAGGTAAATATCCTACGTGCTCTGTACAGCCACAGGGGGAATCTGTGCAAAGCCAGAGCTGCAGACTTTGAGGTCCAGCACTGCCTTCCTGAAAACAGCCTGCTGGGGGATGTGACCAACATGAGCATCAGTGGCTCGGAAGGGATGGGGTCGGAGGTGGTGTTGAAGCTGCCCAGAAAAGCAGACAGAGAGCAGGGAAAACAGCTGCTACCTGTGGTGGGCCCACACAGCACCACAAGAGCTTAGCCCAGTTCCTTCAAGATCCCAGCACAGCATACTGAGGCCACAGCTGCCACCCTGGGCAGCCAGATGCAAAGAAGGAAAACTAACCATTTCCAGTTACCTAGCCATTTCCAGCTACAGCCCATGCACTGGTTTCAAGGTCTGCAGGTCTCATGAAAGAATGGGAGCTACACAGTGACCAAAAAGGGCAATCCAGCTGGCAAAGGAGCCCGACTCTTCCCTGGGGCTGTCTCAGCTACCTTGTATGATGGTGTGGGCAGCAGGAACAGCAAGAGACTTGCCCATTTCAAGTATCAGCAGCTGCAGACTTCCCCACGCACCATCAGACTGGGAAACCTTGCAAAAAGCTGAAGAGGGTGCTAGCCATGACCAAGACAAAACTCGTGGCCAAGACAGAAACTAACAACAAAGGGAAGTACAGGAGAGATGAGTGGGAAGTTAAACTTCATTGCTAGAAAGGCAGCTCAGGCATCTACAACAGTGTCCTGGTTTCAGCTTCCTTTGAAATGCTTTTAGTTTCACACACATGACAAGCTGGGATGTGGTGAGCTGCAGGGATCCAGCTGTACTGACTTAAACCTGGTATTTTTTTAAAAAAGAGATTTTAAAGGCAGAGAGATCTGTGGCTCAAGGGAACAACTTCTACACAAAATTGTAGAAATTGCACCTGAAAGACTGCACCTAAATCTGAGCCAATCTAGCACTGGCACAGGGAAGAAATATTATTTAGTGGTAGGACAGAAATGACTGGAACTCCTGGGCAGAAGCCCCAAAAGAGAGTTCCTGAATATTAGCTTATGTAGGGTTGATGTGAAGCCACATCAGACAAAAATAAAACCTACACCTTATGAACTGGCTGGAGCAGAAAATCTGTCCAAGGAAGAGAACATCAGTGGGACACAGGGGAACAGGGAAGGAACAAGGCAGCAAAGAGTCCAGATCAGAACAGAAAGGGTGAGCTAGTGCTAAACCCATGTAATCCTAAAACCTACAGTATCCTCCAGTAGGGCAAACCACGGGGTGCAGTGTAACCCACATTTGCGTGCATACAAATCCCAAATCACATAATTTACAGAATGACTTTATACTTCTGGTTGCTTTCAGCTCAGGACAGGACTGGATGCACACAGCTGCCTTGGTGTCTTTGATCTGGGCCACCTAATTAAAAACTACCAAGGAGGAGCTCCTGCTGGTAAGGGAGGGAAATACCACAGTAGAGAAGCAATTTGTTGATATCTTTGAGGTTGGTCTCCTGAATGGCTGCAGCATGCAACAGCAGACTATAATTGAGCCTCTAAAATACTTTCATAAGTATTAACAGGTCAAGAGATTTCAGCAAAGAGACTACTCTTACACTGTTGTTTGGCTTTCAGTACAACACAGATGGTAGAACCTCATCTTGTAAGTCCTTTGTGGAGCCAAGCCACAGCTAGCACAGGAACAAATTTGGAGGAGAAGATAAATGAAATAGCTAATTAAGAGCCCCCCACATCTGGACTACTGTAAAAAAGACACTGAGAAACTAGACAGAGTCCAGCATAAGGCCACTAAGGTGGTGAGGAGCCTGGAGCACGGCATACATGGAGGCAGCTGGGTTTATTCAGCTTGGAGAAAAGATGCTTAAGGAGGGATTTAACAGCTATCTGAGACTACCTAGAGGGGGACTGGGGAATTTAGAGCCACATTCTTCTTTGTGGGACACAGCAAAAAGACAAGAGGCAACGGGCATAACTTGCAGCAAGGGAAATTCTGATTAGGCACCAGGAAAAATTGTACATGCACTGTCCCCAAGGGCAGTTCAGCAATTGCCACAGGTCTCCAGAGAGGCTGGGGAATCTCTGCTCTTGGACATGTTCAGGACTCACCTGAGCAACCTGATCTAGCTTTTGGGTTAGGTCTGCTGTGAGCAGGAAGTTGGACTAGGTGATCCAGAGATCAAAATGGTAGTAGAAGGAAAGGTAAAGAAAGAGGTAATGCATGGAGCTTCTTTCCCCCCTGTAGTCCCTGAGCCTCTATTTGCAGCTACTCGTAGAGTCAAATATGAAATCCATAATAAATTTAGCATCCTTTGGCAAGGAGTTCCACCGCTCAGCTACAGAAACACTCCCTCCTTTGGCTTGCTTATAACCTGCTCCTGGCTTAATTTATTAACATCTGGTTGATGTAAAGAAAGGAAAAAAAAAATCAACGACTGATTCCTGTTCAGCCCCTCCAAGCTGCTCATGGTATGGACCCATAATGTCCATGTCTGTCCTCAGCTCTTTGCCAGGCTGAAGACCCCAACCCTACTTAGGTGTTTATCATACAGAGCTTTTCTACACCTTTGATCACCTTTGCTATCCCTCTCTGAGATGTTTCCAACTCTGTTGTACTGTTTTGGAGATAAGGGTGAAGGGTGGTACAGAACTGCTATGTTCAAGATGCTGGTGACACACGGACATATATATATACACATACATACGTAAATAAAAAAGAGAGTGATGATTTCTGCTATTTGTTTACCACAACCAAGCATTAAGCTAACAATTGCATGGTCTTACGTATGATCGCAGTCTTACTCCAGAGAGGTTACAATTAGTTCACAGTTTATTATTTTATATATGTTTTGAATTATTTTTCACCATGAACATTTTTTTTACATATGCCTATATTTGTATTTCATCTGCTGTTCTATTGGCCTCTCATTTACTATCATAAGGTCCTTCTGCAATTATTCACAGTCAGGTCCCACCCTATTATCCTGAATAACTTTCTACCATCAGCCAACTTTCTCACCTCACCATACAAACTCTATTTCCAGGTCATTTGGGAATGTACTGAACAGCATAGATTTCAGGTTAAGCCCCTGTGATCTCATCACTGACCCATTGCTGTAAAAACTGGATGTTTATTCTCACCTTCTGCTTCCTATTTTCTACTAATCCTTTATCCAAGAAAAACATCATCTTCTTTCTTATGCTATGACTTCATCTTTATTTAAAGTCTTTGATGAGAAAAACTTGTAAAAATCATGGTTTTTTTAGAAATCCAAGGAGACTGTATCAGCCAGACCTGCCTTATCCACAAGCTCACCAAGTCCCTCAAAACCCTCCAGTTTTACAAGACAGGATTTGCCTTTACAAAAGCAGATGTGGGCTCCTTCTTTAATAGCACACTCATTGCTTTCTGTTATACTGTCTACCCTCTTGCCCAGATACCAACTTTATTGTTCTGTGGCTTCCCTCACATTTGGGGGATCTCATTTGGAGCCATTTTTGATAATCAGCATTGCATTTGTTACTTCTAATTCTCAGCGCTGAGATGACTTTAGACAGGAGGTTTTCCATTTTGCACAGAACTGCATCATAGTTCAGTAGTTAGTGCACAGTGGAGGCCACCTGGGCAGATGGACCATCTTCCTGTGGCTTGCCCAAGCCAGATGCTCTGTGTCATGCCACAGGATCCCAGGACAGTGCTGGACAACCATGGTGCCCAGATCCTTACCACAGTGTAATGCTAGTGTGAATCCCATTTTCTTTCACCATGCCACTGCAGTCCCCAGAGCAGAGCACCTGTTTGGACTGACCATGGAGGTTTTATGTCCTGCTGTTCCATAAAGGGCTAGAAAGACTGTAGGGAATCAAGAAATAACCAGGATTTAAAAGGTCGGCCACCTGACCTGTCTCTGTACATAAACATTCAGAGATGCTGCAGCTGCGGGCTAGCTTTATCAGAGCGAGAAGGAGCAACGGTAATGGCAATAACAACCTAAAACCACCGTGAACCCCAGTCCTCTGGCTGTCCTGTAGTAACTATTAGGAGGTGGGCTTTTTCCCTTCTGTGCCCAATTCCTACTGCCAGTGTTTTGTTTTTGTCACCAACAAGTCTTAGTTTTTTCCCCCAACTAGCATTCACAGCACTCACCCACAGGACGGCATTAGGATCTTGACTCTCAGATCCCCACTGATGGGGGACGGACAGCAGCAGGTGGAAGAAGTACCACAGCCCTTAACCAGGGGGTCCTACTAAAGAAAATAAACAATATTGGAATTACCAAGACAGTATCTTGAGATGCACTTGGGAGAGAGATCAAAGACCTTGACCGAGGAGGCGTGGACTCACACCTTCCTGACAGAGCTGGATGCTCATGGCGGTGAATGCCACGGCTCTGGAGGAACAGCTGGCAGCGCTCAGGGACTGCGGCACCTCCCGTAACTCACCTGTGTCTGATCCACACAGGCACAGTCCCAACTCCACCTAATCCTAGGCAGACTAAGAAGAAGGTAGCTCCAGGTCAGGCAGGCCTCAAGCAGAGGGCTTAATTTTCACCATTTGCAAAGCACTTCCTGGGCTGTAGTTAATGAATAATTAGAGGGGTGGGGGAAGGCCAAGGCCAAGCTGGGAGAGGTAGATGAAGACGGAAGGGACTGACTGCTCTTCCTGCCTCCTATCCACTAAGCTCACGCCCTCACTGGCTACATTCCTGCCTGGTTTGTAACCGAAAGGCACAGAAAGCAAAACCAGACGCGGCTCTCTCACACCTGGCTCACTGCTCCCTGCTCTCCCAGGCCTGGCTGCTTCACCCCCAGCCCCACCACCCTGGCCCCCATTGCCCTCCCCAAAGACCTCAATGCTTCCAAGTGCAACAGGCACACAAGGCAGGAGGCTGCAAGCAAGTATATCTCACCTCCCTTTGTTTGAATCAATTGAGAAACACAAAACATCCCACTGAAGTGAGGCTGCTCCACTAGTTTTGCCTCTCTTTGGTACCAAAAGACACAAGATACAATTTTATGTTGTTTACGTCGTTCTAATCCAGGCTGCAACCAAATAGGGCAAGCCCAGGCCTCCCACAACGTGCCAGTCCCTGCTGCATCTCTGCTGCATTTTTCACTAGGGTTGATGTATTTGATTGCACATTCAACCAGAAAATGATACAGCCACAGGCACCGGTAGTAGGAGTGAGTCAGCTGCCCTCACCCTGCTGGAGACACGGGTCTCAGCAGCATTCATGGCACTTGCTGAACAGCACTAGATTACGTGTAGGAACACATTACCTAGTATGTTTCAAATAGCACATTTGTAAATGCTTGCTCTTAGACAGGGCTCAGCACATCTGAAATGTTAAAAAAGTCACTTTGACATCAAGTCCCAGGGCTTCACACCAAGGCTTGCATAAGCAATTACCTTTTGCAGAACTTAGTACATACCGGGCCCCACAAAAAACGAGCACAGGTTTCATTAAGAATGAGGTGGGCACTGCTGTAACTGCCTCTGCACCAGGGAGCAGCATCTGTGCCTGAGGAGCACTGCTGAGCTCACGTACATCCATAAAACAAGGGCATTTTCAAGACACTTTTTATTCAGGAGCAGACACACAAGCACACACAGAGCATCCCGTTCCTTTCAGGTCAGCGTCTCCCTCGTTCAAGTGCTCCATTCCCGAGACTGACAGGACCCACGCCTCGGGAGGGCAGCCCCAGCCAGAGCACCACGATCCGGTGGAGCAGGAGGGGTGCACGGTCTCAGGAGGTTGCCACTCCGCCGGTCCCAGCCCCGTGCGGCGGCAGCGTCATGGGCGGCAGGAACATGGCCTTGAGCTTGCCCGACATGCTGGCGATCTCTGGGTCCTGCGACTCGTAGGACTTAATCAGCCGAGCGAACTTCAGGACCCCTGCAAGAAAAGGGGTGGGAAGGAGGTACGCGCCGGCCGCCGCCGCCCCCTCAGCCGGCCCGGAGCTCTCCGCTCGGGGAAGAACAACCCACCTTCCCCATCGTTACTGAAGCCGTAGGCTTTGATCACGTCCTGCTGGATCTGGGTAGCCACGGGCAGAAGGAACTGCAGCATCTTGCCCATGTCGTTGCAGGCGTTGTCCCGAGCCTCCTCCATGCGCTGCGCGTTCTCAGGCGCACCGAAGGCCTTGATCACCTCCGCCAGCACCGCTGCGGAAGACGGGCACATAGCTACCTGCCTGCCCGCCAGCCCCCACAGCCTCCTACCGGCCGCCGGCACTCACCCTTAGCCTGCTCCGCGCTCAAGACCACCGCCGGCGCGGTCTGCGCGGCCGCCGCCATGGGGCCCGGCGGGCCAGCCGCAGCTCCTGCCGCTCACGCCCCTGGAGCACCACCCGCGACTACACGCATGCACGGCCCCGCCCTCTCCTGCCATTTCACCGGTGGGTGAGGCTTCCCGCGCGGCGGGAAACCTGCTGGACAAATACTAAAAGAGCTGAAATCACTATTGTGTACGTCCCCTGCGCCGGGCCCCACCCGGGCCGACCCGCCCCTAGGTGAGGGCGAGAGCCGCTCCGGTCCCCTTTCGCTGCGGGCCACCTCCCGCGTGGGCCTCCGGCTCCGCGCCCCCCCGCCTGGCCCCACCCCGCGCTGGCAGCGGCCGCAGCCACCGCAAAGAGAGGCTCTGCCGCTCGGTTCAGGCGGTATGCAGATAAATCGCTTCCCATTGGTGCCGCGGCGCGCACGCCCCGCCCCGCGGGGCTTCCCATTGGTAAGGAGGCTGCCGGCGGGAGGAGCGGTCCCCGTCGGTCGTGGGCGGTCGCTCTTCCCGTCGCGACCGGCCCCGGTCAGTGCCCGTCCCGGTGGCTCCTCCGCGACGTGTCCTGAGGCGGTGCTCGCTGCCAGGAGCCCCGCGGCCCACACCAGCTCGCCGGCCCTTCTCGGCAGCCCCGGTTTTTACCACACGGCCTCCCCGCCTGGAGAGTGTGTGTGCCCACTGCCGAGGCGAGCCGCTCACTGCGGCCCTGCATGGCCAGGTCGCCTCCTGGGCCCGGTGAAAATAAATGAACACAATGCAGGCTGTTTCTGGAAGGGTGGTTTTTTTTGGTTTTTTTTGGTTTTTTCTTTTTTTTAAGAGCTTCATATATATATTTATATATATAAATTATTAGAATGTGTGTTGGGGCTTGGGAGTGCGTGGGGAACTTTGTTTGGGTGTTTTTCCATAGCTGGGTTGTTGGTTTTCTTTTCCTTTTAATGGTTAAGTAAATATATATATGGGGACCAATCGAGAAATACAACTGTGAAATCAGACACGCACGCGGGGGCAAGGGAGTCACAAGTTGCTACATAAAACTGCCACGTCTAATAGGATGTGCATGAGTTAAAGTACATCAATTAGAATGGGTGAGGGGAAAGGGGCAGCCACCATCTTAAAAGACAGTCCCAGGACGCAGTACGCTCAGCCACATCAGCTCTCCCCGCGGGGCTCAAAGGGGTCATGGTGGTGATTGCAGTCTTGAAAAGAGTCTCCTGGTGCTTTGCACCTCATAGCCATGCCGGTTCCCGTCAGCCATGGGAAAGCACAGCCACCATCTTGCAAACAGTCTTGCGGTGCTTTGCACCCTGATGGCTGGGACCAGCCCCTCTGCACGCAGGAGCGGCCACTTTCGAAGGGGTCCCGTAATGCTTTGTTTGCATCTGAAGGGATGTTGGAAAATGGGAAGCCACTCTGGCTAATCTGAAAAAGTTCCACATTGCTTTTCTGTATCACTAAGCAGTATCTTACACCTAAAGAGGGGTGGGGTGTGAGGAAGCATCTTGAAAAAAGACTGTGCTGGGTGTTGAGTTACTTCTTGGCCAGACCTTCTCCTCGCAGAAGCAGAAAAGGCAGCAGCGTCGTGTACATGAAGTCCTGTAATGCTCTGCACTTTCTATTTAATGCAACTGTTCTCCCAAAACAAAGGATGGAGCAGCTGCCATCCTGTATTCTCATCAATCTTTGTCTTTTTGAGCTCTGTGCAATGCCGATTCCATTTTCTTCAGAGCTCTGCTGAAATCACGTACCGATCGTTTCATGTCTATTAGTGGTGTTGCAGTCCCTCCCCATTTTCTCTCCTCCACTTTCTGCTCCCAGGATGCCATCCCGTTACTTTTCGTCCCGTCTTGTCTTGCACTCTACTGCGTGGTGGGGTCAGGATGGGTCAACTCTGCAGCTTCCCCTCCCCCAGGATTTGGTTGATTGATTCCTCCTCTTGAGAGAAAGACATGATGATGTCACGTTGACAGTAGGAGTCCATTTAAAGGGGTTTGTCACTTTCTTTCTTCAGGTGACTAGGATAAAGAAGAGGAACAAGGTGATTGTGAGAGAAAAAAAGGGAATTTAATATCTACCACTGCATTTTGTTATTCTAGTCCCGCACGACACAGCTGGCTTGGAAAGTTTTGCAAATCCTGGACGTACAAGATGCTATCAAAAAGGTACAACATTGCAGCTCTCTCTTTCCCAATGTGCTTCCCCAGGCACTTGTGAAAGCCCTGTCTTGGCGAAATCATCCAACCCTTGGAACGTTTGGTATTTTGGCAGGGTTATCAGTTAGTCATGACCGTAGCAGCATGTGCGAAATACACGAGTTTACCCCCAGCCCCAGAGCAGAGGAGATGGGACCCCACACAAGATTAGCCACTTGCCAAGAACGACCTTCCTGGTGGCGAACCCACAGCTGTGGGCTCAGCCCGAGTCACCCACTTCAGGGGCAACCCTTCCCTGTCCCCACCACCTCTGCCAGCCCCAGGCCAGGGCTGGGCCCAGAGATGTACTTGTGAGGACAGAGCAGTCTGCTCACCCCACACTGTGGGGGAGAGCAGGTCCATGCACCTGTAGTAATCCTCCTGCGTCGGGAGTGGCACGCCGTGCAGAGGGTGATGGGCGTGAAGCCACTGCTGCTGTTCCAGAGCCAGGCGCTGCAGCTCAGCTGACTGCGCGTGCATGGCCTGGAGCTGATGTGCTGCTGACATGGGCGCGGAGAGAGAGCCTGGCAGGTCCCTGTAGGGTGCAGCTGCAGCCAAAGACAAAACAGAATAAACAAGTTAATGTAACAGCTCCATCCTCACCCGTGGCCCCAAAGCTCAATTGAGACTCTAGTGCACTTCATTTCCCACGCTTGCCCATGTGCGCAGGATTTCCTCATCCCCTCAGAGTGTAGGCCTGTCCTATGCCACACTGGAGCTCTGTTCAATAGACCTCAGTTTGGTCCTGTGACCCCCCCATGACCACCTTGGCCCTTGGAGCCCTGCTGATGCTGTTCAGAGGAGAAGAGCAGTCCCTGTGAGCACCCTTACCAAAAAGCTGGTGGCGCAGCACTTCATTCTCATGCAGAGGGTGAGGCAGGAGAGGGTTGGGGATGGTTCCAGCTGGGTACGGTATCCGGGTGAGGTGTGATCCCGAGGCAAGTGGGTCAATAAGAGGATGAACAGATGCTGAGGCTGGGAAGAAAAGATATCACAAGATAATTATCCCACGCTTTGTAAGATGTAACATGGAGAAAGGCACAAAGCACAACAAAAGAGACATAGAGAGGGTCAGTGTGTGTTTAGGGATAGAGATTTCAAGGCTAGACAACTGCAGTACCACGTCCTTCTGAGCATTACTCTTTTTGCCTGCACTGAATCTCACGTGAACTAGTCTGGCATAGCTCTGTCCCTAACTCCTCAAGGAGAAGTACTGCTCCTTAAAGTCGATTCTGCAAGGACCTGCTCTGCAATCATGTCTGTACCCAGTATCATGCCTATCTGCCACCTTGGCTGTCATTCATGTGCATGCTCATATTGGGTGCTTCCATTTCCAGGTCTCATCCAGCACAGACGCTCAATGCCAGGCACTGAAGTTTGTAAGTACTATCTAAGGCTGAAATGCAAGGTACTATTTATATGAAAAACTGCTCTTTCCACTGTTTTGGACTCACTGCCAGTGCTGGCTGGAGGTGCCCAGCAATGGAGCATGGGGGAAAATGGATATTCATTTGTACCTGATGCCATCTCTGAGTAGTAGAGTGTGTTTGTCTGTCTGACTGCCACCAGATCCCACTGACTGCTCACTGTACCTGAGCAGGCACAGCTCTTTTTTCCTATTTTATTGTAGTTTGGGCTTTTCTTCCCTGAGATTTTCATCACTAAACTTCTGTTTTCCTGTGGGATGTGGAAATGGAAGGAACCACCACTCAATTCTGAAGGACAGCAGCCTCCAGTTCCTTACAATTACCCCATCTTCTCTCCCACCATCTGCAGCAAGAGCCATAGCAGCAGACTAGAGAATCAACATTTCATTAGTCCTAAGGATACCGACGCAACTGTCAGCAGAGCTCCCGCTCCCTCTGCAGACCACAGTGTGAGGGATGCAGTCCACAGGACCACCACCTTGGTAGCCACTGGGACCCCAGCACTCATATTGCATCCCCAGAGACCCAGAACTAAAGGCCATGGTGCAAACGACTCTGCTCACCACTAAGCAGTGAACTCACAAGTGCCCCAATACTTGCAACAGATGTCAGTGTCCTTGGTGGGATGGGAGCCAGGGCAAGGCTGAATGACCATGATGTTGACCTCTTCTGGCTGAAGAGGCAGATCTGGAGCCTCAACCTCTAGTCTTGGCAGCTTCTGGGCTTCCCCAGGGCCAGAGGGAGGGAACGCAAGGAGCGTGCAGGAGGAGGGAGAGCAGAGCTTTGTGCAGGGCACCACCACCGTGGGGTCCTTACCTGCATGTATGGCATCCTGCTGGTGGAGATGGAGGTGGGAGTGGATGTGGGAATGCTGATGATGGTGAGGTGTCACATTGAGCATCTGCAGCCGGGCCAGAGGGTCATTGCTGAGAGCAGCCACCCGCTCAGCATGCTGGCGCTCAGCTGCCAAGCGCTCGGCGTAGGACATGTCAGGACGAAGGGTCGGGCCAGCTGCCAGCGCCAGCCTCTCCCGCTCCAAGTGGCCCAGCCCTGGGTGGAAGGGAAAAGCGGGATGAAGGCCAGGGGCTGTCTGCAGACTCAGCCCGCCATGACGTGGGAACGGATCCATAGCAGCAGCTGGCACAGCATGGAGCTGCTCCAACTCAGCTGGTTTGACTTCAAAGCCGGGCTTGAGACGTTCACGCAGGTCCCGGTCCCTCAGGTCTCGTTCACGGGCTTCCCGCTCCCTCAGCTCTCGCTCCCTTGTCGCTGGATCACTGCTGTAGATGGCCGGCACATTGTACCCCAGCAAGCCTGGGTCAACTGCACCCAGCGGCACATAGAAAGGGTGGTTGCGGTTGCTGGGGGACATGACATGGGGCCGCGCATATTCGCTGAGGGTGCGCAGAGCAGGGGTGTCGGGGCCCAGGTACGGGGGAACAGTCGCTACAGCACTGCCCTGCTCAAAGGAGGGACGGTGAGGAACTGGCCCAAGGGACGAGCACTCAACTGGCCGGCCCTCCTGGGCCATCTTCTGTAAGAGAGCAGAGACACCAGTGTCAGAGTCCCACCAGCAAGCAGCCGAGGGGGTCCTGGAGCATCTGCCCCATCTGCACTGTGACAGTGGGACCTCCAGACCTACCACGCTCCTCTCCAGCTCCCGCTCCTTCTCCCGCTCTCGCTCCTTCTCCCGCTCCCGTTCCCGTTCCCGCTCCTTCTCTTCCCGCGCCTTCTGCTCAGCCTCTCGCCGCACTTTCTCCACCAAGTCTGCCCTTTTCTTGGCCAGCTTGGAGCCGTCGAGGGGCACGAAGTACAGGTCTGTGCGGGAGCAGGAGTTGAAGCCACGGTCCAGGTGTTTGTTGAATCTGGGGGCAAAAGGTGAAGCCTGTCAGCACAGAAAGGGCTGGATGGCACGGATGGGGATGGGGAAGGGATGGTGACAGGGGCAGGCCAAGCCAAGCCCAACACTGTGGGAAAGGGGAGACCATCATGGAAAAGGCAAAAGGGTGCAGCTGCGCCCCACGCTTAGGGTGACCTCCCCTTCCCTGCCTCATATGTCCCTCCCCAGCCTGGAGACTCCCCTGCCCCCCCTGCCAGCTGCCCCTCACCTGGCTGACTGGCTGGCATGGCTCGGCACATCCACCACCTTGGGGGGTGGCGAGGGGCTGCGAGCAGGTGGCACAGGGCTCTCAGGAGGCTCGTACTCCTCCGACGGCTCCTGCTTGATCTGCGCGGCGCTGAGGGGGAGTGGGGGTGGGGCTGGGGCAGCCATGCTTCCTGGCAGGGGTGGTGGGGCAGAGGGAGCGGGCGAGGCGGCTTTGTAGCCCCCTGCCACAGGGGAGGAGGCCACTCGGTAGCCAGGAGGGGTGGCTGCTCGGAAAGGGGCGGCCGAGGAAGCAGGGGGCGAGCCTGGCTTGTAGGGGGCCGGGGGCTGGAAGGTGGGGACAGGGGAAGCAGCCCGCTTCCCATAGGGGGCCACAGCTGAGGGGGGTACCGGGGGTGAGACAGTCTTGTAGGGAGCGACGGAGGGGGAGGCCATGGTGGCAATGACAGTGGAGAGGGTGGTGGCAGCAGAGGTGACCGGAGGGCCGGCCCCATGGGCAGGGGAGGGGGGTGGCGGTGGGGGGAAGGTGTAGGTGGCAGGACTCTGCCCTGGGGGGTGAGAGCACATGCTGGGGTAGCTTCCCTGGGAAGAGGCAGCAGAGGAGGACGAGGAGGAAGAGGAGGAGGAGGAGGAAGAGGAAGAAGAGGGGGCTGCAGCAGCAGCTGAGGGAGCCTGGCTGTAAGCAGCCTGGCTGTGGGGAGGGTAGAGGCGCAGCCCGTAGGTGGCATGGGAAGGGTGATGGCTGTTTGACTCCAGGCCATGGGGGTAACCCCCGGGGGGCTGGGGTGGAGCTGTGGCTGCCGGGGAGACTCCCCCGCCACTCCCATGGCCATGGTGGTGCTGCTGGGGCGGCTGCTGGTGATGGGGGGGCTGGCCAGGAAAGGGGGCTGCAGGGTGGGAGCCAGCATTGCCTAAGGGGCGGCTGTAGGGAGGAGGCCCCTGGCTCCATACTGGCTGGGAGGGCAGGGAGGGCTGGGTGTATTTGGGGGGCTGGCTGGACACGGAGAGGCCGCTGGGTGGGGGGAAGGAGTGGCCATAGGAGGCACTGTAACTGGGCAGGGGCTGGGCCGGGGAGGCCTGCGGGTACTGGGATGAGGAGCTGGAGGGCGGCAGTGGCGGCGGGGCGTAGGGGTAGCGAGAGGGGGCCAGGGCCGGTGCCTTGTCCTGTCCCATCCCATGGGGTGAGGAAAGGTGGCCGCTCAGGGCCTGCCCCACCATCCCTGGGGAGCTGGAGGCGGCCACCGCATTGTTGAGCGGGCGCAGGGCCGGCGGGGGAGGCAGATTGGCGGAGACATGGGGGAAGGAAGGGGCCGAAGCCGGGGGCGCGGCTGGAGGGTTGGCTGGGGGTGTCTTTTGAGGAGGGAGCCCCCCGACCACCGACGCCAGCGAGATGGGGGTGGTGGGTGGCGGATTGTGCTTGGCGCTGAGGGTTTGCTCGCGACCCCCTGGTGCTGGGAGCCCCCCGACTCCACCGGCTATTTTGGCCCCAACTTGGACCACATTGGCCGTAGGGTAAAGTGGAGCATGGGTGGAGGAGGAGGAAGAGGAGGAAGCGGAGGAAGAGGAGGAGGAAGAGGAAGGGGGAGCAGAAGGGGCAGCAACAGCAGAGGAGGAGGAGGAGGCTGGTGTCTGTGGGGCTTGAGCCTGGAAAATGCGGGAGGCCTGGCCCTCCAGCTGGGAGTGGTAGCTCCCTGGGGGGGGGGCCTGGGAGTGCACCTCGCCTGGGAGCCCAAAGCTGGGCTCGGGTGGACGGGCCAGGCTGTCGGGAGGGGGAGCTACCGGCGGGCTCTGGGGGAAGAGCGGAGGGTGGTGGTAGGAGTGAGACGGCCCCTGGGACAGCACGGAGGAAGAGTCGGAGTCATTCTCCACGCTGCCAGGGCTGTAGACGCTGGGTGATGTGCTCCTGTTATCCTGGTCAATGTCCCGTGGATCACTGCTCATCTCATCGTTGAAGCTGTGGCCATCGAGGCTGTCAACATCGGATGGGGATGGAGGGCAGGGCAACTCCTGAAGTAGGAAAAAGGAGATGTTATGTCGCCTCCCAGGCCATGCACAAAACTTTTCAAGTTCCCAGAGAACTTGCTTTCTGACCTTTCTCTGCCAGCACTAGAAAACCCCACAGGAGACATTGTCTGGCAAGGTATAACTAACACCAGCCTTCCTGCCTCCCCTTTGAGCAACTTCAGTGCTCTCAGGTCCTTCATGAGCATCACACCCTCAGGGAGGAGGTAACAATGGGCACCTTGTGTACAGAGGCAGAGATGGAGGGCAGGGAACTGTTTCAGATGAGGTTGAGGGTGAGTAGATACAAAAGGTGCTAGCGCCACCATCACCGGCAATGGGCTGTTAGCCCAGGTATGATTCAGTGCTACCACCAGGTGGCATGGAGCAGCACGCACCACTGCGCCCAGCACAGCCCCCAGACCCAGAACTGCTCCTCTGATCCCTGCAGGGCTCTCCCTCAGCGAGACCTGCTCCCCTCCAGCCCCCCGGCCCTGAGCATCAGAGGAGGCTCTGGCTGCCCCACTCCTTACCTCCCGATGTCCCCCCTGCACTGCCCAGTCCCTGCTTCTCCCCACCACCTCTCGCCTTGGGCAATGAAGCACTGGTGATTCAACAGTTAGCATGCACAATTAACAAGTGCCACTCTTGAGCCTCGGGGCTTACAAGAGAGGCTAAACTGAAAAAAAAGATCACTGTTGAGCTGAACAGAGTGTGCCCGTGGAGAAATTACATAGGTGTAACCATAGTGGTTTAATTACAATGACCTAATAACGTGGGCAAATATCCTCGCGTTTGCAGGCCCTTAAGGCCAGTTCCCTGGACAGGCTAACAGGGAACCGAGAACCGCGAGAGTCTTCCTCCAACCATCTGACCATTGATCCAGCCGGGTGCTGTTGGCATTGTGGAAAACCCCTGTCACAACTATGCAGAGCATGTGCATGAGCAGGTTTTGCACAACCATCTCCCAGACCCCATCATGACTTAAGCATCTCTGTTTCACACTGCTCTGGAAGAGCAAAAGAGGCTGAGTCTAACCTGACCAGCGCCAGGAGCCAGGCTCATGCCACTGAGCCGGGAAAGGCAAGGCACCTGCCCAGCTCCAAGAGTGTGGCAGAGTCCCCTGCAGACAAGGCAAAAGAGATGGAGAGCTTCCATCTGCTCAGTCGTCACTCCTGGTGGCATTTTTGCAGTGCAAAACCCAAGGTGTCAGGGCACCCGAGCAGCAGGAACCTCCAGCCAGGTGGCCGTGAGCAGCACAGGTAGGCAGTGGGACCCAGGATATGCCAGCAATCACAGCAGGGACAACTCACCTCGGTTTTGGTTTTTTTGGGAGCGTTGGTGTCCTCCCCTTCACTCTCTGAGATCTCTTCTGTTCGGCCCTGCTTGTTGCCCTTGGGGGTGCAGGATTCCTCCACCCGGCCTTTCTGCAAGGGAGAGAAGAACAGGGAGATGGGAGGGTCATGTGGAAACTTCCCACCCTGCCAGACCTTCACAGACTGCAGCAAGTGAGACACAGCCACCACAGCGCATGTGCTGAAGAGCTTAGCAGTGCAACACTGAGCCAGAATGTGGCAAAAATTAGCACTAAAAAAGGCTAGTAAGATGGAAGAACAGTTCTTGGGAGATGATGGGAAGTGCAAGATGCTGAGGATGAAAGAGGGATCCCACCCATTCCAGAGAGCACGGGTTCCTCAGTGGATCCCTTCTGGTCTGCATCCCTGGATCCCTAAACACATCCTACCCGGTCTGGGCAGTCCTCGGGCACCCCACATTCACGTACTAGCTTATACTACCTTTGTTGCTTGTCGGGATTTCTCAGCCTTGCCATCACTGCTGGACGTGCTGACGCCCCCGGGGGAAGCTCGACCCCGTGACCTGAGCTCCTCTCGGGGCCCTGGAGTCTCTTTCTTCCGTCCACTCCGCATTGACATCTACGAGATGGATCACTGGATCAGTCCTGCTTTGCATGTCCCTCCACTCCTGCCCTGTCCCCAGTCTCCCAAAGCCCCTGAACCCCTGGGACACCACTACACCAAACTCATATCCATGAGCTTTGCTCTGAGCCCCAGTCCCAACCCACAGCTCCAGCTTGGCTCCAGTGTCCCACACCTCCCTTCCCATCTCACGTACTGAGTCCTTGTTCTGTCGTGTCTTCATTCTTTTGGGTGTGGGACCCCCATTCTCCTTGGCCCGATTTGATGAAAACATAAATTTTTATCACTCTACACCCCCCTCTGGCTGTTCCCGGGGAGGCGGAGATGGGCAAGAGCAGTTCTTCTGGAAGGGGGGGCTTGCACCAGCAATGCAACAAGGTCCCAGTGAATCCTGAAAGGCAGACAAGGAGATGAGAGGGTAGAAAGAGGGAGTGGAGTGTGAGACATCTTTTTGTGATCCGCTATAGAAATATGACAAAATTATTTCTGTTCCCTTAGTTATTTTTTACAGATGCAAGGATCTTTACCAAAAATGCAATAAACTTCCTTATCAGAAGGGAAAAGATTTGGCCACTGTCACATCTGATTTCCAGTTTCTAGGAGTGATGCCCACACGATGGGAGGCAGGCAGTCCTCCAATTTTTTGGAGAAAGCAGGGAGGAATGGTTATCAGTATGTTGATTGTCCTCTGAAATAATTTTAGTGTTTGCATTTCCTTGTTTATTTGATCTTCAGAGAGAGAGGGGGAAAAATAATGGGAAAGTACTATAAATGACAATTTTTCTGACTTCATAAGTTCCACTTGTTGTCAGTGCAGTAAGTTACACTACCCTTAACCAGCCATGTGCTGTCATTACCTAGCTCTGCATAATAAGCCTTCACTGGCCTTTGCTGAAGGACTATAACACAGCCCTGCCTTCTCCAGAGCATATGCATATGTGCATCAGCACGTTATGTAGAAAACGGTGACAAGTCTTGCTTAGGCTGTTCAGTGTCCAAGGTACACAAATAGCTGCGAGAAAATGCATTTAGCTTTGATTTTGCATGACACAAACAGAATCAACTCTGTTTAGCTTGGAATGCCTGCCTAGGTTTCCTCCTCCATACACTGGACTGCTGCTCAGTGTACCACGTAAGAGCCGTGCCCAGAGATGCAGAGCACACCCCTAGACTTTGCAGCAGGGAAGATTTCTGAGCTCCCTCTGAATAAATTCACAGCTTTGTGCTATGTCTGAAAGCACTGTAGATATTTAACATCCTGTTATGCCACACAGTTCCCAGTTTGGAATATAAAAGCACCATGATTGCGTTAGCCTGGGAACTGGACTGAGAGCCTAGGAACTGGACTGAAGTGATTCAGGGATGCTGCTCCTGAAGCTAGTTTGCTTGGCTCCATCTGGCTCAAGATCTTTTGCACTGCACTGTACCGTGCAGGTGTAACCAAAAAGAGACTGTCCTTCCCCAGCCTGTCATTCGAGCTCCTATACTTGGCCTCTGGAATGGACAATCTGCAAGGCAAGGAAATGTGTCCTGTGGATGAGGCATCAGGAGAAAAGATCCACATCTCCTGGGTTATATTTTATGATCTGGAACCATGGGGAAGTTCTGTGAATAAGAATAAGACTTGAGATCTGGGACTCCTAAAGGCCATCCCAGACGTGGAAAGATCAGCTTCCAGCCAGCCAGTGCAGGAGCAGTCTGAATGCACTTTCATTGCTCTGAGACAGGAGCTGAAACCAGGGATGAGAGCAAAGGTACGAGACAGAACTCCTGGACCTCCTGTGCAGACCTGCCGCTGGGCTGTATGGCCCTGGAGTCACTGTTTTCCACCGCCTCTATCTCCCTACGTATGAAAAGGGACCAATGACACTGGCCTGCCTCTTGTGAGGCTCCACATCTTCCCTGACCAATGCTTAGAGAAACCCATCCGGAAGGTACTTGAGAAGAGCAGGGGATTGTTTGCTTTGATTTCATTAATATTTTATTTGACCCTCATTATGAAAACCACAGGGGACACATCCAGCATTAATTCCCACACACAACAATTCATTAACTGAGACCTCTTCTTTAATAGAAAAATAGCTCACGATGGTTTACAACTGACCTAATGGAGGCAGAGCATTCTCCTAATCCCTACCAGTTGACGCGTTTTACAGCCTTACATTTCTGTCATACTTTGGCCTTTAGTTGCTAATTCAGCCAGTTACACTGATGCTATTCTAGATAAGCATCTAGAATTAACATTTCTTACATGAAACAAACACTGTAAGTAAGGCGATCCTAATTTAACTCAACTTCAACGCACGCCACGTTGGCAACCTTCAAGTATTAGCTCAGCTCTGAACACACAGAAGCAGCGACAGCACATTACCAATATGTCACTGCTCCTTACACTCAATAGGGATGCCACCCACACCTCCCACGCCAAAGAACCAAACATCATAATGCACAGGTCTCACTTCAGCTTTCCAGTAACCCTGTAATGACAGGTCACCTTTCCAGAGAAGTAAGTCACAGAAATAATATGCAGCCAACCACATACTGAAACTTCCCTTTTTAAAAGAAATACCAACTCGGTACTTATATCAACCGCTGAATATGCAGTACCAAACAAAGCCAGAAATTAACCACTGGGGCAGAAGTTTCTATCACTTAGAGAGCGAAGACTTTTCTAAAATATACAACAGAATTGATGCACAAGTTATTAGGTTCAGTACAGCAACTGTTATGTCAGAGGCCAGACAAGAGGATCACAACACTGCCTTCGAATTTTAACATCTATGAAATAAAAACTTGCAATGTGAGCCTTGACAATTAACTAAGTTACACCTAATCCTTCCCATCACCGAAGATCCCTGTAAATGTCTCTGAAGAGTTCTTAGGGCTCTGTGGTTTTGGAAAGGAAATGAGACATTTGGCAGGGCTGCCGTCGAAGGGATAACCTTTTCCTGGCCCTGTGAAGCCCTTTACAGGTTTGATTGAGTTACGAGGCATTGCGAATTGCTATTTTCTGTCTGTGTTTCATACAACCCAGCTTGGTTTGGCTTACTGCCCAAACCCCTCCATATTCTCATGTAAGCCCTGGTGCAGTCTCCTGCGAGCAACGCACACTCAACAGGCATCCCCATGTGGAATCCAAAATGGATCCCACTCCTCCTCCTCCCCAGCTTCAAGTAGTTCTCCTGGCCAAAGGTGGACTGTCCTGCATTGGCAGCCAGGAGATCACGGGCTCCAGTTCTCCTTCTACTGAAGGATGCAGGCTGTAGTGTGGAGCAACTCTTCATGGGCAACAAAACTAATCAAGTCCATCTCAAATGAGATGCACTCAAGTTTTACCTACTTTACACCCTTGGTCTCTCTTAGAAAGCTGGGTGAATGTTTGTCCTTGGCTCAGGATGGCATTTACATGCTAGATCAAAGGTCTGAGAAAATAAACTTTCCTAGATGGCAAGAGAAGCAAAGGAAAGGGGAATGAGACCAAAATGTCTGGGATGGTGTTTAGGGGCTTGGCCAGGATTGTAAATGACAGATGAGTCCTGCACCCCAAAGGCTTGTACATACCAGGGCTGCAGACACAGGTACACCCAGCACATGTCCCAACAGCAGGGAGGCAATTTCCAGTGAGACAGGGAAGCCTGGGGGGTACCTCCAAATCCACGGAGGGCTGAAGAGTTTTGTCACTTCGGCTGGTGCTCAATGACAGAGCAAACTCCAGGATGGGCAGCCCGAGTCAGGGCTCCGGTCTGCTCGAGAACGTTAAAAGCCAGCTGAGGTCCAGCTAGCCCTCACTTGGGCCAGTGACAGGAGAAGGGAGAGCTGAAAGCTCCCAGCATCCACACCAGTTAAGAAGAAGAGCGAACACCACCATTACTTCAGCAGCATTTCTTTAGCTAGCAGACACTGAAGGCCCGATTCAGTCCTTACTAAAATACAGCTGCTGGTACTCAGTTGTCAATAGTTACCATGGTCTCTTCATATTCTTTTGTATTACTCCTCACTTGGGGAAAAAAAAAAACCAACAAACAAAAAAACTCACCAAAAAAACATCTACTTGGTTTTATTATCTACTACTCCTGATCTTCTCCGACTGCAATATCCCAGTAATCTCAGGTGGATTCAGACCTGGTCCAAGCAGGAGGGGAGGCACAGCAGGCAGAACGTGACTATGGTACGTGATACACGAGTTCCACCTGAGGTAGCCAGTGATGATTTGGGGGTGCAGGGGAACAGTACAGATTCAGCTTCCTTTCTCCACCGAGGCTCTGCCTAGGCATTGCCTTGGTAGACCATATACCTACCTGGAGGCACCAAGTGCAAAGATGTCAAGGTGCACGATCAGATTATTCAGTCTCAAAAAAGAAATTAAAAACTCTGCCACTCATCCAGGACCACAAATGCTGCAAGAAGGGACCATTTGACAGCATCTGTACTTTTAAATAAAACAGTGCCTTTTGTCCAGTCCTGGGGGTGATTGGCATTACGCAGCTTGCACTGGATGGCAAAATTCTCCCACCCTCCAAAAGGGGATGGACACATCTAACCTGGCCTGGTCCTACACTAACTCCTAAACCACGCTCAGGCATCTGGGAGAGCGCTCCTTGGCACGGACCAAAGACCATAGGAAGGAATGTCATGGTAATGGACAGCCAGCTGTGTAGCAGTGCTGTTACTATAGATGCAGCTAGCATTATCTTCCACTAGATGCCAGTCCATGGAAAATAAGCTTGAAGCAAGGAGTCACTTCCTCCTTTAGTCTAAGTACAGATGTTCTGAAGTTCAAACCTCTTGTTTTCTTTGGTTGGGAACTGTTGAAAGTATACAGTGACTATTCCTTAAGTCATTTTTTGAAATGTAGGAACTACATCTAAAATCCTACGTGAAATCAAAGGCATTTGGCTTGCAAAGGCAGGGATTTAGAAGTCAGAAGATGTGAGAATTAAACTGAGTCTGTTTCTCTGCAATTCATTAGCTCTGTTCCCATCCTGGTTCTTCCCCCTTCTGCAAAGGGACAACGGGTTAGCACTGGAGGGAGGAAGCAGGGTGGCGAAACAAACACAGCTGCTTTCTAACACATTGCAGATGCTGGAAAGTGTCCTGAAAGTATGATGGGATGATAACCAATGGATCCCTCTTGACAGGTAAAGATCACTCAGAAATAAGTGCCCACCAGAACAGTACAGCCAGGGGACACGCACCATGGGCGACAAGTCAGAAGTTGGCATATTTATATATACTGCTCAGTGAATGATGGTCACAGCCAATACATTTTTAATTCCCATCTCCATTTCCCCTCATTTATAAAATGAAAGGGAAATTCCCAGAAATTTAATTGGAGTTAGCAACTGTGTAGTATCTTGAAAACACAAAGTTTTGTCCAAAATACTGCAATCAGACAGCCTGAAGTACAACATTTCCCAACGGCTAAGTACCTGACTTCATGTTTCAACCCTGGTGTCTTTCTATAGGGCACAGTGGAGACAGGGGGGGAAGGGGGCTGTGTTTAGTGTTAGACAGCAATAAATGAATAGGTCAGGGTTCAGGTTGCATGTCACAGTCTTAACGTCAGTCTTGTGATTGAGCATGACATTACTGTGAAAGGGAGAACGATTGTGTGAGCAAAGGGATTAGGATGCCAAAATGGTTGAGTACCAAGATGGCAGCAGGCAAATACTTGCGGCTAATATCATCTTGGGCATGACTATTCCCATGACTTGCAAATTTTTTTTACTCAATAACTTTTATTAAGAAGAAATATATTTGTGTGACACCAAATGAAAGGTAGTTTTGAAACACAGGCATGTATCGGTCTCCTACAAAATAATTACAATACTGGCTGGATGCAGAGGCTGTGAACTCAGGCTGGAAGGTGGATTAATCAAGGAATAAGACTGTAGACCTGGTTCCAATAATCATACTCCCCTTGAAACACTTGCCTACCCAGTGGATGAAGTTTAACTACATCCCTCCCCCAATACTAACATGAAACTGGAGGATCCCAGGGGACTGAATACTCATGAGCACAGGCTGAAGGCAGTTGAGCGCCAGCTAAAGCTTTCTCCATCTGCTCGTCCGGCTCCCATGGGCTACTCCTGCACCACTGCAAGCACACACCCCACAATCAGAGCACACCCCTCCCTGTCCTCTGCAGCCCCCCAACACTGCACCTGTGACAGGAGCATCTGACCACTGGCAGCCGTCGGACCCACCCGGGAAGGGCTGAGACTATGAAATGTTTAAATACGCTTTCAGAAACTTAATTCTGTACTGATGGGCAAATCACACACACTTTAATACACAAGATGAACGAACCCTCTTGATTTACGTCTACACATGTATGTAAGAGAAGATGAGGTTCAAGAACACCTGAAGGAACCTGAACATACACAAGTCATAGAATCACAGAATGGCCTAGGTTGTAAGGGACCTTAAAGATCATCTAGTTCCAACCCCCCTGCTGTGGGTAGGGACACCCTCCACTAGACCAGGTTGCCCAAAGCCCCATCCAACCTGGTCTTAAACACTTCCAGGGATGGAGCTGCCACAACCTCCTTGGACAACCTGTTCCAGTGTCTCACCACCCCCATAGAGAATTTTTTTCCTAATATCTAATGTAAATCTACCCTCCTTCAGCCCATGGGACCCAATGAGATGCATTCCAGGCTCCTGAGGGAATTGGCTGATGTAGTTGCCAAGCCACTCTCCATCATATTTGAAAAGTCATGGCAGTCAGGCAAAGTCCCCAGTGACTGGAGAAAAAGGAATATTGCACCTTTTTCTAAAAAGGGTGCTATATTACGGTGACTACTGACCAGTCAGCCTCACCTCCTTGCCTGGTAAGATCATGGAGCATATCCTCCTGGAAGACATGTCAAAACATATGGAAGACAGGAAGATGGTTAGAGACAGCCAGCATGGCTTCACCAATGGCGAATTGTGCCTAGCTAATCTAGTGGCCTTTTATGGTGGAGTGACCACATCAGTGGACAAGGGAAGAGCTACAGATAACGACTACCTGGACTTCTCTAAGATCTTTGATATGGTCTGCCACAACATTCTTGATGCTAAACTGTACAAATATGGGTTTGATGGATACACAATTGGATGGATGGCCATATCCAAAGAGTTACAGTCAACAGCTCAATGTCCAAGTGGAAACCAGTAACGCATGGTGTCTCTCAGCAGTCCATACTGGGACCAATACTATTTAATATCTTCATCAATGACATAAACAGTGGTATTGAGTGCACCCTCAGCAAGTTTGCAGATGACACCAAGTGGTGTAGTTGATATGCTTGAGGGACAGGATGCCATTCAGATGGACCTGGACAAGCTCGAGAAGCGGGCCCATGTGAACCTCATGAAGTTCAACAAGGCCAAGTGCAAGGTCCTGTACTTGGATTGGGCCAATCCCCACAATCAGTACAGACTGGAGGATGAATGGACTAAGAGCAGCCCTGTGAAGGAGGACTTGGGGGTACTGGTGAACAAAAAATTGGACATGAGCTGGCAATGTGTGCTTGCAGCCCAGAAAGCCAACCGTATCCTGGGCTGCATCAAAAGAAGCGTGGTCCTCAGGCTGTGGGAGGAAATTCTGCCTCTCTGCTCCACTCTCATAAGACCCCACCTGAATACTGCATCCAGCTCTGGGGTCCTCAGCAGAAGAGACACATGGACCTTAGAGCAGGTCCAGAAGAGGGCCACAAAAAACAGTTAGAGGGATGGACCACCTCTCCTATGAAGACAGGCTGAGAGAGTTGGAGTTGTTCAGCCTGGAGAAGAGAAAGCTCTGGGGAGACCTTATAGCAGCCTTCCAGTAACTGAAGGGGGCCTACAAGAAAGCTGGAGAAAGACTTTTTACTGGGGCTTGTAGTGATAGGACAACAGTTTTTAACTGAAATAGAGTAGGGTTTAGACTGGACATAAGGAAGAAATTTTTTTTACGATGAGGGTGGTGAGACACTGGAACAGGTTGCCCAGAGAAGTTGTGGATGCCCCATCACTGGAAGTGTTCAAGGTCAGGTTGGATGGGGCTTTAGGCAACCTGGTCTAGTGAAAGATGTCCCTGTTCATGGCAGGGGGGCTGGATGATCTTTAAAGGTCCCTTCCAATCCAAATCATTCTGTGATTCTATGATTCTATGCCTAAAATAATATCTCCCATGCAAAACAGAGACTCAACCTGAACCAACAGCTTTTAATCCTTTTCTTACACGTACTTGTTGACTTACCTGTCAACAGTACTTGTTGACAAATTCACTTCTCCCCAGGAAAATAATAAATAAAAATTAAAATGCTCACACTTCTGGAAAGGGTGCCAAATAAGAATACTAAGAATAAATTTGCAGAGTGCTGGCAGTCCTAGGAGATAAAGCCAATTTACGTTTTATTAAGTCTATATTAATGTTTTGTTTTCTTAATTCTGCACAACTGTGAGGAGTAAGAATGTTATTTTGAGTATGAAAGCTGTAATTCTGAAACCTCCATTCAATGAAAAAAGTATCTGAGAAAAGAAATATTTTCTGATGAGCAGAGTGAAATAAAACCAATTGGAGCTAAAGCAAAGTAATAAATAATAAAAACATTCATGCATTTAACAATGGCTTAATTTACAGCATAGAAGAAGATACTAATTTTTGCAGACGCAACTGAAAATAAAGTTTGATTCACTAAATGAAGGTTAGATGTACTAAAGAAGGTTACGTTAATCGTAAAACGATTCCTGAGGGCACACTAAAATCACTGTAAGTATGGAACAGATTTACTTAAAAATCTCAGAAGAATCATTCCGTCTCCCCAGAGGAGGGCCTCTGGATCTCTTTAAGACACAGGCTGGCAGAGCCCAGTGGGGGATCACAAAACGCAACACACTGGGCTCCTCCCTCTGTGAGTGGGATGGAAGCCTACGGACGTGCGGTGCGGAGGAAGGACACGTCATGCTCTCCATACTCACCAATTCAGTAAGTGCAGCATCTTCTATATTTGCAACACCTGAGCACACCTTACCTGTGGAGCTGTTGGGGTTTAAGGGTCTATTGTAATACTTAACACCCTTCTTTTTATACATAGATGTCCCTTTACTAAGGAATGCAAAGTAAATTACTCAAAGACATCGCAGACTAGTTGCCCAGACTCAAAGGAAGATGTCGGCTGGAAGGGATCTCTGCAAGTCTCTGCTCCAAACTCCTGCTCACAGCTGGGCTGACCCCAAATCTAGATGGGGTTACTCAGGGCCTCATCCAGGCAAGTCCTGAACATCTCCAGGAACGAAGCTTCCCCAGCTGACCTCGGACACCCATTCCAGTGCTGAAACACCCATTACCAGTCATAATTTCCTACAGCTGCAACTTGTGACCATGACTCCATGTACCTATCATAGCTCCTCACTGTTGGTACGTGGAAGTTATCCACCTGTCAGCTCATCATGGTTCCAGACTTCTGCTGCAAATCTTTACTGGGGAAGATTGCTGGTAACTTTGCAGCAGCAGGACATATGTAGGAATACAGGAAACCAGAAGCTGAATCCAAAGTCAGGACAGCCACCTCACCATCCCTCTCTTCAGTAACAGACCAGTGAAAAGTGTGGTCTCTCCTTTCTGCCAAGACCCGAATCGTTCTGAAGCTGGCAGAGGAAGGTCTGGGCAAGGATACGACTCTGCTCAGAGCCCTCAGTCCCAGGCAAACTAGTCAGAGTGTAGAGAAGAAAGTCAGAAGGATCGAACTCTGCAAATGGGCCTGAATGAATGAAGTGCTCAAAGTATCAGGCTAGGTGGAAGAAAGCCTGCTGGATCCTCACAAGGATCAACGTCCTACCTCCCAACGGCATTAAGTTAGGGGACACTGTCAGTATTGCAGATGATGATGATGATTTAAGAGAGAACTTCAGAGAATGAAACACTGAAGAAGCAAAAGCAGGATGGATATAGAAAAAGGGCAAAGGGAAGCCAATGTGGCTGATGAGTAAATTAATGAGGGTAACAACAAGGATGAGAACTAACTGAGAACTGTAGAAGGACTTTCCAAGAGGAGTGATTGGGCAATTGGATGGCACGTGAACTTCAATCTAGATAAACATAAAGCAATGCACACAGAGAAAAAAACAACTCCATCTCCACATATAAAGTGATGGACTCTAAGCTGAACAGTGCCACTCAAGAGTGATACCCTTGGGATGCAAGAGGCAGATCCATGAAAATGTCACCTTGGCATTCAGCAGCCATCAAGAAAGCAAACCACATGGTAGATACTCCTGAGAACGTAAGTGAAAACAAAACCAGGAATGTCATTATGCCCTTGCCCAAACCCATGGTTTTCCCACATCTTGAAGTGTGTGTGCAGTTGTGCTGCTTCCACAGGAACTAGAAAGGGCAATGAAGAGGCATGACTGAGTGGGTTAGACATCTCTGCCCAGAGAAAAGGGTTACCAAGTGAGGACACGATCAAGGGCTGTAAAACCATCTAGGAAAAGTAGAGGTTGCATAGGAAAGGATTTTTCACTGTCTTTTCCAGTATAAGAACTCTTCAGAATTTCCAAACAAAGAACACTATGGATGCTAGAAGTTTGCATGGATTTGAGGGGAGACTGGAGAGTTTCATGCAAGAGAGAGTAACTGGTGCTTGCTGAACAGCGAGAAACCACATCCAGCTATGGCAGTCCCTCCGCTGAAAACTGCTGGAAGCCATAGGAGCATCAGAGGAAAACGGCACGTAAGTTTGCCTTAACTCATACTCCTTCCTAGGGATTTGGTAGTGACCACTGCTGGAGCAGCAGACTCTGGACTAGATGGACCTAGTAGGGTCATTGGCATGTTTTTAACAAGTTCAACAGCACAAAGTGGTGAGTGATACACCGAGGCGAAGGACAAGCACACCCACCCCAAGAACTTCTGCTCATCTGTAGGGAGGACTGAGGAGAAGAATTTATTCATCACAGGGGAGCTATGGGCACCATTGTTATTTTGAAGGCATGAGGCAAGGTATTCTTAAGCAATGAGAAAAAGCATTAATGGCACCGGACATTGCACTTGTCAGACATCCTCTGGTAGACCATGTAATGCTTCAGTTACCCAACATCAGGAAAGATGAAGGTGGGGATTGGAGAAGGTGCAGAAAGCAGTTTCCAGAATGCTCAGGGACACAGAGCATAACAGGGGCAAAAGAAAATCATTAAGATAGACCTCGCTAAGTTTGCAAAAGCCAGTAGATGGCATGGTGCCCAAAGGGACCCAAGGACATCCTCTTGATTCTGTGTTTCCAGGGATTCACGACTGACAGCAAAGCCAATATGAGAGTCATTTATGCAAAGGGCAAGAGCCTGAACAGGAAGAAGATGGACAGACAGATCGAGAAGGAAAGGAGTGAATTGGGGCCAGGGACGTTGGCACAGGACAATCGTACAGCAGACCCAAGACATCGATAAGCTTTGAGTCACTCCCTTGCTTGGGATGCCACAGCTTTTCATTGGTCTACAGAACTGGGATGATCCTGCCCTCACCTGTAGGGCCAAGGGAAGAAGAACCCAATGGTGTGTCACAGGAAGATTTACATGGGAAGAGATCGCTGGAGGTCTCCACTCAAACCGCCTGTTCAGAGTAAACTGCAAAGCTAGAGGAGTTGCCACGAACACCTCAGAGAACAGAGTTTCCCCGGCCGCCCTGGGAGCCTGTGCCAGTGCTGAACCACCCTTGGGAGGAAGGAGAGGTTTTGTCTTACCTACTTCACCAAGATCACCATGAAGTACGATTCTAGTTCTTACAATTTTATGAAATCAGAAAACATGATGCTTATGGCTAAATCAAGATCTTCCTGGTCACAATACAATAAAGGATTAAAAGTCACAAGTATCTAAAATTCTCCCCAATCCCAAGAGAATTCAAAACAAGCAATTATGCCAAAGTGCTACCACCTACAGATACATAATCTACCTCACAGACACAGGCCTCCACCTCTCAAGCAGGCACCTAAGCCCAGAGACTGATCCCAAATTAGGCTCAGACTGGACTGCCAGGAGAAAAGGCATGATGGCAACTGAAACCACTGCCCGAGACATTTTTAATGCCTTGGGTAACGTCTGTAAAGCAGCATGTGACAACCCGTGGGCTGAAGCTTGGTGGACAGCTATGGCACAACCATGACCTGTCCCACCAAAAAGACCTCACACGTGGATCCACTGTCAAAAACAAAGTCCCCCAAAGCTTGCCGTGGAGAGCCCACGGTGGCCCGTCATAGAATTCATTGGTAGCTGGTGAAGGCACCGGCTGAACAACATTTGCAGAAACATGGCTAAAGTTTGCAGGTGGTCCTGAGGCAGGTGAGACGGTAAATGATGAAATGGAAGCTCTGGCACAGACCAGTTGGCACTACAGCTGCAACAGGGTCGTGCCGAAACACAAGTGTTTTAGTTATGAAAGATTTTTACATGAAGAACAGAAGAATGTAGTAAGCTTTTGAGGATGACGATCCAAGGACACACAGAAGCTCTGAAAAGGCCTTGTAATTAACAGCTGATAGCAAACTGAACACGAGTTCCCAGCACGAGACTTCTAAGGGGGCTATTCCTGAATGAATGAAATCCACCAGTGCATAGAGAGGAATACTCTTCAGGAGCAGGAATAGAGAGGTAATTTTTACCTGACTATATACAGGATTGGTGAGACCATTACAGGAGGAGCGCATGCAGTTTTTACCTGCGTACTGCAAAAAGGATGCTGGCAAATTGAAAACTTCCAAAAAAAGAACAAGAAGGAAGTCTGGTAACTCCTTCCCCTTACAGTAAGAGCCTTAAGAAGCTCAATATATTTAGCTTCTCAGAGAAAAGGTTAAAAGGCAACTTGACCATGGCCTATGAGTACTACAAAGGGAGAAGATTTCTGACAGCAGGGGGCTCTTTAACCTGCAAGACAAAGACCCCAGACCCAATGGATCTAGATGAAGCTAGACAAATTCCACACAGAAATAGTGCAAAATCTGAAAAGTAGGAGAAATCAATCACTTGAAAAACTTGCATAGGGATCTAGCATATCACTAGATGTCTTCAAATGTTTTGTGGGTTTTTTTAAATTTATTCTAAAATAAATACTCTAATATTTTCTGCAAAGACCACCAGGTGACATTCCTTGCCATGTGCTGTGCAGAGGAGAGGTTCAGCCAGTTGATCAGAACAGGTTTTTCAATGCTAAAGTCATTAGCAGTCATCAAGAGATTGGCCAAGAGGTGATGGGGTCTAGCTCTGGGTGAAAACGTACTTTGAAAGCAGTGGTCTAGCAACGTATGAGGAAAGCTTGATGGATAATCATGACTGGATAAACCACTCTTCATGAAGGGTGGATCCTCTTCACATGTCTGGCAAATTCCAAGTAACTCTGAGGAAAATCACTTCATCTATTGCACTGTCTGAAAGAAAGCAGTACTATATCCAAAATACTATGCTATAGATACAATTTATATCCAATACACTACGATATATATCTCAATATAAAATTTAATGTAAGATATAACATTATGTGTAAGATATATTATGTAATACAGACTAATATATATATTGTGATATATACACACACACATAAATATATATATACACACACACAGAGTATATCCAATTCGCTGTCCAAAGAGATGAAGGTTTCTCAAATGCAACCTTCACTTAAGTGATCTATAACACAGAGGGACCTTGTGGAAGAAACAGGGCATCACAAAGTGCCTTGTAAGGCAGGGAACTACCAGACTAAAATTTTCCAGCTAAACTGATCTATGATGAACAATCAGGAGACATGAAGGAAGATTGAAAGCAACCAGCTACTCTTCTTCAGCAAAGCCCAGACAGACCATCATTGGCTAAAATTGCTCAGAGAGGATATTGCAGTTACCCTTTGGTTTGTGGGTGAAAATACTGCCACAACAATCAAACATTGATTTTTTTTTTCAGGAGACAATAACAAATCAGTGTTTGCTGCCACAGCAAACACAGAAAACAGACTGTCAGTGATTTCTGCAGGGGCATTATCAGAACTGGAAGCCAGGCAATGCTTCTAAAGGGATCGCTTCCTCACAAAGTTGACTTGTGTTAAACTTTTAACGTATGCCAAATCCTCACCCCCAAATGCTCAAAGCCCAAATCGGCCAAGCAGACCAAGGCAGAGAGGTGAAGCTCAAACCACTTGAGCTGGAAATATCCCCTCATTCTCCATACACGTCTCACTGAGGACATGGGTTGTGGGCCCACAATTGCCCACCACATGACTGGAAGGACAGAAAGACTCTCCAGTGTTCAGTTCAGCATGACACAAAGAGCAATGGGACATGCACCTGGCCAACCTGGCAACACACATCTTGGCCACCACTGCAGCCTCAGTAACTCAGGCAAGGCACTGAGATGGAGCATCTCATGTTCATGTTAAACCATCCGCTGTGACCAGACTCAGGCAGTGATCACATGAATTAATGCTGCAGAAAATATATAACCTAGGTGTAACTCACTTGGTTAGGAGCATGACTTTTTCAGAGATGCCTCCACTTTTAAACACACTCAGAACTTGTGTTGCCTTCTCTGCTGGCCTTTAAGAAATTTGTAAAACATTACTGTTCTGTACTTCACTAGGAACAGTCCTCAAGAAGTACAGATGGAAGAGATGAAGTGATAAATGCAGGAAATATACTTTGTACTTCCATAGCATCTCCTAATGGAGGAAGAAAGAGATCAGAAAATCCACTGGAGGCAACTTTTTTCTTTTGGTCCAAAAGAGAAAGAAAAACCAGAACTGGGGAAGGTACAGCCTGACAGAGGAGGAAACCAGGTTCTCAGAAGAAAAGGCAGACACCTAAAGAAAAAAAATGTAAGATTGAGTAAACATTCAGGTACATATTTAAGAAGGGGCACAGCTGAACAAATGCTCAGACCAACTCCAGAGATGGCATTGGCAAAGGTATCACACCCCAGATCTGGTAAATAAATATCCTTCCCTACACAGCTCTGTATTCCACAGTGACTGCTCCCCTTGACTTCACCTCCGCCCCCCAGAAAAATACTGACGAACATGGGGGGAGCTCCAGGAGGAATCAGGAAGGTATACAAGAAAGGACAGAGGTTGAACTTTGGGAAGAGCAAAAACCTGCCTGATTCATTTCAATTACAAATAAAGGCTCCCCCTCTTGAAGAAAAATACAGACCAGGTTGCTTTTAGTATAGTGATCCCACTATGCTATAGAATCATAGTTCCTTGCATACCCAGTATTATTTTGGAATACCAGTCTGCCCACTGGTATTACCTGATTGTAATTCCTTGTGTAGACAAACCTAAAGGTGAGAACACCAGAACCCTTCAGAGGTATCCAAGGGGTGCAAAATCTGGGGGAGGTGGTAAATGCATGTGAAGAGAGGTAAAGGCAGGCCATTGCAACGGGCTAAACCTGTTAATCTTCTTCATTAGGATTCACTGCACATTTAATTTTCAAATATTTGGAGGGTTTTTATGGTTTGCAGCATGAACCATGGTATTACATGTTCACTTAACGGCCATACTTGAAAAGCTCCATCATGAATCACAGTTGGAAAAGTCTGGTTTGAAAGAGCAGATCATTCCCAAGACATAGGGGAGATACACAAACAATTGTTTGTGCAGCCACCAATAACCAACGCAAAAATAAAATCTTGGCCAAGAAACAGGGAAAAAAGGATGAAATTCATTCCAACAAACAATTTGACCATTCACATTTACAAGTGTCCTATCCATGGGTAATGATCTTGGAGCTCCAGCCCCTCACGGATGCACATGCAACACAGCAGCGATGCACAATACCCTCAGGCTTAGAAGAAAGGAGGGTCGAGCTTTCACCTCAAACAATTGTGGGATTTGGGTTACGAAACTGAGGTAACCAGGCACAGATTTGGCTGATGCACTGACACCTTGATTCTGGTGGGAAGGCAGGGGTGAACTCTGAAGCTTTAGGCATAAGCATACCTGCAGGGTTTGTAACCACGCTCCACCGTTCAGGTGGACACAAAATGAATGGCATTGCCAACTCCTTCTCCTCTGTTCTGCTACACACCTCAGAATAATGGCCCACTACTTTCTCCTCACTTTTTCAATGCTGGAAAGCATAGCGGTTCCCATGCAATCCACCCAATACAGAGATAAGGAAAAGATTTGAGTGGCGAGCTCAGTAAGGACATACTGCTCCCCAAGAACCACAGCACTGCAAAACAGACCCTGCAGACAAAAGCCATAGAAATTCTTACTTGCCAGGATGGCTACTGTATGTAACTGGCACAACACTAAGACAAATCCAAAGAAAGACACTGCCCATCTCAAAAGCAACTTCAGGAACATACAATAGCTATCAAGGCAGAACTCAACAGCAAGCAAAGGCAGCATATAAAGTAATGCCACGGTGACCAAATGGCTGCCACTTCAACAGCACAGCGGCCACTCGGCAAAATACAACCGGCAATTCACTGGGCAACGAGAGCCGAGGCAGCCACAGGCCAGCAGAAGACAGCAGGGCAGAACCGCCACCAGCTCGATGGCACAGCCAGAAGGACAGCATGGGAAATACAGATGCCACTTCTCCAAAAGACCTAAATAGCAAAAGGACAACCAGCCCGACACACCGAGGGATCTCGGCCAGCTCAAAGGGAGTGCAAACGCCATCCCGATGCCACCCAACCGTACAGGTCTTGTCCGTTCCCTGGTCCCCAAGTGCAAACCTGGCATTTCAGAGGACAGGGCAGCAGGTCATCAGGTTGAAGGTGGCATCGGGAGGGGCAGCATCCCACCCGTGCCTGCCACAGAAACGGAGGGGGACCAAACACACTTCTCGGCGGGTCACATCCCCATGGAAACGTTATTTCCAAACGTTCCTGCCCGTTCCCCAGCCGCACCTGGGAAAGCGGGGACAATACGAGGCTCCCCGGGAGGAGGGGGCCGCTCGGAGGCGGCTTTGGGGGGCCGGCAGCGCGGGAGCCGGCCCAGCAGGCAGCGTGCGGGCTGATCCCTCTCCAGCATTGTTGTGCGTTCCTCCCCGCACCGCGCCGGCCGCGAACTCGGAATTCCCGCCTCGCCCCGGCCCCCCGCACCCCCTGCCGCCGGGCACTCACCCCCCTGCCCCCGCCGAACTTTCTGCTGCAGGGAAGGGGGGCTCCGCGGGAGGTGACGTCACGCCGGGCACGCAGCGGGGGGTGTCCCCGCCCCGGGACCCCCGCGGCGGGCGCGGAGCCCCCTGCCCGCCCCCCCTTCCGGAGAGAAGGCGCTCCGCCGCCGTCCAAGGCAAACAAGCCCGGGGCGGGCGGACGGGCTGGGGCGGGCAGCGCCCCCCCGGTAATTTACACGCGCTCCCAGCCCCTGCCGGGACCCGCCGCCGCGGGGAGCGGGATGGGGCCCCCGCCCCGCCGAGTCTCCGTGACCCGCGGCGCCCCGGCAACCTCCCGGCTCCTGGCCGTATCCACGCCGGGACAGGCACCGACGGGGGCCCTTCCCCAGCGCCGCGGGGGTTAACCGCCATCCCGCCCTCGCCCCCCCCCCAACTTTACTGTTCCCCCTCTCCCCCCGCTGCCTCGCCCCCCTCCCGGCAGACAGACCGGAGGGAAAAAAAACACCCGCGGAAGAATGCAGCGAGTGGGCGAAAATGACAAGCGGGGCGGGAGCAGCTGTGAGCGGGCGAGGGACTCACCGGCGGCTCCGGAGGGGAGGTCGAATGAAGGAAGGAATGGAGGCGGCGAGGAGCGGGGGGAAGGGATTTAAACACTGCCCCCCCCCCCCCTTTTTTTCCCCTTTCCTCCCTCCTCCTTTTCCGCGCTCCCTCGTTTCCTCTCGCGTCTCCGGAATAACCGGTCGGTGGCGGGGGCAGCGGCTCCGAGGGGGTGCGGCGGGGAGCGGGGCCCCCCCGCCCCGCGGCTCTGTCGCCCCCTCTCCCGCCGCGCACCCCGCGTTCAGGCGCCTCCGCCGCCGCCGCCTCTGCCCCGCCGCCCTCCCATCGCTCCGACCGCTGCCCGCCTTAGCCACCTCCCATTTCCGAAGAGCCCAGAACAAGCCCCCCTCCCCCGCCCCTCCGCTCTGTCACCCCCCAGCCGCGCTCGCCACCGCCCCTCCCCGCCTCCCTTCCCCGCGGGGGCCCCGCGAAACACGCATACACACACACACACCCCCCCATAACCCACCCGCGGAGGGCGGGAGCGGGCCCGTGGGGAGCGTGGGACGGGGGAAAAGACCCGGGTGCGGGGCGAGCAGCCAGCCCGGCCCCCGCCCCGGCCGCGCCCCGTGCCCAGCTCCCCCGGCTCGTGCCTCCCCGCCCCGGCGCCGGCACAAAGGCCGGGGAGGGGGAAAGCCCGGGGGAGCGTTTTTAGCAGGACGGGCCCGGAGCGACCGAGCCACCCGGACGGGAAGGGAAGAACCGCCGGACGGGGCCGGGCTCCCCGCGGCTGCGAGAGGGGACTCTGCCGGCGGGCGAGGAATCGGGGAGCGGGTCCGGCCGCCGAAGGGGGAGGCGGCGCGGGGCCGGGGCCTGCGGCGAGGCCTCCCGGGGGGCGGGGGCGGCGGCCGCCTGCCTGGCGCTCATCAGCAGGCAGCGCGGGGCGAGCGCGCGCCGCGGCTGCGCGCGCTCCTTCCCCCCCCCCCTCCGCTCCCTCCCCCCCCACTAGCCCGGCCTGCCGCCTCCCATCCCCCGCCCGGTTACCAGGCGACGGCACAAAGGGAGAGCCTCGCGCGGAGGGCCGGCGGGGGGGGAAGGTTGCCCCGCCTGCAGCCGCGCCGGGGCCGCCCCGGGGAGTGGAGGGGGGGGCCCGGTTCGCCCCCCCGGTGAAGCGCGGTCACGTCAGCTAGCGGCAGGGCTGCGGAGAGCCGGTTGGCGCGGGCCTCGCCCGGGCGGGCCTCCAGCGGCGCCACATCGCCCCCCGCCGCCGCCAGAAACGCGGCCGTGGGGTGCGGGGGAGCTCCGGTTCGCCCAAACGTGAAACGTCCTCCCCCGGTGTGCTTTAGAAAAACGTCTGCGTCCCCTCGCTGGCAAAGTTCAGCCCCAGCCAGGGCGTGCATGGCCATTTTGGAAAAGTTGCCGTCGCAGGACGATTTTGGGGAAGGGGGCGGCCTGTGGGGTTTGTTACTGGTGAGGTCGGTGACGGGTCTGACCCCACTGCAGCCGCTGCCACGGACTTCTCTGGGAGCGTGGCCAGCCCGGAGAGCGGGCTGGGAGAAGCTACAAGTGACGGGATGCTGCCCTTACTGACTGCTTCAGGTGCAGAAACCGCAGCTGGTTGTGTGGGCAAAACCCAGGCTGCGTGGCACGGATGCTGGCATGTCCGTCTGCGTGTTTAAATAAGAGAGGCTTTGTGTGCATGTGGGCAAGTCCTTGTATTGGGCTCTGATAGGCTTTTAAGTATAATCACAAAGTATTTCCTCGGCAGGACCTTTCAGTGAGCAGGCTGGATGGTGGCTCTCTCAACAGGTTTTTATTCAGTAATTCTCGTCGTTGGTTACATGGCTCCCAGCGCTATTTACTGTACGGCATCCTAACTTGGCACTGAATACAGATGTGTTCATCTCCTCCTGGGTTTTTCTGTAGTGCTGATCACCCCAACACTTTGAAAACATTAATAACAATGTCCCTGCAACACCCTTGTAAGCTGATGGCTCCCGACGCGTTTGTTCCACACCCTCTTCCCAGCGGTACTGTACCATTTTGGTGCCTCCCTATTTATACTGGACACAGCACGGCTCTTGGTGCTGCTCATTGCAGAGGAGCCCACCTCGTTGGCACGCAGCACCCCATTGCACAACATGTCTCTAGCCTTCATTCATTCTTTCATCCACCCTTCTTGCCAGCCTACCTCTTTGTTTTGACCCTTGCTGAGAGCCTCCGCCCTGTCAGCAGTAATCCCAGGGTGCTAGTGTTCCCTAGGGCTTACTGGTTTCCACGCGTGGAGTAAGGGATTGAGAAAGCTCTGCCTAACATTTGCAAAACTGCCCGTTGATTTTGGGTGGTCAGTTTGAAACATTTCAGAATATTATTTTGCAGAGGTGCTATGTTGAAGAGAACACCCTGTTGATCCCAAGCACAGAGGTAAGTATTTGCTTCATAAAGTGTCTCACCAAGCTGAGAAACAAGAAAGATTATTATTGCTGTCAAGGTAGTAGTGTTTGCAGTTGTCACAGATGCTTCAAACTGTCACCTTAGGAGCTGACAGCCTGGCGCCCCGAGCTCATAATGAGTGTGATCCTTAGAGGCCAAAGTGATGATTCATGAAGGAGGAAGATCTTGTCAAAATCCTTGTTTTCTGGATGCTAAACAAAATATCCACGTCCCTTAGGTTTCTGATTTGGGGAAAAGCCTCTGTGAAAGCTTACAGGGGTTGGTATTGCTTCAGTCCCGGGGTCTTATGCATCAGTCACCTGTGACACCAAGTTTATTGAACCACAAAGTCAAGCCCTGAATGCTTTTCATGTCATCATCTCCCATAACCAGGTCAGTTGCTTGACTTCAAAAATTTGACTTAAACAAATGTTAAATTTATTTTCAAGACTTTAGTGTAATTTATTATTTCCATCAGCAAAGAGGCAGACACCCCAATGCCTCCTGAAAATCATGCTAGGTTTAGCGTTATTTCAAGAAGCCAGCCAAAGGTGGCCTCTCTCCTGTAAAGCCTGTGGTCTTAGTTTATGAAAAGACATTGGAGGTGATTCAAAAGAGAAGCAGGACTAGAGGGGCAGGGTAACAATTTGTATTTGAATAATCCTGACTTCTGAGGGTTTACTTGTGAGTAAAAAGCAGCATCTCCACTAGTAAGGCCAAGCTTTTTGGCCTGCAGGACAAAAAATGATGAGTGATTGAAGACAAGTGCAGCTGGTCAGGACCTTTTCACAGCCAAATTGCTGCTAGGTAAACCCCCACTTTTTATTCCTATTCAGGGCAATCAACATAAGCAGAAAGCAGACAAGAGAAGCACAAACGATCGTGTGTGCTTGTGCAGGTAGACCAAGGTGGACTGGCTGCAGAACATGGGAAATAAAATGATCTCACCTTTGAAATCAACAGATTGAAGACTTTGGGCAAATCAAGAGCATTATTAGTTGTATCTTTTCAGGATGGATAAATAACTCAAGAGTCTGTGCAGTAGCTAGGATTGGCAAGCAGATACCAGACTTGCTGGGGGGCAGCTGGTCCTCGCCCGGAGCAGGGCGATGGGCCACGCCATCTCTTGAGGTCTCTTCAGCCACATCATCCCACTGCTTTCCAGTTCTACTGGGGGGCAAACAGTAGCCTGCAAAAGAGGCCTTGGCTGGGATGTAGCCTTCTTGCAAAAATACAGCACAAAAGACATGCCAATAAACCAGAGTCCTGGTGGGGGGAGGGAACAATGTAGTTAAAGTGCTGGAGCCCATGGCATAAAAGGGAAGGCTGAAGGAGCTGATTCTTTCAGCCTGGAGTAGAGACAGTTTATCGGGGAACTTATTACCTCTTCAGCTATTTTTTGGGGGGGTGGGGGGCTACAGAGAAGTCAGAGCCAAGCTCTTCTGATGGATGCACAGTGAAATGGTTATGGAATTTGCAACAAGAGAAATTCTGACTAGACAAAGGGTAAACCTGAGCGTGGTTCAGCACAGGCACAGGTCCCCAGAAGGGCTGGGGAATCTGCCCCTCAGAGATGTTCAGGAACGGCCTGGCCAAGGTCCTGAGCAGCCTGATCTAGCTCTGGGGCTAGCCCTGCCGTGAGCAGGAGTTTGGAATGGAGACCTCCAGACATCCTGTCCCATTTTGATCGTCCTATGAAACTGTGATTCTAAAAATACAAAGCTCCGTTTCCCTTTTAGACAGTGCAGACACACAGCACATAGTAGTTTCCTTGATGAAAAGAATAATCAAGCAAGCTCTCTAGTCTGCACTAGGCCTGGGGAAAGTCTTTCTCCAAGCCAGAACCCAGCCAGGGCCACCCAGGATGGCTTCTGCTGGCTTGCTCTTTCAAACTCACCTGTGAACTGGTGTTTGTTGGTAAGTGAAACACTGAGAAAGTTATAAATCTCCTCGCCCAGTCTCTCCGCAATGGCTGTCCCCATGGCCGAGATGGCTTAGTGACTGGTAATGAAACAATGAGCTGCCTCAGTTTACCATTTAATCAAGCCAGTTGGGCCTTGGAGGTGTTAATTTTGGAGGTTCATTCACGTGCCACTCTGGCATCTTCTAGAAGTGAGGATCAAGGCAACCTTACCCATCACCTCATTGCAGTTGTCCACTGGACGTGCCGGTATGTCATAGCTGCACCGCTGATTTCTGAGGCACAGCAGGATGTACACTGCCAGCAGAGACCCCTAAGATACCCACACTTCACCCAAAACTGTGGCACCTGCATCATTTACAGAGGTGTTTTATCTCCCCCATACATGGCATAGCATACAGTTAAAGCTGTTTCCACACTGAGACATGCAATGCTCTGGTAAGTTGATCTTTGCCCAGAGAGTGAGCTTCATAACGCCCTCCTGACAACCTGTCCAAGCTGTCCATATTCATTCTTCCAGCAACAAATACTCTTCATTCAAGTAAGGTGCCCAGCACCTTACAGGAATTACCCAGCACCAAAATTTTTGGACCTCTTCTGAGGTTCAGCAGAGGAGTGTCTCTGACAGCCTCCTATGTTGGTTTCCCAAGGCTGAACACCACCCCATTGTTCTTGAGAGAGACAAAAAGATACTGGAGAAATTCAGTAGCTCTTAATGATTAAGGCTTCCCTGTGCACTCTACAACAAGCCTAATTCAGTGACATCTCCCCTTCCAGCTCCTTCATAGGCACACACAACTATTTAGAAATGAAAGAAAATTCTGCAGGCTCTGGGGGGGGGGGATAGGGGGCGGGGAGGGAGGAAAGGGGCTAGTGTTAAATTATCCCTTTAACAGCTCAACATTGCTCTTAAAATGTCATCTAAACAGAATATGAGTTGAGAGTTAAATCCAACAAATGCTTCCCTTCACAGACATTGTCACATCTCCACCCCATCTTTGTGCTGTTCCTCACACTCTGAAGGCATATTAAGGCACAGCAATCTGATGGAGACATCAGCTTATACAACAGGAGTCCTCACATGCAGGAACAGCAAAGTGGACATTTCTAGCACAAAGAAACTATCACCAAATCTCTGCCACTAAGGCAAACGGAAAGTAGTGTACATTCTATGATGCATTGGCTAAGGATAAATATTTGCAGTGACCCAAGCAAACATACCAGGGTCTTATATACATTGTGCCATCAATGACAAACTCTTTTGATTTGGAAAAGCCACCAAGGTGAGGCACTGCTACGGTGCAGCGCATTCGCATCACATCAGTGCTTTCACGTGTCTTCTCTGACATAGGGACGTGGCAATACCTCACTGGCGATAACTCTTCCCTAACAAATTCTTACCACAACGTAGGGACTCATATACCAGTTCCCTGCTGTTACAGCGTTGCTGCATTTAAATGGGCAACACAGGCTACCTTGGGTACTTCATTTCCTTCCTTGCACAAGAAGACAAAAGGGGAGATGCTCTTGGGAATATGAAAGCTAAGAAACTTTATTTCCAAAAAACTGCCCTGCTTGCTCAGCAATAGCCGTACCGTTTGCAAAATCCCAGCATCTAAAACAAAGGAAAACAGCAGTTAGGTGTGCAACTGGAAAACAACCTACCCCGCTCCCTGTACCTCACGCAGGCACCCAAAATGCACTTTTCCTTCAGAAAAACTGCGCTGTGCTGCACAAACCCTTTTGCTGGAGACGTGACGGCGGGGGACGCTGCAGGGCCCAACCCGCCCCCTTCCCGCCCGCGGGACGCCGCACGCCCCCTCCGCCCGGTGTCCCCGTTCCCGCGGTCGGGCTCGGGGCGGCGGGTGCCGCATTTTGCGGCGCGGTCTCCGGCACGGGAAAATGGAGCGTTCCCCGAGCGGCGCCCGGACTACAGCTCCCAGAAGGCAGCTGCTGCTCTGCCGCCGTGCGGGGCTGGCAGCCGCCCGCCGGCCCGCAGCCCCCCGCCCCGTCCCCCCCTCCCCGTCCCCTTGTCCGGGTGCCAGCCCGTGCTGGTGGCGCCGCTCCCCCGCTGCCTGCCCGGGGGCGGGCGTCAGGCAGCCGGCCTCGCCGCCTTCCTGCTTTGTCGCCGATGCTCGGCGTGGGCAGCAGCGGCCTCCGTGTGCCTCCCAGCATCCACGGGGTTTGCGTGGGTTTGTTCACCCGTGGGCATGAGGCGTGGAGCTGGATGCAGTGGCTTTGAGGTGCGGGCTTTGGGTTTGGGGTGAGTTTTACTCTGCAGCAACGCTGCTGGCTCGAGAGGCTGAGGGGGAGACTTCCCAGAGCATGGGCGAGAGATGGCCTGCGGCTAGGACACAAGCTATTCGTTACCACCGAGATTTGTTCTGTATTCACTAGTGATCCCCTAGAAACCAATCCTGTCTCTACCCTCACGTTCTCCCTCCCACCCTCTTTTCTGTTCTGGGCATGTGTGCCACAGCCTTTGTCTTCTCTTCTTGAACTTACTCCCTTTTCTATGCTATTTAGTAAAGAATCAGCAGCAAAATAAATAGCAATGTTTTAAACTGTCATCTTTCGATTTTAAAGTCTGCATCAGGACACAGTCGAGGGGGCTTGGGACTTGCTGAGCAACCCCGGTATTTACCCTTGTCCTTGCTTATCATGGAGGACAAGGTGGTGTGGCTTAAGCGAGGGTCTGGAAACTTGCTGTAGCGAAGTGGGGCAGGAGATTTGCAGGACCTGAGTGTGCCCAAGTACATAGAGGGGCTGCTGACATGAACCGGTAATGGTGGGCAAGCTGGTTTTATCATTTATTCTCTGTCATAGCTTGGGTTGGATTTCTCACAGGAGCATCCCCAGCCTCCTGCCTTTGTTGGAGTCTGTCCAGAATAATGCTGTCGAGCAGACACTGGGGTTTGCTGGCACTCAGCCTGCTGGGGCACCGGCTGGAGCACAGGCTGCTTTCCCCAAGTACTGCCATGTTGCTCCTGTGAAACGATGGAGCTGAGAGAGACTGACATCCCACCTACACCTCTGTTCACTGCTCTGCAAGCCCCTCTTGGAGCCTTTTCTGTCCCGAAGACTTGCAGTTCCAGTTTACCATCACTTGAGTCCAGTGGGCAGCTGGCCTGTGGCTCACCCTGAGGTCTTTACATCAGTGGAGGGCACGATTAAAATCCCCGCACAGCAGATCTTCGTGCAACACGGTTTGCTGGAGATGGCAGGGGCAATTCCCACCCTCCCACCTGCCTTCCCCTCGGCGTTCCCAGCTGGGTGGCCAACAGAGCAGTCTGGCTGTGGGACAAGGCTGTGAAAGGAGGTGGGGGTACCTGGACCTTTTCTTTCTCTTGCCAGTCCCCTCTGCTTGTTTTGGCTACCTTTCTGCGTGACCTTCTCCTGCTTTGATGGCAAAATGTCCCCATTTCCCAAACACTGGCATGTAGAGAGAAACATCAGGCCAAGCCAGGCAACTCAGGTGTGAAATACATTTTAATTGAGTTTAGGGATCTGTAGTTTGTCTGTTGCTCAGCTGAGCATGGGCTGTCCAGAAGGTGAAGCAGACATTATGGGCAGAGGAGAAGGTAAAGGAGTGCAAGAGGGAAGGGAACAGAGAGAAAAAGGTCACAAGAAGCAAATGAGAGCATGGGTTTGTTTACAGATGTGTTTTAATATATCGCCCCACAGTACTATGTGCTGACCTGGAGACTGACAGCACGCACACACACGCACACCCAGTGAGGGACAGCAGTGCACTTCAACGCTAAGCTGCTGGCAAGCACAGCCCAACACAGCACAGCACTCGGGGTGGAGGGAAGCGACACTCGGGTCCCACCAGGGCTCAGCGCAAACACACACCTGGGGCACAAGGACGCCATAGGCCAGTACACATAAACCTACACACATGCACAACGAGAGCGAGCCGCTGGTGACACTCATCCGGACACAGCTACAGGTGCGACACTTGCCCAAACACACGAGCCGACGCACGTATGTTCACCGCACATGCTTTGGTGCACAAGGGAAACACACCGGGCAGCATGCTCCCATAGTCTAACGTGAACAGAGTGGCTCAGGTGTGGCCCTGCACAAAAAACAAAAGACACACAATGCCTAGATCCAGAAATGCTTATGATCCCAAAGCAAGGGACAGGGTGGAGGCCTCTCTCTTGTCCTTCATCTGGGTACATCTATCCGGGGACACCTGAACTCGAGGGAGTTTGAGGTGAGAGGGAAGTAGGTGGCAAAGGGGGGAGAAAGAGCAAAAAAGGGAGCAGTGGAGGGAAGGGGGCTTCAGAGTCTGTGAGGTGGGAAAGAGCAGCAGGATGGCTGTGCCCTGGGGACAATGTTCAAAGAACACTTGGGTTGCGAAAGTTGTGTCCAGCAAAGCGTGCTTCATCGCCAAGCTCTTCCTCAATCCTGCAGGACAGAGAGAGAGAGACAGCAAATGTCAGGCCCTTGCTGCGAGGGCACATCGGAGGCACCAGGGCACTGGAGAGGCAGTGCATCCGCAGGAGGCCGACATGGATGGGAGGAGCTCAGCTCCTGCTGGCTGCTGTGCCCGTGGGGCTGCATCCTCGCACCAAGGTGGATGGAAGGAGTCTGCGCCAGACATCTCCCTGGGATCCTACTGTCATCTCCATGCCTTATCTTTCCCCCACAAGCCCCATCTACCCTTGGGCTTTCAATTTCTCCCACCCCAATTAGTCACTCCCCCATTCTCTCTTCCATGTTTTCATCCTTGAGCCCCTTACCTCATGAGCTGGTTGTATTTAGCCAGGCGTTCAGACCTGCAGGGAGCACCCGTCTTTATCTGTAAAGCATTCCCCAAAACAAACACTGTAAGACACTGTTATGACTTGCACCAGTTTCCCATGGTGGGGCAGGGGATTGTGTCTTCACATCCCTTCGCTTTCCTCCAGACCTGCGCATGTCCTGGGTCTCACCTACCTGCCCGGTGCACAGTCCTACAACCAGATCAGCAATGAAGGTGTCTTCGGTCTCTCCAGATCGGTGGCTCACCATCACACCCCAGCCATTCTCCTGGGCCAGCTTACAGCTGCAAGGAGCAAGAAATGCAGTCAGCAGCTCCCACTCCTATAACCACCATCTGCACAGGGTGAGATCCAGGCACCTTCTCCTCCCACCCTCAGCATCCTACACTCTGGTAGAGACAAAAGTCTGTTCATCCAATGGATAGCGTGACACCCTGCTGTGGTTCATTACCAACCCTTTCACAGGACAACAAGGGCAGCAAGCTGAACTTACGCTTGGATGGCCTCCGTGACAGATCCAATCTGGTTGACTTTGAGCAGGAGGCAGTTGCAGGCCTTCTCTTCAACAGCTCGCTCAATGCGCTTGGGGTTTGTCACCGTCAGGTCATCGCCCACTATCTGAATCCCCACATTGGCCGTGAACTTAGACCAGGCCTCCCAGTCATCTTGGTCAAAGGGATCCTCAATGGAGACCACTGAAGGGACAACAGAAGAGACATGAGTCAAAGCTGCCTCCCTTCCTACCCCAAAACCACAGAGGGGATGCGCCTGTTAAGTATGCAGCAACACCAGTCCCTACTGCCAAGCACAGCAGCTCACCTGGATAATCACGTACAAAGCTTTGGTAGAGGTCGCCCAGCTCATCTGCAGAAATGTAGCGGCTTGGGTCATCTGGGGACTTGAAGTCCAGGTCATATTTGCCATCACGGTAGAACTCGGAGGCTGCCACATCCATACCAATGACAATCTTGTCCGTGTAGCCTGCCTTGTCGATAGCTTCCTTGAGGAGCTCCAGAGCTGGAAGGAGAGTTGCAGCCAGGAGAGTCAGCCCATGCAGAGAGCTCTGCCTTTCAGTGGGAACCTCCCTTGGGAGGGTCCTGAGAGACACTGAGAGTCTGATGGTGTGATGGGAGAGGTAGGAAGGAGCCCAGAGCACAACAGAAACATGCCAAGGAGCTATGGAGGTCATGTCCAAAGGGACGAGGAGTAATTAAGATACAATCCCACAGCTCAGAGACAAGTTGGGAGAAGGCCTTGGAAAAGTGTGCACACACATGAAAGATTTGTATGGAGGGATTGTGATAGATCAAGGCCACCCCATGGAGAAGGAGCTTAGAAACCATTCCCTAACACAGGAAGTCGATGACACTGAGGCATCATATTTTGAACCAATCTTTGGGGAATGCTGTGACCTGGGTATAGGAAACCACAGCAGTGCAGTCAGGGGTACTCCATCTCTGCAAGGCTCTCACCTTCACTGTTTTCCAGGATGTTGGGGGCAAAGCCTCCCTCATCACCCACATTGGTAGCATCTTTACCATACTTCTCCTTGATGACGCTCTTGAGGTTGTGATAGACTTCAGCCCCGATGCGCATGGCATCACGGAAGCTTTCAGCTCCCACAGGCAGGATCATGAACTCCTGCATGGCCAGTTTGTTGCCTGCGTGGGAACCTCCGTTGATCACGTTGAAAGCCTGGAAGAGCCCATAAGAGAATCAGAGCTGAAGGAACTGGTCTTGGCACCACCTAGAGGAAGCTTTCAGATGAGTCACCATGCCCATTCGTGCCACATCCCACAGGGTAACATAACACATCAGAGACAATGCATCAGACCAAAGGCACGTGAGCCCGGAGTCTTCCTTCCAATAGTGGCTCAAAGCAAATGGTTGGGGAGGATTTTCCCACCTCTTTCCCTCTCAGAGATCTCCCGAGCTGTATGTGTTTATCTGTGTGTTTATCAGCAATGCTATGTCCATCTCTCTTCCAGGACCTTTCTCCTTGACTCTGAGAAGATTTTAGCATCCACAATGCCCTTTATGAATGAGTTTCACAGGGCAGCTACCCCTGGTGTGAAGACACGTATGCCCTTGTTTTGAACTGTGCACCAGAGGGTTCATATGATGTCCTCTGGTTCTTGTGCTAAGAGTGAGATCCTGAGTAAAGCCCCACCACAACCTCTACCATATCCACCTCAGGCCCCTCTTTTCTATATGGAAACCTGACAAATCTCAGGCCTTGGTTTGCTTCCTTGATGAGTGCAGTGCACTCAGCTGATGTTTCAGTCCTACATCCCTTCCTTCTCTACCTCCCAACACACCCTTTGAAGTTTCTTTTGGAGTTTCTGAAGGTGGATGTTAAGGATGGAGGAGTCTTACTGGCACGGGAAGGATGAGATCGGAGTTGCCAGCCAGGTCAGCAATGTGCCGGTACAGGGGGACATCCTTCTCTGCAGCTCCCGCCTTGCACACAGCCAGCGAAACTCCCAGGATAGCATTGGCGCCAAACTTGGCTGTGGGCAAAACCAAGGAGGAGTTAGGCTTTTCAGGCAACAACCTCCTGCCCAGCCCTTGCCAGCCCAGCCTTGGGGTCACCACAACTCTGACAGGGCCCCCCACTCCAGCCCTGCAGCCTCCCATGCTCTTTATTTCCCAGGTCAAAAAAGAAGAATTAATTACATTTGTTCTCTGTGCCATCCATCTCAAGCATCAGGTTGTCTATCTTCTCTTGATCCACAACAGAGAGGCCCTGCAAGAAAAAAACAGCTCTTGAGAAGGGGAGGCTAAGAAGGGCTGTTGGCTCTGGTGTGCAGGAAAGGAGGCGTTGATGGAGAAGCTGGAGGGGGGATACAGGGACCTTTTTAGCTTGTGAGGGAACATATACACACAAAGCTCTGGAAATTAGTGCCTTGGTATATAGTCAACTTAGGTGACCACGATGCTGCTGCTGCAGTGTAGTGTAGATGTACCCACGCTGGAGAGGGCATCGACTGCAGCCCAGGCAAGGCCACGCATTGCTGGGTACACAGGACTCCCTTGGGGATTTACCCAGCCTTTTGGCAGCTTCCAGGGAGCTTTGTGGTGCTGTGGTCACACAGAAGCTAGGCAGAACAACAGTACATGCTCAACCCCAAGCAAGTGAACGTAGACTGGATGGACCTGTACCCAGGAGCGACGTGGAGGGCAGGATTAGCCCCAACACAGGCAGCCCTCCACCAGGCCAACTATTTTTCAGGGGTGGAGAGAGCTGGGCTCTCAGCCAGAGCCCCCCACGGGCTGCTCGGGATGTAACTTGTGGCTTCAGCTCAGCTCTCCTCAGAGCAGGCTCCAGGTCTTCAGGTGTAAACAGGTTCCAGATGTGATACCACCACTCCGCAAGGCTGTGCCAGGGGGGCTGCCAGACCTTGCACGGTACGGTCATTGGTCATCACACCATGAGTGCTGGGTGGGACAAATGGGTGTGAGGCCACAGAAATGTGGATGAGATTCAGTGCCTGAGGAGAAGCACACCTGAAAGAGGGAGAGAGCTCTACATGGAGCATTGAGGGGACTAGGTAGGTGTAACAGATGCTGCGGTGGACCAGGTAGCATTAAATCCTTTCTGTCCAGAGAAAAGATCACTGTGGACACATACAGGCATGGAGGGCAGGAGGGGTGTGCCCAGGTTCACAGAGAGCATCACTATGTCTGTTAACCCAGTGAGATGAAGAGAGGCAGAAATAGAGAGCAGGGGACAGAGACGGACCAGAGTAAGCATTGGACAAGGGAGAACAAAGAGAAATCCTTACAGAGCCCACGAGAGCTGGGGCGACAGTGCTGTTGATATGATCCACGGCCTGCAGGACCCCTAAAGAAGGGAAGAGACAGAGAAAGAGAGAGAGAGAGAGAGAGAGAGAGGGTGAGGCAAAGAGGAGAGTGGAAAGAGGGAGGGAGAGGACCCATAGCCTGAGAGAGGGAGACAGTGAGGGAAGATCTTTCACTTTACACTAGATCTGTGCCTCTGTGGTCTCCCTGAGGACAGTGGGACACATCCACATCACGCCAGCGGGTGAGTGGTACCCTCCAGCAGAGCCCCACACACAGGCAGCCCCGGGAACGGGGTGCAGAGCAGGCATCTCCCCACCTTTTCCAAGGAAACGCGACTTGTCGTTGTCTCGCAGCTCCAGTGCTTCATAGATACCAGTGGACGCACCACTGGGGACCGCTGCTCGAAACATGCCTGGGAAACAGCAAAATACGGGTGTGAGGCGAGCAGAGGGTGAAAAGAAGGGAAAACCTCGTGCACCTGCTTCTGTTCTGCTTTTGTGGGAAAGGATGTGGCAACTGCTTGTGCAAATGGATGGCTCCACTGGTTGGATGCTCATGGCTGGTCTTCTTGGAGGTGGAGCACCTCTCAGAGGTGGAGCACCGGAGCAGCAGAAATAAATGCACCCAGGGCTTCCAGACTGAGAAACCTGGATCTCAGGTACCCAGAGGTCCACACTGATCTCAGAACTACGGATGATGGGTGGAAGTCTGGCTCCTCAGCCCTCCTCCCGGTTCTAGAGACAGCCTGACCCACAGCTGCCAGCAGCTTCCCCCTCAGACTGGGGCTGGGTTTCTGCCTCAGTGAAGGAGGAAGAGACTGGTTGGATGCCTGCTTTGGCCCCTCACTAGCTTTGGGCCCAGCGCAGATGGCAGCTCTTCCAGTTGAGACACATGTGCATGCACATGCCTGCACAGAGATCTCGGGGACAAACCTTTCACCACCTCATGAGCATGGCCATGGATGTCTTTCCAAACTGGTACTGCGTCCCAGGGCTAAAAGCATAGCTGCAGCAGGGCATCACCGGGATGCAAGAAGAATGTAAATGTATTTATGTTAATGAAAATTTCGGTCCCTGCTACTAGTAGGCACATGGCTCAACTCATGTACATGGCAGCCAGATGTGTCATTGGGATTTGCCCACCATATGTGTGGAGCTGCTGAGCACGCACTCTTCCCCTGGCTTGCTGTCTGCTGGGAGTTCACTGGAGAAGACCCTCCATGCTTTCAGCAGACCGTGCCAGGCTGCCATGCAGTGCCAGCTCTGCTGGGGTGGGCAGGACTTCCCATCCATCTCTTGTCCTCACCCACATACCTTTGTGTGTGTACAGGTCCACCTCAACGGTGGGGTTCCCACGGGAATCCAGGATCTCACGGGCATGGATCCTCTCAACTGCCATGGTGAGTCTGTGGAGAGAACAGGACATGTTCAGCTCTGAGAGGCCACAGGATGTGGTGCCCACCCTTCTAATGTCAAGGAAGAGCAACCTTATGAGCTGGAGCTAAAACTATTGGCTCAAGGAAATTTAGAAATTGCTATTAAAACCTGTATTGTGGGAATCTACCCATGTTTTGTCCAGGAACTGGTTATCTATTTGAATTTATTCTGTCCCTTTGCTGCAGATGACAAACTTGGAGCTCTCTCTCCCTCTCTCCCTGTGCCATGGCTGAGCGCTGCCCCTTCTGAGGGCTCCTGATACGAGCTGGGGTGGCAGAGACATAGAGGGTGCCACAGCATCCGCGGGCAGCAGAGAGGGAGGGATCAGCTGGCGCAGCTGGGAGGCGTCCGTGGTCCCAGCGCCAAGGACAGGGCATGAGCTCCCGGCATCTCCCTTCCCCTTGCCGGGAGGCGAGGACGGTCCCTGCCAGAGCCAGGCAACGAGCAGCCGCTGTGTCCGCGTGCTGCGGGCAGGGAGCCAGCCGAGCGCGGCGGCTGCCGGGGCAGAGCTGGTCAGGGCAGGGGAATGGCCATCCCGCGGGGACCCTCAGCCCCTCTCCAGCCTGCGGTGGGGAGAAATGCCCCAGCCCAGCTCTCGCAGACCCCCTGGCCGAGCACCCAGCTCAGCCTTCCCATCTCCCTCATGAGCTGCCAGGTCAGGCTGTGCTGAGGTGACGGGAGTGCGGAGGAGGCCAGCAGCCAGAGGAGCCATCTTGCTGAAGGCCACAGTGCCTCAGACATGGGAGAGAGGGCTCTGAAGGGAGGGGAGACCTGGCCCTGCCTGAACACAGGCTCCGCTCCTGTGATGGGGAAATGGGTGAGACCGGGAGGCGTCTCTGTCAGATGAGGAGGGTGAAGAAACCTAGCATTTCGGGGTGCCTGGTTAAACCTGAAATGGCAAACAGGCTGGTGGGTGAGGATGGCTGTTTGAAAGAGCTTCTCTTGCTGAAGTTTGCTTCCTAGGGGGTCCAAAGCAACTAGTTCTCCACCATCCCACCTTCTTATTCCCCCGGCCATGGGGCCATGCGATGCTGGGGAGCTGCATCCCCCTGGAGAGGGAGGAGCAGCAAGGTGCATGTCACCCCACACCCCCAACCCTGCCAGGTTTCCTCCCACGACTCCCACAGATGATTCACTCAACCCTGAGCAGAGCCAGACCCACACAAAATTTGGTGCAGAGGCCGGACCTGGGGTAACCACAGGGCCACAGACATAACCACGCCGTGGTACATGTAAGCATCTGGCAGGGGTATGGCCAGCACAGGGGGTCAGCGTGGGGTGAGGGTGTGTGCGGTGAGTGGGGTGCTGCAAATAGCACATCATAGCACTGAGGGGAGCTAAGAAGCAGGCTGGGGGAAGCTGGAGTCAACCCCATTGCCTTGGGTGGGTGGAAATCACATGGATGTGAGGAAATCACACTGCTCTGAAGTTTCAGCAAGAGCTTCCCGTACTGGGGCGTTTCAGTCCGCGACACCAGAGCTCTCTGGAGCCTGCGCAGGGCCCTCCACCATGTCCATCTGGGCTGGGATCCCCCATCAGCCGCTTTGGCAGCACTCCTCACGCCATCTGGCACACGCCATGGGAACTTCCTCCAGAGCTGTGCCTCTGCAGCTGCAAGCTTCCTTTGCAGCAGTGCCCTGGCCATGCCCCTACAGCCTCCGTGGGGGAGAGAGGAACAGGACCCCATTAAAATGATCTTTGACAGCAAGACCTGTGCCAGATGCAGTGCCTATCTGCTTATGTGGTCATGTTGCCCATGGTCACTCACATCCCTCTGCCCACATCCACCTGCCCCTGTTGGGGCCAGCTCCAAGGAAGCCAAATGACAAGCCCAAATCCAGCCTTGCCTGCCCCACCCCATCACTCACTTGATCTCCTCTCTAGCCCTTCACACCCCTTTCTCCATTTGTGTTGCTGCCCCGTGTCCCCCCGCGTTTGAGCAGCACAAAGAACCACCCTGAAATCCCTGGCATCAGCTGCACTGTCCTGAAAGGAGGTCAGAGGCGGATAAGCCCGGATAAGGGATTGGGATGGAGCCATAGTCAAGAGCCTGTAGACCACAGTGAGGAGGAGAGAGGAGCCAGGTTGGAGGCTGGGCAGCCTCCCTTGAACAGGGGCTGGGCAGAGTGCCCCAGGAGACTGTCACTGCCACGCTGCCTTCCTGTGGGCACTGCTTCGTGGCACTGCGTGTCGCCAGGGCATCATCTCGCCACTGCTATTCCCCCGGGCTGGGCACTGCTCCCAGGAAGCCCGCACTGCTGCAGTGTGGTGGCTGATGCAGCTATTGCTTGCTTGACTGTCACCTCCTCTCCCTGCTGCCCCCCCCCTCCCCTGTGTGGTGTGGGGCTGTGCAGATAAGAAAACATCCCCTCTCCTCCCTCCCTCTCCCTGGGACCCAGCTGAGCGCCTGTGTTTATGTCAACACCTCGGGAGACCGGGGGCAGGGGGGCTGGTCTGTTCTGAGGCTGGGTCCTTTCCCCAAAATTGAGCTTTCCCTCCTCCCCACTGCCACCCCCCTCCCCCAGGTCCAGCTCCATCCCGCCGCACGTCCCGGCAATGCCCTTGGGAGCACCGCCTAGCCTTGCTGGTTGCCCCCCTCCTGCAATTCCCTATATTCACATCTGAAACGATGCTTGCCGGGGGTAGGGAAGGAGGGAGTACCTGAAATTAAAATATGAAAGAAAAATGAGAAGGGTGGGGGTGAGGAGAGAGAGGTGGGAGGAGCAGGGGGAGGAAGTGAGGGGAGTATAGTTGTTAATGCCGCTCACCGTGGTCCTTCTCTGTCAGGGACCCCAAAGTGACTGTGGGGTTTGGAGGGCAGATGGTGGGAAGCAGAAACACGCATGCAGTGAGGAGGGTGCTGGCCGTGGGGAGACACTTACCTTCCTAGGGCAGGGGTGAACGAGAGATTGAGAAAGTGCTGGTAGAAAGGAGAGAGGACGAAGCTGAGGAGGGATGCAGGACCTCAAGGGGAGATGATGTGTCCTCTAAGCCAACGGCGGCGGCAGCAGCAGGATGGAGACGCCCCTGATAGGGCCGGGACAGCAGCATGTGACCCAGAGCTGCGATGAGTCAGGATTTAGCAAAGCTTTGCAAACAGCACGTAGAGGATGGAGAGAGAGAGAGAGAGAGAGACACAGACAGGGGATAGACATAGACAGAGGAGGGTGAGAGAGCCAGGGAATAGGAGTGGGTGTGCAGGATAAACAATTCCAGTCACTCCAGGCTCATTAATTATTTTTATTCGAATCAGAAAATCTTGTCAGATTTTTGGGAGCCGTAAATCCAACCACAGAACCTGTAACTCTCCCTTTTCCCCTTTTCCCTCTCTGGTCTAGTGAGAATAGATTATATGAGTGCAGTGACTGCAAAAACACTGCAGTAGCTCAGGGCAGCTTCTAGGACCAGGGTGGGTAGCCCTTCCCATTTCTCCAGGGGCAAAATGAGGTGAAGGCAGCTCTGCTACCTGCAGGTCTCACTTTCCCAGCTACATGCATGGGGGGGAAGGCATTTCCAAGTCTTGACTTGCTCTGGGAAGAGGTATTAAAACCGAGGGTCACTCAGTCACATCACCCCGGAGAGATCCTTCCATTTCCTGAAGAAGGAACGAAGGAGAAGTTAAACAAGTCCATGCCTGACTTCTTTTCCCCTTTTGCTGCTCAATTCTGCTAGTGGGGTCAGGAATGGCAGTAGGGTTGCGATGCTGGCCATTGCAATCAGGTTGCGAAGCCCGGCCTGTGCTGCAGGCTCCTCTGCCCTTGGGACTGACCTCCCTCAGCCTTCTCCTCATGTAATCTAGAGGAGGAGAGGCTTGATCAGCATGCTTGATCCTCTCTCTTTCCCTTCACTTCCTTCTCCTCCCCCCCACCATGCTGTTCTCACCTTTTCTTCCTCCTGCCTTTCCTGACGGATTTTGTTTGCCTCTGCTCGCTCATCTTGCTCAAATAATTCCTTGTCGAGGCGTTGCAGGTGTGGCAGCAGGACCAGGACCTCCAGCCGGTAACTGGGTTCATCAGAGCATGGATTGTCCAACAGCACCAGTGCCTGCAGCATGGGGAGGACCTGCAGTTTTGCCACCTCCTGAAGGCTACTGATGCCATTGTTCCTGAAGAAGAGGAAGCACCAAGGGCAGGGGAAAGAGACACATGCAAGTAGTGAGGTCCCTTTGGAACAGAAGGCTGACAAGACAGACAAAGCAAAACTTAGCAGCATGATAGACCATAGACATAGACCACACAGCTGTGATCTAAGATCCAGATCTGTCTGCAGCTCCCCACACTGAGGGACAAAAGGGACATCTCTGGATTTCTCTGTGCTCAAACAGACCACTGAATCATCTGATATCGCCATCGCCCTGTATGGCAAATGCCAGAAAAGAAAGGGCACTTGTGGTCATGTCCAGGACACAGAGAACACGCAGAGAGGGATCCCAAGGAGCTATGGCAAGGAAGAAAAAATATGAGGTGGGGTCTGAGAGTGACTGAAGAGGTAGCTGTTTTCTGAGAAGGCCAGGAAAGGTCCTGGCTGTTATACTGCTAGAAAGCTGAGCACTGAACACCAATTAACGACGGCGAAGATCAACCCATTCCCATCAGCTCTTCAAGTTCCAAAGGAACCAGAAAATCCTAAAGACCTAAATGGGAGTATAGCCTGATGAAGGAGTCTCTTGGCTTGACAGAGAGCAGGGAGGACCTACCGTAGATTGAGGTACTGCAGGCACTTCATGCTACTACAGAATCCATCCAGGGTCTCAAGCTGGTTGTCCCGCAGGTGCAGAGTTGTCAGCTGCCCTAGCCCCTCAAGGCCTTCAAGGCTTCTAATGGCATTCTGGGCCTGAGCACCAGGGAGGAGGTAAAAGAGAAGGAAAAAGGAGACACACAGGAGAAGAAACAGCAGTTATTTCTGGCCTTTAAAGCTCTTTCTACCCTTCAGACTCCCTACCACTCATAACACCCTTCTCTGAAGCTAGATCAGGTTACTCAGAGTTGTGCCCAAATGGGTTCTAACCATCTGAATCTGAAAGATTCAAGGATCAAAAATTTGCTGGAAAAGCATTTCCTGTAGCATCACTTGGTGACCAAGACAAAACCACCCACTGCCAGCACAGACCCCCGTCCATGGCAGTGAGGCCTCAGAGAGCAACAGCATGGAGGGAAAAGCATGGACCTGAGCCTGAAACAAGTGTATTTAAAGGATGAATCATGAGCCCCTCTCAGTCACATAGTCCAGGCAGTCCAGGTATCTTCCACTGTCAGCTGCTTCTCTTGTGGGGGAAATCTACTACCAAGAAGTCTCCCTTTCTATTCCTCTAGGAGCAGAAGCAGGCTGAGTGGTCCTGAGAGAGGTTGCAGGTGGCTGGGGTTTGTTAGTTTAATATTTTAAGCGTTTCCTGGTATAATTGTTGTGATCCATCCATAAGTACACCTTCTTGCAACCTTGCAGCAGGAAGAATGTGTCCTATCAGTTCAAAATTCCCCATCATTGAATTTAATTCCCTTCACTGTGATGTGAGTTATGAGATGGTAAATACGAAGCTCTGAATTTCAGCAATAGTTTCACAGGGGAGTCTCAGATGGAAAAGACTACTAGAGGTCTCCTGCCCAAGCCTGGGCTCACCTCAGTGCCAGCACCAATGCCAGGTTCGGCTGCTCAATGACTTGTGCAGCCAAATTTGGAACATCCCTGGTAAATACAACCTCCTGGCCCACATTCTCCAGCCTGGAGCTGCGCAGGGCTTCACTTGTGATTGTGGCTCAGGGCTGCAGTCTCTAAGGATGCAGATACCTGCACAGGAAATGGGGAGAGAGGTGCTGTTGTGCTCTCTGTTCCTTGTTAGTACCCAGGCAGTGACATGGCCAATGCTTGAGACTAATGAAAGGGGCACAGGCTGAACTGGTGGGATAAGAGGACAGTTTAGGACTGGGTCACTCAGGAAAAGGACTTTTTGTAGAAAATGAGGTCTCTAATGGAAACCAGACAAGGGAAAGTCTGGACCAGCTGGGCCAAGTAAAGAGGGTAACACAAGGACAAAAAGAGGAAAGTCAGCGATTTAGGGAAGGTTGTGCGAACAGATTTAACAACCAGGAAGGATTAGTACATTGTACTTCAGAGGAAATCAGGAGCTGGTGTGGGAAGTAGGGTGGAGAGCTCACAGACCACTGGTCTGTAAAATGAATAGTAACCTCCCATCACTCTCACTTTTTTCATTACTTCAGTGTGAATAGTTTTAATGGCTCTGGCCCTGCAAGCACTAACAGCACAATGCAGAATGGATTTTTTTGAGGGGTTGGGGTTTTTTTCCTCAAATCAAATAACATTTCCTATGACACCTTTAATTAAATGACAACATTGTCACCTTACCTTAGATACCAGTCCTTCACATAGACATGATGCCACCATTTCTTATGGAAAGCTACTGTAATATGTTCCCTGTGCTTCCTTCTCCCCTTCCTGCATACCCGGCCTTGCTCTAGGTAGCCTTTGTCGCTGCTGCTGCACAATGACCAGGAACCAACACAGCCCTACTGACAGCAGTGATCCCCCAACCAAGTGCCACATGGTACGCAGCCGGCTCGTAGTCTTTCTGCTAGTAGATATAACTTTTTTAAAGCTAAATTTCATCTGCAACTATGTCATACATTAACCAAATTTGGTTCGGTTCCTTTCAATTGAACCCTTTGTCTTGAGGCATCAGTTACATCTATCCATGGTTCATGTAATACCAAAATTTTTATACAGAAAGCAAGGTGCTACTGGAAGAGACACCCCTCCAAAATGATTTAATGAGCAGGCGGACATGGGAGACAAATTCAAGCCCCAAAAATTCCTGAGAAATGAGTCAGTTTTTCTAGTTGTTTTCTAGTGTTTGCTTCTCTCTAATCATTCACTAAAGTGACTGGTTTTACTGTGAAATGCTGTATTGTATCTAGTGACTTATCCACTTCACCCCTTTTTCGAGCACGTCTAGTCACAAAATCTCAGTTTTCCAACAGAAAATTGTGGGCAATCTCAGCAAGCAAATCTCCACAGTGTTTTCTGCCAGGGAGTCTTGATGAAAAGAAACCATATAGCTTTTCAAAACCTTTATCATCTTTAATTGCTTTTTAAGAGGTAGTGACTCAAGACATCTATCTAGTCTTTGCAAGCTGTAGCACTGTGTGATGCATGGGACTAAGCCACACATACTTTTTTCACTTGTGTCTCTAGGAGTAAATGTTCCCTGAAGCAATTGTTTATGATATTAGGAAATTGCTTCTCCTATCTTAGTTTCATTATGATGTTCAATCAGTTTCTTTTTTGGCAGCTGAAAGTGTGAATCATATAATTGTGCTGGTTTTAAACCAGTATTTGATTAGGCTCATCAGAGAGAAGAAAGGCATCACCTCTCCCTATTACCCAGAACAAACCTGTTGCTTTCCCCACTGACCTCCAGGGTCCCGGGACACAGGGAATACAGGCTTGCCTAGCACTGCCAGAACAGAATACCTCTCTCCTGTAGGAGGACGGGAGGGAAGAGCCCGGCGCACTGAATGCTGCCAACTCCCCCACTCTCTGCAGAGGAATTACTGGTCAGTGGTCAGTCTGCCTTCGCACTATCTGGGCAGACAGCATAGAAGGAGCTACCTCAAAGAAGTGATTTTGTCTCTTTAGCTCTCTGAATTCTATTCCTCTCTCAGGCTGAGAAGATTGAACTGAACGGGCTAGCGCAGAAATTATCCTGCTTTGAAAGCAAGAGCCTCTTCCTCTCCTCCCACTGACTGAGGTCCCAGGCTCTGCAGCAGCTCTGTCCCACTCTCCAAGCTGGCTGACCCCTTACCAGATACAGGTTCTTGAGCTTGGGAAGACTGAGCCCTGCTGTGCTCTCTAGCTTGTTTCCTCGCAGCTCCAGGATTTGCAGACTGAACAATTTGCCGTGACTCAGGCCCAGCGCTGTCTGGATTTTATTTCCTGAGTGCCAGAGGAGGAAGAAACAGTGAGAGAGTTAATCCCACCCAAAAAGAGTGTTCTATGTGACCGGGAATGAAGAGAGGTGGTCTGGTTCACCTTTCAGGCTGAGGCTGGCTAAGCGGGGGTGAGTAATGCCCTCCGTATCCTTGATGCGGTTGTGAGCAAAGCTGATGATCTGGAGGTAGGGCAGCTCCTCCATGCTTGCACTGGTAAGCAGATTCCCATCCACCTTCAGCCAAAGCAGGTGGGTTAGGTTGCTCAGTGGAGACAAATCTTGCAGCTTGTTCTCTGACAAATCCACATACCGCAGGTGAATGAAGCATTCGAGGAGGCTGATGTCTGTCAAGTCCCTGGGGAAGGGAAGATGTGAATAAAATATTTCTCATATTTCCCCCTGCTACCAGCTTTTGGTTTGCTCCTTGCCACTGCTGGAGAGAAGGCGTCCTCCTCTCCCACTTCTCTGCTGTCCTAGGAAGCCTTGCTGGAGAGAAGGAAGAAAAAGGCAGGTGATAGGGACAGGCCAAACAGTCTGTAAAGAAGACTGAATGGTAAGATTTGACCTGCTTTCCTGGCACAGGGAGTACTTATTCCCATTGAATTGTATCTGCCAGGAGAGGCCAGAACCAGAGCAGAAAAGAAGGTAAGTTTGGGGGGGGTGGGTCTGTTAAACAGTAGTGGAAACACCAAGGACTGTATGGAAGGACTTTCCTAGTGGGAAAAAGCTGGTTGAGATACTTCTGAGGCTGCTGAAAGACACAGTCTTACTGAGGCCTGTCAGTTAGGTCTAGGGTTATGTGGGTGTACTGATGGGGCTAAGGCTCCGGAACTGTCCTGAGGCCATTGTGGCACTGTACTTACAAGCACATGCCTTGAAGGTTAGCAGATAACAGGAGAGATGCTTAATGGATATTTTCAAAGTGACTGTGGGGAGGTCAACCTGTTCAGGTCCCCCCAGGACACCACAGCTCAGAGCCATGGGTAGGCTCCCCTCCATCTAGGAGGACACTGACGTTCCCACCAGTGCATCTGGCTGGAGGTAGTCCCCAGCTCAGGGTTGAGGATGGATAAGCTATGCTGAGGCACAGACTGGAAGCCAGACAGCCAGAGAACATGGCCTGCAAATGCTTCTGCACTGGTGACACGGCTGGTCATCAGTGGCCTTACAGCACAGCAGCTCCATGGGGAGCTCAGGGAGGAAGAGGCCTCCTGGGGCAGGTGTTGCACACTCACTTGTATTTGGCTTCAAATTTCACGTAGGCGTGGGCCAAGCCATTGCCAGTCTTACAGAGGAGAGAGAGACCTTCTTTCAGGACCTCCTCAGTCAGGGCACATGGGGCCAGCACCTGGGAGAGAAGGAGAGAGCACAACGCCAGCGCTGGCCTAACCACAGCCAGAAGGTGCTGAGCCCCCCACCCTCACCTGTTCTTCCCCCTCCTGCTCCGACAGCACCGCCTCCTCCTCCGCCTGCTCTCCCTCCTCGCCCTCCATGTCCTCGCTCTCCATCTCTTCGCCCTCCATCCCCACAGGCCCCGCTGACGGAGCTCCCTCAGGCCCGGCAGCGACCGCCAACCTGCGCTGCTCGGGCCGCGGCGCCCCGCTGCCATGGAAACCGGGAAGGCGGGGCCCGGCGCCACTGCCATAGCAACCGCACTGAGTGACAGCGACGGGGCGGGGGGGGGGTGTTGCTTCTTGCGCCGGCGCAGAGTGCGCGGGGCAGCCGGGGCAGCGGTGCTGCAGGGAGCTGAGGGGTGCTGCCGGGTGCTGCCGGGTGCTGCCGGGTGCTGCAGGCACCCTGGGCCTCTGCCTCAGCCACACAGGCCTCATCCTCTGGGTTTTCCCCTTCTCTCACCAGATTTATCCTCGTCTCCTGACTCTGGGCCTTTCTACTCCCTCAGTCAGGGAAAATGTGAGACTCAGAGTCTCCTCAGCTTTGAGTAAACCTCCCCAAAAAAGACTTCTTGTATTTCACAGGCAGCGTTCCGGTTAGTGCATCCCACAGCTAACGCTCGATTTCCTGCAGCAATGTGTGCACTGCTGATTTACGGATCGTCAGCCGTCCATGCTCCCTGTGGTTTCTTTTCATCATCTTGTTGGTAACACTCCTCCCAGCTGACCAATTGCATTAGCAACTGCCATAGCTCGTCATTTTTGGTATTAAATTCTACGTGGAAAGCTCAGAGCATGCCTCTCCTTCATCAGAAACGCTTTGTGATCCTACTCTACCTTCCCAAGTGCTCCCAGCCCTTCCTAGCTGGGTGACATCCGCAGTTATTAGGAGTGTATCCAGAGAGCTGAATGATCATTTTGGTGGGAAGAGACCACTGGAGGTCATCCTGTCTACACCCCAGCTCAAAATGGATCTGGCTTCAAAGTTAGGCTGGGCTGCACGGGGCGGTGGTCACTCAAGTGGTGAGTTTCTCTGAGAAAAGACATTCCATATGGTACATGTTTAATTAATATGTTGAGCTGAATTAGGCTCCGTGTGAAACCTCCTGTGACACGATCTCCCGGATGCCAGGAAGTGGCTTTTGGGGTACAGTGTCCCTACCTGCTGCAGGTGACACTGCTTCAGCTCTCTCCTCCAGGCTGGGGAGCTGGGGAGGGCTGAGGCTGCGAGTACCCAGCACATGCCATCGGTGCCTGCCCAGCTTTGGCACCCGTGGGCGGGTGGGTGGCTGTGCCCCCGTCGGCTGCTGAGCAGAGCCGGGTGTTTACCAGCCAAGAATGCTGCTCAGAGCTAACAGACACCAGTATTTCACAGTTAGTACCAAAGTCCAAGGTCCTGCTCCCTTTCCCTCCAGTGCACTTTGCTCCTTTGCAGCCCCCAGGCAACGTCAGTGTTAGATAACCTGGTCCAAGCTGAGGTGGACGCACGACCGTCAGACACGAGTCTCACGCTCTTGCAGTGCATGTGCCAACCCTCACCCCTCCTGCAAAGCACCCTGCTCTGCTCAGGGCTGCACAGCAAGCTGCTGCCTGTCTCCCCTGCCTTGTCCCACTTGAGTCCCCAGTGCTGACCTCTTCTCCTGTGCTACACTCACCCCATCTGAATTCAGTCCCTGGTCATTAACCTGCCTATAATGTTGTTTTCCACTAAATCCCCTGCAAAAAAAACCCCTCCACATATAAAGCATTCCAGCTTCTCTTGCCTTTGCTTTCCAAGGCTTTAAGGAGCCCTTCAGCAAATCAGCACTGGAGGAAGAGTGACAACATGCTTTTCTTCCCATCCTTCGTCCCTTTATGCTGAAGAATGGACTGGTAGAAGTCATGTGGACCTCTATGCACATGTTTTATATGGTCTTACAACAGGAACATATAGCTCAGCTGCCTTGGTTGTAGATGACCAAAGAACTTACAAGAAACAAGAGAAATTATTCAAGAAAACCCAAATCTTTAGAAAAGAGAAATTTTATTTAGGTTATATATATATAAAAAGATCCCAAACCTACCTATAATGATCATTAAGGAGGTTATGTGACAAAAGCTCATCTGCACACCCAAAAGGATGAGGCTTTGGGCAACATGGTGTAGTGGAGGGTGTCCCTGCCTGTAGCAGGGGGGTTGGAACTAGACGATCTTTGAGGTCCCTTCCAACCCAAACCATTCTATGATTCTATGATTCTATGATTCTATGATTCTATGAAAAAAGAGCACAAGGAGATGGCAGCAGGAGGGGCAGCCCAAACAGCACCCTGCTGGGCTGCTCCCAGGCCCATCCAGGAGCCATCAGACCACGAAAGGCCCATCTCAAGGAGCACAGGGGCACAATGGCAGATGGGAACCCAAATTATGGACTCAGAGGAAGGGACACCTTGTCCGGGCCCCTCCTGGGGCTGTCCCAGGAGACCCTCAGCCTCAGGGTACCTTTAGGGCTGGGGGGTCGCTGCATATACACCATGGGATGCAGATGGGATGCAGGAGAACAGCGTTTGGGGATTGCACAGGACTCATTAGGGGATGCTTAGGGGAGGACCCAAAGGGGGGAAAAGGAGGGCTCTAGGTGATTTGTGGAGGAACGAGTGTGGGAAAACAGAAGGATACAGGAATGAAATGGGCTGGTTGCATGTAAATGATTTGAGATGGTTTCTGTGGCCATGCCCTGCGCTGTCCTGTCTTCTCATTGAATTCCTTTCTCACTTTGCCCTGGGTGAGGGACTCTCATTACCACATGCAAGGGGTGCATGGCAGTCTGGATGCCATCGGCTGGGCTGGGTCGTGGGGCCCGTGTGCCCACGGGCATGTGTGTGCACACGAGTGTGTGAGCGGCTGCGAGGGTGCAGCCGGACCAGCCAGCAAGGGGGCCTGGGGTCTGGGAGGGGGCTGCAAGGGAGGAGGCAGCTGCTGAAGAGGCTGGGGGGCCTGGGGGTCCCTGAGGGGGTTGGGAGGCCTGAGCACCATAGGGGAGCTGGGTACTAAGGGGACCAGAGGGCATGAAGAAACTGAGATTGAAGGGCAGCTGCCGAGTAGACTGCCTGAGCCCAGCTGCTACATTGTATATATGCGTGTGTATGTGTGTATATATATAAAAATACACATATATATATGCACGCTCACTAGTGCACCTCCATCCTGCTCAGCCAGAGGAGGGGGTGGGATGAGGCTGCTGGTGGTGTGTTCGTGTGAGTAGTCTGTGTGGCCATCTGTGTATATATGGGGTGTGTGTGCAATGATGTGTGTGTGTGTACCTACTGGGAATACAAGCTCAGCCTGGCTGCTGGTTGGGGCTGAGGACATGGAGCTGCAGTAGCCTCTCTCAGGCCATCACATCTGGCATAATGCATTTTTCTCAACAGCAACCTGTTTAAGATCCAACCACTACAATTTGCATTGAGGATCTGGCAGTATTTCCACTCCACAGAGCTGTAATCCTGCCAGAAAGCGGACAAAAAGAAGAAAAACAAGATCTGGCATTCCTGCTGATGCAGAAATTGTTTTCCATGAGTTTATTCCTCATTAAACAAATGCTTTCATGCCTCTGTATTCTCCTCAAAGCAGCAAAAAATCAATGCTCGGCTCCCATCTGGTTTTTTTCCTATGTAGGTCACTCTCCTGGGCTGTTGCCTAGCTCTGTGGGCAGGGCTGGGCAGGAGCAGGCACCGACAGCCGCGATGCAGCCCGTGGCCGACGCCTGCAAGCGACACCGGCTCCGGGCAGCCTTAGGCGCAGTCCGTGGCCCTACCGAGTCACGCTGACCCCGGTGCCAAACCCGAGGCCGGTTTCAGCGCCATTTCAGCCCAGCCCCCCCCAGGCTCAGGCGGCGGAGGGCCCCGCGGCCGCCCGGGGGCGCGCCAGCACCACCCGCAGAACCGGCAGCTGCCCGGCCCCGGCCGAGGAAGATGTGCCCTGAAGGGCTAGGGGATCCTCTCCCCCTCCTTTCCAGCTGGGAGGGACCCCTTCAGCAGAGCAGGGGGACCCGCAGCATTATCGGGTTTGCTTTCATCCCTCGGGTGGCGCTGGCAGGGCAATGGGAGGGACATGCCGCTCCTGCAGACCAGTGAGATCAAGTGGGAGAGGATCTCTCGGCTGTGCATTAACAAACCGAGTCACCCTCTGCACGTCTGCTCCATACCAGAGTACTGCCCACAGGCTCCCAAGGACGTACTGCCTTACAGCTAAGCTCCTCCTTGTGAGGCACTTCCTTTTTCATTACCCTTAGTGCTACCTAAAGCCTCCTAGCTGGTGTAGCAGCTGGGAAATAACATCTCACCTTGCTTTCTCACTCATCAGCCAACAGCTGAAAGCAGGCAGCAAGCACAACCTCAGCACATTGGCCTAAAAAAACCTTCCCTGCGTAAAGAGGGAGCTGCCCTGCTCCACATTTAATGAGCAGCAAAGTCAATTACCAGTCCTCACAGGCAAAGAGAGCAGGGATAAGCATGTTATCAAGCCTGTCTGGAAAGACCAGCTCACTAGTGTGGCAGCTCCTGGTACAGAGGTGCACCGAAATCACCATGGGCCCAGAGGAGCTTAACAGGAGAGGAACAAGATGCTCATGGCATGCTGCAGGTGAAACCTACGATGGCAAGATGCATGTCAAACCTCTGCAATGCCTACTGGGGCAGTGGTGGGCCCTCAAAAAAAAGCCCACAAACCCCACACTACCTTCTCTGCAACCAGTTACCTCCATAAGTAATAAGTTCTGTACACTGCCTGTCCCCAGCTGGTTCTGAATAAGATCCAGGACACATTTGCTTTTTCTTTTTTTCATTTATTGTTCAGTATGGGACACAGGTGAGGTCAGACATCTCACAAGGGTCTAAGCTGACAGGCTCCTTGCTGATGGAGCTAAAGGATGCAAGAGACTAGGTTCCTTTTTCCTTCCCCCAGCACCAGTGGGCCTCTCTCCCTGCAGAACTGCAGGGAAAAAGGGAGACACTGGCCCAATTGAATGTGGGCTCAACAGGCAACCAAGGATTTTGCCAATTCAGAGAGGAGGCTGTCAAGACTCTGCTGAGACAGGGTCCCACTAACAGACTCCAACATGGTGGTGGGGGTTAGCAGCACAGCTAGAACAATGACCGTGGAGGGGGAAAGCCTCAGAGGAGGCCTCTGTACTAAGACATGTGCAATGAAAGGTCCCTTCTTGCTTCCATTTCTTGCTCTGAACCACAAGGGACTGCTCCTCACAGGCCGCTTCAGTGTTTCGCATTAATAATATCCACAAACTCTGGCTTGAGAGAAGCTCCACCAACAAGGAAGCCATCCACGTCATGCTGAGAGGCCAGCTCCTTACAGTTGCTGCCAGTAACCGAACCTAAGCAGGGAACAGTATTTCAAGGTCAGAAGTGGCCAGCTCTAGAAAACAGGGCCTGGGCACAAAGGTAAGACTAGCCACATCTTACTCTGCAGACAGTAAAACTGTCTCCCATTTACTGAAACAAGCTAGTAGGTGGTTCTTCATGCTCTGACAGCCTCAAGTTCCCTCATCAGCAGAGCATGTTGTACAGCTGCAGCAACAAGCAGAAAAACTAAGTGCTTCCTGCGCCTTCAGATTCATTTACCTCCATAGATGATCCTAGTTGACTGAGCAACAGCATCAGACACGTGGCTTTTCAGCCACCCTCTCAGCTTCTCATGAACTTCTTGAGCCTGCAATGAACAGAAAGAATCCCACTAAGAGCTGAACAATATATACTCTGTGTACAACTCCCTTCCAAAGGGAAGGGAGAATCTCTGAGAGAATCTTGAGAGATTCTCTAAATCTTTAGAGAAAGTCTTCAAGAAGATTAAGAAGAGTGGAAAGGGTCAGTTGGCCATTTAGTCAGCCACCTTTCCCTGCGCTCATACCTGTTGGGGAGTTGCAGTTTTACCAGTTCCAATAGCCCAAACTGGCTCATAGGCAAGAACCACTTTACTCCAGTCCTTGACGTTATCTGGGGAAGAGAGAGAAGGTGTAGGTAAGCACGGTACTTCATGCTGGGAAGGGTAGAGCTGGAAAACTTTCTGGAACACACAGGCCTTTTATTAACATCATCATTACCATATGTGAACATTTACAGCAACGTATCTATGAGCCTTACAAGGAAGGCCAGGACAGCCATTACAGCATTCCAGTTAAGGCCAGAATGGCCATTTCCCAAATGTCCAAAGCAGGAAAAGAGCACCCGTTTTCTTTCCTTACCAGCAATGGCCTTGGTCTGTTCAAAAACCACCTTCTCTGTTATGCCAGCTTCTCTCTCATCCAGCTTCTCTCCAATGCAGGCAATGACTCCAAGGCCCTCAGCTAAAGCATGAGCCACTTTCTGCCCAATCAACTGAGAATGCAAAAGAAATGAGGTAACCGATAGTCCAATCTACTCTTGTAGTCATATTTTAACTGCCCACCCCTCCAGCCTTTGCAGACACATCTGAGCTGGACCATCTCTCCATCCCGGGGTCACTCACCTCATCAGATTCTCCAAAAACATGCCTTCGCTCAGAGTGGCCCAGGATCACCCACGTGGCTCCGATATCTTTGATCATTGCTGGACTGGAGAGAGAGGAGATGACTCACACCTCTGGAGGAAATTCACATCCCAGAGGCACCCTAGCTTTACTCTTCTCTGTGGGCTCACCTGATCTCTCCTGTGAAAGCACCCTTTGGTACCTTGTAACAGTTCTGTGCTGCAACTCCAATCTTTGCATCAAGCTTCTGACGGGCAAAGTCAAGATAGATGGAGGGAGCTCCACAAACCACCTCTGGAAGGCAAAGAAGGCGGTCACCCTTGAAACAGGCAAAGGGCAGAAACTGTACCCAGCCACTGTCCCCAAACCCCAGCTCTGAGAGGTCATCCCTCTCTCCCTTTCCCTGCTCCTGGAAAGGTTCAGCCTGCCCGCCCTCACTGACATTTGGGGACCCTCTGCAGCAGGAATATCCCTGCTATCTGATGACTCAACAACAAAGAGGAAGCCCTTTCCAGTGGGCAGATCGCTGGTATCAGGCCCCTTGGAAAGGGCCCAGCTGAGAAACCGGGAAAGAATGCCATCCTGCTGCCCGGGCCCGCCTGAACCGGGGGGAAAGGGCAGCATCGGGTTACGCCTAGGGTTGTAACTGGGGACGGTCCCGGCGAGGCAGGGGCATAGTCTCACAGCCTGCCCCGGCAGCGCAGCCCCGAAGGACCTCGGCTGAAGCACGGAGCTCCGTGCCCCACGGTCCCGGCCGAGAGACAGGAGCACACGGGGCGGGGTAGGGGCAAGGACGGGGGAAAGGCGAGGGGCCCAGGGAGACGAGCGGCCGGGGGCCTCGGCAGCGGGACGTAGGCCCACCCGCTCCCACCGGGAGGGGCGGGGAGAGGCCTCCTCCGCCCAGGGAGTGCAGCCGGAGGCGACCCGGGGGACCCGCACGTGTCCGCCGGGCCCACAGCCCCGGATCCGGTTTCGCGGGTATATTTAGCCCCGCCGCCGGGTTATATTTAGGCCCCCACCGCCCCCTGACATTTGCCGCTCCCCCGCCCAGGCCCCGGCCCCGACGCCGCCAGGCCGCCGCCGGGCCGTGAGGCGCCGCGCGGGACGTGCGCTACGTGCGGCCGCGCCCTCACCGGTATCGGCGGAGAGCTTGGCGCCGTTCAGCGTGTGGATGAGCTCTCCCAGGCTCTTCTTGTCGCCGTTCATCTTCCAGTTGCCCCCCACGAAGAACTTCCTGGGCGCCATGGCGAGAACGGACAGGGGCCGGTACCGGAGAACAGGCGAAGGTCAGCAACGGCAGCAGCGGCCGGCCCCGGCGCCCGCTTTTATGGCCCGGCAGCGTCCATGGCCCCGCCCCAGCCCCGCCCCCGCAGCCTGCCCGCCCGCCGAGGGGAGGGAGCCCGCGGCACCGCCAGCGCTCCTCCCCACCCCCCGACCACTCGTGTTTCCGCTCCCGGGGGGCGGCTAGTAATGCAGAGGGCAGACAGAAACTGGGCTGGGGGGTGTATTTCGACTTTTATTTTGTCCCTCGTGTATTTTGGCATGTAAAGGGCACACAAGGGGGGGGGCGCTGCTCGTGGCCCACCTTGCTGCCCGCCCCGCGCCCTCCCCAGCAGGGCAGGCAGGAGGAACCCCCCATACACAAGCCACACATACACACAAGCCCCCTCCTCCCCTTCCGGACAGCAAGGAGGTGGCATTATCCCACCAAGCAGCAAAGCACTAGGGCTGTGTGTCACACGGGGGTGGGGAGACAGTAAGGACATTTCCTATAGAAACAGATATTCCCACCCCACCCCACCCCACCCCCCGGACCCCCTTCACTCGTGTCCACGGGGGCTCCAGCCCCCAGTCAGGGAACTCTTGTCTCCACAGAGAGGCCATGAAGGGATGAGTGGGGAAAGAGGAGCAGGGGAGAGAAGGACCCTGCTCTCATCCTCACCCCCCCCACCCCTTCCCCCCTCCCCCCCCCACGCCTTCAGCCCACTCTCCCCCCACCACACACAGCAAGAGGATGTTCTAGCTGGGAATCCGCTGATAGAAGTAGATGTAGCCCAGATCCTTGGGGGGCTTCTCAGAAGCACAGACTTTCTGGTCATTGTAGATCACCCACCTGCAACAGGGAGAAGGGGAACTCAGAGACGCCATTCTTTGCCTAAGACATGACTCGATTCCCCCTCACTTGCTCTCATTGCCAACCCCCCCAGACCTCTGAAGAAACAGGGGAGGACAGCGATTTCAAACTGTACCTCAGAGTCCCCTTATGCTGTGAAAATCCCTCTTACCTGCCATCTTTCTTGATGTGACAGACATAGTGTCCACACATAGTCGAAGTGCCCATGTGGCTGATGAAGGCAAACAGCTGATATTCTTGAGGGGGGGGAAAGAGAGGAGCATCAGGGAAACAGGAAATGCATCTTAATGCCAAAACACCCTGTGCAAGGCCCTCTCTAGAGGATCCCCTGAAGGAAGCTCTGCTGGGTAATAATTTAGAATTGGGTCCTCATCAAGCATGACTTGACCTTACGGCCAAATGTGCAGGGAAATAGATGGTAACTTCTTTAGTCTTCTCTCTTCCCTGAGTGCTGGGTGGGTAACGGCAGGGATTCCCCCTCCCAACAGCATGCAGCAGCCTACCAGCATTGGCACCAATTCTGCACATAGACTGGAATATGGTTTTTCAACTGCGGCCTGATGAGCAGAAAAGCCTCCCAGGACAATTGAGATGACGAACACAGCCCCTCCCCTCTTTCCCTTGACGGCACTTCCTCTGCCTCTCTCTTACAGGCTTCCATGTAATCCCCAGCCTGAAGGGTCCAGGCCCTACACGGCCATCCCTCTCATTTTCCTCCCTGCTTCCACCTCAGCAACCAGACCAGCTCTGTGGCAGCTGCTGCTGCTAAAACCCACGGTACCACATGGATTAGGGAGGATAAAGCCAAGCTGCACCCCTGAATCCGCATTCCTACTGCTTGGAACTCACTTCCGGGTCCATCGCGCACTTTAGGACCCACAGGGACAGATTCAGAGATGGACTCAGCTGCTGAGCGCCCCTCTGAGATATCCATAGCAGCTTCTGCATCAAGGTCATCAATGTGACTAAAGATCCAATCCACAGCACGCTCCAGACTGTTGTTCTGGAAGGAAGAAGAGAAGACTGTAAACTTGGGAATGCTTGTTCCCAAGAGTATCCTTTCACTCTGATGTCACCTATGCCTCTCACCGTGGCTCTAAGCGCTTTCATAGCCTGGTCCCGCGAGAAGCCCATGGAGACAATGGTGGCCACGCTGTCTTCTGAAGGAGGGTCTGGGCAGGCAATAGTTGACCCTGGTCCACTGGATCCAGGGAGAACTAACGGGTTAGCAAAGTCTGCAGCAGAAAACAGAACATGGCTCAGAGCAGTTAGACTTCTCCAAGAGGGATACAGGCCAAGCTCCCAACTACTTCAGTTTTCCACTGCTGTAGTGGGACAGGAAGTACAACAGCCCACATGTAATAAACTTCACCATGGCCATGTGGTCTCATACCTGGATCATCCATATGTGACATGACCCAGTTCATGGCAGCCTCAACCCCACTGTTCCCTGTGTAATACACAGCTTTGCGGCAGGCATCCATGGGAAAGCCCATCTCCACTAGCTGGATAATCACTGACTCATCCAACATGGGTGCTGTGGGAAGACAAAGATTAGAGCCACCCACTCCCACCCAGCTGTGCCTGCTCCATTTTGCGCAGTGTCACACAGCCTTCCCAAGCCACCGTTTCCTGGCTTCGTTTCACCCAAGTTCTGTCTCTCTGCTCTTCTCATCCTTTGCTACCTTCCTTCTTCAGAAGTGCAGGCTCACACACAGGCACCCCAGGGAACAAAAGGATTCAACTCACGAACTCAGGAGCACTGGCTCTTCCCTACCCTCCAAACCCCACCTCCCACTGTGGTTTGTGAAAATAAAATACCTCTACCAGTTAAATCTTGTGTAAACCCCAGCTCTGCCCCCTCTAAAAGCACTAGACATGACACTTCCCCATCTTTCACAGAACAGGAATCAACAAACTCCCTTGCATAACACCCCTGCATAACAGGCATGCAAGGGAGGCAGCCGGCATTCGCTGACAGACGGACAGGGAAAGTCTGAGCAAGTGGGAAACCACTAGCATGGGAGACAAGACAAGGAGAGCAAAGAAACAAGTCAGGCATCAGGAAAAGAGGAGGAGAATCACTAACATGTCGGAGAGGAGAAGTGAGGGGAGCAGAAGGAGTCGTCGTCCTCGTTGCCATAGAACCCCAGGCTACCTTTGGGCTCATCTGGTGTCACCAGTGGGGGTGCAATGTCTGGCATTTCTTCTTCTCCATCTTGCAGCCCTGTTCCCTGCAGTGCAGAGATATCCAGCTCCTCTGGCATTTCAATGGAGACATCTGCAAGATACAGCCTTGCTCAGCCTCCCCATAGGGGCAGAAACAAAGGACTTGCTTGGGAGATCTAGAAGGCTAAGTCCCTGGGGATGCAATATGCTACAGTCTGCAGCTCCTTTTGGGGTAGTTATCTTCCTCTTTGCAGTAATGACCACAATACCCATATATGACTCCCAATACCTATATGCTCTGTACTTCTCATCCTTCTTACCAAGCTTTTTGGGCACCCAGTCCAGACCAAAAGTGAATTTCTTGATCTGGATCACCAGATAATCCGGGAAAGAGGCAAACCGTGTTGTTCTGAAAGAGACAAATAATACTTTTAAATACTTTGCCAGCAATGACTGAGGGCACCTAGTTGATTCAAGACACCAGTGAGTAGGGTGGAGGCACGTCCTAAGGAGGGGATACACAGATCTGTATAGGTCTCCTATGCTGAGTTTAAAGCTCCTCAAACACAGAACCATTTCTAAAGCAGAGGCTCTGACCAGATGAGACAGAATGCAGCATGTACAAAATCTTGGGGGATGTGGAAAAATAGTACATGTTCTCTACCTTCCAATCCTGTATTTTACAAGCCTCCTCAGATTTTAGTATTTAATTAAAAGCCTAACCCTTAAGGAATGTAGAGGAAATAACATCTTTTATTAGACCAACAGATACAGCTGCAGGAACTGACAAGCTTTCAAGCACAAGAGCACTTCTTTGGATACAAAGCAGAAGCAGTGAATTTTAAGCTAACTGAATTTGATTGAATATTATTTAGTTACACAATTTGAGAGAGAGGGTGTCTGGCATCTGTGAAACAGAGGGGAATGTTTCTGAAGGGAGAAGCAATCATAAGAGAGACAGATACTTATTATCAGGGGATAATTGTAACATGCCATAAAATTAATTTAAGTAACGGTATATATTCAATGCTAATTCTTACAAAGTGTTTGAACACAACTCACTACTTAAAAGCAAAACAAAACCTTACTTTTCAGTGTGATTGTGTTACTGACTGTGTGTTTATAGTAGCTATTGCTTAATAACAGAGTATTTGTTAGAAAAACACTTCCAGTTCTCTGAAAACTACTCTTTCATTGCAGAACAGTCAGTAGCATCACAACAGGAAGCTGCTTAAGTTTGTAATCTTCTTGCTACACCTTTGCGCTGTTGCATGTGCTACAGGCAGTGAGAAAAATTAAAACTGTTTTTTTAAATCTTGCTATTAGCATTTAAGTTAGCATTAAAGTAACTTATGCGTCTGTTATAGTCACTGTTTTGCTCAAACTTTAACAGCTAAAAACTTCCTTTAAACAAGTTTTAGAGACCATGCAAGACCAGCGTTGCCATACTGTCAGTACTGATTTTAAAGCTAAATTTTGAATTTAGAATAAAAGCTGCTAGTTTTCAGGACTATCACCGTATTTTCATAACCCCTCAGCAACTGAAATCTGATGGTAAGGATTTCACTAGCACTGCTGTTCTGCCCACTGAAATCCCCTGAGAGCAATCGCTCCAGCACTGACTGGTTCCCCCTCTGCTTCAATGTTCTATGGGTCCAGGGTGTGGAGGACTACAAAGCTTTGGTAAACACTTCTTCCCCAAGCAACTAAAAGAAGTCCCCAAAGATGCAGCTATTGCCCGTTTGTCATAGCCTAACTGGTAACTGACACACACTCACTTGAGAGCCACAGACTTGGCCTGCAAGGCTGTGCTCCAGAAATCATCCACCTGCTCTGGAGCTCCGTAGGCCTCTAGGCAGGAGCTGAAAGGCACCTTGGCTCGCACCAGCTCAGGCAGTGGCTGCTTTTCCTCCTCTGCTTGCCGCTTCTTCTCCTCATATTCCAGTAGTTCATCTAGAGAATAAAGCAGAGGAGTCAAGGACCATCTCTAGGTACCTACAAAGCAACAGGTGTAAGCTACACACAGAGGCAGAATAGGCCTGTAGATACACGCCATCAAGAATGAAGCACAAAGTAGACAATGTCTTCCAGAGCACTGTTCTGCTACTGGAGTTCTCTTTTGCTTTTGAATCGCAGCCCAGCTTGTGGTGTTGGACGGAATGGCTCTAGAGGGACATCACCATGTCACACCACCTCTGAAAAAATAAAGCTCAATCCCACAAAAGCAGGCAAAGGATCAATCTGGTTTCATAAGTGGCAAAGCCAGTCCTTGAGGAAGTCCCTTTCTCATTTAAGGAGTTCTGTAATAAAAGTACAGTATCTAAACATGATGTTTGCTACTGTTCTGGCTTTAGCATGTTACTGACCTTTGTTGAGTGCAGCATCCATGGGCACGGGTAGCTGCATAATATAGTCCACACGCTGGGTATATTTCACCTTTTCTGTGGCCAGGCACTTCAGTTTCTCCTCGACCAGAAAACGGAAGACCTCGTTAGGGTTCTCCGAGCTGCGGCAGTTCCTCTGAAGGAGGAGAGGTTAGAAGGATAGATGTAACATCAGAATGGCAGAAATAAGTATCTGCAGTAGCAGCGGTGCCACCTAGGACATGGCTACAGAGTATTTACTTCTGTACCCAGTCCACTGGAAAAGACAGCAAAGAGGAACTAGAGCCAACTTCTGTAGCGCAGGAACCCATGCCATTCCTGCTCCTAAAGACGACAATTTACATCTCCAGCTGTGCCACTCCCAAAAAAGATTCCTCCAAGGAATCAGCCCTGAACACATGGCCAAGCATCTCTCCTTCTCTGCTCACGCAGGTGCTAGCTGGCCCATTTTCCTGTGTTCTCTCCCTCTCTCTTCTCTGATTGCCAGCTTCTCACCTCCGCTCCTAACCCCTGCTGTGGGGAGAAAACAAAGCTGGGCTTTTCCATGATTTGATAGACTCAACCATTACCTCAACCATGTTGATGAAGTGCAGAAAGAATTCTTGGGCGTCCTGCTGTCGGTTAGTGGAAAATTCTGGGTGCCCCTTTCCAATGAGGGATTTAAACATGCGTGGAGCAATGCCATTTTGCATACCCTAAAAATAACAAGGTGGAAGAGGAAGGTGGTCATAATTTGCCAAGCATGTGTCCTGCCACTCACCCATGCTTTTCTTCAGGTCACAGGGCCCTGGAACAAGCCCCAGGAAATGTCTTCAGAAAGGGTTCTCCCTCCTTCCCCATGTAACATACACAATACCTCACGCAACACACACACCATGAAGATGCAGTATCCAAGTCTCACCTTCTGATCGGGCTGCTGCTCCCCATCTGCAGAAACCGGCTTTGAGTACTCCCCAGAAAGTAGTCCATGGCCCAGTTTGGCTCTGGAATGATGAAGAAGTCATTGTTAGCATCAAAAAGATTTCTTCAATCCCACAAACTCCAGGAGCCACACCAACCCATCCAGCTTTAACACTGCCATGGACTGTCAATCTCACAGAAATCAGTGTTCTCTGCTGTACCAGCTGAGATCATCTTATCTCAGTCTGCTCTCTGGTCCCATGAGACATCATTGACTAGAAAGTTACTAGGACTTCTGGGCACCGATCTCAACTGCTGCTTGCACAGCATATCCATAAAGAAATGGCTTCCTTTTCCCCAGAGAAGGGCAGCTGGTGCTGAGCCACCCAGCAGCTGCGTAACAGCCAAACTAAGCTGCAGCCTGACATGGGTAAAGCAGCAGTGCATCTAACTGATTGTGCGGGAGACAACAGGACAGAGTGAAATTGCCTGAGCCAGAAATAGCATTGCTGTGAGCAGACTGATCACATTTTCCCAGGGGAAAGATCAAGAATGACTGCATGAGGCACTTAATGGACAACACTAACAGCGATTTCCTCCTATGCTCAGACTCTCCTACTATTCCACTTCAGTCCTTCCCCATCACTGTTGCCATTTGTCTGGAACTAAACCCTACCAATTCCTCCTTTTGCCCAGGCAAGTGTCTTTCTGGCTGTCTCAATTTAATCCCCTCCTCAGTGAACAGGCTCCCCAGGCTGTCCAAATTTAGAATCCTCCCTTACCGCTGAACTCCCTTCCACAAATGCCACCTTCTATTCCTCCACCCCAAACCTCCATATAGTGCTTTGCTCTTTTAGAGCAGATGTAGCAGAGAATTCATGTATTTAAAATGCAACACTCTCCCAAATCTTATATTCCTTCTATACATTCTCCTGCTATTGCTCACACAATACCTCTTGCTGGAAGTCTCTGTAAGCATATATAAATTATCCACTGAGAATAAAGTTGCCTAAATCTATATATATATCTCTTTGCTTGTAGCTATCTCCCTCCGTTGCAGAGAACAAGCACCTTTTTGCTGTTACGAAGATAGAACGTGCCCACCAGAAATCCCCCCGTGGTAACAGATGGTACTGCGTTCCCCACATAATACATTTAAGGGCCTCTCATGAACGCTGAGGTGCACTCTGTCCTCTCCATCTAGGGCATTCAGCTGAACTTTCCTGGCTTACATCCTTATTGATCACTGAGGATCAGTGTCTCTGGTGATGGACATGGAAACAGAGAGGCGAGGCTTGAGGGAGAAACCTGCAGCAAAGCACACTGTAGCAGCACAGAGGTCGGGACGCACCCAGGCAGCCTCAGCCTTCCTTCTCTCACCAAAACTCTACGTACACTTGTGTGCTGAAGTCCTGTGTGGGGTCCGAAGGTGCACTTTGGAATATCTTCTCCAGCTTGTCCACATACCTGAAAAAACGGAACAATCTAAGGGACGTATGGGTTCATCTAGTAAAGACACAGTTCTGAGCCTGATCACGGTAACAGAAGCTCCCAGCTCTAGGAGACCTTTGTATCGATCCCAGGGGAACCCAGGCCAACGAAAATGAGCGATTAATCACACTTACTTTCTCTGGAAGTCTGGGATACTGAACAGCACCTGCATCACAGAATTGAGGTAGCAGCTGTTGCCCAGGTTACGGATACCAGTGTACCCAGGCCCATAGAGGGGCTTGAGCTGCACGCCAGACTCCTGGATGAGCTCCCACTCCCCAATGCGCTGGTTCATGTCTATTTCCAGTTCTGTCATTGTCTTGTCTGTCTGAGGAGGGAAAGAACAGGAAAAACCCTCAAAGAAGACTCAAGGGAACATCAGAGCAGTGAAAAGGACAATGCTGTAGAGAAACATAAAGAGTCAAATCCATTCTGTTTTATTAAATTAGAAGAGGAAGATACAAGAATTGATCTGAATACCTGGGACAGAAGGAGGAATGATGAGAAACATAGGAGAAATCTGAACCATCCCCTGTAAGGGGGCACGGAAATCACACACTAACACTGAATCTAGGGAGCAAAGCTCAGAGCCTGGGAACCTCCCTGCCTACAGTACTGACACAGAACCCCAAGGAAATGAACCTGAGGGACAGGAAAGAAAGGGGAAAAAGGCAGCGAAAGAAGAGAGGCAGATGACGCAATGCTCTGCCTGACAAAAAAACAGGGTTTCTTTACCAGGAATGGTTCTGCATAGCCACAGAAAGCTGGGATCCAGCTAAGAAACCTCAGAGTTGCTTCTCTCCCCATCTAGGCCTATGGAGGACACCCCCCACCCCCTGCCCTCACCTTCTGCATCTTGAGCATGTCAATTCCAAAGTGAGCAAGGTGTTCTGCCAGGTTTGGATCCAATACCATGTCATCTTCGTCGTAGGAGTAGACATCTATGCAGGAACAGAGAAGAAAAGGAGAGACTTATAATGGCCTGTGATCTAACATTCACTGCTGGATGAAGACAAAAGAGTGCTCACAACTAGGAGGTTTGACAAACTGAGCAGTTGGGGTTTCTCTTCTTTCTCAGGAAAGTAGCATGACAGACAGAATACTGAAGTTCCTTCAAAACATGTGACAAGACAAACAACTTTGTCATCAATCAAGGTAGAGAGGTATGTCTGGAGTGAGGAAAGTCGGTTACTGTGCCATATACTCTCTACTCGGGTTTTGCACGCAAAATTATTTGATAAACATCCCACCACAGAAAATAAGATGGCAACCTGGATAACTATTCTAAAACCCTCCAAATTACAAGGGAGGGGAGGAAGAAGACAAGGTTTTATCAGCTGGTTCTTTGCCTGCCACAAACTGTGAAAGTTCATGATAGGATGACACTGAATGTTCCAGATCATAAGATGGGCAACACCAGCCTGATTCCTGGAAATCCTTCCTGACTTGCCTCGTCAGAGACCACAGTCAGCCTGAGTGGTGCCTGGCATCTATCACCCCCACAGGATCCCCCTTCTCACCAGCCCCATCAGGAGTAATTGTTCCCAGTTTCACAGCCAGTGGGTAGCCAGTTTCCCGGTAATGCTCGACCGCATGATTGTTGCCACCACTGCCATCAAAATAACGCCGACCACAGAGGATGGCTCCATCGGTCATATTCAGCCACAGGTTCTCCCTCATGTCACACTTGCTGCACTTCCAGCCACTATTGAGAAGGAACAGAGAAAAAGAGATTAGGGTGAAAACCTTTGGGTTCTACCTCCCAAGCTCTCTCCATTACTACCCACTGACCACTGCATAAGCAATCTCATTCGTCTTTTACTTTGGAACACTGAGTATCCTGAAATACCTTAGTTTGCCATTTCCCCTGAATTTAGTACGACAAGGCACACTCAGAGACTCACAAAAGAAGTCTCATCTGCTGCTGCAGTCCAGGACAGGAGAAGAAGGTGATGGGGTGGATCTGGGATACAGAGCAAAACAGCTAGTTTCAGTACTATGCTCACCACGGTGGGATGCGGACATCATTCTGAAGCTGTTGCAGGGAAAAAGCGTGTTTGGAAACACGTCGAACCTCCCCATCCCAAGCCTGCACCTCCTGCTTCCGTGAGGCTGAATCTGCTGTCAGGATCGCCTCGATCGCACTGGCAATCTGGAATTAGGACAGCAGGAAAAAAATGAAGGGCAGAAGGAAAGAAGCTTCCAGTGCCACAACACTCCACATTTAGGCTCAGATTGGCAAGTCAGTTGTGCTAGGGCAGCCTTCAGGAGCCTCAGTCACAAACCAGGCCTATGTAACATAAATCATAGAATGGTTCTGCACTGTATAAGTGCAGAACAACCCTGCTTACTGCAAGCTGAGACTTCGCAACAGCTCTGCAGGATCCCTTTCACAGGACAGCGGTTCCTTCTCCGCAATGGTGCATTTCCTCCTTTCCAATAGAAAACACAGCCCTCCGCCAAACATACCCTGTCTCTGACCATGTCTGGTAGTCCCTCCAGACCATCACGAGGAATATCCAAATGCTCTGGGAAAATTACTATTTTTACATCTTCATCATATTCAAACTTTTCCTCTGTGATGTCAAATCCACCTTCTACACCTACAGGAAGAAAAAAACCCTTTGTGGTAACAGGTAAAACCAAACAGCTTGCAAAGCTTCTTTGCCCACAGCTTACATGAAATAAGGCACCATGACTAAGGCAAAGCTCTAGATCAAAAATCCACAATCTTCCTTCCATTTCTGGATCCCAAAGTTTCTGCTGGTGGTGTGGACTTCACAGGAGAAAATATAAGCCTAGTGACAATAGGTCTGCTTTTCCCAGCTCTTTTTACAGATGCTTAGAAGGAATCACCAGACCCTCACTACAACCAGAAAAAAGACCTGCTCTATAGAGACATTGTCCAGAACAGAGCCATGATAAAGCACTGCTGTTTGTCCTTCACATTATAGCCAAGATTATGAACGGAGATGTGCATGAAGAGGTCATATTCTAACCCTGTGCAAAGGTCTAGTCTATCAGCATCTGTAAGGAGCCTGGCTCTGCTTCTTGCCTCTTCCACGAAGGACAGTTCAGAGTCCTGAAATTAAGCAAGGCAAACCAGGAGTTCCTCTGGAACCAGAACATCCAGAATTACAGAAAAAAAGTCTTAGGAAAGGTATAGTCCTAGTAGTTGCTCATGCCCAACTAGCCATGCTTTCCAGAGATTGCAGCAGAAATGGGGGTACCATACATAACAGGTTATTTGCCAGTTGTCAAGAGCCATGGTGGTCACTCACCAAAAATATCTGCAGTGGAGGGACCTGTTTCTGATTTATGTAGGTACTTGGGAAAAAACCTTGGCCCTTCTCCAAGGGCGTTCTTCTCCAAGCGTTCACACCTTACATCCCAGAAGGAAACAGGCAGAAGACACATTACGTACTAGCAGCCTTAACTCCCTGTGGGTTTTTTCAACTGAATTTCCTTTATTTCATTAAAAATCGCATGCTGATCTCTGAAGACCTGTGGCTGCCACAGATCGCTGAAGGGAATATGAGTTTTTGCTGTTTAATGCCTCAGCCTCAAGAACCCTGTTTTCAACACAGTTGTGATAACCATTACTGCATTTAGTTAAAACATTGGCAAGAATACCTGGTTCCCACAATATCTCCCGCAACTCCCCCCTCAAATACCTACATTTTTTAGACTATGCACAAACTGCCGTTTATGAATGCAGATGCTACAAGCCTGAGTGGTTTTAGAAATACCTGAAAACAGTCACCAGCATCATGCAACAACATACCCAGATAGTCCTGTGCCTCTTCAGCACATCCCAGAGAGATCTCCTGCCATCATTTCATAGAGTAAAGCAATACACAATCCCTCAGGGTATTACACAATTTCTGAACTCTACACAAACTAAAAAAGACTGCTGAAGTGGTTATATGAACCTGCTGAAGCTTCAGATGAGGAAGAGGGTCTTCAGTCAGCAGACTGCCTCCTAGCCCTTTTTTCCCCCTATACAGCCAACAGTTTGCCATGAAGGTGCACTGCCTCCCTCTCGGTGGCTCTATCTGAGCACCACAAACTCCACAAGTCATCCAACCGACACGCTGGCATGGGAAGTGAGCACTACAATTTTTTTTTTTTTTTTCCATGGAGAGGCAAGCTGAGGTACAGAGAGATCAAGGACTACGTTTTGCAGCCAATGACATTTTGTTCCTACATCTTTCTAGTACTTTTAAAAATCTCCCATGTCAGGATTAGGTAAACCAGCACAGTTTAGCTAAAAGAGAGGAAAAAAGAAAAAAATCTCTCCTGGATTTAAGATCACTGCCTCAACCACAGGCCTAATACTGTCTTTTATTCTCTCCTGTTATATTCACGCCACTAAGCTGTTATCACAGGCAGCTATTTGCTGACCCAGGGACAACACTTGAGACGTCTCAAGACCTTCGTAGAACTGAGGATGCAGAAATAACTTGTAATGCAGACTGGGCCTCATCTCTCCAAAAGCAGCATAATCATATACATAAAAGCACTGCCTAGCTGAAGAAACGTAGATTCTAGTCTCAATTTTGCTAGAAGTGACCTTTGGGACTTCATTCACCTCACCATAAAAACAGGGAGCAGTCAAAAGTCTTGATGTTGGTGTTTGGGCTGTGGCAGCAGTGGAATCACTGGGCATCTGCTACACAATGGCACAGCCAAGGAAAAAGTGAGCAAAAAGCAAGACGTGCACAGTCCAGGTTCCGGATTTCCCTCTAGTGGTCAGCTTCCAGCAAGCCAAGAACCTGTTACTGCTAAAAAATGTTCTTATCCTCTGCTTTATAGATCTCCGTAATGGTTAAGAAATTACTAGTCAAGACTGCTCCAAATAAGCAGCATCTTCATTGATTGCCATGACAGCCTTTGAAGTTGGTGCGAGACAGTAATGGAACACCATCCCTGTTCTTCCAAAAAAGGGCTTGATTTTTGTATTTTAATGTTCATATGTATTTCCTCCAGTATCAGCCTTGTATTTCAAAGAACTATCGAGCCCAAAATGTTAAGACAGCATTTACCAGTAATTTCTTCCCCATCTAGAGAAATAACACCAGTTCAATATCTGAGAAGTTGAGAAAATAGTTTTTTCTATCAGAAACTTCAAACTTACTTCAAACTTCAAACTCAGACTTAGACGACTTCTCAAACTTACTCCAGCCCCATACATCAACATAATACAGACACATCCATATTAAGCAACGGTTATACCCACACCAAGCTGAGTCAGCCACAGAGTTAAGAGAGGATGCAAAACATATTTACCTACAGAAAAGATGATGCAACTTTGAACACAGCACGAAACTACCACCTCAACAACTGTTTTGCAGAAATACCCACCTAAGACACACTAGAAAATGTGACGTTTAAATTCGGTTGGGGATACTAGCTTCAACTAGCCCAAGATGAGGAAAGGCAAAAGTGACGTGTCATGAAGCCAGGCAGCTCCAGAGGACTGGTCCAAAACAACAACGACGATATCATACGCAAGTGCTTTCTTACCAATAGCCAAACGAGTTGGTTTCTTCCTTGGTGGGTCCCCAGCACTGGAGTTGGTGTCTTCTTCCTTCTATTTCATTGAGAGGAAATGGGGAAATAGAGTTAGGGGGACAGGCAAGCTGTGGCAAGCCGTAAGGATTGAAATTAAGCTACTCTGAAAACAGAAAGAGGCAGAAATAGCATGGGCAATCCATACAACAATTCAACATAAGCAGAGCTGAAGAACTGATGAACCTCAATTCACCAAGAAAAACATCAGTTATATTTGAGGAGAGAAAACTCTGATTGAATAGAGAGACATATCCCAGCTCTCAATTTCAGAACAAGTTTGATTGTATATATTTTTATTTTTTACCGGTTTACGTGTTCTTTTGAGGTGCAGATAGACCCGCTGGCCTGTTTTCTGATAGTGCTTTTCCACATATTGCTTCCCAAAGCCCAGGAATGTGTTCATGCAGATATACAAGCCACCATCTGACTCCTGGAAGGAAGGAGAGATTAAAACTGAAGGGAGATGGTAAAGAATGCCATTCCAACTGCTAGGATAGACCTCTAGGAATACTATTCATTAAATCATGGCTACAGCTCATTCCTACATACCAGCCACTTAATAGCTAGTCTGAAATAAGATGGCAAGCCCCAGTCTGGCTGCCCCAGAAGAACAGGTACTCAAGTCAAGATGATGTATTTGAAAATCTATTTGCCTGTTCATTTATGGCAGGTTGCTACTGAATCAGGAAAGCCTGAGCGAGACTCCTCAGAAGCTTGTATCTCGCAAAAGGTCCTTAGCATGCACAGTTCACACTTTCAGAGCATGGTACAATCGTTACCAACAAAACCGTGGCACCCTGTCTGAAAGCGTAATTCCCAGTGCTGTAGGGAAGTCTGCCAAGCTACAGTGCAAGGAAGGTTAACAGACCACTGTTTATTTTTGCTGCTGCGTTCAAAAGCTTACGAGTAGCTCCAAAACGGATACGGGATGAGCCCTCCTCATCCCACAAGCACCTGGAAAACACTACACTCATTCAGCAGAGATACTCTTTTAAAAAATCAAAGAGGCAAGGGACCCAAATACAGAGGCTGGAAAGGAGAGAAACCACTAAGAAGCTCTCAGCCTGCTTTCCAACATTAACCACCTGGGACAGAGTCAGAGCGGGGAGCACATGGACAGGCATCACCGTGGGGCTTGGGAAGGGAAAGAGGGCCAGGCTGCCGTGTGCTGCTCCCTCGAAGGACCCGTATCTTCCAGCTGCAGCCCATTTCTTCTGGCGGGCTGGGGCACAGCCCGGATGGGTGCCTGGAGGAGGCCAACGGGGGGACCTCGCCCTCCCGCCGCCGAGGCCTCCCCAGGTCCGCCTAGGCCAGGCGGGGGTAGGGAGGGAGGAGCAGGGATGCCGGCTGGGTGGAGACGGCTGGAGAAGGGACCACTGCCATCTTAATGACACAGCACCGACTCGCCCCCCCGCCCTACCGGGCCACGCCACGCGGTGAGGCCGGAGGGGCAGCTCAGACCCGGGCAGGGGGGGACCCCCGGCCCGCCCCCCCGGTGCCAAGGGCCGGGTCCGGGGCATGCCCCGGCCCCCCACCCCCTGCAGGACTACAAGTCCCGGCAAGCGCCTGAAGCGGAGGGGGGCGTGGGGGTGTCGGGGGGGCACCCGCTCTCCAGGCGCGCGGGGCCGGGCCGGGCCGCCGCCGAACGGGGCGAGCGACCTGCCCACGCCCGCTCCAGCCCCAGAACTACAGCCCCCAGCTCGCTGCGGCCGGGAGGGGCGCGACGCGCGGCACGCCGGGCGCTGTAGTCCCCGAGGGCCCCGCGCTCCGCCAGGCCGCGGGCCGCTCCGGCCGCCGGGGAACCACAAGTCCCATCGCGCCCCGCGCGGGCGGCACCCCGACGGGCGGGTGGGCTGGGAGCGGGCCGGAGCGGGGGGCAGCCCAGCGAGGCGGGCGGGCCGGCCGCGGGGCGCGCTTACCGGCGTGTCAAAGGAAAAGGCGCACTCGTCCTTGTGGACCCGGTCGCCGGCCTTGGGCACCCGGATGGACGGCAACACCGAGAGCAGCGCCTCGCTCAGCTCCGCCATGACAGCGGCTCACTGCAGCACCGCCCACAGCCCCACCCTAACCAATCAGAGCCCAGTGTGGTCAGGCGGACTCTAGCCAATCCCGCGCCGCACGGGAGCACCGACAGCGAGGCTGAGGGCCAGGCCCGCGGCACCGCCCGGCCGGTTCACCCAACCGCAACCGTCACGGGAGGCGGTGCGGGGATCCTCGGCCAATGGCGACGTAGAGCGGGGCGGGGGCGGTGCCGGGCTCCCCGAAGATTGACAGCGGACCGGCGGCGAGCGAGGCGGGACGTGCCGGGCGGGGGCTGCGGAGCGGCCGGGCGGCCCCCGCGGGAGATGGGCGGGCGAAGGCGGGTCCGGGGGCGGGGCGGGGCGGGCCCCTCCTCCGTGCGGAGGCCAATGGGGCGGTGCCGCCCGGCGCGCGGGAGATTTGAATCGAAGCGGCGGGCGGGGTGGGGGAGCAGCGCGGCTTGGTGCCTGCCGCCATGGGGGTCTCCGGCAGCGCCCCGGCCACCCCTGCCGCTCTCTGCAACAAGCACCTGGCGCACGTCACCGACCCCCGCTCCCCCAGCGCCGGTATCCTGCGCACCCCTATTGAGGTAGGCGCCCTCCCGCGGGCCGCCCGCCGCCTTCCCTCCCGGCGGCTTCGGCCCGCCGCACCCACGCCTGCCCTCTCCGCAGGTGGTGAGTTCCCCGGCGAGCAGCCCTCAGCCCGGCTCCGCCGAGCCGGCGGCGGGTACCAGCCAGGACCGGGACCCGCGTTCGCCCACGCCCGGCATCTCCCGCACGCCCATGAGAGCCGCGTTGAGTGGTGAGTGAGGCCAACCCGGGTGGCTGGGTGGGCTGTCCGGCACGGTATGGCGGCTCACCCCGTCCTCCGTCCCCGGCAGACAGCGTGGACTGCCTGGTGAAGCAGCTCAGCGAGGCCTTCGGGGCTGAGGCCGCGCCCCAGGAACCGGCGCCGTCGGGAGCGGCCTGCCCCACTGAGGAGCCGGCAGCGGAGGAGCCGGCCCGGCAGAGCTCTCCGCCCGCGGGCGGCTCGGAGGCGGCCGCCGCCTCGGGAGAAGAGGCGGAGGGGTCGCCCTCTCTCAGCGTGGCCCCGGCTCGGCCAGCCCGCGTTGCCGGGCCTGGCTTCTCCTCGGGTAAGTGCTTGTTGTGGGGGGTAACACACCGAAGGCTCCGTGTACCCGGGGAGCTGCGCGGTTCGAGGTATGAGCAGGTCAACAACCGTCTAGTGCAGGGATCTTCTCCAGGCTTGCTTTCTTACGGAACCTTGTCTGTTCCTGCGGTTCAGCTGTCTCCCACTGCCTCAGATAGCCTGGCCTTGGGGCTCTGCAGCTGGCAGGCAGGAGGCCCCTTTGGGAAATTTTTTTTTTTTACCAAACTGATTTCTGTCAGGAGTTGAAAAAAGTGTGGTTTTAATCGGTAGTCGAAATCAAGAGATAAATGTACCTCTTTAAAAGGTAAATGTCAGCTCTTCCCTTCTCAGAGATAGGCTTGTAATTGTGGAGGCTTATTCAGTGAGACCTTGGAGTTTCTCCTTGGGCAGAGCTGGGTAGCAAGAGTGGGACTTAGTTATAGCACATCTAAGTGCTATAACTGAGTGGTGCTGAGAGCCTTTAATATAGGCTGTGCTTTGGAAAACTCCATGCTGAGCATCTCTCCTATGAGGAGAGGCTGAGAGCTGGGACTCTTCAGCCTGGAGAAGAGAAGGCTCAGGGGGATCTTATTAATATGTATAAATACTTGAAAGGAGGGTATAAGGAAGGGAGAGCCAGGCTTTTTTCAGTGGTGCCCAGTGGCAGAACCAGGGGCAATAGGTTCAAACTGGAACATAGGAGGCTCCATCTGAACATCAGGAAACACTTTTTCCTACTGTGAGGATGACTGAGCACTGGACCAGGTTGCCCTGAGATGTTAGTGTCTCCATTTTTTGAGATATTCAAATCCATCTGGACATGGTCCTGGGCACCTGGCTTTAGATAGCACTGCTGGAGCAGAGAGAGGGGTTGGACCTGATGTTCTCCACAAGTCCCTTCCAACCTCAACCACTCTGTGATCGCTTTACCTGGAAGTCCTTGGGTAACAGTCTTTGCTGAGCAGGCAAGCAAGCTAGATCATAAAGGCCAGGAAGCACTAAAAATCCAGGACCCTCTAGCCTTGTCATTACACACTGACATGTTTCCTTCTGTCACTAGGGAGCAAGCCTGTAAGACGCAAGACCAACAACAAAATAATGGCATCATCTGGTGGAACTTGCCGTTCTCCTCTCAGCATACTACAAGATGATAATTCCCCCAGTGCTCCTGTCCCTCGCCAGGTAAAGCTTAATGACTCATGCTGTGGAAGGGAGAATGGGCTGAAAAAAAAACTACTCCAAAACAAAATCCTTCAATTTCTGTATTTTGTAGGGCCCCAGTTTGGAACTGTGGCCTCCTAGGCCTGTAGAGCCTCATGTACAGCCTTCATAAGTGGTTTTTCTGTGGGTCAGTTTTGTCCCTAGATACCTTCAGGTCTTGACCAATGTCTGTATCTTTGCCCTTACCATGATATTGCCCATTTCAGTGCTTCCTTTCTCTTCAGGGTGTAGAAAGAAGTCCATCACTCTTAGACATTGTCACAAGAGAGCCAAAGCTGAATGGCCTGAAAATGGGCTATGTGTTCCACTGAGAATTAACTGGTGTTTTACACTGTATGTTTGGGATTTTTTTTATTTCTCTAGGGTAAGAGGCATGTGTTGGGAGAGAGCCTTGGGGAGAAGAAGGAAGTGACAGTGGATCTGAGCAGGAGCCTCAAATCTGGGAACTGTGCTTGGAGTGACTTGAACAAAGAGAACCAACAGTGTCCTTTGGTGGAGAACTAGATATTTCCTTTTTCAATATCTTGCTGTAACATGCTTCTATGTTTTGAGAGTCCTCTAGGGGCAAGAAATCCTGCAACAGACTGAAACTCCAGATTTGTGGTCATTCTTCTCACCTATCCTTGTTAGGGAAAGAGAACTCTCTCCTAGCTTGGCATGTCTTATGTACAGCATGGACTTTGGCTCTTCTATTGTATATTAGCTATATTTACATACTGTAGAGTTTTATCTGTAGTAAATAAACTTGTATTAAAACCTTTGCTGACTGTATCTATGTCCTGATAGGACAGTAGGAGTCCCCTGCTTTGCCCAGTGCAATGTCATCTTTGTGAACAAAGATCTAGGAACAAATAATTCAGCCTTCCATTAGTCCTAAAACTAATCTCTGTACCCTGCCTGTAATGTGCCACTACAGAGCTGTGCTGACAAGGGTCCAACCTTGAACCCACGTACTATAGACTGGGCTGGGAAGCTGCAGCTCTGTGCAGGAGACTGATGTATCTAGTGTCACTTCTGCAGTTCTGCTGTACCTACACTGGCCTGAAACTAAATGTGTGCAAAGGACTGTAGCAAAGGTCTGGCATGAGGGTGATATCCAAAATAGAATGCAATAGTATTGTGCATTAATATCTTGACCTTTTGTTGATAAGTCACTCTACCTTCTTGACCTTCAGCTCTCCCTAGCAGAGTCTTGGGACCCTAGGATTTTGCTATGAGCCAACAAGTGCTATAGGGGCTGAATGTAATGGCTGTGTCCTGTACTTGAGCTCAAATCTCCAAAGTTTGTAAGGATGCATTTTGAGCTCTTTATCCCTACTCTAAGGTAGCAAGCCTTGGCACTAATAGCCTTTTCTCAACCATCCCCCGAGTACTTTGAGGTAGAAGCAAAGCCTGCGGATGAGATGCTCTCTGGATGAGGTTAGCAGGCAGTATGCACAGGAGGAGAGATGTTTGCAGTAGCTCATTGCAATGCTGGAAAGAACACAGCCTGCAGTGCTTATGTGAGCTTTCTTTATTTGCCTGGGCTATGAAGATCTATAGCAATTGAAAACGGGCTGATGGCTACTGGTTGGACAGGGTCACCACGTGATGCAGGAGTGAGGCAAAAAGAGAAGGAACAGCAAGAAGCAGACAATAAATAATAATAAATATAATATTCCCTGGTATGCTGGCAGGTCTGAGGGCTACCTTTCCCCCATTTATGCATAGATAAGATGAGCTAAGTCTTCCCCAATGGAAAATGAGCCCAATTTACACTAGCTTTTTGTTTGAGGTTGCATGATAGAAATCGCAAACCAGTATGTCTCTGAGGCTGTCTGCAGGGATATAGGACAGCTGCACAGAGAAGCTAGGTAGAGTTAAATCAGGGACAGAGCTTAGTCTGGGACATAGGTGTTGGATGAGGGGTCCTCTGAAGGATGGGTGCCAACGTGGGTAGAGGTGTTTGAAGGAAGATGCAGGCTGTCTGAACTGCAGCGTAAACTCCTGAGACGTAACGAACAGTGTTTTGCAGGTCTTCAAGCCTGCACGAGGCTGGAAACTGCTGGGCCTCTTTAGAGGTGGAGAGAAGGGCCAGTGTGTGTGCTCCTGCCCCCCCAGCTCCCCCTCGTCCCCCTCCCTGACCTCTCCTTTCCCTTTCACTCTGGGAGACCCCTACAAGTGACCTGTGTCTAGAGACAAGCGGGAGTGGTAGGTAGGTGTTTCTGTTGTGCTCAGCTGATGATGCTGTTTGCATGGGCTCAGGCTGTGGGCCGTGCTTCTGCTGCTCTTTCCCCCTCTGCTGCCATCCTCAGTTCCAAATCTTGAGGAAGCTGTCCCAGGAGCCGGTGGCAACAGCCATGCCATCTGCCGTCACCCCCAGGCAGCTCACTCTGTTGTCATGACCAGAAAGGATTCCTATGGGAAGAAAGCAGAGAGGTCAGGAAAAGAAGTGGGGCCTGGGAGAGATGAAGGGGTTGGCCATGCTGAGGACACTTGTTGTAGGCTGTGTACCTACACCCCTGTGTATCACACTGTCCCTGCACAACATGTTACAATCAGTACGTGGCTAATAAGAACAAACATGCAGAAGAACATCTGTGCATGGCATACAACCACCACCCATGGGACCGGCCAAAGAACAATGTGCTTGGGAAGGTCTGGCTAGCTGAATCCTCACACCCATACTCCTTTCACCCTGGAGTGATGGTAGGACTAAGAAAGGATGGTGTCCTTGATAAGACTGACAAATACCAGTGCCATTGGTGGGCTGCGTTATAAATTTTCAGAGCCTAGGAGACACATCTGAAAGAAAAATGGCACGTTGGTGTATTCTGTGTATGAGCATCACAGAGTATCCAAAGGCGTTGGATGGAAGCCTGGGTCCATGCTCAGCTTGGTGCCTGGCTACCACGTGGCACTGTGAGTACCTGGAACTGGCAAATGGCAGAGGCTAGGAGAAAGTAGGAAATGCTACTGGTGCTTGTGAGCAGGTTTAGTGAATAGGAACCTTAATGCTCTTCCCCCCCTTGAAACAATGATGTTGTTTAAAGGTTTGACTTCCTTAACATTAAAAACAATAGTTCTACACAAAAGAGAGTTGTACTAGTTATGGTGTGCTCCTTAAGTGTGAGGAAGCTTTGTCTGGTTTCAGTTAGAATAGGATGTGTCCCTTTTAAAAAAAAATAAAGGTCTCTTTCTTGCCTTGGTAGGGACAGAAGACCTTGCAAGGAATTAAAGAGGGACCTCCAGGAGCCACTCACCCACACGCTCTGCTTTCAGAGAGTCCCAGATGTTGCAGTTGAAGTCATCATATCCAGCAAGCAAGAGGCGCCCACTGCGGGAGAAGGCGACTGATGTGATTCCACAGATGATGCTCTCATGAGAGTACACTATGAGCTCCTGGTCTGCCCGGAGGTCAAAGAGACGGCAAGTGGCATCATCTGAGCCGGTGCAGATGGCTTCGCCATTAGGGAAGAACTGAGAAGGGCACACACCAGATTTTAATCAGACTGTGCCTTGCACATTTCCTCAGCTCTTTGCCTCCCTGCTAACCACCAGGAATCCACAGAGGTAGGAAAACCAAGTGAGACAAGACACTGGATCATAAAAGTTGAGTCTGCTGAAGGGAGAGACTGATGCTTCTCCTAAGACCAAGAAACCCCTTCCACCTCAAGAAAGCCAATGACCTAGGGGCTAGACCTATTGCAAGACATCCCAGTGCTTGAGGAAGAATTATTGTCCTTTAACTCCAGCTGTTAGTTTGGCGGTTGACAAGTGTCCACCCAGGTGGAGTCTGGCATGATTCAGAGATACAGGAGCCTTCCTCTGTCTGATCCTCATACCCCAACCTTCTCATACATACTCATTTTCTGTGTCCTTGCTCTGAGGAGTGAAAAAGAGCTCCTCAGGAACAGGTAAGGCAGGAAGCCATATGGCTGGCAGGGTAGCCATGGGACAGGTGAGAAATGCTGTACTAACTGAAGTCAGTGGAGGGTGGTTCAAGCAGCAAACATTGCAGGAAGCTGGCAGACTCATTTGGTTAGCCGCACGGGATTAAACTGACATGTTTCTTGTCCTGCTACCTCTAGGGCTCTAGTTTGAATCCTTGCCTCTGAGGGGGATACTCGCCCCCAAATGTCTGTACTGCCTCCTATGAAGATTTCATCTTCAGAAGACCTCCCTGTGATCCCAAGTTCCCACCTCTGCTGTCTGGAGCTGATGAAGACCCTCAGCTGAGTTAGGGATTCCTGCTGCCTCGCTTGTGTCTTTCGCCAGGGCTCCTGGAGCACGCCCGAACCATGGTTCCCAACAGTTGCTATGAGCAAAGCTGCACCAGCACCTGTGTTAGTGTGCTGAGCTCCACAGACTATGGTGTGATAGCTGAGTCCAAGCAGTGCTTTGAGTCAGACCTAGATGCTTTGGTGCCCTGGTGCTGGCGAAGAGCCAGCCTCCAAACTTCAGTGAACTCAACCCTCCCTGCTTCAGGCTGGATCATGGGGCCAAGGTCTCCTGAGAACCTTGTTCCCCACACCACTGCAACAGCTTCTTCTGACCTTGTCCCAGAGCTGGTCCACCCTCCTTGCCTCCCTACCAGTGTGCAGACAGCGTACATACGCAGATGGCGTTGATATCGGACTCATGCCCTGAGAAGGTCTGACGGCAGGTGCCCTCCCGCACATCCCACAGTTTGGCAGTAGCATCACAAGCCCCAGAGATGAAGAGTTTGAAGTCTGGAGAGACGGCCAAGCTCATACAGTCTCCGGTGTGACCCAGGAACACAGTCTTCTGCTGCCCCGTCTCAATGTCCCAGAGCGCACTGTGGGAGAGGAGAGAATTTCTCAGACCTAACCCAGGCAGAACAGATCTACAGCTGGGCTGAAAAGCAAACTTGCAAACAAAAGGAAGGAAGCCATGGGCCTGGCTACAGCGTGGGAAAACAGGTGAGAGCATCACTGGAGTCAGCTGTATACAACAGGAGATATCTTCACAGCTGTTGTTGGTCATACCTTTGCCAAAGCAGAGTTAGACTAAGGCTGGGGGTGTCTGAGGTTTGACCGTATTCCCATAACTGCAACAGTTGAAGGGAGTACTGAGAGGAGGTAAGAGGGGCCCACAGGCAAACAGCTGAAAAAGGTCTGCTGTATCCATGCACGTAGGATGCACGGGCCACATTCGCTGGGATCCCACATTACAGCCAGGCAAACCAGCCTCGTGTAACCTTGATCTCTGATGGAAATGCCACATCCTGACTCATCCTCGGTCAAGAAGTTCTTCTGAAGCAGGTGTTGGGACGGGGTGGGGGTGAATAAAAACTTGACACTGTGCTGAGTCACAGCACAATGAGACCTGAGAGCTGAGAAACGAAGGATCCAGGCATTGGCTTTGCAGGTGTCCCTTGCACAGTGGGCAAGACTTGAGAAGTGAAGCATGTATGTGGGCTCCACATAAATTTACAGTGTTTTCTATCCTGGGATAAATGACACTGTGAGAGCTTAAAATGTGGTCCCTAGTGCTTCAACAACAGACCTGCGTCTTGGCCTGACCTCAACTGGGAAAAGAGGCACCTGTTCTGCCAAGGGAGCAAGAATGGATCTGGCTTCCTAAGGTGCTCTGTGTGGCCTCCCCATATGGAGGCAATTCATCATTAGTGGACTGCTGCAGAGCAAAATGGCTGCACTTGCTGATGTGCACTGTGCCTCTGAGAGCCAGAGGTCATGTCACCAGGATGCAGAAGGTAACACTCACCATGTGGTATCTCCAGAGCTAGTCACAATATTGTTGTCATCAAGAAATCGGCAGCAGGAGAGGTAACCTGGGAAGTGGGAACAAGCAAACATGAGAAATGGGGCAGGGCTAGAAGAGTGAGGTTTGGAAGCAGAGGGCACCCAGATTGCAGGCAGGCAGCACACCCACCTGTATGGGCTGAGAGCTCCCTGCTCACTTTTACGTTGCCTTCACGAGTCTTGAGGTTGTAGATGGAGCACATGTTGTCAAGGCCTCCACAGGCCACAAAATTGCCTGAAGGGGCATAGGCACAGGTCATGACCCAGGAAGAACGCAAAGGGATGGCATGAACCTGGGAGGACAAGAAACCATGTTGGGACTCTGGCAGCAGAAAAAGCAGGGCAAGGGCACTAGCTCTGAGGGGATCCACTGCAGCATCCTGTTTTGCTGCAGCCATCTGACTCCTACCTTGTTAGTTGTGTATGTATCCCACACAATCAGTTTCCCATCTTGTGAAGCACTGACCAGAAGTCTGTGAGAGAGGAACAAGATCATGTTAGTAGTTCTCTTCCCATCAGAGCCTTCTTGCCGTTCACACCCATGTGCTGCCCTGCAACCAGCAGATCAGCAGCATCTCTCTCACTTGGAGTCTGTGGACCAGTGCATGGCGTAGATCTTGGCCAGGTGCCCACGCAGGGTCCTTCGGGTCCGCATCTGGATGCGGCCAACAACTTCCACTCCAGACACAATCTGAGGAAAGTGTGGAGGGAAAGAAAGAATTAATCTTTGACTGGCAGGAGCTATACTGCTCCCCACATCTCTGCCTTCTAATTCTGCTTCCCAACTGGAGGGAGTCCCCCTTGGAGTGGTGGAGTGGTGCTAGCTGACCCCCCACATGCACTCACTTGCCCAGCCAGCCCTGTCCCATACCTGAGCAAGCGTTGTGTCTGCACAGGCTTTCCGGGCATCCTGGAGAAGAGACAACAGCAAATGAGACATAAAAAAAAAAAGTGTGATGAAGGCAATGGCAAGTGAAATTCAGGGCCATAGCCTGGGGGCTGCTAGAAGTAGGAACTCTGGCTTTGCTGTGTTTGGATTGTGGCCAACACGGAGGGATCCTGGTCTGTGACTCTGGTACCTTGGCACCAGTCAAACATCAGGAATGTGAGTCAAAAGCTGCTTAGCATCCAGTTCCCCATGCTACACCCTTTCCATGGATCCTCCTGCCTGGCAGAACACCAGCTGCCTCCCAGACAGAGGAGGTCCTGGAGACACACTACACTCTTTGCCCTGCTGCACAATGCCGGTGGCCACTTCTTTCTCACCTCCCCTCTTCTCTCCCTTCCCCTTTCCCTTCTCTGCCCCGCCCCCCCCCCCCCCCATGCTATGAAGATCTCCATTAGCACTTAAAGGGCTGTGCAGAACTGCAGAGGGCTCCAAGGATGTAGATGGAGAAAGCTCAAATCCAAGGTTGTGGCTGAGGAGGAGAACTTTGACACGGGGGGGGGGATAGACACTCTCTCAGCAGTTTTGTGACTGTTGCCAACATTACCGCAATCTGCTTCTTCAGCTGCTCAGCCTCCTGCTTCATCTGTTCCATCTCCCCCATCTTTCTGACCTAGGGGTGGCTCTTCCACGTGGGGCAGCCTTGATTCTGGGGAGACAAATCAAAGGAAAGAGGTGTGAGGTAGAAAGGTGTCCTGCTTTTTTGGCTGGGATAGAGTTAATTTTCAGAAGAAGCTGGGAGGGGGACACGGCCAGGACAGCTGACCCAAACTAGCCAAAGAAGTATTCCATACCATATGACATCATGCTCAGTATATAAAGGGAGAAGCTGGCTGGGGAGGAGGGGTCACTGCTTGGCAGTGGGCTGGGCGTCGGGTTCTGGGCAGTGAGCAAATTGCACTGTGTATCACCCTCTTTGTAAGTTCTTTAATTAGTAGCGTTGTTGTTATTTTTCCTCTTCCTTTGCTGTCCTATTAAACTATTCCTATCCCAATCCACAAATTTTACCTTTTTCTTCCGATTCTCCTCCCCATCCTGCCGGGGGTGGGGGGAGGGGGAGGAGGAGTGAGCGAGCACCTGGTGCAGCTGCTGCTGGGGCTAAACTACGACAAAATGACACTAATATGACTGCTAAGTTACGCACATGTAGGCATCTCTGAAAAAGGCTTAGCAACCATTTCTTGGCTGAATGGTTGGTAACGTCATGTTGTGTCTGGTCAAAGCCCTTAGCATTTGGGAAGATCGTACTGGGCCCAATCGAAGGTCTGTTTGGTCTTGTATCGTGCTTGCACGTACACAGGGAAGCTGAAGAACTCCAGAGCCTCTTGCTGAGGTTCTGGCCACACTTGTCACCTCATCTCTTTATTTTTAACTTCTCCATTCCAAGCCCTAGCAAGTCCTGGGTCCTCTTCATCAGCTTCTCCCTGTCCATGGCCAAGCTGTTCATCTCAGCTTCAGGAGGAAGAAACTTGATGGAGGGAGCTCAGTGGCTATTTTCTATCATTTGTCCTAGACAAAGCATCACCAGGCAGTTCCCACCAGCTCTTTGACCATCAAGGAAATCTGGGGGCTGTTGAGGTGCTCTGTCAGGGTTCCCTTCTAATTTCCCATCCAAAACAAAAAAAACGCCCAAACAAACAAAAAAAGTGGATACCTAGAGAAGGATCTAAGAATAACACAAGCAGATAGTGGTGTTTCTCCTACTTTCCTAGCCCCAGCTTTTCACTGATGGCCAAAGCTAGAGGCAGCAAGTCCCTGATGGGCCTTTCTATGCATTTGTCCGCATAATTTTTGTGCCCATGTCAAAGTTTGGCATCCTCAGTACCCCATGGTGATGACTTCCACAGCTTTAGTGGCGGGCTCTGCAAAGAAGTTCCTGGTTCTATTACTTCCCAATGACACTAGTTCCACTTGGTGGTCCATAGCTTTTGAGTTGGAAGAATCAGCAAACAACTGTTCTCTATTCACCTCATCATCACTCAGTATTTTATAAATCTTTGCCATATCCGTCTTCATCCATCTCTTTTCCAGACTGCAGAGCACACTTAGACATTCCTCCCATGTAAGCCATTACATCCTATTACCTCTGTCATTCTCTAAGCCCTTTTTCAGTTGTTTACAGAGTATAGATGATAGGTTTTTGCAGAGAGAGCAGTGAACCAGAACTGTAATCCATATTCAAGACACAGGTACACAGTATGATTATATAGCGTCTCTGTTTTAGTTCTCTCTTTCTTGTTACGTGCACTTAAAACTTCACCAGTCATTATAACATCTCAAACTCTTGTAGACAAATCTGGTCTTTAATTGCTTCAATCTTTCTCCTGGGTAGGTGTGAGTGTCCAGATGTGCTCCATGTGTTGTTCATCATTAGAACCAGCACTTTGCCCCATGGCCAAAAAATGCTCCAGCAGCATCAGTAGAATTTCTCCTAGTCCCTGTGGGTTACAGCCTCCATCCCCCTCTGGCCTGTTGCCTGAAGGCCTTGTTTCTTCCAGCCAATGGGGCTTTGGGTCCCTCGATGCCAGGCTGTTCTCTTGCTGTGGGCATGGACATGCAGATAGCTCCCAAGTCCCACCTTTGCTCGCTGCTTCACAGAGCTCTTTGAGTTTCCCTCCAGAATCCCTTCCCCTGACTGTCTCTCTGGCTTTCCTTCAATCGTCCAGGCAGAGTGAATGTCTGCTTGGCCAACAGACTCCTGCAGTATGGCTTTGAGTATAAGAAAAACAGGGAGAAACGAGTTTCCCCTAGCTCCTGGGAGGCATGAGGTTATCCCAGAGGGAAGCTATTTCAGGATATACTTTGCAGAGAAAGACTTGTATCTGCTGCCTGCAAGCCTGAACAGAGCCACAACATTGCTACCTCGTCCCTGCTACATGCCCATGCACTGGACGTGGCTGCTAGCCCAATCTGCTGGCTGCAGCACACGGTGAGGGAGCAGGAGAGGAGCCCGGAGGCATGTGCCACTGCGGTGGCCTGGGGGTGCCAGCCTCGGCTACGCTGGAGAATAGGACAGACCATCACCTGAGATGGGCCTTTTCCACTGGTTTTTTTCTTCTCTCGTTTTGACAGAACAGTGACGAGGGGGTTCTTCCCAGCAAGGATGCATGTCATGCAAGCCCACCTGCATGCACTTCTCCTCCTCTGGAAAGGGGCTGGGGAACCCCACACCATCTCTCAGCTAACTGACAGACTGGGGAGATGCTGGGGAAGGCCTTGCAGCTTTCTGTAGGAGGCTGCACGTCCTCCTTATCTTGTGGCATTTGCCCCGCGGCTTCGGTGTGCCAAGCTGCGGAGACTGTGTCCAGCTCTGGTCGCTGCCTACCAGCACATCAAGTGGCAAACCTAAACATCCAGCCACTCTGCGGAGACCAGCCCTACCACTGTGGTCCACATCTTCCCCTTTCTCAGTTTTCCCTAGGGCTGTTTCTACCTCCCCTACATCACCTCTAAGCATTGGATCATCTTTTTCTGCTGGGCCACCTCTTCCCTCTGACTCTCTCCTTCTGGTCTCTGCTTTCCAGGCTGTTATTTCACACAGCTTTGGTCATCTGAGATCATTGTCCATCCATCTCTCTTTGTAGACTTCTGGTTTTGCCCACCCAGACCTGCACAGAGATGGGAGCCTTGTTCTCTCTTCCAATTTCTGCCCCAGGTGAAGCTGTCTTCACGTCCTCCTCATTACCCATCAGATCCTCAGTCTTGCTTGCATCTCTCCTGCTTTTCACCAGTCTCTTCCCTTCCCCAGGTGTTTCTTTCTCAACTCTGGCACTAGCATGTAAGTGCCAGTTCACAGATGCCTGCTCTGTGAAGTTGCACAACCATACGAGGGGCTTTCGGAGCTGGTAGGCAGATCAAAGGGCAGGGGCACAGTGTCAAGGATGGATAAAAAGGGCTAAATATAGAGAAAGTGCAGCTCAGGTTCAGGACTCTGTCCAAACCTTTAAATCCCTTTGAGACAACACTCTAAATGAAGTTGGGAATTGTTCTCAGCCTCAGAAGAACAAGGAGCTGCAGATGAGTGATAATAATAGCTCCAGCTTTGCCTGTCGCCTCCACCCGTCGCGTCCCAGTGCAATTTGTGGAGAGTGAGTTACCTGGTCCCCAGCGGAGCACAGCTGCCTCCTAGGAGGACCACAGCAGGTGTGCAAAAGAACAGCTTGTCATGGTCATATAAATTTAGGACAGAAAATGGGGGAAGAACAGAGGAAAGGGGAATGAAGTTTGGAGTCTGGCCAAGGCACATTCCTGCCGTGACCAGCAGGACCTCAGGGATGCACATTTCTTGTGGATCCATGGATCAGCTCACAGTTGCTCCTGGTAGCTGGTTTTAATGGGAAAGGCTTCTAAATGGTGCACACTCAGTGCTTTCTGGAAGTAAGGGATCTTTCAGGTGGACCCTAAGCAGTAGAGGAAACCAAGTCCTTAGGTATCTTTGAAAAAGCAATTCACCACCAGCCCAGCATTGCAAAGAGATACTGACAGGAGAACCTTGGCACCAGCACTGGTCCAGAGTTGTGCCTCCTACAAGCATCACTGAGGAGCACGGCACAGCCAAACAGAGCCTGGGCTCAGGCGGTTCAAGCCAGCCTGCTTCTACGCTCTGCCTTGGCTGTGCTCATCCAGTTCACAGTTCTTGGCTTTTGAAACCACATTTCATCTCTTCTGCTCTCCAGCATGACAGTTCTTTCCCCTCCTGCCTTTTCTGACAAACTTGCTGGAAGCACCTACTGTAGCACTCCTGTCTACGGACAACCAGACCCATCCTGAGCCCTTGGGTGTCTGCTTATAGCAGATCAAGTACCTCTACTGTGGTGCGAGGCGTGAGGGCAGGGTGTGGAATCATCTGCCTTCTGCCTTTTGCTGCCACGCCATGACTTTTCAGGGCAATGGCTATGATGTCCCTCGCACCATGCTATGGTTGAGGCCCAGCCTGCACCCCAGGGGCTGTCCTACCAAGCCACCTGCATCACTCCCTTTATAGGGATCAGGGTGCAAGTGGTGGGTGGGAAGAAAGGGGAAGTGAACCCCCTTATTTCATATCCTCTGGGTAGCTTCTCCCACACAGAGGAGGGAGTGGTCCCTCTGTGGGATGCTGGGAGAGGGCTGTAAATCAAAAAGGGAAAGGTGCAGGAGGGAGGACTGAGTAATAATAGGCAGCATCCCTGGGTCTCTGTGTAATCCCCGGTTGGCCTTGCATGCTCGCCCTGGTGACCCTAGGCTCCTTGCAGAGCCGGATACAGAGATGATCCCCCTCTCCTGGGATAGAGATCAAAGGCCAGGGTAAAATTACCCTGCTCTGCTCCTTGCCCTCTTTTGAGAGCTCCTTCTCCATCTAGAAAAGCAGCCAGCTGCAAAGAAGTGTGCACAGGGGTGCACCAGGAGTGCAGGACTGTGTACGGGTAGTGAGTGCCAGATCCTCAGGGGAGGCGTTACCTTCCTGTTCCAGTCTGGAAACTGGTGAGATTTACCTGCCAAGGGGAGAACAAGCAACCCCATCCCAGTACAAAGCCCCTCATCATCGTAAAGACATCTCAGCGCTAACCCCAATTCCTTCCCCACCACTATCTTCCCTCCCACATTGTCTGATGGGATCAGCCCTTATACAAAGAGTCCCCACAGAATTCACACCAAGAACCTCACAGTCCCAAGTGCCAGGCTTACTAAGGTGACCTCAGGCATCACAACAAGGCAACATCCTTACCGGGATCTGTAGAGCGAGATGGGTTGCAGTCGTCCCTAGATGGGACCCTCACAGCCTGCTTCCCCTGCTGAGAACGACTCCCCGCCAGCCAGAAGCCCCTTGTCCCTGTGCAGTCTCCAGTCAGTCCTGCCCGTCCACCCAGAAAATCCCTCGCTCCCTCTCTGCTCCTCAGCCTCTCCCAGGACTGATCTCTCCCCATGGGGAGCTGGAAGGCTGTGGACGGGAGGGGTTGGGGGAGGGCTGATTCCAGGAGCAGCGTCAGGCAAATTAAATCAGACACCAGAGACTTGGGGAAATCGGATTGGGACATAATGCAAAGCAGGTGGATGGGGAGGGGTGAAAAGAGAGAGTAGCACACTGCTCCTGAAGGGAAAGAAACCATCACAGGCAGATTTGACTCCCTCTGTTGATATCAGCAACAAACTAATAAAGTGAAGATTAGCTAGAACAGGCTAGGATTATCAGCCACTGGGGCAGGGCTTGCTGCACCTCACAGTCCACAAGAATTCCCATTTTTCCAGGGACAGCATGCCACTTGTGTCCTGGACAGGGTGGGAAGAGGGATGGTGCCACCCACAGTGGCCCTGCCAAGGGAAAACGAATGTCAGGGCCAGGGTCACACCCTCCGTGGGCAACAAACTGGGCTCTGCATAGGGGAAAACAGAACTGGGCACAAGGGCCAGGGGTGGCAAAAGATTTGGTGGTGTGCCTTTTGGCAGCCACTTTAGTGGGATGCTGTGAGGGGATTATCTTGGCCTCAATCTCTTTTAATCTCTCCTGCAGCTTTGGCCCAAGCCCGAGATAAATACCTTTTAACGGATCTCATCTGACGTCAGGAGGCCATCAGTCTAATCACCCAAGCCACCTTTGGGCAAAGCAAAGCCAGAGATGTGGACACTGGCCCCTCACCCCTCAACATGTCCTCAAGCAGGAATGATCCAGTGCCCCCACGTAAATCATCAGCACAGATGTGTCAGTGCTAGGATGTGAGGGACCTTTCATCAGGGAGAAGGAATTTGAAATGCACACATCAAATTTTCTTTTTCCTGTGACCCTGGGGAGGATGGGAGGCAAAAACAGTTCCTAAGCTTGCGTGTCAAAGAAGTGCCAGGATTCAGGTTGAGGAAAGGCTTCCCTTTCTATGGAGCAGGGGTCCTGTGCCAGCAGCGATGAGGGGATCGCCCATCCACCTCTTACATCACTGGCTCTGGCCCCACAGATTTCTTTCACCTGAGCTGTAGTTGGGGTCTCCATGCACAACTCTCATCAAGGCCCAAGTGTGTCATGACCACAGATTGATCTCTGGCTCTAACGCTTCCCAGGAAAAGGGTCACTGCTCTTTTTGATACTCCATATCTACCCCATTCAATTCCCGTTTGGCTACAATATAATCCCATCTCAGGACACTAATCCCCTGGGCAGTGACAGCAGATTGTCTTTGTATGAGGGTGGAAAATGATAAACAAAATATCTCTTCTGCTTTCAGAGGCAGTTTGGTGCTCAGAGAGGGAAAAAAACCTCCACAAAATCAAAAAACAAAACACCTTTCTGCAGGGAAACGTGAGCATACAGTGTTTTTTCTTAAAGGCACTCCCCACCCTTTTCCAGGGGTTAGTCATGGCAGAGCTGACTTTCTCTCTTGCTCTCCCTTATCGGAAATAGCTGGCATCTGGGCAAATACTTAATTTGTTTTCTTTCACTGAGGGCTCAATCTCCTTCCATCATTTGTTAGTTAAATTTCCATCAGCAATGAGTGTGCATGTCTCCCTCCTGGTGTACGGATTCAAACTCCCACCAACATCTGTGTCCAGCATTTTGCTTTTATTCCATATATTCACAGTCCCTCACCTTCCCTCTCTTGGACCAGTTGCGAGGTTCTGGAGTTTGCAGGTGCCTAGGAAACAGAGGCTTCTGTTTTGAGTTCCTGTGCTGAAAGACCCCAGGATCCTCTTCCCCCTCTCAGATTTGGCCCTGGATGACCAAGAAGCTGGCACTGAGAGGAGTGGGGTGAGGATACCCTACCTTCTTACTTCTGAGTGACACAAACACATTGGTGAGGCAGTGAAGAAAGTTCCTGGTGTCACTGACTTTAATACTCTGTCCCCGCTCCCATTTTTCATCTGCTGGGATGACACAGAGAAGTAAAGCTGCATCCCTCCCCATCACTACGGCTCTAGCATGCTAATAGACTGCTCCAGGCCTCTGTGGTCCCAGCGCTACTGCGACCTGCCAGGCCATGGTGTGTGCCAGTCCTGCCCCCAGGGCCCCGTGTGCTCAGAACTCATCTCTGGCCCGCAGCTCCTTGGGGTGCTGCGTCCTGTCCGAGCCAGGCTTGTGTCTCCGGCTTGTGGGCCTGGCTCCACTGTTGGGAACTAGAGGTTCCAAGGAGGATCTGCCACTGTGATCAGCTCCTGGATGTTGTTCTCCATCAGACCGGTCCTGCCTCACAGCCCTCTGTTCCATCAGCTCCTCTGCCTTCACCCGATCCTGCAGCCATGGAGACAGAGATGATGTGAACCCCTCCCAGCTAGGGTCTTGGCTCTGCCTGCAGGGGCTGACAAGACACATCTCGTCTTTGCCACATCCATCCATCCATCCATCCAACACCCGCCCCTCATCCCTCCCCCCCAAGCCCATTCTCTCTTGCAGGACCCATCACAGGCTGGTCCCTCCACCAGGTACCTTGTCAGAGGACAACCCCGGCTGGTCTAGGCCCTGCCCCATGGGAAAGTCCACAAGCCATTGCTCGAGGGGATCTGATCTAGCTTGGAGGTACTAGTATCCGTTTCCCCAGCATGGTCCTTTACCTGTTCAGCATGCTCCTGGGAGTGTGTGTACCAGAGAGCAATGGCGCAGCGCCTTCCACGGCTCACTGCCCACACGCCGTGGGGGTTCTCCTTGCCAGAGCTGAAGGCTACAAGCCTCCCACACTTAGGATGCACCTCAGCCTGTCAGGAGAGAGAAGAGACAATGAAGCCAGCAGCCCCCTGCTCTGGGGTGCACGGTCCTTCTACAGAGGTCAGCTACCTCTAGGAACATGGAACAGCAGAGAGCTGCTAGGCTACGAGCAAGGCAGACCTTGGGGAGGCAGAGAGAATCAACACAGGTCACAGATACCCACAGCCTGGGAGAGCCTGGAACATCTCACCTAGGAAGGAGTTAACTTCTCCTCTGTCTGAGATTTGCCTCAATTTGCATTTAGCTGCCCCTATTTGAATCTGCCACAGCACCAGCACTGCATTGTTTTTGGAGTGGTGGGATCCAATAATCAACTAGCTTCCTCCCACCCAGACTAAGTCTCACCCTCAGCCATCTCTCCTTCTTTTGGCCAGTCCCAAACTTACTGTGACAGTCACAGTGTCCATTTCAGTGAAGAAAAGGCCCCCACCTTGGAAGTCATCATTGAGGTAGAGAATGCCACTGTGGACAAAAAGAAAGAGGACATATGGAGGGTGAAGCTCATTCCTCCCAGGTGCTTCCCCACACTCCTTATCACAGGAGGCTGTGGATACCACAGGTTCAGAAAGTGAGTAGACCAGTTCACAGGAGAATCCATTTCGGAGTGTTAAATACAGCAGTGCCTAGCTTAGGGAAGTCCCTGAGCTGCAAGCCACACGAGGCTAGGAGACTATGCCAGGGACTTAGCTTGACATACTTGTCCTGTTTTGTTTTGGTTTGTTTTTAATCCTCTGCAGCATGCATCTGTGGTACCATTGTGACAACACCCTGGGCTAGACAGACCTTAGTTCTGACCTGGCATGACGTTATTTATGTTTTAATATTGGGAAAAATCCAAAGTCTGGAAGAGGAGACTGATCAGCAAAGAAAGCCATGTCTTAAGAGTCAAGGAATTTCAGGGTAACATAAGAATGGTCCAAAAGAGGCTTAGTGCGTGCAGAAAAAATTAAAAGAAGAAATTTCTTTACTAATGTTAGACAAAAAGAGAAGTAGCGAGGCCATTGTGCCATCCAGGTGAGACCAAAGTCAACCAGATGAAAGAATGGACCACAAACTACTTGAACTCCTCCTGGTATTCAATTAAGCTGATCGAAAATGTCAGAGGAACAAGAGAGGCCCATTAATGGGACTGGGAAAATGAAATAGAAGTCAACACTGTGGCTGCTGAAGCAAAACATTTAGGACATAAGGACAGCGAGAGGATTACCAGCTCTGAAAACTGGGAAGTTATGGCTCTTCTGCCATAGGGTTTTAATAAGACTGGGCAGTCAGGGTGGTAACACGACTGGAGAAAAGCAAGGATAGCTCTCACATGCACGAAGGGGCAGGAGAGTAGGGATAATGGTTGAAGCATAAACAGGCCTGTTAGCCTGACCTCAGCAGTCTGCAGGGCTTTAGACTCTGTTTCTGAGAAGGATAAACCAAGGACAAGATATGAATGGAAAATGGTCTTAAAATGTAAGATGATAGTACTAGAAGCAGATGGGGCTAGCCACACAATCTTTGACAAAACAGTTGATTTCCCAGGGAAAGACAATGTGCTCGATCTCAGCCGTTTGGACTCTGGTAGAAGCACTCAGAACAGTGCCACTAAAGAAATGACTAATGAACGCAAAGGTGAAGAAGAGCACGTGAACAGCACACCCTGACTAGCACACCACTGGCACCAAAAGGAGTACTGTTTGCCTAAAGGAAGATCACTGGGAGTCTTGGACCCCTGGGCCAAATCCCGTTTCATTAATAACCATTAACGATCAGAAGAGATCCAGGAAGTCTGGAGCACAGGGACCTCTTTCAAAAGTACACTGGAAGAGCTCAGCCTTTGTGAGTTGTTTGGTCAATCACGTTTCACTCAGCAAGAAGACAGGAATACTCCCAGAAATAGCTCAGCAGCAGAGACCCCAGGAAGATATTTTAATATACATTCAAGCAGAAGTCAGAGAGGCCCCCTACCCAGGGAGGAGTGAGGCGAACGGACAGCTTTCCCACAGGAGGGACAGAGATCTAACCAGTTACACGACAGAGCCTGGTAATTTCACAATCTGACTAAATCAAGTTAACATCTATGTCAGAAGGAAAATGGACTCAATGACACTGGAATTCCTTTTAAGCCCTACATCCTTACCATAGGCTGCTCAGAGAAGATTTCTGCTCTGAGTACAGCTACAACTCAATGAAAAGGCAAATAATATTTCCGGATGCCCAAGGATGGGATGGAAAATGGGAATCAGTTGTAGCAAACTGACCTAATTAGGCTGCAGTATGCAACAACTGTCACTATCTTTAAAATATATTTCAGGTTCTTTCAGAGAAGAGTAACAAAACCTGCCACAGGCTGGAAAAACTCTCACGTGGAATGGAAAAAACCAACAAAAAGTATTGGCAGTGAATCTTGAGAGACATGAATGGAGAGAATAGTCACCAAAGTACATTGACTGCTCAAAGGAAATCCAAAGAGCCTGGTTCTCTCTCTCCTGTAATGCATGGAAGGCTGTGAAAGAAGGAACATGATTAGAAGAAACAGACTGTCATAAGGGTTGACAGTGGATTGCAGTACTGTGGTAGACCCACAAGACAACAACTTGATGTGGCTCTAGTCCGTGCAGCCTCCCAGCCTTGTTCTGCTCTCTGTTAATGCTGGCTGTGAGGAGGGAGGAGGGAGAAAGGGCAGATCATCTTCCCAGCCTACGGAAGGTGTTTCACACCTTGTTCTGAAGCCACTGATGCAGCCTGCTGTCTGATGCTACAGTCCTGGCTGGCTTTGAGCCAAAACCCCATCACCTGGTTTCTATAAGCTGAGCTTATCCTCTGATGGGGCCGGGGAGACATTCTGATCTCCACATGATCTAATGCGCGTCGCCTTCTTCTCTTACCTGTAGTCCCTGTACACGTAGGCAGGTGGTTCTTTCCAGCACTCTTGCCCCTCAGGATCCAAGAGACAATTATCAGCATGGACAGGATGACTAAGATCCATGCGACCTTCCTGCTCCTCTGAAAAGGGAAGTTACAAAAAAAAAAAAGGGAAAAAAAACCCAAACCAACCAAAAAAATGGCATTTTCAGTTTCAAGGAAGAATAAGGCAAAGAGAAAGGGGTGCAGTGAGAGTAAAGGGAAGAGTGTCTCCTGAGAGCACATGGCTGAGGCTGAGGAGACTCTCCAGGAGACAGGGACTAACAGGGGGAAAGATTCTTTACCATCTACAGCCGTGCGGCACACAAGGTGTGTGAATGAGAAATGGAGTTTCTTTCCAGGAGTAAAATAGGACTCAATGATTTTCCGTGATTTCTCACTGGCCTGCAGAAGCAATTTGGCATCTCTCCAGTCCACGTCCCCATTCTGGGCCAGCTACAAGTGAAAAACAAGCCTGTTAGAATACTTACATACAAAGATAGTCTAAGAAATGATACACGTACACAGTAAAGAAAAAGAGATGTGGGTAAAGTCCTGTGACCACAGATATAAGAACATATTTTCTCATGTAAATATAAGTCAGGAGTACACCTGTACAGCACAGCAATTCTTTCCTTCTACTCAGTACATGAAGCCACATCTGGAATGCAGCATCATTTTATGTCCCCCAGTACACAAGGGACACTAGCAAACTGGAGTGAGTTTTCAGTGAAGGGTCTTAAAATCGCAGAGGTGTTGAGGCACATGACACAGAGAGGTTGAAGGAGCTGGGTTTCTTCAGCCTAGAGAAAAGAAGGCCGAAGGAGGATCTAACTACAGTCTCCTGTCACCTAAAAGGGGGTTATAGAGAAGATGGAGTCAGTCTCTTCTGAGAGGGACACACTGGAAAGACAAGAGGCAACAGGCAAAAGCTGTAGCAAGGGAAATTTTGGCTAGATATAAAGAAAAATTTCTTCCTCCTTAGAGCAGTACAGCACTGAAACAGGCGCCCAGAGAGGCTGGGGAATTTCCACCCTTGGAGCTGTTCAGGACTTGCCTGCGCAAAGCCTTGAGGGATCTCATCTAGCTTTGAAGTTAGCCATGCTGTGAGCAGGGGGTCAGACTAGGGATCTCCAGACGCTTCCACCTTAATTTATTCTCCAATGCTAAGCTAAGCATGTCCGTAAGACTACCACACAGGGACAAGTAGCAATTCCGAAACCCTGTCTCACAGGACAGAAAGCACTTGTCAAGCCCTCCATGTACAACGTGCCTAAACATGATCATGGAGGGAGGAAGAGGGTCAGGAGAAACCGCACATGCACTTGTGAGGAAGATAACACACCCATGGCCCCATCCAGAGTGCACTTCACACAGAAAAATGTTCGAGTGGCAAACACTCTTTCTGGACAATCAAGAAGGCAGCAGACTCACAGAGCCACTTACCTGTGTGGCCTTCAAAACGGTTAACCCTTCAAATCTCTCATGAGGGGTATGAGGCGACCGTCTTGCCCGGTAGCCATCTCCTGCTTCTCCTGCTGCCTGGAATACGAGCATACAGGTGACATACATTAGGCTGCCATATCTCCTCCACGGAAACACTACAGCCCTGCCTGCTGAGGAGGAAAGTACACATACAGGAGCTCCTACAAGACCCAGGCCTCACCTTTGTCAGCCGGAGAAGGTCCTTACACTCAGACTCCGTCAGCACTCTGTCGAACACAACCCTCTGGGTTCCATTCATCCGTCGGGAATCCATCGTGACAGCAATACCCTCAAAAGGCAAAGGACCTGTCAGAGAAGCAAGTACAGATAGGCATGAGCAAGCTTTGGAAAAGAAGCCCTCAGACACCAACCCCCAGCCTGGATAAGGAAGTGGAGAGACACTATACATTCTCTGAGAAGACAGGACAGTTCCCCAGAAGCACCCATTCCTCGCAGACCTGGGCCACTTGCACCCCTCACATGCTTCAGGGGGACCAGAGCATCAGGTGGGGAAGCTGGCCTACAGCAAGTACTTCAGGAGCCAGCAGAAACTTGGGGCTTGCTGGGAGAGCAGCAGGGAGCTGGGGAAAGTTGAATGCACTGTGGATCGCAGCAGCAGAACAGGTCCAGCCTACTGGGGTGAGGCTCTAGAGAAAAGAAGCAGGTAAACACCTCCATCAACCCTCCTTTCAATCACACATCTTATCCCAGAATTATTTCCAGTGAATCTTTCTACTTTCGTCAGCCCCAAAGAGAAGCAATGGGTATTAGCTGGTGATTTGATCTTTTGATCCTTGGCTGTTCCCCCCCCCCCCCGACCTCTGGATGGTCACAAATGCCAAGGCACTCAGGCCCTCAGAATGATCTGCTCTCCCATGTGTCACAGCAGAGAACCATTTGCGGTCACTTCAAGCAAAGACTCCAGGACAGAGCCCTGCAAGAGGCTGTGTGTCCACACGTAAGAACAGAGGATCAGCAAGAACACAAGACTCTGCACTGCAGTCTATAGCATTCAGCCACAAATTGTTTGAACTTGTGTTTTTCAGGGAAAGACTTGCCCAAGCCAAATAGTCTGTTTCCAGTTTTCATTCCCCCCCCCGCCTCTCTTTGTCCCTTTCAGAAAAGTGTTGTTTGAAGTTGGGCTGGTGGAGTTGAACCAGGTTTGGTGTAGACACTCCTGCCACACTGAACAGGGATCTGCACGTCCACAGGCTTGTCACGTATTCAGGCACCACTGCTGTCAGCTTCTCCAGCCACAGTGCTCTTTGAGTTCCCATCCCAGAGACGTACACAGTGACATTTTGCAAGATTACACATGCATCAAAGAGGGAGAAAAGAAACAGTGAGAAGATTTGCTGAGCCATTCAAGTCAGTCTGCATCTATGCTAGCATTCAAATGGCTGAGGATGGAAGAAAAGACAGCACTTAGCCGGGCTAAGCCTGGCTGACTGCATCCAAGTCCTTCTTTAAGCTCTGTTACTCACCCCTCTTCTCCATCTCTTCCACTTCCAGAGTTTCCTGCTTTTGCTTCTCCTGATCCTCTCTCGGGAGCAAGGGGAAAAACAGAGATCAGGACTGTCAGTACACAGAGCTATGCCCAACCCCTCTCTGTGGTAGCATTTCACACCCTTCTTGTTTTGCCTGTTACTTAGCAGGGACTACTGTTCCTTGTATCACCCCTGTCAGTCCAACCCCATCCCCTACTTCCAACTCTTACATTTCAGTCCTAGTCAACTCAGCCAACCTTACCTGTGTTTCTCTTTTAGGTTTTCAGGAATAAGCTCATCTGGAGTCCAAAGATCCTGTAGAAACAAACACAGATGGTTCAGTACACAACAAACTTCTCCCACACTGGATCACATCAAACAGCCAGTTCCTTGTCCCCCTTCTCCAGTGAAGATCAGACCAATGGTTCTGGCCTGCTTCTGATGACAGCCAGATCGGGCTAACGCATACGGTTACAGCAGCAATTTCCAACTAACTTTAGCAGAAAGGTCTTAAAGATCCACCTCATAAGGACTTGGGGGTTCTTCTCATCAGCATCTGATCCTTTCTGGATCATGTGCCACTGAAGTGAATTCTGGCAACTGTCTTGGTGAAATTAGGGCAAGAAGATTATGATACTTACAGGGTCATTAAAAGTTCCTCCTAGATGCTCCACTGCATAATAAATCAACTTCTTCTCCATCAGAGATCTCTGCACATAATGTTGAATACTCTAAGGAAGCAAAGAGGCTGTCAAACAACCACCCCACAAAAAGACAACCCCACCCCTGTCCAGGGCAGAAACTTGCCCCAACACACTGCTGTGCACTATGAAAGCCCAGTTCTGTCCTGAAGGGATCCTGCCTCGTATAGACTGTAAGTAAACTCAGGCTCTAGTTTCTTCAGTCCTGGGCTTGGCACACATCTGCAGTGAAACACGTTTCCCTTTTTGTCTCCTGGACTGTGGTCTTGTCATATGGGTCAAGGGAGGGTCAAAAAGTACAGACCTGGGGTTGTAACTACCTCTCTAGCTGTCACAGCTGTGTCCTCTCCCAGTTCTGTGCGATACTGTTTCATTTTCTCCAACATTGGCTCATCCGTGGGATAGAAGAGCAAGTAGGAAGCAGCACATTCAGCAGCCAGTGCCTGGTTCCCAACTTGGGCAGGGACAGAAGAGAACAAACAGATATGTCTCTGAAAGACCTGACATTAACAGCAAATGTGTACAGGCCAGAAGCACCCAACATGCTGGTCAGGATCCAGCAGCAGGAGGCCTTACACCGAGGACACATCAATCCCTGCCTACTCGGGCCTGTACCCAACGATGGGCAGAGAATGCAGGGAATGAGCCTGGTGAAGAACAGGCCAACTTTCAATATTTATTGGGAGCTCATTCAGAGGAGACAGAGATAAAAATAAGTATACATTTGGAAGAAAGATAGTTCCACCTCCCTCACACAAAAGACATGATGAGGGGTCTAGGGTCTGGAGGCTTTGAGATACAAGTTTTACCAATGGTCTGACAGACGAGATCAGAGACAGTTGGGTCAGTGTGGGAAGGAGCACAGGTATCCAAGAGAAGAGCTGAGGGACATGTGAAAGTGATGGGATGACCAATGTTATGACAGGCCATCAGTTCAGCAAGGGCAGGCAGGGCTGACTAAGAAGGAACACCACTGCTGAGATAAGATGCAAGCACATGCTCTAGATAGGAAGTGGGGGCCTGGGTATAAAATACACAGCTCGAACAGCACGCTGCTGGAGCAAGGACTTTAAATGGAGAGTGCTGGAGGAAAGAACTGGGAACAGCCACACACTACAGAAGCTGCACAAGGAGACTGAAGCAGACCACAGGAGACTTCTCCCAAGGTGGCCACAGTCTTGGGCTGGAACAAGAGAAGAGAGGTTCTGGGCAGAGTAGGGGAGTCAGGGGGCAGAAGGAGGGAGAGAGCCGTAGAGCTCAGGTCAGTGTGCCACTTCTCCCCATGACATGCTGCCCTCTTAGTCCAGAAGCAAAGGTCAAGTTTAGGGATGGGGATGCCACAGTATAAGGTCTGCTCATGGCTCTGCTCACCTTGGTCGTAGGCAAACTGCAGTAAATCAAGATGAGAGGGTATGAAATCTTCCGTGGCAGAAATCCGTCCTGGCTTTGTGGCAATTTCAAGGACACACTGCTGTCTGCATTTCAAAACCTGAATATAATGGGCTGCAAGAGAGAGGAGCAAGAAAGGCAGTAGCTCATGCTTCTTCCAGACAGGAGCACTGGGAAACAGGGCATGCCCAATGTGGGGAGCAAGCTCTTCCTACCCAACCCTCTGTGCCCCTAATGCTACCTGCAATGGCTTCGTACAGGCCAGGTTGCATCTCCTCCTCCTCCTCCTCCTCATCCTCCAGAGGCCCTTCACACAGGGCACGACACTCTTCCAGTGCTGACAGCGCCTCTGTGAGTGACTCCTCCAGCCTGGCCGCAGCCTGCAGGTATTGATCTGCATCATAGTGTTGCACCCCAGCTTCATATGCTTCCTGAGAAGGACAGATCCAGGCCCCTCATCAGTGCGGGTGACACCAAAGGACTTCCCAAGACTTTGAGTCACTCACAGGATAGTACTGACATCTAGGGGCCTGCCTGACCATGCACAGCCCACCACGCAGTGATAGCAAATCTTCTGGACTTAAGCCAAATGTACTTCTCCAAGGCTCTGCAGCCTGCTGTAACTGTCACCAGAAAGTCTCTGTGTCACACCTGCAATGGTTTGTCTTCACCCTGAAGAGAAGGCTTCAGGCAGACCTTATTGCAGTCTACAAAGGGGGCTTATAAGAAGGACTGAGAAAGACTTTTTACCAAGACCTGTGGTGACAGGGAAAGGGACAATGGTCTTAAACTGAAAGAGGGTAGATTTACATTGGAAATAAGGAAGAATTTTTTTATGACGAGGGTGGTGAGGCACTGGAACAGGTTGCCCAGAGAAGCTGTGGGTGCCCCATCCCTGGAAGTGTTCAAGGCCAGGCTGGATGGGGCTTTGGGGAACGTGGTCCAGTGGAGGGTGTCCCTGCCCATGGCAGGGGGGTTGGAACTAGATGATCTTTGAAGGTCCCTTCCAACCCAAACCATTCTGTGATCTATGTACAGGGACCCTGTTTCAAGCCATGGCCCTTGTTTGGGAATAGATCAGGGCCCCAGACTGGTCCCTAAGACTGGATAAGAGCTGCTGACATCCTGCTCTGCATCAAACCCTCACCCAGTGCAGCGTGGCCTCCAGGTCACGGAAGTTGTCCGACTTCACCCCTGACATACGCCGGTACTTCTCTATATCCTCCCGCATTTGGAGGTGCTGGGGATTAGCGACAAAGAAGGTGTGAGCAGCGGACACGGCCTGATCCAGCTTCTTCAGCTGTGGAGAAAAGGCAGCAGCGCCTGTCACACTCCTGCGGGCCCCCTTCTCTTCCATCAACCCCTCACCCCAGGCCTTGTCCACCACCCCCTCAGCCAGAGCTGCGCAGAGCCAGCACCCTGCCTTTGCTGACAGAGGCACTGGGGGCCTGCCCGGGGTGGCGACTCCCAGCCCCCTGGGGAGAGCCCACCCCGGGGGGCCCCTCGCCGCCGCCGCCGCCGGTCCCCACCTGGAAGAAGGCCACCTGGAGGTAGTTGTAGGGCTCCCTCTGTTCGAAGTCCCGGCGGATGGCGTGGCTGGCGCGGTGGGCGGAGGGCGCGGCGCCCAGCCGTTGCCCCAGGCAGTGCTGCAGGCAGTCGGCGCGCTGCAGCACCCGGCCGAAGAGGGCGGCCTCCCAGGGCCCGGCCCCGGTCGGCCCGCCGATGAAGGCCGCCTCCCGGCAGCAGGCGGCACGGCAGGCGCGGCGGGCCGCCCGCAGCCCCGCGTAGCTGTGGAGGGCGCGCTGCAGCAGCTCGGCCGCCCGCCCCCAGTCCCGGGCGAAGTACGCCCGCACCCCGTCCGCGTACAGCAGGTCATAGGGGACCAGGCGGCCCGGCGACGTGGCGGCGACGGCGGCGAGGAGGCAGAGGCAGAGGAGGGAGGCCATGGCCGAACCGCCAGGGAGTAGGAGGAGGGGGTCCGGGCGGGTAGGCGTCCTGGCGGGCCCCGGGCTAGGCCCACCCAGGGGGCCGGACCGGGCGGGCCGGCGGGCGGTGCCGGCTCGGGGCTTCGGTGGGCGGGCAGCTTGGCGTCCAGGTGGGGGAGCGGGGGAGAGGGCCGCTGCCGGGAGCCAGGACCGGCTCGGGCTCCGTCCCCACGTCCCTCCGCGGGAGCAGGTCCTGCTGTGCCAGCTGAGACCTGCCGCCACTTCATGGGCGCCGGGACCAGCCCGGTACTGGTCCTGCGTGGGCCAGCAGATCACTGGCACCTCATCGTCTGACGTGGTCCTTTGTCCAGGCATCTGCCAAGCATCCCCCAGCACTAACCCTCCCTTGGGAAGGGTCACCCACACCCCTCCAACGAGATGTCTTGTAAGAGGTTACAGTTAATCTATCAGAATGCATGCTGGGGATGAGGCACGCTTGGACAGTTCATAGACCAGTTCCCATCACATGGAGAAGGGCTTTGGAGGTGAAGGGCTACTTATCTCTCACAGCCCATCTGATGCAGCCAAACCCTTGCCCATGGCTGGAACTACAGCCAGCACCGGGCAGGAGAAGGTCGATCTGCCACACGCTCCTTCTCCACCTCCCTCCCAAGAGTTTTGCGTGGGGCAGGAGCCTGCTTCAGACCTCACCACTCCCAGATTTGACAGCGTGGGCAGTCAGGGCCCTTCTCCCTGGAAGGCTCTGTCAGCTTTTCTGTATGGATGAGAACTTTGGGCCAGTGTGTTTCATGCAAAGTTTGCACTGGAATCAACAGTTTGCATTGGTGAAATGAAATGTCATGGGTCAGGGTCTTTTTGGAGACAATGTAATTGTTTTCAAGTATGGGGTTGCCTCAAAGCAGTACCTTTTGCTGAGTGATATTAGAAAGCACATAGGCTGCTCCTGCTTAGCTGTAGGCAGCTTAAGTCTGCCCTGAAATGGAAAGGAAAACTTTTCACCTGGTCTCCCATGAGAACCCCTCTATGGGCTTTGTTCCCTTCCTGGGCTGCTAAGCATCTGCTGCCTTCCACATGTGCTGACAAGAAAGGGATGGAGAGGGAGGAAAGGAGCCTTGCACATTCCGCATTCCCCTTCCAGAAGCCTGTGAAGCTTCATTAAACATTGGGCCAGTCATTTTGTTTCTATGGAAACAAAATTATTACTAATACATTATTTTAAAAACAGACACACGATTGACACTCCAAATATAGAATTTTAATACCATTCTGCGCCTGCCTCGTCTCTTAGGGCAGAGCGGATGCAAGGGTGGAGTTCACAAAGGGACAGGACTGGCGAGAGTGCCAAGTGGCGGTGGCAGCGGAGGGTGTGTTTGTAACCTGAGAGCAGGCACAGGCCATCCATCCATCCGTTGTGCTGCCTTCTGAGGATCTGTCCCACTTCTTTTTTCCCCACCAGTGTGGGGTGCCGTGTTTCCTGCCTGCTGGCGAGAAAGATGAGAATGCAAATTAGTGATCGGGTCCCGGGACAAAGGGAACACTTGAAGTTTTATTTAAAAATCGTGATGGCACTGAATGTTTTTGATGCTGTCTCTCATAGTTTGGGATCTTGAAAGGTCTGTGCCTCGCAGGCCTCAAGGGTCCTTTCACGTGGCGCCTGCTCTCCGTCCTGCAGATGCCAGCCTTCGTTGCCAGCCAAAGAGCAGCGCCGTGGCCGGTCAGCGTTCTCCTCTCTGCTGCCCAGGGAGAGGCGGCGATCGCGGCGCGATGCGAGCGGGAGACGGGAGTGCCGTGGGCTGCAGGCTGGGGTGGGTTGCGGTGTCTCGTCGATGAACGTGGTGATCTCATCTCGGAAGAAGCAGGCGCTGGAGCTGGAGGCCCGCGGCATCAGCCCCCCCTCCAAAAACTGCCGTAGGGTTGTCAGCTCATCTTCTGGGGGCCGCCGGCGGTGCTGGTAGTCATGCAGCTGAGGAGGCAAGAAGCTGGGGCTGCCAGGCTTGCGGGGGGTGGAAATGCGGATGTCGTCAGATGAAGACCACTTGTGTAGGAAGGATGGAGCAGAGCGGTGGGCAGAGAAGATGTTAGTCTCATCATGTGACATTCTCCGGGAGATAGGGACCTGGAAAACAGAGAAGGAGGCAGGTGATGGAAGACTAGAAGAGACAGAACCAGAGGGAGCAGCTGAGGCTTTCTCAGAGAAGAGCCAAGAGGACACAAAGGTGTGGGAGACTGACAAAGAAGAGAGTGGGTTGTGGGGCTGCCCATGCCAGCTCTCAGCTCACCTGCAGGTAGTGCACCTTGTCCTGGGGCAACAACATGTGGTGCATGGGTAGCAGCTTGATGTCCCGGGAGTCCCGCTTCACAGCTGCAGCACCGTTTGCATCAAATCTCACTTTGCAGATCCTGCTGTCACCATAATCATCACACACACCATCTGTTGGCAAAGAGGAGAACGGTAGTCAACACTTTTAAGCCAGAAGAGGAGCGTTATCAGGGCACCTGGAAGCCATCCTAAGGCTTGTCTGAATTCTGCCACCCTACTTGCAGCCCTCAGGGCTCACCTCTGAACAAGGACCTCATCTTTCTGCTTGCAACAGCACTAATGCACCCAGCACTAAAGCACCCAGAGACTGCCCTGATTCTTCTGTCTCACTTTTGAATCACTCACTGCCAGAACTTGGACCTTTGGATCAGCAAGTTGGGCTGAGGCCCAGCATGTCACTTGCGTTGTGGTTTGGTGGCAGTACACATGGTCTCTATTCTTGCATCTACTGCTGCACTAATTTTTCCTGGATGCTAGTGAGTCCTAAGGCAGCAAGTGAGTGACAGAGCCTTCTCCAGAATAAATTTTCTCAGGGTTGCTGACTCCAAGCTAGAACACAAATCCCACCTAGCCACCCACACCACTCCTAGTGCTGTCAGGTCGTTTTCCCAAGACACAGCTCTCTTTCCTCTGTAGTCTTTTGGGGAGAGGGTTAAGGAAGAAAGGTGACTGTGGGGTGGTGAGGAGCTTACCATCATCTCCGTCTTCCTCAGACATGATAGCCACACACTGCTCCCACACGGTGCGGAGATCTGCTCGGTAACGCTCGCAGGACCAAATAAAGGAGGGGAGCAGCAGAGTCTGCACCATGGAGCACCAGAGCACAGCCAGGACCATCCAGGTGGGGGCCGTATCATAGCGCAGGCTAAAAAAGCTCACGACCTTTGAGGTAAGAAAGAGAAACAACACCGAGAAAGAAGACAGAAGTGGAGATCAAAGGAGAAAGATAATGGGAGTCAATTCTGTAGCAGAATGTAATCTGTAAAGGATTCGTCAAGTAATTACCTCATGTCCCTTTGAAAAACTGTTCCTGGGTGTTGCCCCAGGTTTGCTCGACCATATTCTGAGCTGTCATATCTCTAATAGGAGACCTGGTGTTAGCATCCCTTCTTCCCATGCTAATTATGAGCTGGAGCTAAGCAGGTGCTAACAAAGGACACAGCCACTGGAAAAAAAAAGCTGTGACTAAGCCTCCGTCCTCTTACTGGTTCCCTTTGAGAACTTCCCCAGCAATCCAGTTTTGCAACCAGCCAGCCAAAACCTGAATGCTGACTATGACTGAACAAGCAGAAGGAAAAAGAAAACTGTCTGCCACAGCTTTTAAAGCTGGTGTATCAGTTGTCCAGAAGCAAACTGGAGAGATAGAAATCTCATTGTTTTTACAGAGGTAGATGCCCCTGTAAGTCTGCAGAATAATTTCCTCTCCTCTTAGCCACTTAAAACTTTCACAGTGGTTTTAGCTGTGTGGTGTGTATTCCCCAGGCTTAGACTTGTCTTAAGAAAATGCTGCTGTGGAAGGATGAGAGAATTTCTGCAATCTTTTTAAAACCGGCCCTCAGAATAACACAGATTCAGATGCGGCAACTCTGTGGCTGGTGAACAGAAGACAGTGTTTCTTCTTTAAAACTTGAGAGAAATGGAAATCTAGTTTAACTGCAGACGCAGTGAAGGGAAAGGGAGAACTTGCTGCTTACCAAGATAGGCACCCCAGTGAGAGTGTCATACAGGAAGACAATGGCGCTGATGAGGTTGGTCATCTGCAAGGAGGTCTTGGCTGACTCAGAGCCATCCAGTGAAGACCTCCTTTTGCCTCGTACATCCTCCACTACAATGGCCGGCACATTGAAAGTGGTGTGTGCTGATGAAGAGCAGGATGACGCTTCCTCTGCCCTCTGATGGCGGCACCGCCGGCGTCTTCTGTGTGCCCACAGGGTCTGGTAGAAAGTGATACCCACGCACACCAAGCCCATGACGATTCCTCCGAGCAGCAGGAGGCTAAAGCAGACACCAAAACCCAGCCCTATCTTGCTGACAATGAACTGGCAGCCACGAGCATAGTAGCGCTCGCCGTTGTTGTGCCAGCCGATGGAGGGCAGGGTGGAGAGGATGAATGATACCATCCAGATACCCATGACTGCGTGCAGAGCCTGCTTCTTGGCATTGCTCAGCCGGTAGTTGACTGGCCATCTCACCATCCACATCCGGTGGTAGGAAAGGGAGGCCACTGTGAAGCAGGTGGCCAGGGCCAGGGTGTAGTAAGTGGAGACAAAAACCTTGCAGATGCTTTCATTCCAGTCGTAGTCAGAGGACTCGCGCCGCAGCTGCACCACGGCATAGGTGGTGAGGGGTACTGCTGCCATAAGGATGTGGGTCCCAGCAAGGAAGCATAGCAGTAGCTCCAGGGGCTTGTGTTTCTGTTGTTTGGCCGTGATGCTGAGGATAATCCAAGAGTTGGCCAACAGGGCTAACATCCCACATGCCAGCCACCACAGTGAGTTGTTGTGCAAGGTGGACTCTGATTCAGAGTCCCCCATGCTGCCACCCCTGCTAGGCTGCACCCTGTCCCTGCCACTGGGATTTTTTAAGAGGGCAAGTGGGACTCCGCACTGGGGGAGCCACGTCCCTCTTCATCTGCTGCTGCTGCTGCTGCTGTGATGCGAGGTGTATGCACACTGGAGGGGTTCCTCAAGGCATTGCCACCAGGTGCTAGGCGGAACAGCCAGCAATTCTGTCTCACTGTCAGTCCTCCCTTTCCCGTCTGTTTGATTATATTTCTTTCCTTTATTCTAACTTCTTCACCTGTTTTTCCCCTTGTTCTCTTTCTTTTTCTTTCTTCCACCTTCTTTGTCTCTCTTTCTCATGAACGCTTGCCAGTGCTGCTTCCCTCACTCGCTTGGGCTCACTTTTTTTTTTCCTCCCCATCTATTTCATCCCCCTCTTCCACTCTCCCCCAAAGAAAAGGCTCTCCTTACTTCATGTGCCCACCAAGCACCTTCTGTCTCAGGGACCACCTTCTGCTGGGACTGGTGAAGGCCACATGCAAACAGGGACTGCTGGGGACTCCAAACAGTTTGGTAGTAGCAAGTGCCTGCTGCCCAGCGTCCTAGTGAATGAGGAGCTAGCCAAGAGTTTCAGAGATGACAGGAGGCAGGACAAAGGTCCTGCGGAAATGGTGAGGGCGGCGCATACACCGTGTGTAATCCCCCTCTCACCAAATGCCACACTCGTGGCCAGGTAGAGGTTCCTGCCAAGGCTGTCAGAGAGCTATCAACAGAGAGTGAAGGGCGAGGAACAAGATTCAGAGGGTTCCGTATTCAAGACCTCATGGCACTCTCACTACATTGTCCTTTTTGCTGTCCTCCAGGGCTCAGCCTGCTCTTTCAAGCTTTCCTGCACAGCGCAGGGCAGAGCTGGCAAACAATAAGGAGATGGTGGGGAGGGGAAAATCCTTTTCAAAGGTTCCCTTGGAGATTCAGGGCATGAGGTTCACTGTAGAAGAGAGAAAAGAGAAAAAGTAATATAAGATCAGTCTATCTCTCCAGATCTCTCTCTCTCTCCTTGCCCACACAAACAACTTGTCACGATTTAGACAGTGCAGAGCACTCCCTGTGTCTTTCAGGGAACAGAAAAGCCAGATTTGCACCAGTCCCTGCATACCTCAGGCCAGACTCTGGCCCCCAGCAACTCCTTCCAGTGCTGCTGAGACACTGCGCTCCCTGCCCTTCCAGTCTGAGGCTCCCCACCCAGAGCATTTCTAATGCCATTTCTGTAATGGAAGGCCTGATCTGCATTGCCCCTTGCCGTTCCGGTCCTGCCCTCCCCATGCACCCGCTGTAACACCCCTTGCTCCTGCTGTACAGCTCCCACAGCTCCGCCAGTCTTTGGACCTCAGCTTTTCTCTGCCAGCACTCTGGATTTTAACCTGCTGCTCCCAACCCATCGCATCCACGGGTGTGTGCCACCACTCCAATATCCTGCACAAGTCTTCCAGCTACACACCTCGCCCACCCAGTGTTTCTGCTAGGGCCGCTCTCGTCTCCAGACACCCCACAGTTACAAATCCAGCAAACAAGACTGCTAACCTAGTCCTGAGACTACTCGCCTTTGCCAGTGACCTCTGGTCCTACCAGCTCAGACTCCCTCTCCCGTCTTCATCTATAGGGTACACCCAAGCAGTATATTCCAGAAAGGTATAGACCTGCTCTGTGCCTTGACTGGAGCAGATGTCAACTTAATCTTTCTGTGGATGGATCAGTGCTCCCCAGTTTGAGCTAGTGGCTCTATTCTGACCCTTCCCCTTCCTTCTGCTTCTCCCTATTTTCTCACCCTCTCTGTAACCACCTGAGGCTTTTCCTTTTATCTCTGCTTGGAGCAGTTTGCCACGCCTGGATTGGCAATGCCCCCGTTCTGCCCTGGTTCACCTTTTCCCCCCCAGTGCCATCACTCTTGCAGTTAGGCCTGTGGCCTCTGGAGACAGTTACAAAGCTGCTGGCCCTGAGAATCCCAGGGGAACGAATTTCCTTGCAGCATCTCCTTCTGCCGCCCTTCCCACCCGGCTTGTTCTGGTGGCCCGCACTGTTCCCTCAACGAGGCAGAAACCCTCCTGCCTCTGCTGGCTTTGGGGCCCGATTCTGCTCTGAGCCGTGGTCCTCCCGCTCCCAGGGACCGGAGAGCCCCGGAGCTGGTGCAGGATGAACAGGTTGGGGAAAGTCATCCTCACCTGGCCCTGCTCCCCGGCCAGAGCCCCCCCGCTGCATCCCACCGCCCATCCCACCAGCGGGGAGAGGAGAGGAGAGGAGAGACTCCTGGGGCTGGTGACTCGGGGGATGGCAAGGGCGGGGGGTCTGAGGGGAAGATGACCCAGAATAATTGCAAGGAAGAGCGGAGAAAACCGGGGTGCCCGTGGTGACGGGGGCGGAGGATGCGGTCGGTGGGGCCGGAGCCGAGGTGCGGTGCTGTCCCCGTCGCCCCCTCCCCTTGCCCCCCGCCCGCCCGGCAGCTCGAGGGGCGGCGGGGGTCCGGGCCGGGCCGCCCTGAGCCTCGCCTGACGGCGGCGGCGGAGCGAAGCGGTGCGGCCGGCCGGGGCTGGGCTGGGCGGGGGCCGGGGCCGCGGAGCCCGCGGGGCGCTCCGGGGCGCGGCCGTGCCCAGCGGCGGCGCCGCCCTGCGCGCGGCGGAGCGGAGCGGGGGCCGGCGGCGGCGGGGGCCGATCGCGGCGGCGGCGGCAGCGGGGGCCGGAGGGACCCATCTTACCTCTCGCCGGAGCAAGCGCTGCCATGGCGACGGGCGCCCCGCGCGGCTGTGCGCGCCTCTGCCCGGCTGTGCCGGCCCCCGGCCCCGGCCGCCGCAGCGGACGCCGCAGGCAGCCGCCCCGGCCCCGCGCTCCGGCCATCCGCCAGGCGGGGCGACGGCGAGGGGCGAGGGGCGGGGAGCGCCGGCGGGAGACGGCGGCAGGAGCACCGCCGGGCCGAGCAGCCAGGGGGCGGGCCGGCCGGACGGGTGCGGGAGCCACCGCCCCGGCCCCGGCCCCAGCCCCGGCCCCTCCCGGCGCCCGGGCGCCAGCGGTCCCGGCAGCCGCGGGGTGACGGGGCAGGCTGCTTTCGGCTGTGCTGGGGTGCGCGCGGCTCCTGGAGCTGGTCTTGGCCAGGGCCCGGCCGCAGGGGCTGCTGCCGCCGGGGCCCGGCCGGCTCCCCCTGGTATGCGCCCTTCCTGCCCCACGGGGCAAGCCTGGCCGCCCCCAGGAACACGAGTTTGCAGGACAAGAAGGTGCCGGACTCCTGTTCCCAAAGAAAGAGGGTTATGAGGAGGCACCCTGGTCGTAAGAGATGTGGGGCGGATGGGTGCTGACATGAGAGGAAAGGCAAAGAGCTAGTGCTAACAGAGGGGCCTGCAAGGAGAGTGGGGTGCCCAGGACACCTGCGGCCCAGGGTGAGCCATGGTAGTGGAGCTGACACAATTTGCTCAGCTGCTGTGATGGCCTCTTCCATCACCAGCCAGCAGCATGGTCTCACAAACAGGGAAAGGGGAAGAGAAGGAAGGAGACAGGGCAGGAGTAGGGGTTGGTCATGTCAGAAGGGTAAAGCTCCCTCTCCAGCTGCATCACCTCAGTGAGGGTAATCCTGGCTAGAAAGTCTTCACAAGACAACGGACATCTCATCTTCCTCAGTTACTGTCTTGCTACTGAAGTGAAGGCACCAATGCTTTCCTTGTCCTTGTTCCGTTTAGGAGCTGATGTCTCCCAAAATCTCTACACTCCTTTCCTCCATTAGAACGGGTGGGATGGCAGTCCATGTTTCTGGACAGTTAGGGTGCAGCTGCATTAGCACCTCAGTTTGGATCAGGAGAACGTGAACAATTTAGGTGAAAGGACCTGCAACATAAGTGACAAACAGGCTCTGAGGACTAATGAGAATTCAGCTTTGCTTTGGGCTGGGGTTAGGCTGAAGTAAGCCCCCAGACATTTATAGTGTGGCCACTAAGTCCTCAGCATCAGCTGTTTTCTTCTGCTCCTGTTTGCTTAAGTGGACATGACCCTGCAGATCTAGGGTCTGCTCAGCTTTATCACCCCCTCTGTCAGGGCAGATTTCATACATCATTCTAAATATTGTCTGAGGTGATCCCAAATGCCGTGGATACCAAGGAATTTTATCTGAGGTTTGTACAGTCAGGAGAAGGAGAGACTCCTGAGTAAGAAAGCTGGAGGTACTTGCTGGTTCTCAGGCCCAGAGGCAGCAGCAAAAGCAGTTCCAGAGGAATAAAAGAGATCACCTCTGAGACAAGACCTGTTTGCATTGCACTGGCTGTTGTGACTGGGGCCTGTTTTAGAGACAGTGAGTAGAATCAGGAATCACTAGAATAGATCTGGCTTTGCTTCAGGTAGGTGATAAGAGATATTTCTGAGGAAGGTGGGTGGCGACGATGCTGCCATGCTCTGGCTATTCTCTGGCATGCAGGAACTGTCAAGGTGGAACAGCCCCGAGGTGATTCATCTCAGTGGTCAGTCCAGCAATGTCAGAAGCCAGAGACATGAGAAGTGACAATTATGGCCCCCCTCAGTCATTTCTTTTTAACTCCTATCATTTGCAGGAGGTTTACGCCTTGGAGTGAGGAGGTCTATATCCACAAATGTAAACATTTGTGCAGCTTCAGTTGTGTCATTTGTATGAATTACTTAATGTGATAACTTCCACATTGCCATCCTCTTCTGATTCAGAAGTTGAGTCTCCTTAGTGTGAGTTGTTAGCCTGCCTGCGTGGGTGAATAAATCTTCTTGTTATCTCAGGGAAACAGCAAACCAAGCTTCCGGCACTTTTTGTGCTGCCTGCCTGCCTCAGCTCCGCTCAGGTAGGGACATCCTGCAGCCCAGCATCTCTTCATGGCTTGGGCTACACCCGACAGAGATTGGTGAGCAGAGCTGGATGGGGACAGATCCTCCCATCTCGAGGAGGCTTCTTGTGTTTGCAAATGTGGCCAGGTTCTTAGTTTGAATGAAAGCACAAAATTGAAGATTTACTGTGAAGCGGAATGAACTCTGTGGGAAGGAGAAGAGCATTTGCCCTAGGGCTGTCATACTCCCATGCAGATGCTAGTCCATCCATCCATCTCATCTAAATGGATTTCAAAGATTCTCTCTATTTGCCTAGGATTTCCAAACACTTGGTTTCACTGGTTTTGATAAGCGGTGGGTTGCAACTGCATATGCGCTGTATATTGAGCATGCACAGCAAAGGAACACCAATGCTCGGACCTGGAAATCCTGAAGCCCCATGGTGTAAGGTTCCCTGTGGGTGCAGGGTTCCCTGTGTATCTAGGAAGTCCAGGCTAGAAGTGAGACCCCCACCCCCGACTCATCTCCTAGAAGGACTCACAGAGCTGGGAGCGATTTTTAATTCCTGCAGAGCCAGGGTGGACTCTGACGAGTAGTTTGCTGTCTAAAGGCTCAGTAGCTCACTAGAATATCACTAGAAGATCAGTTATTTCTGGACAGCAGTTCTGCAGGTCCAGGGAAATGCACTTCCCAGAGGTGCCCTGGATTCTTAAAGGAGCAGAGCTCATTAACCAAGAAACAAACACCAGAATCGTAAAAGCAAAAGCATTAACAGAACAGCCGAATTCGTTTCACAGGGCTTTGATGGTTCGCAGCACTTACTTGGGACTTTGATAGTGACCATGGGACCATCACATGTTTCTTGCAGATCATGGATGCAATTAAATCCATCCTCAGAGCCCCAGCATGGCTTACACAGCCTCTTGTGAGGCTATGCTCGTGTGCTTGCAAGCAGGTTTCCTGGCATCCTTCCTGGCTCTTTGAGCAGGGTGTGGTTAATGGCTAACAAGAATCCAGCCAAGCAGATACGTTAGCATATTCCTTCAGAAAAGACAGTGACTGCAATGTAGATTTGTCATAGCCAAACCTTAGATTCTATTTTTAGCACTGTATGGAAAGATTTAGTGAGATTTCTCAGATAATTCATCTGCAAAATGGGCAAGTGATAATAGCTCACATCGGGAGAGCCGACTAATGCTGGTCATGAGCTACACAGAAATATTAAGGGCTTGCAATGTAAAAACTGGGATTTGAACTTGTGGATGCCTATTTACAGTTGAATGTTTTTCCTTATGCAGCTGGGCACCTTCTGAAAGATTTTTTTTTCCTCTGTCACGTACATAAATATTTGTATATGATATTTTCCTTGAGAAAAGGAAGTACCAGGGCAGGCTTGTCAAATACGTGGTTGTTATGAAGTTGCATGCCATTTAGCAGAGGTGTATATATCCTCCTGCTTCCCCCACCCCCTTACCCCCCCAACGTACTGCGTTGTGTGTTGTTCTGTTCTGTATGTTACCAACCCCTTTTTCATCCTTCCTGCCCTTGTGGCCTCACTGATATCCCAGCACAGTGAGTGCCAATCTGTAAAGGATGTAAAAATGTCATTTCAGAATTTAATTGCGCCACTTTCCAAAATTACTAAACACTTACTTGTTTGTTCTCATACACAGAAAGGATAATTAGGAGCTCTTGAATCATTAATCTGGGGATCTACAATATCTGGAAGGAGCTGAAATGATTTCTTTTCTTTGGATTTGTAACACAGAATTGCAACTTTCATTTTACTACCCGTTTTCCTAGCTTGTCAGGTATGTCAGAGGTTTCTCAAGATCAGAACAATCTTTTCTTAATTCAAAAATAGGCTGGTATTTCATGAGGGCTGCTGATATGCTGGATGCAACTGGCCTGTGCCAGGGAAGCTCTCTGGCTCCCCTCGTTGTTCCAGCTGGTGTGGTGGCCCCTCCAGAGCTGTGGCCCCTCAAGGAGCCAGCGTCACTGTTACTGCTGTTCATCTCCAGGACCTCTCCTCCACACAGCACGCAGACAAGCTCAGAGGAGGGACTTCCCAGCACCGGAGCCTGAAACAGGCGCTTTGGCACCAGCCAGCTGGTGCCGAAGCATTGAGGAGCTGGGGTTTCTCCTCTCTTCCCCTTTGATTCCTTGCCAGCGAGGCAGTCTCTGCCACCACTTCTTATTCTGCTATTCTCTAATTCTCCAAATCTGGAAGCACCTCCAAGGCTCGGCCAAGCTGGCTAGAAAATGAACAGGAGGAGAGCCAAAGACTTCTTCAGGGGGGATGCTGGGGAAGGATGCTGACATGCATGAGGCAAAGGCAGCCCACCATGGTTTGGAGATGTTGCTCGGATGTGAGCGCACTAACAAACCCTAGGGTCCCTTGTAATAAACGCACACTTGGGAATACACTCGGAAAGGAACCAGAGCATCTGCAAGGGTCTGGTACTCCTACTCTACCCTCACCTCCAAGAAGGGCGAATGGAAGCTACTCTCCCTCTGCAGCTGCATTAGGCTGATGAGCCACTTGAATGGACGCTGAAAACTGTTCTTCCCCCCCCCCCGAGATAAAACGAAATTAGACAAGGCTGAAGTGCACAGCGTCCTCCCTTCTAGACCTTGGGAACGTGCAAAGAAACACACAGGGTCATTTGGCTCTGAAGGCTGAGGGATGTGAGTGCTTCGCTGCAGAGCCCGCGGGGAGCATGAGTCACATGGACTGCCTCGGCAGATCCGGGCTGACAGCATCCACCGAATCACTGCCTTGCATTGCACTCAAAGGGCAGAAATAAACTGGGAAGCAGGAGGGGCTCGGGGAGGTAGGGCTGAAGGCCGGGGTTATTTCAGCCTGTGTGTTTGTGGTTCAGCAGAACTGGACAGAGCAGTATAACCTCAGCTGCGCCCAAGGCCCTTCCTCCACTGGAGCAAGCAGGTCTGTGGCTCCTGACAAGGGGCCATGTGTTGGTGGTGGGTCCAAAGGACTGAAGCATGTACTTTTTTTCCTTCTGCAGCCTAGAAACGTGGGGAACAGTAGAACCAGAAAGACCAACACATTAGGGAAAAACAGCACTTCTCAGTTTTTTCTAAACTCTTGCTTTCCTTGATGTTCCCACATCGCTGCCCGGAGCTCTTGCTGCCATTGTAATTTTGTAAGTATTGCCATGTATGCCTGAGTCCTGCCATCATCTCAGGGCTACTCTGATGAGCTGTCACCACATGATAAAATATGTCTGTCATTGTGTTTGTTGCTTTGTAGAGTTGTACATCACTGTAGTTTGCATTGTGCAGAGGCATTATTCTATTGCATAGTGTAGATACACCCTCGTCACACCGAGCAAAGGGAGAAGTCCTCAATGCCTGTTGAGAAGGAGGACCAGAATACCTGCAACACAGCCTGTAAAGCCCTAGGATGCCACAAGGAAGGGACCACACAAAAGTGATCTGATAGGGACACCTGGCTTCTCATCTCTGTCTCCACTGCCGCATAGGAGGACTGTTGCCACAGTGTTACCTGCTGCACAGGCTGCAAAGACAGCATGTTGTGTCAGAAAGGTAGCCTGCTGTTGTATTACCACAGCCCAGGCCTGGGCAAGATGTTACTGCAGTCCACTCCAGCTGCGGACTTGTCAAGTACATCTCCATCAACACTGATGTGTGCAAGCTTGTTCTCACTTGCTCTGAACCTCCGCCTCTGTACTGCCTTGAAGCCCACACCGAAGTTTTCAGTATAGCACTCAGATGGAAAGCAAAGCCCATCTAGGACTCACTCTGTGTATGACTTTTCTCTCAATCAGGGCAGTCTGTGCATCTAGGGAGCAAAGAAGGTCGTCATGTGAAAAGATACAGACAGGAAAGCTGCCAAAAAAAGAGATTGATGAGATCGGAGCCTAGAGTGGTTTGTGCTTGCAGGTGAGTTTCAAGTAGAGTAGGGCAGGGTCATGACCGCTGAGATCAGGAGCCCTACTGAAGAAATGCGCTGTGTTGCTGTGTTGAGGAAGGCTTATCATTTTTGTTACACCCATCCAGATGTGAGAGCTGGAAGCTGTGCATCTGTGGATGCGGCTGTGCACTTACAGGCATCCCAGTGGCACCATCGCATCTGCTGTAACGCCAACCAGGCCACCTGGAAATGTGTGGAGGGACCTTCTGCATCGATGGCGGGAGTGTGAACCTGACCGTGCTTTGCAGGTTGGTCCCAGCTGTGAATGGGGACACAGCCTTTGGTTGCCTGTGGGGACTCAGCGTGCCTCTTCCAGCCCTTGGAAGAGAGCAGAATGTGTCTCTGGGGTTGCAAGCCACTCCTGGCCACATGAAAGGACCAGCCTGGCTTGGAGACTGCTCTGCCACCTGCAAGGGTGAGATCAGGGCTGTGCTGGGGCAGGCGTGCTGCCTCCTGGCCTCACACAGCTGCGGGCAGCGCTTTCAGGCAGCACATGCTCTCCGAGCCACCACTGTGGGCATTCTCTGCTACCCATGCATTTCATCCCGGTTTGATGAACCCTGTGCTGGAGGCCAGGTAGGCCTATTAGCTTAGTCTTTTTTTGTCAGGCTGATGCTCTCAATGAAAAAGTTAAGGCTCGTGTTTTTTAGGTACAGAGGTGGTTGGTTCAGCTGCCAGAGCCTCAGGTGAGCATCTGAACTGCTGGAGATGGCTGCAGTGCTGGAGCAGCTCATGATGCATGCTGCTTTGTCCCACCTGGGGATCAGCTGGTACAGGATAATCCCTCTGCTCCGGGCACCCATGTGAGTGGGGAGAGGAGCAGACTTGGGCACTCAAGCAGTTGTCTAAGGAGAAGGTCTGGACTGCAGGAGCAGGGGTTGGTTTTGGTTGAGGGGACTGTGCCAAGCACTTTGTCAGGATCGTTACATTGACCACCACTGACCCTGTGCTCATTTTCCCCTCATACAGCTCCCAAAACTGACCTCTCCTTAAGCCCTGAAGATGCCTTGTTTAGCAGGCTGTTGGACCTCAACTGGCTCCCAAATTACACTGGCAGTTCAGGGACAGGACAGGAGCAGGAGGAGCATGCACCAGGATACGGACCAAGGCTTTTCCAAAATTAATGTAGTTTTGTGTGCACAGGCACAAGCTATGGGAAGGCAAATGGCATTAGCATGAGCCTTCGTCACTCCTGTTTGTGTGAGGACGATAGTGGAGGAGGAGGCATGACCCTGATGGTGTCCCACACCTGCTGCCACAGCTGCCTGGGGCTGCATCCCCGCTCCAGGGGAGAGATGGGGGGGGGGTGGTGGGGTGTTGTGGTGTGTGTGAAGATTTGCCCCAGCTCACAGGTGTTGTCTTTGCCGTTGTTGCCACCTGTCTTTTCTCTGTCGGTAACGGCGCGATGCTGGCGTGACTGCTACAGAGAAACTCCCTTCTCCATCACTGGGCATCCTGTGGGGGGGTCTCCATCATGGGGAGCCCTTCCCACAGCCCCGTGCCCTTCTCTGCCTCTCCCCACCAAGCCCAGTGCAGACGAACAAACCTGGACCGCAGCCAGTGACAGCTGTAGGACTTCAAGGACTTTTTGACCCACCACTAGCAGACAGTAGAATAACTTCTATAAACACAGAGCTTCTGTGTACATATTTTAACAGTATTTTTCTTTTAGGACATTCTGGCATGTCTGCAACACGCTTTTACTTCCATCCTAAATTTCCTGGGCTTCCCACTCCAATCTTGAGCCAATAAGGGGCTGTTTTCAGTGGTTTTCTCAGAAGCATCTCTTCTCTGCAGGCTCGCAAAGTCTGAGGCTGGTTTGTTCTCCTAGGAAATGACTTTGTCACCCCCTCCCAAACTTACCTTCTAGGTCAACATTCACAATTTCTTCAGGCTCTAATCTCCAGAAGCTGTAATCCCACTGCTCGTGGTAGTTTTACTTGTGCATTGGTTTGTGGTGGGAGAGGTGAAGACTACAGTCTGAGGGATGGGGCTGGGGAGTGCACTGTAGGGTTCACACTGCCCAGGAAAGGTAAATAAGGATGGACACGTTTCACAGAGAGCAGAGGGCTGGCATGTTAAGGAAGGCTTGTGCCAGTCAGGGAGGTGGGAGATAGTTAGAATCAGGATGCCACATCCTAGCAGGAAAGGGAGAAATGTGAATCTGAACCAGACAAGAGTGCCTCAGAAAAAAAAATTAGTCCAGCTTGCAAAAATCCCTAAACAACCCCAATGTAATTTATTGTAGCTCAGGCAGATAAAAGCAGCATATAAAATTGGTTCCACAAGAAGGTAAAATTAAGTGCATGGGCAAAATACAAGCACATATATATATGTATATATATCTTCTATTCAGTGTCTCTCATTACAGAACTGAGGCTTAATCATAAGGTTTCTTGTCTTGTCCATCTGCTCCTAGCCAGACAACATCCCTCCAGAGCATTAGACTGGGAGAATGATGAAGGAATAAAGAATTACATCGAAACAGGAGAAAAGGAGATGGATTCACAGAGCACTATGAGCTGGCAGACATTTAGGTACAGGCAGAGACTTCATCAGTCCTTCTGACTCCGGTGCTGCAATACTACTTATTCACCCGGCTGCAAGAGAAAAGTACTGTGTGAGTACCGGTATTGTAGAGGTGAAAGGCTTCACTTGGATACCAGCCAACCCCCCCACTTTTTTGCTTAGTGTAGAGAATGACTGCCCGCCTCTGTAGCTGAGGATGCAAATGGTTACTTGTGCATCCACATGGCTGTGGTTTAGGTTTCAGTAATACGGAGCTGCTTACTTGGCCAAGAGAGTTAAAGAACAACTGTATCAGCACTTGCACTGCACAGATTTTGATGTAGTTGTATGGGCTTTGTCCCCTCCTTATGGGGATTATTTTTCAACCTTGATAAAAAGTAGGCGAAAATGAGGTGAATTCTTTGATGCACGTAATGCTAACCAATTCTGCATATACATCCCAGCAATGAAGTAGTGTTTGCCAATAAACATTCTCACTGAATTCTCAGAGATGGTAAAAAAAAAAAAACACTGAAACTGGCACAGTTTGCCACTGTCACCAGTGAAAATTAAGCAGAAGTCCAGTTCTGTACCTATACATCCACTGAACTTGATCATGCAATCATTTATACTGTCCTTAGCTCTCCACTTCCAGTGACAGAATAGCTGTCAGTGTTTCTCCACAGCTGCTTCTAATGCCCGATACCATGTAAGCTTAAAGACCTGGAAAAGGGCAGCGTCCCTGCTGAGGAATCCTTGCTCCCATGAAAAGGACCAGGACATAATGGTGTATTTCATATCACTCAAGGTCTTTGGGAGAGGGCATGGTTCACAGTGTGCTGTGGTTTTCTCCTTTTTTTTCTTGCTCCCATGAGGTTATTGGCAATTTCCACAAATTGCAGTCCAGCACTATGCTAGCAGAGCTGGAATCACATTATGGACATAATGGATTTTTAAAATTTGGGTTTCATCCTTGAGCTTGGTTGTGTGCCTTCCACCTTCACAACCTTGATATCCAAGTTCCAGATCCACTATGGAATCTATCAAAGGATGCTAGAGCTCCTGCTTGGGTTTGGCCAGCATTTCTCAACATCAAGGTAATTCACGTAAAACCCCTCTGCTCAAAAGTTTGCCAGGACAGTGCTACCACGGGTTTGGGACATAGCAGGAAATTCATTGAGCATAGATCATAACTCTTAAACATGATTTAACATTAGTAAGAGCTGAAAATGCTGAAATGCAGCTGTACTGTAGCACCAAACAGGCTCAGGCTCCATTTTTCCCCACGTGACCATCCAGTTCCCCTGTCTCGAAATCAGAGTCTTTTGCCCATTCTAGATGCCCTCATTGCCACTTACTGTTGACACTGACATGTCTTGTTTTCCAGCAAGTATTGTCTTGCTTGTGCCATTCTTTTTGCCCGTTGCTGCCAGGAGAGAAAGGATAAATAACAATTGGGTATTTTTATGCTTCAAATGCTATCCTCTGAAGTGGTAGCAAAGTATTGTCTGACATCTGCAGCCCGTCAATCTCTAACCATTTGCTTTGTCTAAGGATTGACCCTTAATCTGTTCTGCTCCGCACTGAGGTGGAAAATCAGACTCCTCCTATGGTTTGGGGAGACTGTCATCTCTTCACCTTTCACTGGGACCAGGGCACTCACCCTTCTCCGCTGCCAACTTATACCATTGATGATGCACAGGCATGCAAGGCCAAACACCAACACACTGCCTCCAATACTTGCTCCAATTACCACATAGCTAATCCAAACAGGAGCTTCCTCTATGGAAGGAGAAAAGTATTTAGAGACAAATACAAAGAGAATTTTAAGGTTTTTGTGTGGAGGCAGGGATGTGATGCTAATTTCCATACCCACGGGGTAATTAAGGCTGATCTTCCTGTCGTTGTCTTCTATGAGGTGGCAGTTCCACAGCCCTGCAGAACTAACATTCACCTCCACCTTTGCTTCATGTTGCTTTGACTTCTTGATGTCCATCCGAGTCCCATTCACACGTTCCCAGCACAAGTGGGCGTTGGATGGGAGTGGACTAGAGACCTGGCAAATCAGGGTTGTCTCGGCCCCTCTGGGGAGTGGCCCAACAGGGTTAGCTGAGACTGTAAAGGTAAAAAAGGACATGTGAGCAAGAGGTTGGGAAGATGTGTCCATCCATACTCTTGTGGTTTCCAGATTTGTGCAGCTCTTAATCTATTAACCCACTTGTCTTTCTCTCACCTTTCATCACCACCAGCTCTGTCTTGCTCTGCACATATTTTCCGTTGTACACCAGTTGACACTGGTACTGACCAGAGTGGTCGAAACGGACTTTGGGGAGTTTCACTGCTATGGTGCTTTTAGGTTTGCTTTCAGGTATCTCAAACTGAAAGCGGCTGGTTTTTTCGGTCTCATGCTGCTCTCCCCGTGCTGTGACATTGAAATCAAGTAGCTCATAAGCGGTTGCACTTTCCTGTTGTTTCCAATTCAGCTGTCCTGTGAAACCTTCCTTCCATTTTATCTCCTGGAAGTTCAGCTGCCATGACAAGATGACAGTGCTATTAACAGTCGCATACTTTCTTTCCAAGGCTGGATGCTGAAAACCTGAATTCAGAAGAGACAAGGAATACAGAGGCAGGGAAAGCCATGGCTACACTCACTTCCCCATGTCCACCCTTGATCTGGAGAGATGCACGCTGTGCTCAGTTGAAAGACGACTTGGAGAAAAGCCATGAGATACCCCAGGAAGGATAAACAGTTGTGTCTGAGAATAGGTTTAAAGAGCCAAAGCTCCCAAGCTCACCAGAGCTGAGAAGAACAGATCCCAAGGAGAGCGGGATCTTTTAGGGCAAATCTGGAAAGGAAAATGGGAGCAAGTGTGGGACAGAGCTCAGGCAGCAGAGCAATCCCCAAGCTGCAATGTTAGAAGCCCTGGGAAACTGACCCTGTAGCACCATTGGGATGCTGGAACGTGAAAGCTCAGCTCATGAGCTGGTTCTCAAGTCTGTGTTTGAGTTGCATTTTTGTTGTCACATACCTAATACCTTTACGTCAAAGGAGATGTTCTGATTAATCAATGGAGAGTCTGAATGAACATGACATATCCAGGTCCCACTGTCCGTAGTCTCCAGTTGCTTTAACATGACTTTGTATTTTTGATGGGTCTTGTCTTGTGAGACTTTTGGTCTTACTATGTTATTGCTACTGTGAAACAATGTGATTTTGAGGTCAGGTAAAGGATGAGACGAATTTTGCATTACAGTCAGCTCAGGGACTTCATTTGGCAGGAAGTGCCCATCTGAAGAGATCGTCACTGTAAAGAGAAAAAGTGCAGCTAGTAAGTCAAGTCCTCTTCTTGTGAGAGAGGGACAAGTGTCACAGCAAAGAGAATACAGAGACTCTGTGCCCTGGAGATGGAGAATCCCCACAGAGATGTCTCTGCAAGCTCTACAGTCTCCTCCTCCCTCACCTCCTCATGGATAAAAGCCCTCTAATCACTCACATTTAAAGACATGCAGTGAGATACTGACTGTGTGAGAGTCATATTCACAGGTGTAGATGCCAGCATCGGAGAGCCTTAGGTCCAACACCTTCAGGTGTTTAGTGTTGGGGTTGATTTCAGATCGATCAGTCATGGTGGCTTTGCCTTTTGAAAAAATAAGTTTAGCTAGGAGGGAAGAGGTTTCTCAGCCATACAGTGGGAAGAAGGGGTGATGAAATGAAAGCCTTACCTTTCAAATGAGTACCTCTAAACAACCTTATAACAGCCTTGTAGTACTTCCAGATCACATCTGTGTGACGAGGTATGCCTCTGCAGTTCAGGATCACTGCCTGTCCTGCAACCCCAATCTGTAGTTCACTTTGCTGAGCCATAATGGGGATCAGACCTGAAAGTTAAGGCATACATTCGCTTTCTGAAGCGTGGGTCAGTGAATACTTCCCATCCCTCCAGAAAGATCCAGGTATTTCTTCTCCCTTTCCCAAATATTGGGAAGATTAACCTCAATTTCTGAATTTTTCACTCCTATGTGATGGTAAAATAAGAAGGCTGTATAAAGTCGAAGAAATATTACGAGTGGTTTCTTGGAAGAACCACTTCATTTCCTTCACTGTAATGAGAATTTCTGCAGGAGACCATAAGAAGGAGATGGAGTTGCCAGAGATACAATTGGGAATAAGGGGGTTCTGGTCTCCTGCTGGTAAGCTCTCAGAGCTGCCTAACCTGCAGATCCCCCAGGTGACCCTCGTGCTAGAGAGCCACAGAAACGCAAAATAAAAAGTTTACATGAATTTAAGGGAGGGTTTTCCACAAGTTACATATTCCTCCAAGAGCATAGGTGATCTGCAACATTGCCAATACAAGTTTTCAATAATTACACACTGGACCACAGAAAATGATGAACTTGTCTTAAACTGTGAAATTATGAATGCTATTAATAAGATTTGGTATATTCTGCTTTGCTTTTGGTGCTAGGGTGCATAAAAGAATTCCAATCTTTCCTCTGCAACCAGAGGAATCACAGCTGAGTATCTGAGAAATGCAGGCTTGGCCTTAGTTGTCTTCCTTTCTTGGAAAATGAACACTAAAAAGTCCACCAAATCTTAAAACATTAGCAGTCAAACTGAGCAAGCCAGTAGCATCATACTTGTAAAGGCAAATCTGTGATGAGAAACACACATGTTTTTGCCCAGGCAGCTAGAGGCAATGTGGAGGGCAGTATTTTCCACTCTCTGCTCAGTGTGTGCCCTGGCTCTCACAGGAACCCCCACTCCTGCATCTTTACGGGGCAGCTCCCCAAACCTGGTGATGCTCCAGACACCCTGGTTATGGCTGGCAGGCTCAGTGGGCAGGCTGGGAACAACCTGAGTCCCAAAGCTTGAGCTGTCTGTGCTGCCTCTGAAATAAAAGGGCATGAATGTAGGGAGCCCCTGAGCTTCTAGGCCCTCTGTCCTAATCTGCAGGGGTGGGCCAGACAAGGTAAGAAGGCAGCTGTCACAGCCGCATTGCTGGAAGGAGCCTGCTCTAAGCCCTGTGAGTTACGTTATATGGCAAATCATGAGGAGCCTAAAACCACCCCAAATATTGTGAGCCTGTGGAAAGCCCATAAGAACTGGGAGGGCTCGCTGAGCCAAGACTCACCCAGATGCAGAACCAAGAAGACAGCAATCATGCTGCTCACCACTGTGCTGCACAATTCCATCGCTGTGGGAACACTCCTCCTTGCTGCAGACCGCAGGGATGGAAATTGTGTTGGGTTTGCGTGGCAAGCTTTTGGTAGCAGGTGGGAGCTACAGGGGTGGCTTCTGTGAGAAGCTGCTAGAAGCTTCCACTGTGTCTGATAGAGCCAATGCCAGGCAGCTCCAAGACAGGCCCGCCCCGGCCAAGGCCAAGCCAATCAGCACCTCTGTGATAACATATTTAAGAAGGAAAAAAAAAACAGTTAGGGAGGGAGCTTTTGTAGCCAGAGAGGGAAGTGAGAAGATGTAAGAAACTCTGCAGACACCAAGGTCAGTGCAGAAGGAGGGGCAGGAGGTGCTCCAGGCACCGGAGCAGAGATCCCCCTGCAGCCCGTGGTGAAGACCATGGTGAGGCAGGCTGTCCCCCTGCAGCCCATGGAGGGAGGATGAGGGGGTGTAGAGATTCCACCTGCAGCCTGTGGAGGACCCCATGTCAGAGCAGGTGGAGGCACCTGAAGGAGGCTGTGGCCTGTGGGAAGCCCGTGCTGGAGCAAGTTCCTGGCAGGACCTGTGGATCCGTGGAGAGGGGAGCCCATGCCAGAGCAGGTTTTCTGGCAGGACTTGTGACCCTGTGGGGGACCCACGCTGGAGCAGTCTGCTCCTGAAGGTCTGCACCCCATGGAAGGGACCCATGCTGGAACAGTTTGTGAAGGACTGTAGCCCGTGGGAGAGACTCTATGTTGGAGCAGGGGAACGTTGAGAGGAGTCCTGCCCCTGAGGACAAAGAAGCGGCAGAAACAACGTGCGCTGAACTGACCATAAACCCCATTCCCCATCCCCCTGTGCCGCTGAGGGGGGGGGCGGAGGTTGAAACCGGGAGTGAATTTCAGCCCGGGAAGATGGGAGGGGTGGGGGGAGATGTTTTAAGATTTGATTTTATTTCTCATTGCTCTACTCTGTTTAGTAATAAATTAGATGAATTCCCTCTCTAAATTCAGTCTGTTTTGCTCCTGACGATAATTAGTGAGTGATCTCTCCGTGTCCTTATCTGGACCCAAGCCTTTTGTTATACTTCTTGTCCACATCATGCTGGGGGAGGGGTGAGCGAGTGGCCACGTGGTACCCTGCTGCCGGCTGGGCCTAAACCACAACAAAATGCTGCCTGGAAGACCCAAATGCTCTGTTAATAATGGTTGATTTTTTAGACCTTGGTGGATGGGGCCCATGTTCCCAGAGAGTACCCACCATCCTTCAGCGCAGCAAAGTGGAAACTCATTGGTAAGCTCACCTGAGCCCTGTGTTTCAGCAAAGAATCCAGCTGCAGTGTTCCCCCTAGAGTTTGGTAAGCATTTCGTTTTACTCATCCCTAGGTTTCTGGCATTCATTGGACTGCAGGTGTTTATATTGCCAAGAGTTCTGTGCTTTTTTACTTCTCTGTGGTGGGTTATCATTGCTCTTGCAACGATTAAGGCTAAACATACAGGGCTGCGTTAGCAAAAGCACAGCCAGCAGGCTGAGAGAAGTAGTTATTTCCCTCTATTTGGCACACTTGAGATCTCATCTAGAGTATAGGATCCAGTTTTGTGCCCCCAGTACAAGACAGATGCCAACAAACTGGACACGGTCCAGTGGAGGGCTGCTGGGACGGTGAGGAGGCTGGAGCACGTGGTATACAGGGAGAGACAGAAAGCTGGGTTTGGTAGAGAGAAGAGAGCCAAGGTGGGATCTAAATTCAGTCTCCCATTATCTAAAGGGTATTACCTAGAAGAAGGAGCCGCATTCTTCTCAGAGGTGTACAGGAGAAGAACAGGAGGCAGCAGCCATAGGTTGCAGCAAGGAACTGTTGACTAGATATAAGGAGCCCAGCTGTGAGCAAGCGGTTGGACTGGAGACCTCCAAGGGTCCTTTGCCATCTAAATATTTCTGTGTGATTCTATGATTAAGGCCATCTTTAGGCTTTTAGTAATACTGTCCTTCAGTTTGTTTTTGTCTACTTACCTTAAAAATCTCGATAACTACCAAGTCTGATGTTGTGGAAAGACTTGCTTGAATTCTTAGGACTAGTCAACAAAAAGTCTGCAGGGAAGGGAGGAATGAGGTCAGAAAGAATATGCATTGATGGTAACAAAACTTTACGTGGGAACTGGGCAATAACTATTGTGTTAAGGAGAATTATCAAATTAGATGAAGTATCTGACTGTAGCAGAGACCAAGGCTGGTATCAGCTGCAGCTGGGTGGGCTGACAAGGTGAAGGGGACCATGGCTGCTGGTGCAAGGAGACTACCGAGCTTTCCATCCCTAAACCAAGGCATATATCACAAAAAGCAAGCCAAGCAGGTTAACTGATCTGGGGACCGAGCAAAACCAGTGAGGCAACCTCACATCTCCGAAAGCAGGCACTCCTCATGCCAAGGGGCCCTTGGGGCGGACCTTTCCTGTTGCTCTTATAAGGTGTCAGCCCTGAGAGGACTCATCCCTGGCAGGCATCCACCATCCCTCAGACAGAGGCCTCCAAGGGGCCTCTTGCGGCTGAAGTGGCTGAGCCAAGAGGGGCCAGGGAGCCAGTGGGTGAGGCACTGGCGCAGCTCAGAAGCATCCCACCTCCAAGCTCTGGTCAGGATGAGGCAAAGGTTGGAGGATGTCAGGTTTGTGAGGGGGAGCTGGAGGGTGCTGTGTGAACACTGACAGCATAAAGACAGGACAGAAAAGGTTTTATGGGCATAGCTTAACTTGTAAGGCAGGAAGGGCAAAGCTGGAAATGCTTCTAGAAACATGCATAAGATGAGGCAGAGTGCTAGGGCTGCAAAGTGTGGCAAAGTAGTGTAAAGAGGAGGAGTATGGAGTCATCAGGAACAGGAGAACTCAGGGAGTGTGGGGAGCTGTACGGAAACCCTGGGCTTTATCTAAAACAAGAGAGGCTTCATTGAAGCCGAAACAGCACCTGACTGCTGACATATAAAGTAAGAACTTTTTAAAACAAAGACATGAAAATCCAACAAATATAGATGAGCATATTTTGTGGGCTGAAGAATCCAAACCACAAAAACTCTGTGTCCTCAAGTGAACGGTCAGGCAGAAGCTGACAAAGCTTAAGGGACAAGCAGTGGGAAGCAAGCCGAACAAACCAAATCCTGTTTTAATGGAATTTGGGAAAACACTGTGGGTGCTACCAATGGAGAAAATCAGATATCAGAAGTAGAACTGATAAGTAGTGGGGACATGGAGGAGAGATCCAAGCCCAAGGAGATCTGGATCCCTAACAAAAACATTCACACCGTTTTTCAGAGAAGTCAGGAGGATAGCTGGTGGGATGGTCACTCAGCTCTAGCGGATAATAGAAACCTCCTGTCACAGGTAGCATGATAGACTGAAGGCTGGAGTCATGGGATTGAACTCAAAAGAAATGCAGGAATAATTTTATACCATATTTATTTGTATAATGTACAATATTAAATATATTCTATTAGAGGATAATTTAATATTGACATTAACTTAAATTATCAGAGCACATGAAACTGTCAAAGAGTAGATGAAAACATCAACACTACGTTTACGTGGAGATCAGGTCAACATGACCAACAATCTGACAGCTAGACAGGTGTACGCATGTACACATATGAAAAATACAGGTGCAAGAGCAAGGCGGCAGCCATGTGCACCATCAGAAGAGACATAGATGGCAAAGGCACAGCCAGAGAAAATTTGTGGCTTGCCTCGTGCAAAGCAAAAAACCCATCCCAGACCCAGTGAATATTTGCATGAGCTATTTTGTACAGAAACAGTAAAACAAAGGAGCCAGTGTGTGTGATTTGAGATCACTTCTAACAAGATGCAGTAGCAGCGATCAAGCAGTTTGCTGGGCTAAGCTACAGAATAAGGAAAGGGGCAACAGCAAGGCATCTGTATGCATCTCACTCTGAAGAAACATCTATAACTAAGAACTGGCATAGGGGCCTGGGTAAGATCCATTCCTGAAACAACAGAAGAAACCTTGTCTCCACTGTGAACACTCTCATCACCTGTCCTAGTGGGACCAGCAGGAAAAGTCAGCCCCCACTGTAAAGCGCTATCTACAAATTAACAGGGTCAGTGCTGGGTTTCAAATATTTTAAGTCATTAAACTTTATATAAAACCTGAAGGTAATGGAACAGGTAAAAACTAATGAAATCGCTGAGTCACACACCATCATTTTGTTTTGGCTGGGAATCTCTATTTTCCTGGTAATCTTATGGCTTTGGTTTGTTCTTCACCTTCTTGCTACCTGGCTATTGAGTGAAAGCACATAACCAGAGCACTGTGGGACCGGTGAACTGCTGACCTTGCCCAGTTTGGTAGATGCAGATTAATGCACCTTTGTTTTTCTGTTTCTTCTCATGGTTTCACATGTTCTGCATCCCTACTGCATTCACACTAATCTTTGTATTTCTGTGGCAGATCTCTAGAATATCATGTTTACCACCTACATGTCACAAGTCAGTGGGGAAAACGGGTTGCCTTCAGCTACCGTTTCTTTCACACATTTTCCCTCTCCCTGTTTATCGCTACTTCTCATGCATGCCACTTCCTATTTTCCCCTATCTCCTCCTGTATCCCCCCAGGTCCGATCACAGGCAATGCTGCTCTGGAGTTTACAGATCTCAGTGAGCAAGACTCTGCTATGATAACTGAGCAAGCCGCTCTCATTAGCGGGTGCCTGTAGCAGACCCACAGCCTCCTTACAGGCAGCCCAGCTGTATCTTATGGTGGTACTCATAAATTAAGTGGTGTCAGGGAATGTCCCCAGGCACTGGAACACACTCATCAGTCCTGTTAAATTGCTAGAACATTTCCTGACACATTTTTGGCCCAGGACAACTCTTGCTCTCCCAAGCAACTCCCAGGATGCATTTAGGTGTTAGCAGGGGCCAGGGACCACTCCCATTAGGCGGCTGGCATGTAGCCAGTTCATTTTGGAGGTTAAGTGGGTTTAATAGCCCAGACCATCTCATGCCAGTTGGCCTCCATGCCGGAAACAGCCCAGCCATACTTGATTTATTAGCACGTCTAGCGACAGAGGAGCAGGGCTCCCTCCCAAGTGAACATTGATTTCCATTTCATTTTAACTTCCCCCTCTTATTAAACTGGTTTAATTTCCTTCTTGACTTCTTTTAATAATCCCTGCCTCTCTGAGGGATAGGAAAAGGAGAGATGAGGTAGCGAGTGGTCTTGCTCCGAAGAATGATGCCTGCAGGACCAAGACTGGCCTGGAGAACATCTGCTTGGGAGAGGGGCTGTCAGCCCCTCGCTCCCTCCAGCACCAAGCCCTCATGGGTGATGGCTGCAGAGAGCTCTCCCCCAGGCTGGTACCAACATGACAGAGGAGGAAACTGAAATAAAAAAAACCCACCAAAACCCCAAAAAACTCAGAAACTGCTCCTGATGCAGAGTAGGCCATCTCCCTCTGTCACTGCGTTCCTGTGCCTCTTTCATGCAGTGTGGTTTTCTTATTTTCTTCTCTTCTTGCTTGTGGCTGTGCTTTTGATCTGACAGCAGCTCGCACTGCCGGGGTGCGGCGGGGGGGCCTCCCAACCATCCATCCGCACAAGGGCTCCACACCTCAGCCTCTGCTGCCGCACTTGCATTTCCCCTTGCGGTGGCTGCCGGGTGAGAGCTGAGAGTTGCAGCTGCCTCTTGTCCCTGCACATCAGTTTGGCTTGGCTTTGGGGTTACAATTGCTCAGTAAGGATCTCCTCTCTTTTTCTCAAGTTTAAAACATCTAAAGTAAAGCTGATCTGGCTCTTTTACTGAGTAGTGGTTTCTTTGAAATTACTTGTTAACATTAAAGCAAAGGTATGTGAGCAGCAGGCAGGGGTAGAAGACCAATAAAAATAGCCAGCAGAGAGCAAAGAGATGATAGCAGTGAAGGTAATTTCATGGGCCCCACTGTCCCCCTAAGCCCCAGAGCATAAACCGCCCCAGATGCCGTGCAGACACAAACCAGACTGGCCGACCCTGCCTCGATTTCCCCTTGAGCACCTCTGGCTGTTCTTCTGAGAGCAGCTGCCACCCCTCGGAGCTGCTGCGAGAGGGAGGTGCTGGAGCAGGGTCCACGGGGCTGGGCAGGTGAAGGCTGCCAATCCCCCCAGAGAAAGAGGTCCCACTGTCAGGATGAGACAGGGCGACGAGGCCACCATGTCAGCGCCAGCTGAGCTCTCTTCAGCCGTAAAGTCCCCCTGGCCTAGCTGTGTGCCTGGACACATGTGGAGGCCATGAGAAGCGGCTCCATCTCTGCAGCCCAGGCTGCTCCCTACAGCCTCTAACCCTTCCATCAGCCTAAGGGGAAGCCAAGACCTGCCTTTGCCTCACAGGCATTTCAGCACTTGCTTTCTGAGCTTTCCACCCCTCTTCTTTCCTCCTAACCCTCCTCTTTTTGGCTCTGGAAACTCTCTTTCATTCTCCAGTTCACAACTGCAGCCCAGGGGTGACTTTCTAAAGCCAGTGGAGGCTGTGACTAGCAAAAGCACTGAGATGCCCTCCGAAGGCAGATCCTCCATCACCTTCCCAAGCCATGTGCATGCTTGGGATGACATTCAGGTATCATTAACGCAGCTGCCAAAATAGGAACAGCAAGATCTTACCATGCTGTTTACTTGATGTGCAGCCCAGGTGGGAAAAGGATCTATATACATATTGATAAGGTCAGCACAGCAAAATGGCGTATATCTGCCATTTTTCAGAGCAAAAATGCATCCCTTCTTAATTTTTCCCTGGTGAATACAAGGTCCCTGTGCAAGGCTGGGGCAGATTGGGTGGGCATCATCCCCCGGACACCCGAGAACCACGAGTGGGAATGGGACGGATGCTCAATTTAGATGAGGCAAGCCCTGCCGTACTGCAGGCAGCATTGGCAGCCATGTTTGTGAAATACTGGGGAGGATAAAGGAAAAGTCTGTGAATTGATTTGAGGCTAACATGCACCAGGGACTTAAGCAGACTGTTCAGTTTATAGTGGAGAACATTAAGTAGTAACCTGGGCTCAACCTTAATGCACCATGTAGAGGTATATCTGAGGTGGCTGACAATGGTTGAGGAGGATACACCACCTGAAAGTTGAAAAATTCAACCAGAAATGAAACTCCTCTTTTCAACAGTGTGGCAGCCCATGGAAGGGTAAGGCAAGTCTCTTTTCTGGTGTCCTTAAATTGAAAGGATCCCTCTTTCTCCAAGAAATCCTGCTCACTCAGCCCTGAGCTAGTGGATCAGGCTGCATCGGCAGCCGGTGTCAGGCAGTGAGCCAGTCAGCCTGGATTAGCAGAATAGAACCCTCCAGTCTCAGCACGTACAAATGTAAGCAGACGTCCCTAGTTAGCTAGAGACCAGCATCTTCTTATTTTTCAGGCTTTTTTTAGATTAAAGTTACCCTTCCTGGAGGGCACGTGGAGAACGTGATAGCAAGTGGCAGCTGGTGGAGGGCTGCTCCCAGTGCATTTCCAGCCCTTGGGGATATACAATCACCAGTGACTGGCCCTCATATTGGACATTTTTCCCTATACATGGGTTTAAAAGATCTGTGAGATCCCCAGGCTCTGAGACAGGTTGAGCTTTTCGTAGCTCCCATTTTGTTGCCCCTTTCAGGAAAAAAATCCAGGGAGAAAAACACTTAGTTAAAACTAAAAGACTTCTGAGAATTGCACAGCCAGAAGAATTATCAAGTCAAAGGTTCAAGATGGTTTTACATCAGACCTTTAAGTGAGGCAAAACCAATCCATTCGTGCCAAAACAGCAACGCGTGTGGAAAAGTAAAGTTCGTAACATTAAAAAAACCGAAAACAGATTGGCCTCTTTTCTCAGAGAAAGAAAGAAAGAAAGTTTCCTTACCTCTTTTCCTTCTTCTCTGCCTCTGTGTTTCTGTCTCCTTGTGTTTGTCACCTGCCGTAACTGATCTCACCCAGCTACAGCTGAAACAAAAGAACGAAGTCGATGTTCAGAAAGCAGCTCAACAGACATTGGCCTTGATGTCTCCTCCTCTCCAGCCAGACCGTCAGTTGATTTCAACTCTGAGTGTGAACAGAAATGGAGACCATAACGGAAGGCGATGTATTACGGCACCTGGGGAGAATGAGTGTGTAAAACAGAGGGATCCTATTGGCCATATGGCAGCTGATGGGAGGCCATGATGGGGCTGGAACTTAAAAGCGAACAGTTGGAAACTGGTTCTGCCCTACTGTCCTGTTGCACTCAGGGGGTTAGGGTGAGGTTAACTTTTTAATTCTCTGCACGGTAATCAGGAGTAATGACTATTACTTTAGAGGTTCAAACCAATCATAAATTTACTTAAAACTCAGTGGACCTACAAAAGATGGAGGCTTAGCAAAAGTCATAACAATGCTCAAAACTTAGCAGACCTATGAAAGGTAAGGGTTTAGCAAAATGTGTGACAATATTACCCTAATGTGCTGAAAATGAAGTTAGAGACAAAGAGAGTGATGGAGAGGAAAAGAAAGAGAGAAAGAAAAGAGAGAGAGAGAGAGAAAAGATATCACCACCCTTGGATCCAGCGATGTTCTCTGCTTGTAGTTGTAGTCTTCAGGTGGTGGGCACATGCCGAAAACCTATGTTTTCCCTTTTTATAACCCGATGTGCCCGCCCCATAGGTGGGGGTCTGTCATCACTGAGCAGGCGCAGTATGTGCTCAGGAATGTTCAGAAATGTTCTAGAAATGAGTTGGTGGGTTGTGGGCATCCTGGGGTCTCACTGCCCCCCCTGCGCCGTGCCCCGGGCTGACCAGGTGAGTGGTGATCCGTCACAGGCACATGGCGTACAGGGCACAGATGGTCTTTGTTTACGTATTTCAGGAATAGAGGAGTGGTCTCACAAGACATTATCCTGCCTCCACAGGCTCCGTCCTTGTTCAACACTCCCTGGTCATCAGCCCATCCCTGCCCATGTCAAGACAGGTGTTTGCGACATTCACTTGTTATCAGGGGCCTTACACCTACTGACAAAGAAAGCTCAAAGTATTAAATTAAATCAAATTAAAGCATTAGCTGAGCAGATCCAGACCCAGCCCGTGCCTCTGATACTCTGTAAGTGCAATCCGACCTCCGTTTCCCAGCCTGTCTCCTGCATCACCACTAAGAAGAGGCACCTCTGAGGAGTGGGCCATGGACTTGGCCCCAGGGGTTGCACAGGAGTAATAACAGAGGAAGAGAGGATCCCTGATGATATGTTAGGGGCACCTGTCTGTGGAGTATGGTTGACATTTGGGGTGGGAGGAGAGAATATTTTCTTTATAGCAGTGATGGGTTGACCTGGGTGGGCTGCCAGCTGCCCACCCAGCCGCTGTCTCACTCCACCTCCTCAGCAAGGCAGGGCAGAAAAGATAAGATGAAAAAAACCCTCATGGGTCAAGATAAGGACAGGGAGATGGCTCACCAGTTACCATCATGGGCAAAACAGACTCAACTTTGGGAAAGATTAATTTAATTTATGGCCAATTAAAACCACAGTATGATAGCAAGAAATAAAAGCAAAACTAAAATCACCTTTCTTCTCTCCCCTTTTCTCCCCAGGCTCAACTTCACACCTGACTCTTCTGCCCCTCCTTCCTCCCTCACGAGTGTTGCAGGACAGGTAGTGGGGGTTGCAGTCAGTTCATAGCACTTTGTCTCTGCCAATCCTTCCTGCTTACAGTGTTCCACTGCTCCACCATGGGGTTCTTCATGAAGTGCTCCAATGTGGGTCCTTCCCATGGGCTACAGTTCTTCATGTTCATCTTGACATAAGAAAGACATTTTTTACAGTGAGAACAATCATTCACTGGAACAACCTCCCCAGGAACGTGGTAGAGTCCCCATCACTGGCGGCTTTCAAGATGTGATTGGACAGGGTGCTAGATAATCTCATCTAGGGCCCCTTTCCCATGAAAGGCTGGACCAAATCATCTTTTGATGTCCTGTCCAACCTGGGCTGTTCCATGATTTGATGTGCTTCAGCATGGGTCCTCTGCATGGAGTACTGTTGTTCAGGAACAGACTGCTCCAGTGCGGGTCTTCCATGAGCCACAGCTCCTGCAAGAAAACCTGCTCCAGCGTGGGCTCCTCTCCAGGAGCCACAGCTCCTGCCAGGAGCCTGCTCCAGCGTGGACTCTCCAGGGGCTTCAGTGTCGATATCGGCTCCACTGTTAACTTCCATGGGCTGCAGGTGGATATCTGCTCCACCGTTAACCTCCACAGGCTGTAAGGGTACAGCCTGCCTCACTATGGTCTTCACCACAGGCTGCAGGGGAATCTCTGCTCCATGTCTGGATGGAGCACCTCCTCCCCCTCCTTCTCCACTGGCCTTGGCGTCTGCAGGGCTGTTTCTCTCACATTTCTCACTTCTCTCACAACTGCTGTGCAGTGTTTTTTACTCTTTCTTAAATATGTTATCACAGGGGCACCACCAGCATCGCTGATTGGCTCAGCTTTGGCCTGCGGTGAGTCTGTGTGGGGGCTGGCTGGACTAGGCTCTGACTGACATGGGGCCGGCTCCTGCTCACATCTCACAGAAGCCACCCCCACAGCCCCTCTGCTACCAAAACCTTGCCATGCAAACCCAATACAAGGTTACTCTTAGGCAATCTGTACAGATACTGAATCTCAGCTGTTTCCCTTCTCTGTAGCGTGGAGGAGGGGGCTTTTGTGGTTTTCCACCCACATTCGGTCTCTCTCTCTCTCTCTCTGAATCCCAGCCTCAGCCAAGACGGCGGAAACCCACTGAGCCCCAGACATGGCTGAGATTTCATCTCTGTGCCACCCACTCTTCTCCTCCTGGCAATGACTTGCCCCTTTGTCTGGAGGATGAGAGTGCGAGATGCAACCAGGCTTTGGAGGAGCAGGGACAGACAAACACATGGAGGAGCAGGGACAGACAGACACAGCACCGAGGTTCATAATGTGCCACCAAGCGTGAAAGGAACAGCACTGATCAGCCCTTGAGCGCAACAGCTGGTCCATTGATTGTGTCTTTGGAGAAAGATGAAGCCTTCCCATCACAGGGAAAGAGCCACCTGTCCCAGTGTGGGATACAGGCTGTAGGATGGGATGGGATCCTGCCTTACCAGTGTCCAGAGCCTGTGAAAGCCCTGTTCTGAGACACAGCTCTCCTGCGAGAGCCTGCTGCATCACATCAGTATCTTCAGAACACTCTCACATGCCTGCAAATAGAAGCATCCCTTCTGGTCCCTAGCTGTCCTGGGAAAAACAGAGCTGAGAAAAGTCAGGTTGAGATCGTAAGACCCTGGCGTCTCGGGGCTTGGGGCTCTGGGACATTGAGCTGATGCTTCAGTTCACATGGATTCTGGCTTGCCTTTTGTCTCCCCAGCATGCTGTAATGCAGAAACACTGGCTTGTTTTTAAACAGTTGGTTTATGTCACTGCAAATACCTACCAGAAATAGCATTCCCTGAAGGGGTAAAGCTTCCAAAATGCACTTGAACTTGCTGCAGAGTTGCAAGGACAAGCAGAGCTGTGGGTCTGAAGCAGCAGGCTTGGCCCCTGCACGGACCTATTCTCACTCCAGGGGAGGGATTCAGGAGGGAGTCTCATTTCTCAGAGCTGCTACAGCTGTGTGGTGAACAGGTACCTCTGGGACCGAGGGTCACAGCGTGCAGTGACGTGTTTGTATCACTTTCATCCAAGCATCTCAAAGCACTTTGCAAGCATTAATTAAACATCAGAGTCCAGGAGGGATGAATAATATTAGGTAGCTAGTCTCTCTTCTGAATGTAATATTTCTCATAAATATTTAACTGTTTTTTAAATTCTGTGAGTCTCGTTCTCACCTTGCTGGGACAGTTGCTGTACTGCACCCGTGGGGAAAGTGGGGCTTACCCAGCACCACACGCTGACCCTGTGGCAGGTTGAGAAGAGCCTGAGCGCTACACACCATTCCCCCCAGCCAAGGTTGTGGCTGTCATGTTTCCCTGTTTTCTCCCCTGCAGAGACACTCCCCACCCACCTTGCACTGTCTCTCTTTGCTGTAATCCCATCACCAGCAATATTTTTTGCAAACTGGGGTTGGCAACTAATAAATTCTCATAGACCTCAGTGGAGAGAGGAGGCTCCCAGGCTATGCTGGGGGGAGATCACAGTCTGCAGGGACACAAAGTCTCTCCAAGGAAGTGTGAAAAAGGGAGAAAAGGGTCTCAGAAATCAGATGTTGTGAAGGACCTTTTACCGACTCCAGTGGGAAGCTGAGAAACCTCCAGAGGTGGTCTCCTTAAAACCAACTTCCCTGCATATTGGTGAGGGCTAGGAGTGTGCCTGGGAACTCTGATGGGTAAAGGATACCCAGATGTATTGGAAAATTAGTGATTGCTCAGTGGTATTGGAGAGAAGGAAGGACAAGTGTTGAACACAGCATGAAAACTGTATCTTCAGGCACCTGAATGTCAGCGGCTTCAAAGGCCAGGAGTTTTCTCTTTGCAACAGAATAGCTGACACCTGTTGAGCTTGTTGAGGGGTGTTTTTGATGCTAGATGTGGAGAGCTAGAAACAACCAGCTGTCTGGCAAGGAGGCATGGTGATTTGCCCCAGCACAGCTATGTACCTCAGAAAGGAGGTGTGTTGGGCTTCCATGGCAAGGTTTTGGTAGCGGGGGGAGGCTACAGGGGTGGCTTCTGTGAGAAGCTGCTAGAAGCTTCTCCTGGGTCTGATAGAGCCAATGCCAGCCGGCTCCAAGACAGACCCGCCCCGGCCAAGGCCAAGCCAATCAGCACCTCTGTGATAACATATTTAAGAAGGAAAAAAAAAACAGTTAGGGAGGGAGCTTTTGTAGCCAGAGAGGGAAGTGAGAAGATGTAAGAAACTCTGCAGACACCAAGGTCAGTGCAGAAGGAGGGGCAGGAGGTGCTCCAGGCACCGGAGCAGAGATCCCCCTGCAGCCCATGGAGGAAGGATGAGGGGGTGTAGAGATTCCACCTGCAGCCTGTGGAGGACCCCATGTCAGAGCAGGTGGAGGCACCTGAAGGAGGCTGTGGCCTGTGGGAAGCCCGCGCTGGAGCAAGTTCCTGGCAGGACCTGTGGATCCGTGGAGAGAGGAGCCCATGCCAGAGCAGGTTTTCTGGCAGGACTTGTGACCCTGTGGGGGACCCACGCTGGAGCAGTCTGCTCCTGAAGGTCTGCACCCCATGGAAGGGACCCATGCTGGAGCAGTTCATGAAGGACTGTAGCCCGTGGCAGAGACTCACGTTGGAGAAGGTCATGAAGGACTGTCTCCTGTGGGAGGGACTCCATGTTGGAGCAGGGGAAGGATGAGAGGAGTACTCCCCCTGAGGATGAAGAAGCGGCAGAAACACCGCGTGATGAACTGACCATAACCCCCATTCCCCGTCCCCCTGTGCCGCTGAGGGGGGGGTGGAGGTTGAAGCCGGGAGTGAATTTCAGCCCAGGAAGATGGGAGGGGTGGGGGGAGGTGTTTTAAGAGTTGATTTTATTTCTCATTGCTCTACTCTGTTTTGTTTAGTAATAAATTAGATGAATTCCCTCTCTAAGTTCAGTCTGTTTTGCTTGTGATGATAATTAACAAGTGATCTCTCCCTGTCCTCATCTCAACCCATAAGCTTTTCGTTGTACTTTTTCTCCCCTGTCTAGTGAATGAGGGGGGTGATAGAGTGGCTCTGGTGGGCACCTGGCCCCCAGCCAGGGTCAACCCACCACAGGAGGAAGGCTCCTAGGTTGTGCTGGGGAAAGATACATGTCTGCAGGAGCTTGGAGTCTCTCTGCAGAAGCTTACATTGGGAAGAGAGGACTCTCTGAGCAGATATCATGAAGGTTCATTTGCTATTCACAGTGGAAAATCAGGAAATCTCCAGATTCTGTTCTTCAGATTCCATGTTCTTCAGATTCCATATTCTTCAGTAGCAAGGGGTCCCTTGTATTTTGACAGGAGGTGTGAAGTCTGATGGAGAAAGACTGGTGCTGGGAAGTCAGGGACTGCTCAGGGGCACTGGAGAGAGGGATGGTCCAAGAATCACCAACCGCAAAAGTGTGACACCAAAAGTGACATGGGCTGGAGTGAGCCTAAACAAAACCAAGCCGATGTTAAACACGTGTCAGAAATGCAACAGGCAGGAGGGAGGTGGCTGGGGGAGTGTTTAAGGACCTGTATGGGGCGGATATTACTTACTATCTTACTATTAACGACCTTGGCGAAAGGAAGGGGGAGAAGTTGGTGACAATATTTGTTATGATGCACAACTGGAGGGGTTTCATCAGTACAGACGGTCTGGAATATCTCACTGGAAGCATCTTGAGGCTCGGCGTTTTAAAGTGGGATGCAACTCAATAGCAAGCGCCATAAGGTTTTGCCTCTGAGTAGTAATTATAAGAATTTTTTCTTTAACTTCCTTAGCTGAAAGCAAAGGGAGAGAAGGACCTGGGCGTATTAACCGGTCACTGGAGAGCTGAGTCACGGCCGTTCACGGCACAGAAGGAGCGAATGATGGATGCACCCGGTAATACAAGCGCGGGTGGGCGGGAAATCCCCGTCGTGCGTGGACACTAGATGGCGGCATACACCCGGGCCAAAGAGAGGAGGGAGCCGAGGGGGCGCAGCAGCAGCCCCCGCCAGCGAGGGGCAAGGCCCAGCCGGCCCCAGCCGTGCCCCCCGTCCCCGGGGCTGCCGCCTGCCCTCAGCCCTTGCGCTCAGGTGCCCCTGGGACAGCCCTCGGTTGGTGAGACACGCGTGATGGAGGGACAAAGCTCCATCGGCCGGTAGCCCGGGCTTTGGGGCCGGGGGATGCCTGGGGCCGAGCGGTGGGGCAGGCGGGGGGTTAGCCTTCGAGAGACTCCTGGCGAGGGAGGTTGCCCCTCCATGGGAGGAGCTGGGTCTGGTGACAGAATCTGACCCTACTCCCAAGCTCCGGCCACTTATTAAAACTGAAGTTGTGTATGACGGTGAAGATGCAGAACCTGCCGTTACCACTAAAGAGATATCTTATACCGTTACTGAATTGGCAAAACTGCAGGAAAAATATAGTAGGCAGGCTAAGGAAACTGAGACGGAATATGTGTGGAGGGTCTCCCTGACAGGCAGAGACAGAATAAGGCTTTTGGAGGATACTGGGGTCCTGGTGTACTTTTGACCGTAGGTGATGAGCGGGAACCTTGGTCCCTGACCCAGAGGGTGGCGTATTGGGCCAGAGGGTGGCGTATTGGGCCAGAGACCCCTTGGAGAGAGGAGATCCCATTGCCATCCCTACCCCTGGAGTAAGCCAGTTTACTGAGTGTATACAGAAGGCGGCATGCCTCCAATCGATGCATGATAGACGCCTAGTTCCCCGCCAGCCTTCCCCGATGATGTTGTTTGCCAATCTGGATAGGACGACTCCCTTGATTAGAGGGTTACCCGACTCACTGAAGATTTACGCTGTGCAAATTCAAGACCGACTAAGAGCCACTGTAGCCATGGGACCTCAGGGTGGACCGGGTCTTACCTGGGGGGAAATTGCATGGGAATTGATCAATTATGGCCGGCGGGTGGGCTATGTCGGAAAGGAGGGGAAGGCTCAAGCGGCGGTCCGTAGGACCGAGACAGAGGAGAAAATACTCTGCCCCCAAGGCAGGAGCTTTGTGGGGAGGGCTCAAGAAATTGATTGTGGAAGGAAGGTCTAGATAAAGGTATTCCCTGAGAATTAATGGATGGCCTACCCCTCCCCAATTTGCAGCTGCTGGTAAAAATGTGGAAACCGATAGAGGGCAGCTGGGAAAGCAAAGTGTCCCCAGGGCCCCTGTACCTCAGAGACTGGCCATTCCCATGGCTCCCGTGGGGGGGCCCACCAGCCCTCCAAAGTCGGGATTCTCCTTGTGCCTGATCTCAGTGAGTGAGCCGGGGGACGGCCGGTGGGTGTATTTTAGAAGGCTCACTGAAAACAAGCAGGGGGACCTACTTGTAACCTTTCCCCCTGGTCCCTTTAAGACTCCGGTTACTTTTCTGGTAGACACAGAGGCCCGAATGTCTGCTTTAAATGCCGATACCGTTGGCCGGAGTGGGATTGTCCCTGATAAAAAACAGATATGGGTTACCGATGTGTTTGGATATTCCAAACTCCAACCTACAGACCAAGTAAAGTGCTGGTTGCCAGGAGACACCACCCCCACCAAGACCACTATGGTATTGGGAGTGCTCCCCATGAATATTTTGGGATTGGCTTTATTGAAAGGGAAGTCCTGGACAGACTCGGCAGGGAGGGAATGGAAGTTCGGGTCTCTGGCAACACTGATAAGGCTTTTGCAGACTGCTCCTACCCTTCCCCCATCTAAAATTGTGAATGTGAAACCCCATCCCTTACCACTGGGAGCGAGGGAGGGAATCGCTCCAGTGATAAGAGAGCTGCAGGAACAGGGGGTAATTATTCAAACTCACTCCCCTTATAACTCCCCAGTGCGGCCAGTTCGCAAACCAAATGGTAAGTGGTGGCTAACAATGGATTATCGGCGCTTAAACGCAGGCACCAGTCCCCTGACAGTGGCCGTGCCTAATATAGCCAAATTGATTGTCACCATACAGGAACAGTCCCATAAAATTTTAGCCACCATTGATGTAAAAGATATGTTTTTCATGGTTCCTATGCACGAAGGTGATAGAGATAGATTGGTATTTACATGGGAAGGTATACAATATATCTTTACTCGTTTGCCCCCAGGATATCGGCATTGGCCTACCTTGGCGCACCACGCCCTGGCACAAGCACTAGCAGAAATCACCCCTGAGGAGGGAGTTAAAACCTACCAATACATTGATGATATATTGGCGGGGGGGTGGGGGGGTGGGGTGTGTGTCTGATGCCACTGCAGTGGGACAAACCCAAAAGAAAATAATCACTCACCTGGAAAGTTTAGGACTTCGCGTTCCAGCAGAAAAGGTACAACTTCCCTCCCCTGAGGTGAAGTTCTTAAGTATATGGTGGAAAGGAGGAATGGTGTGTATTCCCCCTAAACCTTGGCTACCTTAGGACAAATAAAGATACCAGAAAACAAAAAGGAGATATGGCAACAATTAATAATCCTATGAGGGCCCTTTAAGGTCCTGAGGCCTATACTGGCGGCACCACGGAAAATACAGTAAAAGGGTTAAAGTTGTGGTTTAGCTTTTTACAAAAACCTAAATCGATTCAATCAGACAATGGCAGCCACTTTACTGCCGGAGCAGTCCAGGAGTGGGCAAAAACCAAGGGAATCCAGTGGACATTCCATACCCCCTGCTACCATCCCCAAGCTGATGGGATAGTAGAAAGGACCAACGGACTCCTAAAACACACCCTGAGGCCTCACAACCCTGGGTGGTCCGCAAGACTCCCAGATGCCATAGCCAGAGCAAATGGTCGATGGGGGATAAATGGATGCCCTAAACTTACTGCTTTCTGTCCAACACCCCCCCTCCTTGCTCCCTGGAGAGAGGGAGAAAAAGGACCTCGTAAAACCCTTACACTATCCAGGACAACCCGTTCTGGTGGACCTCCCAACAGTGGGGGAGGTGCCTCTGACCCTCAAAGTTCCCCTGAATGCCTATTCATGGGTAGCTGCTGATGCCCATGGAAAGGAAGACAAGATTAATACCAGATGGATTGTCCCATCCTTTTGACTATTGATTTGAAAGAACTGGAATCTTTTTCTTTTTTCTTTCACAGGTCTAGCTACTGGAAACATCCTCCACCTCAGAAGGTTAAAGCTGATGCTATTTTTGGGAATTTATACTCCTAATCTGTGTGATACAGAGGAATACATAGCCAAACCATGACTGTCAATTCTGCTCAACACCGACAGTTGTGGATCTGGTCCTATGTTCTTTGTCTCTCCCTATGTATTATAGGAACCACAAGCCAAAATACTCCAAATCTGGCTTGGGAGTTAGTTCAAGGTTTTGTTAGGATGTGGGGTTACCAAAATAAAGGTCTGTGTCTTACTTTACCTAGATCAACCAAAGAAGGCTTATGGTTTTTTATGTCACCTGTAAATCTGTCATTTATCTTTAATATGACTAATGCCACCTCTGTAACATACCTGTCACCCTACTGGACCATCAGCTGTATTTTTGGCAACAGCAATGATAAGGGCTAATATATATGATGTTTGGAGTAAACCTCCAAAACGAGCCAAAAAAGTGAAGTTATATTCAACAGCGGAGTGTAAAGCTACCAGACCACTGTTTAATGTCTCTGTTTCTTCTCCGATAGATGGATCAAACCCCTTATTTACTAACACCAAAGGAACATACCTGCTAGAAATGTCACTTTCAAAAAATTCACCAGGAAAACCTCCTGTTATTATTATCCATGGGATCCTCTGTTTAATCTATTGACAAAACCCGATTTCTATGAAGCAAACTATTCTACTCAATGGGACCCAGAATGGTGTATCCTACTCCCAAATAAGACCCATATAACTTCTCAAGATAGAAGTAATTTGATGTGGGCTTGGTCATGGAACAAAGTGGGACAAGTTTTTATAGAGCCTAAGTTTGATCCACCTATCAGGGATGTTGAAAGCCCCCTTTTTAATTGTTCTAAGACAATTCAAGACCAAGTGGTCCTCCTGAAACTTGGTTTATTGATAGTCTCAGTACCTTAATTTGAGATATGTGCACGTGCTGGGGATATCTTTCAAAGGGATGGCGAAACAGCGACAAAACTTGTAACCTCACTCTTCCCAGAAGTTGCAATTTTATTAAGCAAGAATGGAGTGGAGTACCCTTCACTCGTTATCCCTTACAAGGGACACCCTTAAACACCAAGCCTATTATATATGCTGTGAATTATACAGATCAATATACCTGTAAAACTAACATATATCCAGCCCCTTTGGGGTTAGCATGGGGGTGCTCCAATGGAAAATTTTATTCTTACTTAACATTGGAATATCATGCTGGTCTGAGGTGTGGATTGGGTATCCCTTCTTTGTGTCCATCCTGTGTTTTTATTTTTACATTACCTTCCTGGCGATCACGTAGAGAAGTGGGAAGTAATCCAAAGGCCCGCCCCGAATGGGTGATTAATGAAGTCCAAACTCCCAATTATTATACTGCTGGACAACTAACTGCGTGAATGTTTGAGAATATTTTTACTCCTTATTTAACCTTAAAACAATACCAATTTGTCCTAGAAAATATTACCTGGCAGGTACATCTTTTAAGTAACTGGACACAATATGCTTTTGTAGAATTAAATTTACAGGTCCAACAGCTATCGAAGATGAGCCTTCATAATCGTCTAGCCCTGGATATGATATTGGTCAAAGAACAAGAAGCTTGTGGGATGTTAAATCTCACCAACGGAGAATGCTGTATCACCATACACAACACTACTAGCTCAACAGAGGACGCTCAAACAAAGATGAAGGAGATAACTGACCAGACGGTGGAACTTTTTCAATCCATGCAACCGAAAGACTGGTTTGATGGTGAGACTCCGAACTCTTGGTTACAATCCATCCTACAGTCCATGGGACTTACAGGATGGGGGGCATGGTTAATGAAAATAGGACTAACATTAGTTATTGGTTTCGTATTTTTAATGATTGGCCTAGCTGTTGTTCGCTGTATGATTACCTGTGCCACCTCTTCCTTCTCTTCTTTCTTTTCTCCCTCTGTTTGCTATGTGAGAATCACCACCCTAGAAGATGACCTCCAAGAAGCAGTCAAGACATCTGTTTGAGCCACGAGGTGTTGTAAGGCCCTGATAACAGGTGAATGTTGCAAACATCCATCTTGACCCAAGCAGGGATAAACTAATAACAAGGGAATGTCGCAGACATCCGACTCAACCAAGGACAGAACCTGCAGGGGCATGATACCATCTTGTGAGCTCATTCCCCTATTCCAGAAACATGTAGACAAAAGACCATCTCTGTCCCGTGCGTGTGTGCCTGTGAAAGGCCATCACTCAGTCAACCACGAAGTGCGGGGGGACTGTGAGACCCCCAAGACCCCCACAACCCACTGACTCATTTCTGGAATATTCCTGAGCACATACCACACCTGCTCAGTGATGACAGACCCCCGCCTATGGGGGGGAGCACATTGGGTTGTAAAAAGGAGAAACACAAGATTTTGGTGCGCACCTGCCACCTGAGTACTACAACTACGAGTGGAGAACATTGCTGGATCCAAGGGTGGTGATATCTTTTCTCTTTTCCTTGCTTTCTTTCTCTCTTTCTTTTCCTATCACTCTCTTTGTCTCTAACTTCATTTTCGGCACATTAAGATAATATAGTCACAAGTTTTGCTAAGCCATTACCTTTTGTAGTTCTGCTAAGCTTTTGTTTTAACTTTTGCCAAGTCTCTATCTTGGCAGGAGTAATTATTACTCCTGATTACCATGCAGAGAATTAAAAAGTTAACCTCACCCTAACCCACCAAGTGGGACGGGGCAGGTCTGTCAAACAAAACAGCTCAATGGCCACACTTGTCACTTTTATTGGTGCCTGTATTTTGTCAGTAACGCTCATCTGCGTGAAGTGCTCCACTGGTTACCAAAGCAAGAGGGCAACATCTGTGAAGCTTAAGATATTCTCAGCGCCCCAAAACTGGTGGAATTTGTATTATATCCAACTATGTCTGAGGCCTCATAACCTTTATACATGGTGTCACCCCAACCTATGCAGATTATGCACCTCAGCCACCATTGTCCTCTCTATTGCAAAGAAAGTAGTTTCAGGACCTGGTACAGGTATTACAATGATTGTGGAGGTGCCTACTGCATACCCAGGTCTTGTAGTGTAACCGTACATAATTGCATCAATGCCTCTGGCCAAACTGACTCCAGGTATCATCAGTTCTCAGTGAAGAGTTGTGAAGCCAGAGTACCTGTGTTACAGTAAATAATCCAATGCTCAGCTTGCATTTTGCATCTTTGAACAGCTCACACCTTCTCCTTGCCCCCTTGGAGCTGCAGGGCTAACCAGGGAAATGGATTGACCCTGCACAGGGGCGAGTGGGACAGCTCTGCCATGCGCCTGAGACTGGCCCCGGGTTGGGAAGCAAGGGGGAGGATCAAACTGCCAGTTGTCATCAGAGGCAGCAGTGAGGCCCCAAAGTTTCTGAATTAAGACATGAGTTACTGGTGGTCAAGGACATAAGCAGCAAGAAGGCCAAGTATGTAGATGACATGAAGCTATTTAAATTTGTCAGGAGATGAGAGAATGACAAGAGCTTTGGAGACATGTAAGAAAGCTGTGCTTATCAGCAACAGGAAGGCAAATGAAATTCAGCATGACTGTTCCAAAAGTCATGTAGGTGGAGGCAAAATGTAAACTGCATAAATACTTCTAGGCTTTAGCTTACTGTAACTGTACCGGCACAAGCAAGAGCCCTGGGCTGAGGACACAGTGAACAGTTTGGTATAAGCTCAGTGCTGTTCGGTGGGGAATGATAGTCGGAAGAGCAGACATGGGAGCCATGAAGGGCAGGATGGAAGTAATGCGGAGAACAGCACCGTGCCTCCATGTAAGCCAGCACTGCTCCCCCACCGTGCTGCTGCCTCCTCTTCCAGAGCAAAGGATCCAAGGAGAGTTGACCATGCATACAGATGAGCTTGAGCAAACTGTCAGGGAGAAAGTCCCCAAAATCTGGTATTTGTACCTGAAGGGCAATGAGTTAGGAGGGGATAGGGAAATAAGAAAAAAGGGATGTGATAAAAGACTGTAGGATAATGAACCAACTGAGAGAAGATGGATTGGGAGGCCCTCTTCTTCCAGCCTTTATGACAGGAGAAAACAGATGATGAAAGTGGAAAGCTTTGAATTCAAAATTGATAAAGAGGAACCATTTTCACACAGTGAATAAGCAGACCTGAGGACTGATTGCCAGAGGAAGTCAGAGAGTACAAGAAAACAGCGACATTTGAAGACAGATCAGGCACACATCTGAGCAATGAGAACATCCAGGCTGGTAAGAGGCAATGCTGAAAGTATTACAGGAGGAGAGAGCATCCCATTGTGCATGAGAACAGAGAGCAAACAGCTCTCAGGCACTGAGAGATTATGATGTGATCTTGCTGAATACTAGATTGCTCCTTAGCCCCACTGGAGCTAACCCACCTTTTCTCTATCTCCAAAGCATCTGGCAGAGAGAGGAATCTGAGTTAGACAGATCACTCCCAACTTGAAAAAATGGCAGCATTATCATTTGCCTCGAAAGATGCCTGGTACCAGGCTGGACTGTCCTTCCTTATGTTGGTGCTGTTTCAGTGTCTGCCTGAAATTGCATGGGACAGTTGAAGCAGGCAAGGCTACCTCACACATCTGCTTGCATTTCTCTAGGACTTAGTGGAGAAATGGGTATCATTTTCAGTAAATACATGGCTAGCTGAGTAGTTAAAGAGCTGTGGAGTCCAGACGTGCTCCCTAGAGTGGGCTAGTTGAGGTTTTTGGGTGCTGCTCCATTACCTACAGTCTGAGGATCCCAGAGTGCATTCATTAACTGTGTGCCTGAAGCTCTTGGGGGGAAGGTAAGGGCCACACACAAGAAGGCCTCTTCAGGTTCCTGCTGAAATAATGAAAAGCTGGCCTGGTAGTGAAACCCTCTGCTCAAGTCAAGAGAGTCTCCCTTCCTAAAAACTGAGAGCTTCATTTTTGTACCACCACCTCCTTGCTTGAGCAGCCACAGGCCAGTGACCCATATGGGAGAAACCACATTTGTGACTCTCTTTTCTAGTGATGCTTTCTTCTCGGGTGGCATGCAATGACTGTTCAAGAGCAGTACCACAGTCCTCCCTGGCTGCTCGGAGAGTAGGTGAAGAGCATTCTCTAACTAGATGAAACCTAAATACATTGATAGTCATGGGAGATGGGACCTGGCAGACTCATGATTACATTAGTAAGTACCTCCTTAGCTGGAGGAGAGTGACAGAGAGCCCTAACATCAATGGGAGATCTATCAGGAAAATACAAGGACTGAGAAAAGGAATAAATGAATGAATGAACAAGGAGAGCCAGACAGGAGAAAAAAAAAAAAAAAGACTCTGAAGCACAGCAAAAATGAGAGACTGAACCTGCAATTCTTTCTTCTCTAGTGACATTTAATTTCTCCTTCCCCATTGTCAAAATGTCAGAAATGAACAGGCACCCTCAGTAAAACAGAACTGAAAGAGAAAGAGAAGGCAGCAAAGTCCTTAGGAGCTGCTTCACACAGGCAGAGGTACACCCGGCACCGTCAATAGGCACAATCCTCCACAAGCACACACAGGGGCCAGCAGGTGTTTTTGTCAGATGGATTTATTTTAGGTTCTAAAATGAGTTTCTAATAAAATAAAACGCTCAAAATGTGCAACATGTGCAGTCCTCTGTGGGGTCCCCTCTGCCACTGAATGAGCGCAAGAGCAGGGCAGTGCGGGGAGGGGGAGAAGAAAGTGGGCAGTGGGGAGAAAACACCATCCAGCTACAGGGGAGCTGGATTCCAGCCATCTCCCGCATTTAAGTGTCCCACCAGTGAAAGGCTGTGAGAGGGGCCATGAAGAAAGGGCAAAGGCTGGGAGAGAGAAGTGGCACTGAAGCAGGCAATAACTACGGGCTCAAATACTCCCAATAGCTCCAAAGCGTCTGTGCTGCCTGCCACCTTACTGCAGCGGTGAGTCTCATCTTGCCCTGCTATGCAGCTTCCAGCCCCTCTGCAGGTACAGAGCTTCCATGGCCTCCTGCTATGTTCATGCCATCCCTAGACCCTCCTGAGAGGTCTGCATGGTTCCCATCTCTCTGCAGCATGGCACACAGAGTTTCATCCTTCCATGCAGACTGGGCCCAGTGTCTCTGCTCCCATCAGCACTCAGTTTGCTGGATCTTCTCTTTCTTGTTCTCCTCCATCTCCTTCTTACTTGGCACAGTGACTGCAACCATCCCTTCCAGCGCTGGGAAGGCAGGAGACCGTGCCTGAAAGGGAAGAAAGGGGCAATATCAGGCATGGGAGGGAGACTTGAATGGCACAGGTCTGGGTTTCTCCCTGCCACGGAAGATATGGTCCTACTGCTTGCAATCATGAGGCTCCCATTCCCTCCCAGAGCCAGGGAAGAGCCCCAGTCCAATGCTCTGAGCCATGTAGTTTCTTCTGGGGAAGGCTGGCTCAGGACTATCCTCTGTGCTGTCATGGGCATAAGGAATAACAAAGACAGGACATACTTAAGAGAGAGCAAAGAACAATCTGTGCAATGGTCAGGCCATTGTCAGGTTCAGGGGTATGCCAGATTTTACAACTCCTTTTCAGAGAGAATAATTAAAGGCATGAAGGTTCACGCAAAATGAGATAAGAACAAATTAAAGACAGAAGCACTTTCATATCTTGCTTTAACAAGCGACTTTCTAGACAATGGAAAAGAGGTAGATCTCAGGGCTCCTGATAACAGTAAAGTATATGGTGACACACTGGCAATCAATACAACTGGAAGGATGAGATTAGTAAAAAGAATGGCATGGTAGGTGTGATCTCAGCTAAGAGGAAGAGACTGGGATTTTGGTCGCAGGTTTCTGCCAGGCTGTAGAAAAATGATAAGCACAATTTATAAGCACAAAGATCAGTTGTGGGACCAGTCATTAATGGCATAGAGAGTGTAAAAGTGCTAATGAGTGATAAAGCTGATAAAGTTGAGGAGCCTCATTTGGAAGAAAGAGGATGAAAATGTCACTTGAGACCCAGATATTTGAGAAGAATGGAGCTCTAAACTGAATGACAGGGTGAATGAAATGCAACAGTACCGACCTCATGTTGATAGGCTCAGAGGATCGTAACAGGAATTCCTAATGTGTGGGCAATAGCCCATCAAGGGGTACCGGTGAGCAGCCAGTGTTTAACCAATGCAGGAAGAGCAAATGTATTCTTAGAGAATGCCGTCAGAGAGAGGGAGAGAACAAGAGAAGAGCTAGTATCTTTGCTCAAGGCACCTCATCTGCACTCTCACAAAGGGTGAGCCCACCGGGGAGACTGTGCAGAGAAGGGCAGGAGGACCATCAGTGGATGGAGGACCTGTGCTGCAACAGAGGAGCTTTGCTTACTTGGCAAAGCTGTGAGGGCATATACAAATGATTTGAGGTAGTAAGTTTCCTGGCTGGATTAGAGCTGTTTAAGCTAGCAGAGCTGGACACCCAGGTATCTTATTTCCTGCTAGCTGAGGGTTTATAGTTACACTGTAAAGGGTTATTTGTCCAAGGTTTTAGGCCAGAAAGGGTGGTTCTGATCATCTTGTCCTGGACTTGTGTAGTCTAGAGAGTCAACCAGAAACTGCAGATCTCTGCCTTAGATTATCATTTACCATCAGTGCTGATTAAGGACTGATGACGAAGAACCAGTCACAAGTCTCTCTAGCGCTACCCGCAGCATTTTTTTTTTAAATGCCCATCTTGCTTCTACTCTGATGTTGCCTGTCCTCAGCCTCCAGCCACTGAGATTTGCTAAGAATTTGGATCAATGCTGTCACATCCCTCATCTTCAGCTCAAGGCAGGTTCAAGTGACCTAGCTCTTTCGCCAGGACAAGTTCTCCAAACCCAAGATTGCTCTGATTCCCTGGCCCCTTCTGCACTAGAAGGGGATTTTCACTGTGGACCCTTTCCAAGAAGCTGAGTGGAAGGCAACTACTTCACAGCTAGTCATGAAAGATATCTCTTGTCAGCAAAGAGAAACTCTGAAGGAAGAATTTGCCATGTAATTCATTTGCAGAGAAACGGTATGAAAACTGCAGAGAAACAGTCTGTTTGCACAGTTTTTTCCAGTGCCATGCTGGGGAGGGATCAGTCCTGGCCTGGTCTTTGAGATGATAAAGCAGAGTTTTCAGAAGAAGAGATACTGGAACAAGCTGAGCAAAGACAGGGCAGTAAGTTGCCAGAAGCAGAGGGCCGAGACGTGAGGGCTGAGCCAGCAACAACAGACCTGCATCGAGATTGGCGTCTGGGGACCAGCAGGCATTTATATGGAGCAGGGGACTCTGTTACATCAAAGCATCCAGATAAGGAACAAGACAGAGGACACCTACAAAAGTCTGAAATTAACCCTCCTCTATTACAGCATGGCTTGATCTCTGCAAGAATAAGTAAGAAGCTTTTCAAGGCTGGACTGTGATTGTCTCCTAGGAGGTTTTAGCCCTCCTCTGAAGTGCCTGACCTGCCCCCAGACGAATGCCACGGTTAACCAGACCTGCCGATGCCCAGGATACAACTTTCACTATGCGTCCATGACATGTAGTGCGTAACATGCAGCAGGCTGCCCGAGCCCCATTCTTCCTGGCTGCTGTGTCCCTGTGACATTTCACTGCTGTCTCCAGGGTACCCAGGGGAAGGTCAAATAAGGGATGATGTACAGGAAATCCAACAGAAATGGGGTGATGGACACTTACCCTTCTTTGTAGGGCCAGAATCAGAACACAGACCGTAAGCAGAATGAAGAGGCTGAGCGTGAGCCCAAAAGTAACCTGCCCACTGAAGATGGTGGGAGGACTGGAGACCTGGGCACCTGTGAGGAGGAACCGCAGTTAGGAAGGAGGGGAAGGTTGATTTTGCACTGGGGCAAGGCTGAGACTGCACAGAGGCAAACTGCAAAAAGGTGCAGGGAACTGGAAGGAGAAACAGGAGGAACTGGTGAGAGCTAAGACAGGGTGACAACAAGATGGGATGCAAGTGGTCAAAGGGGAGAAGGAAAGGATGAGGCTGACAGAGGAAAGGGCACCAGGAAATTGAATAGGGTGAGAAGAAGGGAGCGATTATGGATCCACAGGACAAAGTACCTGTGATCTGCAGCCCGTACTCCACTGCTCCCAGCCTGCCCTCTGGGCCATATACACTGCATTCCCACGTGCCTGTATCCTTTTGTGACACTCGGGGTATTTCCAAGGTAGGGCCCATCTGGGACCTGTGGCTCTCCAGGTTACGGGAGGTGGCCACAGCCAGCTTGCTGTTAGTGGGGGCTGAGTCAAGGTGCTTCCACTGGAAACGTTCATGTCCCCGGGGGTGTGTGAGGCTGCAGATGAGCAGCAAGCGAGACCCCTCAGAAACTGGTCCCTGGATGCTTGCGGTGACTGCAGCAAAGGAAAAAAATATCCTCAGGAAAGAATACAGGCAGGTCCACAACTCTTCCTCATCCCTCCTCCTTCTAATACACCCTTCCTTCATTACCTCCTATAATTTATTTTCTTTGTCTTCTTGAGCTTTCAAGAAGAATAATCAAGTTACGCAGGAAAACCCCTGCTTTCAGCAGAGTCCAGTGCAGTGCGATGCCCTGAATAGAGACCTTGTTTCTCACCCTGGGATGACAACCTACGAGCAGGAGCAACCCACACTCACTGCACTGACATGCAGGAGATTTAACTGCCAGCAGTGGGGAACCCCATAAGGGTGATGCACTTCCCTGTCTCTTCTCTCACCTGTAACCACTGCCAAGGTCACGTCCCTGCTGATTGTCTTGCTGCCAACGGAGACAGCACAGCGGTACTGCCCTGCATCACCTGGCCCCACCACAGGGACATGAAGGGGGAAGCTTCTGCTGCTCAAATTCTGGGAGATACCCCAGTCTTCCAAGTGTCCTCCTGCAGGGCGGCTCCAGTGGGCTGTCACCACGTTGATCCCAAAGGCACTGGGAAGGTAGCTCAGGGTGCATGGTAGATCAGCTGCAGAGCCAGCTGCAGCATAGACCACAGGGTTCGTTGGGCCATCAAAACCTGAGCCAGAGAGAGAGAGGACAATGTAGGGGAGTGACTGGAAAGAGCTCCCCAGGGAGGTGACTGGCCTGGGAAGTGAGGAACAGGGTGCGAGCTGGGAAGCTGGACCCACTGGGGTTGGTCAGTCACATCAAAGGGGGTGACTTGGGGATGCTGGAGTAGCAACATAGAGGCTGAGCTCACCTAGAATTTGCAGGTTGTATGTGGCAGAAACGATCTCATTATCAGAGTATCTGAGCTGGCAGCACCAGGAGCCCGCATCACTCATGGCTGGCCGGAGGATGGAGAGAGCCCCATGCAAGGACCAGAAGGTGCCGGAGGTGGGGACCAGGCGCCCGTTGTGGAACCAGCGTGTCTCCATGAGGGTGGCCCGATGGCTAGAGTTGCAGCTCAACAAGAGTGGCTCATTTTCTACCACAGGGCTGGGTGGACTGAGGGTTACTGCAAGGAAAAGGAAGGGGAGGAGGCGGGGGAAGCTAAGATCATGGCGGAGCTACAAAACCATCCCTTTGTGCCCCTCCTGGCCTAGTTTTGTCCCTCGGGCAGTCGTCTCTCCAGAGCTGAGAGCAGACAGCAGGAACCTGTGTGCTTTTGCGTGGCTGCTGCCTGTATCCTGACCTGCCCTGGGAAACACAGCATTCCCACCCCATCCCACCCTTACAGCCTCCCCAGTCCTAAAATTAACATTCTCCAGGGTTTCCATCTTCTCCTACCTGTAATTATCCCCAGCTCCACCTGGCAGCTCTGGACCTCCGTGTTGTATGCCACCTGTGCCTCATAGAGCCCAGCATCCTCGCTCCGGACTGGGTCGATTCGCAGGGAGAAATTGCCATTGCGTAAGGCAGAGTCCTGGACTGACACCCGGGGCCTCATGGGCAGTGCCGTCTTCCGGAGACCTGAGTACCCCACCTCCAGCACCACGTGTGGCTCCTGGTGGGCGCTGGGAGCGGGACAAGTGAGCGGCTCGTGCCAGAGGCAAAGGCAATATCAAGGGTGGGGGGTGGGAAGGATGGAATGTGGAGAAGGAGAAAGGGGGTTCAAAGTGTATCCCACCCTCCCTGACCCCCTCACAAAGACACAGATCTGTCTTGGCCCTGACGTACCTTCCCCCATGCCGCTTCCACAGCACGGATGTCTTGTCAGGCAGCTGCTTCCAGCTCTTCCACATCTTTCTAGGGCTCAGGTGGCAAGGCAGCACAGCTGAACTCCCTGCTCTGGCCCACACTTTCTGCTCCCTGCTTTCCCCCTCTGCTACTCCTGGTAGGATGTGACCAGCTGTAACAAGATGAAGGGTCGAGCAAAGGGTGTGACTCACGGAGCAGAGGGCAATATCCGGCCATATTCAGTGGGGTTAGAAGGGCACAAATTCTCCCTTCCAGACCTATCAGGGACTACGTAACAACCAGGCTCAACTTACTGAGCTGCTCTGCCCTCCCTGATACGTCCAGCCCCTCTTACCATTGAAAACCAGCAGAATGAAGGTGAGGAACATCACCAGGGACACCGGGCTCATGGTGGTATCCAGGAGAGGCAGGAGGCTGCTTCTTCCCGCTCAGGTCCGTGCTTGTTCAGTCAGAAGGTTTAAGAGATCAGCAAAAATGAAGTCTGGGCAAAGAAGATGTTAGAGTGTGTAGATGAACCAAGGGAGGGTCAGGTGGAAGTGCTTGCTCTTGTGCTGTCTCTCTCTCTCTGATCAAAGCATTTCCCTAGATGCCCTTATATCGCGGGTGGGCAGCTAATTTCCTCGTATCACTAAGAAGATGCGTCACGACCAAAAAACCAGTATAAGTTTGAGGCACGTGAAGGCAGGGCTGAAGCCAGTGAGAGAGAGGAGGGAGGGACCAGAGACACTGCTCTAAGCATCTTTTAGTGGAAATTCTTTGGGTCGCTGTTGTTTTTCTTACAAGTTTCGCTTCTACATAGAGAATGGAAAAATTGTAGAAGACACTTCCCAGCAAGTGCCCTTCATGTTTTTCTTTCATCTCTTACCTTTTTTGGTTTGATCTTTCCGCCTCTTACAGCTTCTTTCTAATTGTTTCAGGGCTTTTGAGAACACGTTGGTCTTTTTTCTGATGTTCTTTTTTTTATTGTTGTTGGGTTTTTGGTGTGGTTTTTTTTTCCTTCTTTAATCCTTCAAATGTGCTGATTTTTTGGCCTTTTCCTCATTGGCCAGTTCACAGGCAGCACGAGGAAAGGGTGTATGGTGAGCTCTAACCAGGGCACATGTAACCCATCCATCTAGAGCCTAGGGGCAATCTGGGACAAAGCTGAGGTGGTCTGAGGAGACAGAAAGGAGCATCCGGGAGAAGCAACCAGCACTGAGAAGAGGGGCTGCATGCTGTGGCACTGCGAGGGGTGTGAGGAAGGGACCCTCCTCCCCTAGCAGCGCTGGGGAAAACCCACCCAAGCTCGTGTGCTGAGGGGGCTTGTCCTAGCTCCCATGTAGCTGCTGAGCTTTGCATGGGGTAATACATTTTCACCCATGTGCCTCATCCTGGAGCCCCTTTTGCCCCAGAGAATCCCCACTGTTGTGGCTCACACTTTCCAGCAACCCACTGGCTGTGACTCTTTCGGACTTAATCAGCCCTTCACGATGGGTGTCAGACACCCAAGCCCCTCGGCGGCTCATCCCCTGAGGGCTGGGCTGGGGCTTTTCCTGGAGGTGAGGTGACTCAGAGCGGCTGCTTCTTTGCTGTGGAAGGATCCTTGCTCGCTCTCTAGTTTTCCTCAGTTGGTTGTAGAAGGTGGAGGATAAAAGAGAGCAAGTGGTACACCTCACAACAGCAGCTCCCTATTGTGGTGATGGCTCTTGTCTCTTTTATCACACACGGCTCTTCAGTCTCCTGAGGAGTGGGATCAGTGTAGAGGAACCTGGTGCAACCTTGTGCGCCTCATTGTGCCCGGGGGACTGCTTTGTAGTGGTCCGTCATGCCCTCCGTGTTACACAGCCCATGGGATCACATGAGAGAGGAACAGAGGAGAAAAGATGGGGGAGAACTTGTGACGGTTGACAGGAGGTGTTTTTTCCTCCTGTTCAAGAAAAACAGTTTGTGGTGCCCAGTCCAAGCAGAAAGCATCAACTTCTCTTTCCCCTGAATCAGCAGTGTGAGAATGGTGTGAGTGTGTGGGTGAAGACGAGAGAGAAAGGGGATGGAACTGTGATGGGGAGGCACATACGGCTCCACAGCCTGGCGCCGTCTGCTCCCCCTCCACTGGCTTCACCCGGGGAACACCAAGCTCGCTGCTCTCCCCCTCCATCCCAACCCACTCTGCACTCTTAGCCTCGGTGCCCTGGCACTGTTCCCATCTAGTCCCCCAAACCACCCTTCACTGAGTCCGTGCCCTAGGAAATGCCTCATTCTTGTAAGAAGTGGCAAAGGAGAGAGACGTATTCCCATCCTGCTGCTGCTTCCTGAGAGGTGGTCACGAGGGAATGATGGAGAGCCGCGGAAAATGATGGGAGCTGTCTGGCACTGGGGGGTGTTTGGGGCCCAAGTTATTACGCTGAGTGAGCATGTTGTGAAATGAAGGTTTTGGAGGCACTGTTTTACTCAGCACCAGGCTATCTTTAGCAAAGACACCTGTGACGTTTCTCTCTAACGACCCATTTTAAATGCTGACTCCCTTGAATGGCATTTTCGTCATCTCCCAGAACAGGACCCTGCAGCAGAAATAAACAGTGACCGGAGCGAGATCAGCACAGGGGCATCTTCTCAGAACCTCTTGCGTGGGTCCCCTGGGCAGAGGGGCTGACAGGGATGTGTGGGACTCTGGCAGAGCCATGGGGAATGAGGGGCAGGCTGCGACGGGAGTAGGCCAGGACAGGGATTCAGAAGCCCAGCTCACTAAATACTCCTTTGTCCATGTTGGGCATTAGCTAGCTTCAGCCAGGTTCCAGACTTACCCACAGCAGTCACCTTGCACACAACCTTAATACATTGCTTTTCTTGTCTCTCTTGGCATGTCTTACGGGTGCAAATTACACTTACCAAGAAAAATAGGAATAGAAAACACTATTCTGCAGTATCATTGAGCTAGTCTTGCTGAAGGAATTTTCCGTTGTGTTTCCAGATTTCTGTGATACCATGTTTTTCTCTGAGTGATTCCACTTTCATGTTTTGGTCCTTGCAGCATCAAGTCTGAAGCTAGACTTAATCTTCTGCTTCGTGCTGACTTTTTGAGATGCTCTTTAATTTATTTGCAGACTTTAACTGACCTAAGAAATTGCTCTGTGACTTGAAGACTGGGTTATCATCTGTGCAACTTGAGATCAGCTGGTCTGGGTGTTCCTGAAATAGAATGCTCACCAAAATGACCTCATGTACAAAGTCCTGATTGCTGTTTGTCCAGAGCTAAGGCAAACATAACAAGCAAAAAAAAAATAAATTAAAAATTACTTACTAATAACTAATAACTTTGTGGAGAGGGACTGTAAACAGAAAGCAGCCACGCCTGGGGAGACGGAAGGGAAGGTCTGGCAGGGGATGTAGTGTGAGCAAAAGCTGCTTGGCAGGTTGGTACTCAACGAGTGCCTGGACAGGAATGGGGTTTCCAGGGGTCAGACTAGGATTACCTGTCAGACTTCTGGCACTGACTGGGAAGCTCAGGGAGCTAAAAGAGATCTAAGCTCAGCTCCAGAGGGGAGGTAATGGAGCTGCCCTTCTCTGGGTGCTCAGGACAGATGCAGTGGTTCCCAAGTGAACACCTTGTGCCTGTGGAAGGGCCAAGCAGCAGAACTCTGAACCAGAAAGAGCCAGTGCCCACAGTTTAGCAGGCTTTGTGTGAGATTCACAATGTGGAAATAGAATCATCATAGAATCATAGAATCACAGAATCATAGAATGGTTTGGGTTGGAAGGGACCTCAAAGATCATCCAGTTCCAACCCCCCTGCCATGGGCAGGGACACCCTCCACTAGACCACGTTGCCCAAAGCCTCATCCAACCTGGCCTTGAACACTTCCAGGGATGGGACCTCCACCACCTCTCTGGGCGACCTGTTCCAGTGCCTCACCACTCTAACAGTCAAGAATTTCTTTCTAACATCTAATCTAAATCGACCCTCCTTCAGCTTAAACCCATTACCCCTTGTCCTGTCACTACACTCCCTGATAAACAGTCCCTCTCCATCTTTCCTGTAGGCCCCTTCAGGTACTGGTAAGCCGCAATTAGATCTCCCCAGAGCCTTCTTTTCTCCAGGCTGAACGATCCCAACTCTCTCAGCCTGTCCTCATAGCAGAGGTGCTCCAGCCCCCTGATCAGCTTTGTGGCCCTTCTCTGGGCTCTCTCCAACAGCTCCATGTCTCTCCTGTACTGGGGCCCCCAGAGCTGGATCACCTCCCTCGACCTGCTGGTCACACCTCTTTTGATGCAGCCCAGGACACAGGCTGCATCGAAATAGACACCTCTGAGGTAGAAGGATGCAACCAGTCTTCCCCCGCAAAGGGTTGTGATGATTTCTACCGAGGCACCATCCCTGAGATCCATATGAAATTGCTCAGCTTCTCTAAGCCCAGGGTGGGTACCAAACGTGCTTCCTTTCTTGCAGGAGGAAGCGGTTGCTCCAGACTTCTGTTCCTCCACAATGCCTGGAAGCAGCATGTTATCTTCCCAGGGCCAGGGTACCCCGCACATCAGAGGTGGTCTTGGAGGAGGGACCCACTTATCTGAGGTGACAGATCCCAAAAAGGGATGAGGAGAAGAGGACTGCAAAAGACAAAGTTCACATCTCCCAATACTTCTGGACAAAACCAAAATGTGCCTCTGCAGAAGTCCTAGGAGGAGGAGAAGTGGCTGGCTGCCTGACATTTATTGGGAGGCTTTTTACTTTTGAAAAGGTCCTTTTTAGAGGATTTTCTGAATGGGCAGTGCCTGGGTCACCACACATCTCTGATGTGGAGCTGAGGAGAGTCTAGCGGTGGCCTGCTTCCCAGAATCCCATGGGAATACCTTTAGGAAAGCATAGCCTTATGGAGTCTTTGGACAAATCTGCAGCCTCTTTCCTGACAGTGCTAAAAGGTGAGCAACCTTTGCTTGGCAATCCTCATCAGGTAGCTGAATATCCCAGAGAAACCTGAATTAGAAAGCCAGGAACAACATAGGGGGTTGCTGACTGAATCTGTGGGCTGCATTTCTGCTAAAAAACCCCCAGTGATTTAATCACTGAAGAGAATCTGCAGCATTCATGGGCATATTTGGCAGCTAGCATTTTGTATCTTGCCAGCATTAGCTGAAGAGAAGTGTGTAACTGTTGTCATTCACAAATCCTCCAGATCCTTCCTGGAAAAGAGATGGGATGCTGCAGGATCCTCTTTGGACATCCACAACTACCTGTGGAGGTGGTGATGGATATCAGTACCTTGGCCACTATCTAGTTAAGTGATGTCTTTGATGCTGCGGGATGTATTCGATGCCACAGCCTCTGTGTTTTGCAACAGGGAAGGTGAGGTGGATCCACTACAAAAATCCATGCAGTAAGCTAGGTTACATTTTGACTCATTTCTCATTGTAATACTCATGCTGTGCTTTTAATTCAACAGAAAAAAATGTGATAGCCTCCCAAACATCCCAGGGCTGCACTGAGTTTTCTCAGAGCAAAGAGGTACCCAGGAGGCTAACGCATGCAAGCGATGGGAGAAGCATGCCAGCTATGAGGAGAAAGCTCTCAGTTACAGTGACCTGACACTGAGGTGGAGTCAGGCACTGACCCAATGTGCCACATTTTGCTGAGTCAAGATTACCTTGACTCAGGGATGGGCAGAAAGGAGCTGAGGAATGCTTTGAAAAGACCTGGACCTTGGTCTGAGAGTGGGACTCCCAAAATGTGGTCTGTTCTCCCAGACGTAGCTGGAGAGAGAGAGAGAGTCCAACCATCTGCAGGGTCCCTGAGCCCCAGAGGGCTGGAACCTACAGTGCCAACAGCAGAGCTGGATGACAGAAAACTGCTGGACATCAGGGGTGGTCCAGAAAGTGGGTGAGCACTGGCAGAAATGAGCAGCCAACAAGACCTCTGAAAGAGCCGTCAGCATCAAGACTGATGGAAAGAGTGGTGTCAGGACAGGCTGGGAGGATGATGCTGGACATGTAGTGAAACCAGGACACCCAGATTCCCCCAATGGATTATATACAAGCTCCTTCTTAGGTGTGGCTTCTTCAGTTTGCCAGTCTCTTGCCAGTTTTGAAAGGAGACTGTATGACTGCCTTTCCTGAGAGCTGTTTTGGCCTGGGGGATCTCCAGAGCAGATGTGGGTTGTGTCTGCAGGTGTGTCCTGGTTTCATCTGGGATAGAGTTAATTTTCTTCCTGGTAGCTGGTATAGTGCTGTGTTTTGGATTTAGGATGAGAATAACGTTGACAACACACTGATGTTTTAGTTGTTGCTAAGTAGTGCTTACACTAAGTCAAGGACTTTTCAGCTTCTCATGCCCCACCAGCAAGAAGGCTGGAGATGCACAAGCAGCTGGGAGGTGGCACAGCCAGGACAGCTGACCCAACCCGGCCAAAGGGATATTCCACACCATATGACGTCATGCTCAGCATATAACTGGGGGGAGTTGGCCAGGCAGGGGATTGCTGTTCAAGGACGGGCTGGGCATCAGTCAGCAGGTGGTGAGCAATTGTATTGTGCATGACCTGTTTTGTATATTATTATTATTATTATTTATTATTTTCCTTTGCTGTCCTATTAAACTGTCTTTATCTCAACCCATGAGTTTTACTTTTTTTCCTCGATTCTCTCTCCCATCCCCCTGGGAGTCGGGGGAGTGAGCGAACAGCTGTGTGGTGTTCAGCTGCCTGCCAGGTTAAACCATAACAAGGTGCAAGACCTTCCAGCAGCTGATTTGGAGGAAGATTGATGATCTCCTGGGTGCCGAGAGAGAGGTCGGCCGATCCAGGCTCAGATCCCCATTGCTGCTGTTGCTCTCAAATGACAATGCAGCAAGTATCCCCTCAAAGAAAAACTGCCACAGAAGGATGTGCCTTCTGTTCATGGGGCTCGAATCCTCTCTCTGTCTTACTCTTGGCAGCAGCATGGGTCTCGCTGACACAGAAGCAGCACCTTGGACATGTTTCAGATGCTGGGGGGTGAGCATTGCACAGGGCGCAGAAGGGTCTGGCTCTAGGCTTAGTTGCATGTGTCCTGAGGAACTGTGAAAAAGTAGATCTGGTCCATGTGCTGTGTTTTCATGGTGCATCATGGCAGGGGAACATGAGCCCGTAGCTTATGCTACACTGGAGCTCTGGAGGCTACAGGCAAATACTTATTAATAAAGAATATGTTATTTCCTTAGTGGGAAAGCTAGATATAAAAAAGCTGAGGGTAACTAAAGGAGCATGTGATGCTATGAGAAATCATTTGCAGAAGAATACGTTCCCTGGGAAGGTTCATCTGGACGATGGCACAGCAAGGAGGGGGACAGCAGTGCTCCAGAATACTTCTGAAGAGAATAAAGTCTCTGATTTGGTGATCCCCAACCACTTTGCGTTGAACAAAAATTGCTAGGGAGGGAGATGGTGCATTTTTAAACTGAAAGGGCTCATTGTAAATCAAAAGGGATTTCTTTCTTTATAGTTTAGTTTTCAGCTGGATCAATTCTCTGATGCTCATCAGTGTTGACAAAAGAGAGGCAGCAGGAAAGATGAAAGGGAAGATGGGATTGCCCCTTTCTGCAATACTACACATTTATGCTGGATTAACATGATTGTGTGACAGACTGAAATTCAGAATGTGGTGGCAGCTGAGCAATTTTTTCAATTTCTTCTCCATTTGACACCTCATGACAGGTAGCAGCCTACATTGTTTTGTAAGACAGCTTCTACCGCCCCACTAAGAAAAAATGCAAAATCAAATAAACCCCCTTGTTAGTCACAGCATCACAGGAAGATTCATGTGGGAAGGGATCTCTGGGGTCTCCGCTCCATCCCTCTGCTCCCAGCAGGGTGTCTCTCAAACTAGACTGGGTTGCTCAGGGCCTGGCCGAGGCAAATTCTGAACACTTCCAATCGTGGAGATTCTCTAGCCTCTCCGAAAACCTGTTCCACTGCTGAAACACCCTCACAGGAGAAGCTTTTCCTTGCATCTCATAGGAAGTTCATTTGCTGCAACCTGTGCTCCTTGTCTCATGACTTTTCTCTGTGTCCCTGTGAGAGGAGTCTGGCTGTATCTTCTCTTTAACCCCCCTGCAGGCAGCAGTTGTCTCCCCCCCTCTTCTTCAGGCTTAACAAACACTCCTTGTCATGCATCATGTCCTCCACCCCACAGCCATCTTAGGGCCCTTTGCTGGACTGGGTCCCGTGTGTCAACGTCCCATGGTGTTGGAGATGTGGCTTTTCATGTGCCACAAAGACGGGATTAATCACTGCTTGCTATGTTCTTGCTAATAAAGGCCAGCATTCGGCCAGCCTTAAGCACCGCACAGATACCTTGCTGGTCCTGGAGGTGCCCTCATTCTCACCACGCTGGAAGACGACTGACTGACATTATGGCACATACAAAGGCTTCACTGGTCTAAGGGCTGACTCTTCTTTAACCTCGAAGGAGGCTGGGACCAAAGAGATGAAACTATACTTCTGTGTAAAAAGGCTTTAAAATTCCCAAGAAGAGGTGGGACCTCATGATGAGGTCTGGGGGAGATCTGGGTTCCCAAGATCCAGCAAACTACATATTAGGAAGTTTTGCCAGCAATCAGTCATTGGGGTGCAATTAAGGCCACATGGGGAAAACATGGGTTTAAGCTCGATTTTTTTGGTTTAGTGCCATTGTCATGGTTTAGCCACAGCACAGCTGAGCACCACGCAACCGCTCGCTCACTCCTTCCCCCCCCCCCCCCCGCCCCGGTAGAGATGGGGAGGATAATCAGAAGAAAAAGGTAAAACTCATGGATTTGGTTAAGCACAGTTTACTGGGACAGCAAAGGGAGAGGAAAATAACAACAACAATACTTATAAAAGAACAAACAAAGCGAGTGATACACAGTGCAATTTGCTCACTGCCCAGAAACGGATGCCCAGCCCTTCCCCAGGCAGTGACCCCTCCTCCCCAGCCAGCTCCCCCTTTATATACTGAGCATGACATTATATGGTATGGACTATTCCTTTGGCTAGTTTGGGTCACCTGTCCTGGCTGTGTCCCCTCCCAGCTTCTTGTGAAAATTAACTCTATCCCAGCCAAAAACCAGGACAGCCATTTATAATTTTTCCTGGTTCTAAGAAGTTTCTGTTTGCAGATGTCAGGTCCTGTTTTCCAGGGCCATGCTGAGCGGCGTTCTCTCCACTGTGAAAGGCTTCTCTGTCAGGTTTTTCTCAGAGAGCCACAAAAGACCAAAGGACCCTCTCTAGCTCTACAGTGTGCATGAGAATAGAAGATAAAGCAGCCAATGTTTTTGTGTCCTGTGTGAATACTTCAAACCCTTTGCTGGTGAGAGGAAAGTGTCCTAGAAGTTCAGACTCCATGAGCTTCTAGTGCTAAGCTGCCACATGATTTGTTCAACATTCAACTGCTTTCTGATGTCCATGGCTGACTTATGCTGCCAAAATGTGGTTAGGAGGGCTTCACAGCTCTGCGGGTATGACTGTCTCTCCTGGCATGGTGCACACTTTGTATTTGGCAAGGTTAATGGGAAGCAACTGCCTCTTAAGACCCCTGGTAAAATCACACTCTAGAATTAAAACATAAGGTTATACGTTGAGGAACAAAGTATGTGGATCACACAGAACAGAATACAGTATCCTGGGAAGAAAAGATTCCAGGGAGGGAGATACGTGATAGCATGCTGTATAAAATGGGATCTGAAAGAGTGAACAGATTGTGTTACCTCTGTTTACAGCACAAGTTACTGGAAGGAGTCCATGAGTCAGAAAAGGATGTGGAAAAATGGAAGAGGATTTAGAAGAGAGGTACAAAAAAAAAAAAAATTACTTAGGGCCTGGAGATCTTGCTTTCCAATGTACAGAACTTGAGGTATTTGATCTATTTTACCTAATCTGAAGGAAACAAAGGTGAGCTCAGGCAGCGATTTTACTGCAAACAAAAGGAAATTCATTTTACATGTCACACAGACGGTAGAATTATTGTTAGAGGATGTTGTAGATACCAGGAGTGTAAATTAGGTCATTTGTGGAGGATCAGTTCCTCACTGGCTTTTGAATATGATGGCCTGGGTATACCTGCCAGCTCAGGATGATCTTAGATCTTGTTTACAGGAAGCTTCTATATGATGCCCGGTCTCTCAGTGTCTTTCCTTAGGGACCTTGTATTAGCCATAGCAGAGCACTAGGCTAGAGACACCATTGATAAAACCATTTTTATGCTCCTATGTTCACAATCTATCAGCTGCTAACCAGCTGCTGAGCTGAGCGCACATAACCCACAGGGAAAAGGAAGGAACAGGCTCCTGGATTCAAATGAACTAAGATGGTGGTGGTGGCATGTGGGTGTAGGGACTTTCCCCTGAGTTTAGCAGGGACCTGTTGTTTTTTCCCTAGCTACAGGTGGTCAGAGGGCTCACTTGTTCCAGACTTGAAGAAGATATGGGAGTTTCTCTTTTTTTTAAGGTGGGTTTTTTTTTTAATTACTATAATTTTCTTCTGTGTGTTACTTTTAGAAAGTCAAAATAAAAGTCACTCTGAAGGACTGGAAACCTCAATGGTTCTGTGCGCTCCCTAACTGAACTGTAAGACCAGATCAGCTTGTGCAGAGGAAGAAATATGGACAAAATGGTCCAGTCATGAGCCAAGGTAAAGTTCAGAAGCCTTAATAATAGAAAAGGAGGCTACAGTCAAAATACTGGCTCAAGAGTAGTTATTGAAAAGAAAAAAGAAAAAATAAAAAAGAACAAAGAAAAAAGAAAAACAAAAAACAACAGCCAAAACTACAACAAACCAAGACTAACAGCATTTCCTGCCCTGGTCTGTGAAAAATGAATGTTTGGGGTGGATACAAAAAGCAAAGAACTCCTTGAAGTGAAGGAAGCGTTGGAAGATAACCTTCCCAGGTGCTTGAGGGTGGGATTCAACCTTGAAAGAGTGATTCCTTCATGAGCAAACTGATCCAAGAGACTGTCTTCCAAGTTTGCCTTACTGTCTCAATGCCACTGGGAATGACTGCCCCTGGCTACATACTCACCTTGCCATGCACAGTTTGTGATAATATGGCCCTTCATGGGACTGTAAGCCAGACCAGTGTAAACATTATGTTTAAAAGGAGGAGGAGAAGAAAAGGTGAATGTGTAATTAGAATAGGGAATAACTCAAATTACTTCCGTGGCAGGTTCCTACAGGCAGCTGCCCTAGCACAACTGGGTGGGTAAGAAACTGTGCTGAGGAGTGGGAAGTAGAGAAAACTTTTAAAACACCATTCCTGTCACATAGAGTTACACTCTGAATGGCTGGCTGATGTCTGTAAATGGCTCTGGGAGAAGTGAACTATTCAAGCAGTGTCCTAAACCCAGCTGCCAGTGGAGCACTGACAATTTTAAGATACTTAGGGCAGTTGCTGTTGTTGCTTCGGGACTTGTGGACCTGGCAGCTAAACCCAGAGGTTTGTTTCCCCAAGAAAATTCTGCAGCTGACAACCCTAAAACAGGTTCTCCAGAAAAGTGCAGTGATCTCAGGTACTGGCTCTGCTGTTGGGTATCTGGTATAGGTTCTTGATAACCAACTGGAGTTGTAGACACTAACAGGTCACTAACTTCCTAAGAGGGGGACAGTCAAACTCTAGGGCTGTACCTAGGGGATCCAGCAAGGGAGGGGATGCTACTGGGAAAGGGTCCAAAATCAGCTAGAGCTGGGAAGACTGTAAGTGGCGTGAATGTATATATGTGCCTTTCTAGTGGAGGGGCTTTGGGAGCTGTATGGGTGGAACCAACCCTGGCCACAGAAGAAGAGTTGTGAGTCCTGGGATTACTAGAGCTTTCCCACAAGTCCTTTAAGGCTCCTGAAGTTGTGCAAGAGGCTCACAGGAACTGTTCAGTTTAACCTTACCTTCCACGTAACCTTCTTTTGATAGCATATGAGAAAAACAGATGAGAGGAGGATATGGTTACACTCTGCCTGATGCATCTGATAGTACGGTACAATCCCAGAAAGGCTGTTTTTTGAGAAAGGACACATCAGATGAAATATCCCTTTCTGACCTAGAATTGTTCTTGTTCCAGACCAAAAGTATAGTAAGAGCTGTGCTGGGCCAGGAGACAAGATTTTCGGAGCAGATATTCGGAAAGTAATACAGTGTCCCATTTAATAGGAGTGGATTCAAGGGAGGAGGAATCTCCTTCCAGGTCCCCTTATCCCCCTTTGCCTTGGACTCTTGAGCCAAAGGACCATTTCTTCTGGAAGCCAGAGAGCAACCTATGTTTGTTCAAATCACCCTGTGGACACCCAGCCAAGACAAATCTGATGCTGATTGACCACACAGGTACTTCTCATTTCTCCAGGTTTGAGTTAGGCCTCTCATCACACTGGCGGTGTGATCAGAGCCATTCCTGGTTCCTCCGCTCTAAGAGGCAGCTCACAGCACGCTCTGTGCCAAGCATTTTAGGTATGGAGAAACTCGGGATGACAACTGCTCACAATCTTTCAGCCAAGTATCTAGAGACATATCAAGTTTGATGCCACCAGGGGGCCCTTTAGGCAGGAAAGCTGTAGACCTATGCTTAAAGGACTCCCGCAATTCCTCTCTCACTAATAAATCCATCCAAGAGGATCAAGAAAAGAAATATAAGGTGCACCTTCCAAGCTAAAAGAGGTATCAGTTTGAGCTACATTTCATTGTGCTGCCTATTCTACCAGAGTGGTGCTCTCTTTCAGCACAAGGTCTTGAAAGAAGAGATTGGGGCTTAGCCTTTGTGTCCCACGTTACACAGAAGGACTGGGTCCTACTGGAGGTCCCCTTGGAGTCTTCAACAATGACAAGATGTACAGCACTGACATGCTGTACTGTATAGCAATTGGGACAATGTAGGTGTCACCACTGTATCCCAATTCCATGACAGCAGTCATCCTTCTTGTCTGCAGTCTGGGATCCCATCAGCTGTCTGTAGGCTTTTCACCCTAGGAAGTAAAAGCAAAAGCAGCACTGGGGAATACTGGGAACACCTATAGGAATACTGCCACAGGTGGGAGACCTTAAATCAGGATTTGATCTGGAAACCCTTTCAAACATAGAGAAACTGAGGTGGAATAGGATCCTCTCCCAACAAGAAACTACAGTCAACATGGCACACTGTTAGCAGTGCTTTATAAGGATGCTTATTTCTACAGCTAGGCAAAGGGATTCACAGACCCTGAAGCAGTCTGTATTTTCTTTAGTTACGAGCAAAACCTCATGACTCATTTGAATTACAAGGTGGATTTTCCCAAACTTGTCTACTGAATCCTCTGTGAAATTTACCTTGTGAAGAACTGGCAAATTCCCAGCTCAAATCTGGGTTGATACCTACCACACTGCTATCCTGGAAGCTCAGGAGGTTTGTTGGAGTCATATCCAACAGCTTTAGGTGTTTTCAAGACTGGATGTGACATAGGAAAAAATTTAGAAGGACCATTTAAGAAACCGTCCTTCACATAAGAAAACAGCAACTAGCTGTAAGTTTTCAGGTGGGATTTCTGGTGTGCTTATGGACGAGCCTAACAGAGCGCTACCTGAGGTCATGCTGTGGAGTGCTGTCCAGCAAAGACCTTTTTCTGAAGTCATTTGGATGTGCAACAACAGAAAAGCTGCTGAAGGATGCTTCAGGTAAGGAGCTTTGAAAATTTTCATTACAAATTTTGCAGCCTAATAAATGCAGCCTAAAATGATGGATGAATTGCTGTAAGACCTGGGAAAGTCTGAGACATGACTCTGCCTGAGCTGCCAGAGAGATATTGGCAGACATACATAATCACAGAGCTCTGGAAGCTGACTATTTTTGCTACATCTTACAGCCTTTACTGGTTTTAGGATCTTCCATCTTGGATTCATGAAGCTCCAGTAATACTTTGGACTTAGGGACAACATTCTTCATTGCGGAACATATGGCCAAACACCCTGCTGACATTATGACACCACTTCATGGATTAAGTGACTAAACTGAAAATAAAGCATCTTGAACCCCGTTAGGACATTGGAATGTTCAACTGGACTTTTTGAGACAAAGTGTTTAACACACATGGTAGAGAATGGGGACAATAAATCTAACTATAACAAATGCTGGAGATCTGTAGAATCTGTGGCTCCTACAGCCCTCTGATGACAAGTAGCATCAGATAGATATCACCCACAGCATATACATGGGTCACATCCTCTTCTGTCCTCTTTAATGGGTGATTTGCAGCAAGTCACCTAGTAGCCTGCCATAGCCTGCCTGCACAGATACACCTGACAAGATGAAGCTTGTCTGCTCTGATATCCCAGTTCTTTGAGGCTCAGCTAAGGAACTGTTGTTGTGCACAGATACTTCCAGCTGGGACTCAGGCTTCCTGAACAGCCTGAGATGGGAAAGCATACTCTTCTGCGTCTGACAGAAAATGCCTCCCACAAGGGTGAAGCTGTATCTGATGGCACCACACTTGATTCATAAGCCATCTTTCATGTCTGAGACCCTTGAATACTAACACCCTAGGTCTCTCCTCACCCCTGTGACTGTCCATGTTTTGCTAAAACCATAAGAGCTCACCAGGAAACAAACCCCAAACTCATCCACTGATAATACCAGCGCTCCAGTCCTGTCCATCTGTGGTATGTCCCCAGTTCGAGCCCACACATGTAAACACAGACTTCTTTCCTGAGAAAACACACAGACCGGATCAGCCATGAGCGTGTCTGTCTTTGACTCTGCTCTTGAAATAAGGAAGAGAGGTGGGAGGGAAAAGTACACGGGCTTCTTAAGGATCTGGGAAGGCAAGTTGTTTCAGTTTCCCATATGGTGTATGGGAAGCGGCTGAGCAATGTGTCTCCTAACCAGAGGGCCTAAAGAAGCCCCTGATCCCAGAGGAAGGGGTGGGGGAAGAGAAGTAATTAATCTTCACTATTTTTTTTAAGCTGGTACAACAGGGTGATTATGGACTTTCCTGAAGCAAGAAGGGTTTTCCTCCCAGACCAGCGGCGGCTGGAGGGCTCACTTTTTCCAGGTCTGAAGGAGGGTTCACAATTCTGCCCATGTGATGGTTTTGATTACGCTGGTCTTGTTTCATTTATTGGCTTAAAACTGGTGTAAAAGACCAAAGAGGCTGGGTGGAGGGGATCATTTGCCTAAGTGGGAAATGAGAAGGTGACAGCTATAAGATGCAAAGAGCATTTGTTTCTGGGCTCAGCACTTCAAAATATCTTCAGACTCAGCTCAAACTTTCCATGGCAGGTCTCTATTTCTTCATATATCACAGAAAGATGTAGGTGGGAAGGGACCTCTGGAGATCTCTAGCCCAACCCCCTTGATTGCAGCAGAGCTGACTCCAAAGCTAGGTCAGGTTGCTCTGCTTAACCAGAAGCTTTAAGGAGTTTTATTCAATCAACATGGAGTTCAGCTGCCTCCTCTCATGCTTGCCGTCTGCCGCTCACCGCCACATCCAGAGCTGTCCTCTTCAGGAGGCTGCACCTGCACAGTCTCCCAACAAGGAGCAGCTCGCATCCTGCCAGTGCTATCCTGGCAGGCTCAGCACCCCCTGCCACAGCCATCCAGTGATGCCTGCCGGGGAGCAAGGGGTCACTCACTTATCTGAGGTAGGACAGGGACCCAGCTAAGATCTGGTAGGCGGCCTAGGTGCTCTCTGCACCAGCATCTGCATTTGCTTTTCTAAACCACACAAAAGGGCTGTCAGAAGCCAAAATTGTCAGTTTAAAGAGAAGTCTAGCAGAACCTGCAAGAGCATGACTGCACCACCTCCTCAACTCTCTCAAAGCAAGCAGCCCCGGAGGAGGACCAGAAAGAAGGAAATCTCCAGTGCCACTCTGTTGGCAGGACCAGAGCTGCTAGAAGCTTGGAGCAGGTGCCATCAGAAGCAAGGAAGGAACCACGAGCACCAGACATCTCCTTGACAGCTCTAACAATACTGTCACTGGAGCAAGCAAGTTGCTTAGGAAAGGCCTCCTGACACCAAAACCTCTCTCAGGTGAAACCACTGAGGACTTTGTTGCTGACTTATTGAAAACTAAGGTCTGCCCTACAACAACTTCTACTGTAACTTTTGGCAAAACAGATAGCATTGAGGGAGTTCTGCCCCCAGCTGATGAGGTTAACAGATGGTCACAGGAATTAAATTAGATGAGTGGAGAATTAGCACAGAGCCCAGAAAGGTGAACAAGGCCCCTGAATGGTATCATTACTTCTGAGGAATCACTGATGGGCTTTGTTCTTACCTTGATGACACCGGCACGACACCATTGATCTCACTGTGGAAGAAGAATTGACTGAATGATAAAAAGCATCTTCAAGTTTGGATGCAAGTCAAGCACACGGGTAGGCTTGAGATGAAGTGCACTGCAGAACCCTGTACCCTCAACTTTTTCTGGAAAACTGTGCAACTACTTCCCGTGATCACCCTGTCAGCTAAAATACCACCAGATACAGCATGGATCTTTGCAGATCTAAGGAAAGGGAAGAAACTGTGCAATTTTCCATTATGTTGTCTGTAGCCCTCACCTCAAGTCAGCAATGATGTCCCACAGGTCACTGAGATGAAAAAATGCCAAAGCAGATTTTCTTCTAACTATTTCTGTAACTGTAGCTATATCTTCTAACTATCCATAGACAATGACAAAGGCGTTCAATAAAACTGAATAAAATGGAAAAACTAGTAGAAGCTGTGGAGTCAAGGAGTCCATAGAGATGTGAGGAACCTGGCTAGCAGCCCTTTGTCACTTCTCTCCGTCCTACGGTATTTCCCTCAGAGCAAATGAGGAATGGCTGCTCACATTGCTAGTGCTGGCCTAACAGTCATGTGCTGCCTCACTTCCTTCTGGATGACCAGCTGGATAGAGGTACTGGTGTTGCATCCACATAGAAAACAGAGATGGAGTTCTCTCTACACACCTTCTCGCTGGCAAGTACATTCTTCACTACTCATAGGCACTGCTACAGTGGTGGGGAAGAAGCATGAAAACTGTAATCAGCCTCTGCAGAGATTGTAACATCCAGTAATAATTCATCTTCAGTAGCGAACAGCAAAAGGTGGTCAGCAGAAAGTTTGGGGAAGTCCTTGAGGACTTGCTCCAATGTGAAAGTATCTTGAACAGAGACTAAAATCCATCATTTTTAAAAATGGAGCAATAGGAGGAATACAAAATTGCAAAAGTGCATTTACAAGATACACGCAGGTTGACTCAGCACCTTGATCACAGTGCCCAAGGCGGGCAGGAGCAGGGAGGGGTGTTGCAAGTCAATCCAAGGCAGAAGCTACCTGCTTTTGAAATGCTGTTCATAGGGGGAAGGCGCCCTAACCGGCTGTGGCTCCAGCTGCAGAGGGAGCTCTGTGAGCAGGACAGGGCTGCCCTGGCAGCAGAGAGAGAGCACGGCTGTAACAACTGTACTGCAAAGGCCCCTGAACACAGAACCCAGCACACGGCTCCAGCTGGAGATCAGGATGTCCCAGAATCGGAGTGGCCTGCTTGAACCAGGCCCATCCCTGCTGGAGGAGAAGGGCCCAAATCCCCTCCCCAGCACCAAGCTGGGAAGGAGGGAAGGGGCCAGGGCAGGAGCACCAGGGATGTGGTGGCCCCTGAGCTGAGATGGGTCCAGACCCAGCAGAGGCTCCACCAGCAAATGGGTGCTGGGGGAGTGGTGCACCCACACCTTGCAGTGCAGCGAGGTCCCACCGGGCAATCACATGCCCCCAGAGACATTTGCAGGTGGGAAGGGGCTTTGCAGTAGCTGTCCTGCTTCCCCCATGCTTCCGTCCCTCTGTGTCCTGGGAGCAGTCCTGCAGCCAAACGCGGACATTTGGAGAGAACAACGGTCGACGCTTTGCCCCTCCAGAGACAAGGAACTGTTTGCGCTTCCAGTATCTGATCTGTTGCTGCAGTTGGACAAGCACAAAGCCACCGATGCTCAGACAAAAGTTGATATTATTTACAGCTCCTGGTCTCGGTGGCTCATTGTGTGATTGCCAAGGTACAAGTTTAATAAGGAAGACACACTAACAGCAACTTTAAAGGTCTGCAAAGATAAAAAGACAAATGCTTGACAGATCTCTCCCAGGCAGCTGGTGGGACACAGAACTGAAGCTCTTGCCTCTTGAAACACTTCCCTATTGCTGCGACCAGTACTGGTGAAGCAGGGCAGGGCAGGGAGGCAGTAGGGCAGCGTATGGTTAGAACAGCACTTACCCTCGTCCGGCAGCCACAGCTGGGGTTTTCTTCCTGGGCCTCCGTCGTCCAGCCTGTGCTGACCGCGGTTTTGAGAGCTTCACAACAGCCCTGGAGCTTCACCTTCTGTTAATGCCGTGCCCTTGCTGGAACTGCATGCCAGACGGAGCAGAACCCACGCACACTGGTCTCCAGCACACAGGGGTCCTTTGAATAATTAACACAAGTCTTCTGACTAACTCAAGGTTCCTCTTTCTTCCAGCTGCTGGTCAAGTCACTCCCTCTTTCTGCAAACCAACTTCTACCGATCCGATTGGAACGTAACTCAAGGCATACAGACACAACTGTCCACACAAGCTGTTTGAAATATTTTTAAACGCTTTTATTTACAGTGCTGGTTGAAAACAATATATATATTTATATCTATCACCCTCGTGATGTCTGTGCCATAGAAAATGCTGTGGCTACATTGCCTTTAATTTACAAAAAATGGTCACAAGAAAATCTGAAGGGGAAAAAATGGAAATCAAAGTTTGGTCCCCAATTGTTTCTCTCTTGATTTGTTTTAAAAAAGCCTCCAAATAAAAAAAATATGCAGTTCAGATGAAATTCATATATAAAAACAATCCTTATCTTCTGAAAAAATCACGAGGGCCAGCTTGCTGTCATGTAAACTTGAAAAAAAGAAAAAAGCTTAAAATAAATTCTGTCTCTGTGTGTGGTTTAATAGAACCATTATTTGCTTGTAATATTCTTTTCTGTTGTCTCTCGGGTTCAACAGGAAAGCAGATGAGAAGAGGCCTAGGACTGGAAAATGCACCATGAGATCTGTGCCTGCAGCCTCCTGGACTGAGGGAGGATATCTGACAGCTGGCCTGGGGAGCAGAAGCTGTCAAGAACCTCAGTCTGACTAGTGACAAAAACAGGAGGGCAAGTGAAAAGGGAAGGAGAGGCACTTGCCACGTGAGGAGCCTGGCCCATGGGCCTGGCAAGGTTACGTACTGGGCCCCAGGAAATGATGAGATTCTTGAGGGAGGAGGATCATTTTCTAAGTGGGGCACAGCTGAAGGGATCTGGGGAACTAGAATAATTTCAGCTGGGGAATATCATGGCTGGGCTAGATCTTCGGGTGAGAAGGAAACTGCTGTCTTCCCTGTTTGAGAGCATTTCTAATCTTTCCTCATCTGAAATTGTGTGAAGCCAGAGGCTAATGGACAGTGCAAGCACAGGCTGGAATGGAGGAGGAGAGATGGACGGAATGGAGGAGATGGAAGGGGAGGACTCAAGCTGAAGACCCATTTTCTGTCTTCTGTCTCTTTGGATCCACTTCATCCTACACAGGGCACGGAGAAGGAAAAAAGGGAGTTACCATCAGTCACCGCACCAAGTCCATCATTTCTCCACAGAATTATTACTGCTGCTCTTTCCTCCGTATGGAAATCTGTTTGGCCTGCCCTAAATCCACTCCTCTAAAGGATCTTTGAGGGCCTGACAACTGTTCTGTTGATGGTCATGGTTAAGACGTGGACAGCTCCATTTGGAGGGATATCTGTGCTGTTGCTTTCAGAAGGTGTAACAAACCCAGGCTCACATCACTTCAGACAGACCCTGAGATCAACCCTTACAAGACCACCTTCTGCATGAAGCCCAGAAGTCATAGGTATTTGAAGGGTCGTGGCCCAGCACAATCTCAGCACCGTGACTTCTAGTGGAAAGACCTGCATCCTACAAGGAATCTACAGGGGTTTATTATCTCCCTGCCACATAAGATTTGTTTACCCAAAACAAAGAGAGGCCAATTTGAGATGCTCAGCGGCAGCATCCATGTGGATTTGATCAGCACATAGCAGGTACCCTAGTTCCTTCTCACTGCCATTACTCTCACGCTATCACTCACCTCTTCCTCTGCAGATCGTTTTTCTGCATGACCATCCTGCTCTTGACCATTCTCGTCTCCTTCTAAGCACAAGCAAGAGAGGAAATCACAAGTTAACTGAAGGAGCTTTGAGGGAAATGTAATTTCACAGTCAGAGGGCTCAGAGGAGGAATTTCCCTCCATGATCTTTCATTCCCCCACAGCCTGATTCCTCCCATTGTCCCTATACCTATTATTCCTACCTTCATCCTCATCACCACCTTCATCATCCACATCATCAGGATTCTCTTCCTCATCCTCTTCAGCTCCATTTTCCTCATCCTGGGCGAAATAAATTGGTCAGAGCAGGAATTGGCGTCAGGATGACATTCCCATGTGCTCTTTGCTGCAAGCGCAAGCACAATTTCCACAGCTCCAGCCATTTCAGACTCCAGTCTCAGATGTGCATGGAGTGACCTCTGCGCTGCTACTCAGACACCACCATTTCCACTATCCCAGCTGTCCCACACAGCTGAAACCCACCTCCCAGCCAGCCTTCTTTCCAGTTCCTCCCCGCCAATACGAACCCCCTTGACTTCCACAAGCTTACATCCTGACAAGCTGCTGCCATGCCATCCCAACAGAGTATCTCTCTGGTTATGAGCACAGGCTGTGCTAATAATGACTTAGCCTGTGCTCATAGTACATCTGCCTCCAGGTTCCTTCTGACCTTCATCAATCTGTGCATTTCCTCACTGTTCCATCTCCCAACCTTCTTCATCTTATACTCCTTATGACCTCAGAATACTTCAGTAAGTGCAGGACCATGTCTCCTGTGCCACCTTCTCCTAACTCCTACTTGCCCTTGACTCTATTCCCTTTTTTTCAAATCTTTTTTCTTCTTGCTGGGCCATGCTGACTATGCTAAGTCCTTCAAGGCTGATTCTCCACAATGATCCTATACCTCGCTGTTCATTTGCCCCTCTCCCTTATGACAGGCTCCACCAGCCTGTCCTCTTTCTTGATCTCCCATACTCCCTTCATATAAATTACCTGCAGCAAGCCAGGCTAACCACCCCTTATAAAATGCTCCCAAGATGCCTCTAAATCTATCCCTCAGCAGGGCCTCACCTCTACTATCTCTTTCTTCTTTTCTTTATGGACTGTTTTCTCCTCAAGTTTTTCCTTCTTTTCTTTCATTTCCTATACACGAGAAAAACATTCCAGTGGTCAGCGGTGAGAAAATAAAAGATGATGCTTAAACAAAGCGGGTTGAAAGGAGATGCAGAATCACGGTGAGAAAACATATTAGGCATTAAAACTGCCCTCCCTGACAAAAAAAAAAAAAAAAAAGCAGCAAAAATGTGTCGGAGCAACTTTTAGACCACACACATGTGGAAACCAGAACCACGGAATAGTTTAATCTTGTTTTTTGGTGTTTGGTGGTTTGCCTTTTTTTTTTAAAGAAGCTTGTCCTTAGGATCGAGGCGTTTCTGGCCTCCCCATGACACCCGGGGGCCCCGCCGCCGTTAAACCGTTCCCTAACGGCTCTGCCACCTCCCGCCCTGACGAGAGACCCGCCGGCGCGATCTACCCCCCCCTCCCCCCCCACACACACCCCGCCCCGCCCGGAACCAAGCGCGCGCGCAGCCCGGCCAATGGGGGGCGGGGGCGGGGCGGGGGGCGCGAGGGCCCGCGCGCGCCCCCCGCCCCGCCCCCGCCCCCCATTGGCCGGGCGGCGCGAGGGCTCGCGCGCGCCCCCCGCCGGTCGGGTACGTCAGACGCCGCCATGCGACCCCGCGGTGAGGCGAGCGGCGCCACTGTCCTTCATTCCCGCCCCCCCCCCCCCCCCACGTCGGGAGCGGGCCGGCAAGGGGTCTCACCTTAGCGCTCAGCTCCGCCGGCGCCTCTTCGACGCGTTTTTCCGACATCCTGGCTCGGGTAGCGAAGGGAAGAAACCAGTGGGAACCGTCCGAGGGAGCCCCGCGGGGAGAATAGGGCGGGTCAGCGGCAGGAGCGCAAAGTCTCAGCGATCTGGAGGAGGCGGCGGCGGGCTCCCACCCCGGGGGCCAAAGTGCCAGGGTCTCCCGCGGTGGGGGGATACGCCGGGGAAGGGGATTTATACACCGCCCGGTGACGAGGGAAGGAGGGACCTGAGGAGGGAGGGGAGAGGGACGGGAGGCGGAGGAGGGAGGGGAGAGGGACGGGCCGCGCGGCGGGGAGCGCGACCGCTAGAACAATGTGCGCTCGGCGCTACATTAAGGGCCGGCGGCCGCGCGGCAGCGGGGGCGCACCGCAGACCCCGCGAAAGCGCCGCCTCCCCCCCCCCCTTCAGCGCCGCCCGGCCCGTCGAGGCCAGGCGGGGGCGCGAAGCTCGAAAGCCCCGCTCTGAGCCGGCGCACCGGGTACTGCCTCGAGGCAGCCGAGCCCTCTGCCCGCCGCCCCTGCAGTACGGCCGGGGAGGAAATGAGCCGCCCGTACAGCCTGGCCGCCCCTCCTGGAGGAGCCCGGGGTGGGTGAGGAGCCGTGCGGCTAGGTCGTCTGGGAGGGCAACGCTGGCGACGGCCGGGCTCACGCGGCCTCCTGCCTGGAATTTTCCACTCCAGCTGCCCGTCCTCCCTCCCTCTTTCCCTCCCGCTGGAAGCGCTCCCGGCGGCGGGGCTCCTCCCGACCGCCCCACGGCCCGTCCCTCCCCTGCCCTCCGCTGGGCCCCAACGAGGGAACCCGCCGGGTGGGGGCGGGGCGGGAGCCAGGCTGTTTTTCCCGCGCTCTGTCCGCGGCGGATGGCGAGGGCGGGGCCCAGCTCTCGCGCGCGTCAGCGAGGCAGTTTACGGGGGTGGGGGGAAGGGTTAGCGAGCGCATCCCGATTCCCCATATAAGGAGGGACTAATGGATAGGCACCTGATTGGGCTATTCAAATGAGCCGTCTGCCTGGCAACAGGCTTCCCATTGGCTGGCAGGAGTAGGCTCGCTGGTGGCGGTGGGGGAAGCAGAGATGGTTGCTGTGAGGAGGGAGGGGCCGCTTGCACGTGGGGCGGTGGGGAACGCGCGCGAGGGACTGAGGGCGTGGGGCGGACCGGAGCGGGCGTGGTGTGGGGCCCTGCCGGGCGGGGCTGGGCGGCTGCTGGGGGCAGCCCTGCTCTCCGGTGGGTGCTGCAACTGCCTTCCCGGGGGGGCTGGCTGGCGTCCAGGGCGGCTTGTGAGGAGAGCGGCCTGTTTTGAAGCAGCCAGGCAGCGTGGGGCGGGGGCGTTGTGTGCATCCAGCGCTTAAAGCGGGGGAGCCCTCGGTGTTCTCAGCCCTGGGAGCTACTCAGCGGTAGCACGGCAGGCGTTGCGGCCAGGCAGACCGCCGCCACCCCCGCTTCCGCGGCGGGCGCTCAGCAGCCCGAGGCGGTGGCGGTGACCTGCTGACGGTCTTCACCAGGGGCAGCTGCAGCCGCCCGCTCCCAGCCCAGCCTCCCGCTCCGGCGGCGAGGCGGGCCGAGCGGAGGACCGGCTGGGCAGCATACGGCGTGCAACACTGACCCCTGCCGCCTGCCGCAGCGCTGTGCCCGCCTGTCTTGGCAACCGGCCTCTTCCTGCCTGCGGCCCGCGCCTGGTCCCGGTCCCGGCCCCCGCCGGTCGCGGAGGCGTTGGCGGTGCTTCCGGGCAGGGGGCGGCCCGCTGAGAAGGATCACCCGCCAGCTCTGAGTCTCCTTTTAAGCAACCTGCAGAACGGCACGTTGTGTCTTGCAGCTGCAGGGATTTGTTGTAAACTAAACACATGTTCCTATAGCCGTGCTTCAGACCGTTGTGTGTCAGCTTGAGCAGACCAGGATGACTAAATTCCCTTTACCTTTCCCAGAAGATTTACATTGTGCCACTCTTGGGCACACACACAAAATCTGCGTGCATTTGCAAGCCTATGTACAAAACTAAGCACACACGTGAGTATATATGGATGTACGTGCGTACACAGCCATTCTTGCAGGTACAAGGCAAAGTTATTAATCCGTCTGGTTGGAAAATGTATTTGGGCGCACAAGCTGTTCTTGTCCTTCTGATACAAACTCGGTAAGCCTCAGTGTAAAGTCAGGATTTAGAACGGGTCCTTTGAGTTTCATCGAATGTGTTTCAGCTTGAGCATTTAATAGAAAAAGCAATTAGTACTTGTGGAACAGAGGAGGTAGTAAGTACCTATCTCCTGAAGGAAAGTATGAAACATTGGATAGAGCATAATTTGTGTGACAGGGAGGTAGGAAGTCCCCACCTTGTCATCTCATCTCTTCCACAGCAACAGCTGCTTCTCTTGGATAATCTAATACATGGACTTCCTAGCTACACGCACTGCGTAGTGCCTGGTCCAAAGAAATTGTCATGTAACCCAGACACACAGATCCAAACTAGCACTGAAATAACAAATCATGAAAATACATGCATTACTTCTTTTTTTTCCTCTTGTGTTCCATAAAGCCCTTCTTGCCATCTTGTTGCATCTAGCTATCAGCATTCTAGCCCTGGTTTCGTTCAAGTACCCCTCTTTCATCCCTCTCTTCTGCAAAAAGAAAATCTTAATTTCTGGAGCTATACCCAAAAATAGGAGCCCAAAAAAATCTATAAAGCAGACAGATGTTGTTCCTCTCTGCTTCTGCTTGGCAGGAGATGTGTGGCTCATGGCTCTGCTGTTCTCTTCACCATTCCGGGTTTTTCCTTCTTTTCTTTATATGCTAAGCTACTGAAAATGCAAAACTACACCAACACGCATCCCTTGGCAGAGACATTTTCATATTAGTGCACAAACAGGCCTTGACACAACATCCTAGAGAAAGCAGGGGTTACATTCTGTGATGTCGCTGTGCCAAAAGTGTGTTGTTGACACAGCACGGATGCAGATAAACACCTGTTTGTGTAAGGGAAGTGTCTTCCCAACAGCCTGTGGGACGCGGCCGCTTGGTCAGCTCTACAGACTGGTGTGCTGCCTGTGACCTCTCCCTTCCCCCCAGCACTTGCAGTGTGCAGCCTCACATTTTCCCTTCCACGCTCCCCACCATATCCTCTTTGCAATTTTTACCTCATCTGTGGCTTCTCAAGTTTTGCCTCATACCTGTATTCTTGGCAGCATTCTTCTTGTGGCCCTCTCCCTGGCTTCTCTTTGTGACATCCTTTATTCCATGTGCAAAATTCATCTCGTATCCTCCCCTTGTTTTCCACATGTCTCATTTTGCCCTGCATGCCTGCATCAAGTATGTTTTTCCCCTTAAATCCAATATGAAACTCTTCTTTGTGCCTTGTGACATGCCCGTTTCTGCATCCCAACTCTTCTTGCCCTTCAGATCCTGATGGTGAGATTCCCTTGGCTTGTAGTGTGCAGCTGCTTCACTCAAGCCCTGAGGGGCCCCTGTCTCACCTAACTCTTCCCTGTGTCTTCTGCTCCTCCATCTGATTTGTGCCATTCTGCGTTTCGTCTGCTGAATCGATTTGCAGCTTTTCTCCACTTCCCTCTTCCATCTGTGTTTTTCCCTTTGTTGCAAATGCGAGTATACTCATTGTGCGGTCTGCAGATGCAAGTCCCTTTTCAGTATGTTCTGCAATCTTTGCCTCAAGTTGCTTTGCCAACTCAGCAGAATATATTCCATCCTTTTCAAAGTCTTATGTCCTTAGACAAAATGAGAGAGGTGCAGAAGTTACATGATATGTCATTGTTTGGGAACATAGACAATATGTGTGTGTGTCTGCAGCCTGGAGAACAATATGAATGTAATTTTCTCTGTACAATAGGTTACAATTTTTGTGCTGTATGCTGTTTGTGCTTTGTGTTCACGAGGCGTGTGCATGCGTTTAGATGCAGTACATACCCGTTTGTGTACAGTGGTGCTATTTCTCTCTGTTGCATGCATTTACTTTGTGAGTATAGAAAGCACGGTACTTTTCTACTGAGGCATGCGTTAAGCTTGCATGTGTGCATCTTCATATGTGAGCATGTGCTTGCATATGTGTCTAGGCTCTCATGCATGGTACGTATTTTTCTGCTTCTAGCATATGCAAGGTGCATGCACCTAGAAGCAAGTATTTATGCATTTTGTTTTAATACCTTGCTAGCCTTGTTGCAGTATTCTGTTGGGGAACGTGGACTTTGTTGTTTATGTTCAAGGCTGAACTAACGATGAGCCATTCTCTGAGTAAAAACAAAACACAATGCTGGGTATTTTAAGAATTTTATTTTGTGACCTAACTCATAAGTGGTTCCAAAACTCTTCCAAACTATTTGCTGAACAACAAAAGAGCAGAAGGTTGTATGCTTGCATTAACTTTTCTTAGATTTACATAAATTCAGACACAAAGAGTATCTGACCTTTTACTTAAAGTGAAACTAGCAAAATCTCAATGTGCAGAAGGAATGTATTTGAATGCATTTATGTATTTAATCCACACTGTTCATCTTTCTGTCCCGTGTCCATTAAAAATCCAGGCAGATAATGAGTTTTGTACTTCTTTCATGACGCTGTATCCTGAAGTCCAGAGGAAATACCCAAGAAGTCAACCACCAGCCAACTTTGCATTGGCAAACGGCTTCCCGAGAGGCAACGCATTTAAATAAGCACGGTAGAGGACTGGGAAACGGGGTAGGTAACACGATGAGACAAAGCAAGAGGAGCAGAAGGGAGTGAGGAAGGCTGACGCAGCCTGTCAGAAGACTGGAAAGGGGAGGGAGATTTTCAGTCGTGATTTTTGTGAACCTCTCTTTGCTAACACAGCACAGATGGAGGTCGTGGTTCTCACTCACAGTGTGACAGCCACATTCTTAACACGAGCAAAATATTCTGAAAGTAATTGCTGCTGCGCAACACAAGCTGCAGGCACCACAAGCTGGCTGTACCATCCCAAATATGAATTGTCACATCTGAGGATCAAATCAGAGCTGTCCTTCATTCAGGGTGCCCTTCATCCGAGGTCGTAGTTAGTTGTTGAGTGAGGATTACGTAAGAGGCACAGATGAAGGGAACGGATGAGGATATGGCTGTGGGTAGCTCTGACTTCTGATAACGAGGATTTCTTTGTTTTACAGGCGTCCACAGAGACCCTGGAACATTTGGACACATTAAGAAGCTGTTTCTGTCTTCCTGGCCAAAATGATCAGTCCCTGGAAGCAGCAGGTAACAAGGCATGATTTTTCAGCCTACTGTTTATTTACCTTCACCATGTGATAACTCGGTTTGCTTTTAAAACATTTCCACTGTGGCTGCCCCTTTGCCTGACTGTGCCGCTAAGGGCAATTGGGGATGCCGGGGGCGAGGCGGGCTGCCTGGCAGCAGCCGGGAGAAGGTGGAGTTGAGGGCAGCGGTGCCATTCATGCCTCTTCCATTTTGTCCTTCACTCACCTCCTTCTGGCTGCCTGCTGAGCTTCTTCCTCCCCTTCCCCCCATCCTCCACCACCTCCAGCACAACCTGGGCAGCTTAAAAAAAAAAAAAAAAAAAAAAAAGGAAATGGAGAGACATGGTTAATGGCTTTTAATGGCTTTTATTCATGATGAAAACAGAAGCAGCCTAAATGGAGAGTGTGACGGGAGCAAGATGGGAGTCTTGCTTTTCATTCACACCCCCCCATATGCTTCATTATCCTAACCTACCAAATGGCCATCCCGTTGGTGCACATTAAGACATAATGTGGTGAGTACTATACAGAAACCTCTCCTACAAATAGTGCAGTAACACAACTTCTGCGTTCCTCAGAACTCTGGGCTTGTCCATCTTCCAGAAAAAGGGTACGTTTCCAATTCCTCCTTCCAGGGTTTCAGTGAACTGGTAATACCACTGGTCATGCAGTCTTTGGTAACATAGGTTCAACAAGTGTAAGGACTGCCTGTAACGCCTCAGAAATATCCAGTAAGACTCACAGTCTCAGCCCCCATTCTTAATAGACTCAGCCCTTTGGATCACCAGCCACCTGCGGAGGAGCAGCATTAGGGACAGAAAAAGAATCTGCAAAGCAATAGTGGTTCCAAACTCTTTTCTTTTCCTGCCCTGTGTCTGGAAGGCAGGAATCCCTGACTTAGTATTTGGAAAAAAATGAGGGACTCCTACCATCTTGTGTTGGGTTGACCTGCGCTGGAGGCCAGGTGCCCCCCAAAGCCGCTCTGTCACTCCCCTCCTCAGCTGGACAGGGGGGAGAAAATACAACAAAAGGCTCCTGGGTCGAGATAAGGGCAGGGAGAGATCACTCACCAGTTATTGTCAAGGGCAAAAGAGACTCAACGTAGAAAAACTTCATCCAATTTATTACCAAGAAAACAGTAGAGGAATGAGAAATAAACCCAAATCTTAAAACACCTCCCCCTACCCCTCCCTTCTTCCCAGGCTCAACTTCACTCCCAATTTCTCTACCTCCTCCCCCTGAGTGTGGCAGTGGGACAGGGAATGGGGGTTGTGGTCAGCGTTCATCACACGTTGTCCCTGCCGCTCCTTCCTCCTCAGGGGGAGGACTCCTCACGCTCTGCCCCTGCTCCAGTGTGGGCTCCCTCCCACGGGTGACAGTCCTCCACCAACTTCTCCAACATGAGTCCTTCCCATGGGCTACAGTTCTTCACAAACTGCTCCAGCGTGGGTCCCCCACCGGGTCACAAGTCCTGCCAGCAAACCTGCTTCAGTGTGGGCTCCTCTCTCCATGGGGCCACAGGTCCTGCCAGGAGCCTGCTCCAGCGTAGGCTTCCCATGGGGTCACAGCCTCCTTCAGGTGCATCCATCTGCTCTGGCGTGGGGTCCTCCAGGGGCTGCAGTGGATATCTGCTTTACCATGGACCTCTGTGGGCTGCAGGGGGACAGCCTGCCTCACCATGGTCTTCTCCAGGGGCTGCAGGGGAATCTCTGCTCTGATGCCTGGAGCACCTCCTGCCCCTCCTGCACTGACCTTGGTGTCTGCAGAGTTTCTCACGTCTTCTCACTCCTCTGGCTGCAAAAGCTGCCACTCCATTTTTCCCCCCTCTTCTTAACTCTGTTATCCCAGAGGTGCTACCACCATCACTGATGGGCTTGGCCTTGACCAGCGGCGGGTCTGTCTTGGAGCCGGCTGACATTGGCTCTGTCAGACATGGGGGAAGCTTCTAGCAGCTTCTCACAGAAGCCACCTCTGTAGCCCCCCCTGCCACCCCTGCTACTAAAACCTTGCCACGCAAACCCAAAACACATCTCTAGGACATTCCAGGAGTGGGAGGATCACTGGTATCTGGGGGACATCAAGTCATTTAAAAAAAAGAAGGGGAAAAAAAAAAAGATGCTTCTGTTCTTGCCCAAGAAGCTCTTCACCTGCCTTTGAAGCCTGCCACTTGAGGTCAGCTCCACACACTCTAATCAAACGCCAGGAGAGCCTCAGAGCAAAAGGAAAACACACCAAATGGGAAAGGCTTTCCAGACTGGAGGTCTCTGAAGGATGATTCAGGGTTGCAAAAGAAGCAGCGCTAGCAGATACTCTGTATGCACTTCAGTGCTGACAGGTCAGCTCTAAGCTGGCAACAGGAGAGCGTTTCAGCAGCTCACCTAGGAACAGCCTCCCTAAGGAGCACTGCTTAGCCCGTGCCCTGCCCATTGGATCTGTCTCCACCTCACGGTCCTGCACCATTGTGCTGCCCACAGCTTCCGCATTGTGGACATGAGTTTCAGCCTCTGAAGAACGTGTTACTAGATATAGTGGGGGATATTGGAAGAATCTTCTGCATACACACAGGCACGGGTGTCTAGTGAGAGGTCTTCTTTCTGGACACCCAGCAGTTTTGAGACCAGCTATAGCAAGAAGTACTGTTAAGTCCCCTACACATTCCATGCACGCTACGGGGTCATTTTCCTCTGTCAGACTCCAAAATCCAAGGACGTGGCTCCTGCGACAAACCAGGAGTTTGATTCCTCAACCACATCTTGCAACCTGCTATTTCCAGTCTTCTGGCACGGGCTTAGCCTGGCTCCCACACACAGCGAGCAGGATGCAACAGTCAACAAAAACACCACTAAGGAAGCACGCCCTGGTCTCAAGCTGGAATGAATCAGCCAGCTTTCTTCCTTTTAATCCAGTGGTAGCTGAAGGCAACCAGCACTCCCCAGGGATGGTGACAGAGGCTGTCACCCCACTGACTTGCGGAGGTTCCCCACCACCACTGTAGGCACATGCACTGAGTACCTGTGCTTTGTCTGTGGTTCCCGGCAGCTGCCCAGGGGCAGTGATGACCCACAGCCAGCTTACAAAGTACCTTCCCTGTTCACTCAGCACAGGCAGACATCACTCAGTGCCTCCTGCGTGCCCATGCTGGGCAGGAACCCAGGGCCAAGTGCTGTCCCTGCAGCGGCCCAGCCGCAGCTGCAGACTGTCAGTGAAATCACTGGTCACCAACCACTGGGGTTATCGCTAATGTGAGCTGCCAGCTGGCAACCTCCATCTCCTCCGCCGTGTTCCCTGGCCGATGAGCGCGGCAGAGCCACCCGTGACAGCGCTCTCTCTCCTTCTGACCCTTCGAGTGCTCGCCTTGCCCCTCAGCTGCCCTCCTCTTACCGAGGCGGGAGGTGAGCAACGCCCCCAGCGCCCGCCCGCCATCGCCTCTGCCCGAGGAACAATGGCCCCTTGTCACTGGGGCATGTTTTCACTTGCTGCCAGCTGCAGCTCGCTCCGGGACCCACCAGGCACTGCCGTGCGCCGGGACGGGTGGTGGTAGCAGTGCCCGAGGCCTCCCAGACGGTAAGGCAGGCTGAGGAAGCCGCCACACGGCCCTTCGGCCTATGACCCGTCGGGCCCGGGGCGTCCTCCTCCGGTGGGCCCTGTACAGGGCTGCGGGCTCCAGGGCGGCGGCCCCTGGTCGTGCCCGCCGCGCCACGGGGGGCGCCAGGGGGCGCTCTGCCCAGCAGCCCTTCCGGCCTTGGCTGAGCTTCGGGGCGCGCGCGCGTCGGCGCGAGGCGGGGCGCGGGACCCCCCTCTTTCCCCCTCGCCTTTCCCCGCCAAGCGCGTCGCCGCCCGGGCCGGGGTGGGTGCGCATGCGCGGGGCGAGCCGGCTGGGGCGGCAGGGGCGAGCGCGGTCCCAGGCCGCGATGGGCGCGGAGGCGTGAGCGGCCCGCAGGCGTCCTGCTGCCGCGGAGGGGGAAGGGCTGCGCCCGCCGCTCGGCACCCACCGGCGCGCCGGCAGGCAGGGGAAGGGGCGCGGCGGACGGGGCCGGGGGCGGGGCTTGGGCCCGGGGCCGGGAGGGCCGCGGCGGGGGGGGGGGGTCGCGGCCTGGGGCGCCGCCGAGGGAGCGCTGCCTTCACCTGCCCGGCATGGGGACGATGCAAGAGGCGCGGGGCGGGGGGGCCGGTTCCTCAGCCCGTCCCGTCCCCGCCCTTTGCCTCGGCTGTACTCACACACCCCCCCCTCCCCTCCGCAGAGGCCGCCCCCGACCGAGGGAAGCATGTTCCGGCTGATGAGGGATGGGGAGCCGGAGGACCCCATGTTTGCCATGTGAGTCGAGCTGGGCATCGTCCTGGGGGGGTGGCACAGCAGGAGGGGGGGCTGCGGCACCGATCATCCCGGGGAGAGGAGGGGGCAAGGTGTACGCTGCACTCGCCTCCGAATAGGCGGGCAGAGGCCTCCTGGGCTGCGGGAAATGCCGCAGCGCAGCAGCTGTCTGGAGAAAAATACAAACGGTCTCCTAAGGGGCAGCACAGGGAATAACCTGGTTCGTGTTGGTCGGCTCTCTGTATTCTCAGAGCACGGTTTAGAAGGAAAGCGTAATTAAATAAAGTAGGCCAAAAGGCATTGCAACTGTCTGAGGAAGAGAGGGTTGGAATACCTAATCTTTTTCTTTGCGTAAGGATTTTTTTTTTCCTTATGCAAAGTAGGATTTCAGTTCAGATGGATGAAATCTACTGTTACGTCCAGTGTTTGTTGCTGTTCTGCACAAAGAGTCATTAATGGAGTTGGAGAAGACTGCTAAAGCAGTTGTCAAGTTGTAAGGAACTAAGTAAAGAGAAGACAACAAGTAGTTTTGAAATACGAGTCTTGAAATCTAGCAAAGGTCCCAAGAACTCTTCCTGGGATTCCTTTTACTGAATGTTTTTGTTTCTGTCCGCAGTCCAGAAATTGGGCGCTATTGATAAATTTTGGCAGTGAAACTAAGTTGGCAGTCCATGCCAAAGCAGATAAGGAATACACTGTTAATACAGTAAGGATTTGATTATGTTAAGCATAGCACTACTAGAAATGTGGTGGAATTAATTTATGTAGAAGAATAAAGTCCATTTTTTGCTTATAAAATTGGTAATAAGAATTTTATCAGCTGTAAAAAAATTAGTAGTAGAGGAGACCTTGATGTCCCAGTTAGTCACAGAATGACTGTGTGTTGTCATTGATGTGGCAGGTATGAGTCTACCTTTTATTATGGGATTTCCAGTAGAGACGGAAAAGTATTGGTTTGTAGTTGGTGCTTTTGTGATCTCAGGAATATTCAATGCTGTTGAGGTTATTCACACTCAAGAGGGATATGTGCAGACTAGATGTGCAGAGAAATGCTATGGTATTTCCCCGACTTTTTTTACTGTGACCACTGTATTCTGTGACAGTTTGTCCTTGTTCTCCTTTTTCCCTCCTTGCTCCTCTAGTATGTGTGAATGCATACAGCCCTTAAAGTGGAGGCTGCAAAAGAAGGAAAGGAAGGAAAACCAGTTAGGGACCCCAGTTATTGTTCCCTTTCCCTCTCAAATCTACAAAAGCTGTGTGCGGTCTCAACATCTTGACAAGTGTACACATAACATTGTAGGAAAATAGCAGATGAAGATTACTTGGGGTGGAGGGATGTCACACAATGTCAGGCTATACAGTCCATTCTGGAGGCTTCAGTCTTGCATTTGAGTGTGTTTGTGTGCGTGTATGTGGAGGGGTGAGAGGACAATATCTCTCTGTTGTAGAAAGTAAAAGTAGCCCAAAGCGTAACCCTCTTTTTGCAGCCAGGAGGGCAAAATGAAGAACTGCTCTTCTAGAGGGTTTGATTGTTTTGCAGAGCTGTTAATGTAAAAGGATTTGATGGCACAAGAGGAAATGAGTATGAAACGATGGTGGTACATGGACTGCAGATCTGAGAAGTGGCTTTCATCTGTTAGAGCAGCAAGGTTCTGGAATGGCATTGGCCATGCTTGACCCGAAAACATTAGTGGGAGCAGAACAGCAAACTACTTCTGAACAGACATCAATTAGTGTCTGAGAGGGCTTCTGTAGTGTAATACCTTCTGTTACAAGAATTAAGATGTGATCCAAAGGATCACCATAAGCAACACTGAGTTCTTGGCATTCTGGATTTTCAGCTTGGAAAGGAATGTACAGTTACATAAGAGAAACTCAAAGTCAGATTGGGTGGATTACGTGAGGCTTGTCTTCTGTCATCCCTTCCTCACCCTTATTCTCTCAACCTTTCCAAAAGGGACCCTTTTGCCATCCACCGGCAGCACATGAACCGCATGCTTTCTGGAAGTTTTGGGTTCGGCCCGCTCCTTGGCATCACTGATGGGACCACACCTGGGGCTCGCCAGGCTGGCCGTAGGATGCAGGTAAAAGAGGGGCTGAGTACAGGATGGGATTTCTTAAACTGCTTTGTTAGCTTCTTTCTTCCACTGCTTTTGGGTTGGGCAGGCCCCTCTCCTTCACATGGGTGGTGGGTGCAGAATTAATCTCTAAACCAGTAGTGTCTTTGTCCCTTTCTTTGCTCCATGTGCATTAATACATGGAACACAACTGTTTCTAGGTTGAATGGGAGGAAGGGAAGAAATAAAATAAATCAATATAACTGGGAGAAATTTAGGAGTATCACCTTCTGTCTGGTTTGTTAGGGGTGATACGATTTGAACCGACATGAGACTGTGGGGCATTTTCTTGATTTGTTTGTTGGGCCTGAATGTTCCCAGTTCTATTTCTGAGAAGGATGAGAGTGTTCGGAGGAGGGTCTAGTGTTTGGCTGTTGCAAGGTCATTCTCTGTTCTGTTCTTCTGTTGTCCTGGCAGGCAGGAGCTGTTTCACCCTTCGGGATGCTTGGCATGGTAAGTTCTCTGTTTTTCTGGGTCAAATTAGAGGCTTTCCAAGTAGTGGCTCCATACTGAGATTCATCAGCACTCTGTGTAACCGATGTGAAAATGTAGCCATCTGTGAGCAAGACCATCTATCCTATCAGGTAGTGAGGGTGGGAAGGTGTGAAGGAACCAGAATGAGCTCTAGATTTATAGTAAATGGAATATAGAAGAGGGTATTGAACTGAAACTGGAGGCAGCTGGTTTCTCTTGGACCTCTCTCATTGAGTTGCTGTATGACTTCAGGCCTTTCCCTTGTTTCCCCTCTAATGTTTTAATCTAGTCTGTGACCTGTTCTAGAGGAGAGATTCTAACTCTGTTTATATGGGGAGGTTGTATTTGCACCTTGGGCAGAGGAGAGCCCTAAAACTGTTATAGCACAATATTTTTTAGGAATTAGGATAGTTAATATCTCGGAAGAGCAGATAGTCTCTTAATAACATCATATGTCTGAAAAGAAGCTGCAGATCTGTTTGTAGGTAATGGAGGAAAAGAGTGGAGGCCATCAGTAGGCAGAGCTGATTGTTGAACCTCTTTTGCCGGTGGTGGCAGATAGAAAAGCCAACAGAATCCTTCACGTGAACAGGACTGGAATGAAAATGGCTGTATGTATGTGAGAACACCATGCTTGGGGCGTGCTGATCTCCGTCATCTACTAAAGTAATACAGTGGAAATAGATTATTCCAGATCCAGCAACTTTAGCTGCCTTGCTCTGCAGGATTGCCTCGGTGAAAGAGACTAAGCGTCCTGGAATTGTTGTAGCTCAGAGAAGGATTAATAAGAATACAAACCGATAGACTTCAAAGGATAATAACATTGCGTGTGAGTACTGCTCTGCTGGAAACAAGAACAGGAGGCTACTTGAGGAAACAAAAAAATCAGCAAGTTTAAACTGTTTACATATTGCACAATTAACCTGCAAGACCTGCTGGCCCAGTAGATTATTGCAGCCTTTAGGTTTACAAGATTAAAAAGTCAGGTGTTTGTAGGGAAACTAAGAAAACTTATCATTATGTTAGAAAGAATACAATCAATGGAAACTTCCTTGTAATTTAAATTAAGAGTTGACAGCGATGAGGTGAAAACATCAAGGATGACTGTCTTGTGGTTAAGATCACTGTTAGTGCACATCCTGAGATTTCTTCTCTTAGCTTTGCTGAGTGCCCGGACTCACAAACACCAGTGCATCGGGAGTGAGACCCATACTAAAAGAGCAACCTTTGCCATATCCAGAGATCTGGAGAGCCAGAACACTTGGGCAATGCAACCTGAGAGAATGGAGATAACAGCAACCCTGAATCTTGGGTTTTTTCTGTACCACTGAAAGGGAAAAGATCAAGGTTTTTCTTCTTAGGCAGCACGTTGTTGCCCCTTGCAGATAGTTTGTTTTTCTTCCCTCCTGTACCTTTCCAAACTGACTATTCTTGTGTTCTCTTTTCCTTTTTTATTAGGCAGGTGGCTTTATAGATATGTTTGGGATGATGAACGACATGATTGGAAACATGGTAAGAACCCTCCATAAATAAGGGGAGGGATGCCCTCCTGTACTGAGGGGAGTACTGAGGGTGCTCCTGCCATCCCCTCTGATATGTCCCACCTCATCGTGCTGCTTTGGCGCGGGCTGTGCTCAGGCTGCTGAGTGGCAGAGGCTGTATGCCTTGCTTCATGACCAGGATTCAGTCATAGAGAGCGTGTTCCTGAGGTGCGTACCCTCTAAGTGTGGGAAGGAGAGATGGGTGAGGAAGGAAGTGTGGGCGTAGACTTGTTTAGCAAGAAACAAGAATTCATTTAACAGGAACATGCATTCTCCAGAAAGACGGACTCATGGGGATTATATTCTTCCTACTGTAATTTCTTCCTACTGCATTGTATATAGAGAGAATTAACTGCCATCTCTTCTTCCCTCCCATTGCTTCTTCATACCATTCCCCGTTTCTTCTTGCAGGAGCATATGACAAGTGGTGCTAACTGCCAGACATTTACCTCGTCAACTGTCATCTCCTATTCCAACCTGGGTGACGGGCCCAAAGTCTATCAAGAGACCTCAGAGATGCGTTCAGCACCTGGTGGGGTAAGGAGGAGGCTGCAGTTGCATCTTCCCAGCAGGAGGCTACTGGTTTTGCTGTGGGTGGATAGACTTCATTTGGAGGCCACTCACAGCACTTCTGCTTTGCGGTCACTTGCAGTTCAAGGAGTGTGTTGTGACTCGCTGAACCATGCTGAGGGCCACTGGGAGGGAATGGGAAGCGCTGGCAGTGGGGAATCTGTTTTTCCCTCTTCCTTATGTTGCATCTGATACCCTGGGAGTGGTGGCAGTGCAACGTGACTGAAGTACTGCGGGCAAGAATCAGAGTGCCTTGTGGGGCTGGGTGAGTGAATTAAAATGTTGATCCTACACGGGAATCTGCCCTCAGATCCGTGAGACTAGACGGACCGTAAGGGACTCAGACAGTGGCTTGGAACAAATGTCGATTGGACACCACATCAGGGAGCGGGCCCACATCATGCAGCGGTCACGGAACCACCGCACAGGTGACCAGGAGGAGAGGCAGGACTACATCAACATGGATGAAAGTGAGTACTGTCCATGTCCTCCTGGCAAACTCAGGTGCCGCTTCCCCACCTCCTCCCCGCCTGAGCTCCTTCTTTCCTTACATAGGTGATGCAGCCGCATTTGATGATGAGTGGAGGCGAGAGACATCCCGTTTCCGGCCACAGCGGGGGCTGGATTACCGACGTCATGAAGGCAGCAGTGGCCGTCGGGCTGAAGGGACTCGTCTTGCGATCCAGGGCCCTGAGGATTCTCCCTCCAGACAGTCCCGTCGGTACGACTGGTGAACGCAGAGCAGACCTTGTGGGGGGTGCAGCGTGGCCACCCCCAAATCTATCTACATGCTCTTGTAAGTCTTAACAAGGTTTTTTTTTCCTCATCTTCCACTGCATGGTTGCCTCTTAGCCATATGATTATTTATTTTCATTGCCCCAATCTTACATTATTTTTGAAGTGTTGGTTGGAAATGGGTTTTCCCACTTAATTTAGCGAGCAGGGGAAGATGTGAATTTTGAGAAAATACTATTTCTGAATGGGAAGGTAGAAGCTGTTCAGGTTAGCTTTGTCATCAACAAAAAAGTGTGCTGTCAGCCTTAACTGATGGTTGAAGTGGTATGAAATGATGTGGGATCACAATCTGTAGAGTGTTTATACCGTATAGAACGTGGAGACCTTTTGCTGCTAATCCAGTTTGAAATATAAGTAAGTGCTGGTGACTGCTGTCCTGTGTTTTGCATAGGGTTCACTAGGATGTGATCTAGCGCTTGAAAAGGGACTTCTTCCTTTTTCCTTTTTTGATGTTGACATCAGATTTAAACATGTCCTTGTCTGTCTTCTGTCCTGCTTTCTAGTCACCGCTTACTCTTTTTATGTTTTCTGTTTCCCTTCCTCCCAGGTACAGACAGTGAAACTCTGAAGCCCCTTCAAAGCACCACTCAGACCCTCCTCAAATTTAGTATTAACCTCCCTCCCACTTAAGAATTGAAACAAAGCAACTAATCTTCTGCATTGCTCTTTTTTGCCCCATTTGGGTGCTGCAGTGGGGTGTGGGGAATCTCACTGATGTGCAAGGAACGCATTAATTGCCCATTCCCTTTCTGCTCTCCCTTGGTTCTGTTCTTTCTGCCAGTAGTGGTGGGCATGAGGAGCTGCCACCTTGCCTCTTCCATCCTTTCCGCTCTTTCTGTGCTGAGTTGGGCTGGTTCTGAAGTTTGTGTTTAGTCCCGTGTGAAAGAAAAATGAGGGAATTCTGCTAGAAACCTGTGTCGGTCCCCTCACCGGGACAGAGGCTTCGATTCCCCTCCTGCTCCTTGGTGCAGCTACAGAGAAGCAGAAGGATAGTGCGCGTTAGAGAAGGGAGGAGCAGAACAAAAGCTGGATCAGCCTGTGGGCCCCCTTCCCCCCCCCCCCAACCCCTCTTCAGTCAGCTCCCCCACTTTTTTAATTTGTGAAACTTGTAACTAGATGTTTACTGAATAAAGAAACAAACTGTAAAGAATTGTTGGATCAGTCTTTACCTTCAGCTAATGTAATTGTACCTGCTGTGGAATTAAGTAAGCTCTTTCGCATCCTTGGGAACTTGCCGCGGAGAAACTTGGTATTTAATTCTAAGGCTTTATTTTCTTCTAGAAAATACCCTTACAGACTTCCCGTGTAGTTACAAAGTGAGATAATGCTCAGCATGGAAAATGTGAAAGGAGACCCAAGAACCCACCGTTTGCAAAACATACCCTTTAATTGCTGTTTTGCTGGGCACTCAAGGGAGATTGGTTGGTCTTTCTTGCCACCTGGTCATCTGTGCAGCCCTGAATTGGGCCTCTGGGGTTCCTGCACAGCCAGGCAATATTTCCAATATCTTCCCATTATTTCTCTGCAACTGAGGCTGACGTCGTTTTGAATGACCTTTTTTTTAACTGCCTCAACATTGGGTGAAATGTGAGAGACATTAGGAATACAGGACTTAGGGAAAATCTGGGTTCTTGGGCCAGTTTCCTGCTCCAGCACGCACCCTTAGGTAAACCTTTTCATCAAGGCATTTGGAAGAAAAGGCAGGAAATTGATGCAATTTACACTTGGAAGTGGTGTGCCGGGATCTTGCCATGCATCCCTGTGTTATACATCTGGGCACTAACAGAGGGGCAGACACCTCGCTGAGGCTGGGACTATCTTCCCCTGAAAGAAAGGGTGCAGAACCCAGCCCCTGAAAGATTAGGGCAGAGTTTGCACATACTCCACCCTTCAAGGAAGCACTGGGCAGAGCCTTAGCTACTGGCAGGCTCTGTGCCCACTTCCCCGTGCTGTTCTGGTAGCAAACCCCAAGTCCTCTTCTTCAGGTGATGGCTCCGCATCCCGGGTGCAGTTGGAGAGGTCTCTGGCATCTGGGAGAGTGAAGGGAGGGACCTCAGTTCAGACAGTGAAGTAAGTGTTTGTGGTGGGTTGACCTGCGCTGGAGGCCAGGTGCCCCCCAAAGCTGCTCTGTCACTCCCCTCCTCAGCTGGACAGGGGGGGGAAAATACAAAAGGCTCCTGGGTCGAGATAAGGGCAGGGAGAGATCACTCACCAGTTATCGTCAAGGGCAAAAGAGACTCAACGTAGAAAAACTTCATCCAATTTATTACCAAGAAAACAGTAGAGGAATGAGAAATAAACCCAAATCTTAAAACACCTCCCCCTACCCCTCCCTTCTTCCCAGGCTCAACTTCACTCCCAATTTCTCTACCTCCTCCCCCTGAGTGTGGCAGTGGGACAGGGAATGGGGGTTGTGGTCAGCGTTCATCACACGTTGTCCCTGCCGCTCCTTCCTCCTCAGGGGGAGGACTCCTCACGCTCTGCCCCTGCTCCAGTGTGGGCTCCCTCCCACGGGTGACAGTCCTCCACCAACTTCTCCAACATGAGTCCTTCCCATGGGCTACAGTTCTTCACAAACTGCTCCAGCCTGGGTCCCCCACCGGGTCACAAGTCCTGCCAGCAAACCTGCTTCAGTGTGGGCTCCTCTCTCCATGGGGCCACAGGTCCTGCCAGGAGCCTGCTCCAGCGTGGGCTTCCCATGGGGTCACAGCCTCCTTCAGGTGCATCCATCTGCTCTGGCGTGGGGTCCTCCAGGGGCTGCAGTGGATATCTGCTTTACCATGGACCTCTGTGGGCTGCAGGGGGACAGCCTGCCTCACCATGGTCTTCTCCAGGGGCTGCAGGGGAATCTCTGCTCTGATGCCTGGAGCACCTCCTGCCCCTCCTGCACTGACCTTGGTGTCTGCAAAGTTTCTCACGTCTTCTCACTCCTCTGGCTGCAAAAGCTGCCACTAGGTTGGTTTTTTCCTTCTTAACTCTGTTATCCCAGAGGTGCTACCACCATCACTGATGGGCTCGGCCTTGACCAGTGGCAGGTCCGTCTTGGAGCTGGCTGACATTGGCTTTGTCTGACCTAGAGGAAGCTTCTAGCAGCTTCTCACAGAAGCTACCCCTGTAACGTCTCCCCGCCCCCTGCTACCAAAACCTTGCCACGCAAACCGGAAACATTGTTGGAGGAGGATAAACCAGTGATCCGTTTCTGGAGATGCCATAGTCAGGGCAGGCCCTGAAGAGAGCAAAGGCAAAGGAGGAGCTACAGAAGAAAAAAACAGGGCTTGGGAGAGGTTTGGTGGTAGACAAGTCACCTTGGGGTTGCCCAACTTGGAGAGAAGGAACTGCAGCAGCAGCAGCCCTCATCTTCGTGGTAGTCTGGAGCTGGCACAAGATGTGGAACATGGTGCTTTGAACCAGCGAAGAACGACCTGAGCTCAGAAAGGTGCTTACGGCATTGAGACAGCGGTGGCAAAGTCCTGGCCATTCTTTCAGGCAATGTCTGAGGAAGAGAACAGGGAGGTGGGTCTAGTGGTAGTGGAGATTAACTTGGACCTTTAAGATGTGAGGATCCATTCTGGCTTGGTCATGGAATTCCTAATCTTGACAGAGAACAGATAGAAATATGGTAACCGGGACGTTAGTGGTGTGAGCTGTTGCAACGATGACTCCCTACAAATGGGGATGACGCTGGAGCGGGTGTGCCTCTTTCTCAAAGAGAGATGATGCTTTTATCTGGATTGGGCCTCTGTGCCCTGTTGGGTGCTGCCATGCTTACAGATGTGGGACCCTTGCGTGCTCTTGCACCCCTTGGTGTGTAGGGGTGTGATTCACCTCGCTGCTCAAGCCTTGCTAACTGCTGTGTGGTCGTTTCCAAGATCTTGGCCTTCTCTGGGTGACTCTGGTAGTCTGGGGATACAGAAGAGAGGTTCACTTAGAGGAGGACCTTTTGCTAAGGCTGGGAAGCAGAGACAGGAGCGCAGGGGAGAGTTTTAGAGATCCTGAACCAAAAAGTAAGCACAGGAAGTGGAGGGTCTCCCCTTCGCTAGTCCCGAGGCTGATGTGGTACGCTAACCTCTGACTTGAGAGAGCAGGAGGTTTTTCCCATAGAAGGGGGATGGTAAATCTCCCTTGACTCCTCTGGTCCTAGGAGGAGTGGTTCTTCACCCACTGCTCGGGATTCTGCTGAAGAAGCCGCCTCAGCTGCTCCAGGCTGGCACCGGTCTGGGCATGGTGGCACTTTTTGGTCGGTGGATGGAAGGAATGTGATGGCAAGGAGAAAGAGGGCAGATCTGTACCCCAGTGGGGGCCTTTTGCTGAGTTGCGCTTGAGGCTCTCCCTTTCACCAATACCCTGGTTTGATGAAGATTCACTTACTGATCACTGATGTTGGTTATTAATCCAAAGGAGGAGCATACAGAGAATTGCACGGAGGCAATGAAAAGGTACGTGTGCGCAACCAATGTTACACTCCTCTTCCACTTTCTTTAGACAAGCGGTGAACAGCTCTACGTTGTCGTAAGCAGGTGCCTGGGTCTGCATCTGCAGTGTTGCTCCAATTGAACTGCCTGAAAATGAGAACTCCGGCGCAATCGGAGAGCCCACCTCTGTTACACCACCCTAACTTCGGCGTTTAGACCGTGCCTATGTTTTTCCCATTAGTTTCAAGTGAAAATGGTTTCCTACTGAAAGTATTCCACCTGCTGTATCGGGGCAAAGGGAAGGCCTGGGATGAGTCTCTTACATTTCTGAGATGTCTGTGACAGCTCTTTCAGCAGGATGGAGAAAGAGAGGATTGGATGTTCCCAACACGAAAGTCAAACAGTGTTTGTTTAAGAGGCACAGGGCGTTAGCTCCAAGTCATCCTTATCCATCTGAAGGAGGCAAAATCCTTTCTCACACCTTCTCCCACAGCTGTCACCTTCAAATGGGACTAGTTGAAGCACCAAAGCAGTGCAGTTTGGTGGTACTTCTGCATCTTGCTAAGGACCAAGTAGGGCACATGGAGTGAGACAGAGGGGTCTGCAGTGCTTAAAAGGGTGGGGGGAAGGAAGGTGGAGGCGCAGAATGAGGTGGAGAGAGGCTGGAAACTGGCAGAAAGATGGACCACAACCTTGGATGAGAGTGCGTTAGCTACACACAAATAGAATACAAACGTAAGGGGTTTTGTTTGTTGTATATTCAGTTTTCCACATTTGTAAATTTATTGTGAAAATAAGAGCCATTAGAGCTAGTGGAAAGTTTGTCCTTCAATGTTTTTGTCAGTAGCGCTGAAGCACTGTGCACCTTTCACTGTACTTTTTAAAGCGTCGTAGAATACTGGAGAAATACGATGCTCCTGGGATGGTTAACCTTGTGCCAGTATTTGTAAACAGTAAATGAGATTAAATCCACAGCTATAAACCAGGTAAACTGACATTAAGTCAAGATAAGAGATGGAAAATGCATTAAGTTTAAAAATAAAAATTAATGTATCAGTTTTTATAATGTTCTCGATCTCACTATCTCAAAATTGTTCCTGTCCAACAGCTGTAATGTTTTCTGGGTTGGGTTAAGAACGGCACTACAGCAACCTAAAGTTAAAAGTTACATCAGCACAAGGTGTCTTACTGAGTCACACAAGACTACACTCTGATTTGAAATAAATAGATAATTATTAAAACAACAAAAGAGCCGATACTATAAATTTTAGTTCACTGATAGATTTCAAGTAATGAGGGGAAGAAGAGACCCCAGAATATGAAATTATTTCTAGTAGGATACTGTTCTGAAACTAATGCTCATTAGTAACTTGATTAATGATCTGAAAGAAGATATTAAGCCAGTGCTGATGAAGCTTTCAGAGGACCAAAGGAACAATGAAGGTGATAAACAATGGGAAAAGAAGAGATGAGCAGAGCAGTCCATAACTGTTGGTGTGGCATTTCTTTATAAACAGTAAGTGGTTTTGGCTGCACTGGAAGCAGAAAGACATGCATCTAGGAACATAAATGCAGTCTGTGCCATTTGAAGATGGAGGACCATTTTCTGGAAACTCTGGAGGGACTTCAAAAATAATTAGGGGGTTGGGAGGTAACCAAGTAAATGAATGTTACCTGCATAATTCCTCAGCTGTGGAGATGGGTTACACTTGGAGGCATTAGCCAAGAAGGGAGGTAAAGTTTCTCCCCTATATCACAATAGTGAACCCATTGTGTGAAATGTATACGGCACTAAAAAGGACACCAAAGATTAGAAGGACTCAAGCAGGGAGCAACAAGGATGACTCGAAGCTCGGAAACACTGACCAGCACTACAAGATAACATGAACTCAAGACTCTTGTGTCTGAGCTCATTCCACTTGGGCTGGCATACCTACGTGGGAATGAGGTTTCTGACAGTAGAGGGCTCTTTAACCTAGCAAAAAACCTGCAGCTACCTAATGATGGAACTGGAAATGAGATGCAGACCTTCACGGGAGAGCGGGATCATTAGAGTATACCTAGGTTTTCCAGCTCTTGCTACTCCAAACCTAGATGGGGTGTCTCAAGGAGAAGTTGGAGAGTGGGCACAGGAATGGGATGAGGTAGTTCTTGGCCACTTGAGAAGCCGAACGATGTGGTTGTATCTGTCCCTTCGGGCTTTAAATTCTATGAATTGGAGAGGAAATCAGGCTGGCACAGTGCTAGACTGCAGGGGAAGGTGGGAAGGGGAGGAAGAGAATTGGTAACTTGACAGGACTTCAAAGCACATGGGACCACAGAGTGAGCTGCAGGAAATGGAGTGGTCTGTGGGCACAATGGTTTGTTTGGGAAACAAATACGCACTTTCACAGGGTGCGAGTGTAAAATCCCACAGGCACATGCCCCTCCTGTGGAACCAACTCCAGTGCTGGAGAACAGTGGGATTTAAAAGACACCTCAATACAGGGTCTAGGTTAAAATCACTTGTTTGATATTGTAACATGTTTCTACTTTCTGAAAAACTTGGGAAAAAAAATGACTTGGTTTTATTTTTCAACCCTGTCTTAAGTATAACTATAAATTTTCCTCCTGGGAATTTTCTTTTTTAAAGACTACACTTCAAAAAATGTCCCCATGGAGAAACTCCACTTTTAGGTTATCATTACTTCCACCATCTCCTTACATCTGACTGTTTTGGCTGGCTGGGTTTATTAAATTAAGGGCACTTAATACAAACTTAGGGGAGGGGGAAAGGGGACACAAAGGAAGGGGAATAGATACCTATCTCCAACTCCTGATGCCATAATGATCAGAGATAAGCTTGAGGTAGACATACTAGCCTCACGATATCCATCCCTTACTAATAAAAGAAAATGAGAACAAAGATTGCAAAAAAATAAATACGAGTAGAGAAATAAAATCCAGACACATTGCAAAATTGGATGAGGGTATCACACAGAAAGATGCAGGTGGCCTTAAAGGTGTCAGGAACAGCAAAGGGACCAAAGTTAGTAGCACAAAGTAGAAGGGAAAAGGCACATACGACGTAAAATCAAGACTTTCTTAGCTGTAAACTAGAGCTTCTTTGATTACAAGCGGCAGAAAAGAAGACAGACTCAGGATCACCAGTGAATCACTGTAAGCACCTACTGAGGCATCAAGGAGAAGACACATGTAACCCAGGAGGCGTTTCTGGTAGCTATAGGTGTGCGTTACTGCTGCTGTGCAAGATGCTGGTGACACTTCCCCTGTGGAAAAGAACTGTGCTCATTTCTAGCCAAGAAAGCTTAATTTGAAGTGCAAGTAAGAGCAAGCTTATAGGACAGCCTACAAGCTATGGGGAGTTCACAGTGTATGAGGAGGCTGGTTTGGTTAGTTAAGCAAAGTGAAGTCTATACTCAAGAGAAATAAGCACCAGGGAGGAAGAACAGCTTTCAGCTAAAGCTGCACAGGCACAAGAGAATAAACTAGCTGTGAATCCATTTAAGTTGGAAATTAGAAAACCTTTCTAACCACTACAGCAGTCAGGTTCTGTGACAGCCTGCCAAGGGAACTAGTGGGGAGAATAAAATTAACCAGTTTTTGGTTGACACTTGAGAAGCTTTTGCAAGACGCTATGAGCTGGTACCAGTAAGAGATCACACTCGGTCACCGGGAGCCCCCTTCTCATTTCTGCTCTCACCAAACAGATCATCCATCTTCCTGCAACCCGAAGCCAGAGCTAAATGCTTCAGAGGCAGATGCAGGGAATCCTGCAGGACACAGGGTGAAGCCTCCCCAGAAACATTTTTCTCCTGATCGTAAGGGGCTGGGGCTTCGCTTGTGCCTCAGAGCAGGAGGGCTTAGAGCTGCTTTTAGTGCTCACACAAGTGCTATCGTAATTCTGAACATTCTTGTTAGCTGTATAAGGGTCACAGCTCTTGAATCCAGCTGACATTTCAGTATCTATTGAATTCATCGCAACATGAATATAATTGCACATTGCACAAAGAATTTTTGCAAACGAACTCCTTTCCTCAGCGGTGGAAGAGCCTGCCACCAACAGAGAAGGCAGATAAAATCCAGCCCAGTTCCACACTGCACTGGCAGGGATGCTCCTGGAAAACTGGAGCAGCCCCAAAGAGAAACACCCAAAAGGAGGGTGGGTGAGGAACCAGCAGAGAAAGGTGATTTTTTTTCTGAGTATTGCAGCCAAGCAGTAACTAGTACTAGGAAAAGGGATGAGGAAAGAATACAGACAGACATCCATGGAAAAGGGTCACAGAAGGAAAATGAGTCGCTATTCCAGCACATAAAAAGGAGACAAGAAGGATGTCGGATATCCGAGAGATGCATTTGCAGCTGCTGACGTGGACTGTGGGATTCTGCTGATTACTCTACCTTGCTCTGCACTGTAGTCCTGCAGAGCCAGGGCCTCACCCCAGGGGCTGGTCCAGCCATGGCAAGAGGCAGACACAGCCCTCAGCGGCTGCTGTCAGTAGAGAGCCCTTGCAAGAAGGCACAGCCCTGCAGGAAGCTGACCAGGACACCCGTCCATCTGTGTCAGTTCATCCAACAGACCAGACTGTCAGGCACCCACCTTCCACAAAAAGCCTTGGGAGGGGAGGGGAGCTGATGCCCTGCTAGAGCAGAGGCGAGGCATCCCCACTTTTAGCTCTGGGGGACCACACATCTGCATGAACATCCCACGGGCTGGTGAAGTTGGCTGGCATCACCATGACCTCTGCAGCGTCCCTGCAGCCCCGAGGGATGCTGCAGCAGCACCCACTGCCTGGCTGGCACTGGGGACCCGTGGGATGATGGAGGCAGCGGACACGTATCCTGCCGCTGGGGAGAGACAGGGCTGCCGTCCTCCCGGGTCACCCCAGACCAGCCTGGGGAAACCTGCTGTCACGAGATGTTTCCCCCAGTCAGCGTGGCCCAGCACAAAGGAGGCTTGGTAATGTTTGACAGATACTTTGATACACACCAGCCCATCCACTCATCAAAACAAACAAACAAAGAAAACCCCAAACCCCTCATATGTCTCATTTGGGGAACATGGGCAAGGGCAGCCTCAGCACCCCCAGCAAACAAAATGCCAAACCCCTCCCTTTGAGGGGAGCCCTGCTTAGGGGCGTTAAGCACAAAGACCACCTCTACCTCCACAGGTCCCCCAGCACAAACCACCGAAGGATGGGGAGACCCCTGCAGAAGTCCTGCAGGGTGCTTGCTCAGCTGTTACGCTTTTCCCCACTCACCAGGTACAGGCGGGCACCGCAGCGGACACTGGGCTGCTGGCACCAGGGTGGCTGACCCTGTCACAAATCCTGATATTAGGATTCTGCCGACTATGCCAAGTTGTCAAAAATTGATTTTACACAGTTTTGAGGTAGCAGCAATTTAAGGGGAGATACTGAGTCACAGCCCGCTGCAATACCAGAGAGCTCAAAGGGTCTCACCTAGGATTGCCATTTATAGGATCGTGAGTTGATCGACTTTGGTCAGTGTTTTCTTTCCATATGGGCCATAATTATCGTCAGGTAATTCTGATACCTTCCAGTTGGGGTTATGATCCAGGCAGCAGGAGTTCCAGGTACGATTAGGGAGCGCCTGATCATCCCAATTCACTGCACTTGTAACCAAGACAAGAACACAAAGTTGGGATCACAAAGTGGCCCAGGGAGGGGGAGCTGCACTGCCACCCCTCCACCTTCAAGAAGGGGAGCAGCAAGCTCCCCAGAATAAATTGCGCCCCCAGTAATGCAATAAGAAGAATTACCATCATTAATGCCAATTCCTAATAAGAATCCATGATTACCTCTTGGCACAGGACGGCTGGAGGCAGCTGGCAAAAGTCAAACATCAGGGACAGAGCCATTCAGGTCCTGTCCTACCCTTTTCTGAATCCAGATGTGAAAGCCTCACGTTTAATACCCAAAGAGGGGTTGCAATGCATCACTGAGCAGGAGTCGTTACACTTTCTGTGCCAGGGCTGGCAGATCTCCTGCTCCTAGAGCTGGGACGACTGCTTCCCCATACCCTCTCTTCCACAATCCCCTAAACCTCAGTCCTTTGCCAGGGCTTAGGGTGTCGTGTGTCCAGGTATTTCTGTTCTGCTCTATTCAGGGTCTCTTTTCTCATTTTTTTTCTTTGGGAGAAAACAGGGTTAAAAATACAAAGACATTTAAAATTAAAATGAATACCTATAATAATAATGCTCGGTACTCATCTCACTCTTGCCATCTTCAAAGTGATTTACAAATGTTAACTAATTAATTAATCTTCACATCCTCCCTGACTAAAATTCAGAGTCATGGCTGAGGCGAGCAGGAAAATAAAAAGGGTGGTTTTCAGGTGAAGGGCAAAGGGAAACCTGTGCTCCTGCTCACTGTTTGCCATCCGGCAAGGCAATTTGCAGCAATATTTTCATTCTGCACTGCACACCTCTCATTTATTTTGCAGTCATACCAAAGGTCTGAAGTAATTTTATCTGCTACCTTCTGCTCCCTTTTTCTTAATGGAGGTCTTAAAAGGTGTTCCCTTTGAAAAGTAAAAAAAAATGGAAGACTTTCAGAGCCATGCAGATGCCCCTTGGTCAAATACCTTTCATCCCAAACTCCTCCGAAACCCACAACACAACCAGCCTCGAGAGGTGCAAATAAGAAAACGGGAAGGAGGAGGCAAATACCGCTACTGGAGGGATGAGGTGAGCCATGGAGAGGGGGCAAGCCGGATGCCACAAAACAAAGCTATGGCAGAAGGACGAGGGCAGACTCGTGCTGGCTGTGATTTAGCCATGAGGATCCAAGCCTGGGGCTTCAGCACAGCCTGGGGCTGGTGTGGTGAGCTGCCCCAGAACCCCACGTTGGTCCACGCTCTGGTTGCTGTCACTCATGCGTAGGTTTTTGTGCTCACAAGACCAATGTGAGCATGTGTATGGAGCTCAGGCACTGCTCTGCCTTGCCGTGTGCTGTGCAGGGCGCTCACACAAGTGTATCATCACATACGACTGGCGTGGAGCTCTCAGTGGTGGCTCAGGAATGCTTTCACTTCCACTCCTGGGATCTGCAGCTTGGATTTAAACTATGGATTTGGGGTGCTTAAAAAGACCCTTTGTGCCTAATAGCCACAGTGTGGTTCGAGAGAGCAAAGCCCAACAGGTCAGAGATGAGCCAAGACAGGTGGGACAAAGAGCTGTTACCGCTGCTCTTCCTAAGCGGCAGCGGGACTCTTGTGGGGCACAAATATCCCCCTCTGTTATTAGTAACTTCAGCTCTCCCTGGAGGTGACACCGCTCCAGCCCTGTTACAGCCACCACTCCAGCCCAGCTCCCGCTGAACCTCAGCCGGCTGTTAGGACACGTGTTTTGTCCGGCTGCTCGGCTCCATCCCAATCCCATTCTCCTCTCTCCTTCGCTTCACACCCCAACGGCTTTGCAAGTGGCTCCTCTTTCAAAGGGCATGAAGTGCCAGACATTTGGCAGGTGCTCAGGGCTTGCCAGGTATCACCGCCGCTGTCGGCACCTCAGTCCCAGACTGGACCTTCCTGGGGAGTGGGAGAATCTGATGTGAGTGGACATTATTGCTTCTCGCAGACAATTGCAAATGCAGCGAGCACGGTGACTTTCCTCACCGAGAGAGACAGATGAAGAGGGAGGAAGGCTCAAGGTAATTTAAACAACAGCTGAAAGCATTGTCACAACCCCTCCCTGCAACTTACGGAAAACAGGACTCGCCAAGTAGACTCCCAATTGATGCAAATTAGCCAGGCCTCTCTCTCTAGGTGGGTTGAGACAACTCTAATCCTAACCCTAACAACACTAACACTAACCGTAACCCTAACCTTAACACTAACTCTAACCCTAAACCTATCACTAGCCTAACCCAAACACTAATCCTAACTCTAACTCTAACCCTAACACCTAACCCTAATCCCCAACCTGAACCCAAACCCTAACCCCTAAGCCTTACCTCTAACTCTAACCCCTAACTATAACCCTAACACTAACCTAACCATAACCCTAACCCTAATCCTAACCCCTAACCCTAAACCCTAATCTAACCCTAACCCCTAAACCTAACCCTCCACGGAGGCACCCAGCTCGAGTTGAAATAAACTGACTCTGTCATGGAACCTAGGGTCTGAACTCTTCTTTAGCGTCGGAGGCTAAGACTGGATCCAGCCGCAAACAGACTGCTCTCTGAGAAGCAATTTAGAAAGCAAGGGGGTCCAGCCTGAACCTCATGACTTGGTGGGAGGGTCTTCTTGGACTCTTCTGTAACACTCCTCCACGCTGGAAACTCATGTGCACAATAGCAGCAGAAGCAGGACTGGCTATGCTGGTGTAAGAGGCAATGGGGTGCACGCTTTACCCTGTGGGGGCATGCACAAGACTCCAAAAAGTCACAAAATAAGGGGAAGCAGTCCGATGGATGACGGGAAGACGTTGCCCAGCCAGGGTGCATTGGATGGGTGTGCACAGATGGTGCACCAGTGGTGCAGGGGACTGGCAGGTGCACAGCATGGCGCAGATGTGGGGACAACTGCAACGCGTGGTTCCCGTGCCCCGCTGGGGAAGGACAGATACCCCACAGGAGCCAGCAAGGGCTGCAGGAGCTCCCGCGGGAGCTGGCAGCGGAGGCTGCAGGCAGCTGGGCAATGCTGGGATCCCAGTTTTGCACTCTGGGGCAGGGAGCGCCGGGTTCCCACGCACTGAGCTAGAGACCAGGGACGGGTCAGGAAGGACCGGGGCTTGCAGAAGCAATGGCTTTTGTGTGACAGGGCTTGCTTTGCACCTTTGGAGAAGTCGTGTTCAAAACCGGGCTGGGCACCAGGGGAGGGGGAGGTGGTCCCCGGTGCACGGGGTCAGCGTGAGTGGCTCCTTGGGATCCGGGCGCTGCAGGGGTCCCCAGCTGCATGCACAGCGTGGCTGGCTCTGAGGATGAATCGCGGTTCCCATGCCAAGGGGCTGGCTCTGGGGGTGCAGGCTGCACGCTCGGGTGCTGTCTTTTGCGGGGGGGGGGACGGGACACACACCCGGTGAACGTGCACAGGGCTGGCTTTTTGGGTTCCCGGCTGCACGCACGGGGGCCGAACCCGGGGGCTCCCCGAGCCGGCAGCACCGCTCGGCTCTGCGGACGAGGCTGTCGAGGCGGGTGCCGAAGCCCAGGTAGCAGCAGGTCCGCCACAGTCCGGCATGCGTGGCGCAGCCCGGAGGGGGCGGCGGGGGGAAGCGGCGGAGCGGCAGGGGCGGCCGGTGCCCCCTCGGGTCGGTCTCGTACCGGCGGTGGGTGCCGAGCGCCGCCGGCAGCAGCCCCAGCGCGCACAGGCTCAGGCACAGCCCCGGGGCACTGCCCGGTGCCCGGCATCGCCCCGCACGGCGGAGGCGGAGGGAGGTGCCGAGCGCGGCGCGCTCCTCGCACGCCCACTCGGGGCCGGGCGTGGGGACCCCGGGGGGCGGAATGGGAGCTCCGGGGGGCCGGGGCGGGGCAGCGTACCGGGGAGCGGGGGAACCGGGCGGGACCCACCTACGGCGACGTCTACAAGGTGGACGCAGCACCGCGGTCCGGGGGGAGGGGAGTGCGTGTCGCCTCTCTCCCCTCCTGCCGTGGTGGGTTCCGTTGCCAAGCAACCGCGCCGGTCCCTCCCTCCAAAATCTGAGGGGGGCTTCCGTTGCCAAGCGACGCCGCCGTGCCACCCCGGTCCGGCCCGGCCCTGAGGGGGCTCCCGCCGTTGCGGGCAGCGAGGTCAGCCCCGTCCCTCCCGCCGCCCCCCCCCCCCCCCCCCCCCCCCCCCCCCCGCGGTGTCTGCCCCGTCGCAGGGGCCCCAATCCTGGTGGGGGCGGGCGCCCGGCCGGGCCGTCCTCGGCTCCGCTCCGGAGGGGCCCGTCCCCCCCCGCTCCCGCGCGTCTCTCTGCCGCCGGCCCGGCCGCGTCTCCGGCTTGGCCGGCCCTTGCGAGGGGGGTGACCCCCGGCGGCCGCCTCGGCTCTGGGGGGCGGCCAGGCCTTGCTGCCGGCGCGGGGCTGGCGGTGCGGGACCGCGGCGCTCCCCCGGCTCGGGCGTCTGTTTCACGGGCGGAGGAGCCTGGGGGTCGGCTCCCCTCCATACCGAGCCGGGGGCTGTGAGGGTGCGGGTAGCGCAGGCTTGCTCGCTCGTTTCCAGCCCAAATGTGGCTGGAAATCCTGTGCCTGAAGGCAAGCGAGGCCCTTCACCCCAGCTACTGCTCCCGTCGCTGTCTTGGGTGGAAATACCAGAGTTTTGTGTTTGTGCCTCTGTAAAACTCGAGGCTGATCGCAGGGCAAGCTGGGGAGTCAGGAAAGGTGTCATTAGGATCAGTCTTTCACCGTTCTGGCCTAAACTGAGAATCATAGGGAAAGCAACAGCAGCCAAACACAAGTTTGTCTTTTGGGGCTTTGCAGCGGACTCTGACATTTTTCTCTGCTCTGCAGTGGATATTATTTGTGTACCCAGTTTTACCTGATGGGAGGCAGCAGCCTGTCCCTCAGGCAGGGTGACACTGGTGGTTACTTGCTCCTGTTTGGTGGAAAAGCAGAGGGGAGAACTGAAGTTTGTTGTGTGCAGCCTGTTGGAACAGTGACTTTAACCGTGCGCTTTCCAAGTGTCTTCTGGTCTGGTTTTGGCATCACAGGGTGGGTTACTGGCAGGCAGGGCTGTAGGAAAACATTTAGAGCCATTCCACAATTCGAGGTGCACAAAACTGGTGCTGATGGAGCCTTTGGCTCAAAGTGAATGTGCCTAGAATGAAGTCTTGTTTGGCTTGGAGCAATTTTGGTTTAATCTCAGCTCACAAATGTTAACGAATGTTTCAGGACCTAAACCCTCTTGTTACTGCCCTCTCAGCGTGCTAACTACCTACTTGTTTAATTAATTGTTTAATTGAAAGGGGGTCTTGTGTTGTTTTACCCACCTTGCCAGCTTGCTTTGAGTGTGTGCTATACTGATGGTTTAGTTATCCAAGTCTGTTCATTTTTGGTTTTCTGCAAACCGTTGTTTGATGCGCTCAGGTCTTTCTGCTTAAGTTTTTAACTGGCATATTGACTCTGTGATATCTTATCAATCAGATTTTTTCAGTGCTCTGTACATGATTCTGATGGATGCGAATTAGCCAAGTTGTCTGTGTTTACGGTTTAAGGATGTCACCCCCAACCATACAGTGAATATTTACATTTGCAATACCACTATGTATCTGAAACCTGTTAAGTTTCATACCCCTGCCCCCAGCACAGCTGGCTGGCACACCCTGCCCTGTGACCTTACACGCAGGGAAGGACGCTGCTTAGTTTTAAATTCATGGGTTCAGGTGACAGGGGTTTCCCCCTGACAGTTAGTTAGCCAGAATTAGTAAAACAGCAATATTGCACAAACCAGCATTTTGCGGTGTTTGAGTATTGAGATGGCATCGCACCTCGCTACCACTAAAACAAGCGTGTTCTCACCCCCCTCCCCTCCCCACCACCTTAACAAGGGTTGCTCCCACCTACACTGCCTCTGCTCCAGCTCTCACTTGTCTGCACCAGGAGCTGACCCTGAAGAAAACTCACCCAGGCCAGTGAATTGAAAAAGTCTCCATGCAGACAAAGGTCAGGGCTTTCTCTTGTTGGGTTAATTTGTCAGTGGTTTGCTCACCCACAGACACCCAGGTACAGGGAATCAAATTTTAGCATTGGCACAAGGCAAGAGGCACAAGCAAGCGGGGGTGGGGGTCATGGTGTCAATTTACATTTACATCAGCATACACCATAGTGGAGCAGCAGTGCGACACTCACATCCAACTGACTCAGCCTGGAGCCAGTCTCAAGGATGCATCCTCTGAAGAATCTGATGTTTTTTTCTGGGCATCTCACAGGAGTCAATTTCCTTTTTTTTTTTTTTCCCCCTTCTTTTTTTTCTTTCCAACCTGGCTCCATCACCCAAGAACAGCTTGAGCAGCATCTACATACCACAAAAATTCACCCAGATGGGCATCGACTCTGTTACTTTCAGCCTTCCGTCAGACAAATTCCCTCATCACTTTCCGTTTTGTCCAAGATCACTGGGCATGTAGTTTTGAGACAAATATGACCTTTTTCCTCAGTCTCTGCACCTTCCTCAGGCTACCTGCAAAGCACCTCTTTTGAACATTCCAGATGGAAATCAATCACACAAGAAACGCTTTAAATAAGATTTATGATTCATTCCTGCTTTATGGACTCTCATCCCAGCTCTATTGAGCTACTGTGGCACTGCCCTTTGGAAAAGAAAGAAGAGTGTTTTGAAGATATATTCCATCCAGAAATGGGACAGAGGTTCTCAGTATCACAACTTATTTTGGAACATCCACAATCAGTATGCAAGACAGAGACACCACCACAGGAGCACAAGTTTGTATAGATATGTCCATAGATCTATATTTTTATTGTTTTATGTATATTTATAATATATTTATATATTTTTTAAAAGAATCCCTTCAAAAACTACCCTCCCGCCTAGTAAAACAAAGATTAAACAATCAAACATGGCAGCTGCAACCTGGAGCAAAGTATCCCAGGGGTCTCATAGAGCCAAAATGATTGCTGAGCACCAGCGCACTCTTTCTGAGCTTCTGTGATGCCCTGCCGCTGCAAAGGTGACCAACCCAGTTTTATGGCTCTTTAAATTGACCTGTCAAAAGACAGGGAGAGAGAAAGAGAGAAACACATGGCCGTGGCAATGGGGGCTTGAGGGGTAGGGGAAACAGCAACACATATGACTGGAAGCTTAGAGTATGTGAAACGTTGTGATGAAGAGGAGGGAGGCATTGCCTGGAAAGTCAGTAAAGAAGACAGGAAAGAGAACAAACATGCAGGAGAATTAGTTGGCAAGATGGGTCTTGGAGAAAAGCATCACACTTGGGACCCTTGCTACCCTTCCATCCCCCAAATCTCTTCCTCTCACCCTCCCAGTTGCGAAGGGAGATCCAACTAGTTTGATTTAGACCAAATCTTCGCACTGCCCCGGAGCCTGTGGAGAGGAGAGGGGGGAGAAAAAAAATAAATAAATCAGAATGGACACTAAGGCCCATCCCTGACTTCCTTTTCTAAATACAGGCAAAGAAGAGCGGCTGACATTCTTCACAACAGAACACAAAGCAAGCTTATGAATTGTGCTTCGGATCAAGAGTTGCAGACATCTTCCCCCAAATTAGCAGAAGAGGAGCTCAGCTGGGACTACATCTCTGGCCATCCCACATCCAGGGAGCAGACCCCTGCAGTCAGTAACCTCACTGCTCTGCCACAGGGCTCCCCTCGGTTCACCTCCTGAACACACACAGACGCACACAGAGCGGCTCTCTTTGTTTGCCCTCACTCCTCACCCTTTGGCTTTGGAAGTTTTCTTGCTCGCCTGGCGCTGGTTGGTGCCAGGGGCCGGCTCCCTGAGCTCTGTTAGGTGCTGTTCCGGGTCTTGGGACGTGGCTGCTGCAGCGGCTGCTGTCGTCACTTTAATGGTCTTCTTCAGGTTTGCCACCTGCAACAGCAAAAAGAACAAAGGAACTTCCCAAGTTTTTTAGTTTGGTTTTTTTTTTTGTTTGTTTTGGTGGTGTGGGTTTTATTTTTTTTTAAAAGCAAGTTCTGGAGTTAAGAGCTGCAAGCTCAGGTGAAACAACAGCTGTCCAGATCTTTGCACTGCAGAAGAGCGTTCAGCTGATTTAGGACTCTTGTTCAGGCACACCCCCTCTGGGGGTTCTGGCCTAGGGAAAAGGTGATGCCTTACTTAAGCAAGACTGTAACAACCACAGGGTAAGGATTCCAGTTGTTTTACAGTGAGGGACACTGACTGCTCCCTCCTCAGCCCACTCACCTCGCTCTCTATCTGCTGCTTAAGTGCCAGCTGTTGCTCTTTATGTTGGTTGGCCCGGCTAACCTGTTCTTCGATGCCCGACAAGACAACCTCGCAGCCCTGGCACCTGGAGAGAAGACGTAGAACTGAACAGGCGAGGTAATTTACACAGCATAGAAAGAAACATGAAAGATGACAAGATTTCAACTCTAGAGACCAAAAAGACTGGAAGGTGACGGCTACAACAGCCAGGGAAGATACAGGAGCAGGTGTCCAACGTAATAATGTAGTGATGTTATTACCTGGGAGGGGGACAAGTAACAAAGTGACACCAGGTTAGGAACTACAGATATATACTCAGAAAGCCTCCTGTCAGCAGCCAGGATTGTGCAAAGGTTGCTGCGGTCTCATCACAGCCCCCAGCAACAAACAGGGGAATTTGGAAAATTACTTTTGGAAAATTACTTTCCGTTGGAGTACAGGAAAGGGGATTGAGCAGGCCACCTCACAACACTATCCCGCAGTGACACACAGAGGATCCGGGGAAGCCACCGGCCACTCCTGCAACCTTTTTTGGGTGTTAGTATTGGGGGCTTCCTCCTCACCACTCCTGCAATGTGCGGGTGATGGTGCTTAGCTCCTCCCTCCGGATGTCCCTCCCAATGCTGTAATCCACCTCCAGGCGCTGGTTCCGCTGATCCAAGCTCCCTCGCAGCACATCTGCGTACACAGCCTCAATCACGAGGTCCTCCAGTTGACGGACGTTCTTCAGCTGTAACTGCTCCAGCAGCACTGAATAGGGGATGCACTGTGGAAACATGATGGTAACTAGCATGAGGGAATCCCATTGGAAGGAGAACTCGGGGAAAAATAGGGCCACTACCTTGATCTTGGCAGCCAGAGTGACGACTGACAGGTGCCTTAGCTTGTTCTTCTGAGCCTCTGTCAAGGGAGGGAGGTTTGCTGCTTCAGCTGTTGTCAGGGAAAAGAACAGGGTATAAGAATTTATGCCTCATTTTCCATTTCCCAGCCCTGCACAAAAGCATCTGCACCATACCTGTTTCTTACAGCGTCTGCACACCAATCCCCCAAGCGATGCTTCGTCTTGTCAAGTCATCCCCATTAATTCTCAGCTTAAAATACCTTTTCTGAGCAGCCTTTCCTCCCCTCAGCCTCAAGTCATCCTCTCTAGCTGTCCCATGCCTTATTTATGAAGGTCTGCACATCCCAGCGGATACTTAAGTCTTTCCCCTCACCCCTCAAAAATGTCTCTGCCAAGATGTTTTTGGAAATTCCCCATGCAGCTGGCAAATGGCAGCATTAATTATTGTCAGGTACTCCAGCAGCCTCGGGCCCAAACTGCAATCAGGCATCCGTCGGGCTGTAGCACTGTAGGCACGGCTCTTGCCGCAAAGGTGGGCAGTTTGGGTAAGGGTCTGCAAGGGGGCCGGGGCTCCGGGACATTTTCTGCACCGAGGGACCAGCATCACCGGGAGGGGAGAGGGGCCCCTGAACCACCTAGCGCCCTCGCCGCCCCAGGGCCCGGCCTCACCCAGGTAGTCCGCGTAGGTGCCGTAGGCGAAGATGGTCAGGAGGCGAAAGACGGGGGAGAACTCGCTGTCGGCTAGCTGCGGGGACACAGGGTCAGGCTCCGCAGCCCTCCGGCCCGAGCCGCGGGCAGGGCCCGGCGGGCCTGCAGCTAGAAGCGGGCCGCGGGGGCCAGGCCGGGCCTGGGCCGGGCCGGTCTCACCTCCCGGACGGCGGGCATGTCCAGCAGCTCCCCGAAGACGTAGATGCCCGGGGCCTCCAACACCTGGTGGATGAGGCTGGCGAGGGCGGCTCCGCGGGCCGCCTTGGCCAGCAGCAGGAACTGCTCCTGGCTCTGCCCCGTCACCTTCCCTTCGGCCGCCATGGCGCTACCGCCGCCCCCCGCGGGGCTCGGGCTCGGGCCCCGCCGCGCTCGCGCTCGCCCTCACGCAGGCCCCGGCCCCGCCGCCGGGCGCCACCCGCCGGACGGCTCAGCCCCGCCCGGCCCCGCCAGAGCTTCTCTATGGCACCGCCGTCCCAGAGCGGCCGCTTCCGGGTGCTGACGCTATCCGACCCCGCCGCGCCGCAGCCTCGCGCCCGCCTCTGACTGGGGGAGGCAGCGGCACGGCCCGCCTCCGCCGCTTCCCCATTGGCCGGTCACACGGCCGAGCGGGCCTGCCGCGAAGGCGCCCGCCGCCGGCCGGAGCGGCGTCTTGTCGCCTCCCCGGCCGCCGAGGGCCGCGCCGGGGCGCCGCCCGCGTTGGCCCCGGCCTCGCCCGACCCCGGAGCATCCCTTGGGGCGCTGGCACCCCCCTTCTACAGGGCCTGGCCAGGGCCACAACCCCGGGAGCCTCCCCCCTGCCAGCCTGGCAGGGCAGCGTTCAGGTCCCTGGGCCTCAAGCGGCAGCTGGGCCTGCCCAGGCTGGGACTCAGCCCCCACAGGGGCTGCCTGGAGTGCGGCCCCCACCCAGGCTGACAGCGGCCGTCAGTTTGTCACCAGCTCTGGCCATGCTGGTCACAGGCACCAGCCAGCTGTCATGGTCTGGTTTCCACCACTTTTTTCCTTCCCTGCCCTGCTCACCACCAGCACTTACTCAGCATTCTCCTGTTCTTCGCCACCCATCTTCTGTCAAAAACTCCACTGAGCCACCCAGTCATCCAACAAGGTGCAGCAGGTGTGGTGGTCACAGATACCACGTGAATGTCTCTGTATTTATAGGTCTCTCTATACATGTTGGTGAATACGCTTTATCTGTACAATATTTATGTTAAAATAACTGATGAGAAAACAGTCCACTATATGGCACAGTATTTTTCATATTTCAATGGTATATTCCATAAGTAGCAACCAGAATTAAGAGAAGAGCTTGTGTGTGCCTACACATCACTCTCGTCTTTGATCTGCTTTCACACCATTAAGATGTCACTATTTTGGGCAGTGTTTTGGGGATATCTAAATGTAAAAAATCGTAGGTTGCAAAGCACTATCCTTATGTATTAAAACTGTACATTTCTTAAATCCCTGCCTGCATCCCCTCCTCTACTGCATTAATTTTTACGAAAAAGATTGCTTTACTATCTGCTGAATCATTAACCATCACACTTGTCAAGAAATGTATCCCTGATGCAGGCAGAGCATGCCCATAAAAAGATAGTTTAAACACTCCACAAGGATAGAAATGTTTATGGTATACTTTAGGTATCTCTTGGTGGGCAAATGAGTTAGTGTAATGTGATCAGGAGGAATCACCAAGGGCACGCTTCCCCATGCTAGGTGAAAGAGCTGTTTTTACAATGATGGGACTAAAAAGTGAGGGTCATTTTGGAAAAAAACCTAATAGCTCATCATGTATAAATCATGTGGTAGGCAGAGGTGAGTTGTGAGGGGGGCTGAGAGGAGCGCAGTCAGCAAACATTCATTTCAATAAGCAGCATTAAGCCGTTTGGCCAAGAGTTTCCAGTCTGGCACCAACTTCTTCATGGCTGGCTCCTTCAGAAATCAGCGATGATTTTTCATGAAAGCAAAGGAGGCAACAAATTGATGGGAGCCAAATATAGTCTGTGCAGGCAACATGGTTTTAGCGTGTTAAAATCTTAGTGCTGTCAGGGCAAGTTTGCACTCAAGCACATGATTGCCAGCAGGAGAATCGGTCTTCAGCTTGATCAGTTTAGCACGTATTAAAGGCAGTTGACTTGCGCTTCGCCAGACTTCTGTAAGCGTGACATCTTGAAATAAGCATAACATCTTGAAATCTTCATCTGGGTAAAGTCTAAGTTTGTGAAGGTTTTACTTGCCAGTATCAACAACTCCGTTCTCATCACTTGCTTTGACTCTAGTTCTTCTCACGCAGCTGCTGTCGCTGAGTTGTGGAGAAAGCCCCTTCGGGGTACTGTACTTGTCCAAACACAATTTTAAAGCTAGAAAATACAACCCATGGCTGCCTTGGGGAGTTAGGTCATTGTGTCTCCCAGTGAGAGGTTGCTCCAAGCTCATTTGAAGAACCATATGTATTGTCCCTACCCCTTCTCAGGGTCCTTTCAGTCCCTGAGGCTCCTTCAGTGCTTGGTCTCCACGGTGAGGCTACTGACAGAAGAAGGGAGTAGTATGGACAGCGATGGTCAGTGTGGAAAACCAAATTTCTAATGTTAATGGTCATGCCACTAGAATTAGGTGGAAGTCACTGAAAACTAATTCCAGGCAGAAGGAGCAAAACGCCTCTGAGTGCCCAGGCCAGGGAGGCAAACAGGTGCCCTGACACCTGGTTAGGGGGAGATACCAGATCCTCAGTCCTGTTCTGGTAGAGCATGTTTTCATTTACATGTTCTGACACCCCCTTAGCTTTGGGATGTCTCAGTCTCATTTGCTTCAAAAATCTGGTGCTGAACAAAGAGGCTTCTCTGGTCAGCTTCTGTTGGTACATACACGTGGGCACCATCAATCAGCTCTGCTAGAAAAGTGCCCCAAACCCACCAGTTTAGGGCATTGTCCTGCCTTGGGTCCTCCATGAACAAGGTGGTAAGGAGCATTTCCTGCACTCGGGTAAAATGTGACCGAGACATGTTTTACCTGACAGACACATCTTCAGGACAGGCTGAAGATCATGGTGGCCCAGGGCAGCGGGGAAAGGCTGTCAGTCTGTATTCTCAGAGCTAGCAGGATTAAAGGAGAAGCAGGGCTTGTAAGGTTGGGTCAGAGCTCTGGGGGCAGGTTACGGGGCAGTATTAACAAGAGGACTGACCATCTCTTTCCTACTTTTCCCTCCCTGATTCTGTATTTAGGGCTGATTCACCACAGCCTTACACCTGCTGTATTCATTTACACCAGCATAGAGTGCATTCAAATCAGGTTCAAACACAACCCTGCTGATTTGTAGTGTTTTATTACTCTCTTCCCCACCCCCTCCCCAGCTCCTTCCATCTCAGTTTTATCTGTCTATTGATCTGTTTCTCTCACACTCTCTGACACGCTTGCTGCCTTTCATTATTAGTCAGATAAAGCCAGGCAGTCCAAGCATCCTAGCTACGTGATGCTCCCTCTGGCCTCCGTCTCAACTCTGAGCCCTCTGTCCTGTGTGCTGGGTCCCTATGTTTTTGTTTGCTCCTTCGTTGTCCTGCATAGAGCTAAAACAAGGGGAAAGAGCAGAAGGTCCTTTGAATGACTCAGATCCTGAGCTCTCTAAGTGAGAAGACCATCGTCTTCTTAAAATACGCAAACTCTCGTGAGAGCGCATGGTAACATCCTCATAACTTAGCAAAGTCTTTGCCTCGTCCCTAGATCAGCGTGCCAGGCTTTGGGATTAAATTCCAGGCTCCTGGATTCATTAACTCCCATGCTTTCACTTTGTTCACAAAGCAAACGCCTATCTTTATGGTCACAGGGAAACTGTGAAATGTGATTTTCATGTAACCTAAAGACTCAAAAGTAGGAGGCGAAGAACGCAGATGAAAGCAAGTCTTTACAACATTTCATAATTTTAAGATAAATCTCATGACACAGGGAGGTTCTGCATTGTTATTTCTGAATGTTTCGGATTTCTAATCCTCACTGTAGCCACCCCTCGCATCATCCCTCTCTTCTGATCTCGCTCTGATCTTTCCAGAAAGAAACCATCACTCCCTTCTTGCTGTAGATCCACCTTCTTTCCTATGCGCTCACTGTCCCACTTTAAAGCCCGGAGAGCTGTACTAGGCTGTTTCTCTCTTCACCACCGCAGAATTCAAATAACTTGTCAAAATGCTGATGATATTTTTTCCCCAGTCCTTCTCCAAACATAGCTAGGGTCACATCTTCTGAGCTGATTTTTCACAACTGTGTGTAACACAGACTTGGAGAAAAGAAAGGACAAAGGAGGCTGGGGTGAATCGCTTGGATATCAATATGATCCAGAAGGCTTTTAGCCCTATAATTTGTACTGGGCTAATGCACACAGGGTCATAAGACCTGCACCTAGTTACACCTAAAGGCAGCCCAATATCAGCTGCTTACAGAGGAATTTAAAAAGATGGGAAACTGCATGGTAACTCTTCCTCCGATCTGCTCTCAAAGCCCTCAGGATTTTGCAGACCAGGAGCTGTCTTCCAGACAGACCTCCAGTCATGATTCAAAGACTCCAGAAGAGAGAGGATCTTGCACTTCACTCGGTAGTTTGTTTCTGTGATTAATCACTCTCCAGTGACTGGCTCTTGTTATTCTCTGCCAGAATACCTGGTAGACTTTTCCCCAGGAAGAAAGTGATACTGCAAGCAATTCATGTCTCGTTCTGCTTTTTGATACATTAAACAGGTTGACCTCTTTAAATTACTGAGATCTCCAGCCTTCGGATCACCTTTGATTCAAAGTTATTTTTAAAATATGGAGCATGAAGCACTGTGCAGTTTTCCAGCATGGGACTTACCCAGACACAGAGAGAGGTTTAATCATCTCCTCACTTCTCTTCCTTACTTCTGTCTTTGCACGGCCAGGGATCACTTCAGATCCATTGCTGCAGCCTGGCCCACTGGCCTTGTGTTGGGTTTTCCGCCTGTTATGATTCCTAAATCCTTTTCAGATCACCTCTTTTCAGGACTGGAAGTTGTTCTCTGTAGATACGGACAATTTTTTCCTGTTCATGGCTGTACAATTTGCTCTTGCCTATCTTATAAGAAGTTTTATGAGAATGACCACCTTACCGAGTATGGTACGTCATTCTGTGCTGGTCCTATCCTCATTATTTTCGACACTCTAACAGTATTGGTGTCTTCAGTAAATTGTGTCAGAATGAACTATATCTGCTCACCAATGACTGAATAAAATGGTGAGTCATACTTGACCCAGGACTTGTTCCTGGGTATCCACATAAGAAACACTGCCACTCAATGGTGGGCTTCCAGGGATGACCCCCCTTTGCATTTGCAGGTCGTTAAATGCAGTTAACCAGCTCGCTTAACCTCCTGCTCTGTTATTATTGCATAATGCTATTTTTTTCTCATCAGCATGTTTTGGGATATTAATGCTTCCAGAAGCCTGGATAGATCTAAGGCATCACCTTTTCCAAACAAACCTGTAGTCACATCAAAGACTGACAAGAACAAAACAAGTTTATGCATCAAGATCGGTTTCCTCCAAATCAGGCAGATTGGCATTAACTGGAGAATCTTATATCAGCTCTTTGTTGCTTTGCCTAGAAATTTTCAGGTCTTCTGTTTGCTCTTTACAAATATTGGCAGGGCACAGCTCTCTTCCAGTCTTCTGGGATGTCTCTGATATTCCAGAACTTATTAACCAGTTGTTTGGGTTCCCTACAGAGTGATTTCCTATATGTTCTGTACTTCCCACTACCATACCTTCAACCAGGGTATCTTGATGACACCCTTTCCACAGTCTGCCACATTCGTGAGTCATTTCCCCTTGGTCTATAGTCTACGTCACCGGGCTCCTCCTCCACCACTCTCTATCGTACGTAGCTTTTGCAGTATTTTCTGCTTAATCCTTCTGGCCTGCTGGCTGGACTGCTCCGACCTGTGGGGTTTTGCCCAGCAGCATGGCTGTGGGCTGTCTTCCAGCACAGGCACTGAGAGCGTCTCCTCTGTCAGGCTGACGGTTTTCATACCACTTATTGGAGTTTATTTGCCATTTAGACTATGGTTCTTTTGTCAAACCCATGGCAACTAACAGACAGACAGACAGACAAAGTTCTGCAGATAGCAGGGCAACCACACGGAGCTCTCTGCCCTTAGGAAACAAGGCTAAAAACAGCAGCAGTGGGCCGCTTGGCCTCAGGACTTTTGGGTGTAAATGATCTGTACGTGATGATTTAAAAGTGGCTCTGCCAGACAGAATTTACAGCCTCATATCCTTCCCAGATATGGCCGGGCAGGGAGGTACTTCATTGTCCTCGCATGACATACACTGATCCTGGTCCAAATCCTAGCCAAACAGATAATTTTTACATTTCCATCTTCTTTCCATCACCACATCACCCTCACTTTAACACCTTCAGTGTAATACTTTATACTTAGCGTCACTTCCGAATCCTCTTTCCACAGCTACCCAACTGCTCCTCTGTCAGCCCACCTGATTTCATCTCTCCCCTCAAATTTCCCTGTAATTTTACATTAAGCTTTCCTTTGAGCCCACCCCATCCAGTTGCCACTCTGCTTGTCTAAGCCTGTGCTCCAAACCAAACAAGAGTGATGTAAATGTGACATCAGCCCTTGCGCTTGCTGTTCGCATCACCTCAATGGCTTTCCTGACTCCCCCCCTGCATCTCCCAGAGTTTCCTTGGCCCCTACAACACCCTCCTCCTTGTTCTTTCTCATATCTCTGGCTCCTTTTGCTTCTTTCTGTAGTTTTGCTCTTCAGGGGGATTTTCAATGTTTGCGTCATTTGGATTTTCGCCCTTTAACTGACCTTTCCCCGGTTGAAATTTCTCGTCTGTTTTGTGCTTCCCAATTATACTAAACACATTCGTCAGGATTTGAAAAGGTCAGAAAGAGCCCGTGTGGCTGATGTAGCCCCTTCCAGAGCTTTCTGCCCTCCGCTGCCCCCAGGATGAGAAGGCAGGAGGAGAAGTGCAGAGAGCAAGACGAGCTGAACGCCAGCTCGTACCACAGTGCCTTGTCCCCAGCCATGTCTGTACAGGTGGTTTCATGGGATGAGTGTGCAAGGGCTCACGGAAGGAGCTTTGCACAGATCATTTGTACAAGTCCCAGGAGGGCTAGAGATGAAAAGGCTGGAGAATGTGACAGAAGCCTGGATAATCTCTGACATAAAGCTCCATGTACGTGAGGGTGACAAAAGCCGGGGGGCTCAGACGTGTGCACGCCTGTTGATACACAATGGTGCTGTGTCTCATGCAAACCCAGACCGTGACATCTGCCCTGGCAGCACCGTCCTCCCATGCCCCGACCTCCCACTGACCAAAAGCCTTAGCACAACCACATCCCCATGCCGATATGTCCAAACACACACAGACATTATTCCCAAACACACGAAAAACCTGTTGAATCTCCCAAACCTGCTTAAAAAAACACACGCAAGACTCAAACGTCCTGACATGGGAAAGCTTGGGTCAGCCTGGTTCATTAGCACAGGAGCTCATGGGAGGCCTGATGAAGAACAACAGACTCAGTCTCCTCAGGTGTCTGTCCAAAGTTAGCACGACCTGTTCTGGGAATCCTGCTGTGCTCAGGTTTGGTATTGTGTGTCCATTTGTCATCCGTGTCCATTCCTGATGCAGTGGCAGGTTGCTTTACAGCTTGGTGCTGTCTGTACTATTTCTTTCTGTTTTTTCCCGGGGTCAGCCACAGTCTTTCCTCATTGCTTTATGATGAAAAGTTTGATTGTTTCTGAGGATCTGAGGAAATTACTTGCTTGCTTCCTCATATTTCAGACCCTGGAGTGGAAACTGTCTTTCTGTCATTGACTTTCTTCTCTTGCCCGTTGGTTGCTCAGCTGCTCCCTTCTGATTTGGACTGTGCTTTCTGTTTGGTACTTGATGGTGGAGGGAGATTTTCCCTGTAAAACACCCAGCCCCTCAAAGGCACATCAGCTTCTTTCTTTAATTTCACTGTCACATCCCTACCATTTCCAGACCATATCCCATCGATCCCCGACAGAAACGCACTTGGGGACACGTTCAAATGACCTGGGTGATACCTCCACGGGGAAACTCACCTTGGACGGACCCCCCCATTGCTCCCACAGCGCCCGTGTGTCCCACCCGGCCCACGCGTGGGCGGCTCGGCTCTGCCCATGAGTCTCGACCGGACCCCGCCGCCCGCCTGGGTTGCACCCCGCCGGGGGTCACCCGCCTGCCGCCCCCTCCCCGCCCTCCCCCGGTACCGCGGCGCGCAGGGGGGGCCCGGGGGCCCGAAGCCCGGGGATGATGGATGCGGGGATGCGGGGACGGGGGGCGGGACCGGCGCGGCGGCGAGGGGCGGCCGGGGGGTGGCATCTCCCCGAAGGGACTGCTGCGGGGCGGAGAGGCGGGGGGCGGCGGGGGTGAGCCCGGGGGGCGGCCCGGAGGAGGGGGATCCCGGGGGGCCTCCGCCCCCAAGGACGGACCCGTCCGGGGGTGGCATTCGCCGGAGCGAGCTGGAGCGACGGGTCCCTTGGAGACACCTCTCTCCATGGCAACCTAATCGCTTCCTGTGAAGATCCCGAAATAACCGACGAGACGGGGGAGCGGAGCGGAGCGGAGCGGAGCGGGCAGCGGCGGCGGGGAGGCGGCGGGCGCCGGGGGGCAGGTCCGGCGGGCGGCGGGCGCGGGGATGCGGGAGCGCAGCGCGGGCGGGCAGGGAGCGGGAGGAGCCTTCGCGCCCGGCCGCCGGGGCAGGGGGCTCCCGGGCCGGGGGGACGCGGTGCCCCCGCCCGGCCGCTGCCGCCGGCCGGCTTCCCCGGCGCGCCCCTCGGGCCGCAGCGGGGGCGACGGTGCCGGACGCGCCCGTGCCAGCAGCCATGGGGTTAACGGGAGGCAGCGAGCGAGCGAGACAGAGACAGAGAGAGAGAAAGAGGGGCTGGACCAGTCCTCGGCAGCTGTTTATTTCAAGGCATCTCTCGCTCCCTCTCCCTCAGCCAGGGCTCAGCCTCATCAAACCTTCCTCCTCCTCCTCCTCCTCTCCTTCCTTCGTCCTGGCCATGAGAGGCACCGGCAGCAGCAGCTGTGCTCCCCCAGCCCCCTGCTCCGCCGCCCCGGCTGCGCCCCACTCGTCTCCCCGCAAGGTAAGTTCATCCTCTCAGCCCGGGCTTGGGGGACGGGGTGGGGATGGGGCTGCAGGGACGAGGGGCAGGGGGGGATGTGTGCCCATCTCCAAGTCATCTCTCGCCGTCTCCTTCCCTGTGTCCTTTCTCCCCCTTTTTCTTTTCCCTCTCCCCATCTAGGTGCTCTGTCTCCTTCTAGCCGGCTGTCTCCTTCCCCCCCTCCTTCTCCTCCTCTTTCAGTCTGGGGCAGGGGATGCCCGAGGGGCTGGGAGGGAGGGGGCACAGCCGAGGCATCGCTGCCTCTTGCCCTCCAGCTCTGGGCTCCATCACAGACCTGTTGTGCTGGAGCACTGGAGCCTGCGCTGAGCAAGGCGACTTCGGCCAAATTGGCGCAGCTGGAGAAAGAAAACAGAGGGGTCAATCCCTCCTCCTGCCTGGCCAAGGGTGCACCATGCAAGAGAGAGCAATTCAGATGTGGAGACACAGCACCTGAAGCACTCAGATGCCCGGGAACGGTAGGAAACTGGGAGGCAGAAGATTGGCAGACTCATGACATGTATTGCAGGCAGGCACTAGATGGCAGGGGACCGGCATCCTAGAGTGCTGCTTGGAATGGGGCCACACTCATAGTTCCCAAATGCAGGGAGACTTAAGCTCAGAGGACCATTGATGGGCTTCACACGCCCATTCCCTAGCTACCAAAATGTCCAAATGCACCATCACCCTTCCAGCTCCAGATTCTGCCCCAGCCTAGGATTTCCATACCCAGCCCATAAATGCTCGCCCTGGTGCCCTGGCACCGGAATTCCCACTGGCAGTCACTGAACGCTGCAGGACCTGCACTGACACAGGGTGAGCACTGTCAGCCCCTCCGTAGTCCTGCCAGATCCTCCTGGGCGCTGCCACCAACCCCCTCAGCCTCAGACACCAGGTAGAGCAGCCTGACGTGAGCCACTGCATTCAGACTGCCAGCCCCCAAATTCAGCCCGCTCTGCGAGCTGTTTTCCCTAGCCCCGCACACAGCGGGAACTCCTTCCCCAGATGGGCTTGGCATCTCCCACCCCAGGGTACCAGCGTTTGGATTCACGCTCCCGACTGCCGAAACTCCTCTGAGTGCACCAGAATTACCTCCCTGTGGCAGCTGCTCTGGGATTCCTCCCTTTCCCCGTCCCTACCCAGCTGAATACAGCAGGATGTATATATAACCCCTTTTCACCAGCACTGGGGTTCACGCTTCCTGCTACCAAACCAGCAACGACTGCGTCTCGAACGGGGTGTTCATGGCCACTGAGAAAAATATAGGTGTGGGGTGCCTGGGGTACCAGGCAGCGTGTGTGTGGGTCTCACTGCCAGCGCCTAAACTCGCTCTGCTCGATGCTCGGAGATAGCTGCTAGGTTCCACAGTCCCAGATCACAGTCTCGTATCGGTAGCTGTCACCGTAGCCCTTAATGCTGGCTGGGAGTTAAAAAATGACAGCCAACCTAGCATTCTTTCTCTGCGAGGAGGGCTGGGTCGTCCTCAGGTTTGTTTTGATTTTTTATCACTATTTCAAGTGGGATTGTTGCCGTGGGGGAGCTGGGCGAAGAAAGGATTTGCATGAAGCTCTCGGTGCTGCGGGGTTGCTAATGGCGAGCGTTATTTCAGCTGGCAGTAAGTTTCATAATCTTGGCCCAGCTCCTGTGAATGCTCTGTACCTCAGGGTCATCAGCCTCTTTCCCCTTCTTCCATCCCTTCCCCCTCTCCCCAAACTGGTTGGCAATTTCATTGTTCCAGTGGAATATATCCGTCATGTGAGGTCATCGCTGCATAAGGCGAGGTGATTGATTGCTTAGGTCACTGGGGCCTGTCCCATGCTGAGCTTTGAATGCCGGGTTGGAGACCTTGAACGGGACTCTGTGCTCAAAGGCGAGGCGATGTGGGGTGCAGAGGGGCACGGTGATGCATTCCCGGCAGCTTGAGTCGCCGAGCAAACAGACTGCTGCATTCTGAACTAGCTGGAGAGCTCTGAGAGCAGACAGCTTCATTCCTAGAGGCACAGTATCACGGCAGTCAAGCTCGAGATGTTACAAAAATACAGATAGATCATCATCTGCCAGCCAAGCCAGACAGAATCGGGTGCAACTCTTTTCCCATCCCCGGATGGAAGGAGACTCTACCCGCTTCTCACTAACACGGCTTGTGTGTGCTCGGCTTCATCCAATTGCTCTTCAGTCAGAGCTGATCTTGGCTAGGCGCTGAGAAAGCTGTGAGATTCCTAGATTTTAAGGCCAGAGGGACCATTTTGATCATCGAGTCTGACCTACAGCAGAGCACAGGCCAGAGAATTTCACCAATTTCATTTCCTGCGTCAAGCCCATAACTTCTGATTGAACTGTAGCGTCTCTTTTAGAAATACGGCCACGCGAAGGCTTCAGGCGGTAGGGAATACACCACCTGCCTAGGTGAATTGTGCTAGTGTGTGACCCTCTTTATTAATAGTATTGTTCCTCATTTGAATTTGTCAAACTTCAGCATTTTGTAACAGAAGGTTACAGATTGCATTTGATGCGAGGGAGCTACAGCGCAGGTATTGCCTGCACACAGCTGGCACCTTGGCTCTTTTATTCCTGTGACGGCTTTTATATTTGGATAGGATTTATCTTTGGGACCACTGTATACAAGAGTCCCGGACATGGAGAAGGAGTTATTGGCAGCGAATCCTAGGGCTTCCCCAGGGTGCGGTAGCATCTGTACTCTGGAGCTCAGGGTGTCACATTCAGGGTTTAGTCTGTGCTCCCTGCTCAGAGCAGGAGTACAGCAGGCTTTGCTCCTAGGCATTAGTTAGGATGTAAATTTCCAGCCCCTGTGGTGAACTGGGATACATGCTTTGGGGCATGGCTACTGAAGATCTGCTCTCTCACATCCCAGCAGCGGTGGGTCCATGCTGCCGGAGACTTAAAAAGGACAAGGAAGCACAGCTGGGTCCCTGACGCTGAGGAACAGCAGCAGGAATTGTGCTTCCATCCTGCAAATGCAATGAGAGCAGCTCCTGATCGATTAGCCCTGGGGATCTCTAGTCTGGACCAGTAGTGGGGTCCATATGGACCAGTAGTGAGGTCTATATGCAGTAGCAAAGAGCAGTGTCATTCTTACAGCTTCCAAGCACCAAGAATCACACACTGAACTCAATGAAGTGCCCTGGGGAAATAGCTTTGTCATTCACACTCTGTCATCTGTGCATCACAGGACTCGAACACTGCAATGAAGGCTCTGTACCTAGAGTGAAAATACATAGGTCCATCTTTGGCCCTTGGGAGTAACCCTTTCTGTTTTTATCACAATTAGACCTGGGAAACAGATCTGATAGCAAGAGCCATGCCATGTGGCACTGGTGCAGAAATCCAGTCTCTCTACTCTGGCACACAAAAGCTTCTTGAATGGTGTAAGGTGTGTGGATACTGGGGTTTATACCTCCAGGTAGTAAGAGCATTGGTGTCCCCTCCTCCTCTCCGAAGATCTACCAGTTTATTCAGCATCCACACTGGGAGCTACATACAGAGCTGAATGAAGGGCATTTGTTACACTTGCCCTCCGACACAGCAGGGTCCGTGCCCCAGACACAATCCCCACTGCTGGTGGCCAACTGCAGAGTGCCCCAGCCATGCTTTATATCTGCTGCTGTGTCGATAAGCCATAGGGACATCCATGCTCTGTTTTGAACATGAGCGCTCCGTGCACAGTGGAGTCCAGCCCTCTCTGGCTGACATTTCTGCCTGAAACCTTCCTTTGCTCTCACGGCATTCGTGCTATGGGAGACACCTCTGTGCTTCTCCCAGCAGCTCCACAACCACGCCTGGGTGTGCTAGTGCAGGACACCCTCTCAGTTTCCAGCCATGATATGAATAGCAAACCAGAATGTGTTAAGTGACACTGACTGACATTGCCTCAATCCTGCACTCGCCTGGAGCCGCCTTTTGGGGTAGGGGCACCAGGAATCATCTGCTCTTCCCCGTTGGCAGCAGGACCTGTGTACAGCACTGTCTCGGGTCTGAGGCTTACACCTGATGTCCGGCCTGTCACTTCCACAGCATTATGTATATACGAGGAGGCCAGTGCTGCGGCTTACTCCTTCCCCTCAGCTCCAGTTACAGCCATTACCTGCTCTGTAGGGCTGAAATTCAGACTACTGGGTGTGAAAGCAATGCAAGATTTGGCTCTGTAGGATTTCTTATTCCCAGGCTTTAGACCCTGGGAATCCATAGTCTGGGGTGCTGTTGCTGGAGCTCACAATCTCAGCCGAGAACTACAGCGAGGTCTCCATGACAAGACATCCCAACAAGCGAGAAGAGCGCAGTGAGCTGGGTGAACCAGCACTGTGCACCTACACACAGGCATGTTTCTGCCGGTGGACCCATCTGTGTTAGGAGGAGTGCTAACGGTTACACATGCACCCCTTAACATACCACATTCCTCTGTGGGACTGGCCCTGCGGTCTACCTGCACTTGCAGAAGATCTCCACTCCTGGGGTGGCACTGTCCAGATCTGCATCTCCTGCTGCCTGATGCAATACGGCTCGCAGCTCCCAGGGACCAGAGCTGGAACTGATAATACCATGCCACAAGCAGAGCAGGGTCTTCACCCCAGGAAACTACTGTCTTGTGGGGAGTTCCAAGCATGGCCCCAGGCATTCTGGGCCACCTTGAAACCACTCAGGTGTTTGTGTGCCCTCTAGCCCTGGGGACTCAGACAGGGAGGTTCCTGATGCCTGGAATTCCCTTTCCAAAGTCCAAAAGAAATTCTGTCACGGATTTGTGTTGCCAGACATAAGCTTCCACAGCATCGTGATCATAATCCAGATGGCCGAGATCTCGCCAGCCTCTGGCTTCGGAAGAAACTTGCTCCGTTCTGCTGCCTCTCTGCAGAGCTGCATTTTAATACTGAGTCCCATCTAAGGCTTAGAGGTTCGGGAGCAAAGTACAAAGAAATGCTGAGAATAGCTCCTCTTTTCTCCTCATCTTCATCTCAGGATCCCTCCAGAGACTGATCTTGCCCTGGAGGGAAGGGCAGGGCACATTAGCCAACAATTCCTTTTTTTTCTGTGAACTTTGTTTAAATATTTAACAGAAGGAAACTAAAAATATCCCCAGTTAATGCAGCAGGAGCTAGACAGCTACTCACTCTTGGGTGCCCTTCCTCCCCAGCCCCTCTCCTCAGGTGTGCATCATAGTGCGAGTCCCCTTACCCACAGCAAGCACCAGACTCTTCCCTCATTCTGGAGGGGCTGCAGTTTTAGTTTATGGCATGGGCTGAGCAGGAGGGGATGGTAGTAACCCCCTGGGAGCCAGGAGGTGCAACACAGCTGGCTTGGGGCTGGAGGTGCAGGGCAGTTGGCCTTTGCATTGACTCCCTCGGCCAAGCATCCCCATTTCTCCATCCCAGCAGCCACAGAAGGGCATGACTGTGGGTTGTCGGCATTCATGCTTTCCCCTTCACAATGCAGGAACAAGCTGAATATCTTGAATGATTTTTTTCTGTGTGTGTGCATGCAGTCTTTGTTGCGGAGAGGATCCCGGGTCAGGCACACAGAACAGCTCACCAGGGAAGTGCCGGTGCTGCGCTATGCTGTGCCCAGCCAAGGGAAGGGGCAAACAGCATGAAGGGCAGCCATGCTACCGCCGGAATGATGCCAGAGGGTGGAGTGTGGCCGGTGCAGAGATCCAGCCGGGGGGACCAGCCCTTACTCCGTGTTACTGCTGCTGCCTGGTGCTGCTCAGCCGTGGGAGGTGGGAGGGAAACAGGAAGAATAGGGGAGAAAGAGAGGGATGGGACAGCACAGAGGACACTAGGACAAGGAGTGTGGGAAGGTAATTCTGTGTTAGCTAAGAAGAAAGTAAATACTAAATATTTGATAGGCATATTTTTGCTCTTGAACTCTTTAAGTAAGGCTGGACTCTTCTCGCTGATTCACTCTCTTTCTCAGTCTTCTTGGTTTATCACTCTTGTGCTTCCCCTCTCGCTCCCTCACTCTGGCACACAATGAAGAGGCTCTTTTTTAATAAATGGATTACACGCTCTACACTATAAATAAACACAGGAATTAAGATTCCAACTTGTTCCAGCGATAAGCAAACAAAGATGCCGAATCCCCCTCTCGGCCCTCAGACAGGAGAGTCCCTGGGGAAGCTGTGCATGTGCCTCTGCACGTGTGCTCCAGAGATTGCTCCTTGCTCTCGTGTGCATATGCTAATGTGTGTGTTCCTGTGCGGTGCTGGGCTCAGGGGGACAATGCACCTCCGTGCAGGAGAGCACGCAGGCACGGGGGGCACAAGAGCAGGAGTGGGTGCAGGGGCGCCCCATTGCCCTGCCTGCTGGGGCCTGGAGCTCATCCATGGCATCACACACTGCCTCCAGGGAGAGCGCAGTCGCTGCTGGGTGAGGACAAACTGACACCTCTTCCTTGTTGTTCCCAGTGAAGAAGATGAGACTGGATCCTTGCTGAGAGAAGACGCTGTTGCATCTGAGATGGAGCCCAGTGCCTGGTAGGTTCACAGCTTCCCACGTTTGCTGGCGACGCGGGAAGACGACAGGAGCGTGGGTGGCAGGCTGCTCCTGGCTGCTCTGGGCTTGGCCTTTTGGCAAGAGGGACATTTCAGATAAGGCTCTCTTCTTCCTCCCCCCACCCTGCAGCAGGATGCCTCCATTCTTCTCCTGCGTCCACTCCCTGCAGCTTTGGCATCTCCTCCTCCTGGTCTCAGCTGTCCCTCCTCCTGGCGTCTGGTCTCTTCGCTCTCGGGGACCGGCGGCCACTCGCCCTCTTTGCTCCCGTCGGAACCCCTCGGCCCCACGGCCCATTTGCATCTGGGACAGGACCTCGCTGCCGGAGAGGGATTCTCGCTTTGTCCTGCCGCGCCAGCGGGCCCTGCCGCCCCGGGGGGGAGAGCTGCGGCATGTCGTGCGGCTGAGGCGCCAGGCGGTGGGGGCCCGTCCCGCCACCCCCTCCGGATTTGAGGACGGCATGCCCTCCTCCCAGTACCCCTGGGCCATCGTGTGGGGTCCAACGGTGTCAGATGAGGATGGAGGGGACACCAACTCGGCCAACCCAGGCTTCCCACCGCTCGGATACACCTTTGTCTCGCCACACGGGATGGCAACGGCGCAGCCCAACTCCCACTCGCTCCTGCACAATGCGGGGCTCAACCTGCGTGAGACCCCGGCCACCCTGCGGCCCTTCTTGTTTGGGCCCCGGGGGGAAGGTAAATCTGCCTTTTGTCTCTTTCACACACACCCTGCCCCCCATCCCACAGGAGCAGCACCTTCTGCCGAATTCACGAGGGCCCCAGCAAGAACCTCCCTTTGCACTGCTGCTCTCCAGGGACTGGTGGGGGTGGCCATCACACACCCGCTGTGTCTTGCAGGTGTGGACCCCCAGCTGTACGTCACCATCACCATCTCCATCATCATTGTCCTGGTCGCCACTGGGATCATATTCAAGTTCTGGTGAGTGGGGTTTGGGCTGACGGAGGCTATCACCATGCTGGTGTCTGCAGGTGGGTGGGCAGGAGGACTGTGGGCTTGGGACCCGTTTGCCCCAAGGGTGTAGGCCTGGTGCTGAAAGCCCTCGGGAGGTTTGGCGCATGGCTGCACTGAGCTCTAATGCTGAGCATAACGAGGTCCCACAAACTTCTCTGTCATCAAAGGCCGGGGCTTGTCTGAAGGGCACTCTCTGTCTCACCCCTCGTCTCTCTCCAAAGCTGGGACCGCAATCAGAAACGCCGGCGTCACTCGGGGCAGCAGAGCAGTGGGAGGCAGCAGGAGAGCCAGCAGCCCCTCACGGACCTCTCCCCCACCACCGTCAGCATCCTGGGGCCCTATGGTGACTCCCTGGCCCCCACGCCCGAGGCAGAGGAGTCCAGGCAGGGCCAGCAGGGCACGGAGAAACTGGGGGGCCATGGGAAGAGCACAGCCTTCCAGCTCAACCGGTGAGTGGCCGGTGAGCCGGGGCAGGAGGGGGCGGTGGGGGACAGAGGGACAGGCAGGCTGAGGCAGGGCAAAGGCGCCGGTTGTTTAGCGGGGCCAGTGGGACAGTGCCCATCTCTAATTAATTTCCGATTCCCTTTTCCCCCCAGAATCCCACTGGTGAACCTGTGACGCTCACAGGAGAAGCAGAGCTGGCTCCCCCCACCCTCCTGTCACAGCCGGCGAGCACAGACTCCTGCCACCTCTGCTACCCCAGGAAAAAATGACCTCCTTGTGCCACGGCCCACCACCACCATTATTAACTAACTCCACCAGGATGTGCCTGGGCAAATGGACAGGCTGGGCCTCCTTGGCCTCCTGCTGGGGGAAGGTTGGGGACCCCCCCCACCCTGCCCACACAGGACAGGGTGATGAGAGAGCAGAATGGTGGGAGGGAAGACAGCTGGTGGTGGTGTGAAATCTTGGCCTCCCCAGCCCCTCTCCTAGCACACACGCAGACACACACTTGGACCTCCATGACTCTCTCACCAGTGCATGCCTGACATCAGGGGTAGGCGAGGTGGAAAGGCGTACCCCTGTCCCCGTGGGCCCTAACCTCTCTTTGTGTCCCTTCCCATGTCGTGTGCTTTGAAGTGAACGTCTGGACTTCAGTGGCTGCAGGATTGCCCACCGAGGCTTGGTCTCCCCTGGGCCAGGACTCAGGTGATGGCAAGTTCTTCTGTTCCCGAGGCCTTGACCCTCCCATGGGTCCCAAGGGTGGGTGAAGCTTGGGCAGTAGAGGCTCACACAGCACCTGGCCCCCCCTCAGCAACCCATTTCCTTGAAGGAAACATCACCTCCCCCTTAGATGGAAGATACATCTTTCCATTTTCTTTCTGCTTAAGACTCCTCTGTTTTTTCTCTTCAGCTTGTATCTTTCTTCATCTCTCCATCCCCAATTTTTTTCTCTCAGTTCCTCCTCCTGCCACTTCTTGCCAGTTAAAGTTGGAAAAGGTTCCTTTAGCTTTCCAAATGTTTTGATGTCTTGGAAGCCTCCTTGCTGTCCCCCTCCACCCCCTCAGTCTCCTTCAGCAAAGATTTTCTGAAGAACATCAGTCTAGGGTGATGTTCTTCATAAAATCTGAGGCGAAGCCCTCTGCCCATCATGTTATTTAGCAAGCATCCCATACATTGGGATACTGCCGAAGCAGCTAAAGCATGGCATGCAGGTATAGCTGAGCATGAGGAACTTGAGTTTTGCTGGGCTGAGGCAGGGAATAGCTTTCAGACACTCATGCCACAGGCCACAAGCAGCAGATGTGACTCTCTGTGCCTGGGATGACAAAAAGCAATTTAGAGTTGACCTTGGGAACATTTGGAGGGTTGCTGTGTACTGCTGGTAGGTGTCTTCCCGGAATACAATGTGACTGGAGACCCACGAGGCAACGCTCACCAAGGGCACAAGAGAAGGAATATGTGGGGTGCCAATCCTCATAAGTGTATTGCCCCAGCTGGTTGGGGACTGAAACCAATGGCACAGGTATTGGTGCAAACCGGTTGCCTGAGCATGTGCTTTGGGGCTGTGCTGGTCTGTAGGGCAGGCAGTCACATTGTCAGTTACTTGTGTGAGCAAGATCAGTGCGTCTCAACCTCTTCCTATGCACAGATCCATGGGTGTCACTTTGAGGAAGTGTGAAATGGCAAATTTCAGCTTAATGACAATAGTTGCTCTCCCTTGGCTTTTGTGGACACCTTCAAAGGAATTCACAGACCCCACATTGACAGTCACTGAGCTGAAAAGATGCAGATTTAGGTAAGGTTGCCCCTATACTGTACAAACACCTTCAGCTGCTGGACTGATGTGGTCAGAGACAGGAAACTCACCCACAATTTGAAGGCCCTAATGCACCATACAAGGTCTCTGACAAAAGTCATCTTGGAGAAAAGGAAATGGCCCTTTCATCCTTTATCTCAGCAGTAAAAGCTTATTCTTTGTAGGACAAAGCACAGGGAATTTTATAAGAGGCCTGGTTCTGCCCATTTACCCAGCTGAACTATTAGGTGATCTCTAGTCCCATCTGACTCACCGTGAAGGACATTTAAATGAGAGTGTAAATTGCAATAAGCTTCACAAAAAACAGTAGAGATTTGGAGAAAATGACAGGTCAAATAAAATTACTGGCTTATTAAAAGCACAGAATGGCTGAAAGGTGTAGGTGGAAAAGGACTCTGGAGGTCTCTAGTCTAAGTACAGGGGATTATAGCAGGGGATATTATTACTTTACCCTAGATCGATCTATTACTGAGCCTTTTCCTTATTCAGGCTTCCTTCAGGGCTTTGGTGGACATTCAAGCTGGGGATGGACAGGACAGAGAAGGGGGCAGATGGCTGTTCCTGCCCGCTGCCCCGCTCACCACAGCCCCGCTGGCTGAGGGGCTGTTCCCCCTCTTGCTGGCACATCGGCGCTGGAGAAGGCCATCTGCGTGCAGTCTGTAAGAGGCTGCACTGCTTATTGCTGGCAGTTTACAATATAATGCCTTGAACTGGTTTAAGTAATCTTCCAGACCAGATTAATTAGATTGCTCTTTGATCAATAGCGCATGTTGAAACAAGGCCAGAGTTTAGACTCTACCACTTCAAGGGCTGTCCTTGGACTTTCCCTTTCCACACGCTGCATGGAGAGAAAGTCTGTAAGAAAGTGGCAGGGCACCACAGGAGGCGTAGTGAAAACATTTTCCAACACTTGATGCAGGGACGCCCTGCGCTCTGCTGGCCAGGCTTTTGTAAACTCTACAAACAAATCAGATTTCAGTGGTTTGGGTTTTTTTCCCCTCTTTAATGTGTCTCTGTTTTTGTTAAAAGTATCTCCAGGGAATAAAGCCTTTCATGGATGCTGTAGTAAGGAGGCAGCTGAGGAATGCGGTAGAGACAACTCTTACAATGACAGAAGCTTGGATATGCTGAACATCTTTTCCAAGACCAATTTTTCTAGCCATATATGTTTTCATGACAGTCATTCACTCTCTCACACAAAACAGGTTAGATATGGGAAACAAATTCATTGTCCTGCCCAAACTTTCATTGCTACATCTTGTCCCTGGAACATTCAAAGCACGTGTGGACACACAAGCTTCTTCCAGTCAATAAATAATCTCACTGGATTTGTTTTCTCCATGGCTGGAGCCTTATAAACCATCTTCCCCTATGCAGACTTGAACCAGAGCATGCCTGCAGTCTCTTCCCTGGCCCAAGCTGATATTCTGTGAGCGGCAGAGGCCAGTCCCTTCTCAGTCACAGCCCACCAGGTTTCCCTATCTTCTAGGTGACTGGAGGAGAAAGATCTGGATTAATTTTTTTTCCAGTGGAAATTTCATAGAGAGAAAGGTGTGCCAGGAAACCGACTGAAAATGTTTGTAGCTTTGGGCTGAGCCTTCCCAACATTTCTGTGCAATTAAAAAGGAACCTTCAGGTGGGCTGGGTAAGTTTAAGGAACCGTGTCTGCTGAGCTCCTGGCTTTGTTAACACAAGGGTGGTCTCTCTGTGAGTGCAGTGGGAAGGAGAGAAGGTAAGGGGGAGAATCTCTCCTCTCTGCCCTGCATTGTTTTGGAGCAGGAACTGGACTCTCCCACTGTTGATCCAGCAGAGTGGCATGACCACAAAGCCAAATCCTGCTTGGGCTTTCCCATCTGGTTGGTTGCGACTGGTGGGCAGGGGAGCAGACCTCCAGTGTGTGCTTCCACAGCGCTCCTCCATCCAATTTCCAGTGACTCACATCCAGCCAAGCATCCCACGGCTTCAGAGAGGGCTATCTACCTCTTCGTCAATGGCACCTAAGTGCCCTTGCAAATCTGGTCCCTTCATTCCCCACTCCCTTTCCAAATATGGAAAAATGCTTGAAAAGGAGCGGTTTGTTCATTCCCTGCAAGTTCTCAAACATGATCACCTTCAGACTGTTCTGAATTAAACTGTGGTTTTGTTTTTTCACTCTGACAAACCACGTCTATGGCACAGCCTTAGAGCCAAGTCCTGCAGCACAAAAGCCCTGGGCCAAACTCCAGCCCCCCAACTGCACCCCCGCTGATGTCTCACTGTAGTCCTGGCCCTACCTTGGCAAGACCATAGAGGAGGGCCCCCTTCCTTCACCAACTGCCGGCTCTCTACTCCTTTTTTCCTGTTGTTTTCCCTCTCCCACTGTTTTCCCACTTCCCACTCCTGTCCTGTACCACCGTCTCCCTCCCAGTTATCTCTCCCCTCCTGCTGTTTCACTTTCCCCACTCCTCTCTTGTTCTGCCTTTGCCATTCAGTCTCGTTCTGCCGCGGCTCCCATCCTCCCCTCCGTCCTCCCTCCTGCTTCCCTGCTCAGTCTCGCTCTTCCCCCTCCCCTGCCCTTGTGCGCTGTGATATATATTTTTGTAGGATTTCTCTTCTCCTCGTGGTGAAATATTCAATTCTTGTGGGATGTTAGTTTCAACATTTTTAAATAAACCTTTGCAAAATACTGAAAGCAGAGCTGTTGCTGCTGTGGAAGAGGCCATGTTATACCTGATAATGGAGGTATCAGGGTGGAACAAGAGGGACTTCACCCTGGGCAGACCCCAGTGGGATGGGGGCTCAGACATCTGGCATCCCACAGCCTCGTCTAGGGAGGGGGTAGATGGGGCAATTTGGCTCCACGTCCATCTCACCTTGGTCTCCTCACTGGCCAAAGTGGCCCTTTGACCCTCCTCACACGTTTCCACGGGAGGTGGCCCTTGATGGAGGAGGCTGCTGTGGCCTTGCACACCCACTTCTCCGCCTGGAGCAGCTGTTTTGCCTCTGGAGCTGCTGCCTCCCAGCCATGCTTTGGGGCTGCTTGTCACACAGCGGTTCATGCTGGGAGCCAGGGTGGCCACGAGAGGTGAGAGAAGCTGAGGGGAAGGGAGGGAGACGGAGCAATGCAGGCGCAGAAGCCTCCCTCACTCAGTTCCCTGCGGCTGCCTCCGCAATTTCTATTTACAGCCCTGCTGCCTCCCCTCCTGGCCACAGTGCTGCTGCCGTTGCTGGTTTCCAGAGCTGCTCTGTAATTAAGCATCCTTGTCTCCTGCAACTCCCCCACTTCGCAAGCGGTCGGTGCTGGGGTGGGCATGGAGGGGGTGCTGGAGACCAGCACCAGGCACAGTGGCCACTCCGAAGGGCCACTCCCCAGCAATGGCAGGAGGATTGCTGGGTTTGGGGACAGTCCCCGGCCCCTGCTCCCTCTGCCTGCTCGCTGCCTGAGTCCTTCAGGCACTGGAGGTGTCCCTGATCCGCTGCTTTACCGTTGGAGGAAGGAACGGGATCCCCAGACCAGACCTGACCATGGACTCTGTCCTGGGGTCTCTGCCCACTGGAAGGACCCAGGACCACCTCCTCCCACAGGGCCACACCCCTCCCCATGTCACCCTGTGCCCTGGACATGATCTCTGTTGGCTAGAGTGGTGGGGCCCATCAGAGAGCAGACACATGCCTGTGGTGGCTGTGCCAGGGCATGCACATGTGAGAAGCTGAACTGCACCTCTTCTGCCCCTGTGCCGAGTGCGGGAGGAGGGAGTCCCTCACCCCTGTTGCTTTAGGTGGCAGTCACTCGCGCCCCCAGCTGATCCTCTCCAGTCCACCACATACAGCAGCTCTGGGGCTGGGCAGGCTGGAGAGGCTTGGCTGAGGAGGCGATAGATTCTCACTGTGCTGAAATTACAGACTCACGTACTCATCGGTGCAGTGAAATGTCTTGCACAATCCTCATCTGCTTCCAGCCACAGCTTCAGCCCTTCCTCCTGACTTCTCTGTCATCAGATGCTTTTCCTCCAATGCCCTCTTGGCACAGGCTGAGGCTGCAGGCGCTCAGTCAAATGTTCCCTTTCTTCACCAGGACTCACTCTTTGCCTCACAGGAGAAGCTCCATGAGCTGTCCCTTTTTCTTCTGGCTTCCTGAAACACAGACTCCCTGGTCTAGTCCCTTCCCATCACCTCTCCCCACTACATCACTCTTGCCCACCTGCCCATGTTGACTTCCCACTCTGGTTCCAGTCTTGCTTCCTTCCCCAGCATCTCCCTTGCTTCCCGGTTGCCAGCCTTGCCTCCCTTTTTAGCATCTCCCCAGCATCCTGTTCTCCAGCAGGGAGCTAGAATGGGTATCTGCCTGCTGAATGAGGACAGCAGAGATGGGAGGAATGGATGCAATAATTTAAATCAAAGAAGAACACCTAAAAGCTGTAAGACTGCATCAAGACAGATGAAAATCACCCCAACAAGTGGTCAAAAACAAGCATGAGGTATTGCTGACCACTGTGATTTCCCGGGAAAGAGAGTACTTCAGAAAAACATTATGAAAACATCTCCCAAAGCTTGGATTCCCTCCAGCTGAGTGCCTTCTATAACCTGCAATAAATTATCCCATTATGAAAAAAAACCAAACTCAAACCCAAAAAATCAGGCAACTGTCAGCTGGAAATGCCTGTCAATGCAGGGATTTGGCAGCGAGCTAGAGTGCTCGCTTGCCTCCCCTGCTCAAGGAGCTTCTCCAGATTTTGGGCTGGAAGTTAGGACTCCATGTGCTCCGGCTCTGCCCTCCTCCCTGGCCTGTCTTGTTAGTTGTTGCCACTGTGCCTTCACAGCGCACCCTGTGAGAGAGCTGGCCCGACGCTGTGGGCATGAGGGTAGCGGTGGGAAAGCACCTGTGGAGCTGTGGGCATCACTGTGCTCCTTCGGCAGTGGTGTGGACTGAGCATAGCAGCATGGATGAGCTGTGCTAACTCAAGTGTCAGCCTTGGTGCAGAGGGGACGGATGGCTTAAGTTGGAGGTATCTCTGCACCCTGCTGAAGGTATATGGCTGTGTAGATGGCCATTTAATTAGGAGCAATGCACAACTCAAAATTGCCATGAAGAATCGCCCTGAAACAAGCCACCACTCATTTCAGTGTCATGTAAAGGAGTTGAGTAGTTCCCATGGTTCATTCTTGCTTTGATCCTCAGAGGCAGAATTGAATCTTTAGTGAGGGTTGCTGTGTCTCCGAGTGCACATTGCAGTTGGTGAATAATAGACCATTCAGTGACGCATTCCACATTGATCCAAAGCCCAGCTTTCTCTGGGAGTGACCAGAATACAAGCAAAACCATCTTCAACTTCAGATCAATCCCCACAAGGGATCTGGCAGGGAAACAAATGCCAGTCTCTGCTCCAGGGGCCTGTCCTCCATCTCTGTGGCTCCTAGTTAGAGCTCCAGTGGCAGGAGAACAGATGCTCTAGGGCAGTGAGTCTAGTTTGAAGCCCAGACCTCATCGACAGCTGGACATACCCTGAGGGTGCAACAAACAAGCAAGAAAACAAGCCTGGGGTGACTCATTTTCTGAATGTCAGAGGAACATAGTTTGATGCCTACAGCATGCACTGGTCAAATCTGCATTATAGCCTGGCCTGGCTGAAGAGATGTTTGGTTTCTCAGTTAGTTTGCCTAAGAAAGGATGCTTGGACAGGCATTGTGATTCTCTCAGGTACCATCCAAACCTTGGTAAAGTGGCCCGGAATGTAGGAGCTTTTTGAACCCTTCCTAAACCAAGGGGCAGTCAGAGGCGGGTGTCCTCTGCTAGTGTCAGGGAAATCAATCTAGCCAGGCTAGTGCACTGTGAACACACAGCGCTTTGGTTCAATATGTTCATTAACCAAAACATGAGTGCAACGGTTAAACACACCTACAGTGGAGGCTTGTGCCAGCCTCATTGGTTCAGACCCGTTTGGCGACACCAGGATGAGTTAAGCCTGAAGTGGTTTCTCTCCAATGCCTTTTTCTACTTTGCCAATTCCTGTGTGACATATTGCATGTGAGTGAACACGACACAAGTGAGGTCCGAGGCTCTGTTTAGTGTTACCTTGCATTTGCTGTACACGCAGCAGGAGCTGCAAGAGGTGGTAGACAGGTGTCATTCCCGCCTTTATAATGAGATTTCCCTTATTCCAAGCATGGCAAAACTGATGCCCAAAAAGACTGTCCTGGCTAAATGGGCATTTCTTGTAGCTACTTACGTTGGCCAGCTTACTTGTAGCTAATGACACAGTGCAGTAATTCTAAGTGCAGCAAATGAGGAAGAGACAGATTTTCCCCTAGTACCTGCAAGTTAAAGGAGGGCTGGGATGAAATGGTGACTAAGCATAACACTACCTCTTCCAGGGTTTTTGTGACAGTTCTTTGCTGATGCTCAGGCAGTCCTGCAGAGAGAAACAAATTGCCTAACTAAAATACCAGGAGAAGAAGCTGTCGAGCAAAGGCCTTAAGGAGAGTTATGAGGGAGCAGGAACATGAGGGAGGACAGGAAAAGGCACGGTGAGGAGAGAGTGGGCAGAACCAAAAGATGCAGCTAGGATTAAAAGATGGGGCAGGAAAGGGAAGTAGGGTCAGAGGAAGGGATTAGGATGGAAATTTAGAGCTAGGGAGCTTTAAAAGAGCTGAGTAAATGAAGACAAGATGGGTGAAGCAGGAGTCTGGGAGCTCACAGGTATTGGGGTACTGTTGATGCTGAAGCCTTTGTTTAGCCTGATCCATGTCCCAGCTCCCCTGATCCTTCCAGCTGCCTCAGGAGCAGCAACTGGATCCTCCCCTGCCTGCCTCCTGGGGAGGGAAGGGGAAGCAGATGTGATTGTACATGCTCATGGCTCAGCCCTCAGAACTCAGCCTAAATGCTGCAGCACGGACCCCGCCCATGTGTCAGAGACACAGGATTGTCATAAAACGTAGGTCGGGGGTGAAAGTCCCTTTTGCAGGTTTAAAGGCCTCAGCCCTCCTGACATTCACTCTGAAGGATGATGCATTCCCACTTAAGGGATGTTGCTTCCTTTTCTTGACAGCTTCCTTTTCTAATGTTAATTGCTCAGTCATCGTTTTCCAGGAGCTGAGATGGAAGCCAAATCATCTGATCTACAGAGGCACCAAGAACTAAGCCGTAGCGATTGTATTCTAAACATGCACAGCACTAAGACCACCAAAAATGTGGCTGTCAGTGTCTGCCCTTGGGCTCCATGAGCCAGTATTTTGGCCTCTGGCCTTTACCACTAAAGGGCGAGAACAGTACCACCTGGAGTGGTGCATGATGAGAGGAGTCCCTCAGACTCAGAGACGAATGCACTAGAAAGCCCAGAAAGAATGACGCATGAGAAAAGTGTTTTGCAAAGATGAAGCCAAGGATGCAAATGTGAAGGAGTGAGTAGTGGCATGAGACAGCGAGCACCATCCTCTGCACCAGAAGGGTCTGGTGGCAAAGTAGCGCATGCTCATGTAATGATAATGTCAATCCAAGCATCTATCAGGCTGGTGGATGAAGGAAGAGGCTGGTGTTTCCCAACTTCTGAGCTGATTTTGCATCCTGGGTGGTTGCTGCCATTTGTTTTCTTCTTCTGTGATAATTGGACGTCGTTTCTCTGCACGGTTCGCTGCACAAATGATTTCATGTACCCGCCCGAACTGTGCTTTATTGTATTTTGTTTAAATATGCGAAATTGTATGCAACTCCATGTGACGTCTTATGCAAATTGCTTCTTGTGTTACTGTGCATATTTGAAATTAATTTGAGTACGATCACAACTCTGACTCTGAAGCCATTGTTTAGACTGAGCACTCACTCAACTCCCCTGATCCTTCCAGTTATCTCAGGAGCAGCAGCCTGAGCCTACCCCGCCTGCCTCAGTCTTGATCCAGAGGCAACGTGCGCTGGAGGTGACACGGCTTAGATGAAGGTCATGTTCCAGGCCTCTGCTGAGTTTGCCAGTTAGCACAGGCAGAGAGCGAGTATTTAACAGGGAAGCTGGAACACCAAACTCGTGTCCCAGAAGGGTCTGCAGACATGCACTCATGGGGAGTGATTTTTAATCCCTGCAGAGCCAGGCTAGACTCTGGACAGTGACATGCCGTTCAGCAGTTCAATAGCTCAATAAAATGTCCAAAGGCATCTAGGCTTAGAAAAAAACCACTGGTGTTACAATGTCAGGAATTAAAGTCGCTTTCTGGAGAAGCTTGTTTCTTAAAGATCTACCCTTTATGGCAGTGGATCTGCAGATATAGGGAAATGCTCTACATACAGGTGCCCCATGTTCTTAAAAAGATCAGATTCCATCAAAAACATCCACTAAACACACCAGCCATAACACAGGCAGCAATACAATGTCTACATTAATCTCTGAACACATACAAACCATTTCAGCAACATTCCTCATGCTAATTTTCCCTTTTTTCTTCTGCCTGGTTATGAGTCAGCAGCGAGGCTTGAAACCCCTAACCTCCATCATTGAGGAAGACGCAGACGTCACTCCAGCAATGACTTAATCTTCTATTAAAAAAAACCAGAAAAGACATAGTGAACCACCGAGTTTGCTGTAACTCCCATTTTATCCCTGGCTCATGTAATCCACTATGACCTGGCAGTGAAGTATTTCATGCAAGGATTTCTGCTTTGGGCAGTTGAGTGCAGATGGGTGCCTCAAGGCAGGGGTGGCTGGGAGCTGCGCACCATGTCCCAGGGCTGCTGGTGTCCAGGGCTGCTGGTGTCCAGGGCTGGCGGTGGGAGGCAAGAGGTGCTCCAAGGCGGATGCCGCTGGTTCAGTGTAGCACCCAGCCCGCGGCTGCCCTGGGAGAGCTGCTGTCATCTTTCCCCTTGACGGCTGCTCCTGGGGCATCCCCTTCTCTCATCCCCTTGTGCCATCCTATGCCTAGCTGGTCTCATCCAACTGACTGCCCTCTCTGGGAAAGAGGTGAACGACGGGCCCTGGCTGGGTACTAAGCCTCTGTTAATGAAGATGTGCAAAGACAGGGGAGGAGCTGGCCTCAAAGCTCCTAGTGCCCAGCTCACAAGGGCACACACTCCCCTGGGCTGCGGTGCGCAGGAGCCCTCTTTTGCTCATCAGAAATCCCCTCGGATTTGTAAGACACCCAGCCGTCCCCTGAGGCAATCGGTCCTGGGCCTGCCTGTCACATGCTGTCCCCTCCAATTTCTGTGCTAGCTCTCTACTTGCTGGAGGCAGCCGGGATGTGCATCCTGCGCTCCCTGGGTAATTACAGCCCTACAGCACTGTCCCCAGGACACCATCCCCACAGCTCCAAACAGTCAGCATCATTTCCAGGTGAGCCTCGGGCACCCGGCTTGGTTTGTGCTGCATTAAGAGCAAAGTCGTTATGAAAATGTCCTGCAATTGCGTAAGAGAGGACTGGCAGAGAGATCCTGGCCTGTGGCAGGCAGCCCCATTGCATACTCTTGCTCACAGAATTCCAGTCCCAAAACAAGTTCAGTTTCTGGCCTCACTGCTGCTGTTGAAAGGCTGTTCCAGATCCTTGCACTGGCAGGTAGGAAGCTCCTTCTAATTTCCAACCTCAGTGTACCCATGGCCCAGCCTGTGATAATTCATTCTTGTGTCAGCATTGTCCTCAGGCTTGAATTCAATGTCAAAACTCTTTGTTAACACAGAGTTAATGTTGCTTGGTGATAGCTCATTCCTTCCCAGAACATTACGTTCATCAAAACGCAAACTTGTGGAAAAACAGGACATTTAGAGTTAAAGTACATGCCCAGGCAACCTTACTTCTGCTCCTTCTGAGCTGGCAGCTGCCGGAGGGACTGCCAGCTCTCCGTCTGCGTTCACTGTGTCAAGTATAAAGCGTTCTGCGATGACCAGAGGGAGCATTACCTGGGACATGTTGCAGGACTGCGAGCACTGGAGGGGGTGAGCAAGGAGGGGAGAACCAGTCCTTTGGGGGCAGGCAGGGGGGCATGCCTGACTCCCATCTCCGTAATGAAAGGCAAAGTGTTTCTGTCCACGGGACACCCAGGCCCTTTCAGTGCAGCACTTTCAAGGACAGAAGGAGACAATATGTGATTAGGATGTCCTGGGGTAAAGATTTCACCAGGTTCTCTCCACTCTACAACAACAAAGGAAAAACTTTCTGGCAGGGGTAAGCTGATAAAAATGCAGCCATGTGGCATCAGTCCTCTGGGAAGAATACCACCAGTGTTCACTGAGAGCATGCCCCAACCCACTGCACTGCAAAGACATCGGGGTGGGGGAGAGCCATCTCCAGCAGTGAGTTTAGCTAGCCCAGCAGATTCAGCTCTACCACAGCTGGGGAGGACTCGCGCAATTCCTGGCAGCATCAAGCTGTTTGCCCTGTCATGCAGTTGCAGTTGTGCTGCTGTGTCTCAGGTGAAGGATGCTAGGAGGTTGCCATGAGCTTCAGCCCCATCCTGGGCTCTCCATATTAAGAGCAGGGGATTCAGGCCAGGATTGCCAGCAGGGCCACAGAGATGCACAGCACACAAAGGGCCAGGGACAAAAATTTTGGCAATTTTAATACGTGGTGATTGCAGATGCTTCAAGCACAGAAGCTAAGAATGGCCAGAGGGACTCCCTCTCTTCACCTCTCCCTGATTGTCCATGCTGCTGCCATTTCCAGCTCACCTTCCTCACTGCATTAAACCGTTAGTGCTTTAGAAACTCCTAATGTTTCAAAAAGTTTCTTACAGCCTTTGCTGCTGCGTACGTATTTCCTAAGCAGTGCCTTACAGGAAGTTCAGTATGGAGTGCAGCCACAAATCAGGTCCTGACCTAGACAGGCTGCTCAGCATCCTTCTGTCCAACTGCTGCACTCCAGCAGTTTTGGGGTGTCAAGCAGCATTTCTTAAATGCATCACCTAATTTCTATAGTTTTTTACATGTGGATTGTGCACAGGACCTGCCCTCTGCCTAAAATGGCCCCCTTGCTGACCCAGAAGGGCAGCTGGCCATGCCTGCCATAGCAAGCACATGCAGATGATGGCAGCTGAGCTGGGGGCAGCTGGTACTGTCAGCTGGCAGGCCTGAAGGGCTCCACTCCAGAAAAAGGAAAGAGGGAATGAGCACAGAACGATTTCTCAGGTGGCAGCTGCTCCTCAGACGGAACCAAAAGCTTCTGTGACAGATGCCTGCTCTGCCTGCGAGGCTGGAGGAAACAAAGCCCCAGGTGACTGCGGTGCTGAGGGAGTCCCTGGAAAACACAAGCATCCTTGCTAAAATGAGGCCTGGCAATTATGCAAAAGATTTTCTAGGAACTTTTGAGCATCTAGGTGAGACTGAGAAATGCCCTGAGGATGTGGAGATCATCACACCAGCCTGCCTGGGAGGAGGAGCTCAGCCAGCCGAGTGGGAAGGAGGCATCTGAACCTGCAGAGTCCTGCCTGCTGCAGCTCTGGACTCACCTGTCCTGACCAGGGACTCACTGCTTCCAATGAGGGATTGGGCAGGAAACATGTGCCCCAGGGTCCCATACCCCTCTGGGTGGAAAACCTGGCAACTTCTGGATTCCCTAAAGCCGTATTTAAAGTTAGAGGTGCTTCCACCTGGTGAAACAGTAAATAATCCAAGAGCTCAGCTTTTGGGTCTATGAAGAGGCCCCAGGAACAAGTTTGTTACAGCTTGGATAATGGAAAACTACTCAGAAACCAGACTGCACTGTGGAGTGCGAGGAGCATGAAGATGGAGTGTACAAAATGAGAAAAGGAGAGTGCTCTCTCAAATAGACGGAACACACTCCCAGATACAGGCAGCTGGATTTGCTTGCCTCCAAAAGAGAAGAACCACATCAAATTCTGATGGGATGCACCCACAAGTGCTGAGGGAGCTGGCAGATGTCATTGCAAGGCCACTCTTGATAATCTTTGATCAGAGTGACTGGGAGAAGTACCTGAAGAATAGGGGAAAGAAAACATCGCTCCTATCTTCAAGAAGGGCAAGAAGAAGGACACGGGGAGCTACAGGCCAGTGAACCTCACCTTGATCCCTGGGAAGGTGATGGAGCAGCTAATCCTGGAATCCATTTGCAGGCACGTGAATGACAAGAAATACCTCAGGAATAGTCAGCATGGATTCACCAAGAGGAAATCATGCTTGACCACTTGATAACCTTCTATGACTAAATGACTGGGAAGCAGCTTTGCAGAAAAGGACCTGGGGGTCCTGGTGAACAACAAGTTGAACAGGACCCAGCAACATGCTCTTGCCACAAAGAAGGCAAATGGTATCTTGAGATGAATTAGACAAAGTATTCCCAGCAGGTCAAGGGAGGTGATCCTTCCCCTCTGCTCAGCTCTGGTGAGGCCACACTGGAGTCCTGTGTCCAGTTCTGGGCTCCCCAGTACAAGAGAGACATCAGCATGCTGGAGAGAGTCCAGTGAAGAGCTGCTAAGATGGTTAAGGTACTGGAGCATATCTCCTATGAGCAAAGGCTGAGAGAGCTGGGACTGTTCAGTCCGGAGCAGAGAGGGCTCAGGGGATCTTATCAGTGTGTATAAAAAGCTGAAGGGAGGGTGCAGAGAGGATGGAGCCAGGCTCTTTTCAGTGGTGCCCAGTGACAGGGCAAGAGACGATGGGCACAAACTGAACCACAGGAGGTTCCTTCTGAACACCAGGACAGACTTTTTTACTGTGAGGGTGACCAAGCACTGGCACAGGTTGCCCAGAGAGGTTTTGCAGTCTCCCTCCTTGGAGATGCTCAAAAGCCACCTGGACATGGTACTGGGCAACTGGCTCTAGGTGGCTCTGCTAGAGCAGAGGGAGGTTGGACCACATGACTTCCACAGGTCCCTTCCAACCTCAACTGTTCTGTAGTTCTGTGAAACCACTTACTGGGAATGGTCCCTGAAGTGTGCCATCCCCCAGCCATGCCTGGGCTTTGTCTCAGGCGGTAGCAATAATAGCTCAATTGGGCCAAAACTGCAGCAGTGGTGTGACAACATGGGCGGTTGCAGGTCCCTGCTCAGCCCTGTGTCCTGGGGCTGGGTACTCTGTAGCTCAAATACAGTCTTGGCTTCTGGGAGACCACCTCAGGAGACGGCAGGCTGGGGCTGTGCGCAGTTGCGCCTTCTTGCAATAAGGGCAGGGTGACTCCCCATCCCAAATGGAGGTGGAATGAAGGAAGGATGGGGTTGGTATGGGGAAGAAGGACATGATGGCAGGAAAACTGTAACTTGCTCTGCTTCTCGTCAGGAACTGTCCCTTCCAGCCACATGGCTATATGCCTTGCCTGCTGGGGAAAAAGAAGTGTCAGGCATGTGATACAGGTTGAGAAACAGTGGAAAACTTGCAAGATGTGCTGTGACTAGGTAACACGACTGCTGCTGAGCTTAGCTCTTTGGGAACTACAGCATGAGGACGACGATGAAGTAATCCTGGGAGATAGGCTGTCTGCGGTACAGTGAGAGGAAGCAAGGCAGCTGGTGAGTTTTCCTCGATGATGTTGTAAACACATCCGAAAAATTACTTCCCTGAACATTATGTTTACCTGAAACATGGGAGCCCTGCCCAAAGGGATCTGCTCCGGACACTGGGAAAGCTCTGGGATACAATAAAGGGGCAAGAGCTGCTGAAAGCTGAAAAGCTGCCCAGAGTGACGCAGCCCAAGCCTGTTACTCTGAAAACCTCTCGGTGTGTCTGAGTCCATAATGAATTCCAGAGGGGTTCACGGTGCACAGGCTTGATGCATCCCTGATGTTACAGACTGTTAAAACACTTGTAGCAGACCGTCCTTCCAGGCTTTTGGCACGTACCCAAAGGGCTCCTGGCAGACCCTGTTATCCCCAGAAACCCAACAGCAGACTGCTTGTCCGGCACTGCATGTTATCCTGGATGGTTTTACCTCTTCAGCTTGCCACAGCCCCAAGCCCCTCTCCCCCAGCCCCTTTCTCATCCCTGTCAGGCAGCAGCTGCACAGATGAACTAACTTCCCCTCCAATGCGTGCTTCAAACCTGAAAAAAACCCTTCAGCGTCAATTCATCAGGAAGATCACGTCAAGCCCATCTAACCTCACTCTCTGACAGGGTAACTGGCCTAGTGGACTGGGGGGGGATGTAGTAGATGTGATATGTCTTGACTTCAGGGTTTTTGATACAGCGAAAGACATGAAGCTCTCATAAACAAACTATGAGAAAAAACCATACAGTTAGAATTGCCAAAAGGTGCACGCAGTTTCCAAAAAGTGAATGCAGCTGGTTTGGGGAGACTGTACTGTCAGAGCGGAAAGGTGCTTTCCAACGGGGCCACGGAAATCGGCAGATTCATTTTCATTAGTGAAAGCTTAAGCTGTGTGGTAGGAAAAGCTTTTTAAGTATCGAGCAATAAAATGCTGGACTAGATTGGCCAAGGGAGCCCTGTCACTACAGGCTGTTGAGAACAGGTTCAACAAATATCTGTCAGGGATGAGTTGTGCTTAATCTTGTCGCTGGGTCGGGAGGATGAATTAGATGATTGCCCGAGGTCTCGTCCCAATTTCATTTCCCCCAATTAAATTAAATAAACCTCAGAAATCATTGGTAGAAGCAAGCTGCAGCAAGCTGTACTCACTGCGTCCCCCCAAGTAAGGCGTTAGACCAGTGCTAACCACATCCAGTTCAGGACCTATCACTCATCCCCCTGATGCTGAAAACCAGGACGATGAAACCTTTTTGGCTCTGCTGTCTGCACAGGCGTGTGTAGCGCATTTTGTTCAGACAGACTTTTGAGTATTTCTCCAAAGAACTGAGCCTCTTCTGAGAGGCTGGGTTTTAAATTTCCTTCCTCAGAAGGCTTATGGGAGCAGGCGTTATGTGGGAGAAACTCCATGCAATCGCCTGCATAGAGAACACAAGGCTTTGGACTGATGTCTTACCCTTTAAGGAAAAACTCTTTGGGGGATGGAGCAGGAAAATGTGGGCTTTGCGGGCCTGTGTTCAGCACCTCTTTTCTTATAATGCTGTGCTTGTTGTGCTAACCTGCTCTGCCTGCCAAGGAAGCACAGCAAATTGCAGAGAGGTAAATCTGTGCAGCCTTAAAAAGAGCCAAACTCGGAAGAGAAAAGGACTGCTGGACTCAATCATGGCTGAGCTCCTTCCCTTCTATAATGGCTCATTTCACTGGGCACATCCCCATATAAAAAATGGATTTACAGAGAGAAGTTCACCCATCTCAGCCTTTCGCTGAGCTAAAGAAGCCAACCCCTCTCCACGTCCACTCACACAGAGAGTAGGGGGAGGCATGGAGACAGACTCTGTTATTCTGGCTCTCCCACACTGCTGCCAGCCCTGAGCCCACTTCCGAATATGGGTGACAAATTGTATATAGCATGCTAAATAAGATTAACGTAATGATCTCTTTAAGGCTGTTGTCTTTGTGATCACGTCACATCGGAGCTTTATAATCGTCTCGTGAATGATGAATGCACCCAGATCTGTCTTTTCTTCTGCCATTTCTAACCAGTGAATCTCTGTGTGTAAAAGACATTCCTGTTAGCAGGAGCAAAGAAGGGGACCTCACACTTCTCCGCTCCAGTCTGTGAGTAATTCTTCTAAATGCATTTAATCAGCAAACTTCCTTTTCCTGCTGCTTTTTTTGCTGAGCTAGAGCCATTACTGCAAGCAGAATTATTCCCAAGGCCAGTAACATTCCTCCATGGTGGCAGTTCCCTTTTGACTCCACACGTCATCTGCCTTTCCCCAGCATTTTACCCACCTAAAATTCTCCTACTAATTCCTTTCACTTCAGCTTATCTAACTGCCTTCCAGCTTTTACTGTATCAAATGCCCTACTGAAATCCAGCTAGATTAGATTTACCGATTTCTTTTTTTTCATCCAGGTAAGGGAAAGGAGGTAAAAGAAAAGGATCAAGTTAAGGGCACACAGCGCTTTTGTTGATAAACCCATTCTGTATTTGATTCCATTTTCCACTTACTGCTGTACCTTTAATTTTGTTTTCCTTCTGTAATTTGTCCTTAACCTTATGCTCTATTGAGACTAGACTAATGGGTTTGCAGCTGCCCAGAGTACTTTGTTTGCTCTCTTCCTGAAATATAGCTCCCTTTTTCCAGCCCTGGCATACTTACCCTGAATTTGATGGATATGCTGCAAATCTTTGCTCCCAAAACTGCAGTTTCCTCAGCCAGTTTTGAAAAAAACACAAATATGGAGGTGAGCTGGTGAGCTCCAGTCTTGCTGTGTGATAGACCTTCTTGAGTTTTGCTTCTGCCTAAATAGAATAATTTACTGTTGTCCACCCTTTCTTCTATCCTCTTCTCCCACCTCTTTCAGCATCATCCCTCTTATTGAGAAATGATATGAGGCAGCTGTAAAGACTCAGAGGTGCTTTAGCAGCACTGTGGTGAGCACTGAAGGTGGCGTGAGGAGTGCATCAGCCAAGCACCCACCACTCTGCTCCCCTGGTGGATTAAATGCTACAGGTTAGGCTAGCAGGCAGGTGCATTTCTCAAAAAGAGGGAACTTGCAAAGTGATTGTATAACTCTGGAATGAGAACTGAGATCACCGGAAACTCGTTACAGATTCCCTGACTGTACAGAAACACGCAGACACCTAAGCCAAGAATGTAAAGGAGTTATTAAAGTTTCTCTGCTTCTGAAAAGGTGAAGGTAGTGGGGGGGGGGGGGGGGGGGGGGGAACTCCTAGATCCTGCAGTACAGTTTTCAATGACATTTTGGTGACTGCTGCTATTCAGAAGAACATGGATGTCACAGCTTAGGGAGTCACACCCAAAACCAAACAGGTCCTGCTGTTAGGAGATTCACCTGTAGCTGGAACAGAAGTAAGATGGTCAAGTAGGGCTACAGAGGGTGGCAAGCCAGCTGGAGATGTTCATGCAGAAGGGCTTTACAGATGCTAATGCTGCTGTCAACATAGATGCATTTCCACAGGACCAAGCAAGCATACTACCCTTCTGGCTTCCAACATTATGGAGACGCTGAACATTGGCTCATGGCAGATCAGCAGCACAAAATCACTGATCCACAGGGCTCTAGTCCAATCCTCTGCTCGCAGCAGGGTAACTCCAAAGCTAAACCAGGTTTCTCAGGGCCTTTCTCACACAACTTCTGAATATCTCCAATGGTGGAGATTCCTCAGTCCTAGGCATCTGTTCCACTGCTGAACTGCTCTCAAGGGGAAGAAATTTTCCCTTATATATGTTCAGAACACCCACTGTTGCAATTTCTGTCCATTGTTTCCTGTCCTTTCACTGTACCCCCTTCTCAGAGTCTCCATCTTCATCTGCTATTTAGGTTGGAGCAGCTCCATATTCTCTACAACTCTCCTTTAGGTAGGAGCAGACAGTGATTAGATGCTCCGTTGACATTCTCTCTTGAGCACACCCAGCTTGCCCAGCCTTCTCCTTGCACATTGTGTGCTCCAGCTCTCCACTGTGGGGCCCTTTTGCTGGCCATGCTGCCATGTCAACACCTATCTTGTACTGAGGAGCCAGCCTGGGACATAATCTTCCAGGTGGGGCCTCACAACTCTCAAGTGGATGGGAATAATAATTTCTCTTGATCTGCTAGCTACACTTTTGCTAACGCAGCCTAAGCTGCAGGGATCCTTCATTGCTTGAAGGGCTCACTGCTAAATCATGTTTAAAATGCTTCTTGAGACTTTTTTTTTTTTTTTTTGGTGATATGATAAAATCCATTTTGGTTTAAGCCTGTTGAGGTTATCACCACAGAGAAGCCATCACTCCACTGGAACAGGTTTTGCCTGTGCATGTGTGGTGTGCTTTGGCTGTGACCATGCAAGAGAGATCCCCTTCAGACACTTCCGATGTGACTGTTTTTTGCCCTGTGCTGAAGGTCCTCAGGCACAGCCCCTCTGGCTGTCTTGACACATCCAGTGATCCTTTTTCCTCCTTCCAAATTATGGTATTTGTATTCATGGCACATTGGCCAGAAGGTTCAGTAACTAATTGCCCTTACTACAGTGGCCAAATGAACTCAGTCTGTAGCTAAGGTTGATCAATCCTGGGTTACCCTACCCAACAGGGACCTCCACGCCCCTAGTTCCAGAGTAACCTACTTCTTTCAGTGAAAAAGCAGTGGATCATTGTTGGATATGCTTCTAATTCCCAAGTCTATCCAAGGTATGTTATGCTCCTTGCCTGCAAGAGAGTAGATGCCACTAAAATGGAATGATTCAGGCAAGCAAGCATGTGCAGGGTAACACACACTATAACTCTCCGTTACCATGTATTTCTCAAACCTTAAACAACACTAACCAGAGAAGTTACCAAGCAGGGGAAGATGCAATTTATTTCCGTGCAGCGGAAAAAAAGCCAGGAATGACGTGCTGAAATGCTCTCTGCTGTGTGCTGCCAGGGGATTTAATCAGCCGATTGCCAAAGAGATGTCAGTTCCCTGAAAGAGTGAGGACAACACGCCTTGCTGAGAAATGTACTCACAAGATTAAAATACCAGCTTCAGGATAAACCTAATATTGTCCCACAAGCAGATAAAAAATTAGGCAAGAATGAACAGCCTCCATCCTTAAAATGTGTGTCACTACATCATCACACCTTCCAAGCCCATCTGTCCATCTCTGCCTACTGCTCAGGTACCCCCAACTAATTCAGGTACCACTGGAGGCAACTGACTGAACACATCAGGCCAGGTCTACCAGCCCTAGAAGCCAGCCAAGCAGGATCCCAGGACACAAAGTACCACCTATATTAATGGGACGGCCACAGTGACCAGCGCAGTTCACACACAGACAGCAGACAAAAGCTGTTCAAGCACAGACCATACACTGGCAACATGAGCAGATGGTTTGTAGTCATTACTGAAGGTCCAGGGGTGGGTTCCTTGCATTAGGGTGGTGAGGAAGGAGAGACATAAAGAAACCAGGCGAGCTGAAAAAGAAGGGAAGAGCTGAGGTGGGAACGTGACAGTCAGATGTGACTGTGGAGGAGGTAACAAGGATGGGAGATGGAGCAGGCAGCCAGCGTGGAGGTGTGTGTTTGCCACCCTCCTAGGTCAAAGCTGTGTAGAAGAGCTTGTTACAAAGGTTGTGAGAGAGCAACTGCCATGGTAACTTTGGGCTCAGCTGGCTTTCTCCACACATTTTCTTTTCTGAGCTTGTCGGGAGTTGGTGCCCTCAGCGGGAGGTGGGCACCCGGCTGTGCTACTTGCATGCTTCTGCTCCCAGGAGGGAGGCCCCACTAACCTCCACCTACCACCCCTTCCAGGGCTCACTTACCTCCTGCAGTCACTTTTACGTTGCTGCTGGCTTATTTTCTTGCCGCACAATCATAAACCTCTCTGTCACCTCCTTTCCAGCCACCAGCCTGGGCGGGCAGTGCCGCTGTGCAAACCCCATGGTTGGTGCAGCGTGGCCGCTCCTCCTCGCACAGCTCTGAGCCCTGAGATGGCACCGTCTGAACAACAAGAAGTTGTATAGATAGAAACTGTACCGAAGCTGAGTTTTCTAAAGAAATGAGCTGGTCTGGAAGCAGCCACTGGTCCTGGGGGTCTCTGCTACATGCATCGTGCTACTTGCCCGGGGCCGGCTCTGGCCAAGCTCACCCTTGTACCACCCCCAGCATCAGCAATTATACATGGGCTTTTAACTGTCGCAGTCCTCGTCCGAGCCCAGCTGGCAGATGTTATGAAATGCCAGAACCCCTAAGCACATACATGTGGGATACGGGCACACCTCACTGGGAAGAAACCTGCGGTGGGAGCCAGGATGCTCCTCCTTGGTGCAGAGAAGAAGCAAGGGCAGGCAGGATAAAGTAAGGGGGGGGGGGGGGGGGGCAGGCAACAGAGAGCTGGGAAAGAGGGTGAAGAGATCAGCTGTACTCTCCAGAGATGCACACCCGTATTTCTCTGATTTTGCCTCCTCCTAAGGAAAGGAGATAAGAGAAATCAAGTGTCTGTGACAGATGTTAGTCACGCTGCCTCACGTGCTACTGAAGGGTGCTCGGCAGTGCAGGGTGGGAGGGGGAACAGAAAACTCTAGGCACGGTAAGAAAAAATTAACCACTTTGTCCCATTCCTCATCTGGCAATTATGACTTTTCCTTGTCCTGTACAGGGCATTTTGACAAGGTCTCCCAGTCACCAAGCCTAGGCGAGCCCTTGTCTTGGAGGAGACTCTTTGGTCTTATTTCTTTCTAGGCAGCATGCAGAGAGGAAGAAGGAGAGCTGAGAGCCTCCAGGGGACTCTGGGGCAAAAAAGAGACGTGAGTGCCAGGCCAGAGTTCCTCTTCCAAGGCATAAGATTGAATACATTTGCTGCGTTGCAGAATGAAGAGAGAAATGTCACCTTCAAAGGTGATCTGACAATCACAAAAATAAATTACATAGAGGAGGGAAAAAAAAGATGAGCATTTGTGAATATTCATGAGCAAGTCAAAACCCCCAAATTAACAAGGAAATTAATTTCCAAACTGATTAGGCTGCCAACTCCTTTTATTTAAATAAATCAACAATTGCCTTCATGTGACTCCTGCTGAAGAACGCAGAGCTAATCCTGGCTCCTCCCAGGAGGAAGTTTTGTGCTGCCTGGTATGACCAATACCCCAGCACCTTCTGGGGACAGGCAGGCGCTGCAGCTCCAGCCGCCTGCTTCTCAGCCGCCAGGAGATTTCCCTTTGCCCACTGCTCCGGATGTTGTGGTTTCGTGATCGCCCAAGCCAATCTAACCGCTGGCTGCTATAGTCGTGCTCTCCCTGGTCCCACCCTCTTACTCATGCTGGCTCTGAAAAAGCTGTTCCAGCATGCCAAGCTGGCAGAAAACTCATGCAAAAATTAAAAAAAAAAAAAAATTCTTCCAAGTCAGAGCATTGAAACGGCTCAGCCAAATGCCCAGCGAGCAACATGACAGGTGAGGAAGGTAACCTAACCTGACTTGGGAGGTGGGTCCACTGCCAAAGTGAGCCCTGCTACGAGTAGTGGAATGAAGTAGGTGATATCTAAAGGTCTCTCTCCACCGAAATTGTAAGAGCGTAAGGCAGGGCAGAGGTGCAACAGCCAGCTTGGCTTGGCAATCTTGTGGGGTGTCCCCACTTTGGTGTAGGGGTGATCACCCAGCCTGGCCTAGCAATCTTGTGGAGTGCCTCCGTGCCGTCTTCTCCAGGAACAGCCCCATGCCTTCCTTCCCCTGCACCATCACCAAGGCTCAAGGGACTGAATGCTGCTTCGAGCGCCGTCGCTCATGCTGTGCAGCCACACGCCTGGTAGCGCCAGCACACGGGAGACAGCGGGAAACTGCCAGCCAAAACTGAGGTGGGTTGAATCTGTGAAATGAAATTCTCAATGAGTGAGAATGAGGGTGAGTTGCAGCCCCCTCTGGGGTCAAGTTGTGAATGGTTACAAATTAAAAAAAAAAAAAATAGTATTTGGGTGTGGTTATATCGAGCCACTGGCTTGCAACCGTGGAAAGAGGGTTACACCGCTCCCCTACGCCTGGCCTCGCTCTCCTGTTCCCTGCAGTGCTTACGTGACTGAGGTGGTCCGGTTTGCCGACCTGGCAGCAAACCAGCTCGCTAAAAGTCCTTTCTGTTGGGTTAGCACGATGACGGTGTTTCGCACTCGGCCAGGGAAGCGCTAGGGCCAGCGCAGGCGAAGGGGCAGGCAGGGACGAGCCTCTGGGTCAACTCGTCCCTAACAACCCCGCCGCCCCACCGCGCCGGGCGGGCTCGGCCGCCAGACCCGACCCAGAGACTCCCTCCTGCGCTGCCTCGGGACGTGGCTCCGGCAGGGCCCTCCGCAGAGCCACCGGGAAGCCGGGCCGAGGCGAAGCCGTCGCTCTCTGCCAGCTCCGCAGGCTGAAGCGCCTCGGAAGCAGCCGGGCTGGGCAGCCGGGCCGGGCCGGGCAGCCCTCGGCTGCGGTGCAGGAGGAGCAGGCCGGGGGGTCGCTACTGCGGGCACAGCCTCACACGCCCGCCCCAGCCGGGAGCCGGAGCGGAGCCAAGGCCACCAGCCCGCAGGTAGGCGAGGGCGGCGGGCCGGGGCACAGGCCGTGAGGCGCTGGCGGGAGGGGGTGAGGGGGAGGGACGGGAGAAGCGGTGGCCGAATTATTCATGAGGGCTCATGAATATTCATCAGGGCGGCAGTCCCGCACCGCGCACGTCACGCCGGGAAGGCCGCCTCGGCCGGAAGCGGGCTCGCGGCCGGGTTCGGGGACGCCGCGCGCCCGCCCCCGCCGGCACAGCCACTTCCGCCCTTCCTCCAGCCCGGGTTCCCCCCCCGCGCCGGCACCCCGCACTTCCGGTAAGCGCGCGCGCGCGCGCCCGCCCGCCCGCCTCTGCCCCCGCCGCCCTGTCCCCGCTTCCGGCCCGGTCCGGCCGCCCTCGGCGACCCCGCTGAGGGAAAACCTGCCCCGGGCCGGTGGCCGCCGCCGCTCCGCCTCTTTTTCAAGCGAAGCCGCCGATGACGCCGTTCCGCTCTGGTCGGCGCCCCGGAAGAGCTGAGGCGCGCTCCGCCCCCTGATCCGGAAGCGACTCGCCGCTCCTCTTTCCGGTGAGGAGGCCGCTGCCGCCGCTGGAGTCGGGGTCGGGGTCGCCGCTGGGGGGTGGTGCCCGGTAATCTGCCGGGTAGCGGGTGTGGTGGCGGGGGGACACGGGGGAGTGGGACTTCCGGGGCCGAGGCGATCCGGAAGCGGAAACGGAGGGGGGCTGTCTGTCTGTCTGCTCGTCCGCCCGCCCGTCCCTCCGTCCCGGTGTCGGGTGCAGAGCGCGCCCGCGGGCTCCGCCGCGGGGGAACAGCCCTCCGGGCCGACCCCGTTTCGCCCGCCCCGCGCCGCGGGGGGCGACCGGGCGGCGCGCCCCGTCCTCGGCCGCCGCCGCCGTGTGCGCTCGGGGCCCCGCGGGGGGAGGTGGGTCCGGCCCCCCCCCCCCCATCCCGGCCGGTCCCCGCGGGGAGCGCCCTCCCCCGCCCATGGCCGCTCCCCCGCGGGCTGGACGTGGCCGGCGGCTTTGGGGGCCCCGCGTTGCGCCGCCCGCTGTCATGCAGGGCCCCGGGCGCCCCCGTAACCCTGGCGGTTTATTTGCAGAGACGGCCCTGGAAGGAGGAGAGATGCAAGAGGAGGGAGAGTGAGAGGGGTAAGGAGCTCCCGGAGCTGCGTGAGTGAGCCTCGCCCCGGGGGTTCCCTCCGGCCGCACTGGGAGGGGACGGGACGGGATGGGCCGCAGGTCCCGGCGTTGGGGGCTTGAAGTCACTTGTGTTCCAGGGTGTGGGAGTGGGGGATTGACTGCCTGGAAGGAGCTGAGGCACAGGGTATGTCCCCTGCCAGGCACCTGTTCCGACAGAGGCTCGGTTGGTTGGGGTGAAGGCTATGCATGTGTCAGAGAACGGCACCAAAGTTCTAGCTCTGGTGTGTGGGTTTGGGCTTCGAAACTTTGTCCGGCATGTTTGGGGTATTTCTGGAGCATGTCCAGATGTGCTCGTTCTAAAGATCTAGTGGTACTTGAACTTTTTGGTGCTTATGAGCTTTGTGGAGGCATTTCTGCATTTGATCTAATAGCCTGCGTGGCCTTCGGCATCCTTAGTATTTTGCAGCAATTAAGCGTAAAAGCTCCTTGTTACTGAACAAAGATCTTGGGCAGACATAAACCAACATTGTAAACCAATCCCGAGTGTCATACTCAGGGCCTTTTGTCAACTGAAAACTCTACACGGAATAGAAAATAAAAGCTAGATATCTGGAGAATAAAGAAAACCATATTAAAAGTCAACCTCTAAATACCTGCATATCCAACCTTGATTGTGCCTTCCAGAAACACAGCCTCTACCTCACCGTATACTTGCACGTGCTTTTATCTGTGTGTTTGTGGTTAAAGTGATGACCTGCAAAGAAGTTTAAGTCCAGCACGTTAAGTATGTGATTCTGTGAAGTACTCTGAGATCTAAACTCCAGATTCCTTGTCCCTTGTGAGTTCTCTGGTTCACTCGGTTGTTTATTTGGTGTATGTACATTTGTGGTCTGTACATAGAAGGTGTTTTTGGTTTATATCAGGAGGGTACGTTGACATCTGTCTGATACTAGACTGGTGAATAGGAAGAAGGTCCCATCTCTGGCCTGTTTGTGGAAGCTGGGATGATGAAGGCACTGCAGTGGGAACGTGCTGTGGTACAGGGTTGAAGCTCCAGCCCATGTCTGGTAGTTATAGAGCAATTGGAAGGGTTACGTGCAGAGTTCTGGTAAAGTAAGTGTGAGCAGTGTTAAAGTGGGGGCTGCGAATAGGGGTGCATGTTTTCAAAATATCCTTTAGCCTAAAAGCGGGATAGGGGAGGGACAGCTGTGGGTGTTAGGGCAGGAGTTTGGTGGAGGAGTCTTATCTTTGTTTTCTCCCTTTGGAAGACTGGCTTGCTAGTGAGATTGCATGAAAGCTTCAACTCTTACACCATTTCTCCTTTTCTTCCACATTCTTATAACTTCATCACACTTCAGCCTTTCAAGCCAAAAATGTTGAGGCCTGATGTCTGCTCAAGCATGAAGATTTCTGGATGGGGAGGTGGCTTCTAAAAGACTTTAACGAAAACAACGTAGTCATCTTTTGAGAATCAATAGAGCTTTACTTTAACTTGCACACTCTGTAAACTGGGCAAACAAAAGCTAGGTGCCCTGTGAAGTTCTGACAGGGGACTAGATGGAGACAGGAGACCACTAAGAGCCCTTGCCTGTGCTAGTCCGGATTTTAGAATCTGGAAATGGAGTTGCCTTTCATAACTTGTACTCTTTAAATAAGCAAGCTGTTGTAAGATTTTTGTTTAAATTGGCACCTTTCTGTTTAACTCCTGAAGTTCACAGTTGAATCCAAGGGAGCCTTGGACAATTACAAAGTTTATTTGGAACATGCTTCTGATTATTACATGAGATTTTATGTTTTTACAGAATCAGCTTCACTTTGATGTTTTTAATGTGGAAGCTAAGCAAGTAAGGGCTTATTTTAAAAAGGAAAAGCAAACAAACAATCACCCAAACCCCAAACTTGACATTCCAAACAAAAACCTTCCCTTAATTCAGGTGCTGCTCAATTGCAAAAAATGTGTTATCTCTTCATATGTGCCCATGCTGTGAAAGAAAAAAGTCATGTAATTAAGTGTTACATACATAGGGCCTTGCTGTGGGCAGTGTACTTGATAATTAATTTGGGTCAGAAAAGAAAGCAGAGGAAGGAAGGGAAGAGTCTCGCCCCATCAGATTCTGATTGAATCACAGCAATGTAAATCCAGAGTAATTCAGTCAGGCAACTGGCAGTCTGACTGCATGCCACCGATGCAAGGTAAATAATTCATCCTTAAGTGTGTTTATTGGTTGATTTGTAGTGAGTAAGGCAGGAATACTTGGCTTTGCTGTTGCACGAGCAATTCATAAAAACAAAATTATCAGGTAATTTGGTTCATTTAAATACTGCTTCTCTACACAGAGGAAAATTATCTTTGTGTTTTGGCTCACGCACAGCAATTCCACATGTATTTATTCTGCCCTAATATACTTCTGGAAAGTAAGTGTTTCATGCTACTTGGGGCATGCTCCTCAGCTTATCTGATGATTGAGGTAGGCCCTTCAGAAACAGTATTTACTCATTAATTCGACTACTGCCAAATCATAACAGAAATAGGAGTTGGACGATTTACCTACGATGCAGGTAGCTGCATGGGAAACCTACAATGCTTGCTTTTTCGAAGCAGTTTGTTCTGCCAGATGTTCTCTGAGCATAGTTTTGATCACGTGTATTTTACCTACCAGTTTTGCCATATGTGTTCAGGAACAGGTGCATCTTCTGCTTTAGGAAATATTCTTTTTTTGATTTATTTAGTTTTTGAATAGCATTTTCACAAATGTAACAAACTTTGCCTGCTAATGCTATTACACAGAGTAATGTAAGGATTAGAATGGAAAGGGCTTCTTCAGCCCCTAAAGAGATTACGCCTCTGTCTTCAGAGGGCTATTTTTTGGTGTCTTAACGGCTCCTCTGACTGCATGGAGAGTTGAGATGGAGCAGTGGGCACTTGACCAGGGACAGAATCCTACAGAATCTTGTCCCAAAGACAGGAATGAAATGGGCAATAGAGAGCTGTGGCATGATCTCACTTGGAAGTAGGGTATCTCAGAGCAGGGTAGTCAGGTTATTTTCCCACTGCCTAGTCTCACTGGATGAGAGTGGAGGATCTTGTCTGTCAGGAATATTGAGTGATATTTCCCAAGAGTGGGGCTGGGGTGGTCAGAGCAGAGAGCAGCAGGAAGTTAGGAGCCCTGAGTTTGACTTCTTGGTCTGCTGTGGCTGTCTGTTATCTTGGGCAAGTCTGTTTCCCTCTCTCTGCCTGTCTTTCTTCCTGTGTAACACAACGCTAATGTCCCCTTGCTGCATCATCTGGGTCCTTAGTGTTGAGCTGGGGTGGAGGGACAGGCAAGGTCCAAAATTTTCACTGCTTGTGGGGCCAGACTGTCTATGACAGTGAAAAATGGTTTTCAGCTGTATTTGCCTGGTTGCAGATGCACAGACTTCATCATTTATGCCATGTACTTGGGTGGATGATAATTGGGGAATTTTTTAGGTGTTCTGGGTTTGTAGTCAGTCCATTTTTTAATTTTTTTTGCATGGAGGACTATTGGGCAAGAGGCATTTGAGATGGGCCCAAGCCTGTGGGACTAGCAGACACCTTTTTTCCCTGAAAATAATTTTTGGATTTGGGCAGATAGCTCAGAAGTGGGGAGAAGTTGCTCAAGTAAGAAAGGGGAGATTAAGGAACTGTCACAGCGTTAGACTGAGTCAGTTCCATGTTGGAGTCCCTTTGGGTTTAATGTTCTTTTTGTGTGTCTGTCTGTCTCTCTTCTCCTCCATTCCTCTTCCCTTCCCCCTTCTTCTTCCCCCCTGTGCCCAGCTAGGATGGAAGAATCTCATTTCAACTCCTCCCCGTACTTCTGGCCAGCAGTGCCCACTGTCTCGGGACAGGTAAGGTCTTTGTCTTCCAATCTATCATGTTGTCTTGTTTCCTGGTAGAAGTTCATGCAGAAGTGTTTCTGTTGCATTTCTTGCTCAGCAAACTGCTGGGAGAAGCTGTGCCAGGGTATTCTAAAAGCTGTTCTTCCCACCCATTTAGATTGAAAACACCATGTTTATTAACAAGATGAAGGAGCAGCTATTGCCCACAGAGAAGGGCTGCAGCCTGGCTCCCCCCCACTACCCTGCCTTGCTGACGGTACCCACCTCTGTGGCCCTACCCACTGGTATCTCCATGGACTCGGACACGAAACCGGAGCAGCTGACACCACACAGCCAAGCCCCTGTGACTCAGAACATCACCGTGGTACCAGTGCAGTCTGCTGGGCTCATGACAGCAGGTAGGGGACTCCAAAGACTTTGGTGACACATGAAGGATATTCTGGGATGGGGGAGCAGAGGGTTCTGGAGAATTCTTTTCAGACTGTAAATTATTCCTAGCCGTACCGATGGTGTGGACTGCCTTGGCATGGTTTCACTGTGAATCTCTAGGCACTCCATATGTCCACCTTCTTTTTGGAAGTTTGACTTCCAGCAGCAGAGACTGGGAATGTGTAAGCTACTCTTCTGTTTGGGTTATAGTCAAAAGTAGGTGTATAAAGTTCACTTCTGTGCGATAAGAAGGTTGAACATAGAGATGTAATAACTGACTTCCTCCACCTTTCTTTGTTTGCAGGTCCTGGTCTGGTGATAACTTCCCCATCAGGTTCCCTGGTGACCACAGCCTCCTCTGCCCAAACCTTTCCCATCTCGGCTCCTATGATTGTCTCTGCACTACCCCCTGGCTCCCAGGCAGCCCTCCAGGTGGTTCCTGACCTGTCCAAGAAAGGGACAACCACCCTCTCCGAAGGTGGTGGGGGTGGTGGGGGTGGGGGAGTTGCCCCCAAACCACCCCGGGGCCGGAAGAAGAAACGATTGCAGGAGTCGGGGCTGCCAGAGATGAGTGACCCCTTTGTGCTGTCAAACGAGGATGATGAGGACCAGCACAAGGATGGCAAGACATACAGGTGGGGAGCGGGGTTAAACCTTGACTGTAACATTGCATGGGGAGGGGGTGTATTTAACCCTTCAGAGGGTTGCACGGGGAAGAAGAGATCTCTGCCTTTTCCCTGTAGAGTTCCCAAGTAGAGAATCTTTCAGCTGCAGGAAAAGTTGAGTTTTCCCCTCTAATCAGAAGTGTTTGTAAGCTAGTGGGTTGACCCAAAACTAAGGATCTCCTTCTTAGTGGTCAGCCTTGATTTCCTGGATATACAGATGTTAATGTTACTAGGTTAGTTAATGACCAGGATGTTATGGAGGCTAAACCATATCCTTGATGCCACAGCCGGCTAGTATGGCTGGTGCAACTGGAGCACTTCTGGTGTAGCTGAGAGCCCTAGCGTACCTGGGTGCTCCTGAATTGGGACTCCAATCCGTCCAGTGTAAAGACTACAAACTGGAGGCACACAGAGCACGAAATGAACTGTGGTGATAGTGTCTGCTCCTGTGTGCGTTGCCCCTTGTGATCTCCTATTTCAGTATTCCCAATAACACAGGGAAAAAAATTGTATTTATTTCTGAATTAGGTATAAGGGTGTTTCTGAGCCCTAAGCGTATCAGATAAGAGGGGGGAGAGTTCTGAGCCCTGAGGTTGGGTTTCTGAGCTTGGACGGATGTGGCTTGAGTTTACAAGTGAGTGGTGGGAAATGGAAAGATTAACTAGGAGGGAATACTTAAACCAGAGGATAAGGAGTGCAGGTGTTTTAGAGAAGGTGGGAACGAACCGGACAGAGCAGGCGAGTGCTGGGGAGGAAATGTGAGGTCTGCGTTGGGAAGGAGGAGCACATATGGGTGATTTAGTGATAGGTGTTTCTGAGGGATGATTAAGATCAGTAAGAGGCAAAGTAGTGTAGCCAGATGGAAACAGAAGTAGAAGATGGTCCCTAGCTCCTCTCACTTCTCTCCTATGTGCCCATGATCATGCCTCAAACACTTTCCCTTTTGCCATCCTAGACCCTCTTTTTTTTTGCAGATTTAGTTACAGTTCTGGAATTAAGTCATAACGATGTGAAGCCATCCACACAGAATCAGTGCATCCATCCCAGGCACTGTTTCATTTTTAACTATAGCATTTTAAAAATGTTTACATTTTTAAATCAATACAGTTAAATGGGTACAAAACCAGAACTTGGATCAGCCCTTTTATTCTCTTACCAAATGTCCCAGTTCTTCCACTTTGAAAATATAATCAGCGTATGGTGAAGAGGGGTGGGGAGTGTTAGGTAGCTTGCTATTTGTAATCCCACCATTTATTTTGGGCCTTAGCCACAATTCCACACTACTCAAGCTGCTTACAGTCTGGGTTGCTAATTAGGTTGTTAAATATGTATTTACAGGGGACACAATTGGCAGTGAACACTAGAATTAAAGCTGAACCAAGGCTTTAATTATAGCTCCTTGTTTACTTGTAAGTTTGGAAAAAAAATGCCCAAGACCAGGTGGAGTGACTCAGCAGAAACTTTATGAACATGCATAGTCTGTGTAACAGCTCATGAAAAAAGACTTTGCAGGAAAAAAACCGAATGAGTTTATATGTAGGAACAAGTAATCAGGAAGATTTCTGTCTTCATGTTAAATTTGAGTGTGATACCTCTGCCTCTTCCTCCAGCCTCCATCCCAAGCAGGCCTCCCTCTGAGCAGCACTAGGGTGCTAGATAGTTAAATTGAGATTTATTGAAGACCATCAAGGAGTACTTCTGCCCTCCTTGGGATCTCGTCTTTGGCTGATGCTTTCCATGTGCAAGTTCGGAACTAAAAATAATTGTTGGAAAAATAAAGGAAAATACTATCTTCTCTTGGAGCTGTGGGAGAGAAAACCTTTGTGAAATACAGTAAAATTGTTTCTCCATAATATACATAAATAACCTTACAAGTTTAAACTTTGAGAACTCCTGAGTTCCTTCTGCAGTCTAGAGGATTATTTGGGTAGTTCCTGTTACTACAGTATGCAGACATATCCTAGCTAAATTAAGACTGTGGGTGAGGTTCATCTCCTCCTGCACCCTTCTGCGGCTGTAGGAGGAGTTGCTTGTGGCATTCATATGTCTACGCTTATATGATTTCACTGACTCTTATGATGATACGCTGAGGACAATCTAGTCAGATGCCTGAAATGAGTTGTATTTTATTGATCAATATGACCTTTTTTTTAAATACCTAATTCCTAAAGCCTGGGATTATTTTGTTGAATTTAATTATCTTTCAGTTTTAAGGGGTTTTTTTTGAGCTCTCTGAACTCTTGTCCTTAGTGCCTGGGCAGGTGGCTGATTTCCCTAATTCCTCACTCTTGATGTATTGGCAAAGACAGAGTAAGGCCTTGAATGGGCAGCACAGCAAGACAGACTTGGAAGGAATTGGAGCACAAAGGTGGTACTCGTATTGTAGCACATCCCATTCTCTACTGAATATAGAAATTCCTGCTTCAGCCAATGGCAGCTCTTTTGCTGCTGCATCATCTCTAGAAGTCAATTAGTAGTCTGCTGCAAAAGTGGTGCAAGAATCTTTGTGACGATTTTTCTTTGTAAGAAAAGGTGTGAGGCTTTTCCTAATGATGTTGTTGCTTGCAGATCTTGGACATCTAGCCTAAGGATTAGTCTGGCAGAGTCCTTGGTGCTTTGCTTTGTGTTATTAGAAGAAAGCTTGCACCTGCAGGGGACAGCATCTAACCCAGTCCTGTGAAGCATTTTTCTTCATGAGTAATGTCACATCAGTCTTGTCTGGATTCATTGTCAGCTCTTTGTTAATCTCCCCTGACATCTTTGTAGTGGAAAATTTACTTTTTCCTTGGAAAATGAGATCAGCATCAAGAATCTTTCTAGTAAGATGCTGGCAGTGTGAACCACGTGGCTTCTCAGTGCTTTAAAATGTGCTGAGGAAGGCAGAGTGAGCATAGGTCCCGGAGACAGTAGTATTGTTTCTTAGTACTGTTTTGGTGCCTGTACCTGTGCACTTTTAGAAGTTTGTGGTGTGATGTGATCAGTGGACAAGACTGATGAAGTGGTTCAGCCTATCTGGGCCAGGTCATCAGTTCTCTCTCTCTGACAAACAGTTCTCTAGTTTCTTCTTTGCAAGAGGAAAAGAGCTCTTTATAGGTGTTGCTTGGTTCCAGTATTAAGTTTGTAAAGACTAGGACGAATACCAGCTTAGAGTCTGGAATGGTTATTCAAACTGTGCTTTGGAGCCTAGGACACCAACAGGAAAATTGTAGGCTTGAGAAGGGCCTTGCCATCCTACTGGAAACAAGAAGCGCTCTGTTCCCCACGGCTAGTTCTGAGTTTCCCTACTTCTACTAGGCTGCGGGAACAGCAGAGGGGTTGGATCTGGGAGACAATGAGCAGCTGAGGGACATAGGAAGCTTCTGAGGCAAGTCCAGGGTGAAGAAGGACACAGAAAGCTTTGCAAGGAACTGAGTTGACCTGTAGAAGGCAAAGCAGCTGGATGGAGGCCTGCTTTAGTGAGGAAATTAGGGACACAAGGGGAGCCAGTGGTTTGAACATAGCAGGTGGCTATGTTCTGAGACATGTCTTGTTTTAAGCCTTTTCTTCTGCCCTATAGTGGATTTAGCATTGCTGTTTGGTGAACTTCTCATGGTTTTGAATAGATTTGAAATCTGGTGGCTATGGCTTTTTTTCTGTGAAAATATGGTCAAATTTGGCCAAGTTGTAAGCTTGGGAAAAAAAATCTGTTAAGCATACTGTAAGATGCTTTATAGTTTGGTAGTTGAAATATGCGAAGATTATATCCTCTTTGATGTTTCTTGAGGCTTACTCGACTCCAGGCACTGACCAGACTGTCTATCTCCACAGAAGAGATAAATACACTCTAACCTCTCTCTATTTCTATATGAGGCTGGACTACATGTGTACTCTCTCTGCAGCAATAAGCATCTTCTAGTCTACCCCTGAAGGGCCACGCATGCTTTTCCTTCAGTCACAACTGCCCCTTCTGCTTCAGAAGGGAGTCTTTTGTGCCCAATGTTGATGGTAGCCTCCTCCCTCTCTGATGGGCAGAAAGGCAAGGTGCAAGAAGACACTGCTTGGTTCAAATGTAGCAGGGATGAGAATGAGATGTGGTCAGGGTCTGGAGCAGGTTATGTCCAGGAAGTCTGGAAATGTGGTAGACGAGAGATGAGAATTGGAAAAAAGGAGGGAGAAAAGACTGGAGCCTACAAACTAGGGAATGCAGATGAGGATGTGATGGGGGGTCTGTTTGCAAGGGAGAGACTGCGCAGAGATAAGCTATGGAGGACCAAGACTGAGGGAGGGAAGAAAGAAGCAGATCTGCTAGGGGATGGAAAATGAGGAGATACATAGGATTAGCAGAACAGATGGGGACAAGAGCATGGGATGTGGACAGACAAATAGAAGCGTGTGGGAGAGGAGACAAATGTTAGGTAATTGGAGGAATGAAATAGAGAAGAGCCATTGCAGTAGACGATAAGGAGGGTGAGGCATGTGGGTAGAGAGCTTGGGCCTGGGTCTTGGTGCAGGAGAGAGGGGATTGCAACAGGCTAGAAGGCTAAGGGCAAAAGGGGAATTAAGTTTGAAGTGTCAGGCAGAAGTTTGACCACATCCCCTCCAAAGCCTAGAAATATTAAACCCAATATTTCTAAATTTTGCCATGTCTCTAATGTCAGCACAAGAACATGAGCTCCTCTGGCAAAGAACTTCACCCCCCTCTAAGGCTAGCAAAAGGCAACAAACTACCGTTGCTATCATTTATCATCCTAGCTGCAGTGGCAGAGGTCTGTGCAGTGGATCTTAAGATTGCTGATGACCAACGTGGGTGTCAGTATGATGCCACATGTTGGAATTTCTGTTTGCTTTTTTTAACAAGTAGTTCCGTGAGCAGCGGAACTAATGAAGCCTGGTTTCCAGCGGCTCTCTCCTGTGTGGATTCTCTGATGTCTAATCAAGGGTGAGCTTACTAGCCTTTCCCTCAGAGGAAAGAGGGTCTCTCTTCTTTCCCCAACTGCATATTTTTATGAGACTTGTGGTGACTTTAAGATCCTTACCCCTTTTCCAGATTTGGTTGAAATTGGCTTATAATCTCAAAACTCTAAGGAGGACAGGTGCACATGCGCATCCATGTATACACACATGCAGTTTGTACACATAAGCTTTGCTTTGTATATGAATGCTGTGCTTGGAGGTTAGAAAATGTCAGAAGTAAGACTGACCACATGCCTCAGGATATAATAAGGTAAAAACTTGCATTATGGTAAGTTCTCTCTCTTCTGCTGAAATGTTGTAACTGTGTGCATGTGCACATGCGCACTCTCAGTTCATCATAGTGCCAAGCAGAAGGAATTAACAGTAAAGATTCTGCAGTCATGAGTTTTAATTTTAGCACGTTATTTGCATGTCAGTGGAATGAGTGTGTACAAGGGAATGAGGGGGGCAGTTACAGTTTCAACCGGGGAGAGAGAACTTCAAAACTATTTTCTCGCACATCTTACCTGATCACACCTTAATTTGGCCCTGTTGAGTCAATGCACTTTGATACCATCCTTGATTATGTGATTATAGTTAATGTGTACGTGATGGCCTGTCAGAGTCCTGCATGTTTACTCAGAGAACCTGAAAGGAGTGTTTTATTAAAAAAAAAAAAAACCCCAAACAAAAAAAACCCAACCCCAAACCAAACACAAAAAACCCACATTGACATGAGATTGCAGAATTGAGAGGGATGATTTGGGGAAGGCATTTGACTGCTAGTCTGAAGAATTGTAGATTATGCTTGCCTCTGCTGCAGATTTGCTACAGTGTCCTACAGCCGTGTGGTTCAGGCCTGCAGATAATCTTGTCTTGAGGCGTGTGCAAATATGAGTTAGGTCTAGTCTTCAGTGGATTTGCATTTGCTGCAGGCTAAAAATGACCACAGACAGTTATTCTGAAATAATTAACATTTGGCGTTCCCAAAACCGTAATCTCTTCTTGAGTATCATTGAATAGTCCTCTGTTACATGTCAGACCTTGTTTTACTTCGCAGAAGCGTTGCATCTCATAGCTGTGGCATAGAAATCTGTAAGAGCTGTGATTTGAAGGTATAGAATATGAATTTTCCTTTAAAGGAAAGAAAAGGTAGTCACAGGTATCAGTTTGGCCACTTAGAATTAGTGGGTATGTCTGTCTTACTGTGTTTCACTCCTCTGTCTTTTGTCAATCCCTTCCCTTAGAAGAAAATAAACCAGGGACATTGTGGAGATAGACAAGTGCTTATGGAGCACTAATACTTCTGTGGTGGGTACAACAAAAGAGCAGTTCTGTTTCATGAGGTTGGAATTGCATGTGGTTGACAAGGCTTGAGGCTGTACACAGAGTGGTGATGAAAAAAACTGAACACTTGCTTGTTAAATATCTGTGCAACATAATAAGGATGCAGTTCTGTGGAAACAGTCAATAAGGCTGTATCAGAACGCACCTGCATTGCGGAGCCAAATTATGGTGACATAGATGACCTTAAATCTGGCGTTTCCAAATTTGCTAGTGCTTTCTCATGGGCCTTTTGTATTCTTTTAATTTTAGCTTTTGCATGTTAGCACTATACTAGGAAACACCTTATTGTGCTTTATTGTTTTGTTGGTCTTTTGTGCTAATGGTGACTGATTTCAAAAATTGACAGGCAAGGTCTTAGACCTGATGTTGTTCAATGATTTGGAGGTCAACAGAAAGTCATGGCTGATAATTTACAGATAGAAGCAATGCTGGTGGATAGCTTAAAAAAAAGGGGGGGGGGGAAGCTTTATGTGGTTGTTAAACTAGAACTCAAGCAAAATGTATTTTGATACAGCCCAATTGAAGACTTAACCTTTTGGGTAATACTGTGTGACTTCTCCAGCAGTCAGGTATTGAGACCTGGGTGTTTAGACACAGTGGAAAACAATATCAGACAGAAGTGTCCTGTTGGATACTATTTAATGTGTTTGATCTTGTGGTTTAGCCACAGCTGGCAGCTGAGCACTATGTGGCTGCTCATTCACCCCTTCACCTCCTCCTACCCCTGGTGGGATGGGGAGGAGAATTGGAAGGAAAAAAGTAAAACTCATGGGTTGGGATAAGGACAGCTTACTGGGACAGCAAAGGAAGAGTAGAGTAACAACAACAATACTAATAAAAGCATATACAAAGCGGGTGATACACAATGCAATTTGCTCAGCCCCAGAGCCCAATGCCCAGCCTGTCCTGGAGCAGCAATCCCTCCTCCCTGGCCAGCTTCCCCCTTGTATACTGAGCGTGACGTCATGGTATTGGATATCCCTTTGGCTCATTTGGGTCAGCTGTCCTGGCTCTGTCCCCTCTGAGCTTCTTGTGAAAATTAACTGTATCCTAGCCAAAAACCAGCACGTTATCCACCACTTATTCTATACTATCTACGTCATGCTCAGATCATAGACTTTCCAGTTAATCACCACCACTTTTTCTATCCTTGAGATATATATGCAGATATACACACATGCTGATATCATTCCCTTAGTCTACGGGCCATCCCTCGAAAATGTCCATTGAGTTCATTTAATCCATGACTTTGGGCTCCATCTGTCATATTGGTCTCTCAGGGCAGGAGCAATGGTGTGTGCTGTTGGGTTGTTGCATGCTGAAGCCAGTTCTGGTTCCATCACCGCTGCACTTTGCTTGGTTTCATCAAAGTTCATCCTTCGTTAATCTGGGTGATTCTTGCTATAATGCCATTGATACAGCATATAACAATCATAGTAGTGATGACGTACAACGGTAGGGTTATTTAGCAGTCAACATCATGCAATTTAATTTATTGGCTATTCTTATCCCAACCCAAATCCCCTTGAGGTACACACTGGACTGCCCCCATCCTTCTGCATCGCCCACCAGGTGCACCCAGGTCCTTGAGCAAAAGCAATCCCCCAGACTGTCTTCCCCAACATATTATTCATGCACACTACAGGGACTTTATCCCCTTCTACAGCACATGGAAGTTTTGATGGGGCAAGATGAGCTTGATTGGCAGATTCTCTTGTGTTAACTAACAAGGTGGCCTTTGCTAAATGTTTATCCCAATGCTTGAGGGTCCCACGACCCGTTGCTCTCAGTGTAGTCTTTAGCAGTCCATTGCATCGTTCAATTTTCCCGGAGGCTGGTGCATGACAGGATGTGCTACACCCACTCCATGCCATACTCTTTGGCTCAGGTGTCTATGAGCTTGTTTTGGAAATGAGTCCCATTGTCTGACTCAGTTCTTTCTGGGGTGCCATGTCACCACAGGACTTGCATTTCAAGGCCCAGGATAGTGTTACGGGTGGTGGCACAGGGCATGGGATATGTTTCCAGCCATCCCGTGGTTGCTTCCACCATTGTAAGTACATGGCGCTTGCCTTGGTGGGTTTGTGGGAGTGTGATGTAATCAATCTGCCAGGCCTCTCCATATTTATATTTCAGCCATCATCCTCCATACCAGAGAGGCTTTAACCACTTGGCTTGCTTGATTGTTGCATGTTTCACATTCATGGATGACTTGTGCGATAGTGTCCATGGTCAAGTCCACCCCTCGGTCACGAGACCATCTATATGTTGCATCCTCATCCCTTCCTTGATGGCCTGAGGTGTCATGGGCCCACCGAGCTGTAAACAATTCACCCTTATGTTGCCAGTCCAGATCCACCTAAGCCACATAGCAGCTTGATCCACTTGCATGTTGTTTTGATGTTCCTCAGTGGCCCAACTCTTGGGTACATGGGCATCTACATGACGTACTTTCACAACCAGCTTCTCTAGCTGGGCAGCAATATTTTGCCACAATGGGGCAGCCCAGATGGGTTTGTCTCTGCGCTGGTAGTTGCTCTGCTTCCATTGCTGTAACCATCCCCACAGGGCATTTCCCACCGTCCATGAGTCAGTACAGAGACAGAGCACTGGCCACTTTTCTTGCTCAGCAATGTCTAAAGCCAGCTGGATGGCTTTCACCTCTGCAAACTGGCTCGATTCACCTTCTCCTTCAGCAGCTTCTGTGGCTCGTTGTGTAGGACTCCATAGAGCAGCCTTCCACCTCTGATGCTTTCCCACAATGCAACAGGACCCATCAGTGAACAGGGCATACTGCTTCACATTTCCTGGCAGTTTATTATACAGTGGGGCCTCTTCAGCGCATGTCACCTCCTCCTCTGGCCAGTCCATGATCATTTCCAGAATTCCTGGGCGATTGGGGTTTCATATTTGAGCCTGCTGTGTGATCAGTGCGACCCACTTACTCCACGTAGCATCAGTTGCATGGTGTGTAGAGGCGACCCGCTCTTTGAACACCCAGCACCGGCAGCTGGGGTGCCAGGTGGAGCTGTGCTTCAGTACCAGGCACCTCCAAAGTGGCTCAAACCCCTTCATATGTTGTCAGTCTCTCTTGTTCAGTTTGAGTGTAGTGGGCCTTGGATCCTCTGTATCCCTGACTTCTTTTGGGTCACCTGATAGGGCTTACAATCAGACTGTAATTTGGAATATGCATCCTCCAAAAACCTGCAATGCCTAAGAAAGCCTGTGTTTCCTTTTTGTTAGTTGGTGGAGACATGGCTGCTATTTTACTGATCACATCCATTGGGATCTGATGACGCCCATCTTGCTATTTTATTTCTAAAAGCTGGATCTCCTGTGCAGGTCCCTTGACCTTACTTTGTTTCATGGCGAAACCAGCTTTCAGAAGGATTTGGACTATATTCTTTCTTTTCTCAGAAACTCCTTCTGCTGTATTGCCCCATACAATGATGCCGCCAATGTATTGCAGGAGTTCTGGAGCCTCGCCCTGTTCCAGTGCAGTCTGGATTAGTCCATGGCAAATGGTGGGGCTGTGTTTCCACCCCTGGGGCAGTCAGTTCCAGGGGTACTGGACACCCCTCTAATGAAAAGCAAACTGTGGCCTGCACTCTGCCACCAAAGGGATCGAGAAAAACACATTCGTGATATCAGTTGTGCCATACTTGGCTGCCTTTGACTCCAGTTCATATTGAAATTCTAGCATGTCTGGCATGGCAACATGACTTCATTCAGACCACAATAGTCTACTGTCAGTCTCCACTTTCCATTGGACTTTCACACTGGCCTTATAGGACTGTCTGCTGATTGCTCCCTGGCTCTCCAGTTGATGAATCAGCTTATGGATGGGAATCATGGCGTCTTGGTTAGTGCGATATTGCTGCCCGTGCACCATTGTGGTGACTGGCACCTGTTGTTCTTCAACCCTCAGCAACTCCACAACAGAAGGGTCCTCCGAGAGACAGCCATTTAACTTCCTCCAACTCCAAGGCAGCTATGCCAAAAGCCCACTGGTACCCTTTTGGGTGCTTGAAATACCCTCCCCTAAGGCAGTCTACGGCAAGGATGCACGGAGTCTCTGGGTCAGTCACAGTGGGGTGCTTTTCACAGTCATTCCCAGTTCACTTCAGCCTCCAGTTCAGTCAGCTGTTGGGATCCCCCTGTCACTCCAGAAATATAGATGGGTTCTGCCCCTTCACAGCTTGATGGCATTAGGGTACACTGTGCACCAGTGTCCACTAGAGCCTTATACTCCTGGGGGTCTGACGTGCCAGGCCATCAGGTCCACACAGTCCAATAAACCCGGTTGTCCCTTTCCTCCACCTGGCTGGAGGCAGGGCCCCTCTAATCCTGCTTATCATATTTGTTACTCACTCCTTGTAGAAATGACTTAGAAGTCCCTTCAAGAGGATCTTAAGTATGATCAGGCCTTCCACTCACTCTGGGGAATTGCCCGCTGGAAACTGGAGCTGCATTTTTCCTGGAAGAATCCCCTTTTGTGATTGTTTTTCCCTGCAACTCACCTACCCATGCCTATAGGGTCGAGGTAGGTTTTTCCATCCCACTTCCTCATCTCCTCTCTGTGGTCATGCAGGTAAAACCACAGAGTGCCTCATGGTGTGTACCCACTATATCCTCTCTCTTGAGCAGAGGAACACTTACTCCTAATAGCTGAGATACTGATCTACACGGGTGGGGAGTAGGACATATCCTCTCTGAATTGCTGGAAATCCCAGGACAGTTTCTGCACAGCTGAGACGAGGGAGGGAGACAGATATTCTTTGTGTTGCCAGAGTTGGCTAGCCAGTTTATCCACCACTTGTGCCTCTTCGTCTTCCCAGTCCATCACCGCCAATGAATTGGCGTACGACAGTGCGCTGCTTACAAACTTCTGCCACGTGGGTCAGGTATGTTGGACTTCATCTGGATCTGTGGGTAACTGCACATTGTCCGGGTCATAACAAACCATCTCCTGGAGGAGCTGGTCCTGCAGCTAACTCCCTCAGGTACTGGATACCTCCCTCCATGGTGGTCCACTTGCCTGGATGACATACATCATCTTCACGGAAGGGATACCTTTCCTTCATGCCTGACACAAGTTGCCTCCAGAGGCTGAAGGCTTGTGTCTTTTTCCCAATTGCCTTGTCAATGCCCCTTCCCTCAACAGGGATCCCAGCTGCTTGGCCTCCCTACCCTCTAATTCCAGGCTACTGGCCCCGTTATCCCAGCATCAGAGCAGCCAGGTGACAAGTTGCTCGCCTGGCTGGCAACTGAAATCTTTTCACATATCTCGCAGCTCACTCAGTGACAGGGCAATTACAGAGGTGATTACCTCTGGTTCTGCCTCTTCCTCCTGTTCTCCTGATGGTCCTGATTCTTCGTCATCCCTTACTAAGTGAACTGATTTTTTTCTGTATAGGGGCGACTAATACCAGCACAGGTTGGTTCTCTGGTTCAGCTGCAGTGCCTGTCACTGGGGTAGCCACAGTGTCTGTTGCTGGGATTGGGGTAGTCCTAGTCCCTGTTGGTCGGTTGTCCCTCTCTTACCCCTTCGGGTGCTGCCTAATATTGAGCAGTGTTTGGTACATACTGGCCAGTGCCCAGCACAGTGTAGTAAATTGTGCCTCTTTGGAATAGCTACAGCATTTTCCTTTCAAATACTCTATCACTTTATCAGGGTCCTCTAGTTGTTCAGAGTGAAGTTCCAAACCATTGAGGTGAGAAGGTCTCTAGGTACCTGCCCATATTCTCCTACGTGCCATGCCAGCCCTGACTATCCAGCCTCGGGGCAGGCGTATTCTTAAAACAATTGTTTGTAACCCTAAACAAGATCTGAAACACTGTCAGGATACATAGCAATAGGAGCATGCTGGCTTGAATGGGGAGGAGAGTCGGAAGACAAAGGTTGGGATAAGGACAGTTTACTGGGACAGCGAAGGAAGAGGAAAATAACAACAACAATACTAATAAAAGAATATGCAAAGCGGGCAATAGACAATGCAATTTGGTCACTGCCCAGAACCCGATGCCTAGCCCATCCCCGAGCAGTGACTCCTCCCTGGCCAACCTCACCCTCCCCCCTGCTTATATACTAAGCATGACATCATGGTATGGAACACCTCTTTGGCTAGTTTGGGTCACCTGTCCTGGCTGTGTCCACTTCCAGCTTCTTGTGAAAATTAACTCTATCCCAGCTGAAAAACCAGGATAGATGTAAAGATAAGGAATATGGGGAAACAGTATCCTGGAAAGCAATGACTGTGAAAAAGACTTAGGAATTGAGTGACATCATGTGAGCTCCCAGTGCGAGGCTGTGACAGAAGAGGGTAAATGCAACTGTTGAAAGCATAAATGCTGGAGTCATTAAAAGAAGGCAGGTGACATGTGAACCATGCTGAAATATCACAAAAGTCTGGATGTGTTGTTTTTAAAGTCTTTTGGAAAAATGGACAAAATGTAGGAATGCCCTCAAATCTGAGAACTGGAAAAGCACTGTATGGAGAGAACATTTAAAAACACTTGCTGCCTTGCTAGGGGAGTGTGCTTTTCTGTAGCCTTATCAAGTCACCAAGTGACTGACGGACTGTGGAAATAAGTTGACTAAGATCTCCGAGTGTAGCTGATAGATTTGATAGTGTACATGGCAGTAGTGTAAATTGGTAGATGGAAGCGTAATGTTAACTTTTCAGTAGGAGTTGATGCTGGGTGTAGACATGTGGAAGCAGAGGTACAATTTATATGCTTTCATTTGACATCTTCATACTTGCTGGCTTTATTTAAGTCTTACTCAAGTTTTCTAGCTGTGTGTCTTGGATTTTAGTTCTGCCTCCTTTCCCCTGCCACTTACAAAATCTTAGCAAGAAAATGTTTAACTTCAGCTTTAAAAAAAAAAATCAGGGAATGTGAGGGTTAAATTAACATTTGTCATGAACTGTGCATCCATTATTATGCTATGCTTGCATTAGTTACTTCATTAACTCTGCATTGCAAAGGCAGTACATTTGTTTCCTTGCTAAATGAACTGCTGACTCTGACAGCCTAAACTTATCTAGTTTAACTTCAGACCTTCCTGATTTGATTTTTTTTTAACTTGTGGTCTAACTTGTATTTGTAGCCTAACAGAAGGAGCAAGGGCTCGATTAACTTCTAATACTAATCTCAGTAGATACTATAATTGGAATTCTCGAAGCCATGTGAAAGCTTACATAGTTTTCACAACTGTGATACTGATTAATTAAGCACTTGATTGAAAAATGCTGTTAATCCATGTTAGGCAAATTTTACTATGAGCTGGTATTTCAGATGGTATTTTATCTCATAACAGCATCTGATGAATGAGGCGGAACATTCCATGAAAGGTGGAAAAAAATATGGCATTGTGTGCCACAGAGTTGTAGTCTAGTTGCTATAAGCATCATTTTGTTTATGACTCATCACGATGACTTTCATATGGGAGCAGAATTAGAATTGTACATCCACCTTTTACTGGCATTTCATGATTTTTGAGGGTGTTTCTGTCTAACATGAACATTCTCTGAATATCTCACTTTATTTCCCTGCAGATTCCCTATAAAAAGTAGGGATTATAAACATTGGAAGGGGTTACTTTTGATCTCTGGCACACGGCTGGGTACTAAATTAACTATTTATGTGAACCTCTGTGTTATTAAGAATACGTTCTCCTAGGATGTCTGAATTTGCAGAGCCATAACAAGCAGCTGTAGGGATGTTGTATCACACTGTCAATGGGAATGCTGTAGTCGCTTCTGTTACTTGCTTTCAGAAAGAATACAGTGAAAGTAGTGGTAGTTTAGAAGCACAGTGGGGAGAAAAGATTAAAAATGGATATTAAACAGAGAGGGGAAAAAAAATCAATCATTTCATACAGCGTTTTGTTCATGCTTAGCAAGAAGCACTCCCCACTTTTCTTCTCCCCAGCCGGGAGAATTTCACTGAAGTAGCATACTGAAGCGCTGCTAGTGTCAGATGCACTGTTCTCATTATCCATATAGATTTAACATTTTTTTAATCCATATTTGCCCACTAGAGGGCTGATTGCATCTTCCCCTTTAATATTTGATGTTGGCTGAGGCAGAATGTGAAGCCCTTAATTAAATGGATCATTTGTTCCCTTGAAAATGCCTGATACCACACAATACAAAACTCTGTGAAATGCAGCTTTCTGCTATATTCCAGGGCTTTTTTTAACTCATAAGGCTCATGAATTTGTTAATGCTATGTAACATTCTTGCCCTCTCAGGGCTGATGCTAATTAGATGATCAGAAAATGAGTCCTTGCAAGACTTTCTTTTTAAATGTTGTTTGAAAAACAATACTGGAATGCCTATAGCTGCTAAATTCAGACAAGAGGGGTTTGGGTTTAGGGGCAGGGATGTTTTTGCTAACAGTCAGATTTATCTTCCATTTTTATGCAAGTGCTGGAGAGGTTTTGAAATACCTTCTTTATAATTTTATTTTGAAAATGGAAAAGGACGTTCAGTCTGTTTCTCTTCATTAAAGTTTATTTTAGGGAATTTCTGACCTGAAGGCAGATACCTGACACAGCAAATAAGTAAAGGAAAGGATGCACAGAAGTTACAGAAAATAAAGTAGATGGCTTTATGGCACTACAGATTTAATGCATGGGACTACTTAGATTTGATGATGTAGTAGAGTTCATGAATTTTTCAGAACAGAATAGACTGTTTAAAATAGATAGTCATGTGTACAGCACAAGAAGAGATTAGTGCCCAGCATTGTATTTAAACTAGAGCAAAAATTTTAGAAAGTTATTTGTCTCAGGAAGGTAGCTGGTTTCTCAAAATATTGATTGTAAGGGCCAAATGATTGAGACAGTACTATAGCCTCCAAGTGTTGTTCCGAAGATGCATTATTCTCATGGTTGGAAAGATCCTATTTCCTCTTGGACTTTTTAACTTCTACTGTCAGTTATTGTTTCTCATTATACCTTTTTTTGCTCATAAAATAAATCCCTAGTAATTGATATTTTTCTCCCTACATAGATTTATATGGGTATTGACCAAGCTATCTTTTAAGCCTTTCTCCAAACCTAGATCTACTGGGCTCAGTGAATCTTTACTGCAAAGCCGATTTTCTGCATGCCATTGTTCTTTAAGTTTGCTGAACTTGTCTGAGTTTTTCAATAATTGTTGACTACATGGACTTCAGAATTAGACATGCTGTTGCAAGAATAGTCACGCCATTCCTGTGTCGAAAAATTATACCTGCTATTTCCCTTTGTTTTGGTTAGCTGTATTAGCACGGCATCGCACTGGGAGCTTGTTCTCAATTGAATGGTTTCTTATCAGAGGACTGATACTGTGGAAGAGAGTTCAATTGAGAGTAATGGAAGTAAGCATCTGCTAAGCAGGAGCTTGATAAAAGTCATATATGGGATTATGCCGTAATTGCTTGCATTAGCAGGGAACTGGACTTGGTGACTCAGAGGTATTTTTCAGTTCAGTATTCACCTCAAAGTTCTTTCTAGTGTTGCTGCTTTCAAGGATACAATCCTCATCCTGTAAGTATGACTTGATAACTGCAAAATCCGTATGCTGTATTCAAGTCTAGCTTCAAACATTTCAGAAAGTCTGGAACAAACTGCACAACAGTTTAGAGATAGCTGGTTTATAAACCAAGAGCTACTTTTTAAAAAAGATTATTCTGATGTTCCTTTTTACTCCTTGTATCTCTAATAGACTTAGGGATAAACAGCCAAATTGCTTCTGCTTGTAGATTCCAGAAGGGATTGTTGTGTGTGTGAGGGGGAATTTATGTAAGGATGTATTTAGCTTGCATGTTCTGTTAGGGTTTGCAATTAAAATGGATTAAGAGAAAGATGAAGGTAGGAAATGTGGGAACAACTGTTAGAGATGATAATGAATGTAAAAAAACAGTGTTGGAGAGGAAAAAATGTTACGGCAAGTGTGTGGTAGAGTGCTTGCTAGGGAGGCATGGCTTCCAGTTAAATGTCCTAAAATCAAGCTGTAGCTTGGGAGGGCCTGTGGAAAGTAAGGTGGCTCCTGGATAAATACTGCCTACATTACATACGCTAATCAGACTGCACACTTCATAAAGCTTCTGGCTCCCACATAAATAGTTACAGTAGTAGATGTGATGAAGTGTCCTCCTGGGAGGAGATGGATATGGGGAAGAGCAGGATCAACTCTCTGTGGCTTGTAATACCTGCAGAGACTTTTTTCACTGACCAGTTTTGTAAACACTTGTAAAACTTGAGGAAATTCCCAGACAAAAACGTAAGTCAACCTGCTGTGAAGATTGAATTCATGTTAGCCAGACTTCTTCTGGGTGGCATTTTTTTCTCTCAAATGTGACCCTGGAAGTTCCAAGTGCAGGTTCAATTTTATCTTGTTTAATTGAAAAGTCTGCAAATGGAAAAACTAAGTTGAGAGAAACCTTAACTCTGTCCCTTGGTTGGCACACATTTGGAAAAAAAAAAAAGTCCAGTAACTTGGATGCAGCTTCTATCTCTCTGTCAAATTATCAACCACAAAAGCTTTTAATGTCTTAAATTGTAAAACAGTGCAAGCTTCGCTTAACAGCCTGGTGTCATGATGGAGAAACAGTTTTTAACAGCAGGATCCATAGCAGATAGATGCCAACTGCTTCTTCCTATTCAAAGAGTCTGCGTGTTACCAAATACATTTCTGATCATTATGGGAACAGATGGATCCAAACTCCTAGACAAAACATTTTGCATCACATCAGTAAGGTTGAAATGATGAAAGTCCATTAGACCAGTGAAATACCACATGTGATATCCAGACTATCTTTGTGAGACCCACTAGGAAAGCAGCACTGTTGTTATTCTCAGCATTTTGTATTCTAAGTATTCAAGTGTCTTCTCCAAAAATGGGAGCAGAGTTAAGTGGTTTTGGTCATAACTGCTTTTGCAGACTTTGCAGTACATGGAAGTAACTTTTATTATGAAGAAGAACCTTAACATGGGATTTCCAGGTTTCCCACCCTTTTTTTTTTTACTGAAATAAATCATAGACGAACAGAATGTTTTTTGTCTGGGAATTATTATTCCTGTCCCCTTCAGATTGGAAATTTTCCAACAGCAAAGTGCTGCCCTGTCTTCCTTGTAAGCCTAACAAATTAACCTCTTTGCTTCTTCCACAACCTTTACTTGTCTGGCCACAAGGTATCATTTTGTCTCTTCTGCCACTTCCTAGCTTAAGTTGGTCCCCCCGGGACTGGAGTACTTGCAGCTGAGCACAGTGTCCTGGGTGAAACCTCCCTAGAACCACATAGCGAGAAAATGTCCCTTCTTCACTCAGTGTGGAAGACCCCATCCAGTTAGAGTTGATACATATTGGGGCTTGCTCCCCGTGTGACGCTGTCTCTTCCCCTCACCCCGGTCCCAGGTGCCGGATGTGTTCGCTGACCTTCTACTCCAAGTCGGAGATGCAGATCCACTCCAAGTCCCATACGGAGACAAAGCCACACAAGTGTCCTCACTGCTCCAAGAGCTTCGCCAACAGCTCCTACCTGGCCCAGCACATTCGCATCCACTCAGGGGCCAAGCCCTACACGTGCAGCTACTGCCAGAAGGCCTTCCGCCAGCTCTCCCACCTGCAGCAGCACACACGGTAAGGGCCAGAGGAGGCTGGGGGCCCTCCGCACTGCATGTTGCCGTCATCCCAGCATGCTGTGAGCACCCTCAGTGGGCGACTGCCTGGGGAGACCTTGCTGTTTTCTGCAGGCTGGTCAGGTCTCGCACACGACAAACCGGCAGCAGTGGTAACTGACACGTGAGACTTGTCACTTTGCCGTGAGGGGCTGGGTGTGCACAGAGGTTAGCGCTGCTCACCCTAAGGGGCGTCTGCAATAGAGTGATGCTTTCTGACAGAAGGTAGGGCTGGTTGTGCTAGAGTGAGAGTGGAGTGGGTGTAGGAGGACTGTTCCCTGTCACCCCAGCATAGTTCTGCCAAACGTCTCAGTCCAGGCTTGCAGCCCCCCCGCTATTTCAGCCGTAGGCTTCCCACACACGGCTCTGCCAATGCCCCTCAGTCCAAACTCTATAGTTCCTCTCTCTGGATCCTCCCCCGGTGCAGACAGACCACGGTCTCTTGAATCCAAGGGGAGCACGGTTTGAGACAGAGCGAGCTCATGCCGTGTTTGGAGTTCCTCCGTGTAGCAGATAGCGTGGTGCTGTCCCACCCCCTTTGTGCCCTCATTCCATCAGCACTAGCCAGATGGCGGTCGTGTCCAACTGCTGCTGCTCCTCCTCCTCTTCGGCAGGATCCACTCCAAGCTCCACACGGCGATTGTCAAGCCGCACAAGTGTCCTCACTGCTCCAAGAGCTTCGCCAACACATCCTACCTGGCCCAGCACCTCCGCATCCACTCGGGGGCCAAGCCCTACACCTGCCGCTACTGCCAGAAGGCCTTCCGCCAGCTCTCCCACCTGCAGCAGCACACACGGTAAGGGCCAGAGGAGGCTGGGGGCCTGGCCCTGGCCCCCCCGCGCTGCCGGCATGCACCTGTGGAGCACGCGCGCCAAGCATGCGGGGGGCGGGCGGGGAATGCGGCCGGCTGCACCCACAGAAGGAGGTGGCCCACCAGAGTGGACGGAGTGGAGGCTGCGCAGGAGACACTGACCACGTCAGGGCTGAGGTGGGCACATGCTGTCCCTGGGGATCCTTGGTCTTGCACCGCGGGGGGCACAGAGAGAGAGCGATAGAGAGAGAGGCATTGGCTGTAGGCGATCCCAGCCTGGCACCATGGGGGTTGGACTGAGTGTGTGGAAGCTGCTTCTGGCATTGCAGGGAGACAGGGACAGATGAACACTGTAGGTGATCTCAACCTGATAACATAAAGGGAAAAGTGTTGGGAGTGTCTATCCTGAGAAGCAACAGAGCTGTTTTCTTAGTACTGTGGAAGCAGGAGAACAGACTCCTCTTGGTCATATGGTACTCCTGAGCTTGGGGCAAGGAGCCTGGACCTCCAGACCCCATCCCAACCCATCTTCAGGTGGCCCACATGCTGAGCTGGCCAGGTATTCATAAGCTCTTGCTCCTCAGTCCTAGTCACTCCGAAATCTGCTTGACTGCCTATCTTCTCTAACTTCTAGCTGGACACAGGAGCTGGGCAGAGCTCTCTTTGTCCAGATAGAACAGCATCTGGAGGCAACATCATCCCCTTCCCTGCTCTCCTGAGTGGCTGTGAGATTTGATTACAGCATCAGGCCCTGGCAGTGTGCCCTGCCTGCCTGCTCACTGCCTCCCATTTGTGCTCTTCCTCCTCAACAGTATCCACACTGGGGACCGACCCTACAAATGCGCTCACCCTGGGTGTGAAAAGGCTTTCACCCAGCTTTCCAACCTGCAGGTAAGGGGCTGGGCTTGTCCTGCTCACCAGTTGGGGTAGGCAAGGGCAGCTGTCAAGTGGGAGGAGAGACTACTTGGCTGTGGTGGAGGAGATGGAGAAATTGGGGCAGCTGGGAGGTGAGTGAAAGAATACAGAAAAGCTGTTGAAGCCCTGGGCAGGGGAGAGACTCCTGGATTTTGTGGCACTAGTGACCCAAAGAAGTCACATAAACAGTCACATCCTGTAAAATTGTAAACTTGACTTGAAAGCGGTGGGACCTTGGTAAAGTTCCTCTTATCTGCTCTGCAGAGTTTTCTAACTTAGCTGGGGCAAGACCTTTGCTAAATGTCATGCAGGATAAAATCTGGGTATCTGATTGCGCTTTTTGTTCGTTTTGCAATGGAACGGAGGGCATAAGAGTAGGGATTTAGGGAAGCAAAGGTGGCATGTCCTATTGCAGTATCCTGGAGGAGGGGAACTGTAGGGCGTGCCAAATGGCAAAGAGCTGTAAATGCCTGTGAGCAGTTAAAGCAGATCCTGCCCTGAAGGGCAGTGACAGATGCGGGGAGCAAATGTGTAGTGACGCAGAAGAGGAGAGAAAAGGAAAAGACTGGAAAAGAGTTGCATGGAGACTGGGAAGATGGGGGTTGTGGAGACTTAGGAGACTGTGCTCTTCAAATGCCTAGTATGCCTGAGAAAAAAGGGCATCAGTGGGGAAGATGCGGTGAGCTGGAGGGAGAAGCTCTGTCCCCTCTGCTAGGAGCCAGGTGCGCCTCCCTCAGCAGACGGGGTCCTAGGGAGCTTGGGGCATGGCTGGAAAGGGGTGCCGGAGGGAAAGCCTTCTCCAGTATTAATGCTTGCTTCCTTCCCTGCGCTTTCTTTCTCCTTCTTCCACCCTGCTGCCACCCCCTAGTCCCACAGACGGCAGCACAACAAAGACAAACCTTTCAAGTGCCACAACTGCCACCGTGCGTACACGGATGCTGCCTCATTGGAGGTACACCTGGCTACACACACGGTGAAACACGCCAAGGTCTACACCTGCTCCATCTGCAGCCGGGCCTACACCTCGGTGAGTGTTTGCTGTCCTGGGGGGCAGCAGAAGGACACACTTCCCAGGGAGTAGCTCCTCCAGATCCAACGGGAACAGCCCCCTGAGCTGTCGCGTCCCTCCCCGTTGGCTTTGGCTTTTGCGGACGTCGTCCCCTCCTCTCACACCATTCTTCCCATTGCAGGAGACATACCTGATGAAGCACATGCGGAAACACAACATCCCTGACCCACAGCAGCAGGTGGTTCAGGCGCAAGCCCAGGCCTCTCAGCAGCAGCAGCACTTCCAGCCGCAGGGTGGGGGGGCAGCAGGGGGCCCTTCTGGAGACACTAACCAACCCAACCCTCCCCCCCAGTGCTCCTTTGACCTGACCCCTTACAAGACTTCAGAGCATCACAAGGACATCTGCCTCACTGTCAGCACCAGCGCCATCCAAGTGGAGCACCTCTCCAGCTCCTAGAGAGACCTCAACCCAGGGAGCAGAAAGCCTCTTGTGCATAGCCTGCGCCCAGGGGCACCGCTTGTGCAGCGGCCCTCCTCGTGCAACAGTCTCCGGCCTCTCCTCCTGCAACAGCCTCTTCTGGCCGTGTAACCCTGTTCATGGCAGCCCCTTGAACAACAGCCTGTCTCAAGGGGGTGCTCCTTCTGTGCAACAGCCTGCCTGGTAGGAGGATGCTTCCTTGTGCAAGAGCCCCTTTCCTGTGCTGGGATCACTTCCTCATGCAAGAGTCCCTCCTTTCAAACCCAAAGAAAGGCCCCCATTTTGCCTTCTCTCTCACTGTAGAATGCGTATGAAGGGGGGGTGCATGTTGAGACATGCATGGTGGATGGGATGGAGAGACGGTCCTTGTACGTACAGGGGCTCGGACACATGTTTTCAGCAGGCCACAGAAGAATGTGGCAGGGTTCACAGCTGAATGGGGTACTTTGAGGATTTCCTTGAGTGTCTAAGAGAGAAATATCCATTCCTATCCCTCCTGCTTGTGAAAGGGAGGAAGGGTCGCTCGTCCTGCCCCAAGGACTGGATGGGAGAAACCTCCTTCTCCCCAGTGGAAGGTGAGACCAGTGCGGGGCGGGGGGAAAGGTGAGGGATGTTCTCTGGGCCGGACAGGTGCCTACGCTGCCCGAGGGCTGTGGAGTATTGCGCTCTTTCTCCTCCCCTGGTGGAGAGCAATAGAGAGGAGTCTGTCTGAACTGGCTGCTGCCTCTCTCTCCCAGCTGTCTGAGCAGCATGATGGCCAAGGGCCCGTAGGAATGTGGGTTCCTGCTCATTGCTCTTCCTGCCCGTTGTGGATGATGTCCTAGCAGCTTGTACTCCTCCTCTCCCACCCGCTCCCCCCCACCTCCTCAGAAAAGCCTGCAGGCATCAACAACAAACCAAAAAGCAACTGGAGGGAGGGTAAGAGACTGCCAAAATAATCATCACCCTTCTCTCTACTCCCTTTCCTGAAAGGCAGAACAACAACAGTTCTGACTCTCACACGCCTGTCCTGCCCCTAGTTTCCGAAAGGGAAGGAGGAGGAGGAGGGATAGACCAGTCTTTTCAAGGAGCCGGCAGGAGGTAGGGAAAGGCTAGCTTCTCCCGCTCGCCTCCCGTCAGAGTGCTCTCCCAGGCTCCCTCTTGCCAAGGCGGGCTGGACTCACATGGCAGTGGTGGCCTCTTCTGGACTGTGGTCATGGGAGAGAATCCCCAAAAGGTGGACAGTGGAGAGAAGGGGGTGGAGATCCCCACAGAGAGACCAATTTAATGAGAAGGGGGAGCCAACAAGAATAAACTGAAGGCCCCTTGAATTTATATATATATATATATATATAAATATCTATTCCCCACCCCTGGCCCGCTCTGTCCTTGCTGTAACTGTTTCTATCTCTGTGTTTATAAAACGCATTATCCTGGCGAATTTTTATTTTCAATCTTCGTTTGTTTTTCCCTTTCTCTTCGTCTTCAATTCTCCTTCCCTTTTTTTTTTTTTATTGGTCCACATGACTACTAGTCTTGTGTGTCACTTGTTAGTTTCTTTGGATCATGGAGGCTGACTCGGAAGAGAATGAGAAGGCAAGGGAAGAAGCATGTGTTGTTGGGATTTAAAATCAATCACCCACCCAAAGCCTATAGAATCCCAGACTTCTGTATGAACAACCAATAGGGGCTTTTTTTTTTTTTTAACCACCTTGTATAGAAATAAATTGGTGTAAAAGGCTCCTTGAAGGTGCTGCTGCAAGCACCCTGCCCCTGTGACGTGTGTTCCTTCCCCCTGCACCAGACCACTGCATGAGCATCTTGCTGCTGTGAGTCCTGAGCGGCTGTGCAGACGGAGGCGAGGGCAGCACATCCCTGCCTTTGGGCAGCCTTGCAGTTTGCACAAGGAGAGTGAGGAGCTCTGCACCTGCGGAGCCTGTGGCAGAAACCTTTTTCTCTGCGTTTAGTCACCAGGGTTGGCTGCGAACGGTTGCCGTGTTTTGTAGATCCATAGGTTAGGCTAGAAGAAGCTGTCTGATTTGACTCTTGCATTTCACAGGTGACATTTCAACCCATGTATCCTGCATTGAGCCCCAAAAACTAATGTGTATTTGAAGTATAAGTTGATAAAATGCATTGGCTTGATTTTGAGGCACTGGGACACAGAGAATCCCTTCCATTGGTAGCCTGATGCAAGGGCTGCGTGTTCTCACTGTTTAAATATTTAAGCCTGATTTCTTCTTTAGATCTGTTTGGTTTTGGCTTCCAGTTACAACTTCTGGATACATCCATCCTGCTGATTCAGAGAGTCTTAGAGCACAGTGGGGCTTTTTCCCCTGGACTGGTATTTAAACACTATAATATCACTTCTCAATCCACTTTTTGACAAGCTAAATAGATGTCCTTAAATCTTCCACTGTAAGGGATTTCCTCCAGCCCATGAATTATTCTTGTCTTTTCTTTCTACATCTTGTAAAATTTTTCAGTATCTTGTAGAAGTGTTCATTTTGGAATTGAGTGTTCGAGCCCCGATGCCATGGACAAGGTTCCCCTGCCCTTTGCCTTAAGTCTGCAGAGGATTGCATTTGCCCTTTTCTCGCAGCGTTATACGGGAGCTCATGTGAGCTGCTTGTCTGGTGTGACCCTTAGATCATCCGAAGTCTCAGCTTTCCGTGATAGTGTTTCCCCCTTTCTGCAGGTATGGTCTGAGTTCTTATTTCCTAGATACTTAACATGAGGCTGTCTCGAAGTCCAGTTTGTGTGAATGGACCTGGCTTCCCCATGGTCCACGTTACTCACCGCTCACCACAAACTGCATCAGTTATTTTTTACTTTTGGATCCAGGTTGAAAATGCTATATTGCATCTGACCTACACTAACTTGAAAAGCATCATTCAGTGCAACTTTTTATTAGCTTCTTTTTGAGACTTGCAGGCTAGGCATTTCTTAATCCTCTTAATATGTGGTTATGTACAGTAAATCTTTTTGACTTATGGTGCTAGGTCAATGCCTTACAAAAATTTAAGTATGTTGCACCTATGCAGTCCCCTTTGTTAAACCAAATGTATAATGATGTCATCTAAGAATGAAATTAAGGTTTGGGTTTTTTTCTTTTTTTCCTACAAAATCTATATTTCATAAAACTTTTGGATTATAGGTTTTATTTTTCATTCATTAATTCTTCATCTCAACAGCTTTTCCATAATTTTGACATTGAGTCATTTCATTTGCCTTTTGGGAATACTGTCATGAATGTCTTAAGGTATTTCTCTAATATCCCAATTTTAATTAAAATCTGAATCAATGGGCTAGAGAGCTTGTTAGTGAAGTCTCTTAGGACTCCTGTTTCTTTGCCAACTTTAGACATCCCTACTAGTTGTTGTCTACTCTCCTACTTTGATACTAAGGTACTGGATAGAAGTTGCTATTTTCGTACGACTGCCACATCCTGTTTCCTTCTGAATATGGAATTGGAAGTGCTTGTTGACTGATTTCCCCTGCTCTATGTTAATAACATTTTCAAAGTTTTTATCTAGCATGGATCAGTACTATTAGTAAGATTTTTTGTTTATTTTTTATTTAAAGAAAGGAATGAAAGATCCAAAATCCCTTTCCTATTACCAGTAGTTTTGCTAGCCACAGAGGTTTCCTTACCAGTTTTCTCTATTTTATAATGTCTAATTTATGTCAGTTGCTGTCTGGCCTTCCCCTTTTCCGTGTGTATGTTTCAGGGTTGGGGTTTTTTTTTTAAATTGTTTCTTCTTGCTCACAGAGTTTCTCACTGAACCCAGGATGAACTTTCACCAAAAGTTTTCCTCTTTCTTGATTGTGGAATTAGGGCTTTTTTGGCCACGTAATAAATTTTTCTTACAGCAGAGTTTCATTTACATTTTCCTGCCTTATTTCTTTTTTTTCTCATGGACAACTCGGTTTATAGTTTTGCTCACCTTGGAAATTAGCACAGACTCAGCACAGGTTTATTACTGCTTGTGGCTCTTTTCTGCATGTCCATATTCCATATGAACGGGACAAAATTGCCAGTTTCACTCAAGTTGTTATCTTGTCTTGTATGCATCACCTTGAAGTCTGAAAAAATTGACTTGTTTTTGGTGCAGTGTCTTGTATTAAGAAAGCCACAGTTTTAAAAGTTGGAATGATGTTTTACCAACTGGTTGAATTCCCTGGGGAATGTCTTACAAGTTGAAATTCCTTACAGTGGTTTTTCATTTTACATGTTTGAGGTGCTTGAAATTGCCTTTCCTGGTCCCTGGATTGATGTGTTGTTTTCTAATGTCTGCTATCCTTCCCCTTCTTGGAATCTGTTACCTAGCATGGGGGTCCATATGTATTTAAGGCTGTACAATTCCTGTGTTACCAGTTATTTGAAAGGTATTATTGATTGTGTTCGTGTAGTTTGCTGCTACTCCTATAGCTTTTACTGTCACCCAGGAAGAAACTAATGATTTTTTACTAAGGAACTTTCCCGTCAAGTTTCAGAAATGCCACTTTATTCCAGGTCTCTCTTTTTTCCTCATCAATGAGAATTTCTTATTTCTCTGTTTACCCAGAGTCCCCCATTGCTGTTGTAGAAATAATTGAAGATACTTTACTCTCATTATCTTTGTCACTTATTTGAGTTTGGATTAGGTCTTCCTCTTTGGATTCCCAAGGCTGTTGAACATATTCAAGGTGCTTCAGGTGGTTTAAATAGTTGCTACCTGTGGGATGCAAAATGTAACATGTATACAAAATTCTTCCCTGTTGAGATGAAGCATCAGGTTCCACAGCCTGCAGCTTTTCAGCTTTGTGCACCCAAGCCAACAACGGTTCAATTATTTAACTCCCACTCACAAGAGTGGAAGATTCTTTAACAAGATCCCATGATCCTTCCTCTTCAGCTGCCTGAATTCTTTGACCCTGCATTTTCTTTGTGATGCCAGTCTATTTGTTTCTGCACACCTGTACCCAAGAAGACTTGACAGTGACCCTGGAGTTCTGTATTATGTTGCATCTTGTTTCTGTGCTGGAAGGTGGTAGCACTTTTTCTTCTCCTTTACTGAATCGGTTGTCTCTTCTTTGCTGAATTTTGCATATTATTGTTGCTTTAAAAGGAAACATCATGTAGGCTGGAAATCATTTAGAAAAGTCACCCACAAACAGTAACTGAATCTCAGCCGTGACTAATGATAGTATTGCTCATCTATAATTCAGTTAAATCTTCAAGAAAGATTTAAGACTTTCATCATTTAAAGCCTTATGGTTAATCAGCCATGTCCCTTATTAGAGTTTTTTGTTGGTTATCACTGCCATTAAAACTGCCATTCTATTTTACTACTACTTTTTTTTGTTTTTAATCCGTAGGGTCTTCTTATGCCTTTGTTCAGTACATTAAAGTCTTCTGCTATAAGAAGTCTTTTTTCTTTTGTAATGAATTACAGACCATGATTGAGTCACTGTCTTCATCTTTCCAAACAGCTAAATTAAATTGAGCTGATTTAGGTGTCTCACACTAAGGCTTGGCTCCATCACGTAGTACCTATCTATTGCCTTTCTCTTTCCTTTATGAATAACCGGGCTGTGTAGTGTTCAGTTGTAAGTCTTGCTACATTAGGCCTAGACGGTTATCTTGACCCACCAAACTTACATTGCCATAAAAGGATATGTAGTTCTTTTAACGAGATCTTTTTCTTTAAATTACAACAAATAGCATTATGTTTCTTTTCTTATCTGACTGCAACCTGTATCAATTACACTGTGATTTTGCCAAATCAGTGTTAGGTTAACTGGCTTACAGCAACCTGGATGATCCCATTTACTTTCCAAATACTTTTTAAGCAAAAGTATTTGCTGGTCTTCTGGAACACATTCAGAGCTCCAAAGTTGTTTGGAAAAGAAAGCCCATTGCTTCCATCTGCTTGCCAGATAATTCTTTGAAAATTATTGATTGTGAGTTTCTAGCTATGCAACTTCTAGGATGTTTTATTTAATGGGTAGAACTAAACATCTTCCTAAATCTCATTGGCAATAGGTAATTTGTCTACATCATCCAACTTTCTTCCTAATATAGAATATAATTATGAGATTCTGCCTGTCTTCTATATTTTTATTGATTATTTTATCATCTTTATATCAACTAAAGGATATATATCACGTTTAGGAATTTCTTCTAATATTTTGCAGGTAATGTACCCTAAAGCTGCCCAAGTTTACTAGTGCAGTTTCAGAACATAGAATGAAATTGCTCTGTACATTTCCTTAACTACAAGATAGGTACCTGTTCAATCCTCATTTCAGGTACAACAGATTAAATTTGTGTGCATGGTTTCTTGTTTCTGTATAGTAGAACACCAAAGTACTAGAGAGATGTAGTAACTTGGTCCAACAAACATTTCGATTTCATGTAGTGTCTATGTAATGAATGGAAAAAAAAACTGCAAGAAAAGAAATCATGACACCAAAGAACTAGAGTCTATGCCTAGTTTTGCTACTGAATTAGGATATGTTTTTGGAATGCGGACACAGCTATAATCTGGGGCCTTTGGCATCTTTCATTTGTAAAGCCGATTAACCACCTTGGGGGCAAGTGCCGCAGCTCAAATTGTTTGCTGTTTGTGAGGATGAAGTGTGGGTACATCGAATCTTTCCTGAAGAGAAGGAAATGCAGTGCAGGGACCTCTGAACTGAGAACTTTAAAGAGTGAGAAGAGCTGAATGTGAACCCCTACAGCAAAAAGGGAACGAGAGGACTCTGAAGTTGTAGGCCTCCTGCTGGGGGTATGCATAAGGATCCCTCTCAAGCACTGACCTTGTGGTCCTTGGACAACATTTAAGAGGCCTGTAAGGTAACAAAAAAGCTGGAGGCTTAAACTCCATACTCTTGTATGCAGATGTTTACATTGCCAAGGGAAAATACATAGACATCTGTAGATCAATAAAGGTTGAGAACCACTACTCTAGACTACTTCAGTAGGCTATTTAGCTTCCCTTTGTGAGATGCATAGGCCTTCTGGGCAGTATACCCACTCATCAGTCAGGACCTTCATCTAACTAGGAGCTATTTACCGGTTTAACATTAGGATGTAATTGAAGTAGCAAATTCTGGGGTGTGGTGGTGTGTGTGATAACCATTGGGGTTAGTTACTACAGTAGTTACCTGGTATCAATATCTGAGGCTGGGTGGGAGGTAGACGTAAATAGTCATGTATGCCTAGAGCATATTCCAGCGGGGAAGCATCGTCCTGTGAAATCATCTGTGCCCATGCTAGGACTTTCACTTGCAGAAGTGTTCACTCTAAAAAAATATCACACCTCTTACCAAATAACTACTGTGGTAACACTCCATCTGCAGGTGAGGATGCTTCTAGAGCCCTGAGCGATGCACTTCTCCATGAACCTCAGTGCCTCAGCTTTCTAAAGAAAGCAAAAATAGCAAACTTCTCTAGATTCAGAGCTCAGAAACTAGTTTTTGCTGGATTTGAAGAACTTCCACTGCCATGAGACCACACAGGTATACAGAACTCCCTCTCCCCCTCGTTTTCCAACTTCACAGTGGCAGTTAATGAAATTAAATATACATTTGCACACTACTAAGATTTACCATTTAGATTTTAGGCAAGCGTCTCCTTTTCCTTGTCTTTTGTATCAGCAGTGGCAACGAGGCCAGAGGGAGCTTGTCTTTCCGTTTCAGCGGTCTAGTATTTTGACATCTCCCTAGTCTTGGCTTGGAGGGTAAGAGACCTGGCATCCCCAGGCAGTCTCTTAACCAAACTGGCAACATCTAAGCACGCCTGTTTCTTAACGTCAGCTCCATTCAGCCTGGTACCTCCAAGCAGGATGCATTTGGGGGAGTCTGGTTTAGTACTGTGACAGGGTATAGGGAGCAGATTTTCTTTTTTAATGTAACAGACACGTCCTTAATTAGGAGTGTAAGGCAATTTATACAAGAATTTTGAAGTACTTTTAAAACAAAGTGAGGCTTAACAATAATGTTCAGCTAACTGAAGCCAGCTGTTTCACATGGGAACTGAAAAGAATAAGAAATGTGTTTTAAATAATTAAAAATGTCATAAATAATTCAAAGTACTATAGAAATAGGACTGGAAAACACTGCACGTTCAGAACACAGTGGATCTCTGAATTAGCCACATAGTATAACAGCAAGACATTTGATAATTCAACCTGCTGCAATTAACTTTGTAACAGCCTCTCAGGCTTGCATTGCAGGCTGCTGGAAGACTTAATCCTGGTTTATCCATATAAATAAAGGTATGATGCCTTGGGAGATCTTTGGAAAGAAAGAGAAGAAACAAGTCTGGTCACTTCTCATGGCCAGAATCTAGCAGCAAGCAGTCCTGAGCAATGACTGTCATTATACAGTCTATCAGGAAAAAACAGAACAACATAGGTGAGTGGGCAGGAGAAAGGCAGATGAAGCATAACATTTACCAACCAAACCCAGTGCCTCTCCTGAACAGTATAGAATGCTAAATTAACTCTGACCTCTTGAAACAAAAATCCCAAATACTGTAGACACTAAGGACCAAAAGAAATAAGGTAATTTTGTCCTAGTTCCTTCGTAATTGCATGTGCAGCCTCACGCTCTTGAGCTACAAGCACAGTACCATACCATGTCACATGCAATCGCTGGCAAAGGACAGTCTGGGGAAAGATTCCTGAACGCTGTAGTGAGAAGGTCTCTAACCTAGAGGTGACACGTGGTGTGTAGTCATGAAAGCGGGTCTGGCAAGACAGAAAAAGAGCATGGTCACATTTAACTTTATTTCATCGCTTTTTTGGTTTGTTAGGTATGTGAAGTTTGTACCACAGTCATTTTACAGCAAAGACAATCTCTCTTGATAATATAGCAGCAGCTACTCGTCACTGGCAAATTAAATGGTGAATGGAAAGAGATGGTGCCGTAACAAACTAACAGCACTTCCTCACCCAGATTAGCCAGCGGGAGTGCCCAGCCAGGCTGTTGCCAATTCTTCGAAGCCAGGAGAGACCTCCATAGCCTCCAAAAGACGAAGCCCATTTCTTTGGGCGCGGCGATGAAGGCAGCAGGTATTTACCCTCCCGTTGCTCAGGGGAGTCGGATAAAGGCAGCCCCGGACCCAGCAGCGGAGCAGCCCCGGCTGACCCCCCAGGGCACCTTCCCTCCGCCACCCCCGGCGGGGCCCTGGTGCTGCTGGAGGACCCCCAAAGGCCATGCAGCGGCCCCGCCCGCCGTCCTTCCTCGCCTCCGGGAACGAGGGCAGCCTCACAGAGCCCAAAATGTCGGCATGAGCGGAAGCGCGCGGGAAGGCGGGCGGAAGCGGCTTCCGCAGCCGGGCAGGGCTGCTTCCGGGGGGGAGGGGGGCGCCGGCGTCCGGCTCCCGCCGGAAGCGCCCGTGTGTGCAGGGCCCAAGATGGCGGCGGGGATGTACCTGGAGCACTACCTGGATAGTAAGAGCCGCCGGGGGCGGGGCCGAGGGCCGCGGCTGGGGCCGCCCGGTCACGGACGGACCGCGGCTCGGGGCGGGGCCCCGCGGGGCCGAGCTCTGCCCGGGGGCTGACCGGTCCCTGGGGAGCCCGCGGCCTGCTCCGACCCTCTCGGGCGGCAGCCTTGCCCGGCTGTCCCCGGCCCGGCTGTGAGGGCCCCGCCGCTGCCCGGTCCTGGGGCCGTGAGGAGAGGCCCTGTCCGCCGCCCGCTGCTCGATGCGTAGAGGCGTCTTGGGGCTGCTTAGAAACTGCGGCAGCGGCTTGGGTGGCCCGCCCGGAGTGCCGGTATGGGCTGCTTCTCCGCCGCGGGGCAGGGCTCGGCTGGGGCTCCTGCGGGAGCCCGGCCCCGCTGCGGTCCGTGAGCGCTTGGTTTGATCCCGGAGGAAGGAGCTTGGTGCTGCTCTAGCCGCCTTTCGGGAGCGGCAGCATGGCTGTCAGTGCCTTTCCCGGGATAAACTGCGGGGCTGGTGAAATCAACCAACGATAACTTTTGTATTAGGGAGGTAGCTTCGGTAGCTTCCTTCACTGTCATTTTAAAAAGTGCAGTCCTGCTTTGCTGGTGGAAGAAGAACTCAGTAAATACTAATGGAGTTGGTAGCGTTATGTGAGCCCTCTTATGATATCATCCTACTTTTAGGTGCTTATAACTTTGTCAGACTCGGACCTCTGGGGGATAAGACTTTGAATATGTGGGGTTTTCTCCCCTGCATTCCTGAAATAGTCGGTAGACTAATCAAAGGAGTAGTTTTTGAAGGAACATATTTCTGGGTTAAGATTTGATAACGTGTTCTTTGGGGAATGCTGTTTTCATGTTTTCCTTCTGATCTGGTGTCAGTACTAGAAATGGGGGAGCATGTTGATGGGTTGGTGTGTTTTAAGCATGGTAGTACTGGCAGTGTGTCTTTTACTTCACTATACCTGGCCAAGTTAAATCTGTTGCCATCTGTTTGCATCTGCTTGGTAACACTGGAGCTTGGTTCTTCAGAAGTTTTGTTACACTCAGTTTCCTCTAGCACAGAGCTGATACAGTGTCAATGTAGAGACAAAGGGTCTCATTCCTTGTGGCTGCAGTGCTCCTTTTGTCATTAGGAAACATCTTGTGAATTGAATTAAGAAGTTCAAGAACCATAACGATGCTTTGCTGCGAAGGCTGAAAAGAAGCTCGAAGTGAACAGGCAAGTATATTGATCTAGGAGCTGTGAGGAAGGAGGATGCAAAAGCCAGGAAGAAGAGTTGAGTGGGGAGGCAGATTGTTATAGAAGAGCAAGGATTGCTGAGCAAAGATGATGTTCTGCTCTTCTCATTCTGTTGTGGAAGACCACAGTTGACTGAGACTCTTCAGCAAAGTTGGCCAGGAGTTGGGAGGACAGGGGCTAGACAAGAGGAGAAAGAAGCAGATGGACGAGGAGTAAGTGTGTGGGGAGGATGCAGGGTTTCCCTACTGGGAGAGCACAAATGTATTTTGAGAAAGAGCTGCAGCACGAAGATAAAGGAGTGAAAGACTGTGTTTGCAGCTGATAGGCAGAGATGAGAAAGATGCAGCACTGAGTGTGGAGAGGTATGGTAGGTACCAAGTTGAAGAGGAAAGAAGCTGTAGAAAGGCTTGGTGGTTCAAGAGTGCTCCCACCAAAGCCAAACATTCTGGATTTCATTGTCACTGTCAACTAAAATTGATGACCCCCCCCGGAAATTCCTGTGTTCCCCTGTAGTACAAACTTGCAGAGAAAATTACAAACTCTTTCTTTCTTTCTCAGCTGAGATGCGTGGTCGTGGAATTGAGTTAGAGATTCTTGCCTTGTTGAAAGCGAACATTAATACGGTGGCGTAGACTGTCATTTTTAAGGTGTCTTGCTTAAAAAATAGTAACATGCACAACTTAAAAATACTTCAAAAAATCTGGCTACAAAGATGTTAGGAAGAACAAAGCAACTTTGACTGCAATGGTTTAGCCTTTTTTGTGTACTCCTACAGCTCGTAAGGCCTTTTTTGATTTTGTCTGGTGTCCTGTATAGTATATGCAACATTACTTCCCTTTGCTAGCTAATTGTAAGACAGTTGCTGTGCTTAATCTAGAGTTTCTTTCATAAAAGCACGTCATATCAAAGAGCATCCATCTCAGTCATCAGTAAGTTAGTTTGCTGATAGACTTTCCTGTCCTGGTTTTGTGACATTTGTCTGTAGCTAATTTTCACAGTTCCAGTATTTAGTCATTGCACTTACAAAATGTTTTACCTGCTATGTTGAAGTGTCCCCTTATTAAAAATTTCTTCCCTGTGTAGATTGTAATTGATTAAGTCTTAACCTTCTTTCTGGTAACATAGCAAAAAAAAAAAAATTGCCTGTGATAACAGATTTTTCAGTTTTCTAATTAGCCGTATTGTTCTTCTCCAAGCCTGCCCTTCTCTTTTGACATCTTACTTGAACTTTTGACTCTCTGAAAATGCATGCAGTCCTTTAATAATCAGTGTTCTTCACAGTACTAATTAAAGAAGTAAGGTTATTGTTCTTCTGTTGGGTATGCCCTTATCCATGTTTGCCATTGCATTTCAGCTGGGAGCTCATGTTCGGTTAACTATCTACTGTGACATTGATATGATACACTATTTCTGTTTCTTAGAAATACAGTCCAGCATCCTTTATCTATCACTTACATTGCTCATTCCTAAATTTATTATCCTCCGTAAGAGTTGATGGAAAGTATCTGTTTGCATTCGGACTGTCTCTTGCTGTCCCAGTGGTCTGTTCCTTCCATTCTTGTTCTTCCAATCTGTATCTCACTTCCAAGTGACCAACTTTTCTTTTGTTGGATCAAGAACTGCTTCCTGCATGATTTACATGAGTGGTGCAGCCACTGCTGGTAGTTCTCTGTAATGCATTCTAAAGCCTTATGTAGCCATTTAAAGTACTTTTAATCTATCTCATGTTTGAGGTTTTTTGTATTCTAGCTTGTTATGCAACATGCTTTCTGATACTACATTGAGTATTTAATGTGAGTTGCAGTTTAATCGCTTCAAAAAATTATTTTCACTAATGAAATGTATATTCTAACCAAAAAAGGTCCAATCAGGCAAGTTTGGTTTAACACTTAATCTATATTTTCACCTTCGTTTAATTCTTTGAGATGATCTCAGATCAGCTGTTTCATTTCTTTTCATGCCTGCCTGAGAATATTCAGTTTCCCACTTGCTCCTCCCCTCCCTTTTTTTAATCATTTCAGTATTTTAAAAATATCCAGTTCAGTTTTAAAGTAGTTCACTAATGTTCCAAAACTTCCTGAAAATTGATACAAACAAATAGTCCAGAACCTTTGGTCAGCTCTTTCAAAAAGATCTAATATTTACATTTAGTTCTTGCAATTGAATTATTTCAGTATTATAGTGCTAGTGTAGACACAGTTTTCAGGTTTGGTTTTTTTTTTTTCCTCCCGCAGTTTCTCTTTTGTATGGTTCACTGGCTGAATCTGTTCAGGGAATGAATGAGGAGTGTGTGATGAAAGAGGGCAGTTGTTTGTAGGACCTCTTCAAATCCTTGAAGAAAGGAAGGTGTATAATGAATTAAGTGAAGATTGTAGGAAGTGAAAAGGTTGCCTCGTGCATTTTGAGGCAGTTGAATAGCACTCTGACAAAGGGAAGTTTGATATTTGTATTTATTTTGGGGATCACGCTTTTTACAGGTTCTCCATGCATAGATTGTGTTTCCCTCAGATTATGAGTGAAAAGTTGTAGTCAGAGGAGCAGATGTGCAGAATGGTCATAGCTGCAACTGAAGTCAGCTTTAAACAGATAATTCTGAAAAGTCAGGCTATGTAGCATTTTTAGACATTCTAAGAGGTGGGTTTGTAATTAGCTGGCTTTCTTGGCTTTAATCTCTTTGCATCAGTGAATCCCTTGACCTTCATTTTATTGGTAAGGGAAGTGGGCCACTCCACAGCAGTGTTGTGAAAAAAGCATTTTAATGCCACCGAAATGAGCACCTTGAAAAGCTGATTACCAGTTTTCAGATTGAGGTTTGGGTTGTGTATGTGTGACTCTGTATTGAGCAAAGAGCATAAAATAAAACTTTGAATCACTGCTCAGTTACTGAGAGTGAGAAATGTCTTGTATGAAAATCTCATGCAGTTAGGTAATTAAAAACTATGTTAAATGCACGAGCGGTCTGACAAAGCTATGCATACAGCCTCAGTTGTTTCAGTTAATAAATTTTGAGTCCTCTACTTTGGACATCTAAAGTTCTTTTTCAGGAGATTTTTGTAGAATAGCCAACCTAACAACAGTTCTCTCAGTAAAAGGTGTCTGGCAGTTTCTTAGGTCTGGTATTTCAGTAGCTTTCAAGTCCTTGCTGTAATTTGAAACTGGGTTTAGACCTAGGATTAGGCATGCCTTTGCTCTAAGCTGTTCATTGCAAAATATATCTGTCTGAAACGTGTTATGCTCCTAGCAGATGTTTTTGCAGCAGAAAAATACACACATTCCTTCTGTGCTAAACATCCTGACAGAGGAACTCTGTATCTTGTCTACTCTGATTACCTTCCTTCCTTCCTCCTACTGAAGCTGCCCCTTCAATGACTGTACCAAGCCAAAGGATTCGGGGAACGGGAAGAGGAGGAATGTTTCTTGTTCCATTTCTCTTCTTCATGAATGTCTTTGAGCATGGTTCTTTCCTCAGTTCTCTTCAGTGGCTGAAGATAAGCATTGAAAAGATTTCCATTTCTTCAAATACTGTCCTCCTCCTGGTCTCTAAACCATTTTATGCCTGTTTCTGAGGGGAGAAAGCAAGATACTGAAGTGCTTTCCCTCACACCAAGAAAGCAGTGCACCTTTAGTAAGGGAAGAACTACGTGTGCAAAGGAGTTAGAGATGTAGGCAGGAATGGAGAAAACAGTGTTTTGTGATGAGAAGACAGAACGTGCATGAAGATTCATTAGAGGAGTTTGTGCTTGCTTGAACTTGAGTTACTGTGTTTAACTCAGTATTTGCTCGTGTACTGGGTTAGAAATACTGTAGTGGAGGCTTTGACGGGGAGAAAGGAAGGGTGACTAATACAGATTTTCCAGAAGATGAGATGCAAACACTGGGTTTTCTTCATGTATGGAATTTTCAAGAGGATCGCAGAGCTTCTTTGTAATCAGCATCATTGAAGTACACATCTTCAGAAAACAGTCCCAAATAGTTTTCTACAAGTCTCTGTTTCTATGTGAATGTGCTATGAGTGTAGGAATTATCTTTATACTAATGGAACTGCTGTGCAACCACATGTATTTTCTACCATCAGTGCTTCCCTGTTTACCCACCTAGTGGGTATCAGAATAAAGTAAGTATTTTTAGTGACAACACACGAGTTGTGTGCAAGGCATGTACCTCAACTGTCTGGCGCCTGAATTTATTATGAAATGACCTCTTTGTTCACCTACCTATGCTCTACTGCTGAGGTCATATCTGCCTCAGATAGCTGAAGAGAATGGAAGGGCCGTGTTTGTGGGTATGCTTTCTGAAGCAGTCAAACAGCGCCTTCCCTGCTGGATCTAGCCATCAGCGTCCACCACGTGTGTTCCTGCCTGGGCTGATGAGGCTGTTGCTTTATTTGCCTTGCTAAATGGGGAGCACACGTTGTTCCAGCTGGGAAGTATGTGCCAGACTGGAAGGAAGTTCAAATTTCCATGTGGTTGAGCTGGTCTGTTACTGAACAAATGTCAGGATAAAATGTTGGTAAGGAATGATAACAAAACAGTGAAAAAAAAGTTTCCATCTTCCCCTACCCCAAACCCCTGAGGAACTAGATTTTGCCAGCATTCGGCCTAAATTAGATCTAAACACTTGGGAGAGTCATCAGCAGAGGGCTAGTAACCTTGGTGAGCTTGAGAGGTAGAAGGATGTTGCTGGCCTGTCTACTCAGATGGCTGTTGTATATTCATTCCTGGAGTCTTGGAGGCCACCAGTCTGGACCTGTTCCAGAAGCAGACACTAGGACATACCTGCCTCAGGGAAGAGGGTGATGGAGACAGCAGACTTAGATGATGAGTCCTCAGCTGGTAAGTTAACATGGTACTGTCTAGTCATTTTCTTCTGAGTTTTTCCCCTTTTTTATACTGATTAGGGAGACATCAGGTTTCCTTTGCTCTCCTTCTATTTGCATGTGTCAACAGGCACATAGAATGGTACCAATTCAGGGCTTGTCGATCACAGAATGGTTTGGGTTGGAAGGAATCTTAAAGATCATCTAGTTCCAACCCCCCTGCTGCAGGCAGGGACACCCTCCACTGGACTACGTTGCCCAAAGCCTCATCCAGCCTGGCCTTGAACACTTCCAGGGATGGGGCCTCCACAACCTCTCTGGGCAACCTGTTCCAGTGCCTCACCACTAGAATTTCATTAGAATTTCTTTCTAATATCTAATCGAAATCAATCTTCCTTCAGCTTAAACCCATTACCCCTTGCCCTGTCACTACACTCCCTGATAAACAGTCCCTGACCATCTTTCCTGTAGGCCCCTTCAGGTACTGGTAAGCCGCAATTAGATCTCCCCAGAGCCACCTTTTCTCCAGGCTGAGCAACCCCAACCCTCTCAGCCTGTCCTCATAGGAGAGGTGCTCCAGCCCTCTGATCACCTTCATGGCCCTCCTCTGGACTCGCTCCAACAGCTCCACGTCTCTCCTGTACTGGGGCCCCCAGAGCTGGACGCAGTACTCCAGGTGGGGTCTCACCAGAGCGGAGTAGAGGGGCAGGATCACCTCCCTCAACCTGCTGGTCACACTGCTTTTGATGCAGCCCAGGACACGGTTGGCTTTCTGGGCTGCAAGTGCACACTGACAGCTCATGTTGAGTTTCTCATCAATCGGTACCCCCAAGTCCTTCTCCTCAGGGCTGATACTGGAAAACTTACGCTAGTGTGAGCACAGAGCAACAGGAGCAGCTTACATTCTTTTGAAGTCATCGTCTTTCTCCAACAACTGACATGGGAATGTCATTTCATTCCTTGATAACATTAGCTAACCCAGTAAAATAGGATTATTCTTTCAGAATAGCTACATCTGTCTAGATTTTTCTCTGTATAGCTTCATCAAATGAGGGTATGATGTGTATTGTTATCTTAATGCTCTTAGAGGGCATGGGTGTGATGTCAGAACTTGCTGTAGGCTAGCCCTTGAATCCTTCCCAGTCCTGTTACTACCTGGCTGCATTCCAAATTCCCCAGCAGTTCTTTTATCTCTCACTTTACATACTGTCATTATTCTTATCCCTTCCCCAATGTTCATGTAGCCATACCCTTCTGTTCTTACCTCTACAGTTTCTCACATTATACTTCTGATATGCAGATCTCATAACAAATCATTTCTATATTCAACACTTTTAGTGTAGCGAAAGATGCCTTTCACCTTACCAAGACATTGGATTAGCCGCATCTGTGATGCGGCACACATGATCTGTGGAAAATTACAAAAGATCTCATGCAGGGAAGAGGATTTGGTGATTCATAGGCATCATTTATTTCTGTGTGAAAGCTACTGCCACAGCCCACACTAAGCTAATACATTTATTATTGTTAATGACTAGTTTATTTAGAATTGATTTTGTTGTTGACTGGTGTTTATCAGAGCTGATACAAGATGGCTTTAAAAGACAAAGCATACTGTGTTTTCTCTGCATTTCTTCACTTACCCATCAGCAAATCTGATGTGACCATTTTGGCAAACGGCCCTGTGATCTCTTTGGTGGTGGTCCCTGCCTTTGGAGATCTGTGACAGGCTGGAAACGGCTGGAGTGCTGTGAGTCTCATTTGACATGTCAGCCTTCCAAGTCCTCAAAGCTTCTGAAATCAAAGTTGATCTTTAACACAGCAGTAAAGATCCCTTTTCTGAGAGTTAGCAACATTGCCTCGTATCTTGCCTGTGGATGCTGTAATATTGAACTAATGTAGTAAGAAACGGACAAAAAGAGCCTCCTCTCCCCAAAAAGAGAGTACACTTTTTGGGGGAGTATTAGGTTTCTGTGGCTGTTTCATTGACCGTCCTTGCTGACTGAGACCTGTTTCTTTAGATTGTATCTGACTTAGATGCACCTGGATGGACTAGTGTGCAGTGCACTGGCCCAAATTCCTGGTTGCCCGTGGGCAAGTCAGTCCCCTATGCACCTGAGTACCCCATTTGTAAAAATGTAGATAGTACTATCCCTTACAGAGAGGTGTTGTGAGGATAATGTTACAGGTTAGGATGCATGTATTGCAGTAGAGTTGAGCCATATATGAATAGAGAGAAAGTTATATATCATGCTCATGCACCAATTTCAGTAAACTGCATAGGAAGATACATAATTAGCTGAGAACACAGGACAGTAGAAGCAGCACTTTAAAAGAGTTATACTCTCTAAAAGGAGGGATGGAGGGATATACAAGACATCCTTTCCCTTAATGAGGAAGCAAGGAAGCTACTGAAGATTGCTGTAAGCCAGTCGCCCTGCAGTACACTCCAAATGCTACGAAATTCTGAGAGTCATGGAGCACCAAAAAGTCCTATGTGCTTCCCCTGCAAGATCCCAGCCAATTTCCTATCTCAGGGGGCAAAGAACTTACCCTCTCATTGTGGCAGTCCCTGGCACAAGCAGGACTTTTTTTAATTACTCTCAGCAATGTGGTGTTTATAAAGTGTTTGCTGAAATCTGTATTGTTCAATAAAGCAACTGTGTTTGTTTCAAAATGTATTTTCACATTTTTTAATAAATTTAAGCATACATCTGAACAAGGTAGGTGAACGGATGTCTCAGGAGAGGCACTGTGTATTTGTATAGTGCTTGGTGCAGTGGATCTCTTTTTAGGAATTTGGACATTGTCACAATACAAACCCATTGTTTGGCACAGTTAAAAGATGTGCTATGGGAGAATGAAGCACATTCAGGTTATCAGGTTGTGTTGGCTTGGTCTGTGTGTGTGCATGTGTCCTGGTTTTGGCTGAGATAGTTAATTTTCTTTCTAGTAGCAGGTAGAGTGCTGTGTTTTGGATTTAGGATGAGAATAACGTTGGTGATACACTGGTGGGTTTAGTTGTTGCTGGGTAGTTGTAGTGCTTACAGTAAGTCAAGGACTTTTCAGCTTCTGATGCCCTGCCAGGTGCACAAGAAGCTGGGAGAGCACAGCCAGGACAGCTGACACAGACCGGACAGAGGGATATTCTCTACCGTGTAACCTCATGCTCCGTGTATAACTGGGGAAGCTAGCCAGGAGGTGGGATTGCTGCTTGGAAACAGGCTGGGCATCAGGGTGGTTTTTTTTCTGGAGGTGGTGAGCAATTGCATTTGTGCATCACATTATTATTATTACTACTTTGTTATCAAACTGTCTTTATCTCAACCCACAAGGTTTTTTTCCATTTTCCCCATCCCCTTGGGGATGGCAGGGGGAGCAGCTGCATGGTGCTTAGTTACTGTCTGGTGTTAAACCACGACAGTCCTTTTTGGCACCCAACGTGGGGCACAATGGGTTGAGATAACAACAGATCTGACCGGAGCGCATTAGAACAAATTTGTTATAAGCGTTCATTATATTAGGTAAATAGTCGCTGGTCGCAGTGTTGATTCATTCTCCCTCGCAGTCGTTGCGCGTGTTCACAGACCTGTGTTATGTAACACCTGACTTGCCGTATGTGTTCCCCGTTGTGCTGTTTGTCATCTCTGTGCGCTGGGTCAAGGTTATTATTGTGGTGTACTTTGTAGTACTGACTTGTGATGTGATAAACCTGTTGGTCGCGAGACTAATCTCAGCATTGCCATCATCTCCGTACTTCGGGAGCCATCTGTTGGAAGCTATTAATAATTACACTTCTTTCTTTTTCTTCTCCGAGAGCCAATATGTGGGGGACACACCTTCCTTCCCCTTCCCCTTCCTCTCCAGGCTAATTACAACAGCTCTTGAGAATGTTGAATATCCTTGGGATGTTCAAACCAGCATGTTCCTATTGCTATGTCTCCTGAATGTAGTTCAGGTCTTGTTTAAGGTTAAACTACTATTTAAGAATATCACTCAGAGATTAACCCCAGTGACAGGCGCTGGGGCTACTCCAACCACCACGAGAGGCACTGCCGCTACTCCAACCTCCATGATAAGCACTGCGGCTACTCCAGCCCTGGCTACATGTGCTGTGGCTGCTCCAACTCTGGCAACAGGCACTGCAGCTGAACCAGAGAACCAACCTGTGCTGGTATCGGTCACCCCTATACAGAAGAAGAAATACAAAAAATCAGCTTGCTTAGTAAGGGATGACCAGTGAACCAGGACCATCAGGACACCAGGAGGAAGAGGCAGAACCAGAGGTAATCACCCAGTCCCTGTCCCTGAGTGAGCTGCGGGATATGTGAAAAGATTTCAGGCGAGCAACTTGTCACCTGGCTGCTCCGATGCTGGGATAACTGGGCCAGTAGTCTGGAATTAGAGGGTAGGGAGGCCAGGCAGCTGGGATCCCTGTCGAGGGAAGGGGCATTGACAAGGCAATTGGGAAAAAGACACAAGCCTTCAGCCTCTGGAGGCAACTTGTGTCAGGCACGAAGGAAAGGTATCCCTTCCGTGAAGATGATGTATGTCATCCAGGCAAGTGGACCACCATGGAGGGAGGTAACCAGTACCTGAGGGAGTTAGCTGTGTGGGTCATGGTTTGTTATGACCCGGACAATGTGCAGTTACCCACAGATCCAGATGAAGTCCAACGTACCTGACCCGCATGGCAGAAGTTTGTACGTAACGCACTGTTGTACACCAACTCATAGGCAGTGATGGACTGGGAAGACGAAGAGGCACCAGTGGTGGATAAACTGGCTAGCCAAATCCAGCAATACAAAGAAAGTCTCTCTCCCTCCCTCATCTCAGCTGTGCAGAAACTGTCCTGGGATTTCCAGCAATTCAGAGAGGATATGTCCTACTCCCCACCCGTGTAGATCAGTATCTCAGCTATTAGGAGTAAGCATTCCTCTGATCAAGAGGGAGGATGTAGAGGCACCCTGTGGTTTTACCTGTGTGACCACAGATAGGACAGGACGAGGTGGGAAAACCCACCATGAATCTGCAGTCATGAGTACGTGAGTTGTAAGGGAAAACAATCACAAATGGGCATTCTTCCAGAAAATTGTGACTCCAGTCTCCTGTGGGCAGTTCCCCAGACAGAGCAGAAGGGCTGATCTTACTTCTAATCTTATGGAAGGAGCTTCTGATTCGTATTGACAAGAAGCGAGTAACAAGGATGGGATTAGAATCCACGTGCGCCACACAAACCCATTCATCAGTAACGAATACGATGACCAGGACTAGAGGGGCCCTGCCTCCAGCCAGGTGGAGGAAAGGGACAACCGGGTTTATTGGACTGTGTGGACCCGATGGCCTGGCACGTCAGACTCCCAGGAGTATAAGGCTCTAGTGGACACTGGTGCATAGTGTACCCTAATGCCATCAAGCTGTGAAGGGGCAGAACCCATCTATATTTCTGGAGTGACAGGGGGATCCCAACAGCTGACTGAACTGGAGGCTGAAGTGAACTGGGAATGACTGTGAAAAGCCCCCCATTGTTACTAACCCAGAGACTCCGTGCATCCTTGCCGTAGACTGCCTTAGGGGAGGGTATTTCAAGCACCCAAAAGGGTACCAGTGGGCTTTTGGCATAGCTGCCTTGGAGTTGGAGGAAGTTAAATGGCTGTCTCTCGGAGGACCCTTCTGTTGTGGAGTTGCTGAGGGTTGAAGAACAACAGGTGCCAGTCACTACCACAACAGCGCACTGGTGGAAATATTGCACCAACTGAGATTCCCATCCATAAGCTGATCCATCAACTGGAGAGCCAGGGAGTGATTAACAGAACCCGCTCATCCTTTAACAGTCCCATGTGGCCAGTGTGAAAGTCCAATGGAGAGTGGAGACTGACAGTAGACTATTGTGGTCTGAATGAAGTCACGCTGCCAATGAGTGCTGCCATGTCAGATGTACTAAACTTCAACATGAACTGGAGTCAAAGGCAGCCAAGTATGGCACAACTGGTATCACGAATGCACTTTTCTCGATCCCTTTGGCCGCAGAGTGCAGGTTGCAGTTTGCTTTCCCTTGGAGAGGCGTCCGGTATCACTGGAATTGAATGCCCCAGGGGTGGAAACACAGCCCCACCATTTGCCATGGACTGATCCAGACCGCACTGGAACAGGGCGAGCCTCCAGAACTCCTGCAATACATTGATGACATCATTGTATGGGGCAATACAGCAGGAGTTTCTGAGAAAAGGAAGAAAATAGGATGAGAATAATGTTGGTGATACACTGGTGGGATTAGTTGTTGCTGGGTAGTTGTAGTGCTTACAGTAAGTCAAGGACTTTTCAGCTTCCGATGCCCTGCCAGGTGCACAAGAAGCTGGGAGAGCACAGCCAGGACAGCTGACACAGACCGGACAGAGGGATGTTCTCTACCGTGTAACCTCATGCTCCGTGTATAACTGGGGAAGCTAGCCAGGAGGTGGGATTGCTGCTTGGAAACAGGCTGGGCATCAGGGTGGTTTTTTTTCTGGAGGTGGTGAGCAATTGCATTTGTGTATCACTTGCTTTTTGGGATTTTTTTTTGGGGGGGAGGTATTTTTTTCCTTTGTTATCCTATTAAACTGGCTTTATCTCAACCCATGAGGTTTTTTTTTCCATTCTCCTCCCCATCCCCTTGGTGGGAAAGGGTGAGCAAGCAGCTGTGTGGTGCTTAGTTAGCAGCTGGGGCTAAACCACGACAGTATGTCAGAGTTAACATCAGAGTTAGGTAGCTGAAGTTTAAATGTCAGTTTCCTACACTTGATACCCCACATATGTTTCTCAAATGAAAGAAGGAAAAAAAAAATGATTGGAGGGGATGGAGGGTGGTGATGCATTCTGACTTTTGGAGACTGAGAGCATGTGGTTCTTAAGGGACAAGACAGCATGGCTATGGATGCCTGCATGTGGTGAGAGAAGAGGGAATGGGAGAAGGAATGACAAGGAAAGAGGAGAATAAAAGAGATGAAGAAGACTGGGGGTAGTGAAGTGATAAGAATTAAGGAAAGGAAGGACCATATGGTAAGGTAGAGAGACTTTTACATGTGGTAAGAAATGAGAACAAGGTAAGAAAAGGAAGGGATGGAAAAAACTCAGACACCTGTGCTGATGGTTTTCAGGGTAATCATACTGTGACAGGAATGAATGGGGCACAGTGGGGCTGCGTGTGGCTCTGGGTGCATCTGTGCAGATGGATGCAGTTGCATTAATGCCAGCCCACACTCTGGGCCAAGCTGCTCGCCTTGCTAGCACTTTCTTCCCTGTACATCTTCATGATCCTCCTCTTCCCCTCTTGCTGCTGTGCCATTTGTGTTGAAACAGGCTCTCGCTTTTCTTTATTTTTTTTCTGTCAGATTGTTGCCTATCTGGGACAAAGTGACTGCCCCTCACTGCCCTCTTCTCTAGTGATCAAGGATGCTTGTAGGGTGTTTTTTCTTTACTATGATCCATTTCAGAATCTGGGATTTATTTGGATATTTCACAATATATAGTATTTAGTCATGGAAAGTTTAAGTCTGTCTTATAAGAAGAAGAAAGAGCAAGTTAATTGTAAAGGAAAAAGGAGAAATTCAGGAGGAAATGAAATTATATAAATATCAGGAATGTTTTTAGAAAGACTGAGGGAAAGTGTGTTTTGTTAGTAGGAATGATGAAATGGAAATGTAAATCTTAGATTTTTTTATTTTATTTTTTTTTTTAGTGGGACTGTTAGAGTGGTGATGTCTTATAGCGAGGCACAGAACAGGCCAAGCAATTTCAGCAAGTGTTCTGACCACTGTGATAAATTCTGTGATGCAGAGCATCACTTTTGTTTAAGGATACACAAGAGCTTTCGAGTTAAGCTGTGGATAGTAAAAAACTTCCCCATAGTTAGATTAAACTGTATGCCATACAAATAGTTTGTTGCTCAGTTAAAACTTGCTTAGCTGCAGCTTTATCTCGTTATGCTCTTTGTTCTTGCCAGAGTCTCTCTGGATCATAATTTGTAGTGGTGTACTCGGCTTCTTTCCACTTTGAGTTGAATAGATAAAGCATCTTTATAACAGTTCTGATTATACTGTCCGTCACTTGTTTTGTTTTCTCCCAATTTATTGATGAAGCAATTACAGAAAGTTGGTCCAATAATAGATTTGCAGAGTAAAACATTTTTCTGGGCTTTTAGGAAATCATTTTTCTGGTTTTAGCAGGGAAGGAGTTCAAATTACAGGGGTTCGTCTTGTCAGTCCCCATGGAACCCTGCCCAGCTTAATGAGCCTCTGGAAGATCAGTGCTTGACTGGTAAATGATCCACCAACTGTGTCTGTGCTGAGCATCTCCTAGCCCAGGGCCAGATAACGCCCCTCTGCGCTGCCGAGAGCCGCCAGGAACAGAGCACCCTGCACGCGTGGAGGCAGGTAACGAGGCAGGGGAGCCCCTGGCCTGGCTGAGGGGCTGGCAGTCAGGGGAAGAGGTGCTGGGAGGAGAGAGTCTCTGAAGGATAGCTGGCACGGGCTGAAAAGATGAGCCCAGGCACGTAGAGGCAAAGGGAAGACAGAGGCTTTGCAGATGAGGGCATGCGCTGCAGTTAGTGACAGGTGGTGGCAGATTTTTACAGTAACGGCTGTGAAAACTAGAGCACAGTCCCTCTCAGGTTCTGTAGGAGAAGCAAACTCCTGCCCAAGTTTCTCCCGCTGTGAGAACATCACTGTGAAATGTGGCCATAACCTCGTGTGGGGTTGTTCTGCCCGGAGAATAGCATCTTACTGGTTTTTGTGCTAGCTTGAGTGCTCGCTCTATATAAAGGTTTCTAGCCCTGCTGATGGAAAACTGACTGTACCTAGTGGAATTTGTGCTTTTACTGACTTTCCTTTTTAGAAGAAAAAAAGAAATTACATTAATGTTTCTTTAAAACAACAAAGTCAAGAGTTTAGAAGTTGTGATCTTCCAGGATTAATAAACTCAGTGTAAATTTGCCATATTGTGTGCAGTGCAAGAACAGATACTGTTTTTCTCTAGAGGATACCTGTCTTGGCTTCTGCAGGGGATGCTTTGGAGAGAAATGAAAAGTAGCGTGCTGCTGTGTGACCCACGTTTCATTTGCTGTCTAGATTGAGAAGTTTGGAGTTGGGGCTGGGGATGACAGAAAGGAAAAAAGCATGGTTTTGAGATTCCCAAGCTGGATTTCATCCCTGCCATAAGTTGCCTTTGTAAGCAATAATAATTTTCAGCATTGTGTCCCTGTTGTCTTCTGAGATGCTTTTTTGAGCCATAGAGGTGTAATCTGGTAGTCGGCTACTTGAACCTTGTGTGAAGTCTGTCATGCTGGACAAATGTGGAAGTGTCAAATTTAGGAATGTGCAGGCAGCCTTAATTTTGCCACTTACTAATTTTCTGATAATTTAATTTTGCACTGTTAACTATCCTTGAATGCAGGCAGGCGATGTGTATGTGCTATGTGATTATGTATCTGGGTACTTAAGGACACCTACTATCTGAGCATTTCTCAGATACTTAAAATAGAAATAGCAACAGAAATCTATTGAAGCAATAGCTTGATTACTTGTAAGCATTCTGTATGTAACTTTCTAGATTCTGTTTGTGTGAAAAAATAAGTTAAAGGAACAGCTTCTGAGCACAGTGAGGCCCACAATTGTTTTTACGTCTCATAGGAATTAATTTCATGTCCCACGTGTGATACTTGTTAGACCATGCCTCCTGCATACAGACATTCCCTGCCAGCTGATTGCTTTTCAGGAAAATGTCTCTGCTGTAGAAACATGTAGCAGTGAAAATAGAGACTGCTGCTGGGACTGATGTATTAGACAGTTTTGATGATGGATAGACACTCCTTCATTTACACACTCTCTGTGTTGGAGAGTGGGTTCAGGAAGCAGGCACACTTATGTTGTGTTTCTGAAGAGCTTTTCCCCCCACTTTTTTTTTTAAAGCTGCAAGAGATTTTTTTTTTATTAGATATAAAGGTGACAACAATCAAGCTTGGACTTCAGGTTAATGCAGTGACACTAGATCTCAGTTGGATTAGACAAGCATGGAGAAATGAGAATTGTTTTTATCACATTTGTCAGTTGAGCATCTGGTGATGCCTAGGGGTGAGTAGTGTAGTGCATTGAAAATTAATTGACTATCAACTTCACATTGCTCATTTGGAGCCCTACAAACATTTATTATTCACAATGTATAGCATCATTCCAGGTGTTGGACAGACCACACTGAGATTATGGTGCAGAAGGCAGAACGAGGAACACGTGACAGAGGGTTAAGACTGCTGCTCACTACTCCCCATCCTGTCTCATGCTTGCTCTTTGGCTCTGCACAAAGTGTCTCCTGTGCCCTATATGTAAAAGTGATGCAATAAGCTGTACTCACTTTTTAGTGAATTAGCATTTGAACAACTTTAATTTTGACATCCTTGTATAGAAATAACTAAAGGGCATTATTTACCAGCTGTTGTACTACTTTTTTCATTACCTAATGGAGTTCTTGGATGGATACATTGTATTATAATCACTGACTTCATTACAAATTTTGTTTTTCTGCTTTCTTAATGTAAGCCTTTCTGCATGACAGCAGTTTTTTGTTAACTAGTATGTATTCTAGAACTATGCTCCTGGACTAAATATATGAAGTTTTTGTAGTCTGTCTCCTTTGGAGTTGACAGTGAATGGAGGCACACTAATGTGCTCCAGGAAAGGGTGTTGGGAATTGCTGGACCGGTGTATGTGTTGTTGCCAGTCAAGTTAGCTTTGGCCCTGCCTTGGCATCATGGACAGGAACCTGACCTCTCCATGTATCCTTTCCCTGCAGGTATTGAGAACCTGCCGTTTGAATTGCAGAGAAACTTCCAGCTCATGCGAGATCTTGATCAGAGGACGGAAGGTGAGGATTAGAGATGGTTTTGTTGACAAAACAAGAAGTATGCAGCTTGCCCAGTGTTTCTTTCCTTTGCCTTTATCACGGGGATCTCAGGGCAGGGGAGGAAACCTGCAACTGCTCTGATCCTTCAGTCTCTCTTAATGGAGGGCACTGTAGTGTGTGTGTATGAACACGTATTTATGTATTTAATGGTAAACTTGTTTCAGACCTCAAGTCAGAGATTGATAAGTTGGCCACGGAGTATATCAGCAATGCACGGACTTTGTCTTCAGAGGAAAAACTGGGGCTTCTCAAGCAAATTCAGGAGGCCTATGGGAAATGCAAGGAGTTTGGAGATGACAAGGTTCAGCTGGCTATGCAGACCTACGAGATGGTATGAAGGGAAGTGTCTAGCGCTTATTGTATGAAAGACTGTACTAAAGTCCCCAAGCCTGGAAGGCCCTCATCTCTCTTTTTAGGCCCTACCCACTCTTGCTTCTCAGCTCTTAGTGCAAGCCCCGTGCCGTCCTCGGCTCTGTTCTATGGTAACTCCTGATCACTGTCATCTTTGTAGGTTGATAAGCACATCCGGCGGCTGGACACAGACCTCGCTCGCTTTGAAGCAGACCTGAAGGAGAAGCAGATAGAGTCGAGTGACTATGACAGTTCTTCCAGCAAGGGCAAGAAGAGTGAGTACCACCACTGGGCTGCAGATTGATACAGGAGGCAGCCAAGTGACTATGGAAGTGGTGGGGATGAAGGCAGGCACTGGAGTGGTACAGATCACAGACTGTTACGCTGGAATCTGAAGGACAGGTAAAAAGATGGTGACCTGGGCTCTTCTTGTGTGAGCATATTCGAGGCCACTAGATAAAATTAAGATGGGGTGCATGGCCGAAAGCCAATATACCCTCTGAAGTAGTGTATTTTAGTGCTGGAGAGGTTGTTACTATCAGGTGTCTGTTTTGATGGGGTGGCAGATGCAACACCTTTCTCTCTTCTTACCAGAGGGCCGAGCCCAAAAAGAGAAGAAAGCTGCCCGTGCTCGTTCTAAAGGGAAGAACTCTGATGAGGAGGCACCAAAAACTGCCCAAAAGAAATTGAAGCTTGTCCGCACGTAAGTGCTGAAGGGATTTGTGGGAATGAGGAGCATCACTTGAAATCAGACCAAGGGAGGCCTAGCCAGACTTCCCTGTGAAGGATCTGATCCCCACCCAGACCAGATGGTGTGTCCCTGCCCTTTCTTGGGAAGCAAGAGGAGGGAGACCTTTTAATTTTTTCAGGGGAGTGTGGCATGAAGGGGAAAGCAGGTCACTTCAGTGGAATTTGGTGTGTGTGCTTAAAAAGAGAAGTGGCTGTCTCTGGCAAACGAGCATTGTCTTGGGAGACAGGAAGAGACTTGAAGCCAGTTATTTTGCTGACCTACTTTATTCCCGTCCTGCAGTAGCACAGAATATGGGATGCCTTCAGTCACCTTTGGAAATGTGCACCCTTCGGATGTATTGGATATGCCCGTGGACCCCAATGAGCCGACTTACTGCCTCTGCCACCAGGTCTCCTACGGGGAGATGATTGGCTGCGACAATCCAGATGTAAGAGCCTGCACTGGATGGAAATGGGGGAGAAGGGAGTGGGGAGAGTCTTCCACAGAAAGTCTTGTCCTGCTTGGGTGGGGTCTGATACAGCAAGTAGTGACAAGAAGGCGGCTTACCTCAAGTAGTTTGGAAGGGCAGAGGAGTGTCTTGCCTCTTTCTTCAGGGTTTTCCTTAAAATGACAGGTTGTTTTCTTGCCCCTACGCTTAGCAGGGGAGAAGGGAAGTTCTCTGTGCTAACAATGTATAGGTTGGATGTGAGTCTTCATTCCCTGATCGCTGCTAGGGATTTAGGAGTTTATGATCAAATGTGGGGAAACTCTGGTAGCCCAGAAGCAGTGATTTGAAAACAAAACTGCTCTTTAACTGACTGCTCTTCATCCCAACAGTGTTCCATTGAATGGTTTCATTTTGCCTGTGTGGGTCTGACAACAAAACCAAGAGGAAAATGGTGAGTGAACAAGCAACCTGGAGAGCCCATTGGTCTTTGGAAAGGGGAGGTCCTGGGCGGCAGAAGGGAGAGTACTATATATAGACGCTTAGAAGACCTCTTAAAGAGGAAAATTTGAATTAAGATTTTGTCAGGGACCTTGGAAAAGGTCCTTTGGGACTGTATGTTTGAGGTTCATGTCATGACCTAAATGCTGGCTTTTTACTTCCCTTTCTACCAGGTTCTGCCCTCGCTGTTCCCAGGAGAGGAAGAAGAAGTAAAATCCCGTGAGCTCTCAGCACTGCTGCAGGAGCTCTCTTCCCCCTGCCAGGGCCTCGTCCCAGCTCCCCCAGCCCTTGGGGCCTTGGCTGGGGGGAGTCTTGCCATCCCTGGAATGGTGTGTACCCTCACGGCAGTTCCTGTGTGTTCTGTATCCCTGGCTGCTTCCGAATCCCTAAGGGAGGCCCTCTCTGTGTACTATTCCAAACAGGTCTCTGAACCTCAAAGGGAATGAATGAGGGCACCAGGGTAGCCACCAGATTCCCAGGGATTCAGGTAGCCCCTGATTTTCCTTGGCTTTCCTTCAGCCCCGTCAGAGTTCATTGCCTACTCTCTGCTTAGAGAACAAGGCTATGGGATGGGGGAAGGAAAGGAGGTAAGTCTTCAGCATTTTAGGTCTTTGATATTCCTGGATCTTTTTCAGGAGAGAGGGAGTAACCAGGCCACTTCTTAATCTAGTGGGCTGGTTGAGAGACTGAAAACCTAATGTACTCCCTATCTTTAACCATTCCACTACTGGCATTGAGCAGCCTCTTTTGTTGGGGAGAGGAGTAGGAGGGAGTGTTTAGAGCTAGCTTTGTCTCTCTTATTCCTGGGGTAAACCTGCTGGTCTGGGAAGCATGTTGTGTGAAGGAGGAAGAATTTCTGACCACAGTGGGAGAAATGGCTTGATCTAGCCTGTCTCCTGGCTCCAAAATTCTGCCTTCCTTCTGTGCAGTGGTGCTTCTCCATTATGTTGATGATGGGAAGTTTGGGGATTCAGGTCCCACTTGTGTAATATGGAGTTAAATAAAGTTCATTGAAACAAATACTCTTTGCCTTGCTATCACCTCCAGAATAAACTGCGGCAATTGGTCTCTTTAGTTATTCTTTCTCTCTCAGCTCTGCTTTTATTCTAAATTATTAATGTTGTACAGGTTTTTCATGTAACAATCCTGAAGAGTGTTAGTGTTAATAAGTGACATTCTGCCTAAGTCAGACTTTAAAATGTACCTAATATACTTGCAAATGCTTACTAAGCTTTCTGATGGCTGTGGAAAACATCTGCCCCTTCAGTCGTGCCCTCACAAGAGGGTGGACATTTATTCACATTTTTGTTGGATCGTTTACTTCATCGGTTGTCTTCTCTTAAATGAGAAGAGGTGGAGGTTACAGAAGGCCAACCCTCACTGTGGCTGCTGGGCCACCAGGACAAACCACATGCATCCAGGAATCATATTATCATAGAACAGGTTGGAAGGGACCTCAAAGCCCATCTAGTTCCAACCCCCCTGCCATGGGCAGGGACACCCTCCACTAGACCACGTTGCCCAAAGCCCCATCCAACCTGGCCTTGAAGAGTCCCAGGGAGGGGGCATCCACAACTTCTCTGGGCAACCTGTTCCAGTGCCTCACCACCCTCACAGTAAAGAATTTCTTCCTAATATCTGATCTAAATCTACCCTCCTTCAGCTTACGGCCATTACCCCTTGTCCTATCACTACACTCCCTGATAAACAGTCCCTCTCCATCTTTCCCATAGGCCCCTTCAGGTACTGGAAGGCTGCTATAAGATCTCCCTGGAACCTTCTTTTCTCCAGGCTGAACAACCCCAACTCTCTCAGCCTGTCCTCATAGGAGAGGTGCTCCAGCCCTCTGATCATCTTTGTGGCCTCCTCTGGACTCACTCTAGCAGCTCCATCTTTCTCGTACTGGGGCCCCCAGAGCTGGACGCAGTACTCTAGGTGGGGTCTCACAAGAGTGGAGTAGAGGGGCAGAATCCCCTCCCTTGACCTGCTGGTCACGCTTCTTTTAATGCAGCCCAGAATATGGTTGGCTTTCTGGTTTGCAAGTGCAGATTGCTGGGTCATGGTTTTCCAGATAACCTGATAACTTGCTCCCCAGTGGGTCACTTGCACCTTGGATCACCTTGTAAGGAACTCCAGGTGTTGTTGCTAGGATAATGTTAGGCTTCAAAACAGTTACTGAAGATGTGTCTCTCTTTGTAGTGTCTGCAGGTAACTGAGGAGATGATCCATACTGAAGTTGCCCTTTATCAGTTCTGTTGGCATGGCCTGGAGATTGATGAGCTGGAGTCTCTTCTTCCTGTTCTCTGCTATTCAGGAGGGTTTAAGCTTTTCACCTGAAACAGTAAATGTTTTCCTCACATAGATAGCTAGTATGAGGATCAATGGTGCATTTTTGTTCTTGTAGTCATGAAGTCAAAGCTTTTCTAGGGGTTCATTATTAAAACTAGTCAGAGGACTGTGTAGGTGGAGAGCAATGCTACTCTAACCTGGTAATTGTCAAAGCCATCAGCTCAGAAGCTGGTTGTATTGGGTTTGCGTGGCAAGGTTTTGGTAGCAGGGGAGGTACAGGGGTGGCTTCTGTGAGAAGCTGCTAGAAGATTTCCCTGTGTCTGACAGAGCCAATGCCAGCCAGCTCTAAGACGGACCCACTGCGCCAAGGCTGAGACCATCAGCAACAGTGGTAGTGCCTCTGGGATAACAGAGTTAAGAAGGAAAAAAAAGAAAAGGAGCAGCAGCTTTTGCAGCCAGACAGAGGAGTGAGAAGATGTGAGAACAACAATTCTGCAGACACCAAGGTCAATGAAGAAGGACGGGGAGGAGGTGCTCCAGGCACCAGAGCAGAGATTCCCCTGCAGCCCCTGGAGAAGACCATGGTGAGGCAGGCTGTCCCCCTGCAGCCCACAGAGGTCCATGGTAGAGCAGGTATTCACCTGCAGCCCCTGGAGGACCCCACGCCAGAGCAGGTGGATGCCCAAAGGAGTCTGTGACCCCATGGGAAACCCGCGCTGGAGCAGGCTCCTGGCAGCACCTGTGGCCCTGTGGAGAGAGGAGCCCATGCTCGAGTGGGTTTGCTGGCAGGACTTGTGACCCCATGGGGGACCCACGCTGGAGCAGTTTGCTCCTGAAGGTCTGCACCCCGTGGAAGGGACCCACACTGGAGCAGTTTGTGAAGAACTGCAGCCCATGGGAAGGACTCACATTGGAGAAGCTGGTGGAGGACTTTCTCCCATGGGAGGGACCCCATGCTGGAGCAGGGGCAGAGCGTGAGGAGTCCTCCCCCTGAGGAGGAAGGAACAGCAGAGACAACGTGTGATGAACTGACCACAACCCCCATTCCCTGTCCCCCCATGCTGCTGGGGGGGAGGAGGTAGAGAAACTGGGAGTGAAGTTGAGCCTGAGAAGAATGGCGGGGGGGGGGGGGGGAAGGTGGTTTAAGATTTGGTTTTATTTCACATTATCCTACCCTGATTTGATTGGTAATAAATTAATTTTCCTGAGTTGAGTCTGGTTTGCCTGTGATGGTAATTGATGAGTGATCTCTCCCTGCCCTTATCTTGACCCATGAGCCTTTTGTTGTATTTTCACTCCCTGTGCAGCTGAGGAGGGGAGTGACAGAGCGGCTTTGGGGGGCACCTGGCCTCCAGCCTGGGTCAGCCTACCACACAGGTGTTAACTCTTCTGTTCAAGTGAGTTAGCATTGAGTCAGTCTTTGTGTTTGCTTCAAGAAGGGTTGCTCCAGTTCCCATTTTGCACAGAAAAAAATGGAGGTAAGTTCTTACCAGATAATGGCTCATATGGTTTGTGGTACCACTGCCACAATCTGGATCTCAATCCCCAGAATGTCGTAGACCATTTTCCTGAGGTTTCCTTCCTTAAACAGAGATGAAGTAAATTCTGGAAGCTGTTGGTTGTGCGTCTGGTACAGTCTTTGTAACAGGAGATGCTGTGCGATCATCCAGTGGGTGAGAAGGCTGTGGCGGGAGAACAAATTTCCTCAGCTGGGATTTACCCAGATATCAGCTGGGTGCTCAGCTAAGGAGGATGTCGTCTGAACTTGAAAATGGGCTTTGGACAAAGTGCAAGGGTGACAAAAGATGCTGTTGTGGTTTTACCCCAGCCGGCAGCTGAGTACCACGCAGCTGCTCGTTCACTCCCCCCCATCGGGATGGGAAAGAGAATCAGAAGAGTTAAAGTGAGAAAACTCGTGGGTTGAGATAAAGACAGTTTAATAGGTAAAGCAAAAGCCGCACGCACAAGCAAAAGCAAAGCAAGGAATTCATTCACCACTTCCCATGGGCGGGCAGGTGTTCAGCCATCTCCAGGAAAGCAGGGCTCTATCACGCATAACGGTTACTTGGGAAGACAAACGCCATTGCTCCGAACGCCGCCGCCCCCCCTCTCTCTTCCCCCAAGCTCCTTATAAACTGAGCATGACGTCATATAGTATGGAATACCCCTTTGGTCAGTTTGGGTCACCTGTCCTGTCTGTGTCTCCTCCCAACTTCTTGTCCACCCCCAGCCATCCCGCTGACAGGGCAGTGCAAGAAGCAGAAAAGGCCTTGGCCCCGTGTAAACACTGCTCAACAATAAGTCCATAGAACAAAAACACCTCTATATTATCAATGCTGTCTCCAGCACAAATCCGAAACATATCCCCACACTAGCTACTATGAAGAAAAATCAATCCTCTCAGCTGAAACCAGGACAGATGCAAACACTCCTCTAAGTGGTTTGGTTTTGATGGGATGGGATACTGGACTGTAACAGCCACCATTAGCAGCGAGCTTTCCAGGAACTGTGGGCTAGAGACGTGTTTGAAGTGGTGGCCCTGTAATGAAGCCACTGCTGATGAAGGATAATAAGTAGCTCATAAACGCATGTGGTGCAATGTGAAAGCAGTGTGAGCGGGCAGGGGTGTGTCGCACACCAAACCAGGAAACAAGATGGCCTATTGTTCACGAGCTGCTTACTGTGCAGGAGTAGCTCTGGTTTGGGAACACAAGTCTTGGGTCTTCTGCAGTCAGTGTAGGATGCTAGGCAGGGGGATAAATGAGAATATTCCTGTTTCAGGCTGAAGCCTGGGCACAGGCTTACCATTGTGCTTCTTGGGACACTGAGAACTGGAACATGCTGCTGACTTTTAATGCAAAACACACGAGAAACACCTAGGCCGGGATCTGATTCTGTGCCAGAAAATGGCGGGGAGTGCTACGCGTGCAGTTCCACCTCAAACCCCCCGTCCTGCCGTTGCGTCCTCCTCCTGTCCAATGAAGGGGTGCTTCAACCAGCAGCACGGACCATTCAGGGGAGGTGTGACAGCTGAGGAAACGCTCTGAAGACAACTTAGAGGAAGAGGGAATTTATACAAAAATATGGATGAAAACTGAGAATTTTTTAGCTGGCTTACAAGTATAAATGCAAATGAAAGGGCATTAAAAACTAACCTTGGAAGAGAGGGAATAAGGGCAATAACATTTAATCACCAAGGGGGGAAAATCATCAAATCAATAGAAGCTAGAAATTACAAAGTACAAAAATGAAGCCAGTGGGAACAAAGCCTATAAGCGACAAGGGTAGAAACATAAGCAGCTTTTTTTAGAATGCCTTTTGTTTTTGATATAATTGAACATGGCACATGTCCATTACCAACTGCAGATAGCAGAATTGTTTGTAATGAGAGGTGGGGGAAGTGTTCTGTAAATATTTATTCTGTGTTGGGGCTGTTGTCATATGGGGATGATGTACTTCCTAGGCAAGCAGTAAGGAGGATTTTAAATAGTATCTATTAGGGCTTACGCTTTTTTGATCAGCAGTCTTCAGTAAATGGTGTTTGTCATCCGGTGAAAGCCACCTGAAGGCATCTGTGGTCTGCTGTCAGGCTCTGGGCTGCTAGGGAAAGCCTAAAAGGCTGGAAAACAGACGGCTCTGTGCTGGTCCTTAATGATGTCAAAGTGGCTGCCATAGCAGTCCAGATGTGAAATACCGAAGCAGCAGATAAGTAAACTGCTTCTCTTTAAAACAAGCAAGAAATCCAGGTCAACAAAATAAAATCAGTTTGACTGGAAGTAGCAAAAAAGGTCAGTCAAAAATTACTTGATTTTTTTTTTTTTTTTTTTTTTTAAAAAGATCACTGTTAATAGTGACCTATATCACTGTAGTGGTAACAGGATCTGAAAAGTTTATTTCACCTAGAACTGAAGTGCTTAAAAAGGGGATACACTAAGTTAAAGTAATCATGAACTCCTTTAAAGAACTGGCTAGCTTGCAGATTTCCTGGAACAGCTGTCAGTGCAACATAAACACTTTCTAAAATGGAGCTGGAGAAATTGCCCTTTTAGAGTGATTGGAAATAACCTAGTTGATGAGTAAAGTCAAGTCTGAGTCTCAGGAAGCTGGAGCAGTACAGCATGACAAGAGGGAAGACTTTTACCAGCCTCTTTAAGCTCATTTATTAATAATAGTTGGTCATGCACACAAGTGACCGGTTTATCTTGTCCAGGTGTGATTGCCCCAACTGTGGACATCATTCCTAGGTAGCTGGGTGAGCACGGTTGATGAGGCTGTTTAGAAGAGAGATGTGCTCAGCAAGCTCCTGTCCCCCAGGCTCGGCTGCTGTCGTGTCTGCTGTGTGATGTGCACAGAAACTGTCTCAGCCATGACAGTCGCCTTCCACCACTGGGACCCTCTTCTTCATCTGTGACAAACATAGCAAGCGATTAAACTAGCCTCATAGCTCAGCAACATTCAGCCTTTGATTAAGTGCTCTTAAGGTATTATTTACCTAACTATATACTCAGAGCCGTGTGGTGGGCAGTCTGTGACTGTGTGTTGAAAAAAGTTGTGTAAGGCTTGTGTGTTGAAGCAGGCTATTTGAGGCTCAATTGTAGAGACTGTTTCAGTGGTATTCACTTAGATTATTGGGGATGACTACTTATGAGGCAATCTTACTGCATATAAATTTATATATATCTTAGAATTGGAAACATTGATTGGAAGGTATCCCTGGAGGTCATCTGGTCCAGCTTCCCCTTCAAAGCAGGGCTGCTTTCAGTCCTAAATCCTAAACCTACCCATATATGCTGGGTAGCAAGACGCTCTGTAGCAGAGCAAGCTAGGATAAGAAGCAGCAGTTGTGTGGCTCCACATGAAAAGTGATGTCGCTGAAGTTCTTAAGGCTTGATTCAAATGCTGGCCAAATCACTCCAGAGATCTGAAGTTGGCAGCGAAGATAAATGTTCCCAAGAGATAACTTGCTTATACTGGCTAAAAATAAGGCCAGGGGAAGTTTCTTCACCCTAGGTTTCCCACAGCAGAGTCTCAGGTTTGAAGTCTCATGAGATAATTTATTTGAGTGGTACAGCAGTCACGAGAGCTCGAGCTGGGTGCCTCCGCAGAGGGACCACGAACAAAGAAATCCCTGGGCAATTATACCCTCACGGTCTAAGTTCCCCTCCCCTCACGTGTCCGTTTGGACCAATAGTAATATTAGGGTCTGGGTTCTTCCTGTTCTTCATTGGGTTCTTTCCTTGTCTCTAGGCAGGCCACTTCTTATCTCTGAGATTGCCACTTCTGCTGACGGTTGTAGCTTCCTTATCTTCCGGCTTGAACTGGCTCTAGGGAACTTTTTTAGTTAACTAGGCAAAAGTTCAACAAAAGCTCAGCATAGCTAGGTGAAAGTTCACAGCTTGTGGCCTAAGGTGTCAGTAAATTTAGCCACTTACGCTGAGCTAGTTATGCCAACGCTTGTGCTAAGCTTGACAACTAATATTCCCAACAGATGTTGCTCATTTCAGACACGCAGATACACATTGTTGGGAAGTGGTAGTTACAGATGACATCAGGATTGCTCCCCTCTGACGTCTACAGAGAAACGGATGGCACTTCCTCCAAGTCCCAGGAAGGAGGAATACGAAAGGTATCTAGTCATTCACTTGGCTAAGTGAAGTTTCAGCCAAAGCACAGCAGGACGTTGCGGTGACTGAGCCCAGACCATGACCTAACCACAGTGAACCATCTTGTGCAAACTGGTGACAGGAGAGCTGGTGTTTCATTTCTCCTGGCACAGGGCAAGGCACACCGGTCCTGTACCAAGCACTGATCGGTAGATCATTTAACATATCGTGATTATCCAGACTTCTGAGCGTGTTCAGACCAAGGGTCCCTACACAAAGCAGACCTGGCTGGTTTGACAGTTTCTGAGCTGTTGTCCTTTGTGTAATCAACCATGGCTCAAGCTTTTCCCTGCCACATGAACCAGGAGGACAAACTGTGGCAACACCTGGGGAGCATGCGATCCCCAGCTGCTCTAAAGCAGCGGCAGTAAGCAAGGAAGACTGCAGCATTTCAAGAGTTAAGGACTAATAGAAGGAAACGGAATGTCCTATCTTTCTTTCCAAAGACAACTGAAGGAAGTTTCTCCAACTCTGTTGCCTAGTAGTTGCAGTATCAGAAGAAACATAGCTGTTTTTATCAAATAAAATGTATTTCATTTATAAAAATAGTCAAACATCTTGATTAATTTATGCTAATTTATGTTTCTTCTTCTGAACACATAAAAGAAATTTGTCTTGGTTTAAAAAAGACATTTTTGCCCAATTCTTAGGCAAACCTAAACTCCTAAAGTCTAGTACGAAAAAATGCTCAGCATGTTGCCTGCTTGAGTCTGTTTTGCAGATGTACAATTTAATTTCAGTGGTTTAGGTCACCACCATTGGAGGAATAACTCATTCAAAGCTGAAAACCAGGCTGGGAGGAGAAAAGGCTGGAATTATTTTTTACACGTCAACAACAAAGAAGAAAAAAAAGTGTGAGACCATGAGATTTCCTCATTCTGAAAGCCTGAAGGATCCAGTCATTGGAAGAACTCATTTAATTACCACAGAAAAATTTAGGTGGGAAGACATCACTCTGGAGCTCTGTAGTCCAAGCCCCTGCTCACACTAGGGCTACCTTTGTGCTTAGATCAAGTTGTTCTTGCACTAAACCAGCCTGCCTAAAAAGACTAGAGCAGTTCATTCAAGCATGCTGTTATGAATCCACTCCATTTTAGGGTGTATTATTAATTCATGAAGCCATTTTTAAATTCTGTTTTTGCAATCAATTAAATATTCCATTTTCTAAGTGACAAGTAAAAAAAAATGCTTCATTCACTATTTCCTAACAAAATAAAATGTAAATTAAGTATCTGAATTAATGCATGTTATAACCGTACAGTGCTTGTATAAATGCGAATAGATTAGCATATCCACCAACTTAAAATGAGTGCCAATGTTAATGTAAAGTCTATATTTATCAGCATATTCATATAGATCTCAGCCAGTGACAGTAAACCTACCAAAATAAAGTACAACTGCAGAATGAAGATTATTTAACCTGTGATTAAAGTCAGCAATTCATATAATTTTGGTTTAAATTAGCACACTCTCTAATGCTTTTGTCTGTGGAGATGGAGATCTCAGCCCTGCTCCGAGTGGCCTGGTACCCACATCCCTTCCCATGGACCATAGCTACCAGGATGAAAGTGTTCAGCCTTGGGCTCTTGAAGTAGTTTCTGCTTCATGGAACATCTAGAGCTAAACTGGAAGAGGACCTTTATTGGGCTGCTGTGCAATGGCTCTGATGGCTTCTTGGCTGAGCTGTTGACTCTTCTGTTAGTACTGGATGGCAGCTAATCTTAGCAGCCCAGGCACACTCCTGAGATGCAGCTTTGCATCCTCCAGATGCAGCACTGGAGGACATCTACATCCATGTCTTGTAGGCGCTGGGGTAGGTATTACTGTCTCAGCCAGCAGCTTCGTTGTCCCACATCTCAGACTAACACCATTCCCATCTACTGCCTCTCCTTGAGATTCCCCCACCAGGATGTTTGATTTGTGGGCAGACAGCTGAACTCTGGCTCTGAAGCTGATTTTGCTTGTGACTTTATGTTCACTGGTAGGGCCAGTGTGCAGGGACATGGGGAGGGGAGATCAGACATACGATGGGCAGTGTTGTAGGTGCCAGCACTGTTTAGCAGGGAGGATCCTCTGTACTGTCCAACTCCTCATGTGAACGGAGTAAATGTGTTCTTGCTTGAAGCTGCTTCACCCTCAAGTGACATCCAGCGGTGTCACCAACAGAGCTGCAGCCAGCACAGAGCACAGGCACCTGGGAGCTGCCAAATGATTGCTGGTTGCTGAGACCAGGGCAAAACCAAATGTCCTGGGAACTGGGATCTAGCAAGAAAGTGAGCCTGGTCAGCAAGGAGAGAGAGGGGACCCCAAGGAGAACCGGAAACGTTGCTATTGTATGTCGTCATCTATGGAGGGGAGAGGGTAGAACAGTGATGGGCTTCGGACCTGCTTCTCTACCCATTCAGTGTTGCTGTTGTCTTAGGTGTATCCTTTAATAAATGAAGGTATCACAGTTTTCCCTTTCCTTTGATGCTCTGGAAGCAATACATAACCTGGCATGTCTCAGGGGTCTGCTGGTCCCTTCCTTAGTTCACCCTGACAGTTACACAAGCTCGTGGCCTCCTCCATAAGCAAAGAGCCTAGTGCTTACTTTCTAGCAACATATTGATATACAAACATATTGCAGTTAACAGCACCGTTATGGCCGTACCAGTACTCTGATTTTTCACTCCAGCTAACATGAGAAAACAGATTTAGGTATTTTTACCAGAATTTCCTTTCTGAAATAACTCCCCGCCCCGCCCCCCCCCCCATAACAGGCAGTTTTGGAAGCATTTTTCTACCATCACTGCTTATATTTCAAATTAAGACACATGCTTTCTAGGGATGCTGCTTGACAAAGCACTGAGTCTGGAATTCACACCTAATCTTTGTAGCCTCCATCCTCATGAGTTTCTTCTTGAGCTGATCAGACATCTTCCCCCCCCCCTTGCCCAAAGCAATTTAACTCACAGAGCTGACACAGTCTAACAAGCATTAGCCATCATTCCTCCTTCTTCAGTTAAGTGCTCCGTGTGCCTGAGTGTGCTAGGTTTTGTGGGGTTTTTTGGATTTTTTTTGCAAGTTAGGATAGTGTGCATGTTAAGAAACCATGCTATGCATCTCCGTGACCTGGCTCTGCAGTCACCCTTTGCATGTTGGTCCACTGCTCACTAGACCCAGCTTGACAATGTGCTGCTACAGCACTCACCTTGATCTTGTGATGTTTTCACACAGCCTGATGAAGAAAGGGGCAATACAACCCTCTCAGCAGAGGAGGAAGGGTCTGTGAGCCACGGTCCTGGGATTTTCAGAGGTTTTCAGACATTGCTGCTTGGTGGTGGTGTTTGTGGCGGAACATCCAGAGCGGAAAATACTAAGAAATAACTGAGGTATTGAAGACAACAAGAAGACTAACTTAGAAGAGGAGCTTGCATGCCGAGGCTGTGGTCCATCACAAACCAGACAAGCTCTTCTGAAGCTCAGAATCAACACAGCAATCGGATAGCAACATGGAAAATGCAGCTCCTTTCATCGTAACTGCAGCGAGTTGTTATGCTGCTGTTACACGTACCTACTGCTGGTGTCAGGCACGCTGTAGGCCTGGGGGTTACAGCTGTGTACATCAGCCCACAAGCTCAGGCTAGCGCAGGAACACCGTCTGCAGGAAGCACCATTTTGTGGTGGCTTTGAAAACAAGGTTGCAAATCTGCTTCAGTGTATGAATTATACAGCTTGTAGTGCCTCATCAATGATACAGCCTTATAGGTGCCAAGTTTAACCCTCAGAAGTCAGAAAATATTGAAATTAACATCACCTCTGTGCTGTGCATTACTGACCACTATAATTGCTTGACACTGCAGTAGGGAGCAGACTCCCCACAGCTTGCCGCATTGATGCCTCCTGTCCAAACTACTGTTCCTCCTGTCCTATCCTCATCCCTCCACCAAAGATGACTTCTTTTTTGCAGAAACTTAAAACATAAGTGCCCCGTAGCCAGCTGGTGCAAACAAAGCTGAACAGCCCAGCAGTGTCTCCTGCTCTCGGAGTCTCCCGACCCCAGCAATTGCACACTGCAGACTAGCTGGCTTCTAAATGCACTCGTGGACCATAAGAGTTCCCTGAAGGATTGTGACAACCCAAACCAAATCCAGTGCATGCCACAGTGCATGAGAAATGCTAAGTAGCCAATCTGTCCTCACATCACTAACCGCCTTCTTTCCAACTATACAGTAGCTCCCCACAGGCATTGCTACTTGAGCATCAACCAAGGATGACTTCTTTGACAGCTCCTTCATCTTCTGCCTTGTGTTTGAGTTCTCAGTGTATGTCCGGGGACTCTGGTTCATTCATTCCTGTCTCCTGTTTTCATACACCATAAATCTCTTGCTGGCTCATGCAGATGCAGGCCGTGTAGCCAGCACCTGTCAGACATTAATAACACTGCGTGACATGCCACATTGGTGTACTTTCCTAGGTCATGCATTTCCATCAGCCACTGAGGTCAGCATTGAGTTCCCCTGGGAAGCTGCTCAAGTCAGGACGACAGAACTCAGCCTGGGCCCTGTTGTCACTGGGGAGCAGAGGGGATTAACAGAGTTGGGGAGCTGAAGACCCTGCGTTGTCCAAAATCAGCTAATAAACAGTAAGCAATGAGAGACTAGGAACTGGCTAAAATTTGCAAGACACAGTGGTGATGCCTGTTTTAATGTGAGTGGCAAGAGCTAGCTGGAAAATGTCTCATGCTTGCTGTGTTTCTGAGAAGCTGCAAAAACATCCTAAAAGTCAATGCTGTTGTTAAATGATCAGGCCTCAAGCTTCTCAGAAACGTTACCTTCCAACAAGGCATCTTAGAACAAACTACAGCTTGTCTCCTGCAAGGAACTGCAGAGCTACGTGCTGTTGCCAGACACCTTTCTAATGGACTGCATGGCTGCAGTTATTTAAGCTTTCACCTTGATAGCCTGCACGGCCACTCAGGGCTATGGCAGGTGATGTGTCAGCATTGCAACCGCAGCCAGCACATCTACAGCACTCTCTGCAGCCATTGCATACAGCAGATCTGCTCGAATCTCCCAGGATTTGCAACACAAGTGATTGCTTCAGCAGCATCCTGCTACACTACCATAAACTTTCTCTGCTTTGCCTGCAGCTCCTCTTCGGTTCTGCAAGGGTGTCATTTCGCAGCTGAGCTGAGGCTGTGGGGTGATGCGGTGGGTACACAAAGCCGCTATGCCACCCTGAATTTTGCTTACAGATGCAGTTCTTAGAGCTGCTGTGCAAAGCATTTCCTTTCCAACCACCCTGACAGCTGCTCGCCTGTGATGGTTATGGTCATGTCTTTCCCTCTCACGTCAGAAAAGGGAAGCACTGGTGGTCCCAAAGCCTCTTTTGCCGGCACTGTTCCTACTTTTGCCTGGGAAAGCTTTAACATCCAGAGACCGGCGCTCGGGACATCTGCACCAGAGGCAGAGGCAGACTGTCTGGTGCTCCCATGACTCGCTGGGGGTTCAGAAAGTGGCACTCAAATGCTGTTGCAGGTTGTTGCCAGCCACCACTGTGTCCCCAAAGCAGAGGGGGAAGCTCCCAGGTTGGCTCCCACTCCTCCTGGTTGCCTTATCCCCATGGCCTTGTCTTCCTTCCTCGTGGGGTGCCCATCTCCCCTCCCTCACAAGCCTGTGCCTCGGCTCCCCTCCACACTCCCCCGGCTGTTACACCATTCCCTTCTCATTCCACCGTCGCCAAGGCCACCAAGTGGGACAGGGGTGCCAGGACACAGGGCAGACATGTTGAGGCTGCCCTGCCTGGTGGGTGAGTGACCCCCACGTGGCCCCTACCCACCCTCCCGGGGCCACCTCAGAGCCTGGGGGCCAGGGCTGGAGGGAGGACGGAAGCCCCTGCTGCTGCCACCCCCGGCTCCTGCCCTCCATCTCTCGCAAGACCACCCCACCAGGCCCACCGGCCACCGGAGGCTCTCGGAGGGGGCGCGGGGTGGGGAGTCAGAGCTAGGTCTGCGGAGGGTGCTGGAGGCAGGAGAGGAGGGGGCCCAGCTGAAGGCAAAGGAGGGAAGGGAGGGGATGGAGGGATGTCCCCGTGGAGGGGCACGGGCCCCTGGCGTGGTGGGAGAGGCAGCTCTCAGGGGTGGGTGGTGGAGCCTGCGCCATCACAGGTGCCTCTGGAGGCACCAGGCAAGTGAAGCTGGGGCTTTTGTGGGGGGAAAAAAAACCTGAAAATCCAAAAATTAAAGCACCTCCCCCCCAATCCAAACCAAACCAAACTCACAAAAAACCCCCAACTTTTAATTTTTTTCTTATTCTTATTTTTCTTTTTAATTTTTTCCTTTTTTCTTTTTTCTTCATTCTTTTTTCTTTTTTCTTCATTCTTTTTTCTTTCCTTCTTCTTTTCCTTTTTCTCTTTTTTTTAAAAACAAATTCTCTTTCTCTCTTTTTTTCTTTCTCTTTTTCCTTCTTTTCCACTCTTTTTTCCCCTTTTGCCTCAGGGTTTCTAGTTCTCCCAGCGCCCTGGAAAGCAGGGGGGTTAGAGGGAGACCTCAGGTCCCAGCACCCCGCTCAGCACCAGCAGACAGGAGTGGGCCACCCCACCGGTCGCTCTTTCATTTCCACCCACTGCTTGCCCCCGTTAAGGAGGGTTAAGCACAGCTTGCCTTCTCCCCCAGGGCTGCTGACCTTGGTGACGTCCTCTGCCGCTCCACCCGTACCTCCAGCTCCAGGCAGCCCCCTGTCAGACAAGGAGTACCAGCTCTTCTTTGCCAGCCTGCAGCCCCCCTGGAAGGCGGACGTGTCCTGCCTGCTGCGCCAGACACATGGCTGCCTCAGCCCTGCCATCCTGCAGCTGGACCAGGAGGAAAACCATGGCCGTGTCCCCAAAGGTAGGGGCATCGGCACACATCGTGGGGCAGAGGCGGCATTGCCCCAGCTGGAGCAGCGTCAGCTGTTTCTCTGCCCCGAAATGCCACAGGATTGCAGGAATGGTGGTGGGATGGATCATTTTAAGGTCTCTAGCCCAGAGTTTGGCTTGGAGCAGGACTCTGCCAGCACTAGGGCACCCTGGCTTTGTGCAAGGGAGTTTGGTTTTGTGGGTTCTCTGGGCACTCCTTCAAGTGCAGCACCACTTTCCTGGAGAAAAAAAGCTTCTCCTAATGGCCATTCCCAACCTCCCAAGCAGGAATTTGCAGGTTTTTCCCTCTTGTGTTGTCTGGCACCACCAAGAAGAGTTTGACATTGTCATCTTGTAGCTTTCCTTCAGGTCCTTGTGGGCTGCTGTTAACTCACCTCCCCATCTCCTCTTCACGCAGCTGAACAAGCATAGCTGCCCCAGCCTCTCTTCACGGGTCACGGACTGAAAGACATGGACACTTTGGTGGCCCTCTGCTGAGCTTTTCAGTTTCTCCACATCTCCATTGGTGGGGTGGCAGGGGAAAAAAACTGGCCACAGTTTTCTGAACTTCACTGAACAGTTCATCTTACAACTTCACTGGCTCCTTCCAGCTTGATCTGGGGTTTAATGCAGAAGCTTGGCTCATGGGCTCTCATGGGCCTTTAAGAAAGCTTGAGCTGATAAGCTGCTTTTTTAAGTGTTTAACATTTCAGGAGCCAAGAAACATCCCAGTTCAGAAAGTGCCATAGCAACAGCACCCTTTAAATCTCTGCAGTCGTACTTTCCCTGCACCCCTGCATCAGAGAATTTAAGTGGCATAATTATATCTGTGCAGCTGAAAAACTTGGGACTACTTCTGTTGTATTTTTCTTCAGAGGGAAAAAAAATAGGACCAATTTTCTCATAAAAAAATATGTCTTTATATTTAGCTATGAACGTCAATGAACTGAATGATCAGCCAACTGTGCTTATTTGGACTGCAGCTTGAGGGCAACTATTTCTTGCTTGTTTCTGCAGCTGTGTCAGAGGAATGGGTCCCACCCCGCATCACCAGACCCACAGATGGCTCCTGGGCTCCTCACTCGCTTGCGGGCACCAGCAATCCACGATGCCATGGCACTAGGTGCACCCGGGGGCTGTCCCTGGTTTCTCTCCCAGTAATGCCCAGCACCCTGGCACTGCTCTTTGGCATATCCAGCCATGCTCACACTGCTGCTGCCTTCAGAAGCTCAGCTGCCAAGAGCAGGAGCATGTGGGAACTCCAGAAGATCAGACAATTTTGCAGGATGCCCTCTTTGCCTTCTTTTCCTCTATCCCTCATCCCAACAGACTCATCTGGCAGACTTTATACCCCTCCATGTTCCCTTTCTTCCAGTTTTGGGGCTATTTTTTGCATGTGTTGCAGCCAGGCTGAGAGGTCAAGCAGACATGGCAGAGCATGTGTCCTCATGTGTTTTGCCTCTACTGTCCTCACAGATAAATGGCAATGTTGCCTACATCCAGATATTCATGAGCATTAATTGTGCCTCCTCAGGTGTGGTGCTAAGAAAGCAGTTACCTTGTGTTTTAAACAAGGGAAGCCTACATGTAACCTTTCAACCCTCTTTGTTGTGGAAGATGAGAGTCAGGAGGATGTTTCCTGATGAGCGTATGCAAATATCTTGGCTGGCTCTATCTTTTAGTGATGATGCAATGATTAATTAATTGCCCTCCCCATGCTGGGAGCTCCTGCAGGTGGACTTGGCCACAAAGCCCAAGGGGGTGGCTTCCTGACACCTAGCAGAAGCTGTAGCTGTTTGCAGCAAACACATGGGCAGGAGGAACAGAGGAAAGAGGCAGAAGATCATATTGATTAAACTAAGAAGCTGGTGCTAGGAAGGGCTCCCCTTGGCAGGAAGGTCAGAGGATTCAAAAAGACAGACAAGTATTCCCACAGAGGAGATGAGCTGAGAATAAAGAGGAGATGGAATCAGTGCTAAAGGAGGCAAGCTGCTCATCAGGCCATGTCATCAGTGGAAGAGCTGAGCCATGTTGAAAATCAAGAGATCAGCAAAGAGACGCCATGGGAAACTTTATCTATGTCAAGTTTTTTTTTTTACTTCCTAGGTGTTGGAATGAAAATGTACTTTTCTTCTCCCCTCACCCTAAATTGGAAATTTTCTGTATCATCAGAGGAACAGTTTGTGACAGGACACAAGCTGTAATACACCAAGCCTGGTCTGGTATGCGCTGCTGGTGATGCAGTCCTGGGCCAAGGAGAGCCAGGCTAACACTGGGGTTAGCAAATGGTTGGGCTTCCTCCCCTGCCCAATGGCAGGAATACATCTTTGCAAGTAGTGGCTGTGTGGTGGAGTAAAACACTGCAGGTCCCAGTCCATTGCACTGGCTGAGTCTGTGTCCGCCATGTCCTGGAGGGATTTCACAGGGCGTCACCAAAGGACAGGGCGGGGGTCCGGCGTGTTCCCTACAAGTTGGGCATTATTCTGGGCTGGGATCCTGGTGCATACCTGAAATTCTACTTTTGCCGATGAATCCATATGCTCAGCACAAAAGAAGAAGTGTGTACAGTGTAAAAGATGGTGTACGAGCAACTTACAGGAGAGCAGTGCAATTCCACTGCTAACTTCCTCTGTCTCAGTCAGTGCTCGACCTGTTCAGTGTGTGCAAAGGGCTGGTCATGCACCCATGGAGCAGAGAGACCACAAGATTACCCCTCTTCCCAAATCTCCCAGGGTTTTCGGCTCTCCTGCATGACCTCGGCTATTCTGCAATCACTGCAGGAAGAGTTGCAGATTTTGAACCAGTAGTGTTGGCAGTGCTGGACAAGACTATGGTGCATGCACGTATGTACAGGCACAGGCTTTGCCAGCAGCATCTTGGCCCTATGGACTTTCCTCCATCCCCTGCATGGCTGGAATCACTGTTGAACTATTTTGCCCTGAAGAGGTTGTCTCCTCTGGTGTTCCCAGGCCCGGTTTGGTCATCTTCTTAACCCATCACATCACTACTTGCCTTTTATTTTTTAAACCCTTCAAGGATTAATAACAAGAGTCCTTATCACATCCTGGAAACAGAAGTTTTGGGTCTCTGTAAAAGGGAACATAAGCATGTGAAAAAGGGCAGAAGGATGAACTGAAACCCTGGGTGGTTTGGAGGGAAAGTGCATGTGGCACCTGGGATAGGAAGCTGTAAGAGCACAAGGCTGTGATCTCAACTCAGCTTTGACTTTCCCTTCAACCACAAGCCGCTCTGAGAACAGCCATCCCAGAGGTCCCTGTCTCTTGTTGTGTCCAGGTCAGGGGGGCAGATGCCTAAACCTGTGGCATGCCCCCATCCCACATGTTTTACTCACCCCTCTCCAGGGCCAGTCTGCTCTGACTTCCCAGAGGCACCGTGGTTTCAGACCTTCTGCCAGTTCACCCAGTACCGCTGCTTCAAACGCCAGTTCTACACCAAGGTGAGGAGCAGGATTTGGGATGGGGCAGGAGGGAGTATCTCTGGGAGATGGAAGGGGTGAAGAGGAAGGGAAGATAACACAATGGGACCTGTGTTTCTCCCTCTCTCCTCCACTCAGCGAATCCCATGTCTGAGTTTGTCTCCTCCAAAAAACCTTCTCCCGATGGAGCGACTCCATGCTGTGGGCTCCTGGGCAAGGGGTGAAAGCTCCCCTACAGAAGAAGGTACGGCTGCACCAAGCTGTGCTGGGCACCCTTGCGTGCCTGCTGATCTCCTGTAACTACTCTTCCCACACACCCCCCCAGAGCTTTCTGGCTGGCTTCAGAAGGTGCCCTCAGCCCCCGTGTGCCTCTCTCTCCCCAGCTCCAGGGCAGGTTTCTCTCTCGTCCACTGATGCCCTGCTGCGCACCAACGTGGACGCCCTCCTGAAGTACTCCTACACACTGTCGAGTCAGGAACCGCTGCCGAAGAAGCTCCCCCTGGCCAAGCCAGGGGTGCCGAGACCCCCACAGGACAGCGAGCTGCCTGTGTTCCCACCAATTCTGCCAGTCCCGGCTGCCCCTACCCCCTTGCCTCCCAGGCTGGGATCTCCTGCCGAGGCACAGCAAGCCTGGGAGCAACGCCTGCAGAACAGCGTCTGGCAGCTGATCCACTTGGCCCTCTCCTTGGAGATGTCCCTGGGCACCAAGGGCTCTTCTCCAGACCTCAGCACCAAGTCAGACCCAGGGAGCACATCAGGCAGTGCCAAGGAGGGGGTGCAGGAAGCAGACCCCCATGGCAGGTGAGGGAAAGACCCATCTCCCCACCAGGCAGGGTACTGCACACCACCCATGCAGGGCTGTCCTCGTGTGCAGGCTAGCAGCCCCACCGCATGCATTCCCCTGCCCTGACCAGCTGGCAAGCTTTCAAGAGCAAGCCTTCCCATCCAGAGCAGGAGTGTCCCAGGGAGCCCCTCAGAATACCCCTGCTCCAGCACAGAGTGAGCAGGGAGAGGGTGACCCAACGCTGCTAGCACCTGACAATGTTACTGTCCTTGCGTCCTGAGCAAAGTGCATTTAGGCTGGGCCTTAAGTGCAAGCAGGGCTTTATCCCATGCATGTGTATCTCCACACTGTGATCATCTGCAGTGTGCAATCACCTCTGCACTCATCCTCCTCCCAGCTCAGGTCTCCCGGGAGTCTGGATGATAGGCAGAAATAGCTTACTTGCTAACAGGGGTCTTTGGACACCAGAGTAAACATGTGTCTCGCTGTGCTCCTTGCCTCTCTGAGTGCCATGTGAAGCAGATGTTTCTTAAAAGTCTGAACTGAGGAGAACTCCAAGGGGTGCCCCATCTGCACCCAGGCAGAGCAAAAGCAACCCTGGGCTAGGAAACAGAGCCGGAAGCACAGAGCCTTGCTCTGCCCCTCTCTGCACTCTGGATCTGTGCATTGCTCTTCCTAGGGGGTTTCTGGTTCACTGTTCTGGCTTTGAAAGCAGCTGCATGCCAGTTCTGCACAGGGTCCTGTGACAGTCCAGCTTGCTGCAATCCTTTTACATGCCCTTCTTAGTTCCTCTGGCCTAAGGATGCCTTAGGAGCTTGTCTAGCATCCTGAGCTCTTCTCAGCTGATCTGCCAGGATCCATTCACCTCTGTGCTCAAGCAGCTGGGACTGGGACAGAAAAGACCTGCAAAAGAATTGTATGTTTTCACGTAAATTTACTTTTTGATTCCTTAGTACTTTGTGGCTGAGGCCCACTTTCTTTGACTGAGATGCAAAGATTATTTTGCCTGCCAGGAAAAAAAAAAGCTGTCTAGATGTGGTTTTCATGGAGAAGTCGTTTTGGTTTCACCCTGTTGCTGGCCGTGATGTTCCTCTAAGCGCACAGGCTTTTGTGCATGAGTGCACATCTGTGGTTTCTATTAAAAACACTACACAGAACTACAGCTGAGCCAGAGATCCCACTTCTGTATGTAAAAATGTATTGCATCATGTTGTTAAAGCTGTACATGTTCTCTTGCAAGGCTGTAACTTATGTCATCCTCTTTCCTAATATTGTAGGAGGCTTTTACTGCCTGGCAAATTTTTCCTGGTGTTATGTACTCTGAGACAAAATTATGTTTCATTGAGGATATGTTCATTTTCCCTGCCTCTGAAGTTGAGCTTTGCTCTGATTTAGTTATATTGGGATTATTGAGGGACTGCTGTGATTGCAGATGACACTCACTATTCTGCTGCAGAGTTTCTCAAAGACACTAATGCTGACTGTGTGTCTGTAACCTGGCAGCCGAGCCCCATCAATCATGCTAAGCAAAGCTTAAACTCAAGGGAGGATAAAAAGGCAAGATAGACCGCGCCTGTCAGCTTTGCTGCTCGCCACATCCCGCCTCCTCTCAAAAGGACTTCAAAGCATGACCTAAAAAAGGGGCAAAATGCTTTGAGGCATTTCCATTCCAGTGCGAGGAGCAGTGCTGGGTGGACTGGTCGGTGCGTACAGGTCTGGTTTAACACAAGGTGTGCACGGTTGTGATGGGCGCTGAACCCAGGGCTGTGTGTCTTCCCTAGGGTCTTAATCTGCAGAGGGACATCCAGGCCTTCTCACTCACCCCTGCTTGTGGCAGCTGCTCTGGTAGCCCTACCAGCTTTAATGGTACCTGGTGAAGCTGGCTGTGCCCTTTAGAGAGAGACACGGTGAAGAATTTGCAGCATGCTTTTGTGGTCTCTCTGCTAGCAGTGAATCATCATGGGGGGGGTGTGTGACAATGTTTCTTATTGCACTTATTTTCAACTTTTAGTCCTTATTGTGCTTTCTGCCCCACAGCTAAAGTGCTATTTATTTCCCAGTATTTCCTCTCCTCAAAGTTACCTATATACCATGATTCAGTCTTGCAATAAGCTAAAAAGAGCTGTGTAGCTCTTACATTATAAAGCCTGTGCAACTCTCCTTTTCTGTGGCAATTTTCAGTATCCCTTTAAAACATCCACACACTCCACCTCTGCATGCACCATTCAGCGATGGGTTTCAGCAGTTGAGAGTGCAGAAGGAGGTCAATCTCCCTTCCCTTCCTTTCCTTTCCCTTCCCTTCCCTTCCCTGCTCTTCTGTTTGCACATAAGAATTGCATTTGCCCTTTTTCCCAGGGTTTGACGCTGTTGCGTTGTTTGTCTGCTATGACCCCTACACCCCTTTCAGCATCACGGCTGTCCCGGATACAGACCCCATCCTGATGGTATTTGCACATGGATGCTCATGGTTCACGTGAGCCCAGCTTCCCCAGCAATGCTGAGCTGAGCCCTCCCGGTGGCCGCACCCTCCTCCTCCTGCTTTACTCCTCCAGACAGTCCTTGTGGTACTTACATACTTCATCCCTGGCAGCTTTAATTTTAAGCCCAGACCCTTCATTAAAAATGTCGTCCCCAGAAAAACACTCTCTTTGGATTATCATCACCCATTAGCAATTACATTTTCTTTTTTACCTTGGGTCTGATGGTGCGGGATGGGACCCGTTCCCCTGACATTTCTCAGAAGCTTTCGGGAACTAGCTGTCACTTGGGGATGGTGCAGATGGATCTCTTTTGGCTGTTCAGTAGGGCCAGGGCCCAATTTAGTGCCTCCATATTGCTACTGTGCATGGCTAGCTGTGAAAGAGGAGTTATGACAAGGCAGGTGGTCTTCTCTCCACCAGGCTACAAGAAGTTCAAATGCTCCCAGGCTTTTGGGACTCTCAAAGCATGGGTGTCTCAGTATCCCAGAGGGGGCAGAGCTAAAATCTTCTGCAATATACTGCAAGTCAGCAGGGGAGATGTATTTTCAAAATACAGTTTTCCCCATGCTTTGTGCCCCCGACCCTTGGGCAGGTGTTACATTCCTGTTGTCCCAACCCTGCACTGGGTTACCAGCTGGGTTTGATCCGTCAGGTACCTAGCCAGCCTGCCTGCCTTCTTGGCATGCAGGCCAAGGTCTCTTTTTCTTTCTGAAGCTGTTAAGAATGTCTTTTTGCTTAGTCTTTTAGTTTCCTGCAGCAACCCACCTAAATCAGAAGTTACAAAGTGCTGGAGAGCTGCTGTTTGCTCCTTACCTTCTTTTCGGCTTGCCTCAGGTATTCACTCCACCTCACACAGCCAGCCAATATCGGGGAGGTTCAGCAGCTGAAAGGTAATGGCCCAAATCCTTGTTATGTTGTTAACCAGCACTCGTCAGAGATACCACTGAAGTAGGCTCTATGTGTGTCACTCCATGTCTTGAGATGCTAAAGCAAGATAGGCTTTTATCCAAAGTTTTCTTCTTTTGCCTTTGAGCAATTACTGATCTTGGCCCACAGATTCTTCTTAATCATATTTTTTCACATTCCCTTTGAAATGTTGACTCCCAGTACCTGTTAGGCTTTTTCCCGGGCAGCAGTTGGGACATTAACATGCAAAGGTACAAAGCTTTAGACAGACCTATCAGTTTCCCTGATCCACAGATAATCTGCACATCCACAAACAGCTCAGCACCACATCAACAAGTGCAGGAGACCGGCAGCAGTGCTGTCCCCAGTCCGTACCATTTGTCCGTAATGCCTCTGTGATGGGACACAGAGCCCCAGCGCTGCCATAAGGCAGCAGCAGTGGGAGAGTGGCTGGATACGCCAAAAAGCAGTGCCAGGGCGCTGGGGATCGCCAGGAAAGGAACCAGGGACAGCCCTCGGGTGCACCTAGCACCATGACATCATGGATTGCTGGTGCCCGCAAGCGAGTGAGGAGCCCAGGACCCATTCGTGGGTCTGGTGATGCGTGGTGGGACCCATTCCTCTGACACCTCTCAGCTGCTTTGAGGAACTGGCTGTCACTTGGGGATGATGTAGATGTATCTCACTCAGAGGTGGGAAACCAACTCATAAATTTTCAGTCGTGAGGCCAGAAAGCCTCACTGTAGAGAAGGAGATCAGAGATAGAGGAGGAAATGGATGTGACAGAGATCGCAACAGAATTTCTTGGTAACCTCAGGCTGATGACACAACTTAGTTTCCGGAGGGGGGTGAGCGGATGTTATGGACACAATTCATGTGCCTCTGCATGCATGGCCACCAGCAAAGTGTCGGTAGGTGGTGCGTAGGGATGCAAGGCTTTCTGATCTGTCTGAGCCAGTCATATCGAATACGGCCTATAAATCTAAAGTTTGCTGTGCAGCAAAGGCTCCTACCCACATCTGACTTTGCATCTGTTCTGAACAAGTAGGTCATCGACACTCAGCAGATGTTTTATCACTACTTATGAGCTACTTATGGAAGCACTCTTTTTAGACAAGGCTGGAGACGAGTTCCCTTTTACTGCCCCTTTTGCCTGTAATCCTCTATTTGCATCTTGTTCGGGCTGCACTTGTTGGAGCAGTACGTGTGTTGGAGAAAGCAATGTTAAACCCATTTATTAGCAGTCGTTTTTCTAAGGCTCAGGTTGCTGTTTATGTGCTATTTTTAAAAAAATACAGCAAGCTGGACAGTTTTCTTCTTTTTTTCTACCACAGTGATGAAAACACCAGAGCTATTCATATCATTTTTAATGACACTTAATGTGCCTCTCACTTCACTGGCTTGATCATCCTGGTGTGATGAAGCAGCAATCAAATCACAACTTGCCACTGGAATAACAAGCAAGTAGTGGAACAATAGCCAATAATGACATATTTGTGGATAATTCTTTCACATAAGTCTGGAGAATAATATCAGGGTCATTAATTGAAATTTGTGAGCCCCATCAAGATGACCAAGCCAGTTTACGAAATCTTGAAGGCAAAGATCCAACTGCACCTAAGCAGTCAAGCATCTGAGTGGTGGCTGGGTCTCCCTTCAGCTGTCACAGATTTATCAGCAAAGTAGACCAAACACTTGCTCTCCTGAACTACAACTGCTTAAGAGAAAAATTGTCTGTGTTAGGTAATCCCCACACAATGAGCAATCCTTTATGGAAGAGAAATGCTAGGTGTTCCTTGGGGGCTGTCACTGGTTCTTCTCTCAGCAATGTCCAGCTCTCAGTGACAGAAAAATGCTGAGAGGGTTGAATTGAACAACCTCAGACAAGATTTTCAAGTGGGATGAGCACAGACTTTTTGCGCTAAATTTAAAATTTCCTGTTCTTCTTGATATCCTAAATGGTCTGAACCTTTACAGAGGAAACAACAAAAAAAAAAAAAAAAAAAAGATCATGTGGAACCATGGGATGGAGGAGTGGACATGAAGGGTCTTAGAGGTTCTGGAAGTGCTTTCTGCAGGACAGGTGGCCTTTGTTTCTCTTTTTTACTGGCACACTTTAATTCTTTCCAGCTTTGCATGAAAGAGTTGATATCTGTCACTGCTGTCCTCAGTTTGCATTCTTTTGTCATCTCTGACCTCAGACCTTCCCTCCATAAACCTCTGACCAGGCTGGTCACAGTGTGGTGCATTGCAGAAAGAGATGCACAAGCTTGCGATACATAGATTTCCAGGTTTTCAGCTGTCCTCGGGTTTTCAGTGGATGTGGTTGATATGCTGTGGGTCAGCACCGCAGTAATTTGTTGCCATGTCTGTATCCGCAGAATGTAATTTGCAGCCTGTCCACAGTTCAGTACAGGAGAGTGTGTTGAAGGAACATCTTTGTTTGCCTCGATGCAGGCTAGAGCAACATCTTCTGCACTGTGATAAACCAAGTTTGACTGTAATATTTTTAAAAGAAAAATCTAGCACTCATTATATTTTCTGTGATTAAGATTTTCCAGGTTCTCTTGTACGCTTGGACTTGATGATCTTAGGGGTCTTTTCCAACCTTAATGATTCTATGATTCTGTCATACTATCTAAGTAAGAGAGATGCCTTCACCGATCCTGACATGCTCATTTGCTGTTGGTTAGTGTGAACTGTTTGGGTACAGGATCACTTGTTTCTGACCCACTGCAAGTGCAGAGAACTTGCCACAAACTCCTTCATCCGTAGACTATGGCCAGGCCTGGGGATCTATTAAGAAGGTGCACAAAACTTCGTTAGTAGCCCTAATGCTTCACCCACGTTCTCCTACGTCAGTGCATACCCAAACCCAGTGTAAATACCAAGCATCCGCATGTTCCTGTGCATATGGTGCATGCCTCTCACATGTCCATGGATCTGTGAACACCAGTCACTCCTTACAGCTTGATTTCTTCACACACCACGTAATCGCAAGAGCTTAATGGCAGGGAGATTGATCTCTTTTAGCCTTCAAGCCTGGCAATTGCTCTGATCACTCACTCTAGCCTTCCTGCTCAGCACAGGACGTGGAGCCATGCCTTGTGAGCCCTGAAGGAAAACAGTAGTGTGTGGCTAAGCTACAGACCCTTCTCCTAAGAGGAATTTGGGATATCTTTTTGAAGCCTCCAAGCTGTGGGGAAACATCCCCATTAGCTGCTCCCGTGCTAAATACCCTTTGTGTCAGGAGCATGCAGCTCATTTCTGATTTGAATGGATCTCACCCCAAATTCCAGTCACCAAAAGTCATTACGCTTCCATCTGCTGATGAAGAGAACCTTCCAGCTGATCCCCATCTTGATAAAAGTACAGATTGACTGAGTGACCACCCGCTAAAGTCTTTGCGCAGCTAAGTAAAGCTTCTTCAATTTCTTGCTCCTGGTGAAAGTTTTCCAGGCCTTAGGAAATTTCATCTTCATGACCTTCTTCCAGGTTCTCCACCTCATTTTTTATTTTTTAAGGCTAATCTGAAGGCTTCCAAGAAGTTTCAGCTATTCTTAGGAAAATTTCATACCGATTGACCCATGGATGTTATGAGCATTTTAACATAAACAGTTACTGCTCTTATCTTTTCTTACTTTCTGCCAGTTCAAAGTTTGTTTATTTATCATTGATTTTGTTTCCAGACACAGAAGACAAATATTTAATAAGCATTTTTACCTCTTCTGCATCATTGCTGATAATTCACACTATCCCTGTCTAATAATAGTTCTGTACCATGTCTACAATTTCTACTGTTCCTAAGAGATGCAAAATCATAGAATCGTAGAATCATAGAATGGTTTGAGTTGGAAGGAATCTTAAAGATCGTCTAGTTCCAACCCCCCTGCCATGGGCAGGGACACCCTCCACTAGACCAGGTTGCCCAAAGCCTCATCCAATCTGGTCTTGAACACTTCCAGGGATCCAGGGGCCTCCACAACCTCTCTGGGCAACTTGTTCTAGTGTCTCACCACTCTAACAGTAAATAATTTCTTCCTAACATCTAACCTAAATCTACCCTCTTTTGGTTTAAACCCATTATGCCTTGTCCTGTCACTACGCTCCCTGATAAACTTGTTATATAGAAATATTCTTGTCATCCTTAACCTACTGTCCTTAAATTTTCTACCTTTAGTTTCCCATGTCAGTTTGGATGAACAGTTAATTCATTTTTACCAATTTTTTCCCCTTTCCATCAAATACATTGCCTCAAGCAGGAGGGAGGCTTAATAATTTATATACTCCACACCCAAATGGAGCTGCCCCATGGTCAACACTCAGCAGACCTCTAACAAACATCTCCTTGCTGTGCACTCGGATGGACAAAACTAGGCAGCAGCTGCTGAGGGCCCCTGGGAAAGTTCCTCGAGCTGCGCTGCTTGTCCAGTCCCTCTCCTGTGCTCCCGAATGCATGCCACCCCTCCCACCTCCCCCCCCCCACCCCATAGCCTCCGTGTCACACAGGCACATACAGACTCTGCAGGCACCCCCGTTCCTCTATGCAGTTTGGCCAAGTGTCCCAGGTTTCTTTGGGAAGTTTTTTTTGCTGTGCTTCAGGGTTGTTTTCCCCCTCTTTCAATTTGTAACTAAAGGTTTATCTCTTCAACTTGTGACAAGAGATGAGACTTGATTTTTTTCCATCCCTTTCTGTGTCAGCCTTTTAGCTCTGAAGAAGGATGAGGCAGTGATGATCCTGTGCTTTGCAATGCTGGAGGGAAACTGTCTCTCGTCAGTGGTCACACAGGCCTGGAAGGAGATGGAAGAAAGAGTCCTTGGGTTCGGAGATTTGGTAAAGATACCGATGTCCATCTTTGACCCCCCACTGTGTGCAGGGCTCCCTGCAGTGCTGACCACAATGCTCCGGCGGCCAGAGCACGTCAGCACTGTCCTTTCAGGTGCCACCTCCTGGGAGAAGCTGACCTGGGTAACCAGGGAGGCAAACTCCAAGCTGGGGATATGGGAGCTTCTCAGTCTCCTTTTCCCCCCTGACTTCCCTGCTGCATCCCCCCCTAGGTGTGTGACAGCCTCGGGCGGCGGCACATGGACCTGTGTCCTGACTGTGCTTTCTGCTCGCTAAAGAGGGAGCAGTGTCAGAACATCAAAAACCTGAAACGTGTTCACTGTGAGACAGGCAGCTTCAGCACCTACATCAACCCTCAGATCTCAGCCCAGCACCAGGCTGCAGGCAACAAGGTACCAAGCGTGCTGCATCTCCTGCCAGCCTCTGAGGAGGAGCCTGGACTGGGTGGTGGGGAAGGGGAGGAAGAAGCACGGCTCTCTTTATCCCACTTCTTTGCAGACCAGCTCCTTGGAGTACTATGGCATGAAGTTTTTCAGAGGGCTGAGGGCAGAGTACTGGTGCAGCCGGATAGCCACCCACGGCTGTGAGGACCCTCGTGTGGCCCTCTGGCTGAAGGCAGAGTACACTGCCTTCCAAGACAGAGATGACCCGAGCCAGGTGAGTGCCCAGTGGGTGCTGCCATCCCTCCTTCTCCTCTTCTTTCTCTGGCCTTCATTCCCATCTCCCCAGATCTGTGACTCGGGAGGAGTTCGGCACCCCAGCTACTGCGCATTCAAGAGCCACCAGTGTTTGCAGCAGAGCCTCTACAACCAGAAGGTGAGAAACAGCCTGCATTGCCCTTTACACAGCCTTCTCCTCCATGGCTGGTCCCTCCACAGCCAGCCCCAAGTCCCTGCAGGACTCACTGGCCTCCTGCTTTTCCCTCCAGTAGGACACGCTTGGGTGTGTTTGGGCGGGGGGGGGGGTGACAAATAGTGACTGAAGTGCAGCTGACATGTAATTCAGGTGGTGGGTTTTGCACAGACGCTGTAAGAGATGGCAGCAGAGACAGCTGCTAATGTTGAGACAGAGGAGCTGTGGGGAGCCTCCTACCTGTCAGGGTACCACTGTATATCCCTGCAGGAGACAGTCCCCCCCATCTACTGTGTGCTTCCTAGGTGGCAACAAAAACCAGAAACACCAGAGCAGGACAGAGGACTAGCCTCTATCTTAGGAAACACACAGTTCAGCTATCATCCTCTGCCTCCTGCTTCCCAGCTGGTTCTCCCCTCTCCCCTCTGGTGCCCTCATCATCCCAGCCTCCAGAGCTGCTGGGTGATGCTGTCCGTCATGGAGGTCTCCTTTCCCCTGGGGAAGGATGGAGAGTGGTACCAGTCCTATGAACTCAGGCTCTCCTTGCAGGTGTCTCGCCACGACTGCCACAAAAATGAGACCTACCGGGTGCTGAGCGAGAAGGAGGGAGAGGAGGAAGTGTTGCTGTGGCACCAGAGATTCCTCAGCCTCACCACAGGGTGATGCAGGGTAGCAGGGGGATGCATGGGAAGCGAAGGCCTCCAGAGCAGGCTCTCTGGGGCTGTGGTGAGGCAGAGAGTCTGGATAGACCTGGACAGTTCCTCCCAGACCCCTTGCTGGCCAGCCAGCTCATTATGGACAGATTTCCCCCTGTGAGCACCTGCTCTGCTCCAGCGCACCAGGAGGGGAGCCTCACTCAACAGCGTTTCACTGTGGCACCTGCTGGAACTCCCTGTGAAAACATTTTCTCCAGCCAGAGGAGCAGCTGAGCATCAGAGAAAGCATCAGCCCTGGGAACTTGGATTTAGAGCCACTGGCGCAAGTGTCCTTGTCTGAAATCCCCAGCCATCTCTTGCCTCCCTCTCCCTGCAGGCTTATACCAGTCAGTAGCTGCCCCAAGGATGAGTCTTATTGTATAAAGAGCCCATTGTATAAAGAGCCTATTCACCCTACAAACCTAATTTGCTCCCTTCTGTCTGATGCGACCGCTCTGATACACCCCTCAGTGACCCCTCTCATGTTCAAGGTGGGTCCCCATGCCCCCCTGCTCTGCACCCTGGTGTTTCTCGCTCACTGCAGCCCATGTGTCCACTGAGCACAAGGACTGCAGTGTGGCCTTGTCGCCTCCCAGACCATGGGAGGGAGCAGAGCCAGGTACCCTCCAGGTCCCAAACGCAGCATGCGAGGAAGGAGCTGACATATGCACTTTGCTTTCCATTGCAACTGGTTTATTTCTAAAGTTTAAGGGTTTATTGGGCCTTTGTTCTCCAACCCTCCATCTGGCAAAATAATTCAAACCACAAGCCCAATGAGGCTGGCGAGAGGGTGCCAGGCAGGGAGCACCCCCAGCACCAGGCGCTGATGGCACCCCCGGCACCAGAGGCTGCTCGCCAGCAGGGCAGCGAAACCCCACGTCTCCACTCCCTCTCAGGCTGTGTATCACCCCACACCTTCCCCTGCTTCCCCATGTCTCTCCCCGGGCTGTCCTCTCCCCAGCTACCTTGCAGTCCCCGGGAGCCTCCCACCACCCCAGCACGCTCACCCCTCAGCGGCAGCTGTGCACCTCCACCAGGTGCCGGCACTGCTTGCACTTGACGGAGCAGCACCAGCGAAACTTGCAGCTGCACCGCTCCACCACTTCTGCCTGAGCCGTGTGGAAGCCCCTGCCACAGCACAGGAGCTCGCAGCCATCCATGGCTGGGGATGTCCGGTTGCACTGGCGGCCAGAGGTGCCAAAGACCCCATGCCGGGGGTCCCAGTCACAGAAGTCTGGGCTGGCCAGCAGGTAGACCAAGTCATGAGCTGTGTAGGGCTTGAAGCGAGAGCTCTTGGGCACCAGGAGCTTGCGGGAACCCACCCACTTGGGGTGAACCTCCGTTGCCCCCTCGAACTTTTCCTTGAGGACATTGCCCACCTTGCGGAAGGGAGGCATGACCTTCCAGCATGTACGTACCTCGCAGGAACCTGACACACCATGGCATTTGCACTCCACCTTCATGTGGGCCAGGAGAGCCTGGGGAGCAGGAGGCAGCTACCAGCCAGACCCAGGACACCCTGTTCCTCCCCCACACCTCCCATGGGGCTGGAGGGCAGGATCAGCAGAGGGGAGGGGAGGGGAGGGGAAGGGAAGGGAATAAAAAAGTCTTTTCAAACCAGGATAATATGAAATGGAAGGGGATCTGCTCTGTGGGAAACAGGCTGGCTTGGGTCTATAAGAGAAATCCCTGAGGCAGGAGAAGAGATGGGAACCTGCTCTGACCCATGGGGCTGTGGGGAGGGGAACAGATCTATCCAGAGTCAGAGGATGTTCAAGGGACCAGATCTGACAGCAGCCTCATGAGAGGATGGTGACTTTGCTCAGGAGAGACTGGAGGGGCAGGGAAACCCTTCAGAGCAGAGCGGGGAAGCTTATTTCCTTTGCAGAAAAGGCCAGGGGAGGTAAATCACGGCTGGAGTCTGTGAGGAAAAGGACTTAGCACAGAGGTGGGCCAGGGAGGCTGGGACACCCCTCTGTGCAGGTGAGGAGCCAGCTTGGTATGAGCAGCGCAGTGCTGGGCTGAGGAGAGGCAGCAGGACGCAGACCTGTTCTGGGAACCCATGGTTGCCCCGAACTGCTCCTTGGGGTAAGGGGGCTGGACCGAGCTCTACCGAGCCAGGGAGAAGCCCCTCAAGCCAGGCTTGCATCCCAGCCCTTGTTCCTGCCCTTACCTTCCTTCCAGCCCCGTTGTTGTGCAGATTCATGAGCACTCGGCTGGAGGAGACACCGCGGCTCCTCTCAGGGTTGTCTACGAAGGCTTGAGAAAAGGCAATCCCGTAAGACAGGTTATCAGAGCAGCCCGACCATTGGAAACCTGCAGAGGGAAATTGGCCATGAGATGAAGAGGGAGAAACCCTGAGAGGAGCTCCCAAAGGGCTGAGGGACATGGAGAATGGAGATGTCTCCTCCCCTGGTGAGGATCTGCCCCATGGATCTTCTCCTCTGCCACCCCCTCCCTGCCACTGGCCTCCTCCTTCACCTTCGGGGCTGACTCCTCGGATCTTGCGGTCACAGCCACACTTCTCCAGCTCCCCACGGCTGCAGGCACGAGTCACAGCAAAGGCAACACCGGCAGCAGAGATGGCGTGGATGAAAGCAGACTCCCGCGTGCCTACAGCAGGGCGAGAAATGGCACCAGTCTGCCAAGGGGGAAGGCACTGACAGGACATGGCGGGGGCGGGGGGGGGAAGAGCCTGTGACTGCATGCAGGAAGGATGTATTCAGACAGAAACTGCTCGGGAGAAATTGCTACCAGAATGCTGGTAGCAATGCAATTCCCATGGCATGGAGCCAGCAAGGGAAGTGGCTCTGTGGGGTCCTTCTGGCTCAGTGGCCTCAACTTTGGCACCAAGCTGTCCCATTGAGGGAGAGAAGTCAGCAGCCCTCATGGGAAGTGAAAGGGGAGCTGTGGTGGGGGACATCAGGGGCTGAGCCTCCCATGCAGAGGGGTTTGTCAGGGAGGACCCTGCCACCTTGTCGCTAGGAGCCAGAAAAACCCTGTCCAAAGCTCCCTGAATGGCTCCTTCCATGCAAACACATGTAAAATCTGTTCCATGCTGTTTTGGAGGCATAGGCAGATCCTTTTTCCCAGGCCTGCAACACAAAGGAACTGCAGCTTCAGAGAAGAAGGTTTGATTTGAGCTGCTACTCCAAAGGGCTGGGCTGGTGAAGAAGGTCTATCAGTCTACAGAGCTTGTACCCAGAATGGTCCAGATGGGACCAAAAAGACAAGCCTGGCCAAATGCGGAAGAAGTTTAGCCAGAATATTAATATTGTAGCAGCACATGCATTTGTTTCAGTATGCTCTGTGTTGACAGCTCTGTCAGCATGCGGAGGAAGGCAGTGGCCACTCTTGGGCTGGTTCCAGTGTGGCACTTGAACACTAGCCCAGGAAAGGCTGATGTGTCAAGGGGAGCCTGTGGGCATACTGAAGAGACTTCATGCCAACTCTGCCTGCACTGTCTCCCCCTCACTGACCTTGGATGGCGACCTTGCCGAAGACCTGCAGCCCCTGCAGGGTGGAGCAGTTCCACCGGCGAGAGTGAAACTGGTGCTGGCACTCCTCGACAGCCAGCTCCGCACCTCGCTTCACCGCATCCATGGCTTCCACCTGCCGCTGGCAAATGCGGACCTGCTCTTCTACCAATCCCGTCAGACCCTCACAGCCACTGGGGTCCCGGAGAACTGCCCGCAGAGAAGGCTGCTTAGCCAGGTACCTGTGGGGCAGGGAAGATACATTCAGTCGCAGATGGGCTAAAGCCAAGGCCATATCTCTGCAGGACTAGCCCTCTATAGCCTTATTTTAGAGCTGAAATGGGGCAGGGAAGGGGATGTGCTGCCTCTTGTCTGTGCCAAGTTGGACATTCCTGCTCCCCATCCTGGTCTGCGCCTGTTCAGCTTCTCCATCCCTCTCCCTTCCTGCTCCCAGAAACACCCCTCCTAATGTGCTGCCTTTGAGCTGCCCAGGTTCCTTCTTCCGACCTTTTCTCGCAGATCCATCTGTTTTCTTGGGAGACAGCACCTCCCCAGGGGGACTTTCCTATCCAGACAACACAAGTGCAAAGCGTACTTACAGCCAGGTCACAGCAAGGACATGGTGCACAGGGATCAGCACCACGTACAGCCACACCATCTCCATCCTGTCCCCGGCAAAACTTCACCTTCAGCCACGGTGCAGTAGCCGCCTGAATTCCCTCCTGCGACCTCCCGCTGCCTGTGCCCGACAGTCGCTCTCACAGCAGCTCCAGCCCAGCACTGCAAAGCACAGGTAGACCCTGCCCTGGGCAATGACCATGGGCTGCCCTGGTGTGCCTGCCAGCATCGGAGACCCGGTGGCCCACAGAAGCCTGGCAGGCTGGCCCTGTGAGGGCATCCACACCAGTGCTGTTCCCTACCTACAGTGTGGGCAGCAGCATGGGAGAGCTCTGAACTAGGGCTCTGGGGTGGGCATCCGTCGGAGGGAACTCACATGGCCCGGGACAGCATCAGTGTCAGACCCTCGGTCTCTGCCATCCCATCAGCAGACAATCTGGTTGTCTTCCTCTGCAGTCAAGTCACTTCATCAGCAAGAAGCGGCCCAAGACCCAGTCAGCAGCAGACAGAGCCTTCCACGCAAGAAAAACCTGGCAGCACCAAACAGCTGTCGCTAGACCCACCAGCTCATCATCGCTTTGTCACCAAGCCCTTTGGGGAGCCAGAGAGTTTCCTTGCAGTGACAGCTCATGGGAGCAGAGAGGGGAAGACCTGCTGCCTCTCTGATCCCCAGCTGCCGTCCTTGAGGACCCTCCCTCATGTGCCTCTTCCAGGCTGGACATTCTTCTTTACTACCCTGCAGCCCACATAGCTACAGCAAACAGACACAGCCCGGCTGCTCCCTGGTTCTCTTAACTCTTTCCCTGGCAGCTCTCCCTTCGCCCCCCCTCATTTTCTTCCCCAAAGCAAGAGGGATAGTCCTTGCCCTTCTTCTAAGTAGCCATAATGGAGTGGCTGTCCCTCTTCACAGTGGGTAGTCCTTTCCTAAAATCCCCTGAGAGTCCAAGAAAATGTGAGTTGTGTGACCAGAGAGCTGAAATGTCCTGGGAGAACAGCCTGCCGTTCCCCCAGCAGGCCTGGGAAGTGCGACCTGTCCCCACCACCCCAGAAGGCGAAACTCCTTACACAGCCTGGAGGTTTCTGGTTTACCTGTCTGAATCATTCAGAAAGTGACACAGAGCTGCTCTGGCCCTGCCGTGGTTCTTCCACCATGGCCCCCCATGTGGGTGTGCTGGTTTTGGCTGGGATAGAGTTAACTTTCTTCGTAGTAGCTGTGTTTTGGATTTGTGCTGAAAACACTGTTGATAACACAGGGATGTTTTAGTTACTGCTGAGCAGTGCTCACACAGAGCCAAGGCCTTTTCTGCTTCTCACATGGCCCCACCAGCGAGCAGGTGGGGGGGTGCACAAGGAGTTGGGGGGGGACACAGCCAGGACAGCTGACCCCAACTGACCAAAGGGATATTCCATACCATATGACGTCATGCTCAGCATACAAAGCTGGGCGAAGAGGAAGGAAGGGGGAGACAGTCGGAGCAATGATGTTTGTCTTCCCAGGTAACCGTTACCTCTGATGGAGCCCTGCTGTCCTGGAGATGGCTGAACACCTGCCTGCCGATAAGAAGTGGCAAATGAGTTCCTAGTTTTGCTTTGCTTGCGCATGTGACTTTTGCTTTACCTATTAAACTGTCTTTATCTCAACCCACAAGTTTTCTCACTTTCACTCTTCTTATTCTCTCCTTCATCCCGCCTGAGGGGGAGTGAGCAAGCGGCTGCGTGGGGCTGAGCTGCTGGCTGGGATTAAACCACGACAGTGGGTTAACCCCTTCGCTGCGCTCTTCCACATTGTCCTGCACGAGGTCTGAAGAGCACTGGGGTTTATCAGTCATCCTTTCAAACCTGAGCAGCCCCTCTGTTACAGCACACTTTCCACCTCTCTCCTTGCCTTCCCAGCTCCCTGTGTCCCTCATTCGTTGGGTCCTTGGCTCATGGTTTCTGGAGTCAGCACTCTGGGGCGACAGGCGTGTTGGGATCTGCAGCGTCAGGGTGTAGCCTCCAACACACACCCCAGTGATCTGGTCTTACCTGCTGTCGACTCAGACAGCAGTGAGGAAACGCCGAGGGTTGCGCTGCTCTTCCCCACGAGCTGAGCTTCCAAGACACAGCGAGGGGCAGAGGTGTGAGAGGGAGAAACAGAGTTCGCAGGCTGATGCACGGAGACCCGGTGAGGTGAGCGAACGTGGCTGGGTGAGGGATGCTGCGGGGCAGCACAGGCTTGCGGGCTAGGCTGAGTGCCACCGTGTCCTCCTCTTCCAACACACACGTTAGAGCCAGAACTGCCAGGCTCAGCCAGGTGTGTGCACATGTGTGCAGGGAGTGAGGGCTGCAGGGCAGGGGAAAGTTCCCACAGAGCGTGTCAGAGACTCCTTTTGCAAAGGGAGAAGGAAACACACACACACTCTTCAGTATATCTGCAAGCCTTTATTGGTACCAGAGCCTTAACAGGAACTGAAGAGACACAAAAGCTGTGAGAACAAAGATCCCAGAAACTAGGAAGTGAGAAAGGGGGTCTGGTTAAAAAAGAGAGGCACTAAAAAGGAGCAGGGTGAGATCAGTGGTTCGGGTACTATTGTACCCTCCAAGGATTTATGAGCAGCAGGAACATATATCCCTTGGCGTGTCACTCCCTGAATGAGGACGCAATGATGGCAAAACAAGGGAGGCAGGGAGTGAGAAAGTCAAACACCAGCAGTAACAGCCAGCAGGCAGAGGATCTGGGCAGGGGCTGCAGAGAAAGAGGAAGCCCACAAGCACGGCACCTACTTCTCGGGGCAGCTGTTCCTGGGGAAGGACGACAGTAGAATTTGGAGTGTCCCCATGACTCATGTTTTCTTCCAGGTGTGCTGGGACAGGCAAAGCAGAAATAGGACTTGAAGCAGCAGGGTGCCAGATGGGCTCTGCAGAAGGGCAGAGCCCTCCCCAGCTGCACTTGGCGATGCTAGGTCACAGATGTGCTGCTAAATCAGCCGTTGCACTTAGCACCGTGCCTCCTGTAGCCTTGAATGACAGGGACTGACTTCTGTGGCAAACGTGCCTTTGCACTGAGACCTCTTCAGACCTGGGTCCTTTCTGGGTCTCTGACACATGCCAGTAGTGCACAGTTGGGCCCCTGGGCAGGAACTTGTCCCCAAAGCACCTAAGCCCATGGGATTGACGGGACTCTGAGCCTTTGAGCTGGCCAGTGGTTAAATTAACTCTGCTTTCGCTTCTTGTATTTCACTTCTACCTCCTGTTTGGCAATATTTTGGGGAGGGAAATGTTATTATTTTCTCCTGTCAGTCCTTGGGGTGGCTGAGTTAGCATGGGAGCAAAGATGAGCAAGTATTTGGCACTATGACCCAGGGCAGGTCTCTTCAGTTGCAAGGACACCTGGGTGTTTCTTCTTTCATGATTACGTTTGCTTTCATAGGATGTGTTTTAGCTTATCAGCTTTGGATAGCAAAGTTCACATTTTGTGGCCAGCCAGAAGTACATCAGGAAATGAGAAAGGAGGGGAGATGAACTGCAGCATGACAGATGTAGAACCAGCTATGGCACGGTAGGGCATGGCTGTGATTTGGATGAGCAAGTAGGCAAAGACCCCACCTGATTCTGTTTTTAATCAAGCTGCTTGAAGTTTTCGTGCCCAGATCAAGACCTCTGCAGTGACAGTGATCACTAGCCAGCAAGCCAGCGTGTACCCTTGGCTCTTCACCAGCAGAGAGGTAAGCGAGACGGCAACATCTGGAGAGCTGGGTGGTCTGGGTGCACTGGGCATTGGTCCCTGCCAGCTGCTGCGCATGTGCTGCCGGACCTGACCATGGGGCAATGGGGAACCCTCTACGCCTCTTCAGTTGCCTGGTGAACCTAGTAAGGCAAATCTCAGTGTTTATTAAAATGGAGGCTTTCTTTGGGATTCTGTGATGCTAAAAGCATGGGCAGCCTGCGAAGCTTACTTGCCAAAGTGCCCACAATGAAAGTCCTCTTCCACGGGGCCCTCGGGAGATGAAGGAGGGGGTGACACTTCTACGGAGTATGCAGAAGTAGTGTGATCAGACCTCATGAGTTAAATATGGAGGTCTCAGCTTTGATGTCATGTATCCCTCATTAAAAACAAGCTGCCCTAAGTCTTGAATGTCTTCACCGTTCTAATCATTGCAATAATGTAATTTCTTGGTTAGAAAAAAGGTGAAAAGTGTGGCTTAAATATCATCTACAGCAGGTAAAAAGCATCCACATTTATGAAAAATATGCCTTTGATTTCTAAAGCAAAGTTGGGTGGGTTTTTTTAATGTTTGGTGTGCTTTTTGTTACTTCCTCTTGGTTTCAGATTTACTAAACGTGCTTGTGCAGTTCATGTTTTCAGCTATGCTGCTCTGCACCCCAATGCCACATTCTCTGTCTGCATCCCCAGGGCAGCCCCAAAGTGCTCCAGGCTTTAAATGTCAAGTGACTTAGAAACACTGACCCTGTGGCATGCTTGGCAAGATTTTTCTAGCTGTCTTTTTCCACCTCATTTCTCAGCTCCATGCATGACCCTGTGTCCCACCACACTGTGCTCCTTCGTCATTTTTGCGGTGCTAGGAAGGCAGTGGCTATTGGTGAGACAGTGTCAGGAGAGAAGATGCCCAGGACAGGCAGGGAGATGCCAGGCATACATCTCATCTCAGGGCACACCTACCTGTGCCAGGCCCTGTGTGCAAGTACAGTTTGGGTTTCTCATGCCCCAGAAGAAAAAAAATCAAAATCCCCATGGGATTTGCATGTGCTGTGGGGAGGACTCCTTGCCTAGCAGCTCTTTTTCTGCCTCTGGGGACAGGTGCACACCCTGGGGCCAACCTCTGGCTTGTCTCAGTCCGGCACCCCACGCCAGCCAGAGCCCTGGGCAGCTCCCGAGTGACCAGGGGAGGCACGTGGCTGTTGTCCAAGTGGGGTGGTCACAGGCAGAGGGGGTGGGGTGGAAGGGGAGGATAGTGCGTTCTTTACAACTGTTTTTTGGGTTGTCTGCCCATCCTCCAGCATCACATTCTCCTCTCCTCTCAGGCAGCAGCAGCAGCAGCAAACGTTGCCCCCATCTCTCACCTATACCAACACTGCTTCCTCCCTCACTGGTGTTTTCCCTTCCTTCCATTTTCTGCAGCTCTTCCTCCCCTGCAGCAGTTGCTTGTAGTGTGTGTGTACACACACAGACGTGTACGTGTGTCATGTCTATGTCATTATCCCTGTCCCCCCTCCCAGAGCAAAAATACTAGCAACAAATTTGTTTTCCACCTGAAAAAAAAAAAAGTATGTACCTAGGGTAGCATCTGTAGTTTGAATTGCTCTTTTCTAACCCTGCTGGAGAAAAGGCCATGGTCTGGGCAGATGGCCTTCAGGGGCTCATATTGATCTTCACTGAGAGGTAAAAAAATGCTTCTTCCACTTCCTGGGCCACATAAGGTCAGTCACCAAACAGAGAGTTCCTTCAGGATTTCAAGACAGCATCTCATCATGAGGAGGAGGAGGAGGATTCAGCTGTGGTACCATTGCCTCCTTACATAGCTGATGACTTGCGACCTCTCAGCAGCTTTTGTGTAGAGCAATGAGTACTTGAGGTTCTTTCAGAGGCAGCCACAAAGAACATGGTCTGTGGCTCTCAAGCATTAACTAACAAGGATAATCCAACCAGTTTCAGCTCTTCTGTCTCTTTGCTACCAGCCTGCTTTACCCATAGCTTTTCTTTTCGGTGAGGGACAGTCAAAATAGTACCTTCAGAGCTCTGCAGAGAAATGCTCCATTCCCACAACTTCGTCTCTCCAAAGATTGTGCATGTACGCATCTCATTTCAGGCCTCTGAGATCCTGATTACAGTATCTGTTTTGTCAAATTTGAGACTATTAGCTTAGCTTCAATAACATCACTGTTAGTGGATTCTCGCTTCTGTGTTTCCATCCACCCACCCAAAAAAAATCCCCTCAAAAAAACCCAATATATTTTCCATTCTCAGTGATCTTTGCTGCCAGTTTAGAACTCTGCTGTTTGGTGTCTCGAAGGCTGAAGGTCTAGTATGTAAGGAAAGATCACTCATAAAAAAAGAAAAGGTGATGGTAGGCAAAAAAAAAAAATAAATTACTTTCTTGTCCTGGTGTTCGTGGCAGGAAAGCCTGGGAGATTTCCACAGCAGAGATTTTCTTTATGGGAAAATTCATCAAAGGACTGTCTCAAATCAAAATGGTGGTAGGAATGGTTATGGAGCAGCAATATGATCTAAGCAGTGTCTGAAACCACATGGCTTCTACCCCAGAGGTCCGAAAACAACTGAAGGGTGAAAGACCTGACTAACTGTGGTGTAGAAACATTTGCTTAAAACTGCTTTTAAAATCTCACTAGCAGACACAATTTGAGAAAAGGCTCTTGGGGGATTTCAGACCAGGGAGCTTCATGTCTGTGCTGAACAAATTAGTAGAAGCTATAATCAAGGAAAAAATCAGTTGGCATGCAGTCATATCTAATTACTGGGGAAGAGTCATCATGGCTTTTATAAAGGGATGCTGTGCCTCACAGTCCTTTGAAGGAATCAACAAGCATGTGAACAGTGACCCATGTGGATTTCCAAAAGGCTTTCAAAAGGGTTCTCACCAATGCTGCTTAAAGAAATTTAGAAAAAATGTTCCTACCTGGATAAAAAGTGCCTAAAAGATAAGACAGAGAATGAGGGTAGATGGTTGATTTTCTCAGTGTAGTTCTAAGACACCAGTGCTGGGGCTTGGGCTGTTTGACTTATTCATGAGGGATGAATAATGAAATAACAAATCTGTTGGAGACACAAAATTATTCAAGTCAGAAAAGATGAGGGTTGGCTGCAAAGAACTGCAGAGATTAAGAGAAGTGTGAGTGACTGGGCTTAAAATAACAGCTGAAATTTCGTCTAGCTAAGTGATGAGAAAAACCAATCTGAACTGACCATTACCCCTTGCAAATGAGATCTACGCCTACTCAACTCAGTGCATCCATATTACCAACCTCATGTACGCTTTGAGCACCCCACCGCAGGGCTCACAAAGGCTGTAGCAGAAGTGGAAAGGCTCTGAGAAGGGCAACAAGGACAGAACAGCTCCTCTGCAAGGAACAACCATGAAGACAATGACCCTTTAGCCTCAAAAAAAAAAAAAAAAAAAAGGTACTGAGGGGGAACATGGTAGACGTTTATAAAATCATCAGTGATAAGGTGAAGGTGAATAGGGATGTTTTTTCCCACTATCTCTTCCAGTACGAAAACTAGGAACTGCATCTAGCAGGTGGTGATTCAACAATGAGTATGAGAAAGTGGTTCTTCACCTGAGATGCGATTAAGCTGTGGAACTCCTTGGCACTCCTGGAACTGGATGTTGTAGATGGTAAATTTTACATGGACCCAAAAAGCAACTGGAAAAAAAATCATGAAAGTAAAATTCCCTGAGGACTACTGAATACAAATAGGTCACCTCCGGCTCGGGAAATCCTTGGGCTACAATATGCTGGAAGCAGGAAGACAACTTCAGGGAGCGTAACTACATGATTGCACTGTTCTTACATGATACCTTCACCATCCATGATTTGAGACAGAACGCTAGTTGTAGGTAGACTGCTGATCTCACACAATATGGACCATGCTTACAAATCATGTATTTTCTAGAGATGTTTATTGAATACCTCTTGATAAAAATAGCTTGTCTGTGGAGACAAGTCACCTTCACCCACATGTTAGAGCAGGGCATGGCCTCTCACAGAGTCTCAGTCTCACTCACTTTGTCTTGGTCAAGACGAAGGTCTCGCCAATCTGTTCAGTTTGCGGTCATTGCAAAGTTTTGGCTCTAGCAAAACCTGCCATGCCTCACTGTGAGCAGCTAACTCTGTCCTCTTCCAGTAACCACCTTGAAGGTATAGGGATGCTGCTATTATATTTCCTGGACCCTTCTCTTATCCAGCTGAACAAGCGCAGCTCCCTCAGCATCTCCTCAAGTGCTCCAGCCCCCCGACCTTTTTGGTGGCCTTCCACTGGACTCGCTCCAGTTGATCAATGTTTGGCAGGGCAGTGCTACCATTAGTATCTAGAGTGGTTACCAGCCTCACACCACTTTGGACTCACAGGTATGTTTGTCCACGTGAGTCCCACAGCTCTTCCAGGTTTACTGTGTGCTCCCTTACCTGGGCGTGCTGCTCTATGTTTGTGGTACACAGGCTGCTTCATGCTTTATGGTGCTGTAAGCAAGAAAATTATCTGAGGACATCCAATCCAAATAGGCACCACTGGTCCCATGCAAGAGAGAACACCAAAGGAACTGTATGAATGTAAGCAAAGTAAGGAACTCCAACCAGCTGGGTCTCGGGTTTGTATGGGTTGTTTCACCTAGGAAAAGAAGCTGGGGTGGAGTCAAATCTAACTGTAGTATAATTTTTTTTTTATCTGCAATGGATGTACAAAGTCCTGTTTCTCTGATATAAAACAATACTATGCGGTTTTTATTTTAAGTTCCTTCCAGTCAGCATTTTCCCCTCAAAATGCTTGCTCTCTTCTTTTTCTTTCTCTCTCTCTCTTTTCCTGGAGCTGCCTTAACTACTTTCCCTGTGCGCTATTGTGCTGCCCCTTTCTTGTATACATGTGCTCTCAGCAGTGATCAAAGCAACGTGTATTTTCTAGGGCTGAGCGATAAATGATTCTGTACAACAATTACATTCTCTGTGCTCTGGCTTCTTCTGCCATGTAATTACTCACTTTTCTACTGTCCATTTTTCTTAGTCTTTTGGTTTCTTTGTGAGTTCTTGCAGCAGAAGCCATCACGGTGGGATTTTGACCTTTCAAGAGATTTCCCCCTTCTCACTTAAACTCTTCTGTCTTGGTCTTCCACTCTGACCAGGAATTGTGCTGACATTCAGCAACTGGCAATGACCCTCCATCACATCAGCATCCCCATTACCACTGGAAAGAATTGCTGAACTAGAGGCAGAAGCTGACTCTAGCTGACTACGTTACCATCCCTGCCAGATGACCACTGACCAGCGATCCAAAGCAGCACCAGTCGAGAGAGATGTCCTCATCTACCTCCCAGCTGCAGATGAGAGGAATGACCTGCTCATAGCTTCTTAGAGGGGAATGACTTCTCCCAGTGCTTTTCTTTGTGCCTCCTTAGGCCGCCAACAGGCTCAGCCATCTCTGTGAGACCCTCCCAGATCCCTGCTGGGCATGTCATTGTCCAATGCATCTCAGACATGCAAGGATTACAGTTTCAACCACCGCCTCCTCCTCCCTGGCTACACCCTGATATTCATTACAGGTTTGATGCTGAACGTGACAGCCCTATGGATATTCATCCGCTACCTGCGCCTGAAGTCTGTAGTGATGATCTACATGTTCAACCTGGCCGTGAGTGACCTCATCTTCACGCTCCCTCTGCCACTGAGACTCTACTACTATTTCAACCACCACTGGCCCTTTGGTAACACCCTGTGCCAGGTGTCTGGCTCTGTCTTCCAGATCAACATGTATGGTAGCTGCCTCTTCCTCATGTGCATCAACCTGGATCGCTATGTCGCCATCGTCCACCCACTTCGCTGGCGGCATGTGCGGCGCCCCAAGGTGGCCAAGATCATTTGCCTGATGGTCTGGGTTGTGATCTTCGTGGGCTCCATCCCCACTGCCATAGTCCACAAGCAAAACCACTGCGAGGTACCGAACCAGACCGTTTATCTGTGCTTTGAAAGCTTTAGTGACAACATGTGGCAGAATAACCTCTTCCCCCTAGTTGTCCTGGCTGAAATCTTGGGGTTTCTCCTGCCTCTCAGCTCTGTGACATACTGCTCAATTCGGATCTTTCAGGAGCTCTGCCAGGACAGCCAGACAAAGACCCTACGACAACAGAAGACCGTCCGTCTCCTCTTGGTCAATCTGGTCATCTTCATCATCTGTTTTGTGCCTTACAACACTACCCTGGCAGTTTATGGGATGATAAAGGCCCAGGTGATTAAGGTTGAGAAAGAAACACAGGCCTCTGTGCGCCAAGTGTTAATCATGACAATGCTGTTGGCCAGCATGAACTGCACGCTGGACCCCCTCATCTACTACTTTAGTACTGAGGGTTTCCGTAACACCTTTAAGAAACTGCGGCGAGGACAAGCCTGGGACTCAGATACAGGGATACTTAAGAATCAGGTTGTGGAGAATAAGTCAACCCGAGACCATGCTGTCTCCAAAGTAAAACAGTTCCGAGCTGAAAACTTTATCCGTCCCAATGAATCTTTGCCATCGCTTCCTACTGCAGTATTTTTGAATGGCCCTATTGAGGACTCGGAAATATAACCACAGAAAGGTCATACCGTTGCAGTGTCACCCATTCAATAATTACAGCAAGACTTTGGGAAACAGCTCAGGGTAATTCAGCAAACTGTTTGCGGGAGCACAGCAGACTGTATGTGGGTGAACGTGATGATACAAAGCTGAAGGATGAAAGGCTGTTTTGAATAAACAGAGATGTCTTGGTGACATGGTCTCACCTAATTCTTTTGGTACAGGAAACATAGCGGGGAACAAGGACTTGAAACAAAGCTAGTGCGTCTGGGTCTGGTCAGCACAGATTCCTATAGCAAATCCATCCTGCCTGAGCACCTCATGGCTGCACTGTGGTGTGAAGCAGTTCCAGGGATAATCAAAGCACAGATATGGTACTCACTGTTGACAGAGTGAATTTAGTAGTAATGACTGAGGGAAACTTTGTTGGCTTTGTAACTAGGTGCTTCAATTTCAGTCCACCTCAGGACACCTAAATAAGCATCTTAATTTTCCAAAAGAGTTGAAGCAGTTAGCAACCCTTGTTGAGGTCAAGGAGACTAGCTGAGTGTTTAGTACTCTTGTGGAAAATAGGCTCCTAATTGTTTAGTAAGTCACAGACCTCAGCAAAACAACCTTTAGGAGGTACGTCAAATGTGCTTGTGCAGCTGTACATACACACACATGCAGCACAATGGCTATACAATTACCTAAAGCAAAACGGCTTGGGAAACACTAGCACACTTAAAATATGCCCAGTGTTCATAATGGCCCTGGAAAACAGAGAAGGATACCAATACTGTCATTGTTTCTGAAGATCACACTGACATTAGTGCTTTGCACTTTCTTGTCACTTGGCCATAGGGTGATTTATTTCAGGTCTGAGTGATTTTCACTGCTAAAAAGAAATTATGTCACAGAATGAGGTTGTGGTGAAATGTATTTGCTTGCCCTGTTTATACATGCTTTTTTAGACTGCACTGTATGCGAAAGCCCTATAAATCTCCCCAGAAGCAAGAGACACAGCTGTACACGGGCAGTGCCAGAAACCCCAGTTATTGACTCCTGCCTTTCTGCCTGCACTGCAAGACAGCCTCTCTGTGGCTTCCAGCAGGACTCAGGCTATCCCAAAGTGGGTCCATTATGATATATTTCAATTTTTTTGGAAAATGTTAAAGGAATGGTAAGGGAAAGTGACAAGAAATGCTGTTCAGAGTAAAGTCCTGGTTCTTTGACTTCTAAATTAGCAATGAATCTTACTTCAGGTCCCTACCTCATGACTGCTGTGGGAATAAATGTATAGCAGTGCATCATGGTTTTGTGTTACACTACAGTTTAGGAGACACAGGGTTTTAAATCCATCTTTCTAGTCTCCCTTGAAGACCTTCTCTTTTACTACAGGTCATTGTAGAAGCAAGTCTTTGAAGAGACCTGGAGAAGATGATGAGGCTCTCCACAGAGAAATCCTTGTGTCACAGGCTGCCCTAGAAGACGTATGCCCTAGGTAGGGCAGCTCTGTTCCTTTTCTCTGCCCATGCAGACCAGCCTTGAAATATGACTGCAGATGAAGGACATTTAATGGTGTCTGAGAGATGCGGTGAGAGAGGTGGAGGAGGGCTTGCAGGGCAGTAGGTATTTCTATTTTGAAAATTCAGGACTGCCATGTAAATGTGAATCATTTGTGACACAGTGCAGCTGGAGAGGAAACAAAGCTGTGTGCACACCTTCTGCTAGGGTCTGATGTTACCCTTTCATTCTGGGATTTATGGGGTAGTATATTGCAGCAGCTGCACTGCTGTCCATTTCCATATCTTCTCAACCTTCCTCCTTCCTACTCCCTTTCCTCGTCCCTCTTCCTCTGGCCCTTTCTCCTTTCCCCAGATCTAACACACCATGCACCTGAGCATCAACACCATGTCTTCACTGCTATGTTTTCTTCCCTGCCCAGCAAAGCTGATTTTTTCCCTTTCCTTTAACTTGGCTAGAGCACTGTCATAGATTCACAGAAAGATTTGGGTGGGAAGGGACCTCTGGAGGTCTCTACCCCAACTCCCTGCTCACAGCAGGTTGTTGGGGGCAGCGAGGGCTGGTTATTCCCCAAAGGAAGGGGCTTCCCCAGCAAGGTCCCCATCCCACAGCACCTGAGAAAAGTGAGCACGGCAGGTACGATGATGGTAGCCAAGTTCAGCTGAGAATCCAGATCATCAGACAAGCCCGTGGTGACGAGGCAGGTCCAAGGTCAAACTAAGAAGTCAAGTCAGCATCAGGATCAGGTCGGGAGGCTGTAACCAGGGTGAGCCACAGTTTAGTGATTGCCAGACAAGTCCATCGTGGCAACGCAGGGCTTGGGTCAAGGGAGGAAAGCCTATCCATGGGTCTGGATCAACGCAGTGCATGGCCAGGCACATGCAGGACTGCTCAGGTAGGAACCAAGAGCAAAGGCATAGGCAGCTCCTGGGGCCGGGGATCAGCCCTGGCTGAGGCTCTCAGAGGGAAGGGGCAGCCCTCAGCCGTGCTGTCTCTGACTTGGCCTCGAGCTTACACAGCCAAAGCCCCAGGAACAGGGAGGATGCACTCAGGACCCTGAGCTAGTTCAGGGCCTTGTCCAGGTGTCTTCTGAGCACCTCCAAGGATGGACATTCCTCAGCCTTTTGGAGCACCCGTGCCAGTACTGAAATATGCCCTGGGGAGAGGCTTTTCCTAATGCTCGGCAGGAATCTCCCTTGTTGCAAGGGTGTTGCCTCATGCTTTCTCAGGGCCTTTGTGAGCAAAGTCTGGCCCCATCTTCTCTATACCCTCTCTGTAGGTAGTGGCAGACAGCAGTTAGGTCCCCCTCAACCTCTTCTTCCCCAGGCTCAACAGATAGCTCCCTCAGCCTCTCCTCACAGGCCACGTGCTCCAGCAGTCTCAGTGACCATCTGTGGGACTGTCCACAGTTTGTTGGTGTCTCTCCTGTACTTGTGGACCCAATGCTGCGCAGAATAAAGAGCAGCAATCACTTCTTTCCACCTGCTGGCTGACTCTTGTTAACAGCACCCAGTATGTAGGAAGTATCAGCAAAAGCACAAAGGGTGGTGCTCCCCAGACACTAGTGCCTGGTAACACAGGAGGCATGTGCACTGTCCTCGTACAGGTGTCCCCAGGGCATACTTCTGCAGTTGGCATCCTCATTGAGGCACTGGGCTTCCCTGAGTTGGGGCGAATGGAGATCTTTCAAAGTCCTTCAAGCTTGCCAAGTATGAATGAAATGTCAGGTGGCAGACGACACTCCTTCAGAAGAGGCTGCTCCTCTGCCAAAGATACAGTATCCCCCCCAAAAAAACACAGAGCTTCTCAAAAGGAACATGAAAAAACATAATCTTTTCTTATAGTTTCATTCCTGAAAATAGTGGAACTATTTTTACCTGGAACATTTTATAAATATTCCACCTCCAGCAGAGGAAATTTTAGCTCAAATATTTTGACAAAATTATAAATAACTGAAAAGCTGATCTCTTAATGGATCTCATCAACCGGTTTAACAATACAGGGGGCTGCTGGTCCTGCTACACTCAGCAGAAAAGTTCCTGACTTTGGGTTTCTTAATTGTTATATGGAGGCAATGGTGTGCCCAGTGTGGGCTGTTGGGTTTTAAATAATTTTCAGCTTGCATTGGTTTTGTTTTATTTCTGAGGATTCTAGTAAAATTTAATCGCTTTGGATTCTGGAGAAGATTTTGGATGTTTTTCATGTCTGCCAGAGAGAATTAGTATTAGCTAGGTCTTCTGCATTTTTGCCTTCGTTAGCCTGATTTTTTTGTTCCATCATGTGGTCATAAAGAAGAGAACGTGCATGTAATGTCTCTCAGTGAAATGAGTCACCCATCCTATCTTGCTTTATAGCTTCTGTTTAATGAGTATGTATAAAAAAAGCTAAGCAAACAAATCTGAAAGTCCTAGGGTATGACAGTGTCCATCTCGTCTATTTAAAAAGAGCTTGTGACACAATATCGATTGCTACAAAATGGAACTACTTCAAAGCATGTGTTTAAAACAACAGGAACAAACTACATGAAGCAATGGTATTCCAGAAAGGAAAGTTAAATGGGAATATAAGCTCACCAAAGCCTTTTTGACCTGTATGATTGACCCTCCACGTCCTACTGTGATAATTCTTGAATTAGTATTCTTGCTCAGTATGTCAGGGGTAAAAGATGCCATTCATTGCTCCCCTGTACTTTGTGTCATTCGTAGATGCGATCATTAAACAAATGCCTTCTTATCAAGTAAGACTAAACAAGTCAAAGGTCAGAGAGATGACAAAGGAGCACAGACTGCTTATTTTATATGGGTTGGACAGGGCATCTGCAAAAACACAGCTTTTTGATTTCCAGAACAGACATGCCAGTCACTTCTGGAAATGGTTCCTTATTTGGATGATATAGAAATGTATTGTTATGACTATTAATCGTGATCTTAAATGTATTTTGTACTTTCTAGAAACCTACTGACGCTCTGGGTTCTGTAAATCAGCTTGAAAAGATGTTTCACAAGTCGCAGAACAAGCCAGACTTAATCTTCAAATTGTTTTTATCACTGCTTGTGTTCCTCCCTTCCACCACGTACTGGCTGTATGCTCCCACCACTTGATGTATCCCTCCAATGAAACATGTATTTTGGGTTACAAATGCCCCCAGCAACTTCAGCTGTGCTTGCTTTGAGCTTGGGAGGTTATTTGCCTCCCCGCGCAGTCGCTGGGAGTTGAAAGAGATGTCCTCCAGAGGTCCTTCCAACCTAAATAATTGTACAATTCTCTGACCTTGTGTTTTAGATGCTGATCTGGTGTCTCAAGCATTCTTCAGGTTCTTCATTATCATTCCCTCTCCAAGTTGTTCTCGGTTGGATCACACTTTGAGTACCCTGCCTGCCTTCCAGCTGCAGCCGAAGTCCTTGATCCTGTGGCTGAGAGCAGTTGGTCTAAGCTTCGCATTTCGTGAGTTTCTTTTGAAGCCTTTCTTTCAAACTCTTGTATTCTGCAATGCTCACAGAATCTCAGCAGAGGCCAGGCTGCTGCTGTGCTGATACCACTGTACATCCTGCTGACCAAAATTGTCTCAGGGTTTCCTTGTGGTTTCCCACATCTCCCTCCATGTCATCTGCTGTCTCCGCTCTTACACTTGGAGAGATCTTTGGGCATGGACCGTTTTTTGTTTGGCTTGCATAGCACCTTGCACAGTGGGATAGTGGTCTCGGAGGGCTCCCAAACAAAATGACAAGAAATAGCATAATATCGCTGAAGAACCTGCTATGCTGCTAATTTTGTTTGAGGATATTTGAGAGTGTGGATGTGCTAAAGCCAGACACAGCTATCCCTGCTTGAACCTATTTCACTCAGATAGGTAACAGCGACAAGGGAACAGCGATCTAGTCTTCCATGCTAGCTGTGAAACCTCCCTGCCCTGCAAATACCATCTGCTGAACCGCAGGCAGTCACTCTCCACTTCAGTCCCTGAAATACAAGGGAACAAGAAAGTACTTTTCTCCCGGAGGGCAAGGGGTGGAGGGAAAGGATCAAACTTTTCACCATAAAGTGATGATGAAAGACCTTTCCTGACTTTGGAGGGGAAAAAAGAAGAAAGGAGAAAAAAAGAAGAAAAAAAAAAAGAGAAAAAAAGAGAGAAAACCAGCACTGACATCACTGAGCTATAAAGGAACCTGTCACTGCATCAGGGATGGACTCAGATGACAGGACCAAACACTCGGCACGGTGTGACACCTTGGAACAGCCTGTCCCAGCTTCAGAGGGATACCTGCAGGCTCTCGGTCTCTGATTCTTTGCCCTCCTAGCAGCCTGTGTGGGTAAAACACACCGAACCAGACGTAGCCAGGGCTAGCGGAAATGAGGGGGGTGCTTTCACGAAAATGAATGTTTTGCGACGAAAAATTTCGTTTTGACCAACATTACCGTTTGCTTTCGTGATTTGGGTTGGTCGGGGATTTTTTTTTTTATCTGGAACAACAAAAGAATTTCCGAATCCAAACCAACGGCTGCAGTTATACGTCCCTCGGCGACCACGCAACGAGCGCAGACAGACGCGCGGAGCGTTCGGCGGTAGATAAAAAGGGGGACACGGCCCCCCCGGCGCCCGGAGCAGGCTGCAGCCCCCCGCCGCGGGGCCGCTGCCGACGGGAAGGCGGCTCTGAACCGGGCGGAGGAGGCTGCCGCCGCCGCCGCCACCGCCCCCCACCCCGCCCCACCCCGCCCCGCTCCCCGCCCCGCCGCCCAGCCCGACTCTCGCTCTCCGCGGCCAACAGCGGCCCCCGGCGGCGGCGGCGCTCCTCGGGGCCGAACCGGCGGGCTCCCCCGGGCGGGGCCTCCCGGCACACGGCCCACGCGGGACCGCGCCGCAGGGACCGCCGCTCCCAGCGCCTCGCGGAAGGACGGGAGGGGGCTCAGCGCCCCGCAGCACCGGCCCCCTCCGAGATACCCCGGGGACGGTGCCGCACCCGCTGCACCGGGCCGGGCCGGGCCGGGCGGGGCAAAGCAGCGGCGCCGTGCCGAGGTCACCCACCGGTTGTCCGCAAGAGGACGCGGCCGTCGACCCCCCCCCCGCCCCGCCAGGCCGCGGAGCCCGCCCGGCGGCGGCTACCGGTGCAGCCTCTCCCCGCGCAGCCCGGCGCCCACCACGGCTTGCGCTTCGCAGCGACTCTTAGGGCGCAGGGGCTGGCTTTGTGGGGCGGGGGGGAGCGGGAACCCTGCCTCCCCGGCGGCGCCCCGGGCGTGCTGGGGGGCGTTAGCGGGCTGCGCTGCCGGCCGGGAGGGTCGTTCCCAGGACTGCAGCCATCGAGGCTGATTGCCCTGCGGTATCATGCAGCAGGGCACGGCTCCGTTTCTTGTTCTCGCCTCTTCTCATTCTTTGGGAAAAAGCAATTAAAAAAAAAAACCAAACCAAACCAAAACCGGAAAGAAGCTGTAAAACCGAAGGAAGTAAAGGTGTGAGTGCTTCTTCCCAGGGAGAGGGGGGAGAAGGGGAGTTAATTTTGTTGTCAGGACAGCAAGACCCCAGTGCGAGATGAAGAATAGAGAAGCAACAACAATAAAAGCATTTGAAAGTAATCTTCGCCGTCACACAGGTCAGTGTCTTCCATGAGGGTTTTAACTGATCCGAGCCTGGCAAATGCTGAACACGCACATCTAGGGAGCGCTGCAATAAATGAAAACACACACCCAAAAAAGGTTTCGAAGACCTGCACTTTGGGTTCAGAAATGCCAGACTTAGTTTTCTCCTTGTGCATAGGTGTCACGGTTGTCCTTGGTTACGCAATGACAGATTGTTTTCTCCACGAAGTCCCTTCTTTGTTTGCCGCGTAGGAAGAATACCACTCACAAAAAGAGAAAAAAAAAGTAGCTATTTGCTGGTTTTCTTTTTTTTTTTCCTTCCACACACAGTATACAAATCCATCAGCTATTTGCTGCACATATCCGAACTCCATTCTGCAAACAGGGCTACTGTTCTTCTCATGCTTTTCTGTAGTATTTATCATTAACGCATCCAACAGCTTCATAAATTTGACTTAACTTCTTTCACAAGAGGCCCATATGGTATTATTACTATTTTATAGGCAGGAAACTTAGTAGCTAAAATGTATGTTCTGAATTACTTTGGGTGTCACTTTTTGGAGTGCTATATAATGCATGTATACATTCTCTCTGTCACTCCTACTGATTTCAGTCACAAATGCCAGACCTAAGCAATTCTGCAAATCAAACGCCAAAGTCTCGAGCCAAGAGAGCGTTTACAAGAAGGGTCAAAGGAGTGGTGGCTTTTGGGGACAATGTTGTGTATGTGCTGATGCCCAGTATCGCCTGGGGGCTCTGGGGCAGAGGCAGGGGCTGCTAGGGTGGTGGCAAGGGTTCCACAAACACTATGCTGTGAGGAGATGAATTTTTCAGATGCTTCTCTATCAGTGTGCAACATCTAGATAATGAGCGAGGGGAATTAGACGTTCTCATTGATGAGCATGCATTTGATATAATTAGCATTACAAAAACCCCAGTGGGACGATTTGCATGATTGCAGCACCAGAGTCCCAGGTTACGGCTTCTTCAGAGAGGACAGGGAGGTTAAAAAAACCAAACAAACAGGGAGACATGCTGCTGTGGCTTAGGGATAGCAGTTGCTTCTGTGCAGCCGCTGAATGCATTGTGGTGTGCCCAGCAGGCTGCACACCTGGGAGGGCAGCAGGGGATGCTATGAGAGACCTGAATCTGGGTGCTATGAGGGACCCAAATCTGGGAGACGTGCAGGAGACTCCTGCAGCTATGGTAAGGATGCCTCATTAGCACTTTGCAAAATCATTGGAGACAAGCAGGGAAAGGATCGTCACTGCTACAAGCTGGCTTGGCTTCGGGGTGCGTTGTGATGGGTAACGAGGCATTAGTTGTTGGCCTGGGAATCTTCGTGCCCTGGTTGCCTTGTTTGCGCACCTGGAGTGTAACCTGAACCACTGACACGCAGGCTTGGTGCTCCAAAAGGACCTGCCTCCAGAGGAAGGAAGCGATACAGGGAATTAGTCAGGAAGAAACAGTGACAGAAAAGTAGCAGTGAGATCTGGCAGTTGGTTGCACAAAGTTTATTATCTAGCCAAAGAGCCCATATCTGTAATCAACAGGGAAATGCCATCTTAGTTCAGAGGTAATAAGAATGAGAAATTTAGAAAGTAAAAGGGTAAGACAAACAGAAAGGTGACATGGGTCATTCTGTCATCCTGCACTTTGTACCTCCTAATGGTGAGGGAAAGGAAAGCTACTGGGCGAGATGCCGTGACTTACCGGACAAGGAAGAATTAGATATAGGAGAAGCAATAGGAAAATTCTCTGGCTACTTAATTTAGAAATGGTATTTATTGACGTTAGCTGTTGCAGTGTAACTGCCAGTAGCAATATATCGTCAATCTGATAAGTAGATCATTGCCACAGGCAGGGTGACATCGATGCTTCAAAGGGAAATGGTCAGGCTCATCACTTGAGCTATTTTTGAAGTCTGGGAGGGCCCTGTCATACATACAATTCCCCATTTTGCTTTCTTCAAACCTGACCCTGTGCTACTCTGTTCCCTCCATGCTGTCCTTCCTCATGTAATTTTCCAGACATGCAGTCTGAAAGTACTAAGAAAAGCTATTCTCTCCCAAAAACCTGAGGCACTTTGGACCAAAACCATAATTCATCTGGGAGAGCAACTTCCCAGGGACACCAAAACATGGGATGAAGCTGATTGTGCCTGCCTTTTTTACCACTTGTATTTCTGTCCTTGGGTTGACTTCTGTAGCCCTCTACAGGGGGTAACCTTCACCAATGTAAAAAATAATTTTTTGGAAAAAAGTGTTTCCTCCTGGCTTGGTTTTAGCATGGAGATGGTGTTAGTGGTCTAGAGAAATAACCTCCTCAGTGCTGATGGTTTGATCCAGCTGAGCTTTGTACCACTTTTCCTGCCTGTCGGGCTGAGCGGGGTGGTGGGTGGGGATCTCAGAGTCTGACAGCTCTTTCCTACACAGAGTTTCTGTTAGCAGCTGAGTGCTGTGGAGGGTAGTTGTCCAGCTTTATGTTTCAAATTGCCAGGGTTGCCTGTGAAACATCAGACACTGCACTGCAACAAAGCCTGGAAGGAACCGGAAAAGCTCTGAGACCTACTGGAGAAGACGCTTGTGCTCCTTACCAGAGGAACATTTTGAGATGCTGACAGCACAGTGACCCTACCAAGAACAGATCTCCATAGCGCTGTGTCTCCTTGCTTGGATGCCAGGGAAAATGTCCAGAATGGCCTTTTGTCTTGGCTTTTTGGACTCATGCCACAGTGATGGATGCTTTTGGAATCTGAGATGGGGCTTTGCTTGTGTTTGAACCTGCAGCCACTTGGAGCTGACAGCTTACCCATCTCATGTAGCTCATGAGTGCCAGTTGATACTCCTTGTCTTGCACCACACCTGCATCAAATCAAGTTCCTTCCCCAAATAGCTTAGGAAGTGATTTCCAGGCTATAATTTTGAAGAGAGAGCTGGTCAAGGAAAGTCAGCATCTCTTTCTTCTATTTTGTGGCTCCCACTGCTTCTTTGGGGGAAGGGGAGGTGTAAGAAATTTTAAAAAAAAAAGGCCAGAGCATCCATGAAAGTGGGCAAATTAGAGAGATTCCACTTGCCTGTACATGAAACTACTGCAGGGTAAACTGGAAACTTTGTTGGTAAGATGCAATGCCTTTGTTTTGGCTGGCTGGTGGAGTTTATTTAGCTGTTGATAAAAGAATTGTTTCAAAGAAGATGGTACCACAAAGACTTGAAGACCAGCTTTAACATCTGACATTGTTCCTATGTGCATCTTGGTGGTGGGGAGGGTATTCTTAATGCCATGCTTGGTTTTACTTCAAGTCTAGGTGACTGCATCTGTCAGCAAACATACCAGGTGTTGTTGGAGAGAGAGAAACATGTCTGGGAATGGCACACCTTGTAGGGCTCAGTCACTCTCAGCCTTTCCCACTTTATCCTCTACGGCATCACAGTTTTTGAAGAGGGTGGGTAAAGGAGAGGAATCACAGCCTTCCACAGATTTTGGGTGGACCCCATCCAGCTCTGACATCCCATCAGCAGTTCTGGTGAACCCCCTTACAGCCTGGGTAGTAAGCCAGTGTGGAGGGCAGGTATGGTAATTGTAAAGGGAAGTGGGCAGAGCATGTAGGGATTAGGAAGAGGTACAGCACAGACCTTGGGAGTAGCTTACCCTTTTTTACATAAAGAACTTTCTATCCAGTCTGATAACTCCCCCCTTCCCTGCACCACACCACCACCACCACCACCACAAAAAAAACAAAACAAACAAACAAACCCCCCCCCCAAAAAAAACCAAACCAAAAAACCACCACCACCAAAACAAACAAACAAAAACACCCAAACTGTGTAGGATTTGTTAACTGAAGACTTTAAAACAGATGAGTCTTCATTCATTTTGTTCAGTCTGTGACATTTCCAAGGAGTCTAGAAAGGGAGCAGATGGGGACATGGAGACCAGGAGGGATGCTCTTTTGGCCCATAAGATGGTCTCAGGATGTCATTTATCAGCTGGTGAAGGAGGCAGATCATTTTTAGGAGTAACTCATTTGTGTTCTTTCATGTGGAGAATGGCAGCTTAGAAGCTGCTGTAGAATCTACTCCATTTTACTCTTTCTTCTTTTTCCTTCTCTCCTTTAGCACTTTACAGTCGCAGTGCTGCCAGCCTCAGCGTTCCTGAATCATGACTCAGGAATGATGAGATGCAAGAACCTGAGGGTTTGCTTTTGCCCCTAGTACAGGACAGACACTAGTCCTTGCTTGGCCACCTCCTTGCCCACCCTTCTGCCTCAAATCTCTTTGCCCTGTTATCCAAATGCTCTTCCTGCCTTCTGGCTCCTTAATGAGTCTATCACAGCTTGTTCTTCCCTATCTCCAAGTCCAGTGTTATTACACCCTTCACACCACCTTTAGCTCTCCTTTTCTTCTAATTTCACTGGGTCCTTACTCCTGCTTTCTCCACAGCTCCCAAGACTAGCTTGCTTGTTCAACTTGTCTTAGTCTTCCCACTCTCTTCCACTACAGCTATCAGTCTTGACTTTTTTTAACCCCGTTCACTCTGATTTTCAATCTAGTCACATTATTCAGACATAGATCTTTGAAGAACTTCACAGTGGAAGTCTAAAGTGTCCCTACAGAGCCTGTGTGAACTGGATTTTTTTTTTTATTTAAAGCTTATCATGTATCAAAATTTCACATGGATTTTTCTGGGGATAGTGAGTAGCGTAGCTCTGATGTGAGGACAGCTCTCCTTCGTAAGCTTCAGCTTTCTCCTCCGAAGCAGCTGGGCTGGAGTTGTTCATAGTAAAGGGCTGTTCTTTTTAACATACACTTTAATGTCCTAAACCAAAATGGTTTTCTCTGTTTTTTGTTTGGGTTTTTTGGTTTTTTTTTTTTCCCTGAGTAGATTAAATGTTCGGGCTGAAGCCATATTTAAATAAATAAATAAATAAATAAATAAAACATCAGATGTAGGCAGACAGCCAGAATGGAAAATTTCAGCTCCAACCATAAAAGTTATAAGCAACTGAACGGTTTACAGTCTAATTCCAGCTCTGCCGGTAAGTTTCTCCTTGGTTCATCTGCAGTTTGAACTTGCCACCCTGGGATCAGTCACATCACTGTCCGTAGCAACTTAAGAATAAGGCAGGAATACGTCACCTGCTTTGCCATAGATCATGCCTTCTCAGAAGCTCTGTCTGAATTGCAAGGCAGATGGAGAAATAAGGCCTGATGGCTGGAAACAGCCACTTTACATACAAAATCTGCAATATTTCTTTGGAAAGAGAGAAGGGCAAACCTGAAACCTGGAGTTTTCCATATGATGGTTTGTCTGTTAGCAGTGTTACCAGTATAAATCAATCCATTTAGAAACAGTCTCATTACACCTCTAAAACCAGCTAATGTGGACATGTTCAAGCCTCACCCAAATGGAACATTTTGAAGGGGTATAATTAAATTCGGTGAGTTCTTAAAGTAAAGGATGAGGCACCTGTTCACTTAGTGCAATCAAACTGAGAGCCTGCAGGCTGGCATGGCTCGCTGCCCGGGATGCTAATGCCCCTCCTTGTGCCTGCTTGCAGCACGAAGGTGCTGAGCGGCAGCTATCGCCCCTGCAGAAATACAGCTCCCGCTCCCTGGGGCAGCAGCCCGGCTGTAGCAGTTTCCCTCTTTCTCTGTGAAAGGTGCAAGAGGGGGAAGGCTGCATGGCCCCCCTGCGGTGGGGGCTGAGGAGGATGGGGGGAGAGAAAGGAGGGTGTGCAGAGGACAGGAGGAAACGGCTGCTGGTAGGGCACGCAAGCCCTGAAAAGTGGGATGCCCCGGTGGAGTCCAAGCATGGCCACTTCCTTAGCTCAGACCTCCTCCTGCAGCTTTTGTGCCCCTGAAGTGCTGGACTTTGCGCTGTAGCAGGTACCGAGCATGCACACCTTGTGCTCTGTCACCAGAGCCAAGAGAGGAGCAACTTCTACTGCAGTAGGTCAGTAGGGGACAGCCAGGGAACAGGAGCACCCAAACTGTGAGGGATTTCCACTGAGTGTGTGCCCAAACCACCCATCTATCCAATTAAAGCCATGCTTGGAGTAGTTTAAGTTCCTCCTCTGCATTATGCATTCTCGATGTTTTACTAAACAGATATAATGTTGATCTAAACACGTCACATGCGGATGGAATAGAATGGACCATACATTGCAAACTAAAGCTCTGTGTTAGCTCAGCCTGACGTGACCTCGCCTGGCCCTTCAGCTACTCTGCGTAAAAGAAGCGAAAGGCAGCTATCTTCCCAAGGACACAGACTGGAGATCTACTTAGTGGGTGCCCAAGTGCATGGAAACGTGAAAAACAGCAAGCGGGAAGGATTGTCAAAAGGACTCAGCGCTTCCAAGCTGCGACTCCAGAGCTCCTTCTCCAAGACCGTGGAGTGCTGCGTGCATTTGCTTGCTTGCTTATTTCTGACTGATGTCAAAAGATCATCCACGAACAAAATGTATGACAGGCAGAAGAAAACGCGCAGCACTTCGCAGGCAGCATCCTCCACCGCTTTGCACTCCCCTGCAGACGCTTTCCTTGTTAACAGATCTGCCACAGGGGGACTCCCTGTAAAACACGGAGTTTGCAAAGGGGGCTCCTGCATCCACCGCCAGAAAGTCACCAGACAAAGGGACCACACCTCACCAGCACTGCCAGCAACGGTGACTGGTGCCGTGGCTGCCGGTGGATGCATGGCCGTAGGCGAGCTCCCGGCAGAACCCTTCTCCGGTTTCACCGGGATGAGGCGGGTGCAGAGCATTCCCACTGAAGCAGCAGCAGCAGGTTTCTCACTGGGAAAACAGAATCCTTCCCGCCTTTCTTCGCAGCGGTGTCCAAACTTGCTGCTGCTGCTCTAAAACCTCATCCCCATGTGTGTTCTGTGGGGATCTGACTGAACGGACACGGGCGCCTTCGCTGCGTCCCACCCTACTTGGCACCAAGGAAACACCTTGCTACCTTGCCACCATGGATTACTGTTTCCCAGCCCGCCCAGATACTTTAATCCCATTTTGGAGCCTCCATTCAGGGCATGGGAAATAACTTTTTCTTTTGGTTCTTTTCTGATTGGAAACATTTTAGATGTTATTTCAGCTTTTGGGGTTTACACTTTCTGCTCCTCCTTTTGATATTGGGACCTTTTTGCTGGCTTTAACAAGAAGTAAAGGTTGCAGGTGCTGAGCCGTTCTTTTAAGGACGGGTAGTGAATATGCCCAGTAAAACCATCAAGAAGCTCAGAAACGCTACCACGAGTCCATAATAAACATTAAATACAATAGAGGCAAAAAAAGCAGTGATGGAGCTGAAAGCAAAACCCAAAGACAACAGTGAAAACCGTGCTCAGAAGTAAAATATGCTCATGTGAGCGGAGGGCAAGATGAGGAGTTATCTTCCACAGCAGACGCACGATAAAGCGGATGCGAGCAGATAGCAAAGCTTTCTGTGAGCTGACCAAAACACAGCACACGGTGGCTGCGGGCAAGGAGCGGGATGCCTTCTGGATGGCACGCCAGGACTCAGCGGTCATGAAGGCCATGCCAGCGCAGCCCCAGGCCCCAGGGCAGTGGGGGCCCCGGGGCAACAGGGGCTCTGTCCAAACCAGGCACAGGCACACCTTGCCATTGAGCAGCACAATACGGTGCTCGCTCCAGCTTTGTGTGTTTCTGCTGACTCGAGGGTGGCTGGGGGACGGCGGGCAGCACCTAGGCCGAAGCGGCAGAGGACAAGGGCTGGGTGGGGAAGGCACTAGGCCGAGGGGCCCAGCGCAGGTTGGGGGCGCCCCGGATGAGGCTCTGCGAGGGCGTGCGCCTAGGCAGGCAGCGCCGGAGAGCTGGGGCAGCAGTGGGCCCGGGGGAATAGGCAGGGCCGCCTGCCTGCTCGCCCCCAGGAGAGGGTGAAGCCAGCCCAGAGCCGGGTGGCGAGGGGAGAGGAGGGAGGAGGCAAAGGGGGTCCGGGAGCTGGCGGGGAGCCCGGCCGGGCGGCTGCGAGCCGAGCGGTGCCGCCGGTGTTCGGCCCACGGGGTCAGCCCTCAGCCGCGGCTATTATGGGATGGCGAGGCCGGGGGGGGGTGGGGGGGAAGAGGGGGAGGGCAAGCGGCGGGTATTATGGGATGGCGAAGCCTTCTGCGGCGGGGGAGGGAGGGCGAGCCGCGATTATTATGGGATGGCGAGGCCTCCCGCGACCGGAGGGGGGCAGGTGGGTGGCAGGGAGTACTCTGGGATGGCAGGCTCTCCTGCCGCGGGGGGGGTGGGGGGGGTGTTACGGGATGAGGATGCCCCATGCGGCGGGGAGGGAGGGGGAGAGCAGGCGGCTATTATGGGATGGCAGGGCCCGCCGCCGCCGGCGTGAGGGGAGAGTATTATGGGATGGCACCATTCCCAGCGCGTGTGACTGGGCGACTATTATGGGATGCCTCTGTACCTACGGCGGGCTGCCTCCCTGGGAAATATTATGGGATGCAGCGGACAGAGGGAGGAGGGAGAGAGGGAGTTATTATGGGATGTCGGTGCAGCCCGGGGCGGGGGAAGGCTGCAGCCCCAGTCAGGCTTCATGGCCGTGCCCACTGGGACACACACACCCCCCTCACCGCCCTGCACTGCACTACACTGCACTGCAGTCCAGCTGCCCCCCGTCCCGCTGGTGTCCCCCGCCTCGGGCCCCCTTGCCCCGGCTCCCCCTCCCCAGCCTCTCAGCAGTCATAACCAATAAAGCCGGCAGGGTATTATGGGATGGCTGCTCTACGGCGGGGGGGGGGGTGGTTGCTACGGAGCATTTCCCGTGGGTGGCTATTATGGGATGGACTCGCCTTTGTGAACTTATTATGGGATGTGGCCGGCTTGGCAGGGTGGGGCTGCTCAAGAGGGCTGCTGGGGGCTTTGGCTTCGTTGTCCCTCAGGGTAGGGAGGGCAGGAGGATGTAAATGCGGGGGCATGTGAGGCGCAGGCAGGGACAATAAAGGTGGTGGGGGCTGTGGTTGCCAACTTCGCGTGGGTTTGACAGAAATCCTCGGCTGGGTCGCCAGCATGTTGAGGCTGTTGGGTGCTCCCACCTCCGAGAGTTTGAGGGCTTCTGCTTGCTCTCGAAGCAAATTCTGTTGCCTTCATAGTTGAGGAAAGGGAAAAAGCACGCATCCCTTCAAACTGGGGCTCCAGAGCATCTCAATGACTTGCAATGAGAAAGGTGCTTAAGCATGGGTCCCAAATGTATCTTTTTTTTTTTTAAGAAAAAACTTGTAAGTCCAAGGAGCTGGCAACTTGAAGAAACGTGCGGTGCTTGGCACAAAGCAAGAGCTGTCCCTGAGTAGTTCATCTTGGAGCAGGACCTGATATATGATGGTTGGTGTCTGCATGGAGGGCACAGCTCCAGAGTTACCTGGCTGGCTGTTGCCTGTTACAGGACAAGAGAAAACCTCCTCCGGACACTCGTGGCTTGAGTAGCTCTACAAACCTCTGGCTGGTTTTGAGCTGAAGGTGGCTCGGTAGGTATCGTCATTGAGATTTGAGTCTCGTATGTTCTTCTCTGAAGCAAACCTGAGCCCATCAGCTCTGCTGAGCGGCAGTGGGGTTCATACCCAACTGAATGGGGTATACAACCCCTAGGCTTATTTGTCCTGCTCCCTGTAGCACAGTTGCTGGGTGCAGTGCTGGAAACGCCTCTCCCAGATCCAGCTGGAGGTAGGAGATGAAGGAGAATTCTGTCCCGGCCTGGTTTTTCAGTATTTTTGCTCACTGAGCTCAAGAGGAAATGTGTTTCAGTGTTAGTGATTTTTGCCAGCACGCACCGGCTTTAATACAGGATGCAAAAACAGATATCACAGAATTGTAATCCAGGCAGCTCAAAGCAATAGGCCATTATTGCAGTCCCTTTTGAGACCACACGTGCTTCTTTGACTGAATGCAACTGTTTGTTTCATGAAGAGGGGAGGAGGGCATCTATCTAAGACATTCTAGGGAAATGGGAATCTAAAAATTATAACTAATAAGCATCCTTAACTTTTGGGTATCACTTCCAGCTTTCATTATTCATTATATACAAAATTCTGTGCTAAAAGGCTGGTAATGTTGCAAAGTCAAATTTTTACAATTGCAAGATGACATTTGTTTCTTACATCTTACTAAGTGTCTCCATCTTCAGAAAAAAAAGTGAAGATAAACATAGAAAACTTTAACCTGAATGTCTGATGTCTGGCAAAGTTCTGAGTAACTGAAAACAGGCTTGTGATGGAAAATATCAAGTAACCTTAGCTATAGGTGTCAGTACCAAGTATGTCTGTGATGGTTTTTAAAGTGAGCACTGGCAAAGCGTAGAGAGATAGAGATCAATGCTTCAGACTTACAGGGGACTGAGCAATCCCCAATCTTCTCTCTCCCCCTGCCTCAGTTCTCTGCCGCTAGCCCTGCCTCATGCACAAATGGCTGACATGGTGTTGCTCTGGCTGCACGGCTGCACCATTCACCCTGCCCCCCCCCCCCCCCCCCCCCCCGCCTTGGGAAAACAGGAGACGAGGCTCATGATGAGTGCAGAACGAAGTCTGAAGTGCCGTTCTTCTAATGGGAAGTGAATGCAGAGTCATGCTGGCATGTGGGCAGTCCTCACCTAGGTGCCTGTTAGAGAGACTGGATCCTCTGTTGACACTAGCATGTTGTTCTTAAAAAAAGAAGCACACATCGTCTGTTCAGCAGTTCTTGATCTTATTCTGGTTGTATGCTCCCAAATTCTCCATGTGAAAGTCTCTCTCTCTCTCTTTTATTCCAGTGGCATTTGTTTGCTGCAGGAGCAGCTTCTTGAATGTGACAGGAGGGGCTCCTCTCCTCCACAAGAGGAGGTGAGCATTTCTTGTGTCATTTGCTTCCATGTCTGACACCAATGCAGAGATACTTCCATTGTGCTAAACAAATAAGTTCATGCTTCTCTGTGAAAAAACAAACAAAAAATAGATGGGAGTGGGGGGCACAATGAAGAAAGCAACAATGAAAATGGATCATTTACATTTCCTTAGCTTGCCATGAAGACTTTGCAGAAATCTGCAAGTGGAGAAGAGTATCTCAGGCAGAGGAAAGAGCTTTGTAGTGTTGGGGAAGGCTTCCAGGACTCAGGACCATTGCTTTGGCTAGTGTTGGGGACACAGGATTCTCACAAGATAGTTTAAAATGGGGGTGGGTTTGAAGAGACACAGACTCTGGGATGATAACTGAACATTGAGTGAAAGTTTGGACCAGTTTCTTATTAATTTCAAAGTACAAGTTATTTACCTGGGAGTTTGATACCCTTCCCCTCTCAAAATGATCTAGGGTGAAATTCTCTGCCTTACCAAAGAAAAATAAAAGGCAAGACTTCTCAGAAATCCTGAGATCTTCAAGGTTACCTCGCAGAAGCTGTAGGACCTCAACTCAGAGTCATGGCAAGCGTCGGTATGATCAGGAGAGACTACAGGACTGCTGAAGAGAAAACAGAAGAGGTAAGTCCATTCACATTCTCTGCAGATGGTCACAGCTAGGTTAAAGGAAGAGGTGAAATGTACTTGCAGCTCTTGAGGAACAGCATCACATTTCTGGATGCATCAGATGATACCAGTTTTATGCAGATACTGAAGGATATTTTTTGTGTTACTAGTTTTGTGTAACCTGACAAAACAGATATTATTACAGTCAGGCTAGAGCAACCCTCAGTCAGAGGAACAGCAAAAATGAAGAAGAGTAAAACAGAAGTATGTCTGTATCCCAGAACCCAAATGAAGCAATATGGAGGCAGCATCACAACATCCAGCATCTAAACCCATTAACACTTCTGCTTTGTTATTGGACAGGAAAGGAGCTAACAAAAAAATAACATGAGAGACCATAAACTGACCTCTAAGATCACATTGTCTGCAGCACCGGCAAGTCATGCTTATAGTCTGTTATCTGTGTCCTACATAGGAACGGTTCATGCTAGCCTGGAAAGTCTCCCTTCTTTCCAAAGTGTTCTGGAGTCCCTTCGCCCCTGCACCCCCCTTTGCCTCCCATGCTGGGCAGCACCAACATGCCCTGGATGGAGGTTTCTGGCTCCATCCCTGCCCCAGTGAAAACACCCAAGGAGTACTAGGGTGAAACAATGTCACACTTTGCTCTTGGTGTTACCTTGAAGAAACATGTCTCTGTCAAAAGTGAAACTGAGAAAGGGCTGTGGGCCTGATAAAAGCCGGGGCAGGGGAGGCTGCCCATGAGGTGGGGCAGGTCTCTCTCCTGGGTCCCCAGCCTGGGACCTGAACCCTGAGTGACTCGGACCATGCACAAAACCAGAGAAATAATTTAGAGGCCGTGCCAGCCTGGTGCTGTGGGGGTACAGAGCCCACTTCACGCAGTTGTCCTCGGAAGCAGAGCTGGGCAGAGTTGTGTGTGGAGGGTCCTTGGGGTAGTTTGGATTTCCCTAACACAGGCACAGCACAGAAGCGAGGGGATGTTGTGGGTATTTTCCCCAATGGAAGCATGCTCTGGGGTTGTTCGGGACACTGACGCCCATCAGCAGGTAGGGAAGATTATATAACACAGATCTTGCCGTAATTGTTTCCAAGTCAAGTGCGATAAACTCAGAAGATTCAGTTAAACCAGGTAAGCAATCAAACCGCAGTAAGGTAGGGCAACTTCCAGGTTTAAAGCAGCCAAACAGCTGGAAATTTATCTCGTGGTGTTATCATCAAAGGAAAACATTTAGAAGTCTCATTTTTCTAAATCTATTTAACCTACTTGGCCCTCACAAACACTAAAAACACCTTAGTCATAATCATTTATATCCTGCATGGATTTTTTTTTTTTTAGAGTGAAAATTAAGCCTTCTGCTGACCAAGAAACTTCCAGTCAGAAAGAAAAAGGAGTTGGAGGTGAGTTGAGGGCATGCATGATGAAAATGCATTCAGGTGTCATGCAGAGAAAGATTTCAGGGAAATGGCGGCTTGTTGGGAAGCTTGGGGCTTTAGTGACTGAGGTTCTGTTGTAGATGTTGCCTAACCGGTAGCAGACAGCCCTCTGCACATCATAACCCTGCCGGCAAAAGCATCAGGGAGCACCTGTAGAGACAGCCCCAGTAACTAACTCCCTTTGCAGCGTCTTCGCCCACGTCGTACCTCTCACCATGCAGATAAACCACTGGAAGAAAGAGGTACACACAGAGTCCGGCGGTCACTGGTTGGGGTCGGGCTGCTCAGCACGGGAATTTGACGTGGCTGCCCGCCTGGCTCCTGTTAGAGAGGATTACGGCTGTCAGCACACAAAAGAGGGAATGAAAAGTCCTGTGGGGGTCCGTGTGAGTTTGGTGGTGGTGTTACCCACCGTCTGTTTCTGTAGTGCTGGATATTGTGTTATGCATGATCCATGCAGAGGATGAATAGCATCTGTGGAATAGTAACGTGGCTCTTCCCTACCACTTTTCCTCTGTGGAACAGAGGTAAATGATAGCGTCATCATCATTCAGGCGAAGGTATGCAGCCAGGGATAGCGCATGTGTGAGTACCGTGGATGGCTGGAGGGTTAGTGAGATTTCTATACATGCAAGAAGGTGAATAATGCAACAGCGTTTTGGGATGTATGGTCTAGTCTTTGCTGGGAAGGACGTGTGCGGGGGAGTAGCTCGTGCTGTGGAGCAGCTTCACGCATATTTCACGTTGCGGGATGGTGCTGGAGCACACAGCGGTGATGGGCATGCAGATGAGGTGGCAGAGCTTGACAGTATCTCAACAGAGATGTGCTGGCACGAGGTGTGCAGGTGGGGGCTGTATATGCAGGTAGGGGAGAGTTTGCCGATAGTCCGAGATGCTCTGGCATACGGCAGAGGTGATGGGATGGTGTTATGCATGCCCGGTGTATGCATGGACATATTTTTGGTGTGGTTTGGCAGACAAAGCATGGATGGTGTTACAGGATCAGTAATGACCTGTTGCAGTCTGTAACAGTAAATCCTCCACTTGTGTTCCAGGATGCTTCACCGTGGTGGGATGAAATGCGCACGTGCACCAGCAGGCGCGGGACAGTGGAGATGTTTGTCTGAGGAGGAACAGGCGTGGTCGTTGACACCAGCACGTTTACCAGCAGAGATGAGCAGAACCGTGCCTCTTTGTTGAGATCAGTAGTGTTACGAAGATGCTAAATGGGGGATGTGATTTTGTTTAATGGGAAATTAATGATACAGTTGGACATGCAAAATTGGGGTATATTTATACCTGTGGACTGTTTGTGTTCATACGAAGGGATGATGAGTTTCCTGGCAGAGGGCTGCAGCAGGGAACCACGTGCGGTCCTAGGTACGGGGCAAGAGGTAGGAACAGAGCACACGGAGATGCCGTATGTCCCTGGGGTACAGATAGTTCTGTAGGTACCAACATTTGGGAGAGGAGGAGGCCTTGCATTGCAGGCCCACACATGCAGTGGGGAGGCAACAGAAGTCACTGCGGGCTCCTCACACGGTGACTGCACTGCAGGCGCCGTCATGGGCTGGGGTTGGATAGCTTTGGAGGGGCCCTGCAGGCGTGTGCGCAGAGCGTGCGGGATGGGGCATCGTGGGACCCAGGCTGGTGCATGTGTGAAGGTGAAAACATGACACAGAGGCCATACGGCCCTCTCGGGGCGTCAGACAGGGAAGAAGGGGAGTGAGCGGGGTGCTCGGCCCCAAGATCGGGGACCTTCGGTGGGAGCCCGGCGCCTCTGGCTGGGGGAAGGTGGTGCCCATTGCGTGCCGCCTGGGGCCTGTGTCAGCGGGCAGGCGGGAGGCGCGCAGGGGCCGGGCGATGCCAGAGCGCTCCGGGCTGCCTGGCTGGCCCCATGCCCCGAGACCTTGACGGCGGCATGGGGGCCGGGCGAGCCCCGGGGCGGCGGGCAGGTGGGACGGGGCGGGCGCCAGGGTGGGCTGGGGGGCGGCGACGACGCGGCAGAGCCCCGCGGGCTGCGGGCGGGCGGCCGCGAGTATTATGGGATGCCTGGCTGGACGGTGGCTCCCGGCGACTATTATGGGATGCCTGGCTGGGCGGGGGGAGGAGGGGGGTGACTATTATGGGATGTGCGCCCGGGGTGTGACTATTATGGGATGTTCTGGGGGTTACAACAGTGTGCCCCCCCCCCCCAGCTCCCCGCAGGAGGGACGTGCCTATTATGGGATGGCAGGCCGGGCGGCGCGAGTGGGGGCGCCCTGCCCCGGCGCGGGGTCCCGGACGGGAGGGGGGGGCGAGTATTATGGGATGTCGGAGCGAAGGGGTGCGAGCGTGGGGAGTATTATGGGATGTTTCTCGGGGGGGGACGACACACACACGTATTATGGGATGTTCCCGGCGGGAGGGGTTATTATTATGGGATGCCGGTCCGGGCAGTGAGTGGGAAGTTCTGAGGGGAGGGCAAGTATTATGGGATGTCTCGGGGGGGGGGGTTGCCGGGGAGATGGAGGCGGGGCCTGTTGCCAGGGTCCCAGGGCATATTATGGGATGGAGGCGGGAGCGGGGGCGGGGCCTGGCCGGGTTTTTTCCCCTTTAAGAGGCGGTGCCGGGGCTGGAGCCATTTTCCCTTCAGCAGCAGCAGCAGCAGCGGCGGCGGTGAGAGAGGAGCCGGGGTCTGGAGCCGGGTGAGGAGTCGGGAGGGGACGAGGGCGGGCAGGCAGGGCCTTCCGCCGCCTTTTGGGGTGTCTATGCTGGCGGGCACCCCTCTCCGCCGGACCCCCCGTCGGCCTCTGGCCGCAGCTTGCCCCCGGGGCCGCGCCGTCCTCCTGCCCGGGCGGCCGCAGGACGTTTCCCCCCCCTCCCCCACCCGACACCGCGCCGGAGAGCGGCCGCCCCTCCAGTCCCCGCAAGCCCCGGCCGGCGCCTGCCGATCGGCCCCCGCCCCGGCGCCTGTCCCTGGGGAGAGGCGGCCCCTCGCCGCATGCGAGCCGGACTTCCCCGGCCCCGCCCCGCGCCCCCGCCCGGGAGACCGTGCCCCGCTGCCGAAACGCTGCCTTCCCCCCCCCCCCCCGCCCCCTCCCGCCGCCCCCGCCCTGCGCCGCGCAGCCCCGCTCCGGGCGGGGGCGCGGGTGCGGCGGGCAGCGGAGCGGGGCTGTCGGCGCTGCCGAGCCTGCCCTGCCTTTTGTGTGGGGCCGACGGCGGAGGAGGAGGGCGATACTGACCTGCCTCTCCGGCCGCGGCGGTGTCAGCCCGGGGCCGACGCGCCAAGTTTGGGCGGGCAAGTTGGGGACTGCCGGCAGCGCCAGTTCCGCCGCTGTCCGCCGTACCGGGCCCGGCGCGGACCGCCTGCTCCTTGCCGCGGCTCGCTGACAGCGTCCCGGCTGCCCCAAGGTCTCCTGGAAGCCCAGCTGCCTTCCCTGCCTCGCTGCCTTCTCCCAATGCAGGGCAGAAATAACCGAGGGCGCCCGGCTGCAGAGGATGGGAGAATTTTCCTGTAGGACAGCTGTTTTGGCTTCCTTGCCAGAGATGAGTTGCTGACTCAGTTTAATATCTAGTGTCTTCAAAGCCTGCTTCATCACAACTCTAAGCTGATGCTTGCTGCCAGTGTTTCTATTATCCATAGGCTCCAAATCCAGTAAAGTTGCTGTCTAAGCTTTCTCACAGATCCACTTGGTAGCACTATTGCTTGGGAAAACAGAGTTCGGGTCTGCTGTAACTTTCTCTTTTTCTTTTCAATGAAGCACTGGCTTGACTGGCGAGAAGTCGACACCCTATATAAGCCCAGGCCTCCCCCCGTTTGGAGGACATGGCATCGGGCATTGGATCTCCGTCACCATGCTCAGGGGGCAGCGATGATGATGAGATGGAGATCCTGCTGAACAACGCTATCCCCCAGCATCCAGGTATGGAGAGCCTGCAGGGCATGCATATGAAATGGGTGTGATGGTGGTCTCAAGCTGAATATGTGAAATCCATGATGTGTGGGGGAATGTCATGGTTTTTTACTACGAGTCACACATATGGCTTTGATTTTGATATTCGAGTCCTAGGGTTACTTCAAAGTGTGAGGCTCGCGGCTTTGTGTCAGGTGGAGCTGACTTTGTTCCAAGCCATTGCAGGTTGTGAGGGCCCATGCTTTGAGGAGGTGTAAGGGGTGGAGGCAGAGCATCCAGTTCTGATGGGGTACCAAAATGCCTGTGAGTTTCATATTTTGTGAATGGGGTGGTGTGTGAAAGGCCAGGGTGCCTGGCTTTCTTTCATCTGGGAACTCAAACCGGCTGACGTCCAGAGCAAACTGCCCTGGGCTGTTGCATGACCCACTTTCCTTCATCACCACACCCAATTATTGAGGTTTCTTGTGGTTCTCACTCGGTGCTGCTTGCTCACCTTTGCTTTTCTTGTAGTCTTTGTACCTTGCCTTTTCCCTTGTGTTTGCATCCTCATGATCAACACGAGACTTGAGTTATAGCCCTGGGTACTCTTCTGTTTTGGATTTTTTGTTGTTGTTGCTGACTTGCTCTGTGGATGTACATTGGGATTCTCTGCTTCCTTGTGGAAACGAATAACTTATATCCCAATGTGCTGGATTGTGAGACAAGTTTGAGTTTTCCTAGTAACTCATGCTGTACTGTGGTAGTGTCATATAAGAGAAATGTTGCAACTGGAAAGGGAAAATGGTGTTGTGGGCTTTTTGGTTGTTTGGCATTTTTTCTTAAGCTTTGACTCTAGGGTTTTCTGGCATCTCTGAAATCTTAGGTAAAAGGGGACTGTCAGTAAGCCTTGTCAGGAAAATCTTGAAGAAAAACTGTTAAAATTCCTCCAAACTGGAGAGCTTTAGCTAATATGTTGGAAAGGATAGGACGCTAGAGGTTCTAAATCAGAACTTGGGGGGGAAGAAGTTGCATCCCTGAAGGACCTGGTGTTGCAGGACTATGGGAGTGAAGAGACATCCATGGGTTGGGAATATGGCAGAGGCCAGGTGCGGGATCCCAGGTTCTGAGAGCTTGACCTCTGCCATCTTGCCCCTGACTGCGACAGCTCCTCTGACCTGTGGCTTTCTCCATCCTGCCCAGCTCCTGTGGTCAGGAGGCCATTTTCCCTTGGAGGGAGAAGGAGTGACTCTGGCTGTGGGCGGTGGGCGGGGCGGCGGGGGAGGGCGGGTGGCTCCTGCAGCAGCCTGCCACAAAGGGAAGGGCTGGCTGGCTGCCCCTGCCCCTCGGGCGGGGGGGGCAGGGAGGGCGCACACAGATGGGAGCGTGGGGTGCTGGGGAGCTGGCATGTCTTCCTCTGGCTGGGCAGCGAGCTTGCTAGCTGTTGACACGGAGGGGAAAGGGGTTGGGGGAAGGTTGTGTCAAATCTGGATAGAATAGAGTTGCTGAGTAACAACTTTCCTGTGGAGGAGGACAAGCAGTGGCTTACTGGCCTGTATTTTGCATGCAACTGTAGGATGCTTTGCACTTCTGAAGCGGCTAGATAGTTGTGGGTTTCTTTTCTGGAGACCCGTGGACTTGAAACGGTATCCTAGTCAGGTTCTCAAATGTAGTCACTATTTTGTCTCCTTTAGATGTGGCCATCTATTCGTTCTCTTTCCTACTCTTGTTGGGTTATGGCAAACTTCTGGGTCCCAAGATCTGAGTGCAAGTCTGCTTGGAGAAGGAATATTATGGAAATAGGTGGTGTTGGGGGGAGGGGGGAAACCATGTGTAGTGGTAACTGATGATATGATTACCTAGTATCTGTTGTGAACAGTAACAGAGTAAGCAGTTGTAAATACTTCTATGTTTGTAAGTATGTAGCAAGAAGCAGACAGTTAAGTGATCTCTGTGAGAAGTGGGCTATGCTGTATTGCACTGATAGGGTTTGAATGAGGCATGTCGCCTTTTCCCCTCCAGAGCCTGAAGAAGATCCAGAAGAAGAGCTTCTGTCAGAGGCTGAGACACCCAAAATCAAGAAGAAGAAGAAGCCCAAGAAACTAAAGGAACCCAAAGTGCCCAAGCTCAGCAAACGTCAGAAGAAGGAGGTATGGAAAATGATGCCTAAGGTCACACTCTGAAATATGGATGTATGGGGGTGAGAGTGCTTACTGGGCCAGTGGCAGCAGTCCTTTGTATGAGCCCTTTAGAGTTTGGGGAGAGTATGGTGTTTAGTGCTTATCCAGGGTATTTTCTCACAGCTGCCTGATCTTCTCTCTCCCTCCTTCCCCAGCTGGGGGACAGCTCTGGTGAGGGAAATGAATTTGTGGAGGAAGAAGAGGAGGTTCTGCGCTCTGACAGTGAGGGCAGCGACTACACTCCTGGGAAGAAGAAAAAGAAGAAATTAGGGCCCAAGAAGGAAAAGAAAAACAAAGCCAAGCGCAAGGAGGAGGAGGAAGAGGAGGAAGAAGATGATGACTCAAAGGTGAGAAGCTACCCTGCTGACTGACTGCTTGCTCCTCATTCCTATGTATTTGATTTTGGCTCTCTGTTTGTGATGGCGCATGGAGTTGGGGCTGTCCAGTCTCTTCTTCTTTCATTAGACCTGCTTGACTTGACCATTTTCCCACTTTGCATTCCTTCCCCTCTTCTGCCTTAAACACACCTAGAATGCATATTGAATCCAAAGACTTGTCCCACCTCCACTGATGGTTCATTGAGACTCTGTCTTATGGCAGTGATAAGGGGGGGGGGGGGGCGGGGGGGAGATAAAAGTCCCCTGATCCTGACCCATTGTGTCATCTGTAGATGTGTGGAAGCTCTGCTCTTTCCTAGAGCAGAACTAGAACTTTTTCTCAGAGTTGCTGCAATTCTCTTTGCACAGGAGCCAAAGTCATCTGCTCAGCTCCTGGAAGATTGGGGCATGGAGGATATTGATCATATCTTCACAGAGGAAGATTACCGCACTCTCACCAACTACAAAGCCTTCAGCCAGTTTGTCAGGTGAACTGCAAGTCCGTACTTGGAAGGACTCTGGAGCAAAAAAAGAGATGGGACAAGAACTAGGGTCCTTATTTTTTGGAACCCCAAGGCACATTAGAGATGCTAGAGGCTTACCTAGGGCGAAAACCCTGAAGTGACAGTGAAATAATTGATCCACATTTCCCTTGTTTTCAGTGATTGAGATGATGCAAGTCCTCACTCCCAGTCCCCTTTCTTCCCTAGTATGCTAAATTCCAATTTACTTTCCAAGCCCTTGAGCGTTTGCATCCTCCACACAGAGTGAAGGATGGGAATGGAGAGATTCATTGGCTGTTGAGATCAGAGATTAGAAAGGAATGTAGTTTGAGATAGAGGTGCTGATGAGGGTGGCGTAGGGAGGAATAATGATCTAGATTTCAGGGTGGTTCGGTAACCCTTCCTTCCTTAACTCTACGCAGGCCACTTATTGCAGCCAAGAACCCTAAAATAGCAGTGTCGAAGATGATGATGGTACTGGGAGCCAAATGGAGGGAGTTTAGCACAAACAACCCCTTCAAGGGAAGTTCAGGTGCTTCTGTGGCAGCCGCGGCAGCTGCAGCTGTTGCCGTAGTGGAGAGTATGGTGACAAATGTGGATGCTGTCCTGCCGCAGCCCCCTGTAGATGTGCCACTCAGGAAAGCCAAGACAAAGGAGGGCAAAGGTGAGATGAAGAATCTGGTGGGATGGTAGCAGCTGAGTGGTGTCAAGGCAGTAGTTCTTCTGACTTGCGGGCTTCTCTGTTCCCAGGACCCAATGCCCGGCGGAAGCCAAAGGCTAGTCCTCGTATTCCTGATATCAAGAAACCTAAAACAAAGAAGGTGGCACCTTTGAAAATCAAACTAGGAGGATTTGGTTCCAAGCGTAAAAGATCATCAGTAAGTGACACTCCTTCCTTGACCTGAGGAGGAGGAGGTGGATGATGTGCTAGAAGTGCTGGGATGCATGTCTAATTGCTGCCCCCAGCATGCCTGCCTGAGTAGCATAGCTTTTTGTCTTACCTACCTCAGAGTGAAGATGATGATCTGGATGTGGAATCAGACTTCGATGATGCCAGCATCAACAGCTATTCTGTTTCAGATGGATCTACAAGCCGTAGTAGCCGCAGTCGCAAAAAACTCAAAGCTGGGAAAAAGAAAAAGAAAGGTATTGATGCTTGCTGTCAGTTGGAGACAGAAGTGCAGCTAAGTGTGTAGAAAGATTAGAGGAATGTCTGTGCAGTATTTGGATATTTAATAGCATACTTGAAGAAGGAGAATTGTTAATGAAGGAAGAACCTGATATTTTTAATAAGGAAAAGGTTTTCAGGAGTTCTTTCTCACTTGGGTAGGGGAACAGCAACAGTGCTGAGTTTTCCTGGCCTCAACTACACCTTTTAATTTCATGGGTGGAAGGAGGCACAAAGGGGCTTGTTTTACTCCTGTTCAGCTTTTGCTCCCTGCCCTGTTTACTTACGTAGATAGAACAAGAGTTTTGGATTCTGGATCTCTATATTACTACATAGGCTGTCGGGAGAGTACCTTCCCTTGCTGTAGGAAGCCTGTACCTGTATCTTGTACTGCTGTAACTCCTCACGACCCTCTGCAGGTGAGGAGGACTCCACGGTGGCTGTGGATGGCTATGAGACCGATCACCAGGACTACTGTGAGGTGTGCCAGCAGGGAGGAGAAATTATACTGTGTGATACCTGCCCTCGTGCATACCACATGGTTTGCTTGGACCCAGACATGGAGAAAGCCCCAGAAGGCAAATGGAGCTGCCCACACTGTGTGAGTACTGGATTCCCCCACACTGTGCAAGAGGTCATGGAAGGAAACGTCAAGTGAGTTGGGGCCACTCTTCTGCAGTAATAAAATAATCTCAAATGTGTGACTTTGGTTTTCTGATTTCCCTCTCCTATAGGAAAAAGAGGGCATTCAGTGGGAAGCAAAGGAGGATAACTCTGAAGGTGAGGAAATCCTGGAGGATGTTGTGGGGGATGCTGAGGAAGAGGATGACCACCATATGGAGTTCTGCAGAGTCTGCAAGGATGGAGGAGAGCTGCTGTGCTGTGATGCCTGTCCTTCATCCTATCACATCCACTGTTTGAATCCCCCGTTGCCAGAGATTCCCAATGGAGAGTGGCTGTGTCCTCGCTGCACTGTGAGTTTCTGCTAGTACCATTCTCCTATTGCCACAAGAGATGATCGATCTGATCCCTTTGGATCATCATATTTTCCTGGAAGTGCTTAGTCCTCTGAAGGCTCTATCCCCTCTCACACTTTTATGAGCCAAACTGATGCTGAGCCAAACAGGTTTTTTTGCACTGCAAGCTCTGTAATGCCAAGCCCTTTCTTAGTAGATGATTGGGAGAAATGTCACACTTTTCCAGGAAGTTCTTGAAATGAAGTATTATAAGTGGTGTTAGGTGTTTTCATCAAGTGATGAGGACTTTTAAGATGATGAACAAAAAAGCTGCTTCATATCCCTGTGCTGGGCCGATCGTTCTACAACAAATACTTTCTGTACAAACTTTCATCAGAGTTGTGGTTGGATAGACTACTGTGCTTGTCACTCCTAGCAATTTCTGTATTAGGTGTAGAGTTTCTGAACTGGTGTGGCCCTGGGGAGACAACTAAATTGAGATACTAAATTCAGTTTGGGGTTCGTCAGTCCTAGAAAAAAAGATGATCTGGAGAAAGCTCAGAGAAATGCTGGAGAGAAGAGGATGAAAGCTTCCAAGTCCAAAAAGCAAGTTCCATCTGTGTAGTAATGCTATAGCTAAGGAAGAAAACTGTGACTCTGGATGTTTCTACTCCTCAGCATTTGTGTGTTAAAGTATGTATGCTCTGATGTGATAAGCTTTCTTTAACTTTTCAGTGCCCATCTTTGAAAGGAAAGGTGCAGAAGATCTTGATTTGGAAATGGGGTCAGCCACCAGTGGGTCCCCCCCCACCACGTCCACCTGATGCAGACCCTAATGCTCCTCCTCCTAAGCCTCTGGAGGGTCGGCCTGAAAGGCAGTTCTTCGTCAAATGGCAGGGCATGTCCTACTGGCACTGCTCTTGGGTGTCAGAGTTGCAGGTGAGTGGAGGACTCTAACTATATCATAAGGGTGGATAGTTGGGGGGTGGGGGGGGAAACACCTACTAACTGCTTCTGTCCTGACTCCAGCTGGAGCTGCACTGCCAGGTCATGTTTCGTAACTACCAACGCAAAAATGATATGGATGAGCCACCCTCAGGGGACTTCGGAGGGGAAGAAGAGAAAAGCCGAAAGAGAAAAAACAAGGACCCCAAATACGCTGAGATGGAGGAGCGCTTCTATCGATACGGGATCAAGCCTGAGTGGATGATGATCCACAGAATCCTTAATCATAGGTAGGGGAGGTAGCAAAGAGGATTTTCAACAAAGACCTTAAGCAGGCCTGAGGGAGAGTGGATAAGCTAAATTGCAATATGACTGGGGGGAAGCAGTGGAAGTTCTTTTGTTGGTATGACAAACGTTGTTCTTCTGTTTTTGTTGCTTCATTAAGGGATCCTGTCCTTCTCTCCCATTTCAGTGGATTGACAGAATACTGTCATTTCACTGTGCTTAAGACTTACTGGTTTCTTCTGCAGTGTGGATAAGAAGGGGAATGTCCACTATTTGATTAAATGGAGAGACCTACCCTATGACCAGGCATCGTGGGAAAGTGAAGATGTGGACATCCAAGATTATGACCTCTACAAGCAAGCTTACTGGAATCACAGGTAGGAGAAGTATCTAGAGGTTGTGTTCCTTTCCCTTCCCTCAAGAGTAAATACTGGAGTCTGTCAGCCCCTAGCACTGGCTGGATTAATATATGGAGAGATCCAAAAAGCATCATCTTGTTGCTGGTTCCTTATTCCTTTGGGCAGGGACCTTGTGCCTCTCCCAGTTCATGAAGGCTCCAGCCCTGTTCTCTCGAGCCTATTTGAGTTGGGTCATCCACCCTCCTATCCTTTGCAATAGTTTTCCCCTTGATTTGTTACAAAAGCCATTAAACACTTGTGTTTTCTTGGGACTGTCTCTCATAGGGAGCTGATGAGAGGTGAAGAGGGCAGGCCTGGTAAAAAGTTAAAGAAAGTGAAGATGCGGAAACTCGAGAGGCCCCCTGAGACTCCTACAGTAGATGTAAGTTACTGTTAATTGCTTAGGAGCCATCTGATATAGCTGTTTATTTTGGGGAGGAGGCAGGTAAATAGGAAATTGAAGAGTGAAAGCATGTGGTTTAGAGTTCCTTCTTGGCGCAAAGAACAAATGGGTTATAGAGCCTTCAGACAAAGGCTCATCTTGTCCATTGAGTGAGACGCTGGCTTGGTGAAAGGGTTTTACCACCCCCACCCCCCAAAAAAGGCAAACCCACCCCCCCCGACACAAAACAAAAACCCACGACTTTTTGTTGGGTACCTTTAGCCATTTGGGAATTTTGTCTGGTGCTAGTCTGGTCATCATCTGTGAAGTCGCATCTGCATTAGGGAGTAACGGGTGACTGGGAAAGGAGTCTTGGTAGCTGTCTAGCTAAGGACCTCAACTCTTCCTTCTTTCCACTGTAGCCAACAGTGAAATATGACCGGCAACCTGAGTACCTCGATGTAACAGGGGGGACCTTGCATCCCTACCAACTGGAAGGACTGAACTGGCTGCGCTTCTCTTGGGCCCAGGGCACAGATACAATCTTGGCTGATGAAATGGGTCTGGGAAAGACTGTGCAGACAGCTGTGTTCCTATATTCCTTATACAAAGAGGTGAGAGCTGGGAGATCACTACCCAGGGAGATTCTGCCTGTGTTAGTCATTGCATTCATCTAATGCTCTTCCTGACTCTATTCATAGGGCCACTCAAAGGGTCCCTTCTTGGTGAGTGCCCCACTGTCCACAATCATCAACTGGGAACGAGAATTTGAGATGTGGGCCCCAGATATGTATGTGGTGACCTATGTTGGGGACAAAGACAGCCGGGCCATCATCCGTGAGAATGAGTTCACTTTTGAGGATAATGCCATACGTGGGGGTAAAAAAGCATCCAGAATGAAGGTACAGAACTCTGCTGTAACACAAGCCTGAACTGAAAGAAAAGAAGAGATGCACTAGACTGGCTTTCAGCAGCTGAGATTCAGATATTCTTATGTCCCTGGGAACTGACTATACTTGTAGTTTCCAAGGGGAAGTAACTGCAAATTGATGACTAGTGGGCGTTTAGTCTCCTGCTCTAGACTGTTTAAATACTCCTACTAGTCTGAACTAATCCTGTACTGGAAAAAGAGAGTTGACTAAGGTAGTACTTGACCGTAGGCAAGTCCCTCTACCTCTTCCACTTAATCTGTGAAGTTGTGCATCATTTCTACAGCTCTAAGTCAATGTCAGAATTGCCACTGTATGAAAAAGACAACCATACCTTTTTTTTTTGGTATGAACTCTTTAATCTCCCTGAGGAGCTGGCTGACAGTAAGGCTATACCTAGACATCTGAGAAACTGCATTCTGTGCCCAGACAGGAAGAAAGAGCCTGATCTAGGTGGCTAGTTTTTGTAGAACTTTAGTCTTCCTAGTAAAAGCAAGATGGCAGCTGAAGCTTTTCCAGGGGCAGAAATAGATAGAACTCCTTTGCTTCTGTTAAAATTGAACTGCATTAGGTACTAATAGTAGTTTAAAGTTCCAGGATAAACTATTTGTCAAAAAACTAAGACTTAGACAAGCCACTCTTCTCCAAATCTCATTTCCCTAACATGACTCTGTTGCTTATTTGTTAAACTTCTCTGTTAACAATATTTGGCAACTGTCCAGAAGTAGCAGGTACTGAGGCGGGGGGTTAAGGAGACTTACATGTGTTTTGAGAGTAATGGGGGATTAAAGGGCTAGAATTGTTTGGGTAGCATTTTGAATCTTGTGACAGGAAACTGTGGATGTGAAAAGTGTTTGGTGTGCTGTTTGACCAGGGCTCGTCAGATTAACTTGGTGGAGAAATGCTGCATCTACTCTGTCCTGGGGCATTCCTCTATCCCATTACCATGCTCATCCTTTTCCTTTGCAGAAGGAGGCTGCTGTGAAGTTCCACGTGCTTCTCACCTCCTATGAACTGATCACAATCGATATGGCCATACTTGGCTCTATTGACTGGGCCTGTCTCATTGTGGATGAAGCTCACAGGCTGAAGAACAATCAGTCTAAGGTACAGAGAAGTATCAACAGTTTATAGGCATGGCATATGTTGCAGGGGGGGGGAAGTGGGCAGAAAGTGTTCAGAAGATTAGATAGCTGCTCCTAAGCATGTAAGTTTGTCTGCTAATTCTTAGTCGTTTGTTCAATAGTGAGCTCGATGTGTTATTAAAAAAAGTCAACAGCCTTCATTTGGCAATTGATTATCATTGGCAACAGCTTCACTTTTATACATATCACTGGTTAAAACAGCTTTCTGAGTGAATAGGCAATTGGTGTACACTGGAAAACAGAAAGACTTGGATGTTGTCGCTCTCAAATACAAACTGGCTTCTCTGAAAGCAGATCATATGTCTGCACCACCTCCATTCTGGGAAGGTGTACCATACTGAGCATAAAACAAGCTGCACAAGTACAAATATCCTGCTTCCAGAATAGTCTTGCTCTCTGCATACATCTAGTTTTGTAGCAGAACTAATTAGATATTATAGAAAAGGGAGAGGTGGGCAGAGGTGCTCAAAAATGCTGAGGCAGATGCTGAAAACCTTATAGCTGATTTTATGAGACTGCACCTTAACCAAGCTTGTTTGAATTCGGTGGACTTGACTGTACTTTCTTAATCCAGCCCCTCCTTAAGCCCTTGTGCCTTAATTCTGATACTGATTTGTCTGTCTTCAGCTGAGTCTGTGTTCAGTACGGCAAAACCAATTGTTATTGGAAATCTGGTTTTATAGGTTCTTGGAGACTGTGTAAGACAAAATTGCCTCTTGATTTCTCCTTGGGTTGTTTGGGGTTTTTTGGTTTTTTTCTTTGTTTAAATGGCTTTAGCTTTTTGGATCTTGGCATGAAGCATCTTTCTGAGAAACACAGCTGTGCTTGCAGTCCGGTTTCCAGATCTTTTATTGTTGTAGGCACTAAGACTGAATGCTGTTCTATGCTTAGCATTGAAATTATTGGAAGGAGTAATGAATGCTTACTATTAATATTCATTAATTGAAAGAGGATGTAAAGGCTCAAGGTTACACAATGACTAATAGTTACAATTGGTTATCCACCAAGATCGTTAAATCTACCTCCTTCTAGAGCGGTTTCCTGTCCCATAAAGACAGCTTCAGGTGTTTGGCTGTGAGATAGGTCAGACACTTCTTGACAGATTGGTTATCTACCAAACTTTTGTATATATAATTCATAACTGCCATATTTGATTCCACAATGAGAATGTTTTTTGACTACAACTATGTAGAAAGATAAATCCCCATGAAGGCCACTAGAAGGATCTTTCTAGTGTGATAACCAAAACATAAGAGGTGTTTGGTTTCTCTTTCAGTGTAGGTTTTTTTGTTTGCCATCTAGTACATGCTACTTTCATTAAGTTTGACCTTATATCATGATAAGTGTAAACTAAGCGAAGAAATGACAAAGCTCATAAATAAATTACTGCTTTATTATCAATTTGTGCTGGTGAACGTGGTACACTCGTGCTTTTCAGTTCAGTACTTTAACTGCTCGCTACCTCTGTCTGGAATTACTTCACTGTTGTGAAAACCAGCACAAATTATCTTAAAGACACATTGGCAAACCCTTAGCTCTTTTTCTCCTCTGCTTGTTCAGAGCTCTGGAGCATCGCCAGGACTGATATGAATAGGAAGAGTGACTTAGCTATTTCTAGAATTGTCAAGGCAGAGTAGTTGTAAGAATGTGGAACACTAATTTAACAAGGAAAAAGTACATAGTACAGCAGTCTGGAAATGATTGGTGGTCTGAAAGAACTTGTAACTTAGAAGAGCAAAGGAAGCCTACCAGCACCTGATGGCTGTTAGGATTTGCTACAGTCATGTTTTAGCTATGCAGAACAATGATCCAAATGGGATCAGTCTAGTGACCCTGACTGGAATGTGAATTACTTGGAGCTCTTGTCCAAACAGCTGATATGATCTAAATGGAACCCTAGCTTGGTGTCAACTTTTTTCTAGGAGAATTTTTTTTTTTCTTTAGACCTATGACTTAATAAGCTTTTGACATGTTTGTGTATGTTTGGGGTTTTTTTCCTCACCATTTCTTCCATGCTCTCTATTTCCCAGTTCTTCCGTGTGCTAAACGGTTACTCCCTCCAGCACAAGCTGCTGCTTACAGGAACACCCTTGCAGAACAACCTGGAAGAACTGTTCCACCTGCTGAACTTCCTGACGCCAGAGAGATTCCAGTATGTCTTGCAGTGCAAGTCAGGCTGCCTGTCTTGTCACTCCTATCCCCTTCCTCTTTTTGTTTTGGTTTTTTTTTTTCCCCCTCTTTTTCCTTTGTGGCTTTTGCTGAGTGTCTGTTTCTCTGCAGTAACTTGGAGGGCTTCCTAGAAGAGTTTGCAGATATTGCCAAGGAAGATCAGATCAAGAAGCTGCATGATATGCTGGGCCCACACATGCTGAGGCGTCTCAAAGCTGATGTTTTCAAGAATATGCCATCTAAGACAGAACTCATTGTCAGAGTGGAGTTGAGCCCCATGCAGAAGTGAGTGTGAGGATGAAGAGTGCACCTGCTGTTGAGCTACTGTTGCTCTGTTTCAAAGAGGATGCTGAAATAGTCTTATCCTCACTATAGGGCTTTCTACACAGTGGATAGGAGGAAGATTTCCTGCTGCCACTATAGCAGAGGGAGGACTAATCCTGTGCTGTCATGCAAGGGATAAAGAGATAGTGAATGCCACTGGCAGAGCCTAGGTAGCTGGCAGGTAATGCCAGCAGCTGTGCAGAGTCTAGCAAGAGAGTATGTTAGTCATTCTTATGAGGGGAGTCTGAAGTTTTTTCTTTTTTTCTTTTCAGGAAATACTATAAATACATTTTGACGAGGAACTTTGAGGCACTGAATGCACGGGGTGGTGGTAACCAAGTCTCCTTGCTCAACGTTGTTATGGATCTGAAGAAGTGCTGTAACCACCCCTACTTGTTTCCTGTGGCTGCTATGGTACGTCCAGTCACTTATTCTGTATCAGCAAATTCCCTGCTGGCTATTATCAAGGAGCCAGTTAGCTCCCTAGTTAAGCATGGAGGGGTTCCCCTTCCTCTCTCTCTGCTTCAATGTTTTTTCATCCTGACTTTATGAAGACCCAACATGCTGGAAGGTCTTTCCTTTTCCAGTATCTTTGTATGACAGGTAGGAGCTATCTTGTGACTCATGCAAGATGGTGAAGACAGTAAGAGTAGGGACTAAGTCAATAAAAAAAAAGGGCATCTCATAGTCAAATTGCAAAAGCAGCACAGGGTAGCACTGATCTTTCATATAAATAGTGCTGTACATTGTGGTTGTGCCAGGCTAAATGACCAGAAGTGAGTCAGCATCTGATGAACACAGCTAGGGACTATATGACCAAGCTGCATCCCTTCAAAACTGTTTTCTTCCCCCACTCCTTACTTCTTTTCTTTTCTCTTTCTTCTCAGGAAGCTCCAAAAATGCCAAATGGCATGTATGATGGTAGTGCTCTTATTCGAGCCTCTGGAAAGCTGTTGTTGCTCCAGAAGATGTTAAAGAACCTTAAAGAAGGAGGTCATAGGGTGCTCATATTCTCTCAGGTATATGGGGAAAAACCTTAAGGCTGGGACTTCTTTTTGTGAGAAAGGAGCCTGTTGATCTGGTATCCCCTTGTCCCTCACTCTCTTGTGGTGGTGTTTTTCTGATATGCAGATGACTAAAATGTTGGACCTTCTAGAAGACTTTCTGGAACATGAAGGGTACAAATATGAGCGGATTGATGGAGGAATCACCGGGAACATGCGTCAGGAGGCTATAGATCGCTTCAATGGTATGGAGTCTCTTAACGTTCTTTGCAAAATAAAACCCGTTGTCTTAATATGTGCTTAGTAGGGAACATGGGATTGTTGTGGCCCAAGTCTTCCATTGCTCTCCTGGAATCTTAAATTAGTAGTGATTCCCCCTCATGTGATGTAGGTCAGATACAAATCCTTGTTTGAGTAATGCACTCTCCCTTGATTACTTTTGTTCTCTCTTTTTATCTAAGCTCCTGGTGCTCAGCAGTTCTGCTTTCTGCTTTCAACTCGAGCTGGGGGTCTTGGTATTAACTTGGCTACAGCAGATACTGTGATTATCTATGATTCAGACTGGAACCCCCACAATGATATCCAGGTGAGTCTGAATGAGACCACTCACTATGGAGTAATCCTGAGGAAGAAGGGAAATGAAATCATCAGGAGGAGTGAAGGAATGTGAGACTTCCCCTCTAGAAACATGTAAAATTAGAGCAGTGAGGATGGGTAGAGATGGGAAGTGAAATAGAAGAGGGTTCTTTCAGGGCGCAGCCTTCGCTAATGTTAAAAGCTAACGTGAAGGCAACTGGGAAACTTGTGAAGGTAGGCGGGGTGTATCAGACTACGACTTGTGTAGCTCTAGACTGTTCTGAGCACATCTCTTTTCTAGGCCTTCAGTCGTGCACACAGAATTGGACAGAACAAGAAAGTGATGATATACCGCTTTGTGACAAGGGCCTCAGTGGAGGAGCGTATCACTCAGGTGGCCAAGAAGAAAATGATGCTAACTCATCTGGTAGTGAGACCAGGGTTGGGCTCCAAGACAGGCTCCATGTCCAAACAGGAACTTGATGACATTCTCAAATTTGGCACTGAAGAGCTCTTCAAGGATGAGGCTACTGAGGGGGGTGAGTGCCCGGGAGTAGAACTGAAAGAGGTGGGGAGGTCTGACTCCTTATTAGGGAGTGGCTGTAGGCACAGTGCTGATTATAGCTCTACAGAGAGGTCTAGGGCAGCATTCCCTTTCCTAGTCCTTTGAGATCCACACAGCAACTGTGCCTGTGCTCTTCCATCAGGGGATAACAAGGAAGGTGAGGACAGCAGTGTCATCCACTATGATGACAAAGCAATTGAGCGTCTGTTGGATCGGAACCAGGATGAAACAGAAGATACGGAACTTCAGGGCATGAATGAGTATCTCAGCTCCTTCAAGGTGGCCCAATATGTTGTTCGTGAAGAGGAGATGGGGGTGAGTATGAGATGGATGTCAGCTGGTATCTTCTGCTGAATGATGCAGGATCAATTAAGCAAATTGAGCTCTGAATGAGGCAGGCTCAATTAAGCAAATTGAGCTCTGATGCTTTTAAGGGCAATCAGGCATATATCTGCTCAGACAGGTTGGGATTTGGAGCATAAGGCTCTAAATTTGTTACTTCTCTGGCAGGAGGAAGAGGAGGTTGAACGGGAGATCATTAAGCAGGAGGAGTCAGTAGATCCTGATTACTGGGAGAAACTGCTGCGTCACCATTATGAACAGCAACAGGAGGATCTGGCCAGGAATCTGGGCAAGGGCAAACGTATTCGCAAGCAAGTTAACTACAATGATGGCTCGCAGGAGGATAGAGGTACAAATCCACAGGAACCTGAGGGAAAAATGGGTGTAAGTATATGTTGCTAGGAAGTAACGGAGTAGCGTCTCAGGCTCACGTGCTGTTTTTCTTTCAGACTGGCAGGATGACCAGTCAGATAATCAATCAGACTATTCAGTTGCTTCTGAAGAAGGGGACGAGGACTTTGATGAGAGGTCTGAAGGTAAGCTCTGGTGAAGCCAGAGTTCCTGGGTCACTTCCTCTATGGGAACAATTGGGACTTGATTTGGGTGACTTACACACTTTGTGGTGCTGTTCTGCAAGGGAAGTATTCACGCAACAATATGCTGTGCATTGTCTCTCCTCCTTAGCTGCATTTCTCTCTTCAGCAGCTCGTCGGCCTAGCCGCAAAGGCCTGAGAAATGATAAGGATAAGCCTCTGCCTCCCTTACTTGCCCGCGTGGGAGGGAACATTGAGGTAAGTATTACCAGGGTAGGTGTTTGCATCCTAGCTGCTTCTGTATGGCTCTTGCTGTATCTTGTCTGTCTTCTCCATTCTAGGTCTTGGGTTTCAATGCCCGCCAGCGCAAAGCCTTCCTCAATGCTATCATGCGCTATGGAATGCCGCCTCAGGATGCCTTCACCACTCAGTGGCTTGTTCGGGACCTCCGTGGCAAGTCAGAGAAAGAGTTCAAGTGAGTTTGCATTAGGCAGGGATGGAAGACTGGCAACGTCTAGTCCCTTTGGGGAAGAATGAGAATTGGTCCTTTTCTGGCCTTTCCTTAGTCTACGTTTCCATAATGTATTAGTTGATTCTTTGTGGGGGAATGAAGTATAAGCTGGGAGAGATTAGGGGGTTGTTCCTACTTCTCTTCCTTGGACTTGACTCATCAGTTAGCAAAAGCAAATGCTTTTAGAGGAGTACCATGGTCATGCAAGCATTTAATGAGTACTCGCTCTGAGCCCTTTTTGGGGTTTTGGTTGTGTCTGGCTCAAGACTGAGTCAGCTGTGTGTCCTTTATGTATGTAGTAATTCTTTCAGGATGCTCTCCCTTGAAGGAGCCTGGAACCCCAGAATTTGTGTTACTATGTGTTAGGAGTCTCAGGGTGATTGTCCTTATGATAATGCACGTCTCCAGCTAATCCAGTTTATAGTCTAATTGCTTGTCTCTTAACTGCTCCAGGGCCTATGTCTCACTCTTCATGCGCCATTTATGTGAACCTGGAGCTGATGGTGCGGAAACCTTTGCAGATGGGGTCCCACGGGAAGGTCTTTCTCGACAGCACGTCCTTACTCGAATTGGGGTCATGTCACTTATACGCAAAAAGGTAGGTGCCTAGCACAGCAACGTAGCCTTCGCTCTCCATGCAACTTGTAGTCGCTAGGGTCCTGAGTTAGTGAGTTACCTCTTCTTTCACACCTACTTTTGTTGTGTACTGAGTAGTGTGACTCTTCTGGTTTGAGGACAAGCTTTGTATGACTCCTCCAATGCTACGTCTTTCTCTTCTTCTCGTGCAGGTGCAGGAATTTGAGCATGTGAATGGCCGCTGGAGTATGCCAGAACTGGCAGAGATAGAGGAGAACAAGAAACTTTCACAGCCAAGCTCACCCTCTCCCAAAACTCCAACTCCTTCGACACCAGGGGACACGCAGCCAAATACGCCTGCCCCTGTCCCTCCGCCTGGTGAGAAGCTCCCCTCTCGTACAGTCCTGCGTCCTGACCTCATCCTGGCTGTTCCCCTCACCGGACCTGTGGTGGTGGGGTCTGGGGGTGGACGCAGATCAACTTACCTCTCATGTTAGGAGGGCTGCCAAAGACATGTGTAAGCCCTTAAAGGCAAGAGAGGACACTAGCTTTCCTTGGATGAGCTGTCATCAGCAAGATGAGAAGCCCAGCACTTGCAGTGGGCAGGAAAGACGGGGGGTGGTCATCTTGAGTGATGATGGGCCTAATCTCTGGGAGCAAAGGAGATGTGTGCTTGGTAACAGTGAGGGGAAGACCTTACTGATGGCTTTGCCTCTTTTTTTCTTTGCTGTGGTGGGGAATACACAGAAGAAGGAGTAAAAGTAGAAGAAGGAGCCAGTGCTAAGGAGCAAGGAGAGTCATCTGAAACAGAGAAAGAGCTTGGTGCCTCTGCTATTGAAACAGAGGTCCCTATGGAGGTGAGTGCTGTGTTGCTTGTTTGCCTCATACGATTGCAAATGTCTCTACTTCTGTACCTCTTCTATGTTATTTGGCTGCTGAGACAGACTTGAGTTCTTGGAATGATATTTAAAGATAATTCTGACGTCCTCAGAATTGGGCTTACGGTTTTGTGGATCTTTGCTTTCCAAACTGCTGTGATTGTTTTCCATTTCCATGCACTGTTTTACCTCACTTCTCATTGACTTCTGTCCTCAGCAGTGTGCCCAGCCTGTGGAGACGCTGCCACAGGAAGCGAAATCCCCAGTGAACCCTATAGAAGCAGAAGAAAAAAAAGTAGAGGAACCAGAGTTGAAGGAAAGACCAGATGAGCCAATGGAAGTAGAAAGCAAAGGTATCTCTAGGGTTGTTTTTCAATACCTTGAACAGCAATAACCACCCCCCCGATACTATTTTCCTAAAGCTGCTCTTTGCATCAGCACTTCATCCTAAAGAAACAGGCTTAAATGTGGACAATCAGTGGGGCTGCTACAGGACTTTGGACAGGGAGCTAGGGAACAGTATTAGGTTTCACAGGCTGAAGAACAAAACCTTGGACTTGCCATGTTCCCCTTCTCTCCTGTAGCTGATGTGGAAAAAGTGGAAGACAGAGCACCTGTTGAGAATCCCCCTGAACCTCCTATAATCACTCTGGATGAGAAAGGTGAGTCATGATAATTCCATTCTCTTCCTTAACCCTGGTCCTGCAAGGATTCCTTGTGGGTCCAACTTGCCCTGGTATCTGCTATGTTCTCTCATCTCCTGTGTGTACAGATGAGAAAAAGGATGATGATAAGAGAGATGTGGTGATGCTGCAGAACGGAGAGATGCTGAAAGAGTCAGTAGATGAAAGGCACAAGAAGGCAGTAAAGCAGCGCTTCATGTTCAACATAGCAGATGGTGGCTTCACTGGTATGAGAAATCTTTGCGTGCTTGAACTTGTTTATATGCCCCTGCTTGTGTTTGTGAAATAACTTTCAACTATTCTGGTGTCTCCTGCCTTTCCAGAACTACACTCCCTGTGGCAGAATGAAGAGCGGGCAGCAACTGTCACCAAGAAGACCTATGAGATTTGGCATCGGCGTCATGACTACTGGCTCCTTGCTGGGATTATCAAGTATCCTTACCTTGATGGACCAGTTCTCTCCCCTTGTACATTAAACTGTCACAATGAAGGTGACCGTCCTGGGTCTGACTGGAGTCATTAAGTGAGAGAGTGCTTGATCCCCTTTCACAAGAGTGAAAGTGATGGTGGGAGGAGGAGTTTCCTGCCAGCATAGTTTAGACTTCGCAGGACATAGTTCTCATTCCTTTTCCTTGGCTCCTGTTCCTCCCCTCTCTGTACCCCCTTTCCCCACCCCCTCTTGAGAACCGTATCTGCCTGGGCTGTGTATTCCCTTGTTCTCACTGCCTTTGTTTGCCTGAGCTCATCCCATCTCAGTCATGGCTATGCCCGTTGGCAGGATATTCAGAATGATCCACGTTACGCCATCCTCAATGAACCCTTCAAGGGTGAGATGAACAGGGGTAACTTCCTGGAAATAAAGAATAAGTTCTTAGCAAGGAGATTTAAGGTAAGGATTTCTCTTCAGTGTGATAAGTGCCTTTTAGCCAGCTGGACCTCTGAGAACAAGAGCTTGCTGTTCTGAGTTTCTGCTAAGAAACTGAAGACTTTCATTTTAAGGGGGAAAAAAAAAGTAGTATCTGTCAGGATCATGCAGTAGCTCCATGATAGGAGCTCCCTTTACTCTAGAAATGGTATTGGGGAGCTTGGCTCAGTGCTCTCCCCCCAAATGTTTATTGAAAAACTGGTATGCAGGAGGCTTAAGGTTGAAGTGGCTGTTTCCATCACAGTTTCTGCTTGGTGTGCTACAACCCACTCAGTGTGCCTAAGCACAACTTTAAAATACTGTACAGATTGCTGAAAGGGTTGCCTTCAGTCTCTGCCACCACCCTTTTTTGGGAGTGACCATAGCTTAGTTCTGGAAATTATTTAAGACGAACCCAAATAAAGACCATGTAGTTCATAGAATCATAGACTGGGTTGGGTTGGAAGGGACCTCAAACATCATCTAGTTCTACCTCCCCTGCTATGGGCAGGGACACCCTCCACTAGACCAGGTTGCCCAAAGCTTCATCCAGTCTGGCCTTGAACACTTCCAGGGATGGGGCCTCTACAACTTCTCTGGGCAACCTGTTCCAGTTCTCGGTCTTGGGGCAAAACATTGAATTAATGTAGTCTGGCTGATCAGTTCTGCACTAACAGGAATCAAACTGATTTCTCCAAATGCCCCTGACATGCTTAACAGTTTTTAGACTCTTCCTGGATACTTCTCACTTGGGTTGAAAGAGAAAGCTCCATCCCTTTTGCTCCATAAAGAAAGAGTAAAATAGCAAACAAGTTGGTCTTTGGAAAGAATCTGAGGAGGAATAAGAATCCTACAGGACTTAAGGCAGTCTTCTATAAAATTAGATGTAGCCTTGTTTTCTTGTGTACCTGGCCTAGTGTAACGGAGACCTTAATTGTATGGGGCTCTTTAGACTTTGTTCAGTCTAAACAGAAGCTGGTGAAAGGAGGCTCAGCTGCAGAATTGCACCTCATGAGATAGTGGAGAACTGGATCAGGAGACACTGGGGGTGCAAACAGGCTGCTTTTCAGGCAACTGCTGAAACACTTTCTCGTTGCTGGCCCACCTTGTAGCTCCTGGAGCAAGCTCTGGTGATTGAGGAGCAGTTGCGGCGAGCTGCATATCTGAACATGTCAGAAGACCCATCTCATCCATCTATGGCTCTGAACACACGTTTCGCAGAGGTGGAATGCCTAGCTGAGAGCCACCAGCACCTATCCAAGGAGTCAATGGCTGGGAACAAACCAGCCAATGCTGTGCTGCACAAAGGTAATGCAGTGTGTTAAACAGGTGGGACAGGTGTTTAGCATCACTGTCCCCTCTGCTCTCTTCCCTGTGGGGTGTCCCTTTCCTCTCTGAACAGATGTCCCTTTCTCTCCCAGTTCTGAAGCAGCTGGAGGAGCTTTTGAGTGACATGAAGGCAGATGTGACTCGTCTGCCTGCCACCATTGCCCGTATCCCACCTGTGGCAGTGCGCCTCCAGATGTCAGAGCGCAACATCCTCAGCCGGCTGGCCAACCGCAGCAGTGAGCCCCCTCCACCGCCACCTCCCCAACAAGTATGTACCCTCTCTGGTCAGTAAGCGGAGTTACCTAGGGGGGAGTGGGGGGCTCCATGGGGAAACTGCCCTGCTTACCAGGGTCTGTTGACCCAGCATTGAGTCTCAGATCATCTTCTCTTGCCCCACAGGTGGCCCAGCAGCAGTGAGTCCCTGGCCCAGTGCTGTTGACCTTTCGGCCAAACTGAAGTGACCCCACACACACCCCTTCACACTCTACCCCTCTGCCTGACATTCCTGACTGGGTGCTGTTTCCCTCCATGGAAGCTGCTGCGCAGGTCTCTGGGAGGAGAAGAAACTCCTTCCTCTGCAGCCAGCCCGTTGGAGCAAGGAGTGTGCTTAGGAGAGAGGGGGATGTATGATGGACTTTGTATATAGTGACTGGAGGCCACAGCGCCATGTCTGTTACACGGAGAACCTGGCTGCATTGCTCGCTGCCTCTGCCTGGAATTCCAGTTTTTGTTTTTAATTTTATTTTGAGTTTGTTTACTGAGATGAGCGTGCAGGCAAGACCAAGCAAAAGCCAGGAAAGAGACAAAGCTACCTCCATCAAGATCCTTTTTAATACAAAAACTGACCAGACTTGTCCACTAATAAGCAGCTTGAAGAAAAAAAACAACCCACAACAAAAAAAAAAATCAAAAAAACAGAGAAAAACCTTGGTAAAACTGAAAAATAAAGTTTCCTTGTATTTTATTTTGTTGCCTCTATTTAGAGCCCTACTCCTGCTATAAGTACTCTGCCTTTTCCAAGTGTAGCAGTGATCAATAATTTCCCTGTACTATTCATAATGTCCTTTCTGTGTATCGGAGCAGGCTTTTGGGGTATTCGACCTCTCACTTCCTCCTCACGTCTCCACTCACCCCTTTCTCTGCTGCCTGCTTTTGTTATGGCAACTGCGAGCCAAGCCCCTCAGGGGGAGGATGGAGTTGCGTGGTGCCTGTGCCTGTACCTGCCCGCCGACGGACGCTTCGCGGGGTGCTGGGGGGGAGCCAGGAGCCCGGCCGCTTCCCCCTCCGCCGCCGCTTGGGGCAGGGACCCCTCGACTTGCCTTCCCCGTTCTGCCGGCCCCTGACGAGGTGCTGCCCGTAGTCCCCGGAGCCGGGGCCCTCAGCAACCTGCTGCCGCCGGGCGGCCGGAAGCGCCTCATCGCCGAGGCCCCGCGCGTCCCCGTGACGCAGCAGGCCGGACGTATGACGTTACCGGCCGAGCCACTCAGCGAGCAGGAGCAGCGGTATTAACCAATGGGTGAGGGAAGGGGCGGAGCCGAGGCCTGGCGCATGCGCCGGCGCGGAGCGGCGGGGAGGTGTGCACGTGTGGCGGCGGGCCCGGTGCCGCCGGAGGCTGCCGCGGCGCCATGGGGCGGAAGCTGGACCCCACCAGGAAGGAGAAGCGCGGCCCCGGGCGCAAGGCCCGCAAACAGCGGGGGGCCGAGGTGGAGCTGGCCCGCTTCCTGCCGCCAGGTAAGTCCGGCCCGGTGCCGCCTCGCGGTGCCCGGTGCCGCCGGTGCGGGCTGCCTGACGGCCGCGTGTCTTTCTGCAGAGCCAGAGACCGGCAAGAAGAAGCTCTCCAGTCACGGGCGGAAGAGGTGAGGGCGGCGGCCCGGGTCGCGGGGAGGGGGGGACGCAGGGGTGGCCGGGCTTGGGCTGACCGCCGCTTCCCCTCCCGGTCCAGGGCTGCGAAGAGGCGACTGGGAGCGGGCAGCGCCCCGGCGGGCAGGAGGCCGCTCGGAGGAGGAGGAGGAGGGCGGGAGCCGGCAGGTGAGTGCCGGGCGGGGGTCGGGGCTGGGGGCTGGCTGTCACCCTGCCCTGCTGCCTCCTGAGGCGCCTCTCTGCCACTGTCCGGCTTCTTTTTTGTGGCACGGAACAAGTGGAATTTCGTTATTTTAAACGAACTTTTCCTGATTTCTGGTCCCTGCCGTGCTAGGCAGTAGCGCTGTCTGAAGAATAAACCAGTAAAAAGTCTTTTCCACGCGTTAAAGCTCTTTCTGACTTACTCTCTGCTCACAGCGAGGTTCTCGCAGGCAGGTTGGGTAGCTGAGGCTTTTGAGCTCACTGTGTTACCGCCTGCAGCGCCTAGGAAGCTGTCACGGTAGGAAGAAGGAAGGATAAACAGAGATTTGGGATGGAGGGTACCATAATGTGTCAGAGCAAACACCATAAGAACTTTGTAGCTGTGTTTTTCTTTGGTAATTCTAGTTAGATCTCTTTAAAGTTTCATTGGAGGACAGGTGAGAATATGCCCTTGTTTATGATTGAGAAAACAGATGTGGAGAGCAAGCAGTCCCTTCTCTTGGACAGGCAGCTCGGGACTAGGATGGAGGCCTCTTGTGTGTAATAACTGAAAAAAACAGGGCAGCTGCTTTTGAGAATAACACCTAACTTTTAACCGCTTCTTCTGCCTGTAGCTGAAGAGCAGGTACCCCTGCAGAAGGAGAAACGTGCCGTTAAGGCAGCAGGACAACTCCCTCGTGGCCAGTCTGGCTTCAGTGATGGCAATTCAAAATGGCTGACTCCAGCCAAAGCCAAGAAAATCCACTCTAAAGGAAACAACGTGGAGTTATCCAGCGATGGTGAGGTGGAAGAAGGCAGCTGGGAGATGGAGGAGGATGGGAGCAGTGAGGAGATGGTAGATGATTATGGTGCCTCATCATCGGAGGAAGAAGAGGTAGGAGCTTTTTGCCCTTAAATATGTAAGAAATACTTGACTTTGTGGGCTGAAAGGACCCATCAGGCCTGGGGAAAAAGGGTGACATTACTGGAAGGTGGATGGTGAGGTGATGGAGAGCTTTCCCCTTCTACCCTTCACGAGAACAATTTCAAGTTTAGCAACTGATCCAAGCATAATATTCAATGCTTTTGTTTGTTGTCCTTTTTAAACAGAGCAGATACGTTTCACAAGTGGTGGGGAGCAAGGGGCTACTTGGGGATATTGTTTAATTAATCTTTTCTCTGTGTTTAGTTGCTGCCTATTGAAAAAGCTGCCCTGAAGCAGAAGCCTGACAGGTGAGGATCTGAGAACATTGCCAGTCTGCAGAGTCTTTCCTGGTTAGATGAGGAGCCTGTGTTGCTCATTCTCTTGTTCTCTCTGCCATCTAAGAAGTGGTTGTGTAAAATGTCCGTCCTGTTCTTTGTGCTTAGGGGAGACCTCAGTGAAGAAGACAGTGAAGAGGAAGAGGGGGAGGAGGAGGAGGCAAACAGACAGAAAATGGGACAGAAAGAAAAAGAGAACACAGATCTGCAGCTCAACCTGGATATAGATGAAGAATTTAAACTGCCAACTAATGAACAGATTGAGAGAGAAGATATCCTTTTTTATCTGTGACATCCATAAGCCTTATGTGTGCAGCAGCACGGGGCCTGGATACAACCAAAGAGCTTCATTTGGGCTTTATCATGAGTATTGCTTACCAAGAGTGTTTTGTGCATGACAAGGTATTTTTAGATTAGCTGCCCTAGTAGATAGCGACACTGCGCTGCTGTACAGTGCAGTTAGGAAATCTGTTACGCCCTGTATGGAGCTCAGAGCCTGCCCCGATTTCCTTTCTAGTTGTAAATGCATGTGGACGTTTTATCGTGTGGTTCATTCCTCCATACCCTGATTTACTTGGCAGGTGTTTGTCTAACCCATTCCTAGAGCCTCTGATGACAACAATTCCAGCATCCAAAATGCTTGTTCTTGGGCTTTAGTGATTTTAATTTCCTGCCTCCCAGTACAATTTAATCCTGTCCTCTTCTCGTTCTTCTCTGTACCCTTTAATTGCCTGTGGGAAACTTCTAGTCTCCTTTCTGATACAGGTAATGTTTGCAGCATTGAAAGACAATTTTTGTTGTCCTCTTTTCCCCATTGTTTTTCTGTTTATGTAAAGTAACTAACCAAACTCTTTTAAATACCTTGTAGTTCCTGCCTTGTGAACTTTTTCATCTGGTTCATCCTTTGAATCCCCCCTGTGCTGAGCTCTGATGGAAGCATACTCCAACGACGCCTTCCTGGGGGGGGGAGGAGGGAGGTGCTGTTGTGACGCAGGGGTCCTGTGTGACCAGTTGTGCTTGTAAAGAGCCCGTGTGCCGTTTTCTTGGCCGTTTGATTCCTTAATGGTCTTTCTACCTGCTGAGCCACCTGACCTGCACATCATTCACCAGCGCATCAAGGGCAACATGGAGGTGCTGCAGGACTTTGTGGTGAAGCGGGAGGAAGGACGCACGCGACAGGAGTACCTCGCATTGTTGCGCCGGGATATGGCTGCCTACTATTCCTACAGTGACTTCTTGCTCATGAAGCTCATGGACATCTTCCCACTCCCTGAGGTAGGATCCTGCCCGTATCTTTGCTGACTGATGAGGATTTGGCTGCCTCCCCAGGTCTTCGTTTTTATCTCTATTCTCTGTCCTTTCTTTCATCAAGCTGATAAACTTCCTGGAAGCCAATGAGGTTCCCCGCCCCGTGACCATTCGCACCAACACGCTCAAGACACGGCGACGGGACCTGGCGCAGGTGAGCAGGACCCTGTGGTTGTCTCCTGTGCTGTCTGTCACATGGGGTGGTGTCTCAGTCCTGTCTCCTTGTCTTGCAGGCTCTAATCAACCGTGGTGTGAATCTTGACCCCTTGGGGAAGTGGTCAAAAACGGGACTTGTTATTTATGACTCCTCTGTACCTATTGGTGAGATCACCCTTCCTGTCATAGGGCTGAGCTGACCTTCTCTTGGCTCCTGTTTCTTTCATGTGCCATCTCCTGCCTTCCCTGCCCAGGTGCCACCCCTGAGTATCTGGCTGGACACTACATGCTGCAAGGAGCCTCCAGTCTCCTTCCAGTCATGGCTCTGGCTCCACAGGAGAACGAACGTATCCTGGATATGTGCTGTGCCCCGGGAGGCAAGACCAGCTACATAGGTACCACCCTGGAGCCTTGGGTGGGAGGCTTGGGAGGGATGTTCTGTGAAGCGATAAGGTTCCACTGCTCTATACAGAAAGGGGCAACAGAGTGGGACTGAACTCGGAGAGAGGAGGGGCGCGACTGTCCCTATGGGCAAAAGCACGGGAGGTTTTCAGCCCTTTGCTGATGCGTTTTGCCCTCCGGCAGCTCAGCTTATGAAGAACACGGGTATGATCTTGGCCAATGACAGCAATGCCGAGCGGCTACATAGCGTGGTGGGGAACTTGCATCGGCTGGGAGTCACCAACGCTGTAGTGAGTAACTGCGATGGACGCCAGTTCCCCAAGGTATGTTTCTGCCTGCTTTGAGGCGTCCTTACCGTGCTTACCTAGAGCTGCTGCGCTGTCCCTGCAGTAAAGCTGTGTTCTCTGAAGCTGTTTGTCACAGGAGGATGAGCAGAGCTGCAGGGGAGTGTTTGTTATTTGGTATGGAGATGGGAAGGTCAACAGGGAGGAGTAAGAGATTTCTGCCTTCCCAGTCTTCTGGTCTCAGTCTTGTTCTGAGTCCCTACCTGTGAGTGTAACTCCAGATATACATCTACCTGTAGGTGCTTGGAGGGTTTGACCGTGTCTTGCTTGACGCTCCTTGTAGCGGAACAGGAGTCATTTCCAAGGATCCTGCTGTCAAAACCAACAAGGTGAGTGACCAGTGGAAACACAAGATGGGGACTCGGGTAGGAATTGTGAGAGGAGGGGCTTTGGGGCAGCTTCATTCTTGAGAGATGTCTGCAATATGGACATTGATTTTATTTTTTTTTTCCTTCTCTTTCCTATTCTGCTTGTTGTACCAGAGCTAGGTTTTTTGAGGTTAGTTCTACAGAAGACTCTAGAATCCTGTATATCTCACGTGCTTTGCTCTCCTGTCACCCCTCTATCCACAATAGCAGCCTGGGGTGCTTCCCTGTGCTTCTTGCATCCTAACCTGTTTTTTTTCTTTCAGGATGAGAAAGACATTCTGCGTTGTGCTCACCTGCAGAAGGAGCTGATTCTCAGCGCTATAGATTCAGTCAATGCTGCCTCAGAGACAGGGGGCTACATTGTCTACTGCACTTGCTCCATCATGGTAGGTCCCCTTCACGCTCTGCTGTGGTCATCACCTACGCAGGAGGCTGGTGAGACTTGGATCCTAATGCTTAGTCTCTGGCAGGTGGAGGAGAATGAGTGGGTTGTGGATTATGCCCTGAAGAAACGCAATGTTCGTTTGGTGGCCACAGGCCTGGACTTTGGCAAGGAAGGCTTCACCAGGTGTGTGCCAGGTCACAAGCTGCACAGGTGACTGTTCCTTGGTGATGAGGTTTGAGCAGAGGCATTCTATCACTTCTTACCCTACTTCTTCCTCCAGGTTCAAGGACCGTCGCTTCCACCCCTCCCTCAAGTCTACACGGCGTTTCTATCCCCACACACACAACATGGATGGGTTCTTCATTGCCAAGTTCAAGAAATTCTCGAATGCTATTCCCCAGGCACAGAAGGGTAACCTAGTACTGGAGCTCTGCTGAGCTGCCTGGGCCCACTCTCACGGGCTCCTTCCCCTGCAGGAGCCATGTGTGGGTTCTTCTTACAGCCCCTTTCTCTCGTTTCAGATGAAGAACCTGCTGTGGAAGCAGCAAGTCCGTCCGCTGTGCCCGATACTGTCATGGAGCCTCAGCCGAAAAAGAAGAAACTTGAAGGATCAAAAGTTGACAGCAGAAGCAGCCACAGCCTGCTTTGAAGAAGAGACATTCATTGCAGGTGCAGAGACGACCCTTGAAGGCTAGCCGGCATTCTACCAAAATGATGCGTCCTCAAGGCCCTACCAGGAAGAAGCATAGAGTGAAATTAAATGGACAGTGAGAGGAACTGCTTCCCAGGTGTTGGTCCCCTCCGTGGAGAGGAGAGGCCGTGGACTGCTGCAGCAATGCATGTACCACCTTGTCTTTCCTGCTCTCTGCAGTGCTGAGCACCTGGGACAGCTATAGCCCCGTTTCTCCTTTCCCTCCTGTGCATCGAGGACTGATGCACTGACCCATTAAAGGTTTTATACTCTTGTTCAAGTCTTGTCCTTTTCCCTTGAACACAGAATACAGAATTCTGCCATATCTCCTTACTCCTCTGCAACATAAACCCCTTCCGCTCCCATCTGATTGATGCTCTGGCATTCCTGGTATCTGTTCTTACACTCTGCAGCATGGATATTTGTGAAGAAGCAGTGGGAGCTGAAATCCTAGCTGCCTGGACGAAGGTTGTATTGCAGAGTGCTTTGTTAGGGCAGGGCTCCTGTCCTGGTCTGGTTGACAGTTGTGATTGTTCCCAGTTCACCCTTGTGCTGGTCTCCAGCAGTCTTGCTGGAGTTCTTGGCCTCCCAGACTGCAGCAGGGATTGCATATTTGTTCTTTTTGCTTTTTTGTTCACCTAGAGGTGGTTGCTTCTCCTTGAGACATAACAAGCAGTGGTCTGAGCTGTTTCTATATAAATGTCAGCCCAGGTCTCTTTCCCTTGTCACTGTGAGTTCATACTCTCTTCTTTTGTTCTGCTCTCCAGGGGATAAATATTTTTTTAGAGAAAATTTATTCATAAGCTTTCTACCAAGCATGCTCTGGCTTTTGTTCCTCCACAGCGTGCATAGAGTTGGGTGTGTAACAGACCTGAGGCATAACTCCTGTTTCTATAATTGTCTTGCTAGTTCAGCTCACACGAGGCTTTGCCTTGATTTGTTTTCATAGAATCACAGAATGGTTTGGGTTGGAAGGGACCTCAAAGATCATCTAGTTCCAACCCCCCCACCATGGGCAGGGACACCCTCCACTAGAGCAGGTTGCCCAAAGCCATATCTAGCCTGGGCTTGAACGCTTCCAGGGAGGGGGCATCCACAACCTCTCTGGACAACCTGTACCTCACCACCCTCACAGTAAAGAATTTCTTCCTAACATCTAATCTAAATCGACCCTCTTTTAGCTTAAACCCATTACCCCTTGTCCTGTCACTACACTCGCTGATAAACAGTCCCTCTCCATCTTTCCCATAGGCCCCTTTTAGGTACTGGTAAGCCACAATTAGATCTCCCCAGAGCCACCTTTTCTCCAGGCTGAACAACCCCAACTCTCTCAGCCTGCCCTCACAGGAGAGGTGCTCCAGCCCTCTGATCAGCTTCGTGGCCCTCCTCTGGACTCGCTCCAACAGCTCCATGTTGGATGTAGTACTCCAGGTGGGGTCTCACCAGAGCAGAGTAGAGGGGCAGGATCACCTCCCTCAACCTGCTGGTCACACTGCTTTTGCTGCAGCCCAGGACACGGTTGGCTTTCTGGGCTGCAAGCGCACGCTGCCGGCTCATGTTGAGCTTCTCATCAGTCAATACCCCCAAGTCCTTCTCCTCAGAGCTGCTCCCAGTCCATTCTCTGCCCAGCCTGTAGTGCTTGGGATTGTGCCAACCCACATACAGGACCTTGCACTTGGCCTTGCTGAACTTCATGCGGTTTGCACGGGCCCCCCTCTCAAGCCTGTCAAAGTCCCTCTGGATGGCATCCCTTCCCTCCAGCGTGTTGACCACACCACACAGCTTGGTGTCGTTGGCAAGCTCACACTCAATCTCACTGTCCATGTCACCAACAAAGATGTTAAACAGTGCTGGTCCTGATACCAACCCCTGAGGAACGGCGCTCATTACTGATCTCCACTTGGACATTGAGCCATTGACCACAACTCTCTGAGTGTGACCATCCAGCCAATTCCTTATCCACCGAGTGGTCCATCCATTGAATCCATATCTCTCCAATTTAGAGACAAGGATGTCATGTGGGACAGTATCAAATGCTTTGCACAAATCTAGGTAGATGACATCTGTCGCTCTTTTCCTCACCAAGCTTTGGGTTCATGGGAGAACTTGATGTGCTATTCCAGTGTTTGGTGTGAAGCAGTGAAGTTTGGTGAATGCAGTGGACTAGGATGTAGGGAATCCTTTCTGTCCTGGTCTGCTACCTGTGAGGCTGCTGCTTTCCCATGTTACTGGGCTCAGCAAGTGGCAAGGCTGAGTGTTAGCTCCAGAATCTTGTACAGACACACACACGTGCTATAGATGCAACTGGCTGTAGATGGATTAGCAGAAACCAGAGAAAAGTGCTGTGGCAGGTTCACCAGGAAAACACAAACAGCACTCACTAAATGTGAATGGCAAAACTGGCCTAATTATTCACTGGCCCATCAAACCCAGAGTGTGCTGGTGGATTGTGGACACGTACTTTGATGGATTGCTGGTAGCTGGTCCTCAGACTTGTGGTCTGTCCGGTATCTGGCTCTCAGACCTCTTACCCTACTTGCAGTTTGCTAGCAGATCACAAACGCGCGTGCGTGGAGAGGAAAGGGCTAGGATTAGTTTAATACGAGGCCAGGACAGATGGTGGTTAATCAAGTGCAGGACTCAGCCAGACAAGAGCACTGACTGGCAGCCAGTCTCCATGTGGCTGGCCCCTTTTATTTATTCCTCCTCTCTGTTTCCCCATGCTCACTTCTCCCAGATCTAGCTTGATGCCTCCCTTTCCTCACCTTCGATCCTACCTCTAAATGTCCCATAGTAAGTTTTGCTCCCACAATCTTCCTTAAAGCATTGCATGATAAATTTTACACAGTTCCACAATTCCCCTCAGACATCCCATAATAAATTTACTCTTTCCCTTAGAGCCCATGATCATTTTGCTTTCTTATCAGTTGTGGAGTGTATGGCTGAAGCTCTTTAAGGTTACACTTGAGTGGTTCCTGCAATGGTTCAATCTGTCAGTGTCTCAGGAGTCCTGGTCTTTGTTACAGCCTCCGTTATCTTCTGTGTTTTAGGCATTACGAATCTGTGTGTTTAATTTATTATAACTCTGGGTTTGGGGGTTTTTGACTTTACCTTTTTGTGTTGAATTAACCAGATACCCCTATACTTGAAAATTACTTTTTCCCTATGCTTCCCAGTCAATTAGGGTAGGGAGGAGTCTCTGAATGCATCTGTCACTCCAGGTTTGTGCAGCAACATCTCTGGATTGCCTGACATATAGGAGCCAAGAGAAGTTTTCTAGGGTCTTTCAGAAAAACAAATAAATGCTAGGTGCTATTAGGAAAGGAATTATTAGATAGCAAAATGGAGAATATTATTACCTCTCTATATAAAATGACAGTGCATGCAGTTCTTCAATGCTGCATTTCTCGTGTCCTCCATCTGAATAAGGACCGAAAAACTGGGAAATGTTCAGAGGAGGAGAAGTGCATCTGAAGTTACGGAATGCTTTCTGTGAGAAGAACAGCTAGAGTCAAGGTCTCTTTAAGCTTGGAAAAGAGACCAGGGGAAAGAAGTGATATGCTGATGCGTAAAATTGTGAGTGACATGGGATGGACAGGGAACACCTGCTCGCTGGTTTCCAATAAACACACACAAAAAAACCCCTCCTAGGACCCACCAAAGGTGTAGGCAGCTGTGAAACTCCTTTCCGTAGGGTACAGTGGATGCTAGAAGCTTATGCAGGTTGAAACCCCAGCTGTATGCACAAGGGAAAAATTTTTTTTTTTTTTTTGTAAGGGCTGGTAAACACAGCTGGCTCAGAAGATCCACGAGCCTGAACTGGTAGAGGCTGTGAGGAGGGATCGCTGCTCGCTTGCTTTGGTCATGGACTCCTCTCTCCTCATCCTGCACTGGAAACTGATTCCTGGGCTTAGACAGCTGGGTTCTCACTGTACAAGGCTTGTGGCAACACCAGCTTCCAGGTGGGCTGAGCCCTGCCTCTGCTCCTCCAGCCTTATCTCTTTTCCTCAGGAGTGATGAAATACAGGATTTTAGCATAAATCTCAAAATCGGAGCCATACGGCAATCTTCCAGCTATGGAGTGACTTCTATCTAGAAGGGCTTTTATCTGTGGAAAGCCGTGAGCCTGTCCTTTCGGGAGTGATGCCAACCTGTCCCACTTTGCTGCCGCCGCCGCCTATTGAGGTTCCTACGCTAGCGTATAGTCTCAGCTTGATAACCAGTTTATCTTGATAACCCTAGCGGCAGGGACAGAAAGTTGTTTTGGTAACCGTCTGGTTTCTAGTGGATCTCCAAATTATGTCATTCCCCTCTGAAAGCTGGGAATAGATGCTGCTTTAACCATGTCGGTAAAACTTGCTCCTACCAAGCATTGTTGCACTCACTTTGCTTGCCTGCAAACCCTTCATTATAGATGGGGACAGACAGAAGTAACTTTCAGCTCTCTTCAGTGGTTCTCTCCCCGTGTGCTTTATTTCAGCTATTGCAGTTATCTCTGCTCAGACAGATAATGTTGAGCGTGACATCAAAATACTGCTGTCGAGCTTTTGTACTGGGGATGAAGGTTGATGGCTTGCCTCTGCATTCTGGAACAAGGCTGCTGGTCACACCAGACTTGTGTTTGCAGCTGCCTTCTTACCCTGGGAATCTTTTGTTACATGAAAACAGATTTTTGGGAAAACGTGACTACCGGAGCATCTTTCAGTACCTTCCTTTAATGCCTTTGAATATCTGAAAGCTGCTGATAATGTCACTTGCAAGAGCTGAAGCAGAGCAAAGCAAGAGCTGAGGCAAAGCAAGGGTTGAAAGCAGATCTGAGGAGTAAAAATGCCATCATAAATTAAAAGCTGGTTGAGAGATATTGGTGTAATGTGTCGTGATACCGGTTCCACTGTGCTGTGCACAAATGTTACTGGGGTGGCATTTAATGACTTGGAGGAAAAAAAAAAGGGTAAGCAATTCTCTAATAGAGTTGTTACATGGTGTAAAGTTATTTTAGGCTAAAGAAGGCCAGAAGGCAAAACAAACCTGGTGCATGGAAGAGGTGAGGTTCTGTGAGAAATATCACTCACCTTGTAAGATCTTGAATTTGGTGGGGATTCTTCAAACACTTCTCCTCAAACGGAGAGGACTGAGTCTATCTGAGATGCCTTATCCGGGTGCAATTAAGATGGCCAGCTGGCAGCTCCTACCTGCCATGCTCTGGAGTGCTGCCAGCTCACCTCTGCAAACCAGGAGGGAGAGGTAGGGCGTTGCACTGCTGCACCCTTGGTGTGGTGGAGGAAGGAAACCGAAGGCTTCTGGGGACAGTAAAGCATAATGAAAAGAAAAGAGATTCCAATAGCAATACGGGTCGGTCACTAATTCCAGTGATGTCATATGCTGTAATGTCTGTTCCGTGCCAGGTAGGCAGCCTGTGGTTGCATTGTCTCATGTCGGGCTGTATCCAGAGGAAGGGACTGAAATCCCGCACTGCACGTTTCAGGGACTTGGGTATAAAATTTAGATCCTCGAGCGTGCACTTTGTTGCACATAACCCCATAGATATAGACACTTTTGTAGGGGCTGAATCCAGAAATGACCAAGCTCGCATAGGTTTTGCTCCCCCAAGCTGTGTATCCCCACTAGGGAGGATGTGAAGAGCCCCCCTGAAGAGAGTGTCTGCAAGTCCTTCCTGCCTGATGCAGTCAATGGGGAATTGCTGAGAAGAGTAAGGTCAGTTAGGGTTAGGTCCCTGGTTCTTGGCTGTGCTACCTTTGCATGCAAAACTCCCTCCTGGACTGGTGTTTGGGGTTTTTTCAAAGAAAATCCATTCCCTCATTTGCTGTGAGATAGGGACATTTCTGTTTGTTGATTAGTGTGGTGATCACCCAGCTTCTGTTGACAGCTGCTCCTCTGAACCAATTTCTCCACATTTGCACCCAAATCTAGGCAGCTAACTCTGGGCTGCCAGCTTTGCGAGGCAGCGAGGTGTCCAAAAGTTGTGTCTTCATTGCAGCACCTGCCTCTGGTTGTGGATAGAAGCAATTTTAGGGATCAGTTATAGTGAATCATCCTGGAAGTTGGAAGACTTGGAGAGTTTACACTGAAATGCTCAAGCAGTGTGGTGCAAGGGAGAAGGTAGTGCTGGGGTACTCAGAGGGAAGGAAAGCAGGGAGATGGGGTGTACACACGCTAATGTCTCCTATGCCTTAAGAAAAGAGCCTCAAGGAAAGTTGTGGAACTAATTTGAACACATTTTTGCCTATGAAGCACCTTTGCAAGGAAGATGCGTTAGCTAGGAAAAGGTTCTGTGATCTGAGAGAAGGGGAGCATCTCAAACTGGCAACGGATGTTAAAGGTAGGCAAATTCAGATCAGAGGCAAGGGAAGATGCATGATTTTTAACAGATAGTTAGCCATGTAGGGAATCTACCTTGATTTGCCTATGAAAGGTAATGGTGGAGGCTCAATCTCTTTTTATCACGCTCTCAGCAACCAGAGACATGGTCCCACATGAGTATCTGACGAGCTACAGAAATTTGCACTGTGTGTTTTGCATGGGGTCAGAAAATGTGGTGCTTCTTTCTTGGCCTTAAAATCTGTGGAAGAAAGATAACATCAGCATGTTTGTGAATAAGTGTCTATTTTTACATTGGCTACAGGTACAATCACAAGTAGTGAGCAGCTCTGCATGTCAGCAGGTGGGGTCCAGCAGTACCACTGCTGAGCCTGAGCTAATGAACTCAGGGCAGGAGCCATCGGAGTGTCTGGAGAAGTGCCAGGCATTTTGGTCACCCAAGAAGGGAAGATGAGGAGGAGGAGCTGTTGTGCTGGGGTGAGGTTGAGGCCCAGTGGAGGAGCATTGTGGTCCCGATTAGCAGGATTGTCTATAGGCTCTGGGCTTCCTCAGGAGTAACTAGAAGGGGTTGGCCCTTTGAACCACTCCCCAGCCATCTTCTGTGTTGGGAGAAATCCTTTATCCTAGCAAGTATCCCGAGCAAGAGGAGCTAAGGCGAAAAAAAGGAGGCTCCACACTGCCCTGTCCTCTCCAGGACACAGCAGGGGTGTTGGTGGGAAGAGGTGCTGGAGGGCTGTAGCCCAGCACCCTGCTGTAAGCAGGACTGTCCCGGCACTAGGTCACATCACTGTGGCTGTGCATAGCTGAGCCCTGAGAACCACCAAGGATGGAGATCCCACCACCTGCTCTAGTGCTACATTGGCCTCCCACTGAAAAGCTCTTCCTGATGGATGGCAATGCCTTCCTCCACTGGCATGTCATTAATCAGCTCTGCTTGCCAGGTTTCCCCAGCCGGACAGAAGGAGGCCAAGCAGAGTTTAGGAAAGTGCTTGCTCCATGGTTTATGGTGTTGCTCTTGCCTGTGCTCCCCACTGGCTGCACGCAGCAGCAGATCACCCTGCTGCCTGACCCTGCTTGCCTGGATGCAACAGGAGGGGAGTGCGAACAGGCTGGCAGATAGTTTTCGCTATGGGGGGGTAAAATCAGGGGTATATGAGGAGGAAGGATGTTGGCAGAAAACATGGGTTGCTGTGCATGCAGGCAGGCTGCAGCAGCGTGGAGGGGCAGGAGAAGGGATGTGGCAGCAGCCAGGAGGGAGTCAGCAATGGTTTCCAGGCCATGTGGTGGGAGGTCTCAGAGCTGGAACTGTAGCTTCAAAACAAGCTCCTTGCCTGGGTTCCCTCTTGTCCATCTGTCCTTCCCTTTACCCTGATACTGCTGCTGGGCACGTGGCTCCCTACCGGCTGCTGTTGCAGCAAGGGTTTTTGGAAGACAGGGATCTCCTGCACTCGTCTGTGAGGAAAGCCTTCCTGCCTTCCTCTCCCTTGACAAAAGCACTGCTTTGCCATGGCTCAGCCTCTCTGGTCAGAGCAAGGGAACAGCTGTTTGAGATGAGAGCAAACATTAAAAAGGAAGTGACAGAAGAAAAGCTCACTTTGTTTCCCACTCCAAGCCCATATGGGAGGGACTGAAACCCAGTTATGACTTCTAGCAGTCATGGATGTGCCAGGGAGGATGCAGCCACGTTACTGATGGGAGAGGAGGTGTTATAAATACAAATGGGGGCTGCTGTGGGGAGCCCAGAGTCACGGGCAGGACAGGGGAGACAGGCAGGTCACAGGACAAAACTGATGCTGGACACAGCAAGGCAGCAGAGGGGAACAAATTTGATTTGGTCTGCTCCCAGGTGAGGAAGGCAGAAGAATAATGGAGGGATGGAGGAGCCCTGTAGACCTGGAGGAGAAGCAGCAGGGAAAATGCAATAGGCAGATTCCCAGTCAAGACTAGCGAAGTTGGTCATCCTCAGCGGGTCCAGGAAGTTTCTGGAAGTGTGGACTGAGCCTCAGATCCCAAGGGAAGGGCTGCAGCACACTACCTCACTGGAGCCTGCTCGACTCCTGCCACAGAGTTCAATGTAGTGCAGTGCTGGGCATCTCCTTTAATTCAACCCAGTTGCTCACTCATCCCTTGCTGACGGATCTCGGAGGCTGGTTTGTGCCAGTGCCACGCTCAGCTGCACAGTGGAAGTCCTGGGTGGGGGAATGGGCCACAAGCACACAGACAGCAAGGTAACGCAGGTGTCCGCATCCATAAATGTTTATGTATTGATCGATTTGTGCACAGCCTCCTCCCACCAGATAACGGGGATAAGGGACCATTGCCAGTGCTTTTGGCAGCATTGCCCTGGGGTTCAGGTCGGGGCTGGGGGGGGGGGGGGGGCAGGGGACGACTGTAGGAAAAGACCTAAAGAAGGCTAAAATAGGGGGCAGGCAACAAGACCCGAGGCCACTTTGGGAACAATGAAGGAGAAAGCCAGTCGCAAGACAAGCATGATTTTTGAGACGCTGGCTGCCTCCACACAACCTCCTCTGCCCGCTGGCTCGCTATTGTCTGGTGGCAGCTCTCCGTAGGCGGGCTGCTGATGGAGCAGGGGAAGGGCTGCCTTTGGAGGGGGGCCTCAAGTGAGGATAACGGGGGGAGAGGGCTTCGGGGGTGCAGAGGGGAAGTTATGCCGTTTTTAAGGGGGGCAGCACTAGGGAAAACAGTAAAGGCTATGCAAAAAATTATAATAATTAAAAAAAAAACCACCAAAACCAAAAGCAGAGGGACACTGGGTTGGTGCCGGGCTGATGACGGTAATGAGCGTCCGGCGGGACTTGAGCTGGCGGTGCTGGAGAGGGGCCCCTCCCCGCCGCTGCCGGGGCTGCCAACGCGGCTGCTGGGCCGTGCCCGCCGGGGGCTGCGGCCGGAGTCCCGCTGGACCTGGCCGCGCTGACCACCCGTGCCCCATCCCTTTGCTCTGGGTGGCCCCCAAACCCGCCGGAGCGGAGCTCGGGGAAGCCGAGCCGCCCCCTCCCCGGGGCGAGGGGCGGGGGCCCGGGCCGGGCCGGGCGAGGAAAGGGAGGTGTCCGCCTTGTCCCCTCCTCTGCTCGCTCCGCCCGGGGCCGGCCGGCGGGGCGCGGGCCCGGGCGGGGGGAGCGGCTCTCCGGTCCCGCTGCCGCCGCCGCCGCATCCCCGCCGCAGCGGAAGCCGCACCCCCCCGCCGCCGGGGCCGGCCGGGCGCAGCCCCCCGGCGCATCCCGCCCCCGCCGGGACCCTGATTGGCGCCGGCGGCCTCGGCTCCCCCCCGCGCCCAGCTCCTCGTCCCGCCGCCGCCATGAACCCGCTCTTCGGCCCCAACCTCTTCCTCCTGCCGCAGGAGCAGCAGGGGCTTCCGGGCCCCGATCCGCCGCCGCCGCCCGCCCCGCGCCCCGCCGAGCCCCTGGGGGGGGATCTGGCCGCCCCGCCGCCCGCCGGCCCCTTCCCCGCGCCGCCCGCCGCCATGGCCCTCCGCAACGACCTGGGCTCCAACATCAGCGTCCTGAAGACGCTGAACCTGCGGTTCCGCTGCTTCCTGGCCAAGGTCCACGAGTTGGAGCGGCGCAACCGGCAGCTGGAGAAGCAGCTGCAGCAGGCGCTGGAGGAGGGGGCCGGCGGCGGGGGGAGCCGGGGCCGCGGACCACCGCGCCGCGACCAGGCGGTGCAGACCGGCTTCGTCGGCCCCATCCGTACCCTGGGGCTGGGGCTGGGGCTGGGGCCGGCCCGGGCACTGGGCTCCCCCGGCTGCCGCCCCGGCGCCCCCGCCCAGCCGCCTCCTACTTTCCCGGCCGCCTCCCGCTTCATGCCCGGCACCATCTGGTCCTTCTCGCAAGCCCGGCGGCTGGGCCCGGGGCCGGAGACAACCCTGGTGCAGGGACCGGGGGTCTCCTGGGTCCACCCGGACGGGGTGGGCGTCCAGATCGACACCATCACCCCGGAGATCCGGGCCCTCTACAACGTGCTGGCCAAGGTGAAGAGGGAGCGCGACGAGTACAAGCGCAGGTGAGAAGGCGGCGGGAGCGAGGGTCCCCGGAGGGACTGCAGCCGTCACCGGGGGAGGCCACAGGGCTTTACCCGGTGCGTGCCGGCGCAAAAGCGGGCGGGGGGGGGAGGCAGCTCTGGCCTGAGTTCCTGGGAGCGTGACTTCAGGCAACGTGAGGTGAGGTTGTAAGGCAAAAACGTGGATCCCTGAAAGCATTCGTTTATGCCTGGGTCTCTTTGCTTGTGTCCTGGTGTTTGTACCCTCTTGGGATGCTCACTGCGCCTTTTTCCATCTTCTCAACCTGGCGTGAGGGACTAGAAGTGTCTTTCCAAGCGGGGAAGAAATAACGTGACTCCAGGAGCTGGTGTTTTAAGAGGGAGGTGATCTGGAAACAGTCGGGAAGGAGGAGCAGCTGGAAAGTAGGTGAGGAAGGTGAACGTGCAGCAGCGAGTGGGTTTGGGTTGAGAAAGGCTGCTGGCAGGAGGAGGGCTCTCTGGACACGTAGGAAGGTGCCGAGAAGCCCCTTGGCAGTGTGGCTGGGTGCCCCGGGCCCTTTCCTTCCCCAGCGCTCTCCCAGCCGGTGCCTCAGCAGCAGCGAGCTGTGCGGGAGCACCCCACTGCTCCAAGGCTTTCCTCCTGACCCAAAATAGCTGTGGCTTGGCATGTGCCTCAGAGAGGGGTGAAGCAGAATGCAGAGCTAATCTCTTGGCAGGTTCTTCTTTCCCGTGCAGGGCAGCCGCCACTCTCGTATCGCACTGGCGGCACTTTTGTTTCAAGCTAGTTTCCGAGGCTGCTCCCAGATCCGCACGTAGGATGAGATCAGGCAGCAGGCTGGTGTTGCTGGGTCAGGGCACGGGGCCGGGCGAGACTGTCACTGGCGACTGACACCCTGAGTGACTGGTTATTTTTTTTCAGAAGTCACTTTATGATGCTTTTGAAGCACTTAGAAAGTAAACGGTTGAATACCCGAAGGAGTGAAACGGTGTGCACTACCCACGGGAGCTGTGCTGCTGACCTGTGCTTCGCAGCTGTGGGCTCTGGTGCCAAGATCAAGGCTGGGGATCCAAGATGACAGCTTATGTTTTTGGGTTTATAAGGCTTTGGCTGAGCAGACTTGTCTGTTGGATGCTCCGAAGGCACCATGGGAGGCACATGGAAAGGAAGAGTTGGCATCTCTTCTTTCCACTGATTCCTGCGTGTACCTAAGGCCTTTTATTATGAAGCCAGGGGTTGGGCTACTTCTCCAGCGATGGGCAGCTCTCCTTCCTCGCATTTTCAGATCAGATAGCAGGGAGCTGGAGCCACCTTTGGGCCTCATCCACTCAAAGAGGGTCAGCATGGACCGAGTTGGGTTTGTTGGTGCTGCTGAAACTTTGGGAGAAAGGAGAACTCTTCATGGTTCTCCCGCTCTGGCAAGCGGGTTTTGGGGAAGGCTGCAGGGGGTGGACAGGGGGGCACCACAAGCTGCCACAGGCCAATGTTGTTGGCGAGATCTATTTTTGGACTGTGTTACCAGGAGCTGGGGAAAGCAGACCCCACCCCCAGACCCTTTCCAGCACCGGGAACTTTCTGATGGGTGCAGCCAGGTCCCGAACAGGGGAATGGGACAGGAGCATCCCATTTCCACACCCTTCCCTGTGCTGAGGGCTGATGCCGACATCCCTTGGGAGCAGAGACCTCCCTGCCACAGCAGGCTCTGATCTGTCGTGGGGACAACATGGCCAGTGTCATCCCCAGACAGCCCCTTGCTGCCCTCCTGGGAATAGAGATTGTGCTAACGCAGGGCTTCCCAGTTCTCTGACCCATGGCTTGGACGCTTGAGCTTGCGCTTTCTTCAGGGCAGCGTTGCAGCAGGAGGAGCTTCTCTGTGGATAGGCAGGGCCTGAAGTTCAGGTCTGGGATCTAGGAGGGGTGGGGGGGCTATAGGGAGAGACAAGAAGAGGTGCAGCAGCTGGGGAGAGGCTCACAGGAGCCACACTTGGGAAGGGCAGACTAAGGCGAGGTGGCCTGGAGAGGGGCAAAGGGTGCCTGTGAGTATCATACGGACCCGCCAAGCACTGTATGGGGATCTGAGAATCTCATCAGCTTTGTGCTGTCCACTGCATCTGTATTCCCAAGTAGTTTTTATCACAGATGCTGCAAGCAGACGCCGGAGGCGTGGAGTGAGTAGTGTTAGGATAGTGTGATAGGATGACAGAATGGTTTGGGCTGGAAGGGACCTTTAAGGATCATCTAGTCCAACCCCCCCTGCCATGGGGTTTCACTAGATCAGGTTGCTCAAAGCCCTGACGGTGAACACTTCCAAGGTTGGGGCATCCACAACTTTTGGGCATCCACAGCTTCTCTGGGCAACATGCTCCAGTGTCTCACCACCCTCATCTTAACAAATGTCTTCCTTATCTCCAATCTAAATCTACCCTCTTTCAGTTTAAAACTGTTGCCCCTTGTCCTCTCACTACAGGCCCTGATAAAAAGTCTCTATCTTTCTTATAAGTCTCCTTTATATATTGAAAGGCCACAAGAAGGTCTTTTGTTGTTGTAATTGCTCTCCAGGGAGGTGTGCCAGGCTGCAGGGCATTCACCCGTAAGGTGAAGCTCAAACATGGCAAGAGAGGGAAATGTGCAGCTTCGAAGCACCCAAAGGGTGCCCCGCAGCACCAGCGTGCGCTAACTGTGCAGCATAGGGTAAAGCACCCCAGCGCCTTTTGCAGCGAACAGAATGTTTAAAAGATGTAGGATGTTGTTTATTTAGCCATGCAAACTTCTTGAGGGCACACACTTGGCGGGGGGTCTGTAGGGACACCACTGCATCTTGTCACCTCCCCGGCTTTGGGAGGGGTGCCCTGTAACTGGCAAGGAGATGGCTGGGTCTGTCTGCTGCTGGGACCCTCCTGCCCTCGCTCTCTGCCTTCTCCCTGTATTTCAGCCTTTGGGCAGGTTGCTGCCTTGCGGTGGGGCAGGAAGGACGCGTGTCTTCCCTTGGCGTGCGCCAGTGGCTGTGGGGTTGTGTGGGGCAGCCTTGCTTCCAGCCGGCAGAGACCTGGCAGCGGCCACTGGCCGTGCCGGGCTGCGGGTGCAGTGCTGCAGACAGGTTATTATTAGGAGTGGTGCATTGCAGAAGGGAGCAGGGAAGAAGGAGCCAGACAGGAGGCAAGCGGGAGAGAGGTTCGTAACGCACGGGCATGCAGATTTGTTGCTTGCGGGGCCAATCCCTGTTGCCTCCTGCCTTTAAATCGGTGTTTATCTGATCTGTCATCTTCCATAGCACTGTCGTGAAATGAATTCTTCCAAGGATTTGCAGCTATGCTTTACTTCCCCAGTAAGTCCGGACTATGCAGAGACCCAGAGGGAGGCGGAGACCAAACTAGAGAGGAAGCGCCATGCCGAGAAAGATGCTGAAAATTTTTTTCTTATGGTGGAAGGCATTTTTCTCCCCGGGGAGAGAGGCCTTGTTTGAACAGTTCCCATATAAGGGCAATTCTACCTTTTCACTTACTCCTTCCCTCTCTCTTCATCTCCCTCTTCCCCCAAAAGGGATGGGAACCCCCTTTGACTCCCCTTCTGTAGCTGTGGGATGAAGCCAACACCAACACGAAGACTTCATGCTTTCCCCTTGTGTGAGTAAGGAGAAGCATTGCCAGCCTTAAGATCTTAGAAATTCGTAGGCCAGGACTCTCCCACATCGTCATACTGTCCTGATACCCCAAAATAACAAGTGTGAGGGCTTTTCGTGAGCTTTCTGGTCTCCTAGACTTTAGGATTTATTTTTCAAACTTGGTGTGAGTAAGTGAGAGGAGAGATTTTTCACATTCTCGTGCAGGGTCACAGTGCCTCTGTCGGTGTTTGCAAGCATTAAATGGAAACCAGAAAACACAGCACCAGGCAGGGCCCAGCTCTGGTTGCTTTCCCAGAGAAATCCCACTTTCATGGAGAAACCCAGAAGAGCCAGGAGCTGGGTAGGAATGCAGCAGCCCTGCCCCGTGCCGCACCGCAGCTCATGCCAACCCGTCTGTTCTATGGAATAGTAATTTAGCAAAGAGAAGTACAGCTTGGTGGCCTCCCAACAGACCGTGGACTGGGCCAACACCGCAGCGTGACCCAAGACGATGATCTCATGTAGCGAAATATAATATAATAATTGCTAGGTGATGTGTCTTTGTATAGCAAGGCCAGGCATCTTGCAGCTCAGCCTTTTGCAAAGCTGCAGAGCCTAACACAGCACCCACCAGCCAACCTGGCATAAAAATGGGACAATCCATGCCACTTCCTTGCAGGACAAGACAATGTTCTTTTTAATCCAACCTGGTATGCAGCAGTACAGCTAAGGAGACTGCTACCCTTGCCCAGGTAGCGTGGCCCAGGGCAGCCCTCTGTGTCGGCACAGCCAGAAGAGCAGCCCTTCGTGTTGACGCGCATCATGGTCACTTGTGCCGTAACGTGGTCAGGACGTAGTGTGGTTATGATGCGAATGGGGGCAACTCTGCTATGTCTGCAAGCCTGTTACTGAGTGTGTGAGCTGAACCTAATGTGACCCAAGGCCAAGGGGCTCAGGGGCAGACGGAGAGGTCGGTGGGCTGTGTCGGGCTGTGGACCAGCCACAGCATGGCAGGGCATGCAGCGCAGCTGCCACGCAGAGACTGCGGTTGGTGTCCCCAGCTCCCCCCATCGTGGAGCAGGCAGCCGTCAGCCAGCCCATGGTGAGAGCAGCCAGGACCATGGTGGGGCAGGATTCATGGGCGAGGGGGCGCTGACGGGCGTTTGACAGCTGCTGTCTTCTGGAAACAAATGGCAATGCATTCCTGGGAACGTTCTCCTTCCCACCCCGGTGCTGTCATCACCCCCTCTTGGATAGCTTTGGGGTGAGCAGCTGTCGCTCTCTCCTCTCCGGCAGCTGGCGAGGCAAGGCCAGTGAGATCTGACCAGCGCCTTTGTCTCCCTAGATGGGAAGAGGAGTACACGGTGCGTGTCCAGCTTCAGGACCGAGTGACTGAGCTGCAGGAGGTGAGCATCACTGTCCTCCCCCTTCCCCTGCACCCCAGCTGCCCTGCGCTGATGCTGATTTGCACATCTTCCTCCGCCCGGGGCAGGAAGCCCAGGAGGCTGAAGCCTGCCAGGAGGAGCTGGCCATGAAGGTGGAGCAGCTCAAGGCAGAGCTTGTTGTCTTCAAGGGACTGATGAGCAATGTGAGTCCTTAACCCCTCTCTGACCCAGCAGCAGTGTCCTACCCGGATGGTGGGGCTGTGTAGAAAAGCAGTTCCTTAGTGGGGCATGTCCAGCACAGAGGTGGTCCGGCAGGGTTGGTCCAGGGCACAGTGAGCAAAGCGGGGATGTATCCTGCAGCACAAGGGGTTATATTGCTGGGGGAGAATGTGAGGACTCTGATGTTTGCCTTGCCTAATCCTCCTCCTCTGTCCCCCTCCTGTGCCGCTGTGGGTTCAGAACATCACGGAGCTGGACACCAAGATCCAGGAGAAGGCCATGAAGGTGGACATGGACATCTGCCGACGCATCGACATCACTGCCAAGCTGTGCGATGTGGCACAGCAGCGGAACTGCGAGGACATGATCAAGATGTTTCAGGTGAGAAGAGCCTGCTGCTGCCTCAGGCTCAGCCGCCAGCTCTGGGGAGGAGAGTTCCCGAAGGAGGTAGAAGAGACAACACTAGCCCCCTGCTAGGGGAGACGCTTGGTCACCCTCACCCTTGCTCCTTGGGGTCCCTTGCTCTCTGTCTCTCTTGGGAGGACCAAGCAAAAGGGCACAGAGAGGAGGTGGAAAGCTCCAGATGTTGCTTTGGGCATCGAGAGTCCCCTCAACCTCTTGCTGATCTGTTGTGTTGGGCTCAGGGACCCCGCAGTGGTAGGGGAGCAGCTGCAGGAGGGAGACGAGTTGCTTGAGTGTCTGTCTCTAACTCCATCTCTCTCCTTCCCCTTCCCTTCTCCGTCATCTTCTCTCTGTCTCTTTTCTCTGTCTCTGTCTCTCTTTCTCTTTCTGGATGTCGCTGCCTTTCTGTCTCGCTCTCTTTGTCCCCACAGAAGCAACTGGTTAGTTCCATTCAGTTGAGAAAGTGTACAAATTTTAAACTTTCTATAAATAAGGTCGGACTGTAAATATTGACATATTTCACCTTTCTCAGACTCTGTCTCTTTTTTCCTGTTTCTGTCGCTGTGTTTCCCTGTCTCTGGACTGGGGTGGTGGGCGATTTGAGTTTTTCTGCAGTAAAATCACATTGTTTTTTCTCATCAGATTCATAGATTCCATCTTTAGTTGCTTAGTTTTAATTTTAGAAAATGCTAAAACCATGTTTTATCCATTGCATCATCTTTAACCTGATCATAATGAGCCCGTCTCTCTCTTTCTCTCTCGCTTTTCTTCCTTTCTTCCTTTCTCTCTTTCTCTCTTTCCCCGCCTTTCTGTCCCTCCACCATTCCTTCCCTGTCCATCTCCTCCCAACTACCTGCTCCTGACCTCGGACCCGGCCTCGTTTCTGTAGTCTCTGCACTTGTCTCCCGTTAAGGTCCCAGCCTCGGTGGGGCGGAAGCGGGAGCGCAAGCAGGTCAGTGACGAAGACACCTCGCTGTCAGAGAGCGATGCCTCCCGAAAACCTGATGAGGAAGAGGAGGACGAGACCACAGCCATGAGTATCAATGAGGAAATGCAGAGGATGCTGAACCAGCTGTGAGTGCGGCCCAGCCTGGCGCTGGCTCACCCGTGGCTGCTCCGCATCTCTGCCACCGGTGTCGAGCAAGGCTCTGGCACCAGGCTCCCTGCCGGTGCCTGGGATGGGGGGGCAGGGGTGGGATGTGGCTCCCCTTCCTGGGGGGAGGGCAAGATGGGAGGTGCTGCCACAGGGTGCTTATGCCCCACGCTCTGCGGTGCAGTGGGACTGCCCCCCTAGGAGGGAGACCTGAGCCCACCCGTGCCATGGGTGGGAGCTGGTCCAGCTCCTGTACTCTCACCCCCCCTTCCTGCTTTTTGGGAGCTACTGTCTGAATTTGCCGGGGCTCCTGACTGTAAAGCCAGCCCCTACCCCACCAGCTGTTGGGTTTGGGCACATTTGAGCTCACCCTGGCCAGACCTGCAAGAGCTGCAGCCCTGCTGCAAGCGGGGGCAAGGTTTTCGGCACTGGCACAGCCCCCGCCTACCCTGCCTGCCAGGTTTTCCTGCTGAGTGTTGATGTGCTGTTCCCTTGCTCCCAGGCGGGAATATGACTTTGAAGATGACTGTGACAGCCTCACATGGGAGGAAACAGAAGAAACGCTGCTCCTCTGGGAGGACTTCTCCGGATATGCCATTGCAGCTGCAGAGGTGCAGGGGGAGGTAACGGTGGTGTCAGGTCCTTTCGGGAATCCAGCCCTGGTTTGGGCTCCTCAGTCCTGCCTGAGCCTGGGAAGATGCTCCCTCAAAGACCAGACTTCAGCCCCTCCATCCCTTGCAGGCCTGTACAGATGCTTCCCTCCAAAGACTGCTATGCAAACATGCTACTGCATCCTTGCAAAGGTCTCCTTGTTTAGACAGACCAAGGTCCTCTAGCCTGAAACGTATGATGAGGGCAGAGCCTGCACGCGTGGGAAGAGGTGCCTTTTCCAGCTGCAGCCCTCCCAGAAGAGAAGACCTCCTTTAGCTGGGCTGGGCTCTGGTGGTCCCTTGCTCAGACTCTCCAGCCCACCTGCCTGCTGTGCAGCAACACTGCCCAGAGGCCTCAATGTCTGGCTCAAGGCCCTGCTGCCCCGTGTCTTCAGCCCTCAGCAGTGCCCTGGGGATGTGTCATGCTTGGGGACAGTCTGCACTCTCCAAAGCTTCTGTGTGGCGAGTCCTGGGTCTCTACCCTATGTTGGAAGGACTGACTAGTACCTCATTTAGTGCTCAGACTACACCCCTTATGTTTCTTCCTCTTCCCAGTGCTGCCAGTTCTTTGATTTCTCTCTCTTGCCCTCGGTTCCCCATGTCGGACACCTCCCTGCCTCTAAACATGCTGTCTGCTCTCCCCAACAGCAGGACGACAGCCTGGAGAAGGTGATCAAGGACACAGAGTCACTGTTCAAGAGCCGTGAGAAGGAGTACCAAGAAACCATCGACCAAATAGAGGTAGGAGGAAGAAGAAGTGGGGAGGCCATGGCACAGAAGGAGGTGAAATAGGGGGGTCAGTCCCCGGGGGAGGGAGAAACCTTGCTGGAGCAGGTAGTTGGTAATGGGGGGTGACAGCCTTGGGTCTTGCCGTGCCCCCTGCCTTGCACTGCACCGTGTCCTGGGCTCATCTCTGCACTGTTTCCCTTGTGCAGCTGGAGCTGGCCACGGCCAAGAATGATATGAACCGGCACCTGCACGAGTACATGGAAATGTGCAGCATGAAGCGAGGCTTGGACGTGCAGATGGAGACTTGCCGGCGGCTCATCACCCAGTCTGGGGACAGGTGAGCTTGGGCAGGAGGGCTGCATAACCATGCTCTAGGCAAGGACTGCAGCCAGGGTGATGGTGAGTGGAAGCTGAAGCACAGGGTAGTACGCCTGCCCTGCCCTGGTGTGGCATGGAGAGAGGGCAGTTCCTAGAGGCTGTTTAACTCCTGCTGACCAGCCTCCATACAGGTCGTGGTGCCACCTCTGCAGAAGGTGGGCTGTGCACAGGAGTCAGTTTTGACAGGTAAAGCCAGACACCACTGATGGAGAGAGGAGCTGCTGTTCTGCAGGGACATCCTATAGGTCCTATAGGAGTGTGGAGCCAGGGTGGTGCCAGGCTGGGGACCTCTGTGGTGGGCTTTTGCTCACCCCTAGCCTCCCATGCCTTGGCAGGGTCCTGCTCTGGGCAGGCTCCTCTGGCATCTCCCCCAGCACTGCTTCATGCTCTGGACCTCTCAGCTGGTCTCCTCTGGGACACCCTCCCCAGCACCCAAGGGTTTCTGCGGACCCATGCATGCCCCAGAGGAGCAAGAGAGGCACTTCAGCTTCTCTCCTTCTTGCTCTGGTGCCCCCTGCCCACACCAAACTGGCTCCTTTCCCTCCTCCTCGATGGTGCTGTGACCACTGCCCTTTACTCTTCTCCGCAGAAAGTCTCCTGCCTTCACCCCGGCCTCCAACAGCGAGTCGGCCCCAAACGAGGAGAGTGAGGAGTCCGACCGTGACCACCCCAGCGATGCTTCCATCAGATAATGAGGGGAGCCCCCACTCCCTCGGACCCCCTTCCTGGCACGGGGGTGCCTGAGCCACGCCTGGGAGAGACTGTCAGGGACGTGGAGCTGCTGGTAAACGTCTGTCACCAAGGCTCACTCCCGTTTTGGGGTGCTTGGCAGATCCTGCACCCCCCCGCACCAGATATCTTGCAAAGGGGAATAGCTAAATAGACCTGCGGGCCCTCACCCGGGCCACTCAGCCTCCAGCCCCTTCTCTATTCCCTTCCCCTGCTTTGGTTAAACTGCAGTCTGGGCGGGGAGGCTCCAAACCTGCCACGGTGGCATTCTCCAGGACCTGTCCCCAGCCCCCCCAACCCCACCTCCTCCGTCCTGGTATGCTTGACCTGCCCCCTGCCCTCCCTGCGCCACACGGAAGCCGAATGAGAGCCGTATCTCCGTGCAAACTGGACCTGACACTGGTGCCAACTGGACCGAGCCCGGGGCTCTCTCCGTCCTTGCTGCTGGGCGGGCGCCCGGCTGGTCCCTGCACTGCACCGGGCACCCCGAGCCCCCCCCCCACCTCCTCCAGGGTGGGGGCCGAGTCCTGCTCACCGTGCACTTTGCTTTGCCGCGTGTTGGCGGTGTGCTCGCGTCTGTGTTACAGGAGCGAGGGGTCATTAAATGGGACAGTTTCCTTTTCTACAGCTTCGCTGGGTGTGGGCTCTCCCTGTGCTGCCGCGGGCACCATGCGGCTTGAGGTGAGGGGTGTCCTTTGTGGGACCTCCAAGCCCACATCAGTGGGGGCCTCCCGTGGGACACTCCTGTTCCTTGGATGTGCCAGTGGGACTGGCATAGGGGACAGTGGCGAGATCCCTGTTCTGGGAGCCACTGGCCCTTGACGGGCCGCGTGTAGCACCAGTGCTGCGTGGGCTGCCTTGTTCTTAACCTTGGAGCATCATTGACGCCAAGTCAAAGGGATTGGCGAGGTCTCAGCTCCTGTGGGGTAAATGGAGCCAAACGTGGCTCATGCCTTGTGCACCTTCCTCTCTCAGAGCCTGGCCTCCTTTGCCGTGTCAGCTTTTTACCAGGGCATGCCAGAGCATCTTCTTTCCTGCCCTCAGTCCTGCGTCCAACCTCAGTGTAACTGCAGTCGGGGGGGTTCCTCTGTCCCAGCGTCTCTTGTAGCATTTGCCTGGCTGGCCATTGCACATGCCTCTCTGGTGATGGGAGGCTGGGTGGCGGAGGGGGGGTGAGCAGCCTGCTGAGAGGCAGTGTTTTGCAGGGCTGTCTGCTGAGCAGTGGACCTGGGCTGCACTGCCAAGGCAGGTGAAGCTCCAGAGCAAGCTGCTTCTCACAGGGAGTCCTGAAGGGAGGAAGAAAGTAGGTAGCAGCAGAGTTTTTGGATTATCTCTAAGCATATGTAGTGTAGATAAAATGAAGGCTGGGGGATGCAAAAGTTTCTCTCCGAAGGTTTGGCTTGGGTAGCTAACGCTGCCGTACGTGTGAGCTATGAGCACTGCTCGGTGTTTGGGCAGGGTGAGGTCCTCTACGTGTGCCTGCAAGACGTGTTAGGGCATGTGTTGGCGTTTCAGCGTGGGCTAAGCTGGCTGGCTAGAGCCGGCTGGTGGCTGCAGGGAGGCGAGGCCCCGCAAATGGCAGGAGAAGTTAGCAGTCGAGGAAACACCCCAGCCAGGGCACAGCTGGGGCACCGCTGCTGGCGCGGGGAAATGGCAGTTCGTCAGCCGGTGGTCTGCTGTGGCTGGGCTCTGACTCTCAAGCGCTGTCTTTGCCTCTCGTGGGGAAGCCGGGAAAGTGTTTCACAGGAGCGGCAGGGTGCTGAGTAGCAGCAGAGGTGTGCTCCATCCCCTCGGCAGTGTGGGGCTGTGGAGGCAGATGGGAGGTGTGCATCTTGGTGCCTGCCCTGAGACAGGGCCTTCGCCACAGGCCTCACCTCCATGCTGCCTTGCCTGTTTCCATTTCTTTCCCCCTTTCCTATTTATTTTTCTTCCTAAAAGAGCAAAAGCCAGAGGAAGTGTTTTAATCTGGGCTTTTTCTTTTGAGTGATGATGCCTCACACACAGTAGCTCAGGGATCACTATTTATCCTGCCTGAAGGCTCTTCTAGTTAATGCAAATCCCCTTTCCCGTACATGTCTTTGCAGCATTTTATGCCCTTTCACTTCTGTGGAGATCTCCGTGAGTGGCTGGCTAAGTCTGGCTTTCCCCGTGCATAGTCCACGACGTGTATCTTGGCCCACAGGACTGTAGAGCATGTACCCTGAGATTTCTGGCATGAAGCACAGGACCGACATCTCAAGCAGTCATTGCCCAGAGGAGCAGCTGGTGCTGCCAGACGCCCGTGTACCAAGATACATGGGGACCCCAGTCCCACTCAGCTTGTCAGAACTTCCTTTGCAGTGAAACAGATCTCTCCTACCCGTGTGTGCAAGAGGCTGTTCTCTGGTGAATCGGCTCTCTTCTCCCACCAGTGTGACAGCCCCTGAGATCTCACTGGCAGGATATGCAATGCTAATCCTTTACCTCAGCAGTTTCTTGGCATGGGAAGCACAGCCCAAGACCTCCAGTGTTAGCTGGACTGTTGCCCCTGCATCTGCATGTCCATCAGTGGTGACCCCGTATCTTTGATGTGGAGATGTGGAGCTTCCATTTATTTAACTCTTCTCTGTGGGCTCCCCTCCATTCTTTGGAGAGTGTCTAGCCTGCTTTTCTCCACCATGAACCCTGCTGGGAACTGTGGTGTCTAGGAACTGTTCAGTACTATGTTGCTTCTCACTTCCCTAACCTCATCCCTTTTCCAGGATACCTCTCAGCCGCGCCTGCTCAGGAAGCAATATCAGAAGAAATTGTCTAGTGAAAAATTGTCATGGCTGCTTGATCTTTCTGAGCACCTGTTGGTCTGTATTCATCTTACAGGGAATAATTAGGCACCTCATTTACCCTTAGACCACAACCCATTCAAAGATCTTTGCTTGGCTTAAACTTTCTCAAAGTCTTGATTGCTGGGGCAGCTTGGCTGTGGATGGAAGGGGCCTTTTCCTATTCTTGACCCAGATGATGAGTTGATGAAATGAACTTTGGAGGAGGGAGTCAGTTGATTTTTTTCAGCTGACTGTGTTCACCCATAAGCATGTTGCAGCTGAGCCTAGTTTGGTCCTTTTAGTGCACTAGAGCAGCCCTTGGCATGCCCTGTCTCACTCAGTGTCCATGCATTAAGGGGAATGTTTATTGCCCAAGTACAGTCCAAGCATGACTGTGTCTTACTGAATAGGGTCCCATGGCAGGATGCATCTGTCAGCATCCATCTCAGGATTTTTCAAATGTGGTTGCTGTCTGGTCATCTCCATGAACCATGGATGGTCCAAGACCATCCTTTGAGGATCATGTCTCTGGGTTGGCAGTGAAGTCCTCCCATTGAATATTTAGGCAGCCTGATTCAGCTTCCCCACCCTTCAGAAGTCCATGTTGATGGAGACATACTTGGGCACCCTGGGAACGTGCTAGTGATTGCAGAGTGTGTGGCACAGAGTGTCCCAGAACTTTGCAGATGATGATCAAGTATGTCAAATATTCTAAGAAACCTCCTCTTGAGGTCAGAATTAACACAGAACACAGTGGAGTGCTGTCTCCTTGGAGATGCATCTGGATGACGTATGGACAAGCTTGTGAAGACATCTGGCCAGCCCTTATGCATAGTGATTAATGCTGGGAGCAATAGTAAGACACCATGGAGAACTGGATGGGCTACAGACAGCTTTTGGGAAGCCCAGTCACCATTGAAAATTTTCCAGTGGGTGTATGAGACTGTGAGAAGTGCTTTAGATGTGAATTTTCTAAATGCTTGGGACACTTTCTTTTGGGACAGGAACAAGGAAAGGATGCTGTAGGTCCTCTAGCAAAGGAGGTACAGATTTCATAGCTTGGAGAGCAGCTCTAAGAGCTGAGAAGGTACTAAGGTAACGCTATGGAAAAGGAGCTCAAGCAGCCGCTAAAATACGTCATGCTCAAGCTGAGCCAGTATCACAACAAATGGGAAGAGGCAGCATTTTCGACTGCATCTGGGCAAGGTGCAACAGAAAGTACAAATTCTCAGGGTAGGAAGAAATGTGGTTAATGAACATTTTTTTATGCTCACAGCCACATTGTAGAACCGCTAGCTCACCACCTCGGTAAAGGTGGCATAGGCAAGAGCAATTGTGAGTTCGGGTTGCACGCTGTGCTAAAAAAAAAATCCTTCACTCTAGAGACAGCAAAACAACATGATCTGACACCAAATTTTGTGTTCAGGGTCTCTTGTATACTCCTGAATCACCAAGCAAAACACGTTGATTTATTTCTGAAGTACCTCTCTGCTTCGTGTGAAAAGGAAAATTATGTTGTCATGGGAGACTTTGGCTGGGGATACCGAATAATATGCTATGCTGTGGAGAGTTTCTCATCAATTTACAGATGATGGCGTGCCCAAGTAAGGCAATGATTTTAGATGTCCTTACGACAGATGAAGACGGGGTTAGAATTGATGGTTGCCTAAAGACAGGGGATCAACTGAGAAACAAATGAAGACATCACCCAGGACAAAAATGCCGTAACAGAGAACTGCATGTAGCCTTTTCTCACAGTGAAATTGTTTAGGAGAAGTATTAAAAAAAATATGATTAAGTGGGAGATCTGTGGAAAGAAGAGAGTATTTCCAGTTATCCAAAAAGCTATGATTTAGTACGCGTGAGAAGATAGGTTTCAGTAAACTACTTCCTTGAGTAAGTGGCCATATGACAATAGTACTTAGAAATAAGGATAATTAATAAAAATAATAATAAAGCCTGACCTTAATTAAAATAAACCTTGTAACCACTACAGTGACCGTGGGTGGGGAAAGAGAAATAGAGGGACAACAAAATAATTGAGATGTATAAAAAAAGGTTATAGGAGTAGCTGAAGATACCCAGCTATCATAATTTTTTTTCTTGAGGTCTAAGTTCACCAATAAATCATTCTAGTTACATTTAAAGAAAAATCAATTCTAGCAGTAATATAAACCTTTTTTCTTGACTGAAATTGGAAAAAAAAATACCAAAATGAGGCAAAAAAGGAGAAGTACTCACCAGATATGTCTGTTCTGTATTTGGAAAGAGCAGAGTGTGGTCAGAGGGGAATGATGAAGCACTTTCCAGGTCATGAGCAATTAAGGAGTATCCTCGACAGGATCTTGTCACAATAAACACTTCCATGTTTCCAGGCACAGATGACCTCGAGCACGGTAATGCAGAGTGGTGCACAGGGTGCTGTAGCGGTGACGAAGCTGCCGTACAAAGCCTGAGGCTGCTTGGGGAAATGGAGTAAGTGAAGCTAGGGGAAAAAAAAAAAAAAAGCACAGCATTATAGCTGTGTTCCTGCAAATGGTGTTTTGCAAAGCACTCTAACCTCAGTGGTGGTGACAAAGCGTTGGCTGCTGAAATCCATAGTTTGCTGATGATTTCCCCCAGTTTTTAAATGCATCGGGGAAGACATTTAAAAAAAAAAAAAGACTGAGTGGATGGGTGAACAAATGACGTCAGTGATTAGCCTGACAGGCCACGTACAAAAACTAATGAGAAACCAGTGGCAGCAGGAAAGAATGGGGAAAAAAAAAAACAACCAAAACCAAAACAGATTTATGGCGGGACAAGGAATTGACAGACATAACTGATACCATTTTTGATACATAGAAATGATACACCAAGAGTCTCAAAAGGAGTGCTTCAGACAAAACACCAAGAGGCATTAAAATATATTTTTAAATAGAGACAAAATGTAGGTTCTACTGCCATACAGCTATAGCCAATATTTAAGCTATACATAGACACATCTAAGAGCAAGAAATACTAGTGAGTAACCATCCCCAAGACAACGGGGGGGGGCTGGAAAGATTTAGGGAGCAGGGCTCACAACCAACCTCATGCAAGTTCTCAGCCAGATGCTGAAGCTGGTGGTATCATTAAACATCTTTTATTCCCATGTGATACTGGTGTGCTTTGTCCTGATTTAGCATCACAAATTGGAGTAGATGGAGCAAAGACTCCTAACCATGAGTCCAGGCTGGAGAAAAATGTTTTGAGAGTGGAAAGTTTAGTTATTTTTGCTCCTTTAAAAAAAAAAAAAAAAAAAAAAAGGCAAGTGACAATTTTTGCCCAGATTTCACCTGCCATTTTAATAACTCAGTCACAAAATTCTGCTGCACCTTTCCACAGACTGATTCAGTGTTGAGTGTCCTGCATCATTTTGCATAAGCAACAAACCTTGGCACCTCATGCTCCAAATTGTTCTGAAGGTGTTGAATGGAAACAACCCTGGGGCAGATATCTTCAGATGCTGACCTTCTCTCTCAGTCACTAGCTTTGCCATAGTTTTCAGCCTAGAGAGGGTGGTCTTCCCTGTCCTGTGGCAGTTTAGGTTCTTTGAAAGGTTTTTGCCTGTCTGTTTTTTCCTAAATCCAGTTGCTTTTCAGCACGTGGGGAGCTGATGTGAGTGGTGAATTACTTAACAGCATAGTTACATGTTCCTCTATTTCATGCTGGAGTCCATCTGAGACTGCCACCTGGTACTACAGTTTGCTGCCCTTCACGTCACAGACACGTTCTCAAGTCCTGACACTTTGGTTTGCAACAGTGGCTTCATCTCATTGCTGCTGGGGGGGGGGGGGGGGGGGGAATCTATTTGGGACTATACCAAAGCTCCTCTGATGGCAAAACATCGGTTTTACTGTTCTGCTGTGCCCTTAGCTTCCCTAATCAGTCCCACACCATCTTAGGGCTTTTTGGCAGCTTTCTTGTTTCCGAGATGCATTTGAAAAAGGTTTTTATGCTACCTTTTCTCTTTGTCACAGCTTTTCCTTAAAAAAAAGACAGTTTTTAAGACTCTTTAATTTGCTAGTATTTATGTGTTTTTTCTTCTATTTTCATTTGACTACAGCTTCAGCTTTTTGAAGGCTGTCTTTTCAAATCTTAGGCAGTAAACCAAGTTCCTTCTAGGAATATTTAATTGAGAATAATTCCCTCAAGAAGACAACGCTTCTACAGTAAGATAATATATGGAAGTTAGCTGTCCTGTAGTAAGAAATTATATTAAGCTGAGAAGAGTAAGCAACAAATTCTTTGTTTTGCAGTGCATATACAGCACAAGTGCCCCAAGACAGGCAGCTTGGTTTGGATGCAATGCCTGCTTTCTGTGAGTACTGCCTGTGCCCACAGTGGTCTTTGCATACCCTGACTTTAAGTCATGAACCTGTGTTTCCTGAGTGGCATCTGTTACATAGAAGAGTTTGGAACATTATCGCCTTATACGACTGTTCCAACCTATGCCATGCCTCATAGTCTTTCCTATCGGGGATCTGTATCTCCTCTTGCACAGACCTTATTTGCTCAAAGACGCACTCACTTTAGAATTGGACAGTGTATTTTAAAGGTCCAAGACTTTTTTTTACTGTGCTTATGAAGTCACCATTTTGTTTTGGTGTGAATTTTTTTTTTTTTCAAGCAGGCTTAATTAGTTTCCACATCTGCTCAAAGTGATTTTTCACTACATGACATCTTTTTTAAGGCTGAAGTTTCATGCTAATATATTGAGAAGGTGGTCTGAGGACGACTAGCCATTTCTTGGGGGAGTAATGCATGCACAGTAGTGTGTGCAAATGCCAATGAAGTATAAAATGATTTCTCTAAACATTCAAAGTTGCCATAAAAGGGAATTTTCCTGTAACACCACTACTAATTACCATACTGCAGCATCATTTGAATTTCTTCTGTCTTAAAAAAACAAAAGGTGCAGCAACCAGAAATGGTTGGCTGCCCATCAGAGAAGGTGTCACTCAGGTCAGCTGGAGAGGTTTGTGTCAGCACGACCCTGCAAAGGAGTGAACCAGTATCATGGGTGCATCCCTCTCCCACGAGGGCTCAGCACAGTGAGCCCCAGCACCCAGCCAGTCAGGGGAGGCACTCAAGCCTTTGGCCAGGATCGGTGTCTTTCTATACCTCCCCCTTGCAAGGCATTCATAAATCATGATGAATTCTGGGTTATTGCAGCTGCTCTTAGAGCCAGTTTATCCCAGCAGAGTGGCACGATCACTTTTAGCTCCTTTGCTGAACAAGAGCCTCTTTATGTCTGAGCTCCTGCCTTCCCTGACCAAGCATTTCTATCAGTTTTCCTTAGAAATGCTTTCGGAGCAAACCTACAGCTCCTCTACTTAGGAGAAAACTCTTCTCCAGAGAGAGAAGCAGCTGCCACGGCAGATCTTCCATCTTTATCCCAATGCCATCCACAGTCATATATATCAATTTTTCAAATTAAAAAAAAAAAAAAGATTTTTAGGACAGGGTTGCAGCTCTTGGACAGGCTGGCACTGAGCTAGCTTGTCCATCTGTCCAGAGAGGCCTTGCTGTGGTGCCATCTGCAGGCACAGTGCCTGGATACAAAACAAGGATTTAGGAGAAGAGCTATGCTTTTTCAGGAGCCTACATGAGACAGGAAACCCAGCCCTCTAGGCAATCCAAAAGCTGCACAACTGGTTTGCTACCCTTCTTGCTCTCCCTGTTTCCATACAAGAGCAACTGTGATTTAAATTCTGCGATTCCTGGCTTGCCTCACCTAGATACCATATCATTTTTTCCAAGAATTTCAAGCAAGATTGTAAACCAGTTGAAATATTATTTTAAAACACAGATGAACCTTTATCTGAGACATTCACAGCAATCATTGGTCTGAAAGCACATCATCTTCCTCCACCCCACCCTCCGGGGTTGTATGAATTTGCTCATTCCAACAGCAATTTGATCTCAGGTTGGATAGGGCTTGCTCTTGCTAAATAATGAGAGTTCTTTGCTCTAGGTGGATTTTCAGGCAGCTTGGGAAACATAAGGCTTCTTAGAGGAAAAAGGTGACTTGTTGACACGTTCCTACTCTAAACCCAGTTCAAAATATCTTTGTTTTGCATGGGAAAACAGGTAGCCCCCCCTCCCCAGTGTTTCAGTAGCCTCTCTGCACTTCCAGATTATCAAGCAAGGTGCGCTGGCACAGCACGCAAATATGCAGGCAGCAGCACATAGGACAGCCATTCAAAGCACCCAAGCGCAGCAATCAAGGACAGGATGGGACCAACCCAAGACTCATTTGTAAAGCCTGACAGGCCTGCAGGCTACACCTCTCCCCAGCAGAAACTCAGCTCCGCAGGAGGGCTGCCTCCAGTTAGCTCCAGCATCAGGAAGCTCCCATTTAACTCCAGAGTTACCTAAAGCTCCCATGGGGCCATTTGTAGGTCAAGCCAGGTATTGCTGCTGTCCCAGAGCTAACAAGCTGCTCAGAGCCCCAGCTCCTATCCAGAGACAGGTTATTTAACCTTTTTTTGCAAAGCAACTTTGAGTTATTGTCCTCTAGTCCAGTAAACATTAAATTTTTACACAGCCCAACCACTGGAGATAAGCAGTTCCAGGAAATGACATCTAACATAGCTTGATCCTGGCAGCTTAAGTCCTCCAGTTTAAGCCCTTGGTCCAGATCAGGGTCTAAAGTAGTTGAGGTCCAGACAATAGCTCCAACCCTGCCTGCCAGGGAGAGGAATGACACATCACCTCCAAGACAGTAAACTGACCTGCTAAAAATGGAGGCCCACTCAATTTTGTGTAGCACATCACTTATCTGCCCCAGCACTCACAGGTCACAGAAGGCTCAGCCCCTGCCTGGCAGCATTCACGCTTCCAGGAGGAGGTAACGCAGTCCCTGACAGAGGGCTGACACTCACCTTGCAGAGATTTGCTGCTCAGGAGCTTAACTGCAACTGCCCCTCCTTCCACATAGAATTAAGCCAGAATTAAGACTAGCTACCACCATGGTAACACCGGCCTCTGGCACGTCCCCAGGCAGCCATTTCCTCTATGGCAACTCAATTCAATGAGGTAAAAGCAAATGAAAAATCCTCCTTGTAACATTTCTACCAAAGCAGGAGGAAGGAGAATAAAGAATTCCAGTTTCTTGTGCCACTTTGCCAAACCAAATGCAAAGTCAGTCATGTGCTCAGCACTTTATTCTGCTTACACCCACCAGACAAGCAAATCCAGAGCACTGCGAGGTGGATAGAGCAGCAGAGCTGCCTCCCATTCTACCATGCCAGCAGTCCTGTGAGCACAGCCCTGCACCACACCTTATTTTGGCCCACAGGCAGGAGTCTTACCTCTGGCGAAGGTAGCTCACCAGTCTGCGTACCGCAGCTCCCCTGACTGCAACCTGGTACTCAGCACAGAGGGGCATTTGCTGTTCTTTGCAAGTCAGGTAGCCCAGGACTGTGTCATGCCCATGCATGACCAAGCTGTCCAAACACCTCTTGTGGCATCTCCCACATCTCTGCCGCCCAGGTTCACAGCCTCAATGCAGTGGCCATGCAGCACTGCTTAGAAGAGCTGTCCCTGCAGTTGCAGCCAGGCTGGCTGGGCCCATCTTAAAGCAGGCACCTCTAACTTGCTCATTACCCTCCTACACTTTCTCCCATTTCCCACTGACAGACAGACAAGGCATTTCAGATGGTGATCACTTTTATTGATGTAAGTGGTACACAAACAGATCAGTTTCTATCAGCCTCTCCACCTCCCCCAGGCTCGGGGAGAAGTTGGAGGAGTGGGGGAGACAAGGGAACAGAACTGGCCTCTCACTGCAGGATGCAGAGCTAAGCGGTGGTGAAGAAGGGCAGGGGCTCCAACGAAGGAGAGTCCTGCTTCCCTAGGCAGCAGGGGGGCTGTGCGCTCGGCTCACTCCTTGGATGCCATGTGGACCATCAAGTCCACAACACGGTTGCTGTATCCATACTCATTATCGTACCTGGGGACAGAAACAGAAGCGGTCAGGACTGACCCATTTCTTGCATCCCCCTCCCTCTATTGTTCCTGGTCCTCTGCCCCATCCCACACAACTGAACCAGGCATCTTGCCATCCACTTCCAGTAAAGGAAGTAGGAAGCATCCCATGCACTCCCCAAAAGGGAAGGAGAAGGCTATAGTAATTTCAGGTAAGAAGCAACCTCAGTCCAGAAGCTTTTAACATGTTGGAGCCACCCTACTCAGCAGGGGTCCACATATCCCCCAGCACTGCCAACCTGGCAGCAGTAACAGCCTGTAACTTGTCTGTGCTGGCCCCACAGTCATGCCCACCACCCCAGGCTGTGCCTACCAGGAAACCAGCTTGACGAAGTGGTCATTCAGTGCAATGCCAGCACCCGCATCAAAGGTGGAGGAATGGCTGTCACCATTGAAGTCACAGGAGACAACCTGGAACATAGAGGGAATTGTAACACATGCAGTACCCATAGCCTGAACCAGAAGTGCCCAAAATCAGAGTCCCAGCAAGGCTCCTCCCATCGGAAAAATGAGGCAAGCACCAATAACCACAGGCCAAGAGACTAGGAGTTACATACCTGGTCCTCTGTGTACGCCAGGATGCCCTTCAGGGGCCCATCAGCAGCAGCCTTCACTACCCTCTTAATGTCATCATATTTGGCCTGAGGAGAGACACATTCAAGATGGTCAGATGCCAGCTCACACAAAATGTCTGCCGGGGGGAAGGGAGGAATGGAGAGGAGAGACACATGGGAGCACGATGGCAGCAGTCATGCATGGCAGATGCTATTTTCACCAAGATCAAATCTTCTTAGGACAAAGATGAATGCAGAGAGGGCGATTCCAGGTAACAGAAGGAGTTTAGAGGAAGCGGGGGCAGGTCTGGAGGTTGTCAGGGCCTTCTCCACAACACTTACTGGTTTTTCCAGACGGCAGGTCAGGTCCACAACAGAGACATTGGGGGTTGGCACACGGAAAGCCATTCCAGTAAGTTTCCTGTGAGAGACACAAGTCAGCAGGGAACAGCACTTAGCACCCTTCTGCCAGCCCTCCATTCTGCTAGGGACAGGTCAGAGCCAGCCAGGCACCAGCTGCCACCTCCTGACACCCAAGGAGGGACAACACTCACCCATTGAGCTCAGGGATGACTTTTCCCACAGCCTTAGCAGCCCCAGTAGATGCTGGGATGATGTTCTGGGCAGCACCTCTGCCATCCCTCCACAGCTTCCCAGAGGGCCCATCCACTGTCTTCTGTGTGGCTGTGATGGCATGGACAGTGGTCTGGGAAAAAGAGAACACAACGGTTAAGAACACAGCTGATACCCTCCAGAAAAAGCATCCCAGACACCTCCTCCCCATCCCAGGGGACACAGGGAGTACTGATGCTTTTTCCTCTGGACCTGGGGATAGGGCACCCTCCTGAGCAGCACTCCAGACGTACCATGAGACCTTCCACGATGCCAAAGTTGTCATGGATGACCTTGGCCAAGGGCGCCAGGCAGTTAGTAGTGCAAGAGGCATTGCTGGGGAAGAGAGAGGGAGGACAGCTCATCAGCCAGAGACAACACATCTAGAGGCAAGATGAGACCCCATGAGCTGCTGAGAGCTCCAGGCCAGAGAGCATCTTCCTCTGCCCTTACCTGACAATTTTCAGAGACTTGTCATACTTGTCATGGTTGACACCCATCACAAACATGGGAGCATCAGCTGAGGGGGCAGAGATGATAACACGCTTAGCGCCACCCTTCAGGTGAGCCTGGAAAAAGAGAAGGGGATTAGATAATCCAGAATCCCTCCAACAGCTCACTTCCTCAGACAAGCTCTCCTCCCTCCCAGCCCCATCTCAAGCAACTCTGTGCACTGTAATGTGCCATGCCCTACAGGCAGGAGCAGCAGAATGCCTTCTCCCATGTGCCACCATGGCATACTCACCCCAGCCTTCTCCATGGTGGTGAAGACACCGGTGGACTCCACAACATATTCAGCACCAGCATCTCCCCACTTGATGTTGCTGGGGTCACGCCTGAGGAGGGACAAAACTGTAAGAGCTGCTCCACAAGACACCTGCTTTCATCCTCCAGAGGGGCAAGAGGGAGAGAAATACTTACTCCTGGAAGATGGTGATAGCATTCCCATTAATCACGAGTTTCCCATTCTCAGCCTTGACAGTGCCCCGGAAGTGACCATGAGTAGAGTCATATTTGAACATGTAAACCTAGCAAGGAGAGAAAGAGGAGGAAAGGTCAGGCACCCTGACTGCCATCTCCACAACCCTTGCTCTGCCTACGCCACAGTCTCAACTCCCCACCTCCTTGCTGACCTCGTCCAGTTGCCACACTGTACTTGGCTCTGCCAAACCTCCCAGCCTTGTGCCTCTACCCCACATCTGGTTTTCCTGGGAAGCTACTAGAACAGAGCCCAAGGAGAGCTCTACTCAGAAAGGCCCAGAGGGGGCACTGCAAGACAACTCACCATGTAGTTCAGATCAATGAAGGGATCGTTGATGGCCACCACTTGGACTTTGCCAGAGAGGACGGCAGCCCGGGTGACCAGGCGGCCAATGCGGCCGAATCTATGAAGAAAGAGACATGGGGTGAGAAGGAGCAACAGGGAACGTGCCAGGCTATGCACGTCCCGCTGCCTTCCCTCAGGAGCATCGGCCGCTCCCTGCCCGGCGGGGCGGGAGGGAGCCCAGCAGCCACGTCCAAAGGCCGAGGCACCTCGGTTAAAGATTAAGAGCGACCCCCACACCAGAAAGGTCAAGCGCTAAATTTACTGAGGGGCCCCAGGGATCCGGTTACTCCTCAGCCCAGCAGCAGAAGGTCATGTCCCCCGGGCCGCCGTCGACACACGATCCAACAGGCAACCTTTTGGTGGGGGGCTGCAGCCCGCTGGAGGGGCGCGGGGACCCCCGAGGGGGCCATGCTGGGGCAGGCAGGCAGTGTCGGCACTTCCGTGGTGACTCACCCCGAATCTGGAGGGGGAAGTGACTCAGCAGCCCGCCCAGCCCCTCAGCCCGGCACGAGGGGCAACGGTGGAACGGGACCGGTAGGACACACAGCTTCCTCCCCCCACCCAAATCCCCCCCCCGCGTCCTTGAGGCGACCTTGCCCCCTCTTCCCTCATCCCACTCGTCCCGCCGGGCACCTCCCGGTGCCGCAGCCCGGTCCCGGCACTCACCCGTTGACTCCTACTTTCACCATCTTCGCCTCTTCGGGATGTTCCTGCGGGGAGAAACCGCCGGTGAGGCGCCCGGAGCGGAGATGGACGCGGCGGGGGGGGGGAGAACCGGCCACCGCCCCCGGCAGCCGCGCCTCGCCTACCCGCGCGCCCGCTCGGGGCACCGTTAACGTCTCGCCCACCGCCAGGAGGGGGGGCGCACGCGCTCCGAACCCACCCCTCCCCCCCGCCGCGACACCTACCCGCCCCCCCCTCAGGCGGGCGGGCTGCCCCCCTCCCCCACCGCCTCTCCACCTCCCCCACCGCCTCCATCTTGCGGCGCATCGCTCCGCCTTTGTGTCCGCAGGCCTCGCCACCACGCGGTCCCGCTCTGCCCGGGGGCGGCTGCTGCCGCCGCCACCCCCCTCCCCTCCCCCGAGGCGCCGGACCCCGATGGGGTGGGGTCCTTCCCCTCCCTCCCTCTTCCCCTGCGCATCTCCTTCTCCTCTTCCTGCTTTTCCCTCCCCCCGCCCGCCCCCCATCGCCCCGGCCCGTTACCTGCTGCCTCTAAGCCGCCCGGCGCGCAGTGAGAAGGTGGCGCAGCGCTCCTCCGCCGCCCTTTATAGCCGCGCAGGGAGGAGGGCTAGGGCCCGCCCCGCCGAGCCGGCGCCGAATGGGAGCGCGGGGGCCGGACCGGGCTACGTGCGCCCGCGCTGCGGGTGCGGCTGTCTCGGTGTGTCCTCCCAACCCCCCCCCCCCCCCGCACCTACCGACACCACCACTACCACCACCCCCTCCCCCGGTAACAAAGGCCCCGCGCCGGGAGCGGGAGGGTCCGCAACGGTCCCCGCGGGACCGGGGCGGGGGGTGCGCGCTGCACCTTTCCTCCGAGCCACCCCTGGGCGGGGGGGTGGGGGTGATGGTGGTGAGAGATGCCCCGGTCCCGGAGGAAGCAGCGTCCTCGCCCTGCGGCGGGGAGGTGTACTCAGGGCGGGGAAGGACGGCTGGGCCCCTGTCTGGGGAGGCGGGAAGTGCCCCCGGTGATGGCCGGAGAGGGGCTCCTTTCTCGAGGCTCTCTGCCGCCGGCGCCCCCGGGGAATGCGGTGCACAGCCTTCACCTGGTAACAAAGGAGAGAGCCTTGCCGGCTGCAGCCTGCGCCCCTCTCCCGGCCCGCCCTGCTCCCCCAGCATGGCAGCGTGGGCAACGGGGCTGCAGAGATGCTGGGGACACCCCGAGGGAGCAGCGGGTCCCAAGCGTCTCCCATTCCCCCCCAGCGCTGGGAGACAGCGGGTGCTGGCTGGAAGCTCTCTCTCACCCCCACGCTGGGGACCCCCTGCCTGTCTTTGGCTCCCCGGGTGGGTTTAGCCAGGCGTGCTCTGGATGCACCCAGCAGGCCACGCGCCACAGCGTGAGCACCATCTTAATGAGGCACTGCGGCACTGCTGCTACCCGCGGGACGTGACGGCGGAAATCCTGCCCGTCCGCTGCCTCGGCCCGCCTTCGCTGGCCGCCTGCAAGGAGGAAGCACTCCCTGCATGGCTGCCGCTGCTGCCTGGCCTGCTGCCCCCCATGCCGAGCTCCCTCTCTGAGCTGTGTGCCAGGCTGCATCCCCTGGCTTGGCGCAGGGCTTTGCACAGTCCAGGGGCTGCAGGACAAATCCATGCTAGGCGTGAGGCCCAGAGCGTGCCGGAAAGCCCCCATCCCTTGGGGAGGGGGTCCCAGAGGAAGGTGTGGGAACAGTGGGGATGCAGAGCTGGGCTGGCAGGGGGTGTTGGGAGCAGGCCTGCCTCTCTGGCTGCTCGGCTGAGCCGGGCTCCAGCTGGGCTCTGAGGCTGAGGAGGGAGGAGCGGGCTGGGGAAGCCACGCAGGTACTGGGGTGGGGGGCAGAGAGGGATCACGCAGCTTGAACGTAACCCAACTCTCCTTATACTGCTGCTATTCCCAGTGCTGGTGGCTAAGTTTAGCCCCGGCTGAGGTTATGACCTTTTCTTAAAGGCCAGGGGATGGTACAGCAGTGGGGCTGGAGGGGTGCAAGCCCATGCTGGGGTTTGTGGTGCCCTGGCCACAGCCCGCCGAGGGGCCAAGGGGGTGCTCTCGAGGGCAGCTTCTGCACAAACATGAGGCCCCTGTGTTTGCTTGGCAAACACCACAGCACCGGGTGCCCTGCGCCGGGGGGCAGAGTGCAGCTGGGATGAGCCAACGCGGCGCTTCTGCCCGTGCGCCCAGCCCGCAGTCGATATCTCACTCACCCCCCCCCCCTTCTGCCGCCACGGCCCTGGCAGTGCCGCACTGCAACCGCGCGTGCTGCCCAGCCCACTCAGAATGGCGGCGTGCACCCAACGTGGCCCCGCGCGTGGGGGCCAGGGGGCGGTGGGCTCTGCCGCTATCTCCCAGCCTGCCCCCACTGCCAGCCCCTCGCCCCCACACGGCCCCCTGGCCTGAGGGCAGCCACGGCCTCTCACCAAGGGGCTGCCGCCGAACTTGGATGCGGTGATTAGTACAGCTCTGTTTAATTAGCAAGCAAGTCCTCAAGCATGGAGAGGAGGGAGGGGGCTGCCAGCAGAGTGGGAGTCCTACAGCTGAGGGGCAGCCATGGAGCCGGGCAGCTCCTCTTCATACTGCCGTGCTGCTTCCCCGCCGCCGCCACTCTCCTTCAGGGCAGGAGCTTCACGGTGTCAGCTGCCAGCACGCCGTACTGCCGTACTGGTTCCCAAGCCGGTGCTGCAGGCGCCTGGGTCTCCTCTGGCCGTGGAGGAGTAGGGCTGGTGAGCCGCCCAGTGGCGTGCTGCCTGCTTGCCCTTGTGCCCCGGCTGGGGCCCCTGCACAACCCCGGTAGCATGGGTGGTCCCCGCATCCCAGCCTTTCCCTTGGCTGCAGGCAGGTAGTCCTGCCCTGCTGTGTCCTTCCCCTCGCTCTGGTCCTCCCGCCATCCGTGTTCTCAAGTCCCCTTACTTCTTCCCTGCCCGCTTGTTTGAGCCCTCGCTGCTGGCCCTCTCACCTTGGAGCCTCCTCCAAGGCTAACACCCCAAACCACTGAAGGTCCCAATCCGGTCCAGTTTCAGCCCAAAGCAGCCCCTGGGCATGGCCTTCCAGGCCCAATCCCCAGGCAGTGCCCACTTGCGATTTGTGAGGGTCTTGCGCCAGAGAGAGGGACGGGCAGCTCTAGCCCCCGATGGGAGGAAGGGGATGGTGGAGGAGAGCAACTGAGGGCCGAAGCTGGACCCCTCCTTTGTGTCCTCTTCGGCCAGCGTGGACTCAGGCTCCAGGGGCAACAACTGGGAAAGGAGCATCTGGGATAAACAGAGAGGAGAGGGAGGTGAGAGCGGAGTTGCCTGTGCTCCTGGCAATAAGCTTTGTACCCCCCTTGCACTCCTCTGCCCCACACCTTCTCTAGGGCTCGGGCAGGACATAAAATGGTGCCTGCACACAGGCACTGTGCCTGTGACATTGCATCCAATTGTAGGGAACAGCCAGACCAGCAGCTCCTGCAGCCTGAAAAGATTTTGCTGTCCAGAGTAGCAGGGAGGCAGCTGCTGTGAGCCTCTGCCTTCATGCAGATTGCCCTGCTCTTGTCAAACTGTGTGTCCCCCCAGTACTTGGAAGATAAATGAAAGGCTTCAGTCTTTGCTCCTTTTGCTGATGCTGAGCACCTCTGCGTGCTCAGGCTGCTGTGTGGCATTTCTTTTCTTCCATAGGGCTGGTGGGGAGGACAGACCTGCCCCAAAATACCTGCTGCTAAAGATGAGGGGGAGGCAGGAGCAGCAGTGCTGGGGGAGCAGGTGTGAGGAAGGGGGGCTCCTCATCTGCTGGGAATCCCTTAGGTTGTCTGTGCAGGCGGGCATGTCCTGATCATCACCCCACCCCCCCCACCCCGGCACTGCCAGCAGCCTCAGGCTATAGGGAGATAAGGGCCAGGAGGTGCATTGGGCACAGCAGAGGCATGGCATGGCTGCCCAGGGAAGCAGCCCATGGTAGCTGTTCCATATCTGTTCCTCATGTGGGTGCTGAGCTAAGGCTGAAGATGCCTTTGTGCAGCTCTTTTTGGTAGCGAGTTAATTGAAGCAGACACGGGCATCTTCAGCAAGGAGTGAAAGCGGTGAGTCATACCAAGATGAGTCTTGTGATGTGAGTTCACGTCCTAACTGCTTTCCTGTAGCTTTCCCAGGATGATGTGAAGGCAAGGTATTGGGGCTCAGGTTAGGGTTTGAGTAAGAGGGAGCTGGGTAGATTTGAAAGCCAAAAATATTATTGCTGTAATTGCCAAGGGTAAAAGATTTACCCGCGAAGAAGCCCTTAGCTGGCATCCTGACGAGGGCTCTTGGCCTTAAAGAGGGTCTGCTGGGGGGTAGTACTGAGCTTAGGAGTGAAAATCCTGACCTAACAGGATAAGCCTTCCCTCTGAAACATCAGAACCAGGACACTGAACATGCTGAGGGACACGACTGTAATTTCTGGTGGCTGCTGACACAGGGCAGAGTTAGGCAGGACTCATCTCTTTACTGTTAAAAGCCTCTGCAGGCAATGTGGAGAGTCCCATGGGCAGCCTGCCCCAGACCAAAGAGCATGAAAAAGCTTCTGTCTGTCTGCTGCTTTTTAATACTGGTGCCCCTTAGGACCTGGGTTATAAAGTCACTCTAGAGCTGGTGAACTGAAGGCGAGGGAGCAGCAAGCATAACAGACAGCAGTCTCTGGTAGCTGGAATTTGGGACCCCTACTCATTCCAGGTTCAAGCACAACCCGCCCAAATTGCCCCTCCACTCTTGCAACCTCCCTCAGCTCTCTCCCTGTCCCTCCTACCTGTAGCCTCTGTCCCGGTAAGGACACAGTCTGAACGCTGGCAGAGAGCAGAACTAAGAGGAGGAAAAGCGAGCAAGGCCATGACTGGAGCCCCAGCATCATCTTCTTATCCCAGGACCTGCAGCATCTGTGCCAGATGCAGTCCCTGGCCCCTCTTTGCCTTTATAGCTTTGGTTCTGGCAGGCGCCTGGCCCCCAGCTCTCTGCTGAACTACCCCCCTGGAGCTCCTTAACCTTTCAGCCCTTTTGTCCAGGGTGATATATTTCAGGGTGAGCTCAGCAAGACCCCTTCCTCTAAAGAAAAAGGACACAAAGGTGTTTACTGAGTGTCTGGGAAGACAAATGTAAGTTGAGCTGCTGCTGGCCAGGACCTGGAGGTATCTGTCAGGGTCAGGAACGGGGTGACACTTTGAGACACGTCCCAAAGAAGGATATTGAAGGCTGCATTGTATAGTGATATTGAACATACTCCTCGTAGGCAGAGTGCTGTTAATGCTATTTCTCTAATCATTGTGAGCACGAACTAGCGGTAGTCACACTGCTGGCTGCACAGAGCTGACACAAATTCTGCTCTGTGACAATACAGGCTCTCTTGTTTTTTATATTTCTATCTTAGTGAGCCGGATGGCCTGGGAATGAAGAGATCTTGCTACAGAAGGTGTGCGAATTCCAGCACTAACTCTACAGGATTTGTGGCGGTGACAGGAGCGTGGGTCTAGTACTAGCGGTCATATAACTTGCAGGCTGGTTGTCCTGAGTCACTAACGTACACCATCTGGAGGGCTGGGCTGAGTTTCCAGAGGAACCAGCACAGAAAAGAGCTCGTCGAGGCTCAGCTTGCACTTTCTCAAGCTCAGGCACACAATG